>NC_091792.1:57785000-59035000 GCF_041296235.1 Equus asinus | reverse complement strand
GAAGCAATTTCCAACAGATTGGGTTAAAAACTTTTTGATGTAGAAGGCTTTAAAATGGAAGTGTAGCCCACACATTCTCACATATATACATATATATATATATATAGCTGTCATATTCTTGGAAGTATTTTAAAACATTTTTTGGATCGTTTCTTTGGTCTGTGTGCTATATTAACCCAAGGCAATATTCCAGTACCTGAGGCCACAGGGATCTCCTGCTTTTATGCTAACAACTCAGTTCCCATCCATCGTTTATTTGGATATTTACTATAATAGCACATTTACTAATGGCCCTTCTTAAAATCTCCCCTTTGAAATTTAAAGAGATTAGTGCTCTACATTCATTTAAAGGAAACATACTCAAAATTTAGTGACATAAAGATCAAGTAGATTTGTGTGAGCTTTTATTTTTTGGCTCCAACCTGCAAGAAGTTATTTCACTACTCCTTAACTCCTTTTTACATGAACATTTAATAGTCATTGTTCATGTTCTCTGTAACGCTCCTTCAGGTCATCCAGTTGGTGACTCAAGGTCCTGAAGTCAGAGTCTTTATGATTTGAGAAACAATAGGAAGAAGGGAAAATTTCGACTGTGACGCCACTTTCAAACACACCGCAAGTAAAACTTGGGTTCAGTTGAAGTGGCAGAATTCTATAATAAAGAAATTATCCACAGATTACCCACATCCTGGCTTCAAAATGCAAATTTAAATGATAAAAATGACTTACTTTTAGCACCTTACAAGGTTTCAACTTTAGGCAATTTTTTCACGGCAAGTTACCATAATCTATACTTTTGATTTTGTCAAAATAGACTTAGGAAATTATGCATATATATATTATATAAAATCTAACTTCTGTTTTCATTTGCTACAAATGCCCCTCATTTTTAAATACCTCTCATGCAAAGTTCATATGTCTTAAAACATACTTTTCCATTAAATACATGACTTTTAACTTTTCTAATCCAACAGTTATTTTTGGAGCACCTCTTACATTCAATTTTTTAGGTGCCAAAAAAGATGTAGCAAGAGATACAAAAGACACACTCTTGTCAATACTATTATGAAGCTGTAACACGTAGCTTGGACCCCTTGTCCAACACGCAGCAGCCTAATGAATGATGCCCTTGAATTTTCTATCGGTAAGAGGACTGGGACCATGTCTCATTGACCCTCTTTGTAGTGTCGGGCACATAGCACACATTTAATACATATTTGTCTCATTAATGTATAATGACTGTATTGGTTCACCTTTGTATCTCCTGAAATGAGCTTAATGCACATAATAGCTCATAATAAATAATCAGTATACCCTCCGTGTGAGACCCACAGAACTAAATGTAGTTCCCAGTAATTTTATTGAGATCATAATGGTTTATAACATTGTGTAATTTCAGGTGTATTTATCAGTTTCTGAATAGACTTCATCATGTTCACAACCAGTAGCCTAATTTTTGTCCATCACCATAAATATGGGGCCCTTTACCCCTTTTGCCCATGCTGCAACCTCCTACCCCTCTGGTAACCACTAATCTGCTCTCTTTATCCATGTATTTGTTATCTTCCATGTATGAGTGAAATCACGCACTATTTGTCTTTCTCTGTATGGCTTCTTTCGCTTAACATCATACCCTAAAGTTCTATCCATGTTGTTGCAAATGCGATGACTTTGTCACTTTTTATGGCAGAGTAGTATTCCATTATATATATATAACACATCTTCTTTATCCATTCATCCATAGAAGGACACTTGGGTTGCTCCATGTCTTGGCTATTGTAAATAATGCTGCACTGAACACAGAGGTGCATAAATCTCTTCAGATCATTGATTTCAAGTTCTTCGGATAAATACCCAGTAATGGGATAGCTGGATCATATGGTATTTCTATTTTTAATTTTTTGAGAAATCTCCATACTGTTTTCCATAGCGGCTGCACCAGTTTGCATTCCCACCAGCAGTGTATGAAGGTTCGTTTTTCTCCACATCCTCTTCAACCTTTGCTGTTTTTTGTCTTGGTTATTATAGCCATTCTGACTGGTGTAAGGTGATATCTCATTGTAGTTTTAATTTGCATTTCCCTAATAGTTAGTGATGTTGAACATCGTTTCATGTGTTTGTTGGCCATCTTTATATCTTCTCTGGAAAAATGTCTGTTCGTATCCTCTGCCCATTTTCTGATTGGGCTGTTTGTTTTTTTTTTATTGTTGAGTTGTATGAGTTCTTTATATATCTTAGAGATCAACCCCTTGTCGGATAAATGATTTGCAAATATTTTCTCTCAGTTGGTGGGTTGTCTTTTCATTTTATTCACGGTTTCCTTTGCTTTGCAGAAGCTTTTTAGTCTGATGTATTCCCATTTGCTAACTTTCTCTTTTGTTTCCCTTGCCTGAGTGGACATGGCATTTGAAAAGATGCTGCTAAGACCAATGCCAAATAGTGTACTACCTATATTTTCATCTAAAGTTTTATGGTTTCAGGGCTTACATTCAAGTCTTTAATCCATTTTGAGTTAATTTTTGTGTATGGTGCAAGATAATTGTCTACTTTCATTCTTTTGCATGTGGCTGTCCAGTTTTCCCAACACCATTTATTCGAGAGGCATTCCTTTCTCCATTGTATGTTCTTGGCTCCTTCAAGTGTTAGCGTCGTTCCATGCACAATAAGTTCAAGATTTCATCACATGTAGAATTTGTTTTGAGGAGAAATTACTACTTGTGGGTGACAGTAGGAAGGCTGGAATATTGGAGGAGATAAGAGGAAACAGGAAATAACACAATTGCCTTCAAGGTGTGAACAATCCACTTGAGGACTCAAAAAATGCTCTTACTACTAAACAAGTAAGATTTCACAAAACATCCATGAGAGAAAACTAACATCAGACAAACTAGGTTGGATAGAAAAGAATGTGGTGGCTTCCTCACTTCCTCCCACTTTGATATAAACTTGTTTATGCCTTGATGAGCACACACCAGATTACTGTTTCTTCATTCATGTCTAGAAACCCAGGAACATTGTGACTGTAGCCACTCCATTACTTCCTCCAATGTCTGGGAGGATGTGGGTATAGACCAGAACAAGAAAGATGATTTTACTAGAAAATAATCTTATGGTTAGTCTATTATAAAGATGCATGAAATCTAGAGGATGCTGCCTAGTGTTTCTGCATCTTGGCAGCTTTTAGTTCAGACAGGGTTCACTCCAAACAGAAGTTTAGGGGTCATCCTTCCTGTTTTTTCTGCCCATCTGCCCTTATCCCATCCCTTGCTCCAAGCTCCTGGCTTCTACTTAGTAGCATGCCAAGATCAAAGCCTCTAAGATTTTTATTCTTGGCTCCATTTATATGAATTGATAGATCCTTTCTAGAAACAAGCTTAGGTTGTTCTTTGAGATTTTTCCAGAATGAACTCTTTGTACAGCAAAACAACAATAAAATAACATTTTTCTCAGGCTAAATTTTACCAAGTCTAATGGTTTAACTGCCATGTGTTATTGTGGCCAAAGACCTTCTTACTGTGGGTGAGGAGAGGAAGGAATGAGGTGTTTGAAGGAAAATTAAAATTTTATCCTACCCCATGATATTCTGAAAATGGAGGGAAGAACTTCCTCTGACTCTTGCCTCTGACCTCACTGAAGAAGACTTTCTGGTCATTCCTAGCTGTCAGAAGTGTTTAATAACAGTAGAGAACTTTGCATCTATACTCTGAAAAGAGCAACAAAGAACGCAGGATTTTCTAGCAGTTCTAAATGGAATAGGAGAGTAGTTCATTTATGAAACTCTGCTCTTGAGAATACACATCCCCTTAACAATGAAAAGCAGAGAGTCAGATAGAATCATATGGTCCTAGGATTAATAACACACCCAGTTTAAGTTAACACAGTCTATTCAATTCAATAAAGGTTTTTTTAAGTGCTTATTACATGCCAGTCATAGTAGTAGGTCCTAAGTTTAACAAAGGTAAGATCCCTGCCTCCTATAATCGACCATCTAGCGAGATAGACAGGCAAGTAAACATATAATATAAGGAGCTGAAGGCTTACATAGACGCATTATAAAGTGCTGAGGGAGAAGCAAAGGGCTTGGATGTATTTGTATGCATGTCTGTGGAGGAGGTTGGAGGCTTGAAGGATGTCTGGGAAAGATAAAGAAGGGAGTTGAGCAAACAAATAAATAAATACAGTGATAAGTATGTTCCAGAAAATTATTTTTACCTTATATTATGAATTTGCATCAGCGAAATGTCAGCAACATTCACCATGAATCTAATTGCTAGTCCTCCACGTGCTTACAGAGGGCTAATGTATATACTGTCCCCTTCCTATGCTTGTCCCATTTATTTTCTATTCTCTAGTTTGGAGAAGGAATTTTCCTCGTTGCATAATTTCATCTGTGACATCCTGTGTTGTCAATAGTGACGACACAATGAGGCTGGAGTATAATCTCAAGACTAGTTTCTTAGAGCAAATAAACTTGTCCTTGATTAACCAGTTATGCTCTTCAGAAAGCTATTTACTGTTACTGTTATTGGTTGGGGCTGGGATGAGGTGCAAAGCTTTGGTGCAGAGAAAGTCTGATTTCCAAATGAAAAGACTTGCTGCAGATAACTCTGACTCTTTTTAAACAGTTGCCTGGGAGAAATATTGCGGACTTCCCATCACGTTTGGAATAATTAAAATATGTATTTTAAGAAATGTTTCTTGTTTTGTAATTTAAAAAAAGTCTCAATATTGTTGTGTCTTAGTTGCAAGAATGGACTGCTTATTAGGAGATTAACTACTCCAAACAGTTCAGATTGACTTCTGGTTTTTAATGCCTTTCCTAATTCTGATTAACTGGATCACCCTTGAATATGTATTATTAGTGAGAGCAGGGGGAAATTATACTTTACAATATCTGAGTAACATTGCTCTGTAATCCCAAACTCCACTTCGTTTCTTCTTTGAAGAATAGTTTACCTGATTTCAAAGGAAAAAGGGGAATACATGGACATTTATTTTTTAGAAAAATATATTACAAGCATGTACTACCGAGGTTCAAAGAAGTTAAGAATTGTAGTCTGGGGGCTATTCACAGTAGGTATCCGATGATATGAAGCAGCAGAGGGCTTGGAATTAAGAGTGGAGTCTGTAAAATGTGACCCGAATGGGACTGAGGGTGTGGAAAGCATGTTACGTAGTCGAGTATTTGGTTAGTAAAGATGGTGGCTTGACTTTGTCACAAGAGACTGCATTAGATAAGGGGACCTTTATTATGTGGCCCATTGCTTACTTTGAAACATGGAATTTAAGAGCATGATAGTAACTTAGAGTTCATCTAACTGCCCCTTTATGGAAGAAACTGCTCTCTAGGATGGTTAAACGACCTGGTTAGAAAGAGAAATGGGAGTTATCCTAACTCTGACTCCAGGGCTCTTTAAATTTCACCATCTTTCTGAATGTCATTGGTGGGTGAAAAATCAAAACAAACCCATGACACTTAAATTTAAACTACTGTGTAATTTGCCAAGTGACAATTCCTCTATGCTAATGAATTCATTTGATTTTCTTCTGGACAGGCAAAGTTGCTTTGTGATTGAAAGGAATCAGCTTATTTTCTACCACTAGGTGGCATGATCTGTTTTTTTTCCTGACACTTCCCTTTGAAAAGGAATCTCTCTCTCTCTCTCTCTCTCCCTACACACACACACACACACACACACACAAGCACTCCATCCATTCTTTGTGGACTTCTGTCATTTCCACTGCTATGAAACTTGACTTGGGGTATCTGTTTGTAAAATACTTACTATCAAAATTAAACCCATCACTTCCCAATTTTTCCATTACATAAATGGTTCTGCTGCACTGAGATATGTCTGTTTTATCTACTCTGTATAGGAGGAGAAACTAGGTTTGGTTCGGTTCTTGTCTATACTCAGTTTAATAAAGGGTGGTCAAAGTCTCTTCTCTTTTTGCCTTTTGGGGAGAAGAAAAGAGACAAAGTTCTGATTCTAAGTGGTCACTTATTCATTCGTGCATTCCTATTAGGAGCTAATTATTTAATAGGTAATTATCTATTAATAATGCTTTAGCTAATTACCTAGCTCAAAATATTCTTTTTTACCATCCCAGAAAACATTGAAAAGTTGAGGTCAGTGTCAGGCGTGACTATCTAAGTGAAAAGAATGGGCATCCACAGAGCATGGTCTGAGAGGGACTGGAAAGACCGAGGATTCAGCAGGAAGAAAGGATTGAAGTGGAACTTCAACTACTTCACAGAGTCAGCCTTGCCAACTTCTGGATTTTCTGAGTCATCAGAAGCTTCAATATGTAAGGTAAAGAAACTGCAAGAGCAGGACTTATAGAATATATCCTTTTAAAGTTTATCTTTCAACCTCGTGTATTACTTAGATTTTTTGCTTCATTTCTTTTTTATTCTTTCCTGAATCCTCTGCCTCAATTTTTAACACCATATTATTAAAAGTCATCGTTTTCAAGTTTTATGTACAACGTTTTACTATTTTAAATAGAAAGATCTTTCAGAAATAAACAAACAAGCATTTTTGTGGAAGGTTCAGATACAAAGTTTGTTCTCAACCCCATCTTTACATTAAAATCATGAGGAGGAGGAGGTTTTTTAAAAACACTAAGGAACAGAATTCACTCCTGATCAATTGAGTTGTAATCTCTGGGGCTGAATATGGGGCATTTATATCTTTTACAATGCTCCAGAATATCTTGATACACAGTGAGGACTGAGACTCTGAAATGCAGCAATATGTCACATATCACGTTTCCCTTAAACCAGCATCTTGATCTTTCACCGTTTTCCTAGTGACTCATGCTCAAAACTCAGTCTTCCTTTACTCTTCCCTCTGCTGTAACTCTGTGTAATTAGGCCCTAAATTCTGTTTCTTTCATCTCACTGACGTGTTATATTCTTCCACCTTGTCTCATCATCAACACCGTCATCCCAATCCAGAGCTTACCAGCATTCTCTCCTTCCAACACTGATGTATTTTGCTTTTTTTTTTTTTTTGCTGATGTTTGATTTTACAATTTTTGTAGCACTCTTGAATGGCAAAATAACAAGAAGAAAAAGTCAGGATAGTAGAAAATGGTATTCTCATGGGTAATAAAAAACTTTTGTTAAATGTGTAACATAAAAGAAAATCACCTCCAAATCTCATTCTTCAAGAGGAAGGGAAATCAACATCCAAGACTATTGCAAAGATAAGCTCCTTTTTTCCCTGGCAATATTACTGAATTACCATCTACTGGTCTTACGTAAGGGAAAGGGCTATGTATCTCTTGTTCTTCATTGCATCCCTGGGGGGAAGCAAAATGTTTTGTTTTATTAATTAAAGTTATATTAGTTGCGAGTATAAGAACTATCCTGAGATAGCTTATACAAATCAGATAAGGTATAAGGCCGCAGAACAGAAGTGTAGAATTCAGCCTGGCCCTAGGAAAGAATTGCAAACAGGACTTGAAGAACTTTCAGGATTAGATGCTTCTTTCTGGATGCTTATTTTGTTTTTCTTTGCTCCATAGACTAGGTTTTGGGCTCCTCGGGACTATGTGACATTTATAGCAGCTCTCTGCTCCCAAGTATATATGATACAATTATAGTCATGATAAAGGGTTAACTGCCTGTTTCTTACCAACCTTCTTGGGGACAGAATCTAGTGGCCCAGCTTGAGTGACATCATAAACTCTGGTCAAGTCAGCTTATGTCTTGTGACTATGGCTGGAGGTCCACCCCTTATGGATGGGGGTTCTCAATAAAGGAGAATCAACATAAGCTGGGCAAATACCCCAAAAGTGTCTACTGCACTAACGTGGTAGGGATGCAATAGATATTTAGGATAGACAAATGAGTAAAAGAATGAATGAGTGAACCAAAAGATTATTCATTTGGGGTAGTCTAATAAACTCAGATTGATGGGTACAGGTAACTTATTAAGGATCTATTTTGTACCAGAGACTGTACTGCAAGGCATAGAAGCTGAACAAGAAAGGAGTCACTGACCTTTTGGAGAAAGGCAAGAAGAGTTATCATTAATGCGTAAGGGGAATATGGACAGTGACAAGAACCACACAAAGTATTATGGATATTCAGTCAATAGAGAGATCATAAGTTTCGTAGTGTTAAGTAAGATATATCAGCTGTGGAGAAACCCAGAAATCTCAGTGGATAAATACAAGAGAAGTTTATCTCCTGCTGTGAAAAGATCATTCGACCGCAGAGGGTGGGGGATGGGAAGGAGAGCAGGCTTTACTGCACAGTCCTCAGGACACGAGCTCTGCCATCTCCAGCTGGCGGTTTCTGCCATAATCACAATACTGTGAACCAAATCCAGCCAGCAGAAGAAGAGAGCCCCAGCTCACACAGAAGGATACTACGACTTCTGCTGACAGCCCATTGGTCAGTGGCCATTGCGTGCCCGTAACTCACTGACATGGAGGCTGGGAAATGTAATCTTGCTGTGTTCAGGAGGAAAGGCAAATGAGTTTTGGGAACTGCTGGCCAGTGACTACTCTAACAGTGTTGTGTTCATGGTGGTGGGAGGGAGGGGTAATCAGAAAAAAATGTAAGAAAGGAACGCTATGTGAGATCATCCTTGAGACGTAGATCTTAACTGTTGGAAGGAGAAAAGCTGTTCTTGGAAGAAGAAAGTAATATGGGCAAAGATCAGGAGTTGGAGAAAATAACAGTGGGGAGTGGTGAATATGGAGTAGTTGAGTTAAAGTGTAATACAAACTGAAAAAGTTTATCTGGCTCTTTCTTTTGAAAACATCTTTCTATAGACCTGAGAACATCAAATTATTGTCCCAGACAATGGATTTGCTTAGAAATTATGCTGATAATTAAATAGAGAGGAAGAACTAAAGTTTGAAGGAAAAGTAATGAGAAAAACTTGATTATATCTTGTATTCCCATTCTGACCTTCTGCATTCTAAGGAGAAACAACTACCCTCATTTTCTTTTTAAAAATATCAAATTGGCACGATGATTGTGTGTAAAAGCAGTACAAATTTATTTATCAAGATGGGGGTTTAAAACAGTCAAGAGTAATATCAATATATTTTTATTCTCTTCATCTTACTTAAATATATCCATACAACTGTATTTACATATAAATGCTATTTTTCTTTGGATGGCATTAATGTCAACCAAATATCTTGAGAGAATAATGGGAGGGTTTTTCCTTTTTGTTCAGAATTTCTTTTAAATCAGACATCTGGTATTTGGCACTCAACTTTTATTAGACTGATTGAACACTTTTAAAGGGGGATAAATCATATGACTTTCATTCTAATTTTTACTGTAATGGTTTAATGTAGCCAACATATGCTGAGTAATAGCATTAAAATAAAATCAGTAAGTGAAGGATTAAAATCTGTCTGTGTTCAATTTTGCAAAGACGCTATCTAGAGAAAGGGTTTTCAGATCAGAATTAGATAAGCTAGTGATTTTTAAAAATTGTACTAATATAATGGGAAATACCTGGATTTTAGCATATCATTATTGAGAAAGAAAATTACAGGGGAAATTAACACTTCCACGCTAATTCTAGGCTGTGGGGAGAGTAGATAGGGGAACTCTTTTGTATGGCCCTCTCCCCACTGCCGGAAGGCATTTAGACAAAAAATTTAACCAATTTCACAGTTATCTATTTTAATTAGAGGTATCAACTTGAAAACTGGAGTGATTTGAGCTAGCGTAAGGATGACGGAGATTTCTCCACATCTTAAGGAGCATTAATTTTAATTGTCTCATTTCACTAACTTGGGTATGAGAAGCCCTTTCTATCCCAATCCTTAATTTTTGGCAGCCAGCCAGCTATTTTCTATGGTTCTACTTATTGAGGTACAGAACACTGCTGGGAATTAAGTTAGAATTTTATTTATAGCCTTGGAATGTCTTGCTAAGTGTCCCTAAATATGGCACTTCTCTGTCAACTGGAATGAAACCTCAATCATTTCTACCTAGAAATTGAGTAAAGAGAATACTGCGGCAATATTTATTAGTTCTTTAAATTCCTTCAGCTTTAGGTAGCATAAACAAGAAAATTAAATGGATTAGTGTTACCACAGAGATCCTAATTATAAATATTTTAGGTTCATATTTATGACTAGTAATTCAGAGGAGTTTTGACAAGTAACCTAAAATATGGGAAATCATACTGTAAGAGATTTTAAGACTTGTAAGATAATTTGGAAAGGTGCTGTTCTGATGAAAAGAATAAAAGGCTTTCTGTTCAGTGAGGTGTAAAATCATTATACCTATACCCATTTTGATATCATGAATAGGACGAACATTGTTTTCATTTAGTATTGTTCAATGAATAAGAAACATGATTGGTTATATTTAGCTATTTTTAGGCATTCACTATAGTCATAATTTTCTTTTTAAAATTACTTAGGCTTCTTTATTCCAAAAACTAAAGTGATGTGAGATGTTGCTTCCAAAACTGATTGTTTCCAACGTTATTATAAATTATTCATGTCAACTACTTAGGGTGAACTCAAAATCCCCACACATCTAACATTCTAAGTCATTTTCCAGACTGGGGCAAAGAAACTGTAGGTTTTATAGAGTAGATCCAAAAGGTGGCATTAGGTAAAAAAACAGTGGGCCTTAACATTTAATCTTCATTTTAGGAAAAGAAGTGTACAAGTTGGTGAGGTGACAGTCATCATTAAAAAGCCTGGGCAAACTCCCGAGGACCATCCATCAGAATAGAAGTTTACGTACAAAAAGGCTGCGTGATAACATACTAACACGGCTTCCAACTCCAGAACAAAGTTTCCTTTTAGAAACTCGTCCACTTTAACGTTCATATTCGGTTCCTCTGATCACATGTCAGTGCGATGATTTTTAGAAGATTCTGGCAGAGAGAAAAGGGCTGGCTTAAAAGAGCTCTTGAAATCACTGTCCAGGCCTTAATTGTCTTAGGCCTGAAAATTTAGCAAGCTCACTTTTTAGATATATTTGATAAGGTGTTTCAAATAAAAAAGAATAAAGAGCACATAAGTGAGGGCAGATGTAGCACTATATTCAAACAAGTCATAATTTCTTTATAGTACAGAAATCCAGAACAGGATAAACCAAATCAGTGGTTCAATGTGCTAAATTAGCATATTCAGCATTTGGAGAACTTACAGGAAATGACTTTCAAAAATGCAAGCCTGTCTCTGGCCTCCTTTATTTCTTTGAATTAGCCTCCCATTTTTTCCCAAATGTCCTAAATTTCAGAGTTATCTTTACTTTCACGTTTTATTCTCTCTTTTTCTATACAACCCCAAGCAAAGATGGTAACAGAGGGAGAAAATTCAAGGAGTACCACAAAGAATGCTCATCTAAAGACTCCTCTTTTTTTCTTTTCTTTTGCTGAGGAAGATTAGCCCTGAGCATCTGTACCAATCTTCCTCTATTTTGTGTGTGGTTCACCATCACAGCATGGCTGACAAGCGGTTTAGGTCCATGCCCGGGATCCTAACCGGTGAACCTGGGGCACCAAAGCAGAGCGGACCAAACTTAACCACTACATCACACAGCTGTCCTTAAAGATTCTTCTTTTGCTGTTTGCCAATTTGAGCTCTTTGCTTCTTATATGCACAGTAATTTCCACTACTAGATTCATTAAAAATTAGGCAAAAGGGCAGGAGAATGACTTTAAAAAATATACTTATATATGATGAGAAAGAAGGTATTGAGTCTATGTAGACTTCTTGAGTCATTTTACTTGTATATTATTTTTCATTTGTATACTGCTCTTGATGAAACAAAAATGCTATAATATACATTATTTGTATCCTCAAGGAGTTTATCATGAAACAATCAATGCACCTGAAACAATCTATGAATAATTCAGGAAAACTAATAACAAATTGAGAAATTAAATGTAATTATTTCAAATATGTGTAATACAGATAGTAGTCAGGACAAGGGAGTGCTTCTGGGTGGGAGTTTATGAGTCCAGTTTACATGTGGACATGACGAGTTGGGCCTTGGATTATCATATAAAGGAAGAATGGGAGTCCAGAGATTTTCATTGAATGGATGTAACAGGAAAACTTCCAAGTACGATAACCACTAATATGGCAGAGATAAACTTGAGGGAAGCCAAGGTATCACCTTGAATGTGCCAAGTCATGAAAGAAATTTTGAAGTTTACTTCAGTTTACTTAGCATCCGTCAGAGACTCACATGAGGAGGATTTGGAAAGGTGTGTGGATATAACCGAAGAAAGAATCAAAAGATCAACATTGTCTGCTTTAAAATTTTGGCTTATTCCAGTGTTGTTTCAAGTGTATTTATCCCTCTTTCTTTCTACCCCCCAATTTTCAGACACTCTGTCCTATGAAATAGATTACAATTAGGTGTTTTTCAAAATCTTCCTATCCATTGTACTGCGTTTATTATACCTCAGTAGAGACAACCATAAGCAGAGATGCTGGAGCTGTAACATCTTTCAAGAGCCCAGGTAGTTCTTACTCACTGACCAGCAGCTTCGTGAGTTCCTTTACACCTGTCAGTATCACACCCGCCAGAGGTTTGGAGCATGTGACAGTTTTGTTAAATGGCTTCCACTTTCTTATGAAAATGCAACCACTAGTAGTCTCTCAATAAAAACTTTTCTCCAATGTAAGTCTCTATTTTGTTTGAAATATTGTAATTATTTTTTCTCTCCAGAATCATGTTTTTATTAGATGGTGTTTAGTCTCATCATCGTTGGATAAATATTTTTCTGTTCAATATTTATTATCTTTTGAGTCTCCCTACACTTGTTGTTCTCTTCATGATTTTTTTTTTTTTTTAATTTCAGGGAAATTTTGAGAATAGATGCAAGGAAATGGAGACATTGGACATCGTGGAGCCATTGGAATTTCCAATCATGGGCAACCATGATGTCATAAGAGAATCAGACAGGCTTAGCTCAGAACAGTTTCAATGAAATATATTCATTTCACACTGTATTTAGCTAACCCTTGTATTGCATCTTTTTATCAGTCTGAAAAGCTTTAGTTTCTCCAGTTAGATCCAAATGAGACACAATGTAAAAGAAGGTTTAAAGAATGGTAAATGTCTCTTTAATGCACATTTTCTCCTATATTAATTTCCAAATTTTCTATTCCAGTTGTTACTGATTAACTCAGTGTCCACATTTGTGTTAAATTGAGGAAAAGCAAAGTTCTGATTAGTGAGAGTAATTATTCAGACAGTGATAAAAAGATTGGTTCTTTCCTCTTGGCAATGTTCTAGGTTAATGAATCTAGCATAGAATAAGATGTTATTTTGTATTCAGTAACAGCCCTTATCTGATTTGACTTCTTTTGGTACAAAGATGAGGATTAAGCATTGTGAAACATAATTTGTAATTATCGTTACTCACTATGCTCACATATTCAATTTAGCTTGAAAAAATACCATTGATTCTGCTACATAGCCCAAGGCTAAAAGAACCTGACTGAGCTTTTGCTAGGAGCAATTGCAATTAGAATTTGCTTCATAGACTTTCCCGAAAACCCAATAAAAAGAAATAGAAAGGCGAGGCTGAGCCTATTACATTTATCGTAGGCCCACAGCCTGGTTTCTATTAAGTTTGACAGTATTTATTTTTGAAGGTACAATAATGTGCCAAACTGTGGTTGTAAATATTTTTCCCCCAAATATCTAATATGCAAAAACTAAATAACAATGAAAAGGGTGGAAAGTGACAAAACGAATTTCTTCCCCCCACTGCTCAGCCTCAGAAATTCCACTGAGCGGACAGACTCTGACACTTTCTGTCTTACTGTAAAGTCTTTCGGTGCTTAAATTTAAGTTTCCAATTTTGGTCCATGGTGGCATATCAATTGTATTTAATTAATATGTTGAGATTCCAATGAAATTGCACCACCAGTTATAAAACTGGGGAATATTTTATGAAATAATGACTATTTTTATTATTGCTTTTTAAGAAAATTCTGGAAATTTAAAATTTTTTTCTCTCTCAAACTCTAATGTTATGACATTTTCAGTGTAATAGTAAACCTGTCTTTAAAAGTTGTCACTTAGAAAACTGTTTTCCCATATGATATATCCAAATTCTAGGTCATGTCCAAAACTTAACGTTTCTATCTTACAACATTTTCTCTTCTGATAGCTGGTCATGTGACAAAAATCATCATGTTATGTTTCTCTAAGTAGAATGATTTTTCCAGTGAATAAAATCTTGGTCCCGTGTTCTCAGTAAGAGCCTAAACAAGTAATCTTCTTGGTTTGTTATAGAACTTCAAGTTCTCTTATGGACAGAATTTCCTCACGAAGGTAGCAAAATTATAGCTCCTACTTTTCAGTTTTTCTTTCTTTTTTAAATGGTGGTCTTGAAACTATCAAATCTGATTTTCTTTCTTATGGAGTCTATTTATTGTAACACATTTTAAAACTTTAAGCTTTGTAGTTATTAAACTGGCTATTACTTCTGATATTACTTTTTAGGCAAATGGTATTTTTTAAAATTTGGGTTCTGTGAATTTTTGATTTTATAAGAACCCTTTGGCTCTAGAAGGAGAATGAGAGCATCTCTGGATTCTTTCTCTCCTCTTTAACTGTGGGGCTCAATACGCTTTCCACTGAAGGAGAGAGCGTTGTCAAATAGTTAACATAAGCTATTGGAAAAATCCCTGAACTTTGTATGGGCAGAATAATTGCACACAAATGCATCCAGGAATCCTATGGAAAATATAGTGCTGTTAACTGGCATGGTTACAGCACAATTTAGCAAGTATGTTAGAACAAATTACCCCCTTTAACCGTAAGCCATTCTGTTTCACGCTTTTTAATGAAGGTCTGTGCCACACACTAGAATACTTCTCACCTCATTACTACTCATAAAAAGCAATGATCCATTCAAAGGCTCCTCATATCTCCCATATGAGTGGTAAAGGGGCTTCGCCTCTCATTCTGGCGTAGAAGACAAGGGGGCTTCTTGCCTGCCTGCCTGCCTTTGAAGTTGATCATTAGAATGTTTACCAGATAAAAGAACTCAAAAACCTATCTGTGTCATCTCACTGTCGTCATGTGTTAATGTTCTACTCTTCCTTCAAAAACAAAACAAAACAAAACAAACAGAACAAAATAAAACCTGAAGACATCTCTTTCTTGTTTAGAGAATACAGGAGATTTTCAAGGCTGTTAGAGTAATTTTTTTTCCTTCAGAATTCACAAGATATTTTCAAAGAAACTTTAAAAAGCAGGAAGAAGTGAACGGGCCACTGAAATATGAAGTATGGATTCAATAAAAAGACAGACAGAGAAGCAAGCTGATAGGCCAGTTTAGAAGAAACAGTTCAATCTTTGAATTAAACTACTTTTCTCTCCCCAGAGTATCATGAGAAAAAGTTGGTTATCCTTGGCAATACACTATCTTTATATTTTGATGAACAGATTTCACCTAGACTAGAATACTCCCCACCCCCCTGTTAATTTCAGGGACAATATATAATACCGTTTAAGATACACTGTGTATGTTCAATAAAATTTGAGTGAAGCCGTACCTTTTGGATGAGGGTGGTAAGTGGCGAAAGATACTTTTTTCTTTTAAATTTTCTTTTGCAAGGACATTACAGGGCTAATCCAACTACAAAATTTTGTACACTTTTTTTAAAAGCTCTGTGTAATAGGAAAGAAAAAGTCCATACAGAAGTGAAAGAAAATGTCCCCAAATATTGTTTTAGCAACATTGCAGTATTTCAGCCAGCAGGAGAAATAGTTGTTCATCTCTATGACATAAAAATTTCCACTTTGGCCGTTAACTTAATAGTGTGCGGCAGAATAAGAACATTTGCAATTCAAGAAAAAGCCCATACAGGTACTAAGATAACCGGAAAAGAGAGAACCAGCATCTAAATTCTGCCATGTAACAAAACACTGGAATCTGGCACACGTTATGAATGTAAATGATGTTTAAAATCAATTCCTTTGTAGGCAAAATACATTTAATGTAAACTTTTTGGTGACATTTCCAACTTTCTTTGTGATATCTCTGAAAATATATCTGATCACCTGATGCAATGCTGTCAAACCCCACCAAACACTTACGCTGAGCAGTTTCTAAATTAAGTTGGTATTCTCCAGGCGCTTTCTGAGAAACACAAGCTCAGGTCGGATCACACTCACAAAGCTACGAGGGGGAAACGTCGGTACTGTACTTTTCCAGGCTCGAGGAAGCACGTGTTGCAGAGGCTAGTCGACCCCTGCAATAAGAACTGCACAGCTTTGTTTCATTTGAAAACATAAATCTGTACACACATACTTAGTTAGACATATATCCATGTATATAGAAAAAAGTTCAGCTAATAATAAAAGAAAGGATGAACATTGGCACTGTAGATGTTGACAGCATTATGCAAACTTTTCAATATTCCCTTGCATGCTCAACTTTAACTTTTGTTTATAAAGTCCACTTAGACATAATTTACAACTTCTGTTAACTTAAGCTGGGTTCTGTAAAATCTGTCTAAAAAAATCAGCACAGAGTGCTTTGAGATGTTACAAATATATCTAGATATCAAACATTGAGCTGTGCAAATTATATCCATTTTGGAAACTCTGGGTTTCTATTTATGTACATAATATATTTTAGTTCTGATGTTTTAAAATGATGAAGCAAGCCTTGCTTTCTCCCCTCCCCCGCCCCCGCCGCCTTTTCCAACTCTTGCTGTAGTATCTATGAAAGAGACTTAGGAGCCCAAGAAAAATAAAATAAGAGATTCTGGAGGTTGTCACTATTTAACAAATTATTGGAGTTCACATTTTCTAAGGTGATTTGGGGAGAAAAAACACAAAGGTCAAGCAAAACTTCTTGCAAATTACTTCACTAGAATTTCATTCTAGGAGTGTTTAAAGACTTCAATACTTAAAAATGTTATAAAACTGTATCTGTTATTTCACCCATGTGTAGCTATTGCAGAAATCTCATCTCCTCATCTTCCTTTAGGATCAGTCAATTGAGATTAAGAAAAAAGGGTAAATCTCGCCCTCTGTATTTACTCTTCCAATTTAAATTGCTTTGGAGATCGAAGACAGAAACTGAACCTCTTCTAGTGTCCACGTTTAAAAACAGCAGAAGAGCAAAACACTCAGCTTCGTATTTGCTTGCTTTCATTGAGAGAAGAGCCCGTACTTTTCTCCCTAAAGTAGTTGTGAAGGGTTGGGGTACCTTGAGTAGTGCCTCTAAAAATATGGCTGAAAAAGAGCACACTTAGTCAAGCAACACAATTTACAATGGGCTTGGGTCAAAGTGAAATATTTCTAACTCAGGATGGGAACTAAAGGGATTAAATGAAAGATGAAATAATAGAGAATAAAATAACAATAACATTTTAATGAAATAGTCGTTTTTGATTATAAAAATATAGATGCAAATCAAGTATTAACATAAAAAGGGTGACCAATTCCATATCAAAATACAGTTGGATAGACACATGGAGATCTTTCTTACTCAGAACATCAGATTCAGAGTTAACGGGCCAATAAGAGGTGCTAGGGAGAGCCTGGAGAGTTGGAAACAGAAGAAAAACCTGCTCCTTTTTGTTTTTTCCCAATCGTGCATGAATAGCTCTTCACCCTCGAAGCAATGGCTTCCAGCTTCTGCCATTTTCCCCAGAATCCCAGAACCATTCTCATTACATCCTCTCAGATAAAATCTGCATCTGCTGGTCAGAGTCCCTCCCTCCAAGATCTGGATTCCAGCTCTGGGCCCTCCTCAAAGCTTCTTGTCTCTGTTATCCTATCCTCTTCCCTTTGTTCTCCCAGTCATAGAGGTCCCTGCTTCTTGCACTTATTATCTCTTGTTGTCTAATGCTTGTGAAGCAATTCCCAGTTCTCTTTGTTAAAATAATCAGTATAGTTTCTGTTTCCTTCTGCACCCTGGCTGATACACTCTCTTTGTTCCAGACGGATTGGATTTCACAAGTTGCTCAGACTACTTAGGGTTCTCTTCCTGACTTTCCACATTCAGTTCTCTCTGCTAGGAATTCTTCCTGTCCCTGTTCTCCCTCCATCCCACATCCCTCGCCCCTTACCTTCCAGCCTTTGCTGAGGTACTCTTCCTTGAGACATCACTTCCTCAGGTAAACTTCCTGGCCCTCTAGACCAGGTTGAATCTCTATTCATCTCCACTCATCTCCCTTTCCTAAGACCAATCACATCACGTCCTTCCCCAACGTCCATCTTCCCTCTTGCCTTCATGCAATGAGAGGGCAGGGAACATAGCTTATTCCTACCCAGTGCCAAGCACATTGTAGGCAATCAGTAAATATTGGTTGTTGATTAAATTAGCTTCTTTTAATTAAAAATTATTGGGTAAAGTTTTTCAGCTAAGTGTATAACTTTAGATTTTTATTCTCTTCTCATTTTAGTGATTGCAGGTGTATGGGCAAAGAAGTATGGCATCCTTTTTGTTTTGTTTTATAGGAGATTTAGCTCCCCTATAATCTCTATTAGGGCTCCCTCCAACTCTTGGGACTAAGTTGCCCTAAATAAATGTATTCTCTAAGTAAAAACCATGTGCTTGCTAAGCAAATACTGAGTCAAGGAAAATCCTCTAGTTTCCCTTCCAACCTGATGGCTACCCCTGGGCTCCTATGTGGACATTCTGGAGCTGCCACTGCTTTGCTTTTGGCCTTAAACTTCCCATTTGGCTACTGTTTCCTTTATCTGCTATTTCAGATTCTGGTTCATATATACATATATACATATTTTTTTGGGGGGGGGTTGTCAAATGATCCTTTATTGAAGTATTTTCCTGGGCGGTTCTTAGCTAGCTGGACATTTCATCGCACTTTGTTGGTGTCATCTATCTTTTCTAGAGACACACAAGGACGAAGAAGAGACACTTTAAGTCAATTGAAGCACTTCTGCCTCGTAGCTAGCTACCTCAGAAGACGGCTTTCTGCCCTTAAAAAAAGAGCCCAAGTAAAATACTTACAAAGCTGTTGATATTTCTATATTAATGAGACTAGCCAAGAAAATATTCTTTGTGGCTCAAGAAAAATTGCGACTTTATGACTGTGACCAGTACTACTTTCACACGAAACTGCAAAATAAAATAATTTTGTGTATGCAGCTCCCTTCTTTTCTTTCCCCACGCCACGAGCTAGCGGCAGCGGTCTGCCCGCGGGCATCGCTGCCTCTGGCTGCCGTGACTGCCCTCCCCGGCACTAACTGTCCAGGTAATAGTAGTGACCCCTGCCCCCTTGCCAGCCAGATAAGTTACCTGTTCTTTGTCCCATCTTCTCTCAGGAAAACTAAATTAGAAACTAATGCATGTTAATGAATCAGTGGGTACTGAGGGCTAAGGTAATCAATTTTAAGGAAAATATGCATTTGAGCTAGAATTTTCTAATATCGCCATTCCTAAATTGTGCCTTTTGAATGCAATGTGACTCTTTCAGTAGCAAATAGCAGATATATAATATGTTTTTTTGCTAGAGTATTGTAACAGGCTTTAGAGGACTTGCAGTACTTCTGAAGATCTCGTGGTACTTCACGGTGATCAAATGTAGCTCAGAGTCTCAGATTTAATTTGTGTTGCCTTAACCCAAAGGAGAAGTCCAATTATGTATGTCTTTTAGATGTTTGGGGGCTGAGGTAGCCTCTGGAGCCGCTGCAAATCTCTGCTTACTTTGTTTTAAATAAAGTCTGTCCAGAAAAAGAAACTTAAGTGCCTTACGAATATTTATTCTCTAATGGGTTCCCACCTTAGTCTCTACTAGGCTGGCTAGGCAGAAAGGGGTATGTTTTTGTTACCAAGCCCTAAGGGACCGGTGACCTTCAAGTGGGTCCTTTGGCCCAGAGCCGCTGAGTGGATTCGGAATAGCAGAGCAGAAGCGTTATTTATTGATTAATGAATGGAGGAGGCAGAGCTCTGCTCTAAAACACCTTCTCCCAGAAGGGAGGGTGAGCAAAGTTCTTACTGGATATGAAGGGGAAGGAGTCTCCGACCCACCGTTTGGGGCGGGGCAGTTGGGGCATACGCAGATCTTCCCTTCTTGCACACGGCATCTTTGCGCAAGTTTCCTCCAGTGCACAGCACCCTAGCCATCTTGGACCTTTCTGGTTTGGACCGGTTCTGCGGTTTGTCCGTCTGGCAGTATTCTGCCTTGGTTCCTATAAGCAAGTAGAAAAAGCGTTAGACATGGAAAATGCTGTAGGGACTTCTCTGTGTGACATTTTCATAATACCATCACTAAATGATTTGCTACTATGTGCCAGGTCATGTACACATCTTCTCTTATGTAAAGCTAGTAGCATTGCAAACTAAGTATTATAGTTTCTAGTTTATTCTTGAGGAAACTGACGATTAGACTGGTTAAGTAATTTCCCAAAGTTAAATGGTTAGTTTAGTGGCTTGATTGGAGTTTAGACCCAAACTCTTTTTTTTTTTTTTTTTTAAGATTGGCACCTGAGCGAACATCTGTCGCCAATCTGTTTTTTTTCTCTTCTTCTTCCTCTCCCCAAGACCCCCAGTACGTAGCTGCATATTCCAGTTGTGGGTCCTTCTGGTTGTGCTATGTGGGACGCCACCTCAGCATGGCCTGATGGGCAGTGCTACTTCCATGCCCAGGATATGAACCAGCCAACCCTGAGCTGCCAAAGCGGTGAATGGGAACTTAACCACTTGGCGCCCAGACCCAAATCCTTTTTCACTCCAACTCTTTGACTCTCTTGCTCCTTCTCTACAATGTCATACTGTCTCTTTTTCAGGTGTACAGTTTGATTCACAACTAGGTATATGACTTATTTGTAAGTATCTTTTAATTTAGCTTTCTGACAGGGTTCAAGATCACTTAATGGAATTTTGCCCAAACTCTGTCTACAAATCCAAGTATCCTGCTTACATTCTTGAAGATGGGGCTTTGATAATTTTATGGGCCCTGGTGTTTTATACTATAAATAAATTTTACTCTGAATGGTTCCAATGAGAATAAGCAGACTATTTCCCTGCTACTTCTGTTCCGATCACTGTAATCTGTTATGGAAACAAAGAAACAGAAAACCTTTAAACCTATGTAAAATGTAAACCCTCTATTGTTCTTACATGGTGTGTAAATATACATTGGTATAAAATGTGTATAGCGTTAACAAATTGACTTTCAAAAGCATTTGACAAATTTAGGACTTATTTACTAAATGATATATTCTTAGGTGAAGTTAAAAGAAGTTCTCTTCTTGTAATTCCAGTAATCTTTAACCTAGGCAAGAATTTAGATTCATGAAGCTATGACAAAATGCCAAGTATGCAAGGCCCTGGTGGGTTTTGAACAGGAGCAGTGATAATGCAAATGCTGGAGCTGGTTCTCACTGGCTCACAAGTGCAGACTGTTAAATATTGAGGAATTTTGTGAGCTGGTTGTTAAACATAGCCATTATTAAAAATTGGATTATATAAACTTACAATTAAATAAACTATGTTAAAAACAAAGGTAATACATTCTCAAAATTCATTACTTCCTAATTTACTACATTGTATTATCATCTATGCTCGAGATAATTTATGTCTGTCATATCTATATGGTGGAAATACCATATAATGGTGTGCTATTACCTATTTCTTCCTAACTCCACCTTCAGGCATGCATGTTAGTAGCTTGAATTCCATCACAGTGGGAGTACTTAAACCACAGAAATTCGCAAATGCTGAGAATCAGGACTTTATTTATTGGTTTTTTTTGGTGGCCTAGACTTAAAATGATGGAGGAAATGTTAATAATGTAGATCAAATTTAAAAGTGTGTTTTATCTCCAGCTGCTACATTGTGAATTGCACAAAATTTAATGACATGTCATTCTATTATTTGCAAACCATTATGAGATTCAGCAAAGGAAATGTTCATGTCACTGATAATGAGTGAGATTCCAACATATTTTTTCAATGTTTTTGAGCATTGTTTGTTAAGGTAAATGAAGATATTAACCAATGTTCACGTTGTAACTATATTCATTCATCAGTGGTAAGCAGAGATCGATTATGGATTTAAGAGTTTGGCAAAAAATCAACAAAAACCTTCTGTGAGAATAAATTGACTATATGAAATTTGAAAAAAATAGTTTTAGGTATTTTATTACTATTGTAATTTGTATGCTACACATTCTTTGTATCAGTAAAATTTATAATAAATAGTAAACATACACACATATACATTTTTTCGAGAGAGTACCAGCACATCACTGACAGGAGGCACAGGCAAGCCTTATTTATGTTGCAGCTTATTCTCTGTGAATTGTAAAGTTACCATCTGCCTTTACAAGGCTGAGGATTGTCCTACGACTGCCAAATAAAGTATTAGTGTAGTTAGTTGAAGACAAGCAAGTCCCACAAAGGCTACTGGTAGAATCTATCATGGCACATTTAAAAGTCTTCCAAATGTCAGTGGATGATTTGCCCAGATTGGACAAACACCTCATCCTGGAAATTTTTGGAAAACTCCCTTCCTCTTGGAACACACATAATATGTGAGGTGTCCATGACATCCAAGACAGCTTTCACATTCCTGTTGAATTTTGTTTCCTTCTGGGTATAGTTAGTGAATTAAAGAGTACATGAAGTTTTTCAAAATACTTACTCAAACCTTAGAAGCTTCTGTTGCCACTGTCAATTTAAAAATCTTCAGGGATAGAGTTTAGAAGGGATATTTTATCATGATTTTAAAAATGTTAAATTCGTACCTTTTTTCTTTCTTTCATTTTTTCTCCTCGCTTAGCTTCTCTCTTTTCTTGTGTTTAAATTTTTTCATTCATTGAAGAATTTAAATGAGAACAGAGTTATTGATGATTCAGAGATGTATAAGGATTCATGACAAGTTACCAAAAAAAAACAGAGAAAGCAAAGCAGAATTTTAAAAATTATCATTTTAGATGTTTTCTATGAAGAAGAATTGTTAAAATATGAGTCATTATTTTTGGAGTATTTTTAATTTGTTTACGTACTCAGAACTCTATTACTTTACACACTCCAGGTAACTCGTGAACAAGTAGGAGCTGTTTCTAACATAATAATGATGAATGTTTTAAAGGGCCCATCCTGCTCAAGATTCCAGCTCCTACATGTTCCTATGATAATTTGCCCACAGGTTAATAAGGTATTTTCTGCAGAAACTGATAGACTGTATTCCTCTTCATTTCCAAGACAGGTTGTGTGGATGTGTGTGTGAGTGAGTGTGCTTGTGCAAGCGTCCACAAGGACTATCTTGAGAATCATCACGAGAGTCTGATTTCCTTTCTGGCTATTTGTGAAATGTTTTGTTACATCATACTGTAGGAGGAAATTTAAAACGACAGTCTATATTTGTTTAAGGCGAGAGAAACTTGGTGCTCATCGTGTGGTCAGTAAGGCAAAATGCGCTTGTGTTTATTTGGTATTATGAATCTTAATTCTTATGATTGTCCTAAGACCTGAGTAGTTAAACAACAATCTTTGTTTTCCTAACAGCAGAGTTGTTCTCTCAAGGATAAAATCTGAGTTATCTGATAGTTCTAAAGAGATAATCTAAAGTAATAATCAAAAGAATGAAAGTACTGTAATTATACAATGGAACCACCTTGTTTGGTAAGATGTTTGGTGTGTGAGATCCAACAGCAAAATAAATTTAAAGAAAAAATAAGTTATCACTACTCTAATATTCAGCAGATATTCTATTATGGTTATAGAAAAAGTTCCTTCTATGAGAATATTTCTGAGAATGAAATCTCTTAAAAAATTTTTTAGAATCTTAAGTTCTAAAAGTAGTATCAACTTTTGCTAGAAAATATATTTCAGTTTATTTTGAATCTGTCTTCAGTATATATTTTCTTCTTGCTTTCTTTATAAGAAATCTATTTTCTGAAGCATGACAGGTTTTAAGTTGAGGCTTGAAACTGAAATTCATTTCTCCCAGGAGCATTTGTATGTCTCATTTCATTGATTTGGTGATAAGAAACATATGACAAATTTCTCACCTTTCCATTAATCTAAGTTACATGTTTGCTTATTTTTCAATTATTCTACCCTTAAACTTTGCTGGTTTTGAAATCTGTGACATATGAACTTAACTCATCCTTTTAAGTTCTAAACAGAATATGAAACTTGCCCTTTTGTTTTTACTTATGACAGTGGTGGTAGATCCAAGATAAGCTAGAATGCCAGTTCTTGAGGGAAATGCTGCTTGTGGATCTTCCTACTGGATTTATATGGGATAGGCTTCCAGTATTATATGATTATTTTTATTTCTCAATTTGGATCTCATTTTTCATAGATTCAAGAAATTCCATGATGTTCAGGCATCTTAAAGACCAACAAACCCAAACACTTTATTATTTAATAAAGGAACTGGGATCTAAAGGTCTTAAGTGATTTGCCAGCATCACATAATAATTCAGGGCAGAGCAGGGAACAGAACACAGGTTCTCAAGCTTCTATTTCTGTGCTATTTCTACTACTTAATGGCCTCTTCTCAGACCTAAGTCATCTTATTTGTGGCTAATCCTTAGAAATTAATTAAATAAAAATCAAGAAATTTCAGTATTTTTAATATTCATTTGATTGTCTCAGCTATTGATTGTTAGCTATCAATAGCAACATTAGCTATTGTTAGCTATTGATAGCTTAGCTATAGATTGTTAGAACCTGTTTGACAATCAATAAGTGCAAATTTGATTAGATTATAATCTGTGGCAATGACTATTGATTTTCTGAGCCCAAAATAACCTCTCGTAGGAAGAACAGAAATAATCGTGATTTTCCCTGGGTGGAGCTAATTGTACATTACAAATTCCAAAGGTAAAGAGGCATTTTGGTTCAATTTGGTTCCTCTCTGTCTCCCTTCCTCCTTCTTTTCATTCCAATTGAGTTTTTGCCACCAACATTCAGCCTTTGAATGATAAGCCCTTTTGAGTTGATGGCCTCATAAAGACTCTCAGAACATTAGAAATGGAAAGTACTTTGGAGATAATCTGGTCCACATCTTTCACTTCACTGACAAGATCCAGACAGATGACTGGCTTATCAAGACCATAGATACTGGGGGAGTCAGAGCTAGAACCTGGGGTTCCTGCTTCATAATCCACTTCTCTTTCCAGCACTGCATGATATAATGAGACAGTTAACATGTACTTCTTTTGTCCCAGGTAAGAAGTAGAAATAAAGAAAATAAATGCCAAACTGGACATATTGTAGACATGCCTATTTGAATTTATTTATAAACATGAATGCAGATATCTATGAGCTCATTTATACATATGGATGTGAATACAGAAAGGTTTCAAGTTTCATTTCACTCTTTGAGTCACTTCTATAGCATTTTTTGATTATCACGGTAAAAGTTTAATGAGCTCCTTCCATAATTATAACTGGTACCATGGAAACTTTTCAGCATAGAAAACACCTCTGTTATTAAATTGGTTATGATTTAATGACAAGTATAATCAATTAATTTATACCTCACTTTGCTCCAAAAAATTTGAGGCAACTAAAGTATATGTAAATACCAAGGAAAATGATTACAGATGTGTTCTTCTCATGGTCACTGTGGCAGAGACAACTGTATGTGCCCACGTATTTCCTTTTTTTCCTGAGCACACAGCTCAAGTACATCTCCCAGTCTTCCCTGCCTTTAGATGGGGCCACTGTACTGAGTTCTCGCCAATAGAATGCGGGCAAAAGCAATATACAATTTCAGACCTGCTACCTAAAACCAACCTTGTGATCCTCAACGCTCTATCTCTGCTTATCTTCCAGCTAGATGCAGAGGATACAGGAGTAACATGAGGCCCTATGAAAGGAACAAGTACTACTTGCTCCAGCACCATTTGTTGAAAAGACTATTCATTCCCCGTTAAATTACCTGAAGTTTATTATGTCTCTATCTTCACTAATTCCACACTGCAGCTCTGTAATATTTCTTGAAATCAGGTAGTGCAAGTTGTTGAATTTTGTTGCACTTTAAAAAATTGTTTTAAAAAACTGGTTTCTTTGTATGTCCATATATATTTTTAGTCAGCTTATCAATTTCTGTGTAAAAGCCTGTTGGAATTTTGATTGAAATCACTTTGAATCTATAGATTAATTTGCAGAGAATTGAAGTATTCATAATATCAAGTTTTCTGATTCATGAAAATCGTATATTTCTCTACCTATTTAATTTCTCTCAACAATGTTTTGAAATTTCAATGCATAGATTTTGCCCTTAGGTAAATTTCTCCCTAAATATTTTGTGGTTTTTGATGCTGTAAACTGAAATAGAAATTTCTAATTTTGAGATGCTAATATACAGAAATCAATATGGTAATTTTATCCTTAACTTTTTGAGAACTGTCCATACTGTTTCCAATAGCATCTGCACCAGTTTACATCCCACCGGCAGTGTATGAGGGTTTTCCCCACATCCTCTCCAACACTTGTTATTTCTTTTCTTTTTAATTATAACCATTCTGACAGGTGTGAGGTGATATCTCACTATAGTTTTGACTTGCATTTCTTTAATAATTAGTGATGTTGAACATCTTTTTATGTGCCTGTTGGCAATCTGTATATCTTCTTTGGAAAAACGTCTGTCCAGATCCTTTGCCCATTTTTTAATGGAGTTTTGTGTGTGTGTGTGTGCTGTGGAGTTGTATGACTTTATATATTTTGAGTGTTAACCCCTTATCAGATACATGATTTGCAAATATCTTCTTCCAGTTGCTAGGTTGTCTTTTCGTTTTGTTGATGGTTTCCTTCACTCTGCAGAATCGTTTTAGTTTGATGTAGTCTCATTTGGATACTGTATTAAGTAAATAGGTCAAACAGAGAAAGCCAAATGCTTATGATTTCACTCATATGTGGAAGATAAAAACAACAACAACAACAAACAAACACATAGATATAGAGATTAGATTGGTGGTTCCCAGAGGGGAGGAGGTAGGGGTAGGGTGAAAGAAGTCAAAGGGCCCATGTGTACAGGGATGGATGGTAATTAGTCTTTGGGTGGTGAACATGATGTAGTCTACAGAGAAACTGAAATATAATGATGTTCACCTGAGGTTTATGTAATGTTATAACCAATGTTACCTCAATAAAAAAAAGAAATGAATAGATTTTTGTATGTTAACCTTACAAAATCTTGTGACTTTGTTAAAGTCACTTATTGTTTCTAGTCTTGTTTTTGTAGATTTCTTAGGATTTTCTACCTTGATGATCATGTCTTCTTCAAGTAAGGATGAAATTCTTTCTTTCTTTCTGATTTTTATGCCTTTTATTTTATTTTTCTTACCTTATTGTGCTGGCTAAGATCCTGAGTCCAATATTGAATAGAAATACTGAGGTTAGATATTCTTGTCTTGATCCCAATATTCAGGTGAAAAACATTTGTTCTTTTACCATTAAATATGATATTAGCTGTTGGATTTTTGTTGATGCCCTTTATCAAGTTGAGGAAGTTTCCTTTTATTTATACTTTCCTGGAAGTGTCTATCATGCATTAATGACTTTGAATTTTGTCAAATGATTTTTCTCCACTTACTATGTGAAAATGGTTTTTATTTTATAGTCTAATATAGCAAATTACATTTATTCATTTTGAAATGTTGAAACAAACCTCACATTTCTGGGATGAACCCTACTTTGTCATGATATACTATTCTTTTCTATGTATTTCTTGAATTTATTTGCTAAAATGTTATATAGGGTTTTGCATCTTTATTAATGAGAGATGCTGGTGTTTGGTTTTCTTTTTTGTAAGGTCTTTATCTGGTTTTAATATCAGTATAATGGTGGAATCTTTGATTTCTGGAAAAGTTTATATATAATTAGTATCATTTCTTCTTTAATATTTAGCAGAATTCACTAGTGAAGCAATCTTCTTACTTTTGTTTTTAAATAAGGATAGCATTATTAAAGTTATTTTTTCTTGAATGAGCTTTGTTAGTCTGTGTCTTTCATGAAAGCACATGTCATTTTACTTGCCCATTTACTCGTTTGTCCTATGCATTAGACTGTTGAAGACTCCTTGAGGGAAAGGATGCTGCCTTTTATTTTTAAGACTCCAGATCTTAGTATAGTGTCAGGCACATGGTAAGTATTCAATAAATATTTCTTAAATAAAAGAAGCAGTGGATGAACTTTTAGTGGGACCGTGAGAAGTTTCATAGAAGAAAACCAGAGGTGGATCAAAAGGGATTAAGATGAAAGAGGAAGAAGAAGCCCACAAAGAAAGGACAGCACAAACATAGGAGGAGACAGGGTAGGGCATGGTTAGGGAATGGCAGAGTGTGCATCTTAGGGTACTGAAGTAGAAGTTAAGCTGGATTAAGATAACTCAGAACTAAGTCAAGGGCTTTACTGTACTGAGGAGCTTGGAGATTGGTCTGTATACATTGGGAAGCCGTTGAAAGTTTTTGAGAAGGGGAATTCTAAGAACTGTTCTGTGTTTTAACGGATGTTCCTGGTGGCACACAGTGGGACTGATTAGAGAGGACGGAGACAAGAAGCAATGAAAGCAGTTAGCAGGCCGCTGCAACACTGCTTTACTGAGTGAGAACAGGGACTCAAACTAGTCATGGTATGCGCGTGAGGGAAAAAAGATTTCTTTCAAAAATAGAATGCTTAAGATTTTTTTCACCTGACTGGGTGGTGAATAAAGAGATAAAACATATCCTGAGTTTGGGTGGACAGTAATACCATTAACTAAGATGCAATTACAAGTGAAAGGGCAGGTTTGCAGCTGAGGGGTACTTAACCACAGCCAAATAGAGGGGTCTGGGACTCAAGAAAATGAAGATTTTGGAGCCATGTGCATAGTAGTAGAAGTCAAAACCACTGAAATAAGTGAGAACATTGGATGGGAAGAAGCCCTGGGAATGGGGGAAATCCTCCATTTAGGTAGAGAAAAAATGAAAAGCTAACATTCTGGCAGAAGGAAGGAGGAGAGCCAAAAAAGCACAAAGAAGCGATTGCTCTTCAAGAGTTTCAAGAAAGCGCTGATGATGGGAGGTGGTGTAGAAGAGTGAGTCAGTCTAGAGCCAGGAGTCAGAAAGATTTCCTACTGAATCTCTGCATCAACATTCGTAGGCTGCGTGACTGTTAGCAAGTTATATAACCTCCATCTGTAGAGTGAAGGCAATCTGATAACCTATCTAATACAGCTGTTGCAAAGAATAAATGAGAAATAATACCCTTAAAGTGCTTCTCACTTTGTGTGGCTATAGTAAGCAACCAATATTATCTAGTATTACCAACAGTAGTAAAGGATGCCTCAGGCAGGGTGAAAAGAATGAGGAAGAAGTGGATGTAAGTTTTGCTTCTCTGGAAGGCAAGGCAAAGATTACAAACCTATAGGAACTACTCTCACTCGGACGTGGGGTTTTCAGGTCTTTTTGCAATATAGGCATCTTTATAATTTCTACCTGTAGAATGTTTGGATTGTGTGTGTATGTGTGTGTGTGTGTGTGTGCGTGTCTGTGCCCAAATAAAAATAGTTAATTCTAAATAGGTCTGATAATTTATACGAAAAGAAGTTCTCAGGAAAGGCTGCTATTTCTTCTGGAAAGATTTATAAAGAAATGCCACAAAGGAATGAATCATAAGCAGATACATGCTAATTTGGTTTCATTTCTTTGCTTAAAATTACTTAGTGTTATTTCATTACATTGTATTATGCTTGTTTTTATTCCTTTCAAACAAATAAATAATTTAGATTTTGGTCACGATTTGAACTTAAGCCACTTGGCTTATGAAATAAGTTATTAAATCAACAAAGCCAGACATCTCTGAATTTTAATGTTCAAATGAAATATATAGAATTAAGGATCATTTAGCATTTTAATTTATCATTTGATGGTCTAATCAAATTAACATTTAAGAAATTTTCTATGGAGTTTAGAAAGGAGACTGTGAAATATCAGATACAATCTCAAAATTTTCAACATGGTTTTGAAAAGTGTATTTTAAATGTCTTTGAATGTTAGGAAAGTCGTTTTGGTCAGAATAGAATAGCAAGCATGATCAGCTACCTCATACAGCACTTACATAATTTACACACATGCGTGTGGGTACAGATTTCCTTTTAGGGTGAATGCGCGTACAAAACCCTTACCCAGTAAAGAGCTTTAAGCTTTCCCACCTATTTTGTGATTTCTGCAAAGTAAACAAAACTGCTTACTTATCTTTCATTTTGTTTGAGTCCACAGTTACTTCAGCAGAACTAAATGACTGACTTTCCTCCAAGGCACCAACATAATACCTCCAGGACCGAAATCCCTAGTTTCATTCTTCTGGATAAAGAAGATACAAACAAAAGCTATTTTTAACTTTCTTCTTTGCGAACCTATCAAGGGACAATAGCAGACCCTACCTTTGATTACTGATGCGGGCCTACTGTGGTCGTTGAATATTATACAATAAACTGTTTACATAGCAGCCCTTTTTACAGGTTTTAAATCTTCCCGAGCTGCCAGTTTCTGAAGCTGAGTCTGCCAGCTGGCCGACAGAGAGGTGCTTGTGTTCTAGTTGATTGCGGTAATTAACAGCCCAAACCGTCAGGAGGTGACAGCAGGCAAAAAGTTCCTGCCCTGGGGTCACAGCTGGGCTCCAACAACTTGCTCCTGATTTACCAGTAAAACTAATAATGTAAGTAATATTGGTATTAAATTATAAAATCAAGGGTCAAACTGAAATTCTGGTTTGTACCACACATTCACTGGCAGCAAATTAGCGATAATGTCTGGCAGTTACTCTGCCCTCTTAAATGACCCCTGGAAAAATCAGCACGTGCCTATTTTGGCAACAATATGTGGATTTTGGTACACTTAAAGAAGCGAAGGGGTGTCTTTCACTTTGATTTCTTTCCATAAATGTAGCTATTAATAGGATATAGATTTTTAAGGTTTAAAAAAATCAAACCCTCAGGCATTAGTAGATCATGATTAGAGCAGGTTATTTACTTATTTGTGATGTAGAGTTTAGTTTTTATTGTTGTGTGTATGACTGGGTGCAGATATTAGGTGATCAGCATCAGAGTAGACTTAATTTTGCTTTGCAATTCAAACTGAGCCACACTTTTATTCACAGCGTTATATTTTCCTGTAATGAGCCTAGGTGAGAGGTGGGGGCAGGGAGAGGGAGAGATTGCATGGAGGGACAGATGGATAGATTCAGAAATACATCCAAAGCATATCTTTTTAAGTGATATTGATTTTTAAGGTATGACCACTATCAGAAACTTTTCAAGATTTTAAGAGAAAAATGCAGTGGGCTTGCTAACTTGAATTGACTCTTAGCTTACCAAATTTTATTATGCCTTTCTAGCAAAGGTCACATCTGATATTAGAGGGGAAATAAGCAATTACCACTTCATGTAAAAGTTTTCTTGCACATACCCATAAATTCTAGAGATTTCATACCATCACGAACTTATGACTCATCTAAAAAATAGTTGTTAGATTTGTTTATTTATTTATAAAATAGCTTTTTAAGCTTATCAGAGAAATTACATAAATATGAAAATTTAACTTGTTTGAAAATGAGTTATTAAATGAGCTCAGTGGTTGCACAGAGATTTTTAAATGCATTTATGAACAAATGGGCTCCTTTGATCTACAGTTCTATCTCTAGTCTCAGACTTGTGGGAGACTGAGTGTGGAAATCCAGAATAGGAAACCTGACAGGTAGTCTTGTTTAGTCTCCTTATCTTTGGCACCCGAATAAAGTAAAGTACTAAGCTGAATCAAATGAGCAAGTCTTTTTTGAATCTAATTTTTTTACTACATATTATAACACTGTGCTAAGAACCCTGAGGGAGAAAAATAACTTTAAGATGTAGTGTCTACTGTGCAGAAGTTTAGTGTCAAGGTGGGGATAGAAAGAATAAAATCATAAAAATCAATAAGAAGGTTATAATCTAAGGCTTGTTGGGTAAAGAGTCAGGTGAGAAAAGACCCAGAGGCAGGGAAGGTTGGAATGCTTTGTGGATCAGGGTAGACTAACTTGAAAGATGCAAAGTTTATGTGTAGATGTGTCAGATAATGTGAAATTCTAAGGAGCTTGCAGTTTATTCTATGAGAATAGAATTGAAGGTGTATGAGCAGAGAGAAATTTGATCACAGGGATATTTTAGAAAGTCATTTTAGGGAAAACGGGGGAAAGTTGATTGGATCAGTCATTTCAAAATGAAGTTTTTTTTCTGAATTTAAAGAATTTTCTCGCTCTGATCAGTTAACAGTGGTTCATGGTAGGATATTTGTCTTGGGGAATGGGGTGCTCCTTGCTGGCTGTTGAAATCATTGGTATAAAGGTAGAAGAGGTTTCCATTAGTAATTAAATATTCCAGTTCAGGAAGGAAGTGATGAGAACCTTAACTAGAGAATGAGGACAATGGAAAAATTGGGATAAAATGCAAGAGATGAATATGAATCACTTGAAAGGAAAACCTGAAGGAATAACTCTGAAGTCTGAAAATAGCATTTAAGAAGAAATGAAAACCTGAAATTTATAGTGGTGACTAGACAAATTATTATACATGTTCAATGACTCACAGACTGGTTCTTTTGATAGACTAAATGCTCTCACACATTTTGTGCTACTTAAAGAACCATTTAGTAGCCTGGAATGATATACTCATCGAATTGTTCTCCAACAATCATATTTCTCACCATGAAATTCTACAGCTTCAGTTCTAAGAATCCGTAGATATTACTGAGCACCCACTCCTTATCATAATGCTACCTCAAGGGATACTTAGAGGAAATCTAAAAAATCTAGAGGGACATAAAACATTTACCTTTATAAAGCTCAAGTATTATATACTATGCACCCAACTATGAGTTCAGAAGAGGATGCACTTAAACTAGAGGTTAGCAGTGAGAACAGTGTAGACTAGGGAGAAGACATTTGGGAGAGGTTTATAGCCACAGAGGTGAACCCTAAGCATCCCAGTTTGCCTGGAGTGGACAACAGTGAATTCCTGGGTGTCAATTTTGATCTACAGATATTGAGGAGCTATTAAAAGTTTTTCAAGAAGAGAATACGATGATAAAGGTCTTAGAAATTAATTTTGCTGTCAAGTGCAGAGCAGACTGTATTGGGAAGCTGTAGGAGGTAGAGAAATGGCCAGAAAACTTCAGTTACATTTAAGGATAAAGGAGATGAAAAGATAGAGATATAAATAATTGTATATTTATATTTATAATATATCTATACAAAATGGATCATTTGTTAATTGTCTTATATTACTCTTTGGCAAGTTATCTTTCTTTTATTAGGGGTTTTAAATAAACCCCTAAGCTTTTGAAGACATTTTAATGCTATTTTAGCAAAAAGGCAGACAACAATTTGAATGCTTGCAAAAACGATTTGAAACTCACCACTGATTCCCAATCTTGGAAGCAGCATTGGCTCCACGGCAGCTCAAAGCTGTGCGCCTGGGCCTATGAGGGTCTACCACCATCTTGGTTTAGATCATTGCCAGAAGACCAACCTGATATGAGTGAAATGGTTGGGAACCATTCTGATACATTCTAACATGGGCTGAGATTTAGGAAGCTCAGTCCCCAACTCAGATGATACCTCCCCAAACACAGCTGACCCTTCATGAAACAAAACATGATGGATAAAATTCCTTAGCCTTTTATAGAATCTAGTAATTTCAATCCAAAATGAAGACTAGAACATTGATAAAGATTCTTCTCAGAAATCGTAATACTGATAAACAAATCTTGAAGTTGAATTAGCCCAAACTTTCAATGACTGAATTTGTTTTCTTCCAATGCACTTCAAAAAGCTTTTTTATTGTGAGAATTTTTAAAACAGAAGCAGAGAGAATAGTTGAATGAATCTCCATGTACCCATTACATAGTTTCAATAGCTATTATTTTACCAATTTTATTTCATTTATCCCCCAACTTTTGTGGGACGAGAAGGCTTGAGTTTTAAAAAAAAAAAAAATCAAATCTCAAACATTATATCCTTTCGTCTGAAAATCCTCCAGACAGGAAAAGTTCTCTCTTCTTTCATTTTAATTATCAATTGTTAAAACTGGTATCTTAGGAATAACAAATCTTTGCCTCTGAGATAAGTAGGATTTTAAAAAACATATTATGTTTTTGATTTTGCTTCTATTTTTATTTTTGTCATGCAAAACCTGCGTGTGTGTGTTCAAAATTATCGTTCCTTTCCCTTTGTTGCTTCTCAGGCTATAATGAAGTTTGCTCGTGTTTTCTCCTATTACTCGCATGGTTTCTTATTCTACATTTGGATTTGATTAGTTTGGAGTTTATTCTGTGAGAAAAAGATCTAATCTTAAGTATTTGCATATGATGATCCACCTGACAATTGGGACCCTTTAATGATTTCTTTTCCCTCAGATTCATCTAACTTTACAGAACCTTTATTCCCACCCCTGCTCCTTCAGTTGTATCTTCAGTCAGTCACCATGCCATAAAGCTTCATTATGCAAGTTCCATATTAAGCAACTGGGACACAGAGATGAATACTTACAGTTGTTATAATCTGTGTGGGGATACAGACAGCTAGGCAAGCAATTGTGACATAGCACATCAGGTCCTGCAGTATGAACTAATCTGTGAGCACACACACAGACCCCAACCAGATTGGGGTGGGTGAGAAAAAGCTTCCAGAAGATTCAATCTCCCTGACTTGTTAAGGATAAAAGTGGGAATCAATGAGGGAAAGTGGTGTAGAAGTCGTAGGGAGAAGACTCTGGATTCCAGTGAGAGGAGGCAGCATGTGTAAAAACAGAAACCAGAGACAGAATAATACCTTCAGAGAACTAATTGCCAGCAGTTTCTTCTAATGGTAGAGTACACAGGACTAGAGACATATTCACAGCTCATTTTTATGGAGTGCTTTCTGTGTACCAGCCACTGGACTAAGGGCTTTATAAACATCATTTCTTCCTTTCTTCCTTTCTTCCTTCCTTCCTGCTTTCTCCCCCCCTTCCTTCCTTCCTTCTTTCTTTCCCTCCCTCCCTCCTTCCCTCCATCCCTCCCTCCTTCCTTCCTTCCTTCTTTCTTTCTTTCCTTCCTTTTTTCCTTCCGTCCGTTCTTCCTTCTGTCCTTTCTTTTGTCCTTCGCCCTTCCTTCCTTTCTTTCTTCCTTTCTTTCATTTTTGCAGAGTAAGATTTGCCCTGAGCTAACACCTGTGCCAGTCTTCCTCTATTTTGTATGTGGGTCACCACCACAGTGTGGCCACTGATGAGTGGTATATGTCTAAGCCCAGGAACCAAATCTGGGCTGCTGAAGCACAGTGCTCTGAATTTAAACACTAGGCCACAGGGCTGGCCCTAAGTGTCATTTCTTTTAATCCCTATATCAATACTAATGTGACAGTACCATTATATTCCTTATTTTACAGAAGGGGAAATGAAAAACAAGAGACATGGAATAATTTCCTCGAATCACACAGCTAGGACATGGGAGAGCCAGAATTTGAACCCACATTGTCTGGCTCCAAAGCCCAAGTTCTTGATGGCTCTATTGTGTTGCCAGATTATGAATGGTCTTGAAGAATCTGGTGGGTCACCAAATGGTTTTCAGCTGAAGAATGACATATTTACACTTTTAGAAAATCCCTCTGGATGCAAGGAGCAGAATGTATTATAGAGGCATCAATAATTGCATGGAGATCATTTAGGAGATTAATGGAAACTGGATGGGAAATAATAATTCTAGAGTTGACCTGATTGGTTGTAATGGGGAGACACAGAGATGGAGATATTAAATAGGTAGGACTTACTCCCCCACTGGATATGGAGGGGAAGACTGGAAAAAAAGATTTTGGCTTGGGCAGCTGACTGGATGGTGGTGCATTAATTACTGAATAAGCAAATTGATGATAATTTATACAAAAAGCCAGAACATACAATTTTTGGTATGTTGATAAAATGTATGCTCTGTATGATCATTTGGGCAGCAATGGGAGCCAATGTGGCTTAAGTATAACATGATAACATTTAGTACATAACTCTATCAGGTAATAAAGTTTATTTTGGCTTGAGATGTTTTATCCAACAGTGTTGCTTATTAATACGACATATAGGCAATGACTAAACACAGATGTCCATTAGAATTCCAGAGCCTGCTGAACTGTCTTTCACAGCTCTAATCTCCTACAGCTTTTTTAGTTTATAATCCCCAATAATACCTTTCCCTTGAGGATATCTATGAAAGTTTGTTGGGGATTATTTTTGCAGAACTGGAATTTCCCAATGTTATGTTAATTTATTGTTTGACAAACATGTCAAAATAAATATCAGCATTTACAATTAGGCTAAAGAGGCAGTTTTCTATTTAAAAAGCTTTTAAATAGGCTTTGCAGATGCCATTCACTGGCACTTATCAAATATGGGATTTGTTTAGAACACACTTTCTTGTGAACATTCATGTCTTTGTGACTCAGTCTAAACAGTTGTAATTTGTTCCTCATTAGGCTTCTTGAGAAAATGTAGTGGGTAAAGAAGATAACTGTTCAGCTATTTAATGTGCTTTCATATAGAGTGGAATCTGAATAGTTCTACAATAAGATTTCTTTATATTACTTTTTATGTTCTCTAGGCACTTCAGGTTTTAAAAAATTTCTACCAAAAACATTTAAAAAATTTTATATAAGAGGTTCTGATCAATGTAAAAAATATTAACAGTGATTCACCAATTTTTATCAGTTAGGATTCAATTTGCTTGAACTTAACAAGGCCCAAAATAACAGTGTCTTCAAAATAAGTTTATTTCTCTTTAACTTAATATCCCAAAGCAAGGATTCTATGGATAGTATGACATCTCCGCTCCATGAAATTCTAAGGGAACTATTCTCACTACACCATCATCCCTGGGCATGGTAGGCTGATGATAAGATAACACGGGAAAGAGGAAAGAGCAAAGAAGATTGAGAAGGAACTCTACATGAGGTGGAATGAAAATCAAAGAGAACGAGTGAAAAAAGAGCATCATAGGAGAAGGAGAGAGGAACTGAGTCAACCACTACTGACTGGTATAGACAAGGACGGAGAATTAACCAGACTGAGCAACATGGAAATCAGCAGTGCAGTTGAGAAGAGTAGTATTGATAAAGTGGAGAAGCCTTAAAAATAATGAGTTTTGACATGTTTTCTGAGAATTATTCTGTAAAGGGGAGAAAAAAATAAGATGGTAGCTGGCGAGGAAAGTGGGCCCAAGAGAAGATTCTTTTAAGGCATTAATGAAATACCATCCTGTTTGTATGCTGATGAAATGATCGAGTAGAAAGGAAAAGTATTGATGATTTAGGAAAGATGGGGAGAATTATTGGGATGAAGTCCTGGAGAAGGCAAGAGGGGTGGGACCATATGCAGAAGTGGAGCAATCGGCAAAAATGACATATTCAGGAAGGTTCCTGAGAAGGAAGTGCCCACAACACTTCCTTTCACACACCATGGACCAGAACTTTAGCATCTGACCACATCTGATAACTGTAAGGGAGACTGAGAGATTTAATCCTCATCTTCACAGACTATATGCCCAGATTTTTGTTGTTATTTTTTTCAATTATTGAGGAAAAAGCAGATAAAAATTGAAATGAGAAGGGTTAAGGTGAACACTAGAATTCTCTGATACACTCACATTTTCTCAACAACTATAATCTTAAGCTTTGGAGGGTCTATGGATATACATTTAGCTTTCTGGTATCAATTGCTAATTCATCTAAACTGAGATGGTTTTAATAATTTAAGATAAAATAGAGGTGATGGGAATTAGCATTTACTGAGTGACTGATATGTGTCAATCCTTTTATAAATTATCTATTTAAATCTTTATCCCATCAGGAAAGCATTATTATGCTTATTTCATTGTTGCGTAAGCTAAAGCTCAGATTGGCTAAAAATTACCTGAATTTACATAGCTAATAAAACCAGACTTAAAGTTAGGTCCATCCAGCAATAAGCCTGAACACACTATTTCCACCACCTTTAGGTACCTTGGAAATATATTTTTTAGATTCTGAAATAAGTGCTGTCTCTGGCAATGTGAATTAACCACTCTTTTTTGCTCCCCTAGCATTTCATGTATGTCTGTGGTATAACACTTATCACATTGGTTTTTCAAAGTTTATTTACTTGTCTGTGTGAAGTGTCTTTTCCACACCTCCTCACCCTCCCATCATTGTGTGAAGAGTTCTTTAGGAACTGTGGCTTATCTTATATCTGTGATTCATTTTTGTATCCTCTCTTTGACCCAGAGGGACACTGAAGTAATATTATTGAATAAATGAATGAATGCCCAGGTAAGAAAAAGGTTTTCATAGGACAAAAAATGCACTAACCATTTAGTAAAATATTGACAAATCAGGCTACATTAAAATTAAGGAACTTCATTCATCTAAAGACACAATTATGAGAGTACTACAGAAACTCCCAGGGGAGAAAATGTTTTAGCTGTTTCAATATCTCAATAGAAGTTCATGTTGCTTTCAGAATATTTGTGAGGCAATTAAGTCCTAACCCAGCCAAAATATTTAATTGCAAAATAATAGATTCCATTACAAACTTGGCATTTCTTTTGCCAGAGATTCTGCATGAAATTCTTGCTGCAGTCTAAAAAGAATATATTTATTCCTACTGGGACATCATTACCATTTTAATTTAATTTAATATGTCTTTAACTTTATTAATACTCCCATTGTCACGATCTCTTCTTTCATTGTGTTTCATTTCAGAGAAAAAATTACTTCTTAATATAAGAAACATGTTTTAGTTATTTCCTTTGTGATAGAAATTTAAAATATTAATTAGAATTATTTGCTATTATGTGACTATTTAGTAATTTATGTTTATTCCTGTTACAAAGTTTAAATTTTGCTGTCTTGAATAAGTTTGTGAGTGGAAGAGTAGCTTCAAGAATTCTGGCATCTGTTTTCTAAATTTCAATGCATGGACCTTATTTGCCTTTAATAAAACTGGTTAATTAACAATATTTTCAATTTTTAGGTGACTTGGGAAGAGAGGAACAGAAAGACTACTTGTTTATTGAGTTATGCCAGATCTTTCTCATATGTTAGTTAATCATCCAACCAGTCTGGCTATAGGCATTATAACCCAATAGCCAAGATGAAAAACTTGAGGTTCAGAAGATTGAAGTTTCTTGCCCAGAGTCATAAGCTATTAAGTGATGGAGCCTGATTTTAAATCCACAGATGTGTTACCTCAAAGTGCATGAATCTGCTTTTGTCAAGGTCAACATTAACCTCTATTTTGCCATCATCTTTCTCTACCAGTCAGTAGCATTTGGCAAAATGGATCACTCGTTCCTACTCCTCTCCCCTAAAATTCAGTTCCCTTTATTAAATGTTGATTTTCACAGACCAGAAATACAAACTAAAACTAGAAATGGGCCCCATTTAGAAGCTACAGGCCTCACCTCGCATGACCTCTGCTGCAACAACTCGAACAGGACAGGAAGCAGCTATATTCTTAAGATTGGGAAAGTCGGAGGATTTGGAGCCTGTGCTGTCCTGCCTCCCACCCAATCTTCCCCTAAGTTCTAAGGCATCAACCATGTGAAGCAGCAGCGGAGGACACCTTTCCTGCTGCCCCAGGGAAATGCATAGCCCCAGGAGAGCTGGGTTGAAAGGTGCAGAATCCAAGGACTACATTTCACATGGAAGAAACTGGTACCAAAACGTGGAGGAGGAGACTGGGAGAGTGACAACGACCTCTTGCCCTGGGGGACAGGGCAAGTGCAAGGAGAGAAAAATTTTCTCCTCTCTCTTCATTGGATCCTGACACTCAGTTATTTGAGTTGGGTAGTACTGGCTAGTTTCTCTTCCTCAGAGTCCTTACTCTGCCATCTCTTCTTTTTCACTCTTGGTCTTTCCTGAAGTATGACTTTCCTAACACAAACTGTCCTCTTGAAGCTCTCACTTAGCTGCCTTGTCAAAGACTTGGATAGTGAGAGCTTAGAGGGTGTTGGCTTCTGTTCCATCTTTACTTTTTTTTTTTCTTTGACTTGCCCCTCTTAGAAGATTCACTCTGGCGCACTTTATACTCTTTCATGGCTTTTCAAATATTCTCTTCTGGTATCCTCAGCCTTGCAATCCCACTCTTCTTTCTTCTCCTTGGGCATCCCCTTCCAGATCTTGTATGCCTTCTTGGAAATATCCATGATACTGATGCCGAGATGGGCAGGCTTGATCTTTTCTCAAGTAGCATTGAGCCACAGCATGTATGCAGACATGTGCCTTTTGGGGGCATTGAGGACTTTGCCCTTCTCCACCTCCACAGACTTCTTGAGACCATTGTGATCCTTGACTGTTTCAGCTGTTTTGAGCTGTTTTCTCTTCGTCTCATCCCAATCACTGTCACCATCATTACTGGAAGAGCTGGCTGGCAGAGGCGTTACTGTTAAACTTCTCTGCCATTTCCTGCTTTTCTCCACCTGACTAGAATGACTTATCAGTTTCTTCTCCTGAGTCACTGTAGTTTTTGGTGGCATTCTCTAAGCAGGCATCTTTTATCAGTTCCACGAAGACATCACACTCATCTTCATCAGAGTTAGAGGCCTATTCATTGTAGTTTTGGTTCATCTTCTCTTTTAATATTTGGTTTTTGATGTTGAGCTTTTTTGCATTGACAAAATCAAATGGTTTCTCATACTCCTCCCTCTCAATGCTGCCGAAGGTATACTGAGTGCCTGCTTGGTCTCAATTTCAAAGTCAAAGGAGCAAGTGGCAGTGGTGCCATTGGCAAAGTTGATGAAAGAGATTTTGTCAAAGCAGATCTGTCTGGGTGGCTTGTGAACCTAGATGAAGCCCCACTCAGCAGGTAGAGCAGTCCTGAGCTCACCTTGTAGGAGCAAGTGAAACACTGGGCCCCTAAATGTCCTTGGAAGTTGCCTGGGAGTGTGACCTTGTGGTTCACCAATGCTTTCATGACTTGGCCAACCATCTCTTGAAGGGATCCCAACATGTTCTTAGTGAACTGCCTATCAAAGTGCTTCTCCATTTCTTCCTTGTTCTTGTTGGAAGTCAAGGAAATGTCCTTGTCCTTGGAGAAAAGGAGGATCAGGAAGCGGTACCAGGTTCTGCCCTGCTTGATGGAGGGATACAGCCTGATCACAAAGAATATCTGGTGATGGTCCTTGTGACGCAACAAAAAGAGATTAGGTACTGAAGTGTAGGAGATCTTGTAGTCAAAGGCCTTGCTTGTAAGCACTTACTTTAAGTCAATTGAATGGAGCTCTTTAGAAATTGTACCATCCGGAGGTAAAATATAAAAACTTTTGTAACATGTATAGACACACACCGACCGACAGACATATAGACAAACATTTTCCTTAGATTTGACTTTGGTGTTCTCATAGCAGACCATGGTGAAAAAACTTGTTTTCCCAGTTTTTTTTTTTTTTCTCTTTCTTATTCTTTCTTTTGGCCTTAGCAATCTGGCTTGGGATCCCCCTTTGTTAAGCAACTGCAATCACAGCATGAAGCCAACTGGAGTCTGGAGGAAAGGCTGCCCATTCAGGAACTGATCGAGCTGTTTTAGAAGCTCAATTTCCCGCTTCTCTTTTAATATTGTTTTGTTATAAAGTCTGAACAACTTCTAAGGACAGTGTCGTGGGTCAGAAAGTGTGCTGCTTGTGAGTGTTATTCCCTATAGAAAGGTCGTAAACACTCTCTTACGTGCCTTGGTTTTTCCCTCCGGCCACCTAATACCGCCATGGGAGCTCGGAGCGTGGGGGTGACCAGCACTTTTCTGCGCGTCCCCAGATGAGCCTATAATTAATTACCGTGAATGAGAGTGGAGTTCCCTATGGGACTGCTGCACATCACGAGGATTGATCCTCTGACACTCCTGCTGAGGTCCTTAGTCACCTAAGGGCACCTTTTTGGTAAAGGCCGGGAGGAACAAGTGTCCTTTTTCTTTGGAGCTGAACACATTCAGTCTCTCATTTCTCTATCAAGCAGTTTGTTCAGACTTTATAAACACAATTCTTTCCAATTTAAAGCCAAATTAAAAACGTCAGCCTTCCCCATTCACTCCCAAGTTCCTCTAGGTTCTTCTAACCTAGGAACTTCCCTCTAGGCTCCTCTGGCCTATGAACTTCCTCCTAGGTTCCTCTTACCTAGGGTATGTACTGGTACCCCTTAAAAACCTCTAGTCTTAAGACCTTACCCAGCTCATATAAACTCTTGGACCATCAACTTAAAATAAGGAGGTCCAGGTTTCAGGAGAACTCATCAGGGTCACCTGAAGAATGCAGTGATCTGGTGGGGCTCAATGGGCCCTTAGTGGTACAGAATGCCAGTTCAGTGTAGATTCCAGGTGGCCTCCGGTGGGTTTCTCTGAAATCCTGCCATGACTACACCAAGAACTATGGACGAAAATAATCCATAACCAATCTATAAATGAAAATTTGGGTGAGTTTATTTTGAGCTGTAATCTGAGGACCATAGCCCGGGGCCTTTCTTCCCGAAGGAAGAAAGGGCGCTGAAGAAGTAGGGGTACACAGGGTGGTTATATACCCTCAAAGAGTATGTTTCACATATGATTGAAATGTCCCTTTTACAATAGTCACGAGGCTGCTCTGTCAGCACAGCGATTGATGGAAACGGCAGATAGGTCTCCTGTCTCAGTGAACGCCACGGGGTGGCAGGTGTGTTGCCTCGGGCTGGGCAGTCACAGATGAGCACTACAATCGGTTCCAAGCCTAAAGAAAGATGCTTAATCTTTAAGGAGATGCCAACGTTGGGACGGGGAGAGAAGTTGCACCTTTATCTCAAGGGCCTTTGCTCTTGCCATAGGGAATCTTTAAAGCAGATATACAATGCGTGTTCAACGGCCTCGGTCAGACCCTTTTGGAAAGACAAGGTCAGGCCGATTTAGGTTTATACCAAATGGCTTCCTCATATTCTCCAATGTATCCTATTGCTTGCCATTTTTATTCATCACTGTGCAGGTGCAGAAGGGTGGTGTAGATCCAAATGTTCTAATGACCATGTGAAATCAGTCATTGCAGCTCCCAGATGATGTGTCTCTAGTACCTGGATTATGACTATCTTTGACAGTGTATACTGAGTAAAGGCCTCAACTGGGTCCACACCATCATCTAGGGTGGGAGGCACATAGAAGTGCACCTCCATGAGAGAGACTTTGGCATCAACATTGTGGTGGAATTCCAGTCTCACCTCATTCTTGCCTGTGGTGCACTGGGACATGTTTCTGAGGGGTATCTCAAAGACCGGCTGGTCGTCATGTCAAGGAAAGACAGCAGTCCACCAAACTTTGCTGTCCCCCCAGTTCCAGCCCTTCACACATAGGACCTTCTCCATTAGCTTAATGCAATAGTGAGTTTTGAAGAAATAAGAGTTTCTCAAATTCAGATTCTTATAAGACAACATGTTGTAGGTAGGGACATTCTTTGTAAGAAGCTTAAATCTATGGCCCAGAGTTACACTGCACTAAATGCCTTCCATCTGCTCTCCAGCCTCGATGTTGTCCACTCTGCCCATCTTGCTATCTTTTAGGATGATGCCCAGGTGGCTCAACCTCAGCCAACCATCATTCAGGGAGACTTTCACCTCTTGGTAGACATCTTGAACTCCAGTGTCTCTGCCATGAGAACAAAAATTTGTGTTACTTGTTCACCACCATTTTCTCAACACTTAGCACAGTACCTATTTTGCACTCAGTAAATGTGGAATAAATGAAAGAATTAATGAGTGCATGTCTTTCACAGTACAGCTTGGTATGGACCATGTACAGGTTTATGTCACAGAAATTCCTATATAAAATTCAATAATACTTCACTAATAATAAATATTGTTCTATAAGTGACACCAATGTTTACCCAATCACCCACATAAAAAAACTAGAAACTTCTCATTTCTGGTTCCACATGTAAAGAGCTTGGAAGGAGCCACACCATCCTAATAACAAGTAAAAAGCTACACAGTCTGAAAATCAACAGCTCTTTTAGGATCCAAAAGAGAGATGACATAGGCAAACCAAGGCCCTCAAAATTAGACAACAGACAGGAAAATACAGGGGGTCACAGCTTACTGGAGCAGATATTCATGTGGGAAAATTACCATGGGAAGCAGGTATTATCAGAGCCTAACTGACTTAGGGAAAGGGAAAACTAAATTTCAGTCAGTTCTAGCTGGGAGAAGGGAAATATTCAACTCCAACCACTCCAGTCATCCTTTCCCACCAGAAAATTAGATGTTGGTGTGTAGAAACACTATTTATTTTTGTATGTGAATTTTGTATCTTGCAACTTTGCTGAACTCATTGATTAGTTATAACAGTTTTTTGGTTGAGCCTGTAGAATTTACTATATGTAAAATCATGTCATCTGAAGATAGAGACAATTTTACTTCTTCCTTTCTAATTCTGATATCTTTTATTTCATTTTCTTGCCTGAGAGCTCTAGCTAGGACTTCCAGTACTACGTCAAATAGCAGTGGTGAGAATGGCCACCCCTTTCTTCTTCCTGATCTTGGAGGAAAAGCTTTCAACCTTTTGCCATTAAGTATGATGTTAGCTGTGGACTTGTCATATGTGGGCTTCATTATTTTGAGCTATCTTCCTTCTATGCCTAATTTGTTAAGTGTTTATCATCAGGATGTTGAATTTTGTCAAGTGATTTTTCTGTGTCTGTTGAGATGATCATATGATTTTTTTCTTGCAGCAAAAATGTATTTGATAAAATATGCTTATGGATGTATCGTATATATTATGTATGCTTATGTATGCTAATTGAATGACAGCAATGATTCAAGGAATGGGAGCAAGGAATTAGAATTATTTTCCCTCTTCCATTAATTCAATTATACTCATTTATGGAATGTTTCCTGACTGCTCTAGCTTTGAGATTTGAAATCTTTCAGGTGGATTTCTTCTGCATTTGTCTGTATCTCAAAGTTTTATCACAAATGAATGTACAACACAGATTGTAACTCCAACTGGATTATGAATCTCTTGAGAGTAGAGGGTACATTTTAGATTCTGAATTGAGAACATCGTAGGTGCTGAGCAGCTACTCAGTGATTGGTAGCATGGTGTTTGTTTGGATTTGCTTATTGACATTTTCATGGAATTCTTCTTATACCCAAATACAATTGGATGCTCACACAGTAAGGTATTCCACCCTATTTTAGTAGGACCTTGTGGATTTCTACATTTTGGTTTAAGATATACTGTCATGTTCATCTGTGTGTATGTTTCACTAGAATCTTAATATTTTAAAATCTTAAGAGGTAAGGCTGTAGAACAAAAAGCTTAAGTACTTGGGTCATGGGCAGAGATTAACCTGGTTTAGGATGATCCCTGGGTCTTGATCCAGCTGCATAACCTCAGACAAGTTACTGAATTTCCAAGCCTCAGTTTCCTCATCTGTAAAGTAGAGATGATGAGTTCCTATTTCATAGACTATTGGGAGAATTAAGAGACATAGAGTAGCTGTCAACTTGAAAGAAAAGAACTGTTAACAGCTAATTGTATATCCAGTGAAGCTATCCTTTAGGAAGAAGAGAAAATCTAGACATTGTCGTATCAGTGGAAACTAAAAGAATGTCTTGCTAGCAGACCTAACCTTAAAGAATGGCTAAAGGAAGTTCTTCAAATGAAAGGAAATGATAAATGAAAGAATCATGGAGCGTCAGGGAGAAAGAACAATGGAAAGACCAGAAATATGGGCAAATACAATAAACTATCCTTTTCCTCATGTGTTTTCCCAGTATATAATGTCCCTCTTTTCATGTTTTTATCTTGAATTTAATTTTATTAACGGCAAACAACAACAACAAAGGACAGGGAGCATCTAAAATATTTAGCATAGCTCCTTACACAGAGTAAAAGTGCTTGATATATACTACTTTTTATTACTAAAAAGAGTTAAAGATTAAATTCAAACTTCTCATTTTGTCTGTGAGGAAAATGAGATCTTGAGAAGTCAAATGACTTGCTCAAGACAACAATTTAAGGAGAGAAATGGCCTGAAAAAAAATCCAGACTTCCTGACACTCAATCTAAGTGCCTTCTAACTCTCGTGTTGCTCTGCAGTCTGCCCAGATGCTGAGGACGCCCTGGGGGCCTTGGAAGGCACCTTATTATAGAGCTGCAGTGCTCTGTGAGAGTTTGATCTGCAAGATTTCAAAATTAAAAGTAAAACCAAAAACATTTATTTCATCATATTCAGTTCCTTTGTTTTTCAAAAAAACCTATAAAATATTCCATTAGATGGCCAGTGATGCAAATGTCATTTGAATTTACCCTGAAGTGAGTTATATTCATGTTTTCAGAAATGTTAGCACTTATTTTGAGTGAAGTACAGTGGTGTTTTTATCTTATAGGAGTTCATTGCTTTATTTCAGAAGTTTTTAAAAACTTCTTTCTGAATTTAAGAATTTCATAGTTTTCCTCTTCATAATAGATCCTACATGCAATTTTAAAGAATGCTTTCTTAAAATGTGAAAAGAATGACTAACCCCATTTAATGTTTGTGATTGAATGATGGAAGGCAGGAAAATTCTCTATAGACTAGAGTTTGCAAGAGGCATCTTCAATAACCTTTTAACAGAACTTTGAAAATGAAACTCCACTATTTATGAAGAAGGATACTTTTTCCATATTTTTATGAATATTCAACTGTAACCATAATGATTTGTTTAGCTCATTTAGAATCATACATCGTAGAGTAAGAAAAGTTTTCCCAGAGGGAGAGCTAAATCAACTCATGCAGATGTAAGAAATGAATCCCAATTCTTTCTTGCTTCTGTTTCTTTTTTTTCCCCCCAAAAAATTCGTATAAATGAGGAAGTAGTGCCAAGGACCTATTAGTAATAGTTATTTCCTAATTGCAGCGGGAAGCATCCTGCATGTTTAAATAAATATTGTTAACTCTGACCTCTCGCGTTGCCAGGACTGATAAGGCAATTGTTTGACCTATATGAAGCACATACAGTATACACAGAGTGGAGTGCAGCAGGAAAACAGGAAACAATAAATCAGAAATTAGAGCACTGATTGTTGTAGCTAATTACATCAGGCTTCTGCTTAATTTCTCACTCTGTCATTCTAACCTGATTTTCTTGCCAACAGACTTTGCAAATTGCTGGTGTCACGTACATTCAGCAAATAATAATCCTTAGTTACTGTGACTGACAAATGAATGAGCAGGAGAAGATAGTTTATTATGCAAGGATGAACTGAGACATTCACCAGATACCTGCCTGGATGCTTTTTTAATTCACTTACCTAGATGTGCTGGATGATGCATTTCTCCAGGAGCAGAGATTTTGGCATCAAGACAGCTTAATTAGATTTGTGGCTTGGTTTGATAATATTGAGCAAGAAGAAAACATGGTACTGTAAAAGGAAGGGAGGGAAGGGATTGGCTTGGACAAAGAAAGAGATAAAGTGGTAATTTAGCTATTTAAATCAAATCTGAAAATAATTTGTTTAGGGTGAGTGAGATTAGTCAGCACATTATTGAATGTTAATCTTGTCCACACATACGTTTGGTGAGCTAACTTGGTATTTCCAACCCATTATGGTTTGATTACTGACTTTCTAAACCACATGTTTTAAGAAAGAATGATAAAAATAAGATACTATTATTCAAAATTAATTGTTTGATTATTCCCAGATTCTCCTTCTGCATGTAGATAACGCACGTCAATTCAGTTTTCCATGATCTCAGTCCCAGTGTTGTTTACATAGTGTGAAATCAATTTTTTTCCTTTATGATTTTACAAAATTTACATGGTTTCTATGCTTTAAACAATTTTGCTACACCCTTTGAAGATGGACTGTGAAAGATCTAATGGAGGAGGATGTTCACTATGTTCTTCGGTAAATGTTCACATTCTGGGTAGATTTCCTACCTTTGAAGTAGTGTTTGCTAATCAGATCATCCAACTGCTGAGCAGATCCAGAGCTAGCTACACTTCACCCAGGCTCTCTGCTTCTTTGGTGCTTAATAAAAATAATGTTATTTTGTTTAACTGAAGGTACCATGTATGCTAGTTATTTATAATGAAAACTGTTTCTCGGTTTAAAATCAAATTTACTTCATCCTTCCATTTCCCATGGGCTCTGATGTTACTGCTGTCTTGCTTCAGTGTCATTTTCAGGGGAAGGGGAAGTTCACTCAACACAGAGATGTGAGGAGGCAACAACAGAGCCTTCCCCAAGTCACAAAGATATGGCAGAGCTGCGGGGGCCCCTTTTTGGAAACCACTGTTCCAGTTGGTAAAGCTAGAGGTCAGAGTTAACTATGTATTTAAATATGTAGGTGATGTCTTACATTCCAGTAATGAAGTTGGAATGCAGGCCAATTAAGCAGCCCAGAAACTATGGTAGAAGGGCCAAAAAATAGAGGAGAATGTGCCAGCACTGCTGCTTGCCCAAAGCTCAGAGGGAGCAGAATATTTCATTCCTAGTGTCTTTAAATTAATTCTTGTGTATAAAGTGTTTAAACCACTCCAAATCCCCAGCTGACTTTCCAAGAGTCTTTCTTAATATATTTTTTCTTTTATCCATGTTCTCAGACAAATTTTATAAATATATATTAAACGTCCATTGTGTGCCTGTTGTGCCATGGCCTGCCCCTGCAGGGGACAAAGCTTAATATAGGAGAACTGCATCACAAAGTCACTGCTCTCCAAAGGAGTTTAAGGAGGCAAACCTGAACTTATAAAACAAGCATCAAATAATGCAAACCAGACATATCTTCTAGACACCCAAATGTGTGGTATTGACAGTTAGGGCTCTGAAATTTAAAGGGACCAAGTTTTCGAGAGAAGACAATGGAGATAATTTGACATCAACTTGGAAGGATCAGTAGCATTTGGACAGCTGGAGAGGAGGGAGGAGACATTTCAAGCAAAGAAAATTGACTAGAAGAAGTGGGAAAAATATGCGTCAAAGCTGGAAATAGTGAGATGTATGGTAAGAAGGGGGAAGTGGGAATGTAGTGGGTAGAGAAGGTGCCCAGATACTGAGCATTACAGGAAGGGTTTAGACTTAGTATTCAGGTCATGAGACCTCTCAGGGATCCCAGAGCTGGGACTGATGTGTGGAAGACAGAGGCGAGAGAGGAAAGGCTGGAACCAGCTCACCCAATTAGGAGACTACTAAAACAATCCAAGTTTGATGTGATCAGGTCTAGTCTAAGTGGTGATTGTGAGAGAGAAAAGAACAACATAAATTCAAAAGCTATTCAAAAGCAGAGATTGGCAGACATGATGAGATTCCATGTAGAAGATAAAGGGTAGGGGTGAGTCAAAAATAACGGATTGGACACCTGGAAGAATTATCTTTGCTTTGGCAAGAGTAGAAAGTTTGGAAGAACAAGTGTTTAGATGGAAAGATGAAAGGGCATCAATTTCCAAGGAGAGAAGGAGAAGGAACAGAGTTCTTTTCTGGTCTTAGCTGCCATAAGTCTTCCAGATGCCTCCTTCCTTATCAGTTACAGACATAAGTATGAGCACAGTTTGGTTTGTCTGAAGCACACCGACTTGTCTGAGGACAGTGGGTATGGCAACAGCATGAAATGTGTCAAAATTAGAAAGGTGTGTGTGGGGGAAGATGACAACCTGATGAAATATTATCAAATGCTACTCCTTGACTACCAGAGGCAGCATGATGTTTGGGGGCAGAGGAGGGCACATACCTTCATAAGAAGTCACCACAAAGAAGAGCTGTGCCCTTTCAAATGGAGTTGTGTTTCTCAGTTTCCCCTCCTCCTCATCAACTGTAGTCATCTCTAATCTTAAATGTGCTCAAGGACCGTGATTCTTGCACCTGCCCTGCTTGGGTTTGGTGAATTCTGCCTGTTGACTGTTATGTGACTGGCCTCTCTCATACTCTGCTTTTGCTCCAAATAGTAGGCTTTGGGGTGCAATATCTGACCTCATCCCACTTCCTAGTGACTGGCTTTGCAATTCCTGAGTTACCAGTCTCCATTGGAAGTTACTAAACAATCCAGAATAGTGTATATATAATCTTCCATTTCTCCCACTTCTTTCATACCCAAAACACTACGTTAGACATAAAAAATGGTTACGTTTGCTCATCACTATGCTTTTACTCCCTTCATCCTCACTGCCAGATGGTGGCGGGCTAAGAATCAAAGTAGAAGCATTTTTACACTTTTGAACATGTTAGCCTCTATGACAATTTCAAACTTTTGTGCAACAGAAAAGGTTATGATTGTGAATTGCATATCTTCATTATTCCATGTGACTTAGAGTTAGTCCTAAGGAGCTCAAGCATATATCCTTATCCAAGACAGTTCATATTAACCCAGATACTGTCTGTAGTTGTGAGGAGAGTCTGAAGATTCAGATCACTCCCCAAAGGAAAGTCATTCACAACCACCTTCGATCATAATAGGAGTAATCCTTCTAAATGAGACCAAGACACAACTTGAGGCTGACTTTTGTAGATGAGCCAGTTAGAGTTTTAAGGAGCCCAAAGCTTGGTTTGCAGTGTCCAGTGAAGCTAAGACTTGAGGTAAGTCATTAACTGTTTCATTTTTTACCCTATTTAAAAATCAGTGTTAACAGAACTTATATAAACATCAATATTGCGCCAAATTTTCTTTCGTTTTTTTTTTGGTGAGGAAGATTCGCCCTGAGCTAACATCTCTTGGCAATCTTCCTCTTTTTGCTTGAGGAAGATTCTTGCTGAACTAACCTCTGTGCCAATCTTCCTCTATTTTGTGTGTGGGATGCCACCATACCATGGCTTGATGAGTAGTGCATAGGTCCACACCTGGGATCCAAACCTGAGAACCCTGGGACACTGAAGTGGAGCATGCCAACTTAATCACTATGCCATGGGGCTGCATCCTGGATAAAACTTTGAATCTAGAATGCAGGTTGGTCAAGGTTGGCCCAGATTCACATTACCAGAAAACTTGTTTTATTTACCCCCTTTTCCCATAGACTTTAAAACATTCTTTCTCCATGTAATTTCACTTGTGAATGATTTGCTATTCGGGGGGTGCACCATCATAGTTCAAAATAATGATTCTAATCATGATTCCCAAAATACTTAACTTTGAAAAGAGCCTCAGGATTTTCCCTTGTTCTTTTTCTGACATAAATTTGTAATATTCTTGCTTTCTTGGAGCCTGATGACACTATAAATGAGAATGTAACTAAAAGTGTATGCTGCTCATTAGTGCAGCTCCAACACACCTGTGCTGCACTATGTCTATAAAAGGCTGGGCTTACTGCCTTAGGAAGCACCGTATAAAAGAGGCTGCTTCAGGCAAGATCCCTCTTGGGAAGAATATTGTTTTCTCTTTAAAAAATATTAGTTCTAATAGTTTCTTCCTACAAGGCATTGAGAAGACAAAGAAAGAGGCTAAAAGAAGACAAGCACAAATCTGCCAAAATCTAGTTAATTTCTCTCATGAAAAAATCGTATTAACAAGAGTTGTGATCTTTGTACCATACTGATTTACCATGAGCAAAGAAAACATGATTTTAAGTGTTTGTGTCTGGAGATGTTAAAAGCATAAGTGTTAGAAACCATGGTTCGACTGAGGGCTGTAGGGGCTTGAGAACTCTCCTCTTCCATGGGCTCCATCAGCCACTCCTCTACCCCCCATCCATGCCCCAATATGCGTGCCATTTAAATAAAAGCAGTGTACTTGTTATGCACACAGACTTAACTAAAATTACTTAAAGAAATTACTTTCCAGTCAGATTGTCACCCCTAAATAATTTCCAGGTAGGAATTCTGAAGCCGTCACGCTAGAATAGCAAACCTAGACGCAAAATGGAGGTCCTCATGGAATGCGTGAAACAGTCCCTGCATCGGTCCTTGCTGGTTCCCAACTTAATTCTATTCACTGCCCCCATCTCCGCACTAGCAGAAGTCTGCTTTTGCTCAGCGGGGCACGCCCAGCTGCAAGACCACCTTCCCTGGCCTCCTGTGCTATTATAGGTGCCATGGGACACAGTTCTAGACAATGGGAAGTAAACAGAAACTTTGAGTAGGGCTTTTCAGAAAATTATTTCAAAAAGAGCAACTGACTTTGCTCTTCCTCAGTTTTCATACCTGGAGAAAAAATATAATACTAGGGGTGGAGTAGTCATCCTGTGATCAAGAGTGAGGGATGTGAGAGACAAAGTCACATGCTAAACATGGCTGGACAGAAAGACAGACGGGATTCTGGTCCTTGAAGACATTGTGGCGTCAGCACATCATTCCGTAAAAACGTGAAACTCTTTGTGCAGCTAAACCTATCCTAGACTGGTATGGTGTACTCTCAGAAGGGAAGTTTTTGGTAATATTACCAGACATGATAAAAAGCGATTATACATGTGTTTATACTGAAGTACTAAATCTGTTCCTGGGACGAGATAATTAATACTTATTGTGCACTTATTAGATATTAGGCACCTGTTCTTATGCCAGTTCACTTAATCTTCATAGCTACACCAGCAGGCAAATGTTATTATCTGTCATTTTATAAAAGAAGAATCCACTGTTCAGAGAGGTTAAAAAAATCTCTCAAGGACACACAGCTTGTGCATCAGATCCCAAAGTCCATTCTCTTTCCACTAAACGATATTGCACATATCTACTATTACTGTGTTTCTTGAATGAATTTCATTTTAAATATTTTTATAATGAAATACCTCAAAAATAAAGAAAATTATAGAGGATAATATAACTATACCATGAATTCACTCTTGAACACTGAAATTGCATAGCATTTTGCCAAATTTGCTTCAAAAATGTTTAATGAAAATAAAATATCACAGATCTATTAAAAGCTCCTTCTGTACTTCTCCAGTTACAGCCTCTTCCCTCCTTCCCTCCTGCTCCCTAGCACTGAACACTATCTTGAGCTTGCTGGGTATTATTCCCTGCTATAGTATATAATTTTATCACATACGTTTACAAATAAGGTAATGTTTTGTGTATTTTATGAATAGTATATTGAATTTGTCGTTTTCCCTCAACGTTATGTTTTTGAGATTTAGTTATATTGATACTTGAAGCTCAAGTTTCATCTACTGTATAATTTTTCTTTGGTAAATGTACCAAAATTTTCTTATCCGTATGCCTATACTGATGGACTTTGAAGAAGCTTCTAAAAGCTGCCATCATAAACAGTTTTGCAATAAACACTTGGATATGTTTCATTATGCATATATATGTGTGTTTCTCTGGGATATATACATATCTACAAATATAACTACTGGGCCATAGGACATACCACTATTAACTTTGCTAAATATCACTAAATACCTCTCCAAATGAGAGCATTTTTCTTCATATTCTTGTCAATAGTTTCTTTGCTTAGACTTTTCAAGATTTTGCAAATCTGATGGTATGTGAAACATTATGTCATTATGGTTGTTCTTTGTATTTCTCTCATTACTAAAAAGGTTTAATATGCGTTATTGTTATCCATTTGGGCTTCCACGTCTATTGTTCTATTGTTCATACCATTTCCATATTTTTCTGCTGAGATCTTTGTCTTTTTATCCTGGGAGTTCTTTTAATGTTTTAGATACTAATGCTTCCTTTGTTATGCGTCATTATGCATGTGTATTGCATAATTGATTGTCATTTTACTTTATAGGGTGTTTTGTTTAAAAAGAGTTTTAACTTTCAATGGAGACAGATATATCCATCGTTCCTCTTTTTTTGTGTATGAGGTTATTTGTCTTGTTTGGAAATTCTCCCTAAAGAGAAAAATACTGTTTTTCTCTACTCACATACCACTTCTGGCATGAGATGTGTGTGTAGGAGGGAGTTCCTACACCAACCAGTTCTCCAGCTCTCCAGACACCAAATGGATATTCTACAACTCAGTTCTGACACTAACTATACTGTGGTTAGCACAGACTCCACAGGTTAAGAGGTCTGTCCCACAAGACTGCCCCGCACTTCAGATGACAATCGAAAGTCTGGGCCTCTGGTATTTCTGACCTACAGGTTATAAATAAGGTATTCCTATGACTCCCTCCTTGGGTGGACAATTTGCTAGAATGGTTCACAGAATTCAGGAAAGTGATTTACTTACCGTTACCAGTTTATTATAAAGGATACAATTCAGGAAGAGCCAAATGGAAAAGATGTACAGGGCAAAGTATGTGGGAATGGTTGTAGAGCTTCCATGCCCTCTCCAGGTTTGCCGCATTCTCAGCATCTCAATGTATTTACCAACCCGGACTCTGAATTCCTTTGGTTAGGAATATGGAGACTACATTACATAGGCATGATGGATTATATCATTCATTGGCCACTCGTGATTCCATCCACCTCCAGCCCCCCTCCCTCAGAGGGGTAGGGCTGAAAATTCCAACTATAATCCCATGGTTGGTTCTCCCCAAAACCAGCCCTCTAGTCTTAGGGGATTTCCAAAAAGCCACCTTATTAACATAAACTCAAGTGTAGTTGAAAGCAGCTTCTTAGGAACAACAAAAGCGTTCCTTCACCTTTATCATTAGAGCTACTTCAGGAACTGGCAAGAAAAACCAAATATTATTACAAAAGATGTTCCTATAGCTCTGATCATTTTGTAAATTACAAGAGTTTTAGGAGCTCTGATCAGGAGCTGGGGACAAAGACCAAAATATATATTTTTTACATCACAATATCACACTCCTTATTCCAAAATCATAAACATATAATCCTATACTGTTATGTCTAGTGTCAGTTTATAAAAAGACCTTCTATAGCTTAATTTGGTCAAATTTATCATTTTTTGTTCATGGGTTTTTATGTGTATTTAAAAAAATTCTCACGCCATCATGAAGATGTTATCTAATAATTTTCTTCTCAAGGTATTATTGCTTTGCTTTCCATATTTAGGTCTTTAATCCATCTGGAAATGATTTTTATATAAGGTATGAGGTAAAGATCTAATTTTGTCTTATTTTACCGTATAGATAAGAAATTATCTAACAGTTTCCCTTTTGGTCTTTTCCAGACTGCTTTCTGACATTTTTGTAGCATGTTTCTGTATATAGGCTCTCTATTCGGTAACATTCGCCTATCCATCTTTGTACAAATTCCATATTGTCTTAATCACAATAGCTTTATTATAAAACGTGATATCTGGTTGATCAATACTGCCAGTATTCTTATTCCGTCAAAATTATCTTATGAATCCTATTTCTTTATATATTTAAAGTTTTAATTTTTTTAGAACGGTTTTAGGTTCACAGCAAATTTGAAAGGAAGGTACAGAGAGCTCCCTCATACTCCCTGCCTCCAAACATGCATAGCCTCCCTATTATCAACATCTCCCACCAGAGTAGTACATTTGTTACAATTGATAAACCCACATTGACGCATCATAATCAACCAAAGTCCATAGACTACTTTGTCAACATAAAAATAAGAGGCAAAAGGAGAGACAGAGAGGCATTTATTTTGGAATCAAGGAATTGAAATTCAGGGAGCACAGATTCAGGTAGAAACTCAGTGTCCTGATTACAGGAAAGGGACTCAGGGTTTTTATGGGGAAAGAGAGGAAAATGAAATAAGTTGTACTAAAGAAGAGTTTATAGGTGCGAGATGAGGTAACACTAGCTTTGTGCTTCATAGATTGGCTTGAGATTTAGTTATCAGGCAAAAGGCTAGACTTGTATTTCATTGATTCGGTCATCAGCAAAGTTCAATTTCATCTGTCCTTACAAACGGGATATTCCTGTCCTTATTGACTTCTTGGAATGCTGACAGTCTGATCCAGTTCAGAAGATTAAAAAATCAAGACATGCAAGGTAATTCTTCTGAAATGGCTGCTCCAGTTCTATTTTAATATGGATATTTTTATATCCAATCCTGTCATCTTTCAGAAACTTAGGGTTCATTCTTGGTGTTGTACATTCCATGAGTTTGGAAAAATGTTTAATGACACATATCCATCTTTATAGTATCACAAAAGCATTTCACTGCCTTAAAAATTCTCTGTGCTCTGCCTATTCATCAACTCCACACCTCAAGCCTACAAACCTCTAACCCACAACTCCTGGAAACCACTGGGCTTTTTGTTTGTTCATAGTTTTGCCATTTCCAGAATGTCATATAGTTCGAATCATACAGTATGTAGTCCTTTCAGATCTGTTTCTTTCACTTAGTAATATACATTTAAAATTCTTCCATGTCTTTTCATGGCTTGATAGCTCATTTCTTTTCAACACTGAATAATATTCCATTGTCTGGGGGTACCACAGTTTATTCATCCATTCACCTACTGAAGGGCATCTTGGTTGCTTCCAAATTTTGGTGATTATGAATAAAGCTGCTATAAACATCCATGTGCAGGTTTTTGTGTGGATATAACTTTTCAGTTCCTTTCAGTAAATTCAGGGACACCTCAAAGATATTGCAGGTTGGGTTCCAGAACACCACAATAAAGTGAATATTGCAATAAAATGAGTCACAGTGCATATGAAAGTTATGTTTACACAATACTGTAGTCTATTAAGTAGAAAATAGCATTATATCTTAAAAAAGGTACATACCTTAATTTAAAAATACTATATTGCTAAAAAATGCCAACCTTTACCTGAGCCTTCAACGAGTCCTAATCTGTCTGCCGGTAGAGAGTCCTGACTCAATGTTGATGGTTGCTGACAGATCAGGGTGGTGGTTGCTGAAGGTTGGCAATTTCTTGAAATAGACAACAATGAAGTTTGCCACATTGATTAACTCTTCCTTTCAGAACCGATTTCTCTATAGCATGTGATGCTGTTTGATAGCATTTTACTTACAGTAAAACTTCTTTAAACATTGGAGTCAGTCCTCTCAAACCCTGCTGCTGCTTTATCAACTAAGTTTATGTAATATTCTAAATCCTTTGTTGTTATTTCAACAGTGTTCACAGCAAATTCCCAGGGAGTAGATTCCATTTCAAGAAATCACTTTCTTTGCTCATCCAAAAGAAGCAACTCTTTATCCTTTAAAGTTTTATCATCAAATTGCAGCAAATCAATCACATCTTCAGCCTCCACTTCTACGTCCAGTTCTCTTGCTATTTCCACCATATCTGCAGTTACTTCCTCCACTGAAGTCTTGAACCCCTCAGTCACCCCTGAGGGTTGGTATTAACTTCTTGCAAACTCCTGTTGATGTTGATATTTTGACCTCTTTACACGAATCACAAATGTTCTTAATGGCACCTAGAATGGTGAATCCTTTCCAGGAGGTTTTCAATTGACTTTACCCAGATCCATCAGAATAATCACTATCTATGGCAGCTATAGCCTTATGGAATGTATTTCTTAAATAATACGACTTGAAATTCAAAATTACTCCTTGATCCATGAGCTTCAGAATGGCTGTTGTGTTAGCAGGCATGAAAACAACGTTAATCTTGTTGTATATCTCCTTCAGAACTCTTGGATGACCAGGTGCTATGTCAATGAGCAGTAATATTTTGAAAGAAATCTTTTTTTCTGAGCAGCAGTTCTCAACAGTGGGCTTAAAATATTCAGTAAACCATGTTATAAACAGATGTGCTATCATCCAGGCTTTGTTGTTCCATTTCTAGAGCACAGGCAGAGTAGATTTAGCATAATTCTTAAGGGCTCTAGGATTTTCAGCATGGTAAATGAGCATTGGCTGCAACTTAAAGTCGCCAGCTGCATTAGCCCCTTTTAAGGGAGTCAGCCTGTCCTTTGAAGCTTTGAAGCCAGGCATTGACTTTTCCTCTCTAGCTATGAAAGTCCTAGATGGCGTCTTCTTCCATATAAGGCTGTATCATCTACACCGAAAATCTATTTTTTAGTGTAGCCACCTTCATTAATTATCTCAGCTAGATCTGCTGGATAACTTGCTGCAGTTTCTACATCAGCACTTACTGCTTCATCCTGCACTTTTATGTTATGGAGATGGCTTCTTTCCTTAAACCTCATGATCCAACCTCTGCTAGCTTCAGACTTTTCTTCTGCAGCTTTCTCACTTCTCTCAGCCTTCATAGAATTTCGTTGGTAAGAAACAGTCAAATTATCTTTCAAAGTAGTTTGCCTTCCACCAGCAATGAATGAGAGAGTTCCTGTTGCTCCACATCCTCACCAGAATTTGGTGTTGTCAGCGTTCCAGATTTGGCCATTCTAACAGGTGTGTAGTGGTATCTCATTTTAGTTTGCATTTCCCTGATGACATATGATGTGGAGCATGTTCTCATATGCTTATTTTCCATCTGTATATCTTCTTTGGTGAAGTGTCTGTTAAGGTCTTTGGCCCATTTTTCAATTGAGCTATTTGTTTTCTTATGGTTGAGTTTTGTGTATGTTTTGGATAACAGTCCTTTATCAGATATGTTTTTTGCAAATATTTTCCCCCAGTCTGTGACTTTTCTTTTCATCATCTTGACATTGTCTTTCACAGAGCAGAAGTTTTTATTTTTAATGAAGTCCAGCTTATCAGTTATTTATTACATGGATTGTGTCTTTGTGTTGGATCTAAAAAGCCATCATCATACCCAAGGTCGTCAAGATTTTCTCTTATGTTATCTTCTAATTTTATAGTTTCGTGTTTTACATTTAGTTCTGTGATCCATTTTGAGTTAATTTTTGTGAAGGATCTAAGGTCTATGTCTAGCTTCATTTTCTTTGCATGTAAACATCCGGTTGTTTCAGCACCATTTCTTGAAAAGACTCTCTCTCCATTGTACTACCTTCGCTCCTTGGTCAAAGATCTGTTGACTATATTTATGTGGGTCTGTTCTGTTCCATTGATCTATTTGTTCTGTTCTTTCACCAGTGCCACACTGTCTTGATTACTGTAGCTTGAAGTCAGGTACTGTCAGTCCTCCAACTTTGTTCTTCCCCTTCAATATTATATTAGCTATCCTGGGTCTTTTACCTCTCCAGATAATGTTTAGAGTCAGTTTGTTGATATCCACAAAAGAACTTGCTGGAATTTTGATTGGGATTTTGCATTGAACTATAGATGTAGTTGAAAAGAACTGCTATCTTGACAATATTGAGTCTTCCTATCCATGAACATGAAATAGCTCTCCATTTATTTAATTCTTTGATTTTGTTCGTCAGAGTTTGTAGTTTTTCCTCATATAGATAATGTATATATTTTGTTAGATTTATACCTAGGTATGTCTTTGTTTGGCGTACTAATATAAATTATATTGTGTTTTTAATTCTAAGTTCCACTTATTCATTTTTGGTACATAGGAAAACAATTGACTTTTGTATATTAACCTCGTACCCTGCAATCTTACTATAATTCCTTATTAGTTCCAGGAGGGTTTTTTGGTTGATTCTTTTAGATTTTCTACATAGACAATCATGACATCTGTGAACAAAGACGGTTTTATTTCTTACTTCCCAATCTGCATTCCTTTTTCCTTTTCTTATCTTATCTTATTCAATTAGCTTGGACACTTCTCACACTACCATTTTGGAAATAATTATGATATAGTTTTTAGATAGATTGACTTTGTCAGGTTAGGTGACTGCTCCTCTATTCTGCTTTGGAACTTTAAAAAATTATTAACATGTTGAATTTTATCAAATTACTTTGTACATATTGAAGTAGATAGATAGATAGATAGATAGATGGCAGATAGATGTGTAGATTTTATGATGTAGAAAATAAGTTAAAATTTCTGGAATAAATCCTTTTTAGTTATCATGCCTTTTATTGTGCCATTGAAATTTATTTACTAAAATTTATTCATTTTTGCATCTATATTTATAAATGAAATTGATCTGTAATGTTGTTTCTTGTGCTCTCCTCTGGTTTGGGGATCCATGTTATATTAGTTTCATAAAAAGCCCGGTTGGTTCTCTTTCTCTTTTTCTTTTCACGAAATAGGTTATATGAGATGAGATTTTTCTATCCCTTGAAATTTTGGTGAAACTGACTTGGTGTTTAGGCTTGGTGTCATTTGGGGTGAATTATATATTTGGCTACCTATTGGAATTTATTGATGGTTATTAGCTTACCAGTAATAAACTTTTTATTATTTTTCATTTTAGTTTTCTGTCTTGTTTTTCCCTCTAATATCAAGTTGAATATTTTATTCATCTATTTTAATCAAGTTTTGCTTTTCTCAAATGCATTTAAGGCAATACATTTGCTTATTGTTTTACTTACATTTCATAAATTTTGCTGTGTAAATTTTTTTGTTATAAAGTTCTAAATAAATCAAAATTTTATTACAATTTTCTTTTCAACTAACGATTTATGTTTACTTTTTAGCTTCCAACCATATAATTTAATTTTAAACTAGTGCTTTATGGTTAATTTCTAATTTAATTACTTTTTGGGCTAAAAACCTATTATGCGTGATATTAATTCTTGGAAATTTGTTGAGCCTTTCTTTTTGAAAAACATATGTGACCCACCTTTGTAAATGTTTCAAATTGCTGAAAATAAATATCCTTTATCTATCTATTGGCTTCAAGAGTCTTTTTAAAACTTTGTTGTTAAACCTATTATTATGTAGGTGTGCTAAAACTTTTCACTATAACTGTGAGTTTGTCAACTTCTTCTTGCAATTCTCTCAGTTTTTACCTTGAGTAGAAATATACTTTTCATGATTATATCTTTTTGACAAATTTTTTCCTTTTAGAATCATGAAGTGCCACTATTTATCATAGGAAAGGTTTTTTCATTTTATGCTTATTTTGTCTGATATTAATATTGTATTAAATTCGTTTAGCTAATATTTGCATATTATATTTTTTCATCATCATATTTTCAAATTTTCTATGTAGCTTTTTTTTAGGTGTAGTTGTGTGTGTCTGTGTGTGTATGTAAGTGTGTGTGTCTTGTAAACATCATATGGTGGATTTTAAAAATCCATCTCATAATCTCTTTTAGTAGGTCAGGTTAATTTATTTGAATTACTTAAATATTTAGACTTATTTATATCCACATTATTGCAAATTTCTTATATTAACTTCATTAAATCAACTCATTTTATCAATTTAGATCAAATTATCAACTTGATTTATGTTTATCAATTATTTCATTTGCCTCTTTCTCCCCTGCCTTCCTGCTACATTAGTTTGGTAGGGGTGCCATAACAAAAACACCAGGCTGGGTGGCTTAAACAACAACATTAATTTCTCACAGTTGTCGAGGCTAGAAATTCAAGATCAAGTAGTAGGCCAGTTTGGTTTCTTCTGAGGCCTCTCTCCTTGGCTTACAGAAGGCTGCACTCTTCCTCTAGCCTCGTATAGTCTTTTCTCTGTAGATGCGCATCCTTTGTGTTGAAATCTCCTCTTCTTATAATGATACCAGTCGGATTGGATTAGGGCCCACCCTAGTGGCTTCATTTTAACTTTATCACTTCTTTAAAGACCCCATCTCCAAATACAATAAGATTCTGAAGTACTGGGGGTTAGGACTTCAACACAGGAATCTTGGAGGAATAAAACTTAGCCTATAACACCTGCCTTATGTTTGATTGATAGAGTTAGACAATTATTTTTCCTGGTTTGGAAGATATTGATTGTATTTTTATTCTTACCTTCTAAAATGCATGCAAAACAATAAACTTTTTTTTTTTTTTTTGGTGAGGAAGATTGACCATGAGCTAACATCCGTTGCCAATCTTCCTCTTTTTCTTGAGGAAGAGTGGCCCTAAGCTATAGTCTGTGCCTGTCTTCCTCTATTTTGTATGTGGATTGCCACCACAGCATGGTTTGATAAGCAGTACGTAGGTCTGTGCCCAGGATCCAAACCCATGAACCCTGGGCTGCTAAAGCAAAGTGTGAGAACTTAAACACTATGCCACCAGGCTGGCCCCCAGTAAACTTTTTTAAGTTAAACAATCCAAAATATTTTGTATTTGTTCTTTCCTTCAATGTTTACTTTTTGTTCTGCTGTTTGTTGCACTTAAGGAAGAGCTTTGCGGAGGACAAATTCCCTTATCCTAGTTCTGAAAATATTTTTATGTTGTCTTTTTGCTTTTATTCATTTATTTATTGTCTTTTTATGTTTGTTATTCGAGGATAGACAACAGGATAATCATTTTTAATTTAAGACCTATTTTTCTCTCTGTACTTTAAAAACATTACTCTGTTGCCTTCTGGGATCTATTAATGCTGGCATACTTTTTGTTTTTATTTTTTGTTTTCCTTCTAATGTAGTCTGTTTTTTTCTGGTAGCTTTTTAGGATCTTTTGTTTCTATATTTTCACTATTATATGTCTTAGTATAATTACTATTTTTACTTATGATGCTCATAGTTTAAGTACATTTTCAATCAGCCAATTCATTATTTCTTTCATGTCTTCACGTTGGAAAATTTTCAGATGCCATCACTTAAAATATTGCTTATCTACAACTCACTCTATTCTACTCTTAGAACCTCTGCTAGGCACCCATGGGAGCTCACAATCTAGTCCCCATATCACTGAACTTTTCGATTAAATGTGTATTTCTGCATTTTTATATTGTCCATCTCTCTGTACCAATTTCTCTGAAAATATCTAAGTCCTCTCTAATTCTTTTACTGTGTCCGGTCTAGCATGTCTATTCTTTTGAGTCATCTCAATTACTATTTTTTATTTTTATGAGTTTTATTTTTAAATCTATTTGACCCTTTTAACCCCTTCTTTTTTTCTTTCTTTTTTCTATCCTTCTTTTTCTCTGCCTGTTTTTCTTTGACAAATTTTCATGTGTATTATACTTTCATGTATCTATTTAGGAAGCTTAAATATTCTTAAAACATTTACCAGGATGTTATATTATTTTAATTTCAGGTGACGTGAATCCATATTCTGTTTTTCAGCTGTCTCTCCAAACATAAGGTATCCTCACGTGTTTTGGAATTTGTAAAGTGAAGGCAAATTTTCAGTGTTTTCTCTCTCGCTTTCCCTTTCTCGTGGATATGTAGTTGCCTTTATCGAGTGTAGAATCCTACCTTATATTATGAGTTTAGTGCCCTCAACTGTTAGTGATATTAGGCATATAATATCCCTAAACTTCCAAGGTGGGGGGTAGGGAGGCCTGGGTTCCTGTCCTGGTCAGCAGCAGCACCTGCAATCTCAAGGCTCCCTCGTTCCACATCTTCCCACCAGCCTTGGCCCCTGAGCAGCTTAGTGGAGCCTCCACTCAAGGGTGTGAGAACTACACCCAAACAGCATTTTCAGGCACAGTTCAGACCATTTCTTCTTCCAGCTGCTTCTGCCTGCTGCCTGGCCATGCCTTAGCCTGACTCATAACTTTATGCTTTGGCTCTGTTTTTAATCCATTATCAATGGTCATCTTGCTTTTAAATCCTACTTTGTCCCTTTAATTTTAGTTTCTATATTTTCTGTTATTGCTCTGTTTCCAGCGAGCAGGAGATGCTTCAGAGTGTGAACCCACTGTGCAAGCTTGATGGGCAGCCTTTCCTGATCTTCTTACTAAGAATATAGCTTATATTTAACTCTCAGCTCTCAAACTAGTAAAATCACTCTGCATTTATTAGATGTTTGCAAGGCTTATTTTATTTAGTTATGTAAACGTATCTATAGTTGCTATAACTATCGTTTTCACAAATTTGAACCAAGCTATGTTGGTTTTCATTTTATAATTATAGCAAAACATTATTCAGTTAAATTTACTGAATATTACTTGATGATTTGCCATGGGCAAGAGTGGTACTAGGGAGCTATATTACTGAGTTCATTTATTATCATTCCATTGATTATAAATTTTGGAAAAATTTGAACATATATCTGCTGCTGGGAGACAGATACCGACACTGTTGTGAATGAACTTTTAGGGCTAACGTTACAGTAGGATGAGAATGCTATCATATAGGACTTTCTATTTGGATTGGTAAAGAGGACCAGCTCAGGGAAGAACATTCACATTTACATTTATTCAATACTGAGAACACATAGGCAAATTCCTCTATTGCTGTGCATAGATTTTCTCTAGATAAATGCATACTACACTACCTGAATGATTAAAAATATGAAATTTCTTAGTAGGATACACTATAATTAAAGTCACAACTTTAATACCTAACCACACTAAATATTTTATGTTACAAGTTGTTTTGAAGCTCATAGTGTGTTCTTTTGCACTCTGCTCTCTATAGCCCCTCCCCCAATAGTCAGCATGTTGAAAGTCAGATAATAAACTCAATCTAATTTTAAATAAGCAAGTTACATTTTATGGGGTCCTTAGTACATACCAGACTATATTAAATTCTTTCAGTATATTTTCTTATTAGAATCTCATATAGTACCTCTTAAGAGGTAGGTATTATGATTGTTTCAGTGTAATCAGTGAGGAACTGAGGCACAGAGATTTTAACTTACCTGAGTGCATAGTGCTAATAATTAAGGTTTGGACTGGAATAATATCCAAGACAGTCTGGCTCTGGCATCTACCTTTTGAAATACTATACTTTACTCACCTCCACTATAGCACACTGAGGTTTTTTTCTAGTAGAAAAAGGGAAACTAATTTTTAAACATCTCTTTTTAAAAAAATATATTGAATAGACAACAGATAATTAAGATCATGGCATAGAATTGGCATTACCTATTTGAGATTGAATAGGTACCAATCTATAAAGACAGTGTTCTTTGAGAAAAGGAAAGACAGATGTGAGAATAACAAGAAGAATTTTCCACATGGGAATTTAAAAAGCCAAAGTATGAAAAGAGTGGTAATACACAATTGGTCAATGGAGAGATTTGGGGCACGTAATGTTAATAAGGAAAGACTCGATGGAAGGAGAAGTGTTCAAGATTAAAGAAAGAAAATTACAATGTGTAGAATGGAATGGAAAAGGCTATTACACGTGTAAGTGCAAATTTAGGGACTGTTCAGAGGGAACTCTGCCAAGCCCCCAGAGACCAACAAACTGGGCCATGATTGGAGAAAGAGGAACACCCTAAATTCTTTCAGGGTACACATAAATGTGGTGTTTGAGGAATGAACAGAATGGTTTATATAGCCCATTTTTGAGAGCTATAATCTTGAGAGCCATTGAAAGGCCTTTCGGAATGGTGTTGATGCTGTCTGAATGATGAACGCTGGGCAGTTATGTTGGTGGTGATGTGGGGAATCCCACAGAGAGAAGGAGCTATTACTGGGCTTCTAAAAGAGTAGGAAATGTGAGCACTGTAAGATTTTATAAGTAGAAATGGGTTACTTTTCCTTAAAGATATATAAAAATGGAGTTGGTCCAAAGACTCAAGAAAGTTGTCCCTGGCATTGATGGAGAAGTGAGGCAGTGTAATACAGAACTGAGTTGTCAAATCAGACTTCTGGAGTAGTGGAACATATACAGATGGAAATTTATGTGCACAATAGAAGATCCTACAATAACCCAAGGGGCTAAGGCACAGGTTGAGAAAAACCTGGATGCAACCTGCACGTGAATGGAAACAGGTCAGTTACAGTGATCTAGAGAGGAGCAGGGGAAGAAAAAAATTAATTAAGGGGTGTCCGCAAGACAATTCAGGAGGGAGAAAGAATTGGGGACAGCTAGAGAAGAATAATTCCTCCGAATTTGCTCTCCTTTCCTTATTGAGTCATATGTCAAATTTTCATATTTGAAAAAATATGGTTTGGATTAAAAGAAATCTTTGAATTTTGGCAGATCTCCACTAGAAACTTTTGTAAAAGATACATTTTTTTCTGGTTTTCCACTACCTGCAAAATGAATCTTAACTTTTCCATGGAGCACATAAATAAAGTAAAATAAATAAACGAATGTCCCCCAACAAAATTTCAAATCTAATAGTTTTAATCTAATATTTTATTTCTTAAAACAATTGTTTTAGGTTTTCAATGGCCCTGTTAAAATACATGAACATAACGGGGAAATGATTTTAGAAAGACTGAATAGAGTTAACACGTTTATTATATTCAATACATTAATACATTATGGAAAATTAGGACATTTATTGCTTTGCAGTTCTTCCCCTCTCTTCTACCCCCAGAAGTGTTTATATGTTAGACAGAAACATCACAGCTAGGGATAATTAGTTTGGTCTTTGGGAACGTTTCCCAGATAATAACATGGAGCCCTGGAGACCTAAGAAGAGAACACTGTGTACGAAACTCTGAGTTCTAAGTGAGGTCTAATCACTGACTCACATTCGGATTCCTTGAGCAAACTACTTCACGCATCTCTGTGTCTTTCCACAGTACGGGGAGAAGGATGCCCACTTTAAGACAATGCGGGATGTGTTAGCAATTTAATGGTGGTAAAATGCCTTGAAAATGCAAAACTACACAGTATAAATAAAGGTTAAGTAAGAATGGAGAAAACAAAGGAAGAAGCAAGCTAGGGAACACGTTAGGAATAATTCCTGGAAAAGCCCCTCAAGAGGCTGGGGCCCCCTCTGTGGGCTTGTTTTGCACAGCAGCGAAGTCAATAGACCACCCTTCGTAGGTAAGAAAGGCTGAGGGACCCTGTGAACTTCACACTGGATAAGCACAAATTAATTTGGTACAGGTGTTGCTTTTACTCGCTCAGGGAGAACGTTCAGTGTCCTGTGCTCTTCCTACTCCGGAGGTGGTCTGCACTGCGGAAACACTAGGCCGTCAGCTAAAACCTGCCAGAATACCAGGTGGATGTAAGTGGTTAGAGCCCTGTATGCCAACTTATGCTTGGTATCTTGAATACATAGGGAAGATGTGTATGGTATCTTGAATACATAGAGCAGATGTGTAAAATATTCAAGAAAATTCTCAGAAGTTATACAGGTCCACGTTTCCTCACCCCCAAATCTCAAGGCCTCATGTGTTTCAGAATTTTGGTTTTTGTGGATGGAGGGATCTATCTATCTATTAACATCACCTGTGGAAACTGAGGCATCATTCCATAATCCAACACATTATTATCTCTGACACAAAACACACGAGTGGTACAAATTAACGTAAGTCGTAAATAACCTCACATCAGTAAAGGTCAAATTTTGCTGGTAATTGATTTATTAAATTATTTTTTTCAGTTTTAAGAATATGGCTTTTGCATGTCATACTTGCAGAAAGGAGATTATGGATCTGCAAAAAAAAAAAAAAGCCCCCACAACTCTGAGGCTGAAACTGGAAACTTAGCCTTGTGTAGGGCAGAGTACCTTATGGTCTGCATTACATAATTTTTAGGGATAAAATTGTCTACTTAGCTGCGGCTTATAATTATGGTTTAATGACCACAATTCATTTAGCTCACTGTTAAATAGTTTTTGTGATTTTTCTTAACCCCAAATCCATGGGACTATATATAAGCTCCTGGGGGAACATGAACCCAATTAATTCCTGAAATAGTGTGCACATTTTTTTGCATACGTGCATTTTTCCAGGAAGATGGTCTATAGCTTTTTTTTTCCGCCCTAAAATCTCCAAGCATTCTAAGAGTCAGAAAAGTGTGCAAACTTCTGCTTTGGGTCACTAAAGCAGATGTTAATGACAATAGTTTAAAAGGTGGGTTTATGTTAGTATTTCAGTAATATATTTCATGTTCCTTACCATGGGCAGGAAGGCCACACAAGATCCAGTCCCCTTCTCTCCACACTCACCTTGCCTGCCCTCCCATGTTCACTGGGTTGTAACCTCATTGGCTTTCTTTATATTTCTTATGCTCAGAAAACTTGTCCCTGCCTCAAAGTTTGTGTACTAGCTGTTTGCCCTACCTGGTGCCCTTGCCCAAGATCTTCCCAAGGCTGGATGCTTTTTGTCATTTAAATCTCAGCCCAAATGCCACCTCCTCCAAGAAGCCCTCTCTGTCTGCTTAATCTAAAATTACCCCCCTGTCGCTCTCCATGGCATCATTCTGCTTTGCCTTAAACAACACTCAGTCACGACTTGCATGCCCAGATCCTCTAACTGAAATAATCTTGTTTATTTATATTTACTTATTTATTTTCTGATCTCCCACCCTACAATAAATTCACTCCTATCCTCCATGCCTAGTGATTGCCATTTAGTAGGCCATCAATAAATATTTGCAGAATGAATGAAGAAACGAATTGATTGTACTCGTTGCAGTATTAATGGTGACTATTGTAGACAACAGAAACTAGTAAGTAACGGTCAGTTACTGTGTTAACTAGGGCAAGTCACTTAACTTCTTTAAACTTGCTTTCTTCATCAGTAAAATTGATGCAACAGTGCCTACCTTATAAGTTTATTGTGAAACATGTGAGTTATTTTGTTTATTTATTTTTTATTTTTTATTATTCCTTTTCTTTTTTAAACATTGGCGCCTGAGCTAACAACTGTTGCCAATCTCTCTTTTTTTTTTTTGCTTTTTCTCCCGAGTACATGGTTGTAAATTTTAGTTGTGGGTCCTTCTAGTTGTGGCATGTGGGACACCACCTCAGCATGGCCTGATGAGCCGTGCCATGTCCATGCCCAGGATCCAAACCAGAGAAACCCTGGGCCCACGAAGCACAGCACGTGAGCTTAACTACTTGGCCACAGGGCGGCCCCCAGTTATGTCGTTTAAATCACTTAGCACATTGGGGCCGGCTCCGTGTCCGAGTGGTTAAGCTCTCGAGCTCCACTGTGGCGTCCCACATCCCACAACTAGAAGGACCTGCAGCTAAGGTATACAACTGTATACAGGGGGGTTGGGGAGATAAAGCAGAAAAAAAAAAAAGAAGATTGGCAACAGTTGTTAGCCCAGGTGCCAATCTTTAAAAAAATAAATAAATAAAAATAAAACACTTGGCACATTAAAATATATTTCTTAGATATTCTTGTCATTATTATTGCCATTTCACAAAAATTGGAAAATTACTTAAATGAGACAAAAAGCATATTCAATAAAATAAGAATAGGTATCCTCTAAAATACATTAGTTAAGATTCCAGATAAAATTATTTAACAGTATAGATAATTCAGGGTCATCTTAATATAAATTTTAATTACTGAATATGTATTGAAATGGAAAACCCTAAGAACTTTGGACTTGAATGTAGAACATAAAAGTGTTTTAGTATTTAAGCACTATTTTACATTTCAATTTTTGTCAATAACATTTTGAAACTAAATATATGCTTTACTCTTTTATTTTATACTGACACAATATGTAAACAGAATACCAAGTAGTTAATCTTCATAACATCTAAAACTCTCCAGAATTCAACACTGCATTAGTAATTCTCTAGAGAACTTGCATATCTTGGGCATTCATTTGTCTTTATGAAAGAAACACTCAGAATATGCTGGCTAACTAGAGAAATGGAGAATGTGATCTGAGGGATTCGCTCCCAGAAGCTAATTTTATTTTGGAGAATTTTGCTATTACCCTGCACTAGTAAAGTTAATGAGTGATTTTTCCCTCTACTTAGTTCTAACTAAAAATTATTTCCACTTCAACTAGTATTTTCTCATCAAAGTTTTTGTCGATTAGTTCTCTATTTCATTATGCTGGAGAATGTGGTTATAAACCACATTTCTGTAACCATTGCATGTGTCCTAACTCAGTTCATTAAATATCACACCCTAAATATTTATTTTCTTTCAAGCAACGCATGCAGCAAGCTTGTTTATCTCAACTTTGAAGGGACTATTTTATAGCTTTACAATATTTTAGAACTGAAGTAGTCCTTAGAGATCATATAGTCCAATTCTGATCATTCAAAAATGAGGAAAGTGAAGTCCAGAAAGGAGGACGTATCCAATAGCCGAGTCTATCAGAGGACAGAACTCATATCTGACTTTCTCTGACCACTAATTCCCCAGCGGCAGTCACCTCTAATGAGCTCAGCCCAGACCATTGGCTGGGAGTAACTTCCTAATTAAAAAGTCATAATCACAGTTGCGTTTAGGTTGTCAGCTTTCTTTCTGAACAATCAGAGAGACATTGCCCTAGAAAAGGGAGAGAGCAAGGAAGGGAAAAATGTTTTCAATTGGAGATAAAGTCTCCAGGGTCACTCCCTTCCCTCCTTGTTCTCGCGATAATCCTTTCCTGTATGAGATCTGAGGTAGACCAATGCTGATGATGCTGTTTCCTTTCCTTAAAATTTTTTACACTCCCTCCTCCTTCCATGAGATATTTTTATCTTTGGATAGAATCTAGCAAGTAAGTGAAAAGACTTAAATCCTTCCAGTTAAGTAGACCGCCTTTGCAAAAGTTTAATTTAAAAAATTGAGTCAATTATTTGGATGAGAAGTATAAAGAAAATGTCAAAAGCAATTCTCCTAAAATAGCCAGAAAATTACAACAAGAATTCCATTTTTCACGGATTATTCATTAATCATTTCTTTAATTCATTTTACCCACTCACACATACCTTATTTCTTGCCTCATCTTTTTTTGTTAAACGGGCCGTCAGTTTGTGTCTCTAGAAGTGCTGATGAACGGCTGCATGGGAAGAGTATCGAGACACATACACCATTGACGTGGTAAATCTTAGGTGTTTGTTCTCAGAATTTATGCCATCTTGTAAACCAGGGATTGTAATCTTAGTTTGCTCACTCTGAAGGCAAGATAAGATTCCAAGCATTTCTAAAATAGTTGGTATAATTTATTGTCACTGCAGTGCGGTCAGATTTAAACCCTTTTGGACCCCGATGCCACAAAACAGCTACTCAGAGTTCAAAGGGGTAGGCCTACACATGCGATTAAGTTATCGCTAATGGAACCACTCTAACCTTGGCTGCACTCTGGCTGCTCCTGGTGTTCCAAAGATTATGTGACACCCAAATGCCTTCAAGTACCTATTATGCATATTTTATTACATAAATCACAGGTGTCAAAGTAAAGCACATTCAATGAATTGCTTCCTGCCTAACACAAAAATTATTTTCAAAATCAAAAATCATGTTTCCTCGTGAATACAAACTTCGCCTGACAAACCTCCAGTGCCAAATGTGGTTTCCATTTGCTGTTTGGGGATTTATTTGACTGTGCCAAAGTTCAGGTGTGCCAGCTCTTTGTAATAAGCCATTTGGATGAAAGCTTGGCTAGCTCAAAGGATCCTGATGTATTTTATTGCTGCCTTTTAAGATTATTGTTCAGAAATACCAAGTCTAATTTTGAAATCAATTAGCCATTCGGTCTGATGAGGTGTTGGCCCAGCTCAGGTTCACACCCGCTGTCCGCAGATTATTGCTCACTGGAGTCAGGTCCTTAGGACCGCGCTGTTCCCAGCATCTGGTAGACATATGTTTGATGTTCTCGCAGAATGAGCTGATGGTTTAAATAGCAAACCCTAACGAAGAGAGCTTTGTACATTTGCTGCTGTTAGCCAGAAAACCGAACTTTTTATAATACTCTGTAAAAAAGAAAAAAAGAGAAAGAAGAAGAAAACGAGAAACTTCGCTGCCTTCATATTTTATTATTTTTCTATGATCTGTGTCTAGGGAACTTAAGTCTTCAAAATAAGTGGTAGATTGAACAGATGTAATGAGAAAAGAATCAAATTAGTATCTGCTCCCTCCTATTCCCAAATATTCCTCTTTCCTTGGGTCCTCCCCACAACCAGACTGGAGGTGATATCTTTCCCAGAAAGCTGCTTCCCAAAGAGGACTGTATCTTTCTATCAGGGGCAATCAGCACTCGTGAAGGTGCAAATTCTGCTTGGCAGGGGCAGTGCTTCTGGGAACAGTGCCAGAGGCCCCACGCACCACCCAGGCTGTTCAAAAGAAGTGGCAGATAGTAAAATATAAAGCTAAACTACCCCTTCCTCAGGTTTCCCACTCACTGGGCTGCCTAACATTTTGGTAGAGCAGCCAGATCTGACATGTTCTTTCACAGGTCGCCACTGATACCGCAAATGGGCTCATTACAGAGGTCTTGAGTGCAGCCAAACAATAAAGGGGTAGATACTGGGCATTTTCCAATGCCTGTTTTATAGACAAGAACATTTTCTTATTCTTTTCACAACTCTGGAATAAAGAAACAAAGCCATTTATAAAAGCAAAAAGAAATTAACTTAATATATTGTCTGTACCAATGATAATAGGGATTTCATGGACGGGAGAGATCAAATGGTGTGGAGGACTATGTTCTGCTTGTAAGCTCCATTCCTTTCTCCTGCGCTGTTGGTGAGTCTGTAAGGCAAGCGGGACTGACTGTACCTTCATCACATTCATCACTCACTATCTCTTAAAGGAGGTTCTTTAGTTTTCATTCATTCAATCAGCACATATTTATTGAATGCCTACTCTGTGTAGGCACTGGGAAAGCAATGAGAAGCAGAACAGACCTGGTCTCTAACCTCACGAAGCTTACAGTCCGGAGGCAAAGAGAGAGATTAAAGAAATAAGAGAGAAATAATTAGATTCCAGCCCACAAATAAGAAAAATGAGGAAATGAAGTATCAATTATATATTTTAAATATTATTTAGATCTTGAACATTCAAACTTTTCTTAAAAATCATCTCATGCTTTGAATACTTTTGACAGGAAGGGTACAGATTTTCAATGGACGGGAAGGATAGCCTGTTAAATAATTTCTAGCGTGTTTTAAACAAATACTTAAAAACCCACTCCCACTTATAGAGTGTGTGTTATGCATGCATCGCTCTATCATACTTTATCACATTTAATCCCTGCCCACAAAACATAACTATTTACTGATGAAGACACTGTGGATTAGAGTGGTTACGTAATATGCTTCTTATTACACAGCCTGTAAATTAGAGCAGAGTTTAAATTGAGGTACTACTTGGCTCCAAGGTCCATATTCTTTCCAACATTACTGATTGTCTCTCAACAGTTAATCTCAATAATGACAAGTAATAAAAACTCCTTTCATTATCATTGAATATCATTATCATTGAATATCATTACCATCACATTGATTAACTACTTAGCAAATATGCTCTGAACTTGCCACCATGCAATACCAAGTGCCTTCAGGTGTGTCCAAATACAAATGGTAGACACACTTACAAGCCTGTATCTTCACACATAAGAAAAAGCGTAGATATCTGTAGAATAAATATGCTTATCAGAAAAGAAAGCTGAGTATATGAGTAACATGAAATTTTATCCACACTGTATGTAACTCTGTGCAAATAACTGTGTTGAACTTGAGTTTCCAACCTGTGGCTGAAAGCAGCAGCCAGTGGTAACCCTGATAAAGCTTGTTGTTTTCCTTCACTAAGGTGGAGGGAGAAGCGGCTGAGAGGAGAGCTTCCAACTAGGAGCAGTTCCACGAACTTTCTGTTGCTGTTGGTAAACATACATTGCTACTCTACTCACCTTGGTCACTCTCTGGGGGAGCTTTTTCTCAACTTCCAGAAGAAACATAAAGAAATATAGTGATTTAAAGGAGGGAAGGTTATTCTATAGAACCAAAGAATGTGACAATTTTTCCTGCTTTTTCAAATACGCTCACCAAAGAAATTCACTTGAGGTTGATGTTATAATAATAAAGCATGGCTTGCTTAATCTTTTTAAAAACAAAGATGACCAACTTGCACCAGAGCAAGAAAGTAGGATTAAGGTTGTAACTACCCTGTAAGTTACTGCCATTGGAAATCACTGCTATTGTAAGTTACCGGCTGAAAAACAGACTATCATTAAGATGATAAAAGTGAAATGACTTTTTCTTTCCTCCAACATGCAAAACATCTCAGCAATTTTTATTAATGATGGACTGTGACCAGATATTCAACAAAGATGAGTTTCTAACATTTCTAAATCCTCTGTGAAATCTAAGCTTGATAAATCTTCAAGGCTTCAGAAACCTAGTTTCTATAAGTCCATACCTAAAAATGTAAATATCGGAAATTTCTATGATTTTGATTTTTTCTGTCCAATGGTAGATGCTCTGAGCTCAAGTATGAGAGGATTTTTGGTAGATTATAAATGACCACTAAGATTAATATTTTTCCTTAAATGTTAAAAAATTTTCCCTTAAATATTAAATTTAAAATAACATTAGAACAGTATAACAGATACATTTTATAATTTTCAGCATATGAGTACTTATTGTCCAGGTGACTGAAATTCAGTAGTGTAAAAAATATTGTTTGCTCTTATTGTTGTTAACGTTATTATTATTCCAGTTGAATGCAACTGTGGATTCTGAAGCACAGCAATCCCACCTTGTTCTTTCTATTTCCATGTATTACATTCCTCCCATACATCCAGTCACCTATCTCACCCTTTTCTTATCATCAACATGATATTTAACCTTCATTTGGCTAGAATTGGCAAAGAGCAATGAGAGATTACAAAATTCAAAACCGATCCCAACCATCCTTGTTAGACATTAGGACACCCTGATTCCAGACTGAGAAATGAGCCAAGGATTCAGAAATAAAGCATCAATGCGAGCAATGCAGAAACCTGTTTGAACTTTTCCTTAATAGCAGTACTCATATTTTGTATTAACACAAATATCTAGAACATTGTAGAAAGACTTCTTCTTCATGCCAACACTCTAGTTTTCTTTCAGCTTGGTTTAGTATATTAGTTGGTGGGCGATGTAAGCATTTTGCCAACAGAATCCATAGTGTGGAACTGTGGTTAGATAAGCCTTCCACAGTAATTCTATTGAGTATAAAGCCCAAACCACTTTTGAGCTTTTGACCCTAATTTTCAGGAAGGCATCAGAGACTAATAATAAATGCCCTCTTATTTTATAAAATAACAAAAGCAACTTTAAATATGTGTAATCCTTTCATTACTTTTTCGAAACTGTTAAACACGTTATATACCTACCTCTGAAAAGTATAGCTAGGATGGTGGTCCATTTGTAAATGAAGACCTTAAAAGTAGGTAAAGTGACCTAACTGGGTTCACATAGCTGGTGAAGCTATGGTCAAACACTGGATTTTGTAAAATTATTGTCGTTACATTAGAAAAGCAATATGCATTCATTCTGGGTATTTTGGAAAATACAGAAACAGGTAAAGAAGAAAATTTAAATTAACTAAAATCCAAGATTGATGCTTAACCCATGTTATCACTTTGATATAGTCTAGTATAGCATTTTTCTGTTTGTGTATGTCTGTGTGTCTGTGTATACCAACAAAATTTGAACCAGTATATATGCATTTTGTGTTCTGATTTTCTTACGGGTATTTTGCATGTCATTAAATATTCTTTAAAGATATGATTTATAATGGTTGTAGGATATTGCATTTAATGTATGTATTGTAATTTATTCCGCTCATCTTTTTTATTGAGTTTTTAAGTTATTTTTCCTATTATAAATAAAGCTGTTATGACTGTCCTTATACATAAATCTTAGTGTGGATCTCTAAATTAATTCCATATGATTAATCCTCAGACATGGAATTGCTGAACCTGGGTGCATAGACATTTTTAAGGATCTTGATTCATATTGGCAACTTATCTTTTCAAGATGCTTTAATTTATACTCCTGCCTGCAGCATATGAGAGTGTCTGCTTTATCCAAACGACACTGAGTATTATCATTTATTTTTTAGATTTTTGTCTAAGAGAAAGTGAGAAATGATATTTCATTTTAATTTCTATTTCTTAGATTTAAAATGGAATTGAACCTTATTTGATATGTTGAATGACTCTTTATATTTCTTTTTTAAAGTTGTCTGTTCCTGTTTTTTGTGTATAATCTTATGGTGTGTTTGTCTTTTTATTTATTTGTAGTTCTTTATTAGTTAGGACTGTGTCCACTAATCTGCCATGTGTGTTGTAATGCTTTTCTAATTTGTCATTTCCTTTTAATGTTCTTTCTGTTTTTGTTTTTCTGATTCAGATGTTTCTACTTTCTGTGTTGTTAAAATATCCTGCTTTTGCCTTTGTGGCATCTTCCTTAGCCTCCATGCTTAAGTGCTTCTACACCACAAAGTCAGGTAAGTATCCACCTATATTTTCTTCTTGGTCTTTACTTTTTTTTCCTTTCTTAAATATTAACTTTGCTAAAGCATCTATATGGTTTAGATGGTTAAACCATGTTGCTGCTTGGTAGAAGTAGATGAATAACTTCATTTTTTCCCAAAAAACTAAATACATTGTTTAACAGCTAAATCATCCTTTTTCAATAGCTTTTAAGTGCCATCGTTGTTGTATACAATATTTTTATTGTCTCTAGTTTTTTATGTTTCTTGGAACCCTAGTTCATTTTTGTGTCAATACCACACTTTATTAATATAGTAGTTTTATAACACGTGTTTATATCTTACTGCAAGTCTCCTCTCATAAATCTTTTTTACTTGTCCTGGACTTTCACACTATGTGCTTAAGAAAAATTTAGTTAAAAAAATACTTTTGAGATTTTGGTTCAAACCCAAGACTTTTGATTTCTTTATCCAATGCTCTTAGACTGCAGTGGCAGGAGGGTTTTTTTTTTTTTTTTTTTTTTGGCTTTATACAGTATTTTCAAAAATTTTAATTGTCGCACTTCCTGCAACCCATCAGTTCAGTAAATCAGAATAAAAGGGAAGCTAAAATCATCGAATCAATGTGAGATATAGATCTGAGAGCGTATGCGTAATACTTGGCTTTTTTCCTCCAAGGCATTTGTCATTCAATATAGAGTGCCTAGGTTTTTCCCCCCTGTATCAGAGCAAAACTCGTTTGGTCCAAGTTGTCTAGATACAGAAAAAGTGCCAGTAAGCAGATACATAAAAATTTCAAGTGGACAAGGGGATTTATTTTCACAGCTTATTTATATCTATAGATCTTTTTGCAAGTTTCAGAGGCTGTATAAAGCTATAATACAGACACCTTTCTGAACAAACTTGTGTGTAAATACAGTTTATTTCACTGGAAGCCTGCCCCCATGACTGATGGAAATTGTAGTAAAACTTCCACCTGGGTTGTCAACTACGGGAAACTTTCTTATTTATTTTTATTTGTCACAGCGGGTTAAGCTCACAAAGTCCAGGTGTTACATGGCTTTCAATCTGGACACAGGCACAGGAATAGTCTGTTGAAGGTAGTTTATTTAGGATCCCTAAACATGAAGGGACTTAAAATGGATTCTATCCAGCTCTGTGGGTCAGGGTGTAAATTCAGTGTACAATGATCAGAAATAGAGGAACACAAAAGTAGTACTAATAGAACAAAGTTCTGGTGCATGTGCTATTATAATTCTATATTTTTTCTGAAGTTGATAGGCAGGAAGGAACAAGGAGACAGAGAAGCAGCAGGTTTTCCCTTTAATTTACTTAATTGTTTACAACTTAGCTAAAGGTGGCCATCCCTCTTAGCAATTTTTCTGATTTTATGTGGACTAACACAACTACTGTTACCAGCAAATGAAAAGGGTTTTCCCCCTTTGTTTAAACATAAAATTGTATAGATCTTAATCTCTGATTATTTTATATTTATTTCACTTTATTTTTTAAATCTTCATTCCTAAGGCTCTGATTTATGTATTCATTTAGAAAATACACTGTCTTCATGATTCCTTAAAATTTCTGTTTCGTTTGTAATGACTTTGCCCAAAATATTATGGTAATTCTTTCGTTAACATGATAAGTCACTGTACAGTAATGGAAAATATCTAATTTATTTAATTAGCCTGTCATATTTGCTGTATTTTCTCTGTTTCCTTCCTAAAGCTGCTGAAAATAAAATCATCTTTCTGCCTTTGCCTATACATCTAACAGATCTCTACATCATCCGTCCAAATGCTTCTACTCGTGAGTATACAACTAATTTGGTTCCAATTAATGCACAAGTAATTAAACTTGATTTTTGTATGTTATTCTAATTTCCATCACACTGTGCTTGTATTTCAATACTTTGGTATTTCAAAATCTGTCAGCTTGTGATACATTCCAGTTATAAGAGACTTCAGTTGACTCTCGTAGGATGTATATAAGTGCATGTATCAAATTGACCCATCTGGATAGCACAAAATTCCCAGACAAGCCCGTTTGAACTGAGCCACTTTCGTGGCCTGCTGTAATAGTTTATTCTGTCCTGTTTTACATTTCTATTTGACATTTGCTTTCTACTTCCTGGATATCAATACAAGAATTCAGTAATCTTTCTCCAAATCGCTTCTTAGACCCAGTCTAACTTGCTAATCCATACTACATCTACCCAAAATTTGAGAGTTAAAAAAAAGAGTGAAAATTCCAACTTGATTCCACTATTATCAATTCTCCATACTGCAGTTATTAATTTTTGAGAAAGTATTTTGGCCCAATAATACATTACTATATTTCAAATGAACCGCTTGATATTGAAGTAAGAATTGGTAGAAAATTCCCCTGTAATGAAACTTTGGAATTTTGGTTTGGAGTTTTTATCCCAGATATCTTAAGAAAAATTAAAAAAGGGATAAACAGGGAAGAATTCGTCATCTCTATAAATGGTATGGGGGCAAAATCATGAGGAAATATGAATTTCATCTGACTATGTGCCACTCTAAAAATTCTGTTTTTGACCACCTGTTTCTTTTCTAAAACTATATTTTATGTTTCATCTTATTCACTAGTTCATAATAAAGTGTGGGACAGATGAAAATATGAAATAATTTTGAAATGAAGGAATGAAAGAATATTATCTTGGATTCTACAAAATATTTAATCTATTTTTATACCTCCTTTCTTCACTTCCATTTCAATAGTTAGTGAATTATAGTGGAAAGTTGGAATAATTATGGATATCCATTTTCTTCTATTTCTTAGCTGTGTGGCATTGAATATATCATTTAATCTTTCCATTCTTTAGTTTTCTTTGTTCTGATAAGTGGGAACATTAATATCTACCTTTAATATTTCACATGACTAAGTTGTAATATGGATATGATAAAAGCAATTTACACCCAGAAACCACAATATGGCTGTAAGATAAATGTCATTTACATCTTGAATTCATTTTCTTCTTGTTGTTCTTGTTGATATCCTACAGTTTTTATTTCCAATAATGTAACAAACTGTAAAACAGTTTCAATTATTTCCTGATTGGACCATATCTAATTTTATATTTCATAGCCCTTGGGGATTTATAACTTCCTAAAAGTGCTTTGTAGTATATATAATTAAAAGAGAATTGAATTGAAAGCATTTACCTTTGAAAATGTCAGGGTTGTTTTATGATATTTCCTTGGGGGGGGGGGTGGATGTAGCTGCCTCCTGTTTCATAAAAACCATGATTTAGAATTAATACTCCAGATTTTTTCTATCCTCTCCCAACCCCTGCCTCGTTCCCACTACGAAAACTTCTGTGGATGGAACAGAAAGTCGCATTGGCCACTTACTTTGTTAAATCATCTATCATTTCCCTGGCAAGTTAAATTGGCCAATGTCTACTGTGAATTGGAGCTAAGGCAGTTGCTTCTCTTTGAAGCCCCGGGCATTTGTTTCCAAATAAACTGACTGAATTAGTGAGTCTCCGTGTAATTTATGATTTTTCATTTACTTGACTTATTTCCATGATGATTGGAGATTAGTCCATTTTAAAGAAGACAAGAGAAATTGGGTTTAAGAAACATTAAAACTAGACCCAAAAAGCACACTAAGATCAAGTAGTTCAAAGTTATGGTGACAGATTATCCTTAACTTATGCCCTACTCAAGAAAGAGAAAAACACTTTTCTTTTTTTTTTTTTTTTGCTAAAATGTGTGCTTGAAGAATTTTTATTTTCTGCTCATAGGAATTAAAAGCTGAGTTCTATATACAGGTAAAGTCACAACGAAACTCTTGGTTATATGGGGTTTACAGTTTAAAATGTGAAAAACTCCCAGTGTTTATAGTTGGAGTTTCGCCTGCTCGAGGATTAAAGTTTGAAGGCCATAGTGATGTCACTGGATTAGAGTTAGGAAGATACATTTTGGTAAGACTGGAACCAATGCCAAATTCATGACACCAAAATTTATGATCGAACTCTAGACTGCCTACAAATTCATGACTCCCAAATTTACGACTGAACTCACGACTTTCCAGCTTACAGATTTAAGTGCACGCACTAATAAATAAAGATTCTTAAACCTCAAAGTAAGTTCAGTGGACATCAGTGTGCAGTTACCATTTAAAATTCTGATCCAGGAATAGCCAATGCAATGACATCGTGTCTTGGCTGTGTGTGGGTGAGGGTACTATACCACTTTAGAGACCATTTAAAATATTAATGTTCATAAAATTATATAAATTAGACTTGGAGTAGACCCATCTTATGTTATAGGCCATCTGAATTTTCGACATTTTGTTAGAATTTATTTTCTTAACCTTGGTGTCTTTTTGTTTTAAGTCTCAAGGGACTGTAGTAAGACTTCTCCCCTTGGCAAAAAGTACAAAATCAAATTCAGATATTCCTTGACCCTTACCCAAGGATTATGTTTTCTTGAATTTTTTTTATCATCTTAAAATTTCTAGTTGAATGCTGGGATAATGCCAAATATCTGGATAAAAAGATCAGTTATCCAGATGTTTTATTTATGTAATAACAAATAGCTCTAGACTGGCCTTCAAGGCCCTTCATCACCTTGATCCAGCTTACATTTTTCTTTATGCTTCCATTTTCCCTAAATAATCATCTATAGTTCAGCAAATCTGGAAAATTTACTCTCCTGCCTCCTCCGTTTCTTAGTTTTATTTCCTTTGCCCCAGATTGCCTTCATTTATTCTTGCCCATCAGCACAAATGACTTCCTCTCTTGGTCTCTGACCTGTTGTATACCATTCCTGAGGTATTTGTCACACACCTCCTCTCATGATGCCTGTGTTATTATAGACGTCTCCTGGAGAACACCGGCCACCATGCCTTCTGTAGTCTTGTATTCCCCCCTATATATAGCATATAGAAAATGTTCAATAAATATTTCCCATTTAACAAATGATCAACAAAATATTGGTTGATCAATCTAGTGTTTTACCTACTGATTTTTTCTGTCGGTAAACAATTTCGGGTCTCATAGATTTCTTCTTTAATGCAACTTGATGTAAAAGAAATGTCACCTCTGACAAATTTGAAAATTGAGGAGTCGACAGGAAAAAATCAAAGGTTTTAATTTAATACAGTTGCAGACAGAACTATTATGTTTTTATCATTATAATTTTATAAGATGAGTTAGGGAGCAATTTACAAAACTGTAAAATGAGAAAGAAATGATTACTATACCCTTTAGTAACCCAGAGTTATCAGAGATAAAAAATTTGCAGATAATTAAGGGCTGTGTGTGCCACAACTGCATAAACGTGTAGTATAAAGGTATTGTTTTAGGGCAGACTTCTTGTTTTTGAAAACTTTATTTCTAGTAAGAAATGTTGGAGTATTATTTAACTTTTATTTTTCCAACTGATCCAGATTTAATTAATGTATATAATATTGTGCCCCAAAATAACCATCTATCTTCTCCAAATTTATCTTCCATTTTCAATACTGTTTTTCTCTCTGCTGCACCTACTGGCCAGAAGCAAGTAAGTGTTGAAGCCTACTTATCTGATGAGAAGTGACATCACAACCACCTCCCACAGAACTAGGAGCCTCCCACTTAGTCTGTAAGTGGCATCTCTCTTCTCCAGGCCAGCCCTCTTCACCCTCTGCGGGTCTTCGTTCCCTAATGAATGCCAAGCATCTAAGCTCTCTTACTTACTGACGAGACCACATGTTTCTCTTCTTTCTAGTCATGCAAGCAAATTACCAGTTGGTTGTTTTTCTTGGGAGCGGAGGAGCATTATGGCTTCAAAAGTTGGCTCTCCTTCCTATTTCTAACTGCATATACTTGGGCAAGTTGTTTAATCTCTTGGTAGCTCAGTTTTCTCAACTTTCGTTTGTCAAATATGCCTAATAATAGTATCGATCTCATACAAGTATTATGAGAATTAAATAAATTAATACACATAAGGTGCTTAGACTTCTGAGTGTTTCGCAAGAGCTTAATTAGCATTAGCAATTCTTAAGAGAGTAGCCTGCTCGAAGATGTGTCAGTGAGGTTTAGCACATTGTTGTAATCATCCTCACAGGCCTAGTGAGAAGAATCCAAGGGCCACACATGAGAAGTAAACAGAGAACAAGCAAAAAGCATCAACATCTTTTTATGTATACCAATATGTATACCTCTTCATCATTTTTGATTCCACCAGTCTGCTAAGTCTTGCACTTTCAATTTTGGAAAGAAAGTGGAGGCTCATTTCATAATTTAAAATTTTAATTAAAAATCATGTTTTCCCAGTTATTTTTCCAGAGTTGTTTTTTGTAAAAGGAGAAGAGTAAGGTAAGTCTAGTGAGGGCTGCTTCATGATACTCTTCTACTAAGTAATAAACCATAAACCATGGAAACTTTAAAAGGTACATTTTATTAAAATTTTCTTATTTTTATATTATTTATGTAATAGTAGCTTAAATGTTGCATTTAATGTAATTAGTTCATCTCTCTACTTTGCAAAATGAATCTCTATACATTCAACCACAGTTTGTTTATTATAGACAAAGCTCAGGTTTACAGGACTATTTCCCCTGGACCACTTATTTTACAGTTTTTGTTGTATCAATTTATTTATTCTAGTGACTGTCATAAACCTGTGATTTTGAGGGAACATTGGAGGCAGTGTGTATTTTGCAATGTCTGCCTTTTTTTTTTTTTTTTTTGGTGATGAATATTGGCCCTGAGTAAACATCTGTTTCCAATATTCCTCTTTTTGCTTGAGGCAGATTGCCCCTCAGCTAACATCAGTGCCAATCTTCCTCTATTTTGTATGTGGGGCTCCATCTCAGCATGGCTTGATGAGTGGTGTGTAGGTCTGTGCCCAGGATCTGAACCTGCGAACCCCAGGCTGCCGAAGCAGAGCCTGTGAACTTAACCACTATACCACTGGACCAGCTCCTCCCATGTCTGCCTTTGCTGTCTATTAACCTTTGAATGATTTGGTTCAAGAAGCTCTTTCATAGGATGCTTTTGCCTATAGTTTTACTCCCTTCAGGCTGTATCCATTTTAATTTTTGAGATAGCCGGTGCTGGTCTTGTCCTCTTTATTTTCAGATTCTCACTCTTTGATAACTGATGGCAAGTTCTCTCTCAAGTCCCTGGGAGAGAGTTAACTAATTCTTTGATGTATAATTACTGGTACTACCTCCCATTCTGTGTCTCCTTTTACTTAACCTCCTCTCCCTGTTCTTCATCCTTCTCTTTCTCTTCCTTTTCCTTCAACTATTTCTCCTCCTCTACTCCTTTTCTTTAGTTGTGTCTTTGTGTACTGTGGTTTGTTTAAACATATATGTTCCTGACATAGACCAGGGTGTTTTATTTTTATTTTCTTATTCAATTCTTACATTTTAGTCCCACTTTTTCACCTTGCTATCTTTCAAGGTCCCAGTTGTAAGAAGTCTCATCATAAATCCTTAGTGTCATATAGAGCTCTATTTTTGACACTATCTTCTATTTATAGATTTAAGATTCTTTCATTATATTTGCAGCAAATATGATCTCTGATATATAATTATTTACTTTATAACTATCTTGGATTTTATTTTCATCATGTTATTGCAATGACACTTTGGGATCATAAACTTTCGTAGCATATTATTTCGTGTAGGAGTTCAGGGACAGCCATAAATTTTCCAAATGGCATTTCTTCTAGATTCTTAGTTAGATTTTAGGTTCCACTTCAAGCTACAGTATATCCCAATGAAATTGATCAGGTTTAATGGATTCTTCTTTTATTCCTACTGAAATATAAATTATTAAATGTGTAAGATCTTACTTGGGGAAAGAATCTGCACTTTTCCGTCCAAGGTTTGCTTTTTGCTATATGTTACTGGGGATTGCCATGTCATTTGAAGATACCCAGGTTGTTAGCATTAACTCATCTACCCTGAGTTAGTGTTTCTCAATTTGTGGAGGTACCACTCTTAGGAAATGTTCATCAAAATTACTAAGGAATTTGATAGCTGTTTAATGGGAAAGAATGTAGAATGCTAAAAGTTCTGTGATGCATGAACAAATCCTGCAAATGATGAATTAATCTGAACAAAATTTGCCAGTAGGTTCTTCATTAACCACTGAGGGGTCTTTTTCCAGTTGTGCTGGATTGTAGATATATAAAAGACCTTTAAAAGGGGTGTATATTTGTTACTGATTTGTTGAACAAATTAGGTTTGGGAGGGATAACCAGAAACCAACTTTATTTTCTTGCATTACTCTTTCAAATCAGTTTCACAACTTATTTTTCCCTACAACGGATGACTGCCAGGCTTGATTCCTTAACTTCTGAACACTCTTTGAAAATAGAAAGACTGGTCCAGTCCAGGGCAATATCAAAATTCTAAACTCTTACTCAATTTAAATTTCCCCTTTCCAGCAGCTCAGGTCTGACTCAAGCTGGGAAGATTGCAGTGGGGAAAAAGGACGTGGGTGATCTGTCCTCTTCTTCACTCTCTTCCTTCCCCACTTGCTAACTGCTCTTTGTACAGATGTGATCAGGCCTAGGTGCCCCTTGCCACTAAAGGGTATCTAGAACTGACTCTCTTAGGGTATCCTTACCGGGAACCTCTTACGGCAGTCTTCCTTACACCTAGTCTCCGCTCTGGCTAGCTATCTATGAGACTCCATTCTGCCTCTTGGATTCCTGTGACCCATCCATTTATTAGATCACATTGGTCTTCCAAGGTGATCTTCTTGAGTGGAATATTTTTTTTTTTGCTTGTTTTTGAACTTTATTAAAATGGAATCATACAGAATGTACTCTTTTATGTCAGGCATTTTTCATTGTTTGTAAGATTCGTATTTATTTTTTAATGTGGCTGTAGCTTGTTTTTATTTCTGAATAGTATTTCATTATAAAAAATATAACCCATTTTATTGATCTGTTTTACTACTGATGCACATTTGGGCTGTTTGCCATTTAGGAATATACCAACAATGCCTTCAGTGGAACTATTTTTAAGTGCATCCCCAGGCTAGTTTATTGCTTCAGGATCCACATCTGGTACACAAATATCTTTGTTCCACTGCAGTTTGAAGGCAGTTACTTCCCAGTGTAATCCTTTCTCTGGTGCTCCTAACTTCAGCTGGGCTCTCATCTTCACATTTCTCCTGGCGAGAGTCCTACACCAACCAAGACCACAGTGATTGTCTTAAAGACCTGGGAAGCTTAGAATATTGACACTCTTCTCAAAACACTTCACACTATCAGAATTTTCAACCTCAAAATTTTATACTCTGAAGTTGAATAATAGGCAAAGGCTGGAAAAACTAGTGTAGTTCTTTGCAAGTGTAGCTTATATGGCTTTGCACTTTGCTTTAGGATATGGGAGCAGTTGGCCCCCATTAGTCTCAGATTTTGGGATTTCAGCCAAAATCGAGAGAGAAAGAGTCCCATTTAATAGCCTTTGTGCTAAATAGGCAAAACTTATGCAGCTTATGATCAAGGCTGTGCAAGGAACTTAATGATCAGCACCTACATGGGGAATAGCATGTTGGGAATAGGTAATAGTATTTACTCACAAGATAGACTGTGTGTGATCTGGCTTCAGGAATGCTAACCAAAGTCAAAAGGACAAAAGATATACAAAGAAAGAAGCAAGTGTTTCCTGTTATAGATGATTCTCTCTTTTTTACAGATCAGCCAGATTGCTAAGTGTTGGAGGCCTGAGTATGAGTTAATATAGCTCCTTCTCAAGGTTTGTGCTAGTTTTTCTCTTCTTAGGCCGGCAGAATTGGACTCAAGATGCTCAACTGAGTTAAACCCCAAGAGCTGGATTCCAGAGACTGATGTACATGGCAAAACAACCCATGAGATGTAAGATGCTCCCTTCAATAATGGAAATAAGAGGAGCTCTACTGGACAGAGCAGAAAACTGGGAGCATGGACAGTGACTCAAGTATATAGGTGGTAGGTAATATGGATGTCCAATATTCATAAAGCATTGTATTAGTCAACTCAGACTGACATAACAAAATGCCATATCTTGAGTGGCTTACACAATAGAATTTCATTTTCTCATAGTTCTAAAAGCTGGAAGTTCAAGATCAGGGGATCAGCATGGTCAGGTTCTGGTGAGAAGTCTCTTCCTAGCTTGCAGATGACTGCCTTCTCACTGTGTCCTCTCTGGTGTCTCTTTGTATAATTACATTAATCCCACCATGTGGGTCCCATCCTCCTGGCCTTATCTAATCTAATTACCTCCCAAAGAGCCCAGCTTCAAATACCATCACATTGATGGTTATGGCTTCAACATATGAATTTTGAGGGTGCAAAAACGTTCAGCCCATAGCAAGCACCGAGTGCTGAGGTTTTTATTAGGAGGTAAAAACTCAGGGAAGCAATAGAAGAGAATAAGAGACATGAGTCTGAAGGATGTGAAATAAGTGAATGGGATGTATTACTGCTCTGGCCATTGCTTCCTTGTGAGTTGCGATGATACCCAGCAGGTATCTCAGCAGAAATTTCCATGTGAGACTGCTCCAAACAGGCTATAGGAAAATCTGTGCCTTACAACACTCCATTGGGGAGAAAAAAGAAAATTTATTATCTAAGCTCTCTCTTATCTCTTGTTTCTTATTGGTTAAGATTTGCCCCATAGTGTGATAACTCCCCCACACTTCTGGTTCTGTCATCCCAGATGCTTTGGCAGCCACTCAGAAAGCTCTGCTGTGTGGCATTTCATTAAAGTCCACAAGTGATAGGAGGATCTACAGATTCCGGGAGTGCATTTGGTAGACCGCAGGCAGTGGAATCCTTGAGCTCACTTGGAGTTGATCAGACACTCCTGGCAAGACAAGAATTTGAGAAAATAGAAAAGATGTGCCTTAAATATATGCCTTGGTAGGTTAGTAACACATGACATCAGAGGAGTCTGTGACAGGTGAGACACAAGGGGTTATAGGCAGGCAGATCTGAGAGAAGAAAGCAGGAATCCAGGGAAAGGAAATGAAGTTTCAAGGTAGGATTCCTGTGTTCAGGAAAACTGGCAAGAAATGGGTAGATTCCAAGGAAAGAGTAACTGGACTGGGGATCAAATGAGGGATCCATGCAAGGGAAATAAGAAGTGGAATAAAAGCAAGTTGCAACAACCCCATTACAAACTCAGACAGGATCAGCAGTGACAAGGCAGTCCAGGGACACACCATACCACCTTCTGGGATTCTTAAATTCCCCAAATTAGGAATGAAATAGATTTGAGCCTAGAATTAATTCATTCATTTTTTCAAGTCTTCATTCATTCAAGACTACTGTTTACATACCATGATCCAGGTATCAAAGATTCAGTAGGGATAGGTCAAAACCACAGATAACCACACCAAGGAGGACATCAGGCAGATCGTTAACTGGAGAGTCATAACAAGGTATGAGAAGTAGAATTGTTCTGTTTTACTTGAAACCTTCGGATGTATTGAGTTGATCTAGAAATGTACCCTTTTCTTACTTGTGTGTATGATTCTTAATCTACCTTCCATGATCATCTGTCTTGAATGAATTGTATCTTCCTCTTGTAGAGAATCAATGGAGTACTCAAGGTCCAGTACCAAGCATGGTGCTTGTTACAGGTAAAGCAATCAATAAATACTTGTTGAACAAACTAATATCAATTTGTAATTATATTTTTGAAAATCTCTCTCTCTCTGTTACCTTTTTCCTTTTGATGAGTTTACCACTATAGTCCTGAAACTTTCAGTGTCTGCATAATTCTTTCAGAATAGCTCTTATTGAGCTGGTTTTCCCTAAGTAGCCAATTAGGATTCTTAGTCTGGCTATGAGGAGCCTATGGTGAATGGCCTGTGGAGATCTCTATTTTCTAGTCTTTGGGATTTTTTGTTTCTTTTTTAGATTTGCAATTTTTAAAAATAAAAAGCGACATATAGACTGGCCTTATGGCTGAGTGGTTAAGTTTGTGTGCTCCGCTTCAGTGGGCCAGGGTTCACTGGTTTGCATCCTCAGCATGGACCTACACACGTCTCATCAGGCCATGCTGTGCTGGCATCCCACATAGAAGATCTAGAATGACCTACAACTAGGATATACAACTACTTACTGGGGCTTTTAGGTAGAAAGAAAAATAAATGACATGTATATGCCTTAGAGAAACAGAGAGAGAATACTTTTCAAGTATTTTAGAAGTAAAAAGATCCTCAACCTCATTCCATACTCCTTAGTGTTTGGTACATAACCTTGTAGACTTTTCTATGCATAGATACACACATACACAAATAAATATAATGGTTACAAAAATGGAATCATACTATGCCTATTATATGGTAATAATTTAGTATTATATAATAAACTTCTTACATAAGAAGTTTACAGGTACTTACATACTTCTTGTATGTAAGTACATACATGGCTACTGAATTAATGTATGAACATGAATTAAATTTTTAAATTAGTACGTAGTTCATATAAAAGAAAAAATATAAATTTTTTCATTCTTCACCACTTCCTTTTTTTTTTTTTTTGAGGAAGATTAGCCCTGAGCTAACTGCTGCAAATCCTCCTCTTTTCACTGAGGAAGACTGGCCCCAAGCTAACATCTATGCCCATCTTCCTCTACTTTATATGTGGGATGCCTACCACAACGTGGGGTGCCAAGCAGTGCCATGTCCACAGCCGGGATCTGAACTGGCGAACCCCGGGCCGCCGAAGTGGAACGTGCGCACTTAACAGCTGTGCCACTGGGCCAGCCCCATCTTCACCACCTCCTTACCCAAGTCCCGACTTGAGATGTCACTTCTAATAACTGTTTCTGATTTCAATTATTCTAGATAGATTTATAGTTGTTAAAATTCTTATTATACTTCTGATTCCGGACTAGTTTTAGTTAATATTTATTTACTCTCCTCTATAAAAAAACATGGAATTAACACACATCAAATATCATCTCCCCTTTCTGTTGACTTTTAAATTTTGTTGTATGTTTTTCATTCTTAAAGTTGCTTTATGTTATTAAAATATACACTACATCTTCTACTTCTTTATCACCTTTAGTCAGTATCTCACCATTTTAAAAGATATTTAAAAACTCATTCACTCTCTTTCTCCCTTTTTCTTCAGCCTCTACTTTCCAGTTTTTGTTGTTACATTATAATTTTCACATTGTTAAGGTTATTATATTCATTTATATTCTGTGACTATAATCAGGTGTTTGTACCTTTGTATAAGTTAAATCAGAAAATTGAACATATAGTACAGAGAGAGAGCCCATTTACCCTCTGGTTCAATGTTATCGAACTATTCATATAGATTATGTGATTACCTACCTGGATTCAGAGAAAGCAGTTGAAAAAATGGACATTGTTTTTGTTAAAAATAGTCAACAATACAGGAATCATTTTGTACTTTCTTAACTTGCTTATCTATTTATATGTAGACATATAGATATATATCTGAAAGCCAGCGTTGTGCTTCCTGGGGAGAACCTGTAGACATTCTCACTAAAGTCAATGACAAGAACGAATGCCCATTATAGGACTACAATTTCACATTGGCTGAAGGAGATTAACCTATAGATTAGACAAGAGAAGAAAATCAGAGCTATAAAATACTGGAAAGGAGGAGGTATGACTATTACTGTTTGCAGGTGACATAATGTTATACGTGGAAAACCTAAGACACTAAGTAAGAAAACAAAGCACTACAAGTATAAGATAACACAGTCACATGGTGGAATATAAAATTAATATATGTAAATAAATAGAATTTATCTAAACGTAAAACAACCAGTTCAAAGATACAATGGAAGACCTCATTTTTAATAGCAACATAAAAAATAAAACCATAGGCCTAAACTTAGCAAGAACTGTGCAAAATCGGTATGAAAAACCCTTCAACCACTCCCGAAGTACATAAAGGTAAACTTAAATTAATAGAAAAATATATCATCTCAGCTGGGAAGATTCATTATCAATGGTGTCTATCTTCTCTGAGTTCTCTTGTTTGTTTGTTTTAATTTAATGTGATCTTCAGTTTGATACCAACTGAAATTAGATAAAATGATTCTGAATTTCCCATGAAAAAATAAGCAAGTATAGCCAGATAAACTCTGAAAAAGAAGAATGAGGGGAAACTAGCTCTAACAGGTATGGAGTATTCTCTAAACCTCTAAAGGTAAAATAGTGTGGCCCTTGTGCATGAGCAGACACATAAAACAGAACAGTAAGATCATAAACAAAAATATATACACGAATTTAATAGATAAGAAACGTGTCATCAGAAAACAATGAGTAAAGATGAAGTTTTCTATTTTTGTAAGCTCCAAAGAATCAGTCTCAACTTTTCATGGCTGCTGGGTCTTGTATTACGGTCAGGAAAGACTTCCTCAATCTGAAGTTATAAACAAAAATTGACCCGTGGTTTCTGTTCATTAAAAAATATGAGCTTCTGATCAATGGTGTGAGAACAATAGCTAGTCATCTGGAGTAAGTTAATGCTGCACACCTTACACCAGGTCAACTTCCAAATCGACCAAAGATTGAAATTTTGAAAATAAAACCATATAAATGCTACAAGAAAACATCAGTGAATTCTTTTATATCCTTGAAATAGAGAAGGACTTTCTTAATATAACACAAAACCCAGAAGTCATTAAAGACAAGAATAATAATTTCTACTGGATAAAAATCAAGAATTTCCGTGTAGAATGAAAAATACATCATACACAAACTCAAAAGATAAGTGAAAAATTGATGATAGTTGTTGAAGGGGGGATTGTAACTCATATCATCAACAAAGGCCAATTTCCTAATATATAAATTGCTCTTAAAAACTGAGATAAGGGGGGGCCGGCCCGGTGGCACAGCGGTGAAGTGCACACGTTCCACTTCGGAGGCCAGGGGTTTGTTGGTTCGGATCCCAGGTGTGGACATGGCACCGCTTGGCAAGCCATGCTGTGGTAGGCGTCCCACGTATAATGTAGAGTAAGATGGGCACGGATGTTAGCTCAGGGCTAGTCTTCCCCAGTGAAAAGAGGAGGATTGGCAGCAGTTAGCTCAGGGCTAACCTTCCTCAAAAAAAAAAAAAAAAAAACCTAAGATAAAACAGTTTCTTTGGGGTTCCAATAAAACGTGGTAAGACTGTTCACAGATAAATACATAATTGCCCCTCAAACACAGGAAACACAGGAAAAAGAGCAACACCTCAACAGTAATATGAGAAATGCAAGTTTAATCTACCTTGAGATATCATTTTTTTACAAATGTTGTTGTCAAAAATCCAAAAAGTTGACATATTCTTCTGGCAAAACTGTGGGAAAACCAGTACTCTCATATGTTGCTTTTAGGATTCTAAAACGGAATAACTTTGAAGGAAAGAAATTTGATGTTATTTACCTAAATGCATTTAACCTTTTCTAGGCTTCCCACTACTGGGAAATAATCCTACACATTCACATAGACAGTCAAGAAATAACGTATGTACAGTCTTACTAATTGCAGAGTTGTTTATACACTCCCAAACTGGAAACTGCTTAAACAATAGGAGACGGGTCACATGAACCGTGGTGTCTCCACACCACACAGTCCTAGGAGGCTATAAAAAAGAGTGACAAGGATTTGGGTACTGAAATGGTGAGATCTCTAACATTTTTTATTAAGTGATTAAGAAAATAGAGCAAAATTCGTAGTAAGCTATCTTTTGTGTAAGAAAGGGGAAAGATAAAAATATACATTCATATTTTTTATATATTTATAAAGAAATATTAAAAGAATATGCAAAAAATGAATAAAATTGACATCTGTAGGGGAAAGGATGGGGACAGAAGTGAGAGTTTTCTCTTTGTAAATTATATATTTTTATATTGCTTTGATTTTGAACCATGTGAAGACACCTCTTCAAAAATAAAATTGCATATATATGTATATATGCACTATGTCTATACATATTTTGTATATATGAATATATAATTTTAAAATTTTGGATTCAAAATGTTTTCCTTGGAAATCTGAATAAGTTGTACTATTGTCTTCCAGCATCTGACTCATAAAAATCTAATTCAGTCTGATTCTTGTTTATTTGGAGTTTCTCTCTCTCTTTTAGGAGGCTTATAGGATTTTTCTCTTTATTTTTGAAATTATAAAATTTCACAAAGATGGATGTGCTCAGCATGTGTGCTGTCTCAATCTGACCATGAGTAAATATTTTTAAGGCTTGGAATGTTTTTATTCTTATTTATTTGATTATTTTTCCTTTTTACATTCTGGAAGATTCCCATGTCTTTATCACCATTTCACCAAAACATGATTCTAATATGTAAACACAGCTTAAATATGTGAATGATTCCCAAATGGGCTATACTTTGCTGGGAGAAAAATTAAGAGATCTAAACAAAGGGGATTGTATCCATATTATGGAATTTATAGCCAAGATATATGTCCTTTTAAACTTCACACTCCCTACTATTTATCATCTTCTCCTCAAAAACCAAGGATCTCTTTCATTAAAAGGCAATAAAAATGTAGGAAAACCTCCTAAAAATAGCTCTGTTGTCTTTCTTTTGACTGGCTTTCCCTAAGATGTATAAGCCAAGAATAGTATGAGACAAATGCTTTCTCCTGAAACTTTACATACAAAAATTCAGCACATTTATCAAAAATAGGAGAAGATCTCTAAATCAGGATGTATATAAGCCAAGACAGTTATAAATTATCTAAGATGTAGCAGCTCATTTTCTAGCACTTTGGAGGCGATACAGGAAACATTTTCTCTAGTATCTTACATAGTTACATCAAAATTCTTCAAAGTTTTTAAAAAATTAACATTTTTAATTTCAGATTTGAGGCTAGAATAAAAGTGGGCAAATGGCACTTTAATACTGAACTGGCTTTGAGCTAGTTTTTGTAAAGTCGATTAAACTTATTAAGCTAGTTTTCTGTTAATAGATCACTGTTAGTTTTCCTTTAATAGAAGTATTAAAAAGTTTTGAAGTTTTAATAGTATCATCTTTCAATTGTATGACTATATGAGGCTCTTTCAGGCTGACTTACTCTGCAAATGAACAAATCACTGAATAGTTGATCAATTTATCTTGCATATGACGTGAATTAATGCACTATACAATGCTGTACTATGTACCATATTATTTACTAACTGTAGTCTCCTTTCCTGGCTTATGAAGAAGCCTCACAGTCATGTATTTTCATTTGCTGTGATCTGACTCCAAATTCGTTTTCTCCACTTGGTTGAACGGAAGCTTGTTCAGCACGCAGTAGTGTTCATCTGTGTTAACTGTTTTCTTCATTAGCGTATATGAGGGGGAATGTTTTTATACTACTTAGTGATTTTATTGTATCTCTGAAGATTTTTCATACACATAATTTAAATAAAATATTATTTTGTAACTTGGAAAGTGAAGAAATTGTTGAATCAAAAATTTTTTTTTTGCCCTGGGGTTAGTCATCACGCTGTAGCATAGTTCTACTTCACTCTCTGAATCTCACTGTATTCTCTACCTACCCCACTCCCCAACCCTGTCCTATCCAGACTGCTCCACCGCTCATCCCTCCAATTTTCCGTGTGTGGGCTGATCCGCGCATTTTCTTTCACTATGTCCTCTGCCTGGAACACATCTCTCTTCTCTCCACTCACCTATCTTACCCCTCCTGAAAAGTCTAGCTCACTCTCCTCTGGGCCTTCAAGGCCTCTCTCAAGCTCCTGTCTTTCCTTCGAATAATAATAATATCGCCCTTTATTAAGAGCTTATACCATTGGAGCTTGTAAAATTTTTCCACAAAGTCTTCCTTTTATCAGAGAAGAATGAATACAATTCCAAAGGTGGGCGAGAGTAGGGGATGTCTTATATCTTCCTTAAAAATTACATTTGTTTTAAAATAATGTTTTACAATTATTCCCATCAGAATTGAATGAAGGGATGGATCATCTGGGCAACTCTCTGAGAAACGCTGCTACAAGGCGTGCTAAGCAACCATAGAAGGAATTAGAAATAGGTTACTGGAAACTTGAGATTCTTAACACATAGCTCCTTAAGCAATGAGTGAGATGTAAATTCGTATGACTTCCCCTGAAGTAGAAAGGGCCCTTGATTTGAAAAAATAAAAGAAATAAAAAGCAAAAAAATGGAAGGAAGGTAGGTAGGAAGGAGGGAAGAGAGGGAGGCAGGGAGGGAGGATGGAAGGATGGAAAAAAGGAAGGAAGGAAGGAAAGAAGGAAGAAAGGAAATTTTACATGTAATTTTCATGTGATCTTTGTAACACTTCTTTAAGCAAAGTAGGCTTAATACCCTTCAATAAGTTCTAGTCATTCTTAGGTTAAAGTTGAAAATCCTTATTGCGGCTCACCAGTCCTCTGTAATCCCCTGTCAAAGTCCTTGGCCTCCTCTTTGGCCCTGCCCAGTCCCTGTCTCTGCTCCAGCCATCATGCTTCTGTTCCTCCCTTGATGACGCCGCGACTGCCCCCTCCCCCCACCACAGGCCTTCCAACTCTTCTTACTGGCTTCGGATGGACTACATAAAAAACAGCACTTTGGTCTCCTTTAAAAGACCAATTCCTCAGAAAGGTTTTTCTTTTAGTTTTGTTTGTTGGATTCTCATGTTTCCCTTTCAGAATAGTTACCACCGTTTTGACTCCTTGCTTATTGTTTAAAGAGAGCTGAGACCGTAACTATCTTGATCACCATTGTAACCCTAGAGCCTGGCATATGGTAGTCATTCAAATATTACTGAATAAATTAGGTAATATTCTGATACCTATTTTAAGGGTGAGGTACTTGGAGCTTATGTTGGTTTACATAGGTTACCCAAGGTCGCAGAGCTAATAAGTAGCAGAGTCAGGATGCTGCTCTTTCTGACTCCACAGACAGAGGATTTATTACCATACAACATAAATTTAGATTTGCTAACCCTTATTGCCTGCTCAGCCATGGCCCATCTCATTTTGCTGGCTTATAATAATTTCAGCACCATTTCTGTCACACTATACTAGGTGTTTTTCTAGGCCCCGTTTCCCCAACCATAATTTTGCCTCCTCTCTTCAAGGAGATAGGCCATGTTTGTTGTTATTGTTTTAAAATATTTGTTTCTATTTTACATATTGACGTAGTGTGGAAATGGGTGCCTTGGACATTTTAGTCACTCTGCAAAGATTTTACTAAATAATATATAGGAGGAAACTATATACTGTGCAAGGAGGCAAAAATATAAAGTTAGAGGATGTGAAAATAATTCTTTTAATTAGTTATAAACATATATTAGTCATTGGTGTATATTAGGATTATGAAAGGGTAAACTGTTTGCTTTTCTTTGCGAGTAAAAGTTTGAACTATAATAACGAGTGAAATTTAATTTATTTAGTTTAACAAAAAGGCCAAGGAGAAGTTTACTTGCCTTCCTTTGAGTGAGGAAGGTACCATTATTCACTGCAGGCACTTTGAAAAATAGGGAGTAACAAGATTATCTTTGATGTCCTTTCACTTTCCTTTTTAACATCCTTTTTCATTCTCATTTATCCTCTAGAAATGCTTATTCTATAGCCATTTCCAGAGAGTTCAGCAGTAAAAGGTGTTAACTAGTAGTATTTTAAGAAGGTACAACATGTCTTAGGGTTGTTTGAATTTGAAAGGGAGACTTGCAATTCCGGAAGGACTATTGGCTTGTAATTAGCAAGATACACTTATAACGGGATCAAAATTGTTTCTCATTCGTGATTTCTCCCATAGAATATAACAAAAGGCCTTGCACATAGGAAATGATAATCACATACTCTAAACTCTAGAAGGTGTTCTGTGCTCACCTGCCTCTCCCTCTCATTTCTATCTCTGCCACTTCTAGAAGAAAGAGGCGTGATTGGAGTCAAGGACAAAATGGACTCCGCAAGGATATTCAGATGGGCACTGCATTATTTGCTTTAAATGGAAGTAGAGATGAGAAAATAATCCTAAATGAGGATATTTTCTCACTTACATTACTTTCTTTTCTGTTATTTGGTCCCATTCTGTGACTGAGGAGCTATGGGTACCTGTGCTGACCTTCCATTAGGAAGGCCAAGAGGGAGACAGGGGCAACCCAAAGAACAGGCTGTGCTAGAGGGAAAGCGGGGTTCTGGGGTCTCACACTGCTCCAGGCCAGGACATTAGGGTGAGGGACCCACAACGGTTGTGGGTCAAGCCTTCACTAGTCGTAAAGGATGAGCACTGTTCTGGGCAGCTGTGTGCACATACATGCACACACACATGCAACAACAACAACAACAACAACAAACCAACCCTGGAACCCAACCGTGGTGGCTGTTGTATCAGTCCACACCAGACAAGGATTGGTAAATCCTGGTCCCAGCCATATCTTTTGAAATATGACTAACATAAGATCAATCTGTACTCATGTTTCTTCCTATTTTTGTTTTATACTTATCAAAATCATACAAGCACATAGTTAAGAAATGAATTTCATAGTGAAAAATGGCACTATTTCCTACTCCACCTTCTTCCTCACCCACAGTTCTGTGGGGACCTGGAATTGGCCACCCCAAGATACGTCTCTTTGGCATCAGGATTATTTGAGGCTGATTGCTTTTGATAAACTGGGACAGGGAAGGAGGCTCTGAGGAATGGAACTTGCCCTTTGTTAGGACACATTTACATTTGTAAGGTAAATCTCTATCTGTAAAGGTGCCTCCCTGTCTGTACCAGGAAGAAGAAAGGAGATGACCTTCTCTCTCTAAAAACTCTTAATCAATACCAAAGGCAAAGACTTAAATCTGCATTTTATTGTGCTAGTCTGGTAACCTCCTGTAACTGACTTCCCTCCCCCTCCCAATGTTGGCATCTCCTTAAAGATTAAGCGTCTTTCTTTAGGCTGGGAACTGATTGCGGCGCTCATCTGTGACCCCCCAGCCCGAGGTAACACACCTGCCGCCCTGCAGCGCTCACTGAGACAGCAGACCTATCTGCCGTTTCCATCAAGAGCTGTGCTGACAGAGCAACCTTGTGACTATTGTAAAAGGGACATTTTAATCACATGTGAAACACCCTGTTTGGGGGTATATAACCACTCTGTGCACCCCACTTCTTCGGTGCCCTTTCTTCCTTCGGGAAGAAAGGCCCCGGGCCATGGTTCCTCATAAAGCTTTGTTTAATTTTCTCTTGCTATTCTGTCTCATGTGAATTTAATTCGTTCTCCGACCAGACGAACCCCCATTTGGGAAGAGGAAATGTCTTTCTCCCCTACAGTTCCATTCCCCAAAGGTAATCATTTAAAAAGAATGCTCTTAGCTATTTCTTCTGTACTTCTCTTTACTTTCTAAATAATATGGTTGTGTTTTAAAACAATATTTTAGATATTAGTATTTGACATTGTGTTATAGTAGATGAACACTTCTCTCTCTTTTCCGTTGCCCATTTCCTTGACTCATTCATTCTCCCAACATAATAAATCACATTTTTTTAGTTAAAGCAATAATCAGCATTTTCCACTAATTTGATAGTTGAATATTGCCTCTTGGCAAGGCAGAGTGTGTTTTCTGACTATATTTCCTTTTCTTTGGTACAATTTTTCATTTTTTCTTGAATCAATAATCATTTCATTTTCATTTGTATGGTTTCTTATGTCCTTTTCCTTCGTTTCCCTCTCAAATGCTCCCTTAATTCTCCATATACCTAAAAGTAGTTTTTATTTCCCTCAAAGTTCCATTGCATCAGTGAATCTACCACTTGCCTCCTTTTTCTGGAAACTGTCCTCCTGGAGTGATTGTTTCCTGCTGTCCTCCAGGCTGCTCAACCACTGTCATCCTGCTTCTTCTCTTTGCTGCCCTTCCAACTTGAACCTCCTGTTCTTTGGATGTCAAGTCTTCTTTCTTCTTGATTACTTCATCAAGTACAACCAAGTAGCATGAGAGGTAACATTTTTGGTTTTTGGTCCTCCTTATTGATTGACAGTTTGGTTGATACAACTTTGTTTGTTTGGTTTTTTTTTTTTTTTTTTAGGAAGATTAGCCCTGAGCTAACATCTGTTGCCAATCCTCCTCTTTTTGCTGAGGAAGACTGGCCCTGAGCTAACATTGTGCCCATCTTCCTCTACTTTATATATGGGACGCCTACCACAGCATGGCTTGACAAGTAGTGGATAGGTCCGCACCCGGGATCCAAACCAGCGAACCCCAGGCCAATGAAGCAGAATATGAGCACTTAACCGCTGCACCATCAGGCAGGCTGCTGGTTGATACAACTTGGAAAATATATTTTCCTCAGAATTATTGAAGGCATTTCTCAATTGCCTTCTGATAAATAGCATTGTTGGCAAGAGGTCTGATGTTAATATACTTCTCATTCTTTATATAGTTCTGATTTTTCTCTCTGAAAATTTTTTCCTCCCTTTATTTTGATATTCTTAAATTTTACAGTGATGTGTCTTTGTCTGAGTCTTTATTTATTCATTGTACAAAACACTAGGTAAGATCTTTCTGGTTTCCTTCAGCTCTGGGCAATGTTCTCTCCTTTGATTCTCCGTTTTCTCTTTCTGGAACTTCTATTTGTTGTGTGTCAAGCTGCCAGTTTGATCCATTAAATCTCTCATTTCTATCTCCTGTTTTCTTCTGTTTTGCTTTTGTTTTCCTTTGAGGAGATTTTCTTTACTTTATATTTTAAGCTTCCATTGACCTTTTAACTTCGGCTTTTGTGTTTTTAATACCAAAATTTTACTTTTCATTTTCAGGAGAATATGCATATATATATATATATGTACGTATATATAATGTTTCAATTGGGGATAATATAAAGCTTATAGGATTTTTGTCAGAATTAAATGAGTTAATAATGCAGGACAACTGCTTAAAACAGTGCCTCACTCATTGTTAGCATGCAGTAAATGTTAAGAAAACAAACATTAGCAATTTATAATAGTTATGCTGATTAGCTTCTGCTACATATCTAGCTCCCAAAATTAGTTCATGATTCTACAGGTTGGCAATAGGAGCTGGGCTCATCTGGGCCAGTGAAGCTAAATTCACTTGAGCTCACTCCTGGATCTGCAATCAGGTGGTAGGTTGGGTGGGTCAGGTTGGGTGGCTTGCGAATGGCCTCACTAGGGAGAGCTGTGATGACTGAACCTCTCTCCACGCAGTCGCTCATGCTACAGCAGGCAAGCTCAGTCTTATTCACAAGGTGGTGTTCCGAACAAGTCTCATATCTCTTTAACGTCTCATTTGCAGTTGCTCCATTGGCCAAACAAGTTAGATGGCCATGCCCAGAGTCGATGTGGGAGCAGCTGCTCAAGGACGTGCACACAAGAAGAAGGGAACAAATTTGGGGTCTTTAATGCAGCACTCTATAATGACATAAAGTATTAGTATGTTAAATTCAAGACACAAACCTTCTAGTTAAAGATCGTGGTTTAAATAAATGGGTGTCTCTCCCTCTTCCTCTTGAAACTGTTACCAAACCAGGTTCCTTTTTGCCGATTTCCCAGAAAACCAATCACTGAGACAACGCGATTGCAACAGAGAAGGTTTTAATCACAAGGCAGCCAAGTGAGAAAGCGGGAGAAAGAGTCTCAAATCTGTCCCCTAGAAATTGGGAACTCAAGGATATTTATGGAGTAAGGGGTAAGGTGGTCTGAAGTGTGGAGATAGATGACTGGAGGTGAGGTAATTGACAATCTGCGCAAGTGTAGTCAGACTTCAGGCCTCTTCATAGGATGCATGTTCACAAAATGGCAGTGTTAGCACTATCTGAGGGTGGAGTTTTTAGCCTCTTGATGTCAAAAAGCCACTTACTGAGGGCTAGCTCCAGTGGCCTAGTGGTTAAGTTTGATGTACTCCACTTCAGCAGCCCATGTTCAGCTCCCAGGTGCAGACCTATACCACTCGTCTGTCATCAGCCATGCTGACGTGTCAACCCACATACAAAAAGCGGAAGATTGGCAGCAGATATTACTTCAGGGAAAAATCTTCCTCAGGAAAACAAAGGTCACGTTTTGGGCATCTGCACAGGCCTAGTTGATGGTTTGGTGGTCTCAACTGGCCTGAACTGGACAAGGGGGTCCTACTTCCTGAAAAACAGGTCAAACATTTGTCACCATGGTAACCCAGGTGCCAGGGAGATGCTATCTATAGGAACATAGTGGGAGTCCAATAGTAGATTGCCTAACCACCCAACACTGCCCTCCTCTGCCCCCTGAGGCTCTGGACTTGGAGGTTTCAAGGACCAGGAAGAATGAGGGGTGAAGGGAGGAGCTGAGAACTGGGTCATTGGTTTGAAAACCTACAGAGAAAGCAGTCAGACCTCAGTTCCCCTCCTCCTCTGCACGGGGACAGGAACTCTCTGCTCTCAGACAGGAAACAGGAAATCTTTTGTCTGGAAAAATTAAGAACATGTTTAGGATTTGGAAACAACAGGTAGAATGGGTGGGGGGTAAATTCTGGGATTGGATGAAAGTTTGTTGATTGAAAAGTGACACTCTCCCATCCCAATGCCCAGCCTCACTTCCAGAATAGAGATAACCAAACTTTCCTCACCCAGGAAGGAGACAGGCAAGTTCTTTTCTGAAGAGACTGCTCAGTCCTCTAAGAAAGACATGTAGACGTTTAAGGGGGCAGGAGTTCTCTGTTCTTCCGCTAAGCACACAGAATTTCCAGTCAGTTATTCACTGATGAATTTCAAGCACCTAGAACAGTGCCTGGCACATAGTAGACGTTCAATAAATATTTACTGAGTGTTGAATAAATGAATTTTAAGTATCTCATTTTAGATGTAGGCAGCCCAGGATTACCAAATATTTGAGGAAAGTCTCCAACAAGGAAAAGAAAGACCTAAAGAAATGAGCAAACACCAAACGATGAAATAAACCTACAGGAAACAGATATAATGGAGGAGAGAGTATTCTAAAAAGTGTACCTAATTAAAGTCTTCAGTGAAAGAAAATTTAGGACCCAAAAAATTATATTTGAATTAGCTATCTATCTATCTATATATATATACTCTTATTTTCCTCATTTTATAGTTGAGAAAATTGAGATAAAGCCAGTTTAGGTAACACAGGGACAGGCTTTGAGCTGAACCCAGGAAATCTGACTCGAGTCCTCCCTCTTATCACTATGCAGTACTGAGTCTCAGATGTTCAATCAGTATTTATGGGTTTGTATGAACCATACTCTTCTCTCAAGTCTCTGCCATCCTTTCTACCAGTCCAAATCCTGCTCATTTCCTGAGATCTGCTCCCCTCATAAATCCGTCTCTGAACACAGCTGATCACACTGATTTCTGTAGTCTTCAAACACTTAGAATCTGTGGCATACAATTTATTACTGGGTCATATAATTGTTTTGTTCTCTGTTAAGTTTTTAAAAATATATAACTCTGTCCTCCCTGAAAAGAGCAAATCCTCAGGGATGTAAACTCCTCAGGAGTCTTTATCAAAATGCTAAGTCCATAAGAGTCACTTTATAAAAATCTGCTGACTTGAGTCTAACTAGAGCATTTGCTGGATTAATACCATGCTCAAATTTGGAACATTCCAAACTCATAAGATCTACTTGACAAAAGCATCTCATTACTTCAGACGCTGGTGTAATTGATTTGTCATTACCACATGCTATTCATAGTCTGGCAGAGTGGAGAAGAGCTACCCTTGCACACTGTTTGAAATAAAACAAGGATGACCCGGATAAACAGGTACCACTTTATAACCTAAATGTCTCTTGGGAAAAGAGAAGGTAATTCTCCATCATTCCAATTTATTCAGGTTATAGATGATTGGGTGGTTCTTGCTGGTTTTATGTCTTGACTTAACCTTTTATCAAGCTCTTTCTGGACCAGTGTTCTGTATGCTGTAGGCATATATCTCTCATTATCATTAGTGGTAACTGAACACATCTGAGTCAAACATAAGAATTCTATTTTGGCATATATTTGAAATGTTTTTCAGACAACCATTCACCATAAACATTTATTAAATATCCACTTTGGATTTAGCAATATCCTAAAATCTGTGGTAAAATTATGCACGGGACAAAAGTCATAATCCCTCCCCTCAAGGAGCATACAGTGGAATTTATTTGTATTTTATATGTTTAAAATGTATGATTGTGCATTAAAATACTTTTTAGAGAAGTTAATGCAAAACATCTTTGTTTCTTAAAAGAGCAATGACTTGTTTGGCAAGATATAAAAACTGGCCACTGTACAGAGTCTGTATCTAATTTTACCTTTTGAAAACTCATATATATGTATATGTTTATATATGTGGGTGTGTGCATGTATGTATGTATATATAAAGATAGAGAATTAGCTAACATATGAGGATAATGAACATGGATTTTCATAGTGCAGTTAAACATATTTATGCCTTTTGAAATATTGCCTGACACATGTATCTGAAAACCAGAGAAGATTTGAGACAGTCATCTTGGTTCCTCTGGTAAATATTTTATAATTTACAGTTTTCCACTTATGGAAGGATTTGGGTTGGGAAATTATATGACAATCATATGATTACTTGGAAATGTCAGTGAAGAATCAGATAACATACTTCCAATTGGATAATTCAATGTGATAGTGCCGAAGGAACATCTTGCTTTTTAGGCCTACCTAAATCTATACATAATAAATCTTGTATTTTAAATGTATTGTAAAGCACAAAGTACTTTCCCATCTATGATCTCATTTTGATTTTGGTCCAAACATACATAAATATATTTGTATTGTATACGTATGTATTAGATGTACATATTCATGTCAACTCAAGAGAAAATAGAATATACTCATACATTAATATTCTCATTTGGTGTGATATAGCAAACAGCCTATTATTTTTTGTTTGTCTCTTTATCGGTTTTGTTTTTCCCTTGGCACTAGGGGTTTGAGGTGTGATCATTTAGAGATTATCTTCCTATGTGTAACCCCCAAAGATTTGTGAATCTCCTTTATTCTTCAGCTTGAAAGAACTGCAATTTTTGGCAATAGCTGGTTCTCTATGATCTAAGACAGGCAACCCCTCTTCTCTAATCTAGAATGACACTGCCAGAACTAAATACTACTTCAACATTTGGGTTCACTGATCACAAGGGAGAACAGCAAATGAAGGTGGACCCACCCTTAGCCATAACCACACCTGGAAAATACCTTCCAGGGCACACCCTGCGGTGGAGCGATGATGATCTTCAAGTCTACCATTATAGTTAGCAACCATCAGGATCGGGTGAGTTCTCAGAAACTTAATGATAAAAAGTAAAGAAGACATCTAAGTTGTGTTCACAAAATTACAGCTCTTTAACATTGAGCATTAAAGGAATAAGCAAACAATGATAAAAACTGAAAGAAAAGATTTCCTAGCTGGAATAGAGGCACATGCAAGCTGAGAATTTAAAGCCAGGCATAGTATCTACCAACTTTTTAAAAAGAACCAGGATGTGCAGACAGCTCGTAATCCTGAGTCTGTCATATTGGTGAAAGAGACTTGGGATTTCATGCATTACTGAAATGTTTTTAGCTTAGTAGTTAATACAGGTCTACAAAGCAAGACTTTTACCAGCACAGTTCCTTTAGAGCCTCTTGATGTGCCATGATACAAATGTCCAAGAAAAATATAAATGGAAACAAATTCACTACAGTTAGAAATTTATCTTTGGGAATTAGAGGTTTGATTAGGCTGTATTCTCTGCGTTCATTGACACAGCACACAAATCTTTACGAAAGTGTTCTTTTCCTTCAGGAGTATATGCTTATGAACTACGGTGAACATTCATATTGAAGTGGAGAAGACATTAAGGAATTGAAAGTTGAAGTTTACTTCCTCTTGTCTGTTGGGCCCTTTTTGTTCATTATTTAAGGGAGTCAAAGACCATTAGAGAAAGCTAATAGCCTTTAGAACCCTCAGATTATACTGATATTACTGATGGGAGAGTTAAGCCAAATTGCATTCTCAAAATGGTTCTGGGAACATATCACTTCCAGTAATGGTGCTATCAACCAGGCCTAAAAGCAAAGAGGGCAGGGATGCACTTAAAGGTAATTATCCATCAACATTGGAAAATATGGCTACTAGATTAAGAGAGTTGAGTATATACAATATATCTTGATTGCAGCAAAGCAGTTGATACAGCATTATTCAATTTACCGGCTAGATTAATTTAAATTGGTTTAGGCAGAAGTATAGTCAAATGAACTACCAGCTATCCAGAGGGCCAGAAATAATAGATAACAATAAACACATTTGTTTTACATGCTCCTAATTTAATTATTTCCCCCAGAACTCTTTTTTAGTTCAGAATATGACAGTTATATAATATATGCCACCCTCCAGTTATCTTTACTTAAGATCTTTTAGGAATCCCATCTGTTCCATAAAGTTGCAAGGACCAATTATAGTACCATCAACTACTCCCATTATTCAGGGCTGACTTTATTTATCCATATTCAGCTTTCAGTTTCCCCTTAGATTTCTGTTTGATGTCTGGACTTTCTCTTAATGTAAAATGTCAGGAGCACAAGTACAGTGGTGGAAATCGCCTTGGCTTCCATACACAAAAAGTCACTGACTGGATTCTCCTGAGGGCTTTGGTGGAGGTGACAATGACAGGAAAATCCACTATGGGCAAGACTTTCCTTTTCTCCTTGCAATATCCACCTTAACCAGAGGCACCTGTGGGGCTGGGAAACACTGCTGTAGGTACTGCCTTCGCTGATGGTGAAGCAAGAACATGCAGATCTCTATGATATTTCCCTTTTTGTGCTTATATCACAATTGGTTGTCTTGGGAAAGTAATACAATTACATTCTTATATATGTTTTTGAATGTTGGAATATTCCTATCAGGGGTTTGGATACCAAATGTACTGTGTCTGCTTCCCCAAATGATTTGAAATGGCATATAATAAAAAAGAGAGAGGTACTTGCCTCTTCTCTACTTGAGAGGGGAAGAGATAGAATAATTGTGGCAGAAACCTTGAGAGAGAGGAAGTATTGTGATTGAGTTTAAAATGTAGTCAAGAGGGTGGTGGCCATAGGAGCTGGGAGTGGCAACCCACTGACACTGAGCCAGGAAATGGGGACCTCAGTCATACAACTTCAAGCAACTGAGCTTGGAGGAGGACCTGGAGCTCTAGCTGCAAACACAGCTTTGTGAAACACTGATCAGAGATCCCCTCCCCACCATGCCTGCACCTTTTACCTACAGAACTGTGAGCAGATAAATGGGGGTTATTTTCAGCCACTGTGTAGTCATTTTTTATACAGCATTAGAAAACTAATACATAGGCTCAACTGTGCAACAGATGAATTTATGAACTATCATATACACTAGCTGCGTGAAATAAAATCTTTCCTAATTAAAAAAAATGTAGCTGAGAGGGAGTAGTACAGCACAGTAGAAAAATTTTATTTCTTCACTAACTACTGATGTGGTTTTAGGCCAATTGCTTAATTATGAGCGGTTTTCTCATCTGTAATATATTCTTTTAATTGATGTCTCACTGTGAATATCAGCTGGCTAACTGGACTGTGTTTGTATGTGCTTCTTATTTTCTATATACTTTTCCCTCTTTTGATTAGAAAAATAAAGCATACTTATTATTTCAAAAATCTGAAGATATACAAAGTATGAAAATAAAAATAATGAAAGTAATTCTACTACTATTCATAATTAGGTTGCTTTTTTGTGTGTATTATTGCCTTGATTTATGCTGATTTTATTTGTATTATTGCATTCTGATTTTATCATTTCTTTCTAACATTTAAACTCCCTTCCCTGGTTTCATTTTCTAAAGTAAATTATTTTGCTTCGAAACTTACTTTCTTGATTAGTGTTTCATATTTCTACTCAGATTTCTAGCCCCTAATTCTTGTTCTTAATCTATAATCCCACTGAGATTACATTTTTTTAGTTTTTATTTAATGAACTTTACTATTTTAAACTTATCAGTATTTCCTCCCTTTACCTTCACGTTTTTATTGTTGTTATCTTTTTTTAGCCTTCAATTCCTTTTCCTTCAGGTTCGTTTTTCTCTGTTTGCCTCTCCAGGTTTGTTCTCAGCTCTCTTTTCTGTCCTGTTTTGTGTCCTGAGAGGTGCCAGAAGAAGATTGGAGGGTGGGAGGAAAGGGCCCTCATTACCTGGCCATGCTGCTCCTTTACCTGAGGAGTACACTTCCCTTGGGATTGTGGCCCTCCCTGGTTCTGGTAAGACCGTTTTGAAGACTCCTTTTCCCTTTCAAGTCTAGAAGTGGTAATCGTTTCCCTCTTTTCACTCGTCCATTTTGGTTCTCTTAACTGTTGCCACTCCTCTGTAAATTGATCCTTCTTTAACCTTCTTTCTGTTAGACCCTTTGAGAATGCTGTTCGTTTCAAGCTGAGATAGTGATGGAAACAATCTTTATCCTGTTAATCTTTCAAAACACATTTTGTGTCGTAGTTAAATTCTCTTATGTTTAGTATCAACTCCTTTAACCAATGTTAAATCATGTAATATTACCCTATTTTATTCTTATTTCACTTTTCATTAACTATCCATGAATAAATTTTAATTTTTGCTTCTCTAATGCTGTGATTTCTGTTTGGATTTCGTAAGGACCTACAGAAAACATAACTACAGAGGATGAGAGCAATAGAGTCCACACCACAGCCAGGAGGCTGAGGACCTTTTCCTTAGTACTTCCCCCTACAGTGTTCTATCCGGTTTCCTCAGTCGATTTCTAATTCCTTTTATGATTATTTCTCCGAAAATACTAACACTGAGATACTCAGGGACCTACAAATTAGTGCTCTGCAGGGTAATTTATTCTCTTTATGCAAATTCTATTCTTTTCTACCACTATACATTTTCCATACTATGCAATCTTTACATCTTTATATTTGGAACAGCCTGTTTTATTATATGTGGTTTCTGACACATAGAATCAGTGATTTTGGCCAAGTATATCATCGTCTTACAAACAAGCACAGCCTGACATGAACCTTTATCCTCCAGGACTAGAGGGAGGATAAAGAACTGCCAGCAGCGCATTGAAGCAGGAGGCAGGCTGGATAGGGAGGGGCACTTGACATTCCAAGATATGAAATCAGTTGCAGGAACAAGCTGAGCCTGGAAGAGCTGAAAGTGGCTCATGTAGGGATTATGGTTCTTCATTTGCTTTGTTGATTCTGGCAAGACAAGATAGAAGGCTGCTTCAGAATAACCAGAAGTGAACTCTACCACTTACAGTAAGATGTCCAAGAGATTCCTACACCCACCAGCAGAGTCACATGGAGAAAGGGCTATAACCCTTCAGATAGTTGACTAAGGGAAAAGTGCCTTGAATGGCACTGAAGTGAAAAGAATCAAAGAGAATCCACCCACAACTAGATGGACTTATCCTTCTTCAAGAATGAATTACTACAAAAGAAATAAAAAGACGCCTCCATGGAGATTATTAGTAGAAAGATGGAGCATATAGTACTTGAGGCAGGAAGGAATAGCACACTTGTAGAAAAGATTGCCTAAAGGAAGCAGAACTGAATATTTAAAGACTCTACTTTAGTCTCAATAGAATAAGTGATAAATAATTGCTAGAAGTATGAAATAAGATATGCAAGCAAAGACAACGTGTTGAGCAAGGACTCTTGGTTCTAAGTGAACAGGAATTAATAGAGAGAGAGATGCTGGGACAGCTCATTGACTCAAGACTGGGATGGAACTGAGCAGCAAAAACGACCTGGATGAGCACTGCAGAGGCTTCCTTTCCCTCTTAATTCTGCTCCCCCCTGTGCATTTACTTCATTCTATTCTCTCACCACAGATCAGGCCACACGTCATCAAAGGCTACCAGAAACATCAGGCTTTACATCTTAAAGACCCACATACCCAGAGAGAACCTGACTGATGTCTCTCTATCTTTCTCTCAAAAGAAAAGAGACTGATTTTTCTCACCTTGGGTCTCGTGCAATCCAGCAAACCCCTAATGCAACCGCATGAAGGAGCAAGCAATTCATGGAAAAAGAATACTGGACCCATGATACAAAAGCATTCACTATAGATGATAAGAAAGGACACTGAGATGGGAGGCAGGCATGCTTGAAAATGTAGCTGAATGAGACCGGGAAAGAACCTAAAGACATTCTATCACTGAAATCAATTTTAGAAACAGCTCAGAGCAGAACCAACACTGAGAAAAAATGCAGTTAGGATACAAACTTGAGTTCACTCAGAATGAATTAGAATAGAAAAAAGAAATAAAAAGTAAGAGCAAAAAGTTTTAACAGTTTTTGAAATCTATTTTAAAATAACAGTTTTACTTTGTTTTCAAAAATCCTTTCATGTTAGTTTTCCTTAGTTTTTACATATCAGAACTTCTCGAGTTGAATAATCATCTTATTTATTTTCATTCTTTCTTGTCTAATTTTCAAAATATTTCAGGCTGTTAATTTGCTTGTATTTACAGATTTGGCCTCATCCTATAAATTTTGAAAAAAATCCTCATTTGTTGTTTTCCTAATATTAAGCAATTTCAGAAGAGGATACATTTCAAATTCCAAGATTTTTCTATTTAGAAATACTTATTAACTCCTTGATATATTAAATTCTAGACAAAGACAGTGACCTGTACAAGATTCGGCTTTTCAGATTTAATTTTCATTAGGATCTTACTATATAAGTTATATTGATTAATTCTAAGCATACGCCAGGTTCATATGAGAAAAATATAAATATACGTGTATACCAACTTTTATTATTCAAATTCTCTGAGCTATGGTTTTGTTTTGTTTAGTTCTGCAGGGAGTGCTGGCTTTTTATTTTCTAAACTCATCAAAAGCTGAAAGAGTTCTTTAAAAGACATCTATAATAATTCTAATTCTATTTTTCTTTATAGAGTCTAATGCAGTTATTTGCCTCATAAAGATCCATGACTGTTATTTTTCATGATGAATATTATCTCAGAGAGTTATTATGAAGATTAAATAAGACAATGCTTACAAAGCACTTATTCAGTAATTGGTATATGGCAAATGCCCTGTAAATGTTAACTATTACTATTGCTTCCTAAATCAGTAGTTTCTGCTTTATCTTATTAATTTCCAGCTCCTGTATTTTTCCTCTTTCTTAAATTGAATGGCTATTCCATTTGTTTTAAATCTTTCTTACTTAATAGTGAAATCTTTTCGAGCTGTGGGTTTTCCTCTAGCTGCATCCTATAGTTTTGATGTGGCATCATTTTCTGATTGTTATTAGTCTCTAAATAACCGGAAATTTTAATTTTTAGTTTTATTTTATTTTAGTTCAAAGATGTGGCCATGAAATATGCATTGCTGGAACATATTAAGATTCTCTGTGAACAAGTACATATCAATTTTTAAAAATACTTCATAGGCATAAGAAAAAATTACTACTCAGTGTTTGTACAGCTCCTACATCAATTTATATTCTTAAGATTCTTTATATGCTTACGTATTTTTGTCTACTTAATTACTCAGTTTCTATGAGATAAGCTTTAAATTCTCTCCCTCATCCCTGAGTTAAATCTTGGCTGTCTGTAGGATCCTTGAATTCTAGTCTTTTTGCTTTACAAAATTATAGATATTGTTTTACTCTGTTACAGCTTCCTGAGCTGCAGAAGGCAAACCTCTCCCTGTTCTGATTCATTATTGGTAAACTCTTCTCTTTTTGGAAGCTTGTAATATTTGCTCTTTATTCTTGGAGTTCAGAAATTTTTTCAGCTTATATAGAATGTCTTTCGTTGCTGTTAATCTGGCCAGACAATCAAGAGCCTTGATCTGAAAACTCAACTCAGAGAAATATTCTCTTATTTCTTTGATTGTTTCTCTTTCTGCATCTGTTTCTAAAACTCTTAATATTGAGATATTTGATCTCCTGGATCTATCTTCCCTTAAGCTTATCTTTTTTCTCCTAATTATCACTCTTTGTCTTTTTTACTCTCTATTTTAGGATAATTTCCAGTTTATTTACCATATTATTGATAAGGTTTTCATCAGCATCCATTCTATTTTCACTGCCTATATTGAATTTTTAAATTAAAAACATTATAATTTTTACAAGCAAAAGTTTTTTACTATTCTAAAATTTCTCCTCTTTTTTATAGAATTTTCCCCTCAGGTCTCATTAAATTATTTTTAATTGTTTCCTGTTCCCTCATAACAAATAGGAAAACAAAAAATATTTCCCTATTTCAATGGGATCTATCTCTTCTAATTATTTGAACTTCATTTATATACTTAAAACTGGATTACTCTTAAATATCTAGTAATTTTTCATTTTCTGGTTATCATTGGTACTCACCAAGCCTATGATGAACACTGTAGTTATTTATTTCTTCTGAGCCTAGTTAGTTTCATCTGGAGGAAGGTCTGGTATCGGAGGGTGAGCAGGTGGAGGAATGTGAGTTACAAATCTGTTTCTTACTAGGAGGGCAGCATATAGGGAGCAATTCTTGGGGAACTTCAATCTTAGAGAGTAATTGTCTTCCTGGTTTTATAAGAGTGAAATAGTCTAGTTCAATATGGAGGAGTTATTCAAAAGAAGCCAGCATCAGGGGCATTAGAAAATTTCTCTCTTGACTCTATACAAGGCAGCAAGACACCAGGAGTAATATTTGTTAAGAATTGCTCAAAATTGGGGCCGGCTCCGTGGCCAAATGGTTAAGTTCCCACGCTCCGCTGCGGTGGCCGAGGGTTGGGATCCTGGGCGCGGACATGGCTCCGCTTGTCAGGCAACGTCGAGGCGGCGTCCCACATCCCACAACTAGAAGGACCTGCAACTAAGATATACAACTGTGTACGGGGCGGGGGGGATTTGGGGAGATAAAGCAGAAAAAAATAAAAAATAAAAAAATAAAAAAGAATTGCTCAAAATAGCTAGACCTCCTCAGAAATCTATTGGGTTACTTGCGTTCACCCTGGGCTTTACCAAAGAGGTAGGCCACTGCCTTCCTATGGACCACTCTACAAACTGCGGTGCTGAAGGAGCGCCTGAAGTACTCCTGCCTTTTCTACATCACAGGAACCAAAAGGTGCCAGACCCCAGCATTAGATCTGACTTCCTTCCTTACCTATTAGCCAACAGATGTGTTAATTACCTCAGTGGAGGGTTAAGGGGAAAAGAAATCAAGAGTAAACACTGAATTAATTCCTATGTGCTGTCAACCCACTATAGTGTACTGAAAAATAAAAGGATGACATAGTTACATTATAATAAACTAGGACTAGCCTCAAAAGATAACTGGCCCTGCTAGCAAATTACTCTATGAAAGAAAACCTCTGGATCAATTCTTTCAAAACAAGAGTTATAATTTTTAACTCTAATTAAGAAATGTCCCCAGCATTTAACTGGCCCCTTACTAGAAACTCTAAGAGGCATTTTAGCTCACAGTCTTTGTGGTTTTGGCACATTGACCATACCATTCGGTCATGTTCACTAGTGAATCCCACATTTAGCTCCATTCCTGTTAATCCTCCTCCTTTTCCAGAAAGTGATATGTCTGTCAGCCTTCCATCCTTATTGCCCAAATTGTCAAGAATTATGAAGAACATGAGATGTTACCCTACTCACAAGCTAATAAGTTAGCCTGCCACAGTTTCATGGATGCTGGAAAAATACACAATTTTCTTTAGTCAGAGGCAAAGGACTTTACTACTCACCGCAATAGCAGTAGCCAGAAAATCAATGTTTGCTCTGGTTTCCTGAGCCCCAAATCCCACAAAGAGGATCCCCTGAGGAGACTCAAAGAGGGCCAGGTGATACATGCAGTGGTGTTAGAGGGAAGGAATCTGTGCTCAGGGAATATGTGCTCCAGAGGAAGACACAATCTCTATCATCTAAGACTGTTCTCCACCCAAAAATCCTTAGAAGATAATGTGCCACAAAGGCAGTGAGCTCTTCTGCTTGCAAGATGTACAGAAATGTACATGGAAATGGAAAAATGTAAATGTCATGGAAAATTCTCTCCCCAAAAAGAATTGATCAAGAAGGATTGTTGTAGCAAACACTGTGATACGGTGAAAACATCAATCAGGTCACATCACTTCCCATGACTGCTTCAATGACTACTGGTCCTGCTTAAGAATAAATCTAAACTCCTTACTGTGGCCCACAAGGCTTGAAATTATCTGGCCCTGGCTGCATCTCAGATATCATTTTTCCAAATTTCAGCACATTGGTCTCCTTGCAGTTCTCAGACACAAAAGCACTTTCCATCTTGACATCTGCTGTTGCTGGATTTGTACATGGCTCCCTCTTTCCCTTTATTCAGGTCACTGTTCCATTGCGACCTTCTTGGAAAGCACTTTCTTGAGTTCTCAAAGTTATGTCCCAGTTTCTTTAGTCACTCCCCTCATTGTTTTGTTTTTTCAGCACACTTATCGCTATCTTCCAAATCTATGTCTGCTGGCATATTTCTTTATTGTCATCTCCCACTCCGGACTATAACCTCTCTGAAGCTAGAGACTTGTCTAATATGTTCCCAGCCTTAGATCAGAGCCTGCCTGACACTTGGTAGTCCCTCAATTAGTATTTAAGTGAAATATAATTATTTCAGTGTTTTCTTTCTTCATTAAAAGGACTATTCATTTGCTTACTATTCATAAGCAAACATACAGTGAATCAGGTCCTAACACACCAGGAAATGTAGGCACTTACAACGATTGATTTCTTGTGAAAAATGATATTTTCAGTTTCTCAGAGTGTGTGTTTATTTCTGCAGCTAGTCAGTAGACAACGAAGCTTAAAGTACATGTCTGCACTACTGTAATCACACCCTAACCAGTCTCTCAACTTTCATTCTTGCCACTCCAGAACATACTCTCCCTAGAGCAATGGGAGTAATCTTATTGCCATAAAATTCACAGAACATCACAGCCCTCTTTCCAAGTCTCCAGTGCATCCACCACATTTAGAACAACACTTAATGTCTTATTATGACCCTCTAGGCCATATCCTAGCACCTACCTGGCAAAAAGACAGAGTTCAGGGTTGACAAAGCAGCTGAAAATTCGGGAGAGAAATTCTTAGAGATAAGGAAGTTGCAGAATGGATGGCTCAGGGGATCTAAACGTAAACCCTCCCCAAATCCCTTCACGTGTGGGGATTTCTGCAGGGGTCTTGGGAAAGAGCAGACGGAAATGAGAGAGGAATCTTTCTTGGAAAGACAAGCTACACCGGGTGAATCTGTGAGTTTGCTGCTCTTTCAGACTCCAAGACAAGAAGATTACTAGTCTCAAAAGGAGACATTTCATGATTAAAGTGTCAATATATTACTACAATATTATAATTGTATAATGGATCTTCAAAATACGTGAAGCAGAAACTCACAGAACTAAAGAGAGAAATAGTCAAATCTACAATTATAGTTGTAGATTTTAATACCCTTCTCTTAGAAGTTGATAGAACTATACAAAAAATTAGTAAAAATATAAATTATCTAAATGACCCTATCAACCTCCTTAACCAAATTGACAGTGATAGTACATTACACCTAACAACTAAAGAATACACAGTTTTTTCAAGAGAACATAGAACATTCACCAAATTAGATCAAAGCTTAGGCAAAAAATAATTCTCAAATTGATTTTAAAAGATGGAAATTTTCAGAGAATGTTCTCTGACCACAGAGGAATTAAATTAGGGAGCAATAACAATACAATATCTAGAAAGACTCAAAGTATTTATAAATTAAGTGGCACACTTCTAAATAATTCATGGGTCACAGAAGACATCACAAAGTAAATAAAAACTATTGTGAACAAAATGGTAATGAAAATGTAACATATCAACGTTTGTGAGACGTGACTAAAGCAGTGCTTAAATGAGCTACGTAATTGTAAATGCTAATATCAAAACACTCAATGGTCCCCATCTCCCACAATTTAGCATAAAGTCCAAAATCCACGGTGTGATATGTTAGACCCTCATGACCTGGGTCTGTCTCAGATGTTCTGACCTCATCCTCTTCCCCTCCCAGCAGAGCTCTTATGGCTCCTTGCCTACTCCATGCCTTGTGGCAGTCCCTTACAGAAAACCTGCTTGGCTCTCTTATTTCTTAAACTTTTCTTGTAAAATTCAGCCCAGGAAATGTCTCATCCATGACCCCTCAGACTGAGAAACATGTCCTCTATTCTTTTCTTTTTTGCTTCAAATATAGCAACAGAAAATGTTTTGTCTTCTTTAGTATTTGGAGGGATGGGTAAGCTTATATTAAATTTTTCTGAGGTCGTAAATTATTGCACATTGTAATTTCTATCCTACTTGTACCTCCCTTTTTATACTTAATCTGCTAGAATTGCATTTATGGGAACTTCATAGGTTCTCAAATATTTTAGACCCTCTTCCAGAAATTTGTGTTTTGGGGTCAAATTTATTTTTTCTCTCAAGTTTTTTGAACTCTGCCCTTCTAAAACTTTGGGTACTGAGTCTAGCCATCACCACACTAACTATCCAAGTTTACCTATCACCACGACTTTCACCACACTGGCTATCAGGACCTCTAAGATGCCCTTATTACTTTTTTTCAAGGATTTTCTTATTGGTAAGAATTAGTGCAGAAGTTGGTTTATATTGGTTTTGTGTTCTAATTTTCAGGAGATGCAAATGATATCAAGAGAAACTTAACTTACCTCTCAAGTTCACTAATATCTAGGGCTACACTGAGACATGGACTCCAGGCAGACCAATATTGGCTATCCCTCAAACTAAAATTTGCCAAATATTTGTTCAACATTTTTGGGGGGACGGAATAAATTATATAAATTAAAATGCTCATGTTTTATATTCAAAATTGAATATTAAATGTGCTGGCTATACGTTACTTTAAATTTTTTTTAATCTGGAAATAATTTCAAACAAAGAAAAATTGCAAGAAAAAGAATCATACACAGAATGCTTGTGTAGCCTTTACCCAGATTCACCTATTCTTAGCATTTGGCCTCATTTGCTTTATCATTTGCTATCAGTCTATCATCTATCTATCTATCTTTCTATCTATCTACCTATCTCATCTATCATCATCATCATCAATTATCTAAATCTAATCTATCCATCCACCTATTTACATAATATTTTCCTGAACCATTTGAGAATAAATTTGATACGTTATGGCTCTTTCCCCCTAATACATCAGGATGTACTTTTTTTTAAGAATAAGTATATTCATTTATGTAACCACATACATTTATTAACTTTAATACATTTAAAATTTGTCTAATCCCTCATCTATATTCCAATTCTGTCAATTTACCTAAGAAAGTCCCATATAACGTTATTTTCCCTCCAGTAGGGATCCACTCCAGGATCTAGTATGGCATTTGGTTATCATGTTCCTTTAACTTCCTTTGATCTGCAACATTTCCACAGATTTTCTTTGTCTTTTAATGACACTGACATTTTTGAAGCATAATCTCCCATTTTTAAAAATAGACTCCTCCTTGCTTTTTATTTGCCTAATGTTCCTTCATGATTAGATTGAAGGTATGCAGTCTCAGCTGAAATATGGCTTAGAAGAAGCAATATCCTTCTCAGGGCATCATGTCCATCTGCCTTTCATTGGTGGTGTTAGCTTTGATCATGCATTCAGGGTGTTGTCTGATTTTACCATTATATAGTTATTACTTTTTTCCTTGCAAGTAATAGCAATCTGTGGGGCACACTGTCAAGTCCATGAAAATACCCTGCTCTTCATCAAATCCCTCTCTTGCTTTAGCTTCCATTGGTGATTTTTGCCTGGACCAGTCTTTGTATGTTGGCTGCAAAATGATGATTTTCCAACTCTGTTACTCCCTCCACATTTACCAGTTGACATTCAATATTCTATTATAAGCAGGAGCCCTCTTTTTCCTTCCTTCCTTCCTCCCTTCCTTTCTTCCTTCCTTCCTTCCTTCTTTCTTTCCATTTTATTTTCTACTTATTATTGGCATGGACTTATGGATTCTTATTTTTTCAATTGCCTATAATCTATTACTGTTCCTTAATTATTTTGTTGCCTGAATAGTTCCAGGTTTTTCCACTTGAAGCCTCTTCAAGCCGGACCCTGTGCTTTTATGGCATGCCTCCTCATTTTTTGGAGTGTTTTCTTTCTGGAATTACTTGGTTTTCCATGTTTGTCACTTACCCACTCTGCCTCAGTTCTAGAATGATATAGTTCTCAGGGGAGCTCTGGTGCCTTTTAGAAGGTAATAGAGTTAGCCACCAAGATCTTCATACTTGGTATCCTAATGCTTCTGGGTGTGTTTGCTTCCAGGAAAACTGGAAAATATATGCATTTGTGTACATATATACATACACACACATACATATATGCACCATACATACATATATCCAAACGCATGAGCACATATATGTATGTATTGTCTAAGTGTGTGTATATGTGTTTACACACACATTCCTATATTACACACATCTATACACACACATATATAAATATTAGAAATCATGAGTCCCTCCAGGTTTGGCATCACCTACTTCTTGTTGGCATATCCCTTCTACCATTTGAGATATCTGGCTCCCAACAACATACTAAACACATTTTCTTATTTGCTCAATCTTATAATATACCTAACAAAGTTTCAGAACGGTTTCTTTTATATCATTGAAAGCAAACCAACCTACTAAAAGGAGTTCAGAATTTGTTTTCAGTTCTCTCTCTCACCTCCACTCTGCCTAAGACTGAGGACATAGTCAAATACCATGTTCATTAATAGCTTAGATTAGTTTTATACCCTCCTTCAGTGTCACTATGTTATTCATTTGAAATATATCCTAGTTCACTTATTTCTATTTGCTTTAATATTGGGAATGCCCTTCTCTTCCTTGCTAATTTAATTTTACTTTTTGATTACTAACAATATTAAGATGTTTCCAGAAAGTCAAAATTTACAAAAACTCAGAGAAATATCGCTCCTTTCTGTGGTCCTTCCCTCTCATTTCCCCCCACATCTTATAAGTAATCAACTTCATTGTTTGCTGGTTTACTCTTCCCTATGTATGTATAATTTTTTTTAATGAAAAGTAATATATATGTTTTCTTACTTCCTTTTTCTTGCATAAAAAATAGCATACTATATATGCTATTTTGCATTTTTCATCTTTTCACTTCATAACGTCTCCTAGAAATCACTACATAAAAATTCACAAAGATATTTTTTACAACTGCATAATACTCGTTTGAGTGTTTGCAATATGGGTAATTAAATCAACTACTGTGCTTAGACATTTAGATAATTTCCAATATTTCATAATTACAATTGCTGCAATGAATAATTTTATGTATATATATTTTTTTCTTCATTTGCTTAGGAGTATATTTTTATGTTAAATTCCTAGAATTTTAAATGAATGAGTAGTTTTGCTAGATACTGGCAAATTCCACTCTATAAGAATTGTGCCATTTTGCATTCCCACCAGCAATGTATGAGAATGTCAGTCTCTCAATATTATCATCAGAAGAGTACATTGTCAAACTTTGATTTTTTTGCCAATCTAACAAGTGAGAAATAGTATTTCTGTGTAATTTAATGTGAATTTCTCTAACTTGAATGAAGGTGGGCATCTTTTCACATGTTTAAGGGTTATATTTATATCTCTTTTTGTTACTTGTCTGTTTATGTCATTTGATTTTTTTCTCTAGGGTTTTTGTTCTTCTTTTCTCCAATGTTTACAGCTTTTTTGTATATGCGGGCAATTAACCCTTCCTGTAGTATTTTTGCAAATGTTTTTTCCTAGTTTATCGTTTGTCTTTTGAGTCTTGTTTATAGTGGGTGGATTCTGCTTTGTTTTTTGTGTCTTTTTGCTTTACAATTTTTTATTCTATGTAATCTAACTTGTCATTCTTTTTTATTGCATCTGAACTTTTGTCCATGGTTAGAAATATCTCTCACTGAGGCTAGAGAAGAATTTATCCACGTTCTCTTCTTTACTTCCAAATGTTTGATGGATTCGGAGTTTATTCTTTTATATGATGGAAAAAATGGATCTAATTTTCTCTTTTCCCAATTGGCTAACCAGTTGTTCCAATGCGGTTATTAAAAACAAAATAAAACAACAAACCTTTGCCCCAATGACTAGAGAATCAGAATCACCTTTACCTACACAGGATTTCTGTATATAGCAGGATTATTTCCGAATTTTATATTATAGTCCATTGGCTATCTATTCATGCGCCAATATCATACTGTGTTAATTACAGATGCTTTTAGGCCTGGTTCCCCCTCCTCCTTTCAGGGTTTGTTTAGCTAGTCTTCTATATTTATTGTTTCTCATCAATGTAGGTACAAATTCAACTAGCTTTGTTAAAAACAAAAGTCATTGGTATTTTTATTGTGATCACATTAAATTTATCAATTAACTAATAGAGAACTGCCATCTTAATATTGAGGCAGCCAATCCAAGAATAAGAAATGTCTTTCATATCTTCAAGAATATTTTGCTTTCAATAGTATTTTATAGTTTTCTTTATGTAGGATTAGAATATTTCTTGTTAAATTTATTTTGAAGCATTTTTTGTTGTTGCTATCGCTATCGTAAATGGAGTTTTCTTATCCACTAAAAAGATAACATTTGAAGAGTCTGGAAATTGTCTTTTACTTAAGTTTCTCCATCACTTACTACAGGAAGCTATAGCTTGCATAGAAATAATTACAAAGTTTAGTTACAAATAATGTAAATGTTTTCTTCTGGCTTTCATGTCTGTAAAGTCTTCTCATTGATCTGCATTTTTCATTCTTCAATTTACATTTCCAATTTTTGGGACAGACAATTTCTCTGGAAGTATATTAAAGAATTTAAAATTTAAATAATTATTTCAATAATATAATAAATCACCTTTCCAGCAAAGCCTTGCATTACTTATTTCTGAATTTTAGCTAACTGTCCCTGTCACTCTCTGCCAACTTATGAATCAGAGCCAAGACAAAATACTCAGAGATAGGTTGGTGTGGGCAAGGAATGCTTTTATTTTCACCAAGAATAAGACCAAGTTATAGTTTATCATTTATGTACAAAGTGTTCTGCAGAAACCCTAGTTTCCTGGCATCATACTCCTGATTTATTGTAGAGATTTATATAGCTCAGTGCCTGCACACATTGCCTAATTTGCCTATCTTTTAATCTGGCTCTTCTTATAATCCTGATTGGATACGTTTTAACCATAGAATGATGTAGGTATTTCTATTCCTCCACTTATTTACTAAATAACTTTCAACAAATAGCTTAAAAATTGTCAAGTACAGGAGGTTGAAGTGGAAAGGGCAGACTTATTCAGAAGACCTGGATCTATAGGAACTCTGGTGATAACCAGTTAAGGGAACTTTAAAAATTCATTTCGGGGCTGGCTGGTACTGTAGCGGTTAAGTTCACACGCTCGGCTTCAGTGGCCGGGTGTGTTGGTTCTGATCCCCGAGTGGACATAAACACTGCTTATCAAGCCATGCTGTGGAGGGTGTCCCACATATGAAATACAGGAAGATGGGCACAGGTGTCAGCTCAGGGCTAATCTTCCACAGCAAAAAGAGGAGGATTGGTGGCAAATATTAGCTCTGGCCTAATCTTCCTCAAAAACAAAATTTATTTAATCTCTTTGAGTCTGTTTCTGAATCAGTAAAATAAAGGGACTGACTTAAAAATTACCAAGTTCCAGTTGTAAAGTGATATGCTTCTAATTAGGTTGAAATAGTGAGTATGTTTATCATTAATAAAATTCTCCTTTTGTTTTTGGGACAAAAAGAACACAGATATAGTTCTTAATAAACTGGCCAAATCGTTCTAATGAGAATGGATTAATTGGCCATGTTTGTAATCTGTTAAGATTTTCAGGGCAGATTCAACAAATTAATTACTTTAGTGTACAAGAGTGAATGAGCACCTCGACTGCCCACTAACGTTCCCCCACCTCTTACACACACACACACACACACACACACACACACACAGAGCTTACTTTCTTTGATCAACAGAACAATATCAAATGAACCTATTTCAGTTGTCATGCAGGAAACATATTTTTCTCAGAAAGAGTATGAATTTCGATGCTATATAATAATCTATTCAATAAGGGAAATCTAATTCTTATTATTAAGCAAGTCTGTCAATATTTTTTAAAGGAATGATAAGAGAACAACTCTTTATTGATATATTAACCTCCTCTGAAATGTGTAATATGCATATTTTTGAAAGGAGCTTTTTTAAATGATTAGCATTATTCATAATTAATAACTATTGTGAACCCCAAAGGTGTGAGAGCTCCTGGCTGCAGCATTCAACCAAATTTTAGCATATAAGCCAGTTCACATTTTGTGGGGGCAAAACTAAAAGAATAATCAGCCTTTCCCAAAACACAGTGCCCTGTCACAGGAAAGAATCATCTCCCATCACTGTCTGATCTTATTTCAGAGCACCAGGCATTGCAGATTACCGGAGAGATAGTTTATTTTTTCCCATAAGTCCCATTGCCAGAATTTAACACCCAAATTGGATTATTAGAACATCACAGCAAAATCCTGTTGCTGTATATTTTGAAAAACAACAGAAATTTTAAGAAGCAACCAGAGGGAGCACTCTTAATCCTCCTTACATACATTAAATATTGATTTGCTTAGATTCCCACTTGGAAATACAAAATGATGTTAGGGTACAGTTATAGCCCTGAAAATTAGCTGTAAAAATTTAAGAATGTTTTTACTTTTGTACTCTTGGGCTGTGAATAGACATATTCAACAGGATATAAAAATGTAGGGGAGGTTGGAGTTGGCCCCGTGGCCGAGTGGTTAAGTTCGTGCGCTCCGCTGCACGCAGCCCAGTGTTTCGTTGGTTCGAATCCTGGGCACGGACATGGCACTGCTCATCAAACCACGCTGAGGCAGCGTCCCACATGTCACAACTAGAAAGGACCCACAACGAAGAATATACAACTATGTACCGGGGGACTTTGGGGAGAAAAAGGAAAAAAAAATAAAATCTTTAAAAATGTAGGGGAGGTTGTGTTACTAACACGAAAAGCAGCCCTTGGCCACTGGCATTTAGAGTTTTAAACCAGGTTATGGGCTTATGATACTGTCTCATTCCAGGAAGAATGGCTACGGGCCACCAAGTGTTCGAATACATACTGCAAAGCAGGCCACCTGTGCATATCTGCAGATATGGCATAATGTCAACAAAATATGCAAATACATGAATGAATGATTTAGTCTCTGTCTGAGAATTTGGTAGTGATCATCATAGCCCATCAAGCATAAGAAGCTCCCAGAAGATTCTGTCTGAAATTTAAGTTTTCCTGGGTTCAGCTAAGGATGGTGTGGGATTTCCATTTGGGTTTCATTTTAATGACATTTTTGTGTCTCGAAAGTACTAAAACAGGAAACTTTTCTGGGAAGGAAAGTATTTGACCGGGAGAATTTGTCTTTTGCTGTCACAATCTTCAGCTACCATTCAGCTAAATGTTGTTTGGAATAATATGGCCTTAATGCCCCTATCTCCTGCTGAATTGCTCAGACGGGTAGGAGATTAGAGTAGAGAGAGGTGCCGGTATTATCTGTGCCAGTGCTCCAGGGGTCACGCTACACTAACAAGGCTGCCCCAGTCAGGGTGACAGAACCCAGCTGCTGACTCGCAGGGCCTCTGTCATCAGAAGGTTCCACTTACCACAGGGCTGTGTCTCCAGAGATCGTGTGTTCTAACTCGTTTTTTTCCACCTCTAAAAAAGTGGCTAGCTCATCATTTTTGTCCTCATTTTTTAGGAAGGACCTACATGTGAAACCACTTACCTGTTTAACCCTCTGAACTTAAAGAAAACATGTAATGCCACTTAAAATACCTAAACTCGGGTTCTGCCTTCACTGACTTCTAGTAGAAGTGCCCTAATGAGCCATTTATCAAGAAAGTAAATATTGGATTTCTTTTTTTAATGTTCACACATTCTCAGCCATGAGATTTGGTGTGACCGTATTTTGCCGATTGCTTAGTCCTTTATTTATCCTGGGAAAAGTCATACTCTATGCACACGGAGCACTGTGCGTTTGTACTTCAATCTTCAAGAATCATCTTGGTACTTTTTCAAAAACTTTTAAGGACAATGGCTCCTTTTCTTCCATTGAGGGCTCTTTATTCATGGTAATTACTTATTATTATTATTTTTTAGTTGGAAAGAAAATTCCCAGGCTTGTTTGGCACAGGGCTGCCTCTGGAAGGCCAGCACATGGCCAGAGTAGCTCTCCTTGTTTCTGGGGGGAGTGTCCATTTTTGGGTCAACAGAACTCAGAAACTGGGATGGTGATTTAGCCAGTAGAGGGAGATAGAGCTATCTCACAGCTTTACTGGGCGCAACCTAAGGGCAGACTAATTTTTTGTACGAAACTGATTCTTAATGCTCCACCGATAATAAAATTTTGTTCATTAATTTTCTTATAAAAGTGAAAAAGTAAAGAAAGCCATCCCTACTCTTTGAGGAGAACATGAGTCAGGAGAAGCTTATTGGTTTTCAAAGTAGCTTTGGAAGAGTGAATCATTTTTGAAAGGCAAAGAGTATTTAAAATGAGGCTCATTAGATTACCATAATTTAAAAAATATTATTAAAACAAACTTACATTTGTGCAGGGCCAAAACGAATGGGAGGAGCATTCATCCTGGGGCTTAGTTGAAAGGAGACTTCAGATTTGACTACTTCTTACATGTTTGCTGTTTAAATGGACTTGCCATGTTAATGCATGGCATAGATTTCTCCTCCATCAGTGAATGCACTTGCACTGGGGAAAAAAGGCAATGAAAGCATTTTCAGTGCCCTATTTTTTCATTTATCAGCATTTGTAATTATAGTTAAGTGCTTCCAAAACACAGTCTCGATCTAAGAAAGGTCCTGCATTTATATGATGCTTTTAACTTTTCAAAGTATTTTTATATGTACTATCTCATTTTAAAGTAGATTTGACACAGCCCCAATCTATTAAGGAAGTGACCCTTTAAACCCAAGAACACTCTGGAATTTTTTTAGCTATACTTATCTTAGCTACCATTATAAAACATAATGAAAGTAATGGTGATACTAAAACTTCCATAATCAATAAGAAACTTATCTAAGTAGAAGATTTGCAAAAAGCCATTAAATTTTTTTTTAACATCTAGGAGGCTTTTACTTTTTTATTTCAATGAATTTGAAGTTATCTATTGTTTGTGTTAAGAGTAATACTGTCAAGAATTTTATTATGGCCACCACTGTTGAGAATTTTGTAGAAATAACAAGTTTTGTGAGTGTATCCAGACTTGTCTGTAAAATAATTGGAGGTTTGAGATGCCAGTTTTTAAAGACATTTTTTAAATATAATAAATTCTATTCCCTGAAGACTAGAAATATGTTCTTTTTGAAATTCGTGCTCCCTCCATGGTGTCTTAAGAAACAGTAAATAAATACTCAAACACTGTTTTTGATTGTCTAAATTGCTGTAGCTAGGAAACTGGGGATGTCTATTCTGGTTCTCGTCCATCTTCTGGAATAACAAGGGCATTTTGTGAAAAGCCAGCAGAGAGATTAACTCTATCAAAGTTGTTGATTTGAATCTGAATAACCGTCCAGATGCGTGTGACTGAGCAATCATGCATCGAGCAGTGGAAATTGAGAAATGAGGATACTGGATACAGTAAAAATCAATTGCTTCAGCTGGGCTAAAATTTCCTGAGGAAATATTTTTTCCCCAAGTTTGAGCCAAGTTTGAGATTAAAAAGCATTATTATCATCTTCTGAAACTAAATTAGCAGGAATCTGGGTTGTTTCCTTGATAATTCCCAACTCTGCTATTTTATTCATGATTTGTTTATTTTTTTATGTTTGTCACTCTTATAAAATTACATACAAAAACTTATTTATGGGGCTATGTGAAGTTAATATGTAGAAAAATTTATGTTCTTTTTTTCTTTCTAATTTAAGAAAGAAAACTGGAGCAATTAGTTTTGAATTAGTGATCTTACCATGCATTGCATCTTTATCATGGTGTAAAAGAGGAACTTATTTTGAAGGCTGTTGCTTTTTACATTTTAAATCTATTTGGACATTCTTTGTTGGCTGAACTTGAGGAAATAGATTGTGGAAGAAAAATGAAGGAGTGTCCCATGTAAGTAAATACTCGTCTCAGAAAAATGTACTTATTTTATATGTACACCCTTTTTTGTTAATTGTAATTTAGTGTCAAAATTGAAGTGTTTTAAAATTATCAAATTAAATTTATTTTATTATTATCTTAATTGTTAGAGTCAGCTATAATTATATCCTACATGTCTCTATATGTACCTACCTCATTGGGTTTTCATAAGGATTTAATATAACATGTAAAAATATTCAAATTACATGCAGAAGCTCTCAATTGCTATTACTCTGATTATTCTATTAAACACATTCAAGGCATCTTTGGGATTCACTACAACCTTAGGGATAGCTATACAAGCTACCCAAATATACTGTTGGAAAAGAGTGAATTCTCTGGTACTCTTTTACTTTAATGAGAGTTGTAAACGTAAAGACAAATTATATGCAAATACTTTTGAGATATTGCATTACCTTTTTCACATATTTAGGTTTCCAAATCCCTATAAACCTGAAGTAGGTATTTATATTTTACTGAACTGAGAAAACTGAGGCAACTAGAGAGGAAATTAGTTGTATAATTTCATGAATGGGTTAGTTTCAGAATGGCAACAAATGTAAAATCTCCCAATTTCAAGTCTTTGTTTCCTTCTATAGCTCAATCAATATTCGGTTCCTAGTCTTAGAGCTCACAACATTAATTGTTCTTACAGGATTGGTTCCTTATATCCTGCTAAGTATTTACAACAAGGTGATGCTTGAAATAGGAAGTCAGATGCCTGTGGTTATACATTTATTTTCCCTTTAATTCACTCTAAATTACTTATTGAGCACTTACTATGGGCCAGGCACTATGCAGGGTACAGAGAGAAAAACAGACAAAAAGCGTCTACTGTCCTGGAGGTTTCCTTCTGGGGTTGGGGAGGAAAAGGAAGGGACAGGCAAGAACAAACAAGATTAAGTGAAATATGTAGTATGTTAGAAGGTGGTGAGGAAAAATAAAACAGGAAAGAAGGATACAAAGCATCAAGGTGGTAGAAGAGCTGCAATTTGAAATAGGGTGGCCAGGCAAGGCGTCACCAGTGGGGGACCTTTTGAATCAAGATGAAGGTGAGGGGTTAGTCTCGGGGAGAGCTGGAGGGAGAGGGTGCTAGCAGGCAGGGCATGTTTAGAGCCAGGTGGTCGGTCCACTGTATGAGTAGGAACTAAGCTCAAGAAATAGCAGGACCAGCCCAGGGTACTTTTACTCAGAGTGAGATGGGAAGTTAGCGAAGGGTCAAGAGCAAAAACATGCCATGATCTGATGTGAGTTTTAACACCATCATTGACTGAGATGTTGTGAATAGAGTTAGAGAGGCAAGAGCAGAAGCAGTAACATCGGATGCAAGTGGTGGGTGATGGGCCGTCTAGTAGTGCAGTAGTGGTGTTGTAGTGGAGATAATAAGCAATTGGAAACCGAATATATTTTGAAAACATAAACTTGTGGCAGAGAGCACTGGCTGCCCTCCCACATCTGTTCTCTCCTTCTTACTGGGCCTATGGATGCCTAGATAGAAACTACACTGCCAAGCTTTCTTTGCCTCAAGTATCTATATGACTAGGTTCTCACCAATGGGATGTTAGGTGGAAGCACCATGTGTCAACTCCTAGCCTTCTTCCTAAAGATGGTTTACCTGGATTTGCTTCTCCTCTTTCCTTCATTCTTTCTAGAAATGGTGATGACCGGACCGCCTTGGAATGTGTTAAGGGAGGCAGATCTACCGCTGCCCTGGAGCATGGAATAATTACTATCTTTCTTGAACTCTTACAAGACAAAGAACTAACTTCCAAGGTCTTTAAGCCCATATTTTGTGGTTTCCATCTTACAGAAGCTTAGCCTCTACCCTAACTAACAGAAGCTCATAGGATTTGCTGATGGATCAGTTGTGGATGTGAGAGAATGGGAGGAGTCAAAGATGACTCCAAAGATTTGGGCTTGAGCTCAGATAGAAGGAAATTGCCATTTACTGAGATGTAACAAACTATGGGAGAAACAAGTTTGGCAAGAAGACCAAGAATATAATTTCAGGCGTAGTGTGTTGGAGATATCTGTTAGATATACCTTTTAAAAATAATTTTTCATTAGCCTGTTACTTTTAAAAACTAAACTCCTTAAGTACACTAAATATTGTACAATACTAAAAGATTTCTTCTCTCTCAAGGGGTTCACAGTTTAATGGGAGTCATTTAATGGGCAGAGAGTAAGATCAAAATTACACCCCATATGAGGAATTTCTAGAAAGAAACTCATTCAGTTTTAATGGCAATGATTTTACTACCTAACCTGCTTCATATGAATCATTCTGCTAGAATCCCTTTATGATTGGAATGATCTCAAAATACAAGTATTTATCAAACATATTTATGACACTTTCTTTATGCTGAGGCAATTTTAGATAATCACATGACCTTACTTTAATATAACTGAGTGTGAAGGGATGTTTTTTAAATCAAAAATTATTCTGTATAGTATCAAATCTAATACAAAGAAGTGATACTGCTGTTTGCTACATTTCCCATCTTTGTCTTCTCTGTAATTGACCCCACCCAATTAATAACATAGTCAAGGCTGGACGTTAAGAGGCAACACAGAGACTACAGAATCACCTCCATTCCATGTCTATCAATCTTCTTCAGGTACATTCCTTGCATTCCATCGCTAAGCAGGATTCTCTCAAAGTCCAAGACCATCAACCAGGTCTGCTCCCTAATCCAGTGGACGTTGTTTTGAGCCTGTCTCTGGGGCTTGTGGGTGCCAACTCTTTTTTCCATCTCTTTCTTATGAACAATTAGGTCACATACTTCATCCCCTCACTACCATGTTTCCTGTTTCTCCTGATATGAAAATCATACAATTTGATGAACTAATCTCCTAACAGGAAAAGGCTAGAAGGCCAGCCCTATTCTCTTCCACCACTTAGGGTGAATATTTTGTCAATGATATTCCAGAAACACCACAATATTGGTGACTAAGACTACACGTAGGAATTTCAGAGAAGGAATTAATAAAAATACTTTAGAAAGTAATTGCTTCTTTAGCATAAAAAAGATGGTAATGTAGCATATAGGTTAAGAGCATGCTCCATGGATTCAAACAGACCTAAATGTTAACACATCCACTTACTGCAGTCTAACCTTAGCACACATTCCACTAAACTTCTTTAAGTCCCAGTTTATTCATCTGTTAGACAGGAAACACAAAGGTATTTATGCAATATACAAGATTCATAAGATGATCTTGAGTATGAATGACATAACACCCTCAAAGCACTTGGCACAAAGCCTTGTACGTAGTAAGTGAATTTCAGTGAGCTCCAAATTAAGCTACATGTTTAAAAACAAAAATCATTTTTACATGCATTAGCTCATTTTTTAATCACTCAGTGCGCTTTTATGAACAAAGGAAGATATTATCTCATTTTGCTGCTGAGTAAATAGACACTACGAGAATGCTAAGTGATTTGCTTCAAGACAAATGCTGTTAAATGGAGGTTTAAGCTAGGTGGAGTTCAGGTTCTTTCTATTTCACCAACACCAGCTGGTAGAGGGGCGTTATTCTAAGATGACCCCCAAAACACACTGGGCAGGCAGCAGCCAACTTGCCCTACCCCCCAGGCAATCTTCTATCATATATATTTTTTTCATGCTACATATCTTCTTAGTGGGACTGAAAACTTCTCAAGGACAGGGACAATGTCTTCCAAATTTGCATTATATTATAAACTTTAAGCCAGAGTAAGACATAGCCAACGCTCTGTAAATGCTTGTTGGTTAGATGTTTGTTGAATATTATTAAATCTGTAAATACTTTTCTTGAGCTGATCAACATTTTCCGGGAAAATTTCTCAAGGTGGGCTAAAGCAAAAAAAAGGTAACTTTTTTACAAAGTCAGTCAATATATAAAGTAACATAACGTTTCCTATGTACACAGCATTTAGGGTAAAACCTAAAATGACTGCTCAAATACAATTAGATGAGCTTGAGACCATTGTTTACTTGGTTGTTAATGTCTTTACTCCAGGGATGATTCTGATTACCATCAGAAACGGAGCTATACTGTATATTCCAGCAACACTCAATGCACCTTTTGAACTATTTTAATGTTCCAGCTTTCCGTTGGCATCTTCCTTTGCTGGGGAATTTTTGCAGAATGTGATACCCACTGCATCTTGGGTGATTTTTCCTGTTCCTTGATTAGGAGGTATTTTTAATTGTGTTATGGACTGGGAATAAAATTGTTTTGGATCAGAAATTTGCATGGCCTGGAAGCATGGTGTGATTAAATTCAAGTCCTTTTTGCCAGGAAGAATTTAATAGCCTCAGCACAACGGTTCTCATTTGAAGGAACACAACACCAGAATTCCATTCTGTTCTTCCCTTCCCCCATTCATCTGCCTCATAGGATTCTTATTGTTGCTGTTACTGCTGTTCTTATTGTTTTTAACCCAAGAAAGAGGTAAATTTATTATTTCCCACAGGGAGCTCTTGGTTAAAGTTTCTCTAGCCTGCTCCAATCCAGCTGGCTGAACTCAGTGATATTGTCAGGAACATTTTAGACCCTTTTATATCCATTTGTCTAATGATCTTAAAGATATGAAATGTTGCCATTTTCTATGAGCTGGCATTGGGCTTTGGCCATACATATTTATGAACAAAAATGACCTTTCATACTTATATTTTCCTGGAAATTTTGCTTTCTTCTTTTATTATTATTTATACAAGTTTACTCAGTTTAGCAGGATAGTATATTCTGAGCAAATTTTTTTTAAAAAATGAACTTTGCTCTTTAAAAAATATTGTAATAGTAGAAAATAAACTTGGAGTAAAATGAGAGATTCAAAAACTCTCATAATAAGATGAAAAAACAGAATTCACAAGTTAGGTCTACAGGCTGCTAAGTAGGGGAGAAACCTAAATAATTCATGATTGTGGCCTCATGTCCTCTTTTCTCAATTTTTGTGTCCCCCCACCCCTTCTCCCTTTCTGTTATCCTCTTTCCAGTCAGTGTGTTCCCTACCTCTCCCATCTCTGAGAGGTATTGTGCAAAATGTTGGGAGTTGATCTCACTCTCCTCGACCATTAACGTTTCAAGGAGTCTGGTTGAAATAACTCTAATGCTTAACAAGTGTAAATTACAGTAAATCGTTTGTATCCAGAACTGTTTTGGGAGAGGGGACAATATTATAGCTGAAATGTTCAGCAGCAGCACACTTGTGAAGAATATTTTGTTAGTGTTTTCCAAAATGTCCTACCAATAAGTCGCTCGCCATCACCACAGACAAAACATAAGACGAGGGTGATGTGGGAAAATGTATGAATGTGCGTATACGTATGATCATACTGTACATACATAGATTTGCATATGTGTGTGTGTATATATATATACATTTTTTAACTACAAGAAAAAATTCTCTCAGTGACCTTAAATCATAGTGTACTCAAAATAAAATCATGAACAGATCACTAAGAATGCGTTCAAAAATAGAAGCATATGTCAACAAATATTTGTATGAAATTATAAATGTTCTCTGAGTAAATGAAGTGATTGAAGCTGGATGGGACTACTTGGGGGATGTTTTGAATTTTTCAAGTGGAAGTTAATTTGGAAGAGTCAGTTCCCTGGGAATGAGCCCCAAATAGAAAAAACTAGGAGGGCTTAAGATATAGTTATACAAAATTTTATACTTTTTCTATACCTTGATAGCGTGGATTAGTGTTTCCCAACTTGATTGTGCTTCAAAATTATCTGGAGAGATTTTTTAAAGTATGTATTCCCAATTTCTACCCCCCAAAATTCTTCTTCAGTGGGTCCAGCAAAGTACTAATCCAGATTTTCATCAAGATCTTCCAAGTGTCTCTTATGTATGGCTGGCTTGGGAATCACTGAACCAGGGATATTTTCAAGAATTTGCATCTTTTTTGTTGTTCCCTAGCACTTTCTTCTTCTCTTTTAACATTTTCACAAGGTATCTTGTGGAGTAATTCTTTTTCTATAGCTTATCTACCCACTGCTTGTACGTTCTCTGAGGATGGAGTTGGATATAACACTAATTATTATATCCCATTCAGCACCTATCACAGTTTTTAGTATACAGTAGGTATTTAAAAAATAAGTTGAATTCAATTCGTACTGTCATTCATTTTGGTGCATCTTGGTATTTCCTGGGTATTTTCTTGACCCCACCCCTGACTTCAGAACAATATTCAGTTGTTTTCAGAGACACCAAACCGGGATAAATTTGAGGGTAAAGTGAGTTGTTTGTCAAAGCACTGCTTGGAGAATGTCTACAGAAGAAACCACAAAGCTTCCCTTGAAGATGTTTTATTCTTGTGGTAATTGATTTATTTTTCTCAACAAAAATAATAAAGTTGGGCAAATTTGAGTATACCTATGGAAACAGTATTTGAAAATGAGGATCTTAGGCAGTGAAGAATGTGTGGTTCAAAGCATGTGCAGACGAATTTATCTTCTCTCTCACACACACAAACACTCATGCAGAGAGAAAGTCTAAATCTAGAAGATCTTTTGAAATGTAATTAATACAACCTTCTTTAAAGAAAAATAAAAAGTCTATTGTTTTGTAACACACACATTCTATAGGCTAAAGCATTTTGAAAATTTTTACTATCTATATCACTCATCTAAAAGTAGTAAAGTATTACTAGAATACCAAAATTATTGCTAAAATATTTTCACTTCAGAGCCCACTGAAGTATAATTCTATCAATTTTTATGAGTTTTTTTTAAAATCTCATAATTTAAAAACAAGGAAAATTAAATAGAAAAATATTTCACTTTTGACATGTAAACTCTATTACCCATTGTGTGTTTAAAAGTCTTCATAGTAAATATAACCAAATTCTACTAACATCCTTGGGGAAATGTAAAAACGTAGTAGAATTACTGCTCCAAATTTGTTTGAGTAATTGTGCAATTTTAGTAAAATAGACAAATATTATAAAAATTAATCATGCCAAATTACATAGTATTTTCAAGGTTTAAATACCTGAAATTGTATTGTAATATTACCACAGTTTACCCTAGTTTTACAAAACATAGAGGTAGACTAATCATGAAAAGGATTCAAATAAACATTTCTATACTTTTAAAATTTAAAACACAATATAAACGTTATGGGGGAGGGGAAGAAAGTGGTAATTTTAAACACGCTTACCTCAACTCAAGTCTGGTTTAGGAAATGTAGCATTGCTTTGATTTTTAATTGTTCCTGCATTACTTGTGAATGTGACCACATGACTATAGTTTATGCTATTATGTTGTCAGGCTTCTGATAATGGGAAGGAATGTTTGTTTAGACTGTGTAGCTCTTCACTTTAATTCACTCTGGCTCCAGTGTGACATGTTAAAACTCCTATCAATGGAAAATCCAAATTTCCCAGAAAGACTTAAAACAACAGCAACCCCTGTGAACCAAAATTATCTCCTATTGAGGCTAATTACCTCAGTACACTTAGGAAAGTGCTGCTGTAGGAAATCTGTGCTTGGAGTCTCTCCTCCTCTGTAAAGTGCTTTTAGTTGGTATGAAGTCGTATATTTGCTGATTACTCTATTGCATTTTTAGTACTGGTATAGGTGTGGGGAGAAACTCAGAAAATTGAAATGACGTATTATGCCATAAACAGACATATTACATAACATATGCAACTTTCTCGTGGTTATAAAACCTGTGCTGGGAGAATTGACCCCATTAGAGTGTGAGTTTTAAAGGGGAAAAAGCCAAAAGGCTTAGATATAAGAAAAATATTAGAATTACTAAATTGAAAAATTTACTAATTTTGGAAACTTACATATAGCAACTTATATAACATAAGATTCAACAAACAGACAAGTTGTGTTTTCTCATCTTTTCCTACTGTTTTGAGCATACCATTACTCAATCCTTTAAAAAAGCCAGTTCTCTGGGTACGTTATTCAGTGTATAAAATGATAGTTATTCTGTTTGTCATTTACAAAAACAATCACAAAATGAAAGGTAGAGACCAAGAATTGTCTCAATTTTAACAAGGTAGGTCTTGATAGCTCTGTAAAACTATATTGTTTACTTGAAGTTAGGATGAAATTGAGTGTAACTGAAATCAACATTAAATGGATATCTAAACCAATTATTTCTAGATCCTAGACAGAAACATTTTCACTCTTCATTTATCATACTGACTGCCAATGAATTGTTGCAAATTAGGCAAACAGGATCTGCCCAATATGTCCATTCGTAGTTCACAAATGGTACCTAACGCCACAATATATGGTTTTTTGTTTGTTTATTTGTTAAAGTTTGACTTGTTAATTTTGCTGTCTACTCTACAATTATAATTATTAAATAATTAATAATTATTCAGTTCTCTCTCTATTTCTCCACATTCAAAATACTGTTAATTTATTCATACAGTACATTGTGTCATTATTTGGCCTTTACTTAGTGTAAATGGGATTGTGAACATATGCAAAGACATGAGAACTGAAGTTGAGTGGCCATATCTAAACAACATGGTCATCTATATGATCCAGTGTATGCACATATTAACTTTTTAGATTATCATTGAAACAGAAACACAAAATTAAATTATCTTTCAGAGAATTCAATGATGCTAGTTTGAGGAAAAATGTCTAACATAAAGGCTCAGTGAGTGATGGCTATTAAACACTTTGGTTTATAATACTTCACTTGAAATTTTTATTGATGTGAATTTTTTATTGCTTTTATTCTATTCTAATGACATATGTCAGCTTTTCATCTGCTTTTGGCATTAAATTTATATAATCAAAGTAAAAACTAATTAAAATAAGCATCTGTTATGGTAAGAGGAAGCGAAATGGTGACAATGTTTCTCAAACATTTCTAACATTAAATTAAAATGTTTTGAATGAATTAATGCAAATAATATGTCTGTAGCAGACACTATGGGTAGAAATATGAAATGCTAATAACCAAATCTGCAAGCGGAAGTAATTGCCCTCCATCAAGAGTAGAGTCAGCTTGTGAAGCCAAGTTCCTAAATTGTCCACCATACCTCTTCCACATTCTTTTCTTGAATACGAAAAAGTAGGACCCACAGAAATTCTATTATAAAGCCTATCTTTGTCTAAGTGTAGGCTATGTCCAAAGTCATCTTAGCCTCATTCTTTTACTTTACCTTCTACAACTAGTCACTGATGTTTGGGAAGCTGGTCTCATGCATCCATACGCGGTTCCTTTTAGAATAATATTTGCAAAACTTCTCCCCCCAAGGCTTTTATGAGAGGAGGGTTGATTTATCTCAGAGGTGTGAGTAGTAAGAGTCTGATGTCCATTTGCCCAAATGTCTTGACCAAGTGAAGTGAATAAATTCACAAATCATGTCAATGTGTGTCTTGTTTCTTTACATCCTTGAATAAAGGATTAATTGTATAAAGAACAACGCCCTACATTTATTGGTGCATAAAAATTACCCCAAAACTTAGCATTTTAAAGCAATAAATATTTATGATATCACACAGTTTCTGTGGGGTCAGAATTCCAATGAGAGGTTAACTAGCTGTCTGGCTCATGTCCTGTTTCGGGGTTTCTCATAGATTGCAGTAAAGGCGTCAGCTAGAACTGCAGTCTTCTGAAGACTTGACTGGTCTGAAGAATCTGTTTCCAAGGAGGTTTACACATGCCTGGCAAGTTAGTACTGGTTGTTGGTGGAAGCCTCAGTTCCTTGCCATGTAAACTTCTCCGAGGGCTAAGTGTCCTTGCTGTATGGCTGGCTTCCAGAATAGTCAATCCAAGAGAGAGGAAAGTGGATGCCTCAGTGTCCATTATGACTTAGCCAAGTTAGAAGTTACGCAGGCATTTCCATACTATTTTATTGGTTACACAAATCAGCTCTATTTAAAGTGGAGGGGACTAAGCAAGTGTGGATACTAGAAGGTGAGAATCACTGGGAACCGTTGTAGAGGTTGACTACCACGCTCCCCTAGTGGGACAAATTCTTTCTTGAATGGAGCCCCCAAAATCTAGACTTAGGGTAAAAGTATTAAGAGACCTGTATGTGGCCCCTGATTCAAGTCACATTCTCCAATTCTGCTATTTTGGTAATTTAGCTAATATTTTGGTTCTGAAGCTTATATCTGTTTCTTTTTTCTTTAAAGATTGGCACCTGAGCTAACATCTGTTGCCAATCTTCTTTTTTTCTTCTTCTTCTTCGCCCCAAAGCCCCGCAGTACATAGTTGTATATCCTAGCTGTAGGTCCTTCTTGTTTTGCTATGTGGGATGCTGCCTCTCGTGGCCTGATGAGCGATGCCCTGTCCACGCCCAGGATCTGAGGCAGTGAAACCCTGGGCCCCAAAGTGTAGCACATGAACTTAACCACTCAGCCATGGGGCCGGCCCCCTTGTACCTCAAATAGTTCCTCTCAGAGAGGATGAGCATATGAGTTAAATTCCACAATTAGCTCCCTATCACCTTTAAGGTAATATCTTGATTTTGCCTCTATCCATTCAATGTGTAGACTCAGTGCCACTCTCCCTACATCATGCCCCAATTCTCTCTTTGAGTGACTGGGGAAATAGACCCTGAAGTGATTTCCTGACCTCTAATGCTTGATGTCATCAGTCTATTCTCTATCCCAGCTCCGCCCAATAGAACTATCTACAGTGATGGGAATGTTCTCTGTTCGCATTCTCTATATGCGGCTACTGGGCACTTGAAATGTAGCTACTGCAACTCAGGACCTGAATTTTTTATGTTGTTTAACTTTAATTAATTCAAGTTCAAATTTAAATAGCCACATGTGGCTTGTCACTACCATATTGGAGAGTGCGGTTTGTTCTTTCTCAAACATAGATCTGATTTGCCATATCCTCGCTTCAAATATTCCTATGACTTTTCATTGCCTACAAGGTAAAAGTTTAAACTCACTAGCATGGCATTTAGGGTACTTAGCAATTGCCTCCAAAGGCAACAATCATCCCTCGTGTAGCCATATCAGAACGCTCATAATTTCTTGAATCTGTCATGTATTTTCATGCCTCCATTTCTTTGCTTATGCTGGTCTATAATCTGGAATGTCTTTTCTCTTCCTTTCTTCTCAAAATGCTACCTGTTTTGGAAACCACCTCAAATTTCACCTTCTCCTCTCAGCTTTCCCTGATACTCTAAATGCCACACACTCCCAAGTTAAATTATGTACTTTTCTATGCTCTTGCACAATATTTATATTTTTATATTGTATTTTTAATACTACACTTGGCTTAGACTGACTTGTATGAGAATCGTGGAGAGCCTCCCAGCAGCCCTTTGTGGGCACACATCGGGGCTTCTTCATATTTTGCTTTCCTCAGTGCCTACACTTAGTTGGTCCTGACTGAATCAGATATTCAAGCCAAATTTTATTTATCACTTCATTCATTGCTACATAAAACATGTCCAGGCAGCAGACTCTTTTCTTTTTTTGCATGAAATGTTATCAGCTTCTGGCTCCTGGAACTCTCCATTTGGACATGCAGCTGTGCAACACCCTCAGGACGGCTTCCCTCTCCCCAGACTGAACTCCGTGGCATGATGGTGAGGGTCGGAGTGCGGGCATTTTTATGATTAGCTTAGATTTGGGAACAAAACAACAGCATCCAGGTTTCAAAAGACCACACATTTAAGCCATTGCCTTCATTCCTACATCATAGTAAGCATTTTCCCTAACTGTTGCTGCTTGTGTAAGCTGGCTGCATAAGCATTTCAAGCTCAGTGTATGTGGCCTATCTTTTCCTTCTTATTTGATGTAGCAATCAAACGTAATCAGAGTGCAAAACAGTGGTAGCAAATGTTTTGGGTAAATTTTGTTCAATATTGATTATCTGAAATGTTTGTGTCATGATTAATGTTATTTCTAAAGTTTAAATATTTTATCTTCTAAAGATGCTAAATACTGAAAAAAAAGAAATCAGAATCATTACATATATACATTTTCTTCAATTTACTGCTTAAAACAATTGTACACATGTAAAGGACCCAGAACTGTGCCAGCTTCTATATGACCAGCCAGAGCTCCTCATGTCACAGCAATCATCCAAAAAGAGCCATTCCAATTCATCCCCATCTCGCCTGTGGATCCTCTGATTATTCACCAATTTACAAACCTTCATCCCAGACACACACTGTCACACATCATGATGGTGCACTTGGAAAAGCGAGTTTATATTTGAAATAATATTGAAAATCTTTTAAAACAATTCTCCTATTGGATGCTTGTGGTATTTAACTTCCTGGATAAATATATTCAAAATAAGGCTTATAAGAGTACAGCTCAGTGAGACTAGTTTTTCCTACTCTAATTTTAGAAACAGTGTTTTGTATTGCTTACTTTCTCCTCTTACATTTCATCATAGGCAGAGAGGCCGGGTGGTACCTTCAACACACTGGCTGGAAATCTCCTTAGACAAATCTACAAATTCATTAGGTACATTTCCTATAGTCCAAATTACCACAGGTGACAGTGTCACCAAACATACAAAAGTAGAGCCCCTTTCCTCCAGCTTCCAGTCACATTTTTCTTAATTTCTGTACACCCTCCCCAACAGCCTGCTTGAAGCCCTACCACTCTCGCTGAGGCCCCATGAGCTTCCTGAACGGTCTGCTTGATGTCCTTCTAGCTTCTGCCTGCCACCTGGTCCCAAAGTCAATCCCGTCCCAGGTTCTTGTTAGAGCAGCTGCTCACTTCAACTGTATTTTCCAAACTATCTAAAGAGCTACATGTAGAAGCTTTGACATGTTAATGAATAGATCACTACAGAATAAGTTAAAAGAAAGCATAAGTTGTTTAAGCGTTATTAGTGTCTTTCTTGCTAACTCTGAAATTTCTTATTTGTTTTCTGATGACTTAAAGAGATAAATGTCTGCATTTTGTTTCTCCCCTCCTTGCTTTAATGTTGGAAAACATGGGTTTACATTTGGCTTTCAAGTTTTAAAGCATTTCTTGAAGTTAAAACTCTTAATTCTTATTGCTTTTGCCTTTACTTTTTCCTAATTAGTTTCAAACAATATAAAAGAGAAAGTGTTGATTTGCCTTTTCAGCATTTTTCTGCACAAATATTTCTGTCATTCTTATTTTATATGAAACAGAAGCAAAATAATTAGGTACCTTACTAATTCCAGTAAATATTTATGAATTCCCCATGAAAATGTTGATTAAAATCATAGTTGATTTCTCCAAAGATTGTTACCTCTTGTCTTATTTTCCATGTTGAGAGAATGTAATTCATCTTCCTTATTATCAGGTATATGATAAAAATATAAAATAAACTCTTTTCACTTTGTATAAACTGATAATCCACAACAAGTTGCTAGAAAAACTTAAACTCACAAACTTAGTAATTAAATTATGTTTCTAACAAGGCAGCAACTTACAAGCAAGTTTTTTATGCTTTTTTTTTGGTGAGGAAGATTGGCCCTGAGCTAACATCCGTTCCCAATCTTCCTTCCTGCCCCTCAAAGCCCCAGTATGTCCTTGTATATCCTAGTTGTAAGTCCTTCTAGTTCTTCTCAGTGGGGTGCTGCCACAGCATGACTTGATGAATGTTGTGTAGGTCCACACCCAGCATCCAAACTAGCAAATCCCGGGCCGCTGAAGCAGAGCACATGAACTTAACTACTATGCCACTGGGCCAGCACCCCATAAGCAAGTTTTTTAAATAAGAGTTTCAAACTGATTGAATGTCATCAAGTAAACAGAACAAATTCAAATTTTAAATAGTCTCATACTATACCTATACTATATATCAAAGAAGGAGAAAATAGCTCTTAAGTATTTGCAGTAGGGAATACAGAAATTATAATCTTATAATAAATTTCAGTGAGAAAAGAAATAAGCAAGAACACTCTTGGATTTCAGTGGCATGGAATTTTGAATACATTCTTATTTCATGTTTCTGGAATCTTATGTTATAGGGGTCCTCTTCCTCGAAGCTCTTTATAACACAGTTAAGACTTTTCCTATTATTTCTATTTCATCTGGATCCCTTACTCAGGATGCATTTAATGTTCTTATCTTAATAATAATTAGAAACATAAAATATCACCTATAATTTGATCTTGATTGGTTCTATGTTGACTTCAAATACTATTATTTACTCCAATCCTGATTATCTGTTACTGCTTAAGAAAATACACTCAAACGTGGGGACTTAAAACAGTGTTATTCTGTTCACAATTCTGTGTGTAGCTCATCTCTGCTCCTCATGAAGTGAACTGGGACAGTTTGACAGGGCTCAAGAATCTACTTCCAAATTGCTCACTTCTGTGGTTAGGCAACTGTGCTGGCTGTGATGGTTGAAAGCTCAGCTGGGCTATTGTCTGGGGCCCTGGTTCCTCTCTATGTTGGCCACTCCTACCATAGCCAAGTTCCTAGAGCAAGTGTCCCGAGAGGACCTGGGCAGAAGTCCTTTACAACCGATAGTCCCAGAAGTCTTAAATGATCACCTGTGCTGCATTTTTTTGTTCAGACAAGTCTCACTAAACCCAGTCAAAATTCAAGGGGAGGAGAATTGAACTCCACTTTTCAATGAAAGATGTAGCAAAGAATTTGCTGTCATCTTTAATCTATGACAACTACAGAAAATAAAAGAAAAATTTTACATGAGGACTAGAAAAACATTGTCTTACTGAATTGGAGGATTAATATTTCTTGAACATGTCTCTAATACCCACCCCTTTTTCACTACTGTACTGCTTTCTACTTATGTCCTGGTAGTAACTACATGAGTCCATTATTTTAGTCTTCTTGCCTATTATCTTTCCCACTAATACAACCTATATATTACTGTTGGATTAATCTTTCCAAAACACTGCATTACTCTAATCTTTTAGTGTCTCCCAAGGCTTATCGGATAGTCCTCCAAACCGCATCAAAACTGGATTTCCTTTCCATGCCTATTTCCCATAATTTTCCTAGACTTCTTCCTTACTCAAGCAAAAGGGTCTTCACATCAACTCCCTAAACAAGTTCTTATTATTCCGGTCTTGGCGTCTTCCCTCAATCCACCACCTGAAATGTTCTCACTCCTTCCAAGTTAAATCTCCCCTTAACCATAAAGACTTTCCTAAACACTAAAGAAACACTACAGGCATACCTTGGAGATATTGCAGGTTTGATTTCATACCATTGCAATAAAGCGAATATCACAAAAAAAGTAAGTCACACAAAGTTTTTGGTTTCCCAGTGCATATAAAAGTTATGTTTAGGGGCTAGCCTGGTGGCATAGTGGTTAAGTTTGTGTGCTCTCCTTCAGCGGCTGGGGGTTTATGGGTTTGGATCCTGGGCGTGGACCTACACACTGCTCATGGAGCTATGCTGTGGCAGTGTCCCACATACAAACTAGAGGAAGATTGACACAGATGTTAGCTCAGGAACAATATCTTCCTCACCAAGAAAAAAAGAGTTGTATTTACACTATACTATAGTCTATTACGTGTGCAAAGGTATTATGACAAAAAAAGCAATGTATGTACCTTACTTAAAACACACTTTATTGCTAAAAAGTGCTAACTATCATCTGAATCTTCAGAAAGTCATAATCTTTTTGCTAGTGGAGGGTCTTGCCTCTATGTTGATGGCTGCTGACTGATCTGGGTGCTGAAGGTTGAGGTAGCTGTGGCAATTTCTTAAAATAAGACAAAAATGAAGTTTGCAGCATTGAATGACCCTTCCTTTCAGGAATTATATCTCTATAGCATGTGATGCTGTTTGATAGCATTTTACCCACAGCAGCACTTTTTCCAAAATTTGAGTCAATGCTTTCAAACCCTGCCCCTGCTTTATCAACTATGTTTATGTAATATTCTAAATTCTTTGCTGTTATTTCAGCAATCTTCACAGCATCTTCCCCAGGAGTAGATTTTGTTTCAAGAAACCGTTTTCTTTGCTCATCCAAAAGAAGCAACTCCTTATCCTTTAAAGTTTTACCATGACTTCGCATCAATTCAATCACATCTTCATCCTCTACTTCTTATTCTTGTTCTCTTGCTATTTCCACCATATCTGCAGTTACTTCCTCCACTGAAGTCTTGAACCTTTCAAAGCTGGAATCAACTTCTTCCAAACTCCTATTAAACCACCAATGTTCTTAATAGCATCTAGAATGGTGAATCCTTTCCAGAGGGTTTCCAATTGACTTTGCCCAGATCCCTCAGAGAAGTCACTATCTAAGGCAGCCATAGACTTACAAACCTATTTTTTAAGTAATAAGACTTTAAAGTTGAAATTACTCCTTGATCCATGGGCTGCAGAATGGATGTTGTGTTAGCAGGCATGAAAAAAACGTGCATCTCATTGTACATTTCCATCAGTACTCTTGGGTGACCAGGTACATTGTCAATGACCAGTAATATTTTGAAAAGGATTTTTTTTTTTCTGAGCAGTAGATCTCAACAGTGGGCTAAAATATTTAATAAACGATGTTGCAAACATATGTGCTATCATCCAGGCTTTATTGTTCCATTTATAGAGCACATGCAGAAGAGATTTAGCATAATTCTTAAGGGCCCTAAGAATTTCAGAATGGTAAATGAGCACTGGCTTTAACTTAAAGTCACCAGCTGCATTAGCCCCTAACAAGAGAGTCAGCCTGTCCTTGGAAGCTTTGAAGCCAGACATTAACTTCTCCTTTGTAGTTATGAAAGTCCTAGATGGCATCTTTTTCCAATATGAGGTTGTTTCATCTACGTTAAAAATCTGTTATTTAGTGTAGCCATCTTCATCAATTATCTTAGCTAGATCTTCTGGAGAATTTGCTGCAGCTTCTATAATAGTACTTTCTGTTTCATCTTGCAGTTTTTTCTTACGGAGACGGTTTTGTCCTTAAACCTCATGAACCAATCTCTGCTAGCTTCAACTTTTCTTCTGTAGCTTCCTTACTTCTCTCAGCCATCATAAAATCGAAGAGAGTAAGGGCCTTGCTCTGGATTAGGCTTTGGCTTAAGGGATTTTGGTGGCTGGTTTTATTTTCTATCCAGACCACTAAAACTTTTACCATATCAGCAACAAGCCTGTTTTGTTTTCTTATCATTCATGTATTCACTAGAGTAGCACTTTTAATTTCCTTCAAGGACTTTTCCTTTGCACTCATAATTTGGCTAATTGTTTCCCACAAGAAGCCTAGCTTTCAGCTTTTGGCTTTTAGCTTGTCTTCCTCACTGCTTAACAATTTCTAAATTTTGATTTAAAGCAAGAGATGTGCTACTATTCCTTTCACTTGAACACCTAGAGACCATTGTAGGGTTATTAATTGGTCTAATTTTAATGTTGTTGCATCTCTGGGAATAGAGAGGTCTAAGGAGGAGGAGAGAGATGGGGGAGTAGCTGGTCAGTGAAGCAGTCAGACCACACACATTTATCAATTAAATTCACTGTCTTACCACAGAAATACAAAGGATTGTGAGAGAATACTATGAAAAGCTATATGCCAACAAATTGGATAACCTAGATGAAATTGATGAATTCTTAAAATCATACAACCTCCAAAAGCTGAATCAAGAAGGAATAGAGAATCTGAATAGACCTGTCACAAGTAAAGAGATTGAAACAGTAATCAAAATCTCTGAAAAGAACAAAAGTCCAGGACCAGATGGTTTTTCTGGTGAATTCTACCAAATATTCAAAGGAAATTTAATACCTGGCCTTCTCAAAGTCCTCTGAAAAATTGAAGAGGATGAGACACTTCCTAATTCATTTTACAAGGCCAACATTACCACGATACCAAAAACAGACAAAGACAACACAAAAAAGGAAAATTTCAGGCCAATATTGCTGATGAACATAAATACAAAAATCCGCCACAAAACATTAGCAGATCAAATACAACACATTAAAAGAATCATACATCACAATCAAGCAGGATTTATTCCAGGGACACAGGGATGGTTCAACATCTGTAAATCAAACAGTGTGATACACCACATTAACAAAATGAAGAATAAAAATCACATGATCATCTCAATAGATATGAGAAAGCATTTGACAAGATTCAACATCCATTTATGATAAAAATTCTCAATAAAATGGGTATAGAAGGAAAGTACCTCAACATGATAAAGGCCATATATGACTAACCCACAGCCAACATCATACTCAAAAAAGAAAAACTGAAAGCTGTCCCTCTAAGAACAGGAATAAGACAAGAATGCTCACTCTCACCACTCTTATTCAACATAGTACTGGAAATTCTAGCCACAGCAATTAGAGAAGAAAAGGAAATAAAAGAGATCCAAATTGGAAGGAAAAAGTGAAACTCTCACTATTTGTGGATGATATGAAAACCTAAAGAATCCACCAACAAACTATTAGAAATAATAAACAAATGCAGTAAAGTTGTAGGGTACAAAATCAATATACAAAAATCAGTCCCATTTCTATATACTAACAATGAACTACCAGAAAGAGAAATCAAGAATAAAATTGTACTTAAACAATCACAAAAAGAGAATAAAACACCAAGGAATATATTTAACCAAGGAGGTGAAAGACCTATACACTGAAAACTATAAGACATTGAAAGAAATCCAAGAACACAATGGAAAGACATTCCATTCTCATGGATTGGAAGAATAAACATAGTTAAAATGTCCATATTACCTTAAGCAACCTAAAGATTCAATGCAATCCCAGTCAGAATCCCAATGATTTTTTCATGGAAACAGAACAAAGAATCCTAAAATTTATAGAACAATAAAAGACTCTGAATAGCCAAAGCAACACGGAGAAAAATGAACAAAGCTGGAGGTATCACACTCTCTGAATTCAAAATATACCACAGAGCTATAGTAATCAAAACAGCATGGTACTGCAAAAAAACAGGCACAAAGATCAGTGAAACAGAATTGAAGCCAAGAAATAAAACCATAGATCTATGGACAGCTATTTTCAATGAAGGTACCAAGAATATACAACGGAGAAGCGAAAGTCTCTTCAATAAATAGTGTTAGGCAAACTGGGTAGCCACATGCAGAAGAATGAAAGTAGACCATTATCTTACACTATTCACAAAAATTAACTCAAAATGGATTAAAGATTTGAATGTAAGACCCGAAACCATAAAAATTCTAGAATAAAACGTAGGCAGTACACTCTTTGACAGCGGTCTTAGCAGTATCTTTTTGAATACTATATCTCCCCAGGAAAGAGAAGCAAAAGAAAAAATAAATAAATGAGACTCATCAAACTAAAAAGCTTCTGCAAGGCAAAGGAAATCATCGACAAAATGAAAAAACAACCCACCAACTGGGAGAAAGAAATTGCAAATCATATATCTGATAAGGGGTTAATTTCCAAAATATACAAGTAACTCATACAGCTGAACAACTAAACAAAAATAATCCAATTAAAAAATGAGCAGAGGATATGAATGTTTTTCCAGAGAAGATATACAGATGGCCAAAGGCACATGAAATGATGTTCAACATCACTAATTATTAGAGAAATGTAAATCAAAACTACAATGAGCTATCACCCCACACCCATCAAAATGGCTTTAAGTAACAAACCAAGAAACAACAAGTGTTGGAGAGAATGCAGAGGTAAGGCAACCCTCATATACTGCTGGTGAGAATGAAAACTGAAGCAGCCACTATGGAAAACAGTATGGAGATTTCTAAAAATTTAAGAATAGAACTACCATATGATCCAGCTATTCCACTTCTGAGTATTTATCCAAAGGACATGAAACCTACAGTACAAAGAGATTTATGTACTCCTCTGTTCATTGCAGCATTATTCATAATAGCCAAGAGTTGGAAGTAGTGTAAATGCCCATGAATCAATGAATGGATAAAGAAAATGCAGTATATATATATATATATATATATATATATACAAAATTAAATACTACTCAGCCATTAAAAAAAGACGAAATTGTGCCTTTTGTGACAACATGGATGGAACTTGAGGGTATTATGCTAAGTGAAATAAGTCAGATAAAGACAAATATTGTATGATTTTACTCATATGTGGAAGATAAAAGAACAAACACATAGATACGGAGAACAGATTTGTGGTTACCAGAGGGGAAGAGTGTAGGGGGAGAGCAAAAGGGGTAAAGGGGCTCATATGTATGGTGATGGATGGAAACTAGACTTTTGGTGGTGAATATGATGCAGTCTATACCAAAGCTGAAATATAATGATGTTTACCTGAAATTTACGCAATGTTATAAACTGATGTGACCTCCGTAAAAAACAAAGTTCACTGTCTTATATGGGAACAGTTTGTGGCACCCCAAATTACAGTAGTAACATAAAAGATCACTGATCACAGATCACCATAACAAATACAATAATAATGAAATGTTGCAGGAATTACAAAGATGTGACACAGAAACACGCAGTGAACAAATGCTGTTGGAAAAATAGCACCGTAGATTTGCTTGATGCAGGGTTGTCACAAATCTTCAATTTGTAAAAAACACAATATCAGCAAAGTGCAATAAAATAAAACAATAAAATGAGGTACACCTGTAGTTCTCTTTTCTAAAGTTTCAGTACACCATCCTCTCAAGTGCATTCAACATTGTATTGTCATAAACAAACCTTGACGGGAGCGTAACTTACCTATTTAACAAGTTCTAAGGTGGTTGATTACAGGTGCCGCTTGTTAGGCTTTTTTTGCATTCTACATTTAGAATAGATCTTGATGCACAGTAGGGACATAATAATACTTGTCAAATTGAATTGAATGTACACTTTTTCTTTGCTACTTCTTTTACATCAAGAGTGCAGTACGTACACATATTTTAGAGTAGGAATGATATTCATAGAGATATTTTATAGTGTTTCTAATTTACGCATTTAAATCCCCAGTTATAACAGTTAAAATCAGTCTAGTTTTGAAAATAAATGTTATTGACATGATAATGAAACTTAGGCATAGAGACCACCTGAACAGAATAACGCAGTGTGATAAAATATTTTTATGACAATATATACCTGTTTATAAAGATCCTCTCCTATTTTAAATGCACTCAAAGGCAGCATGAATTCACATTTTTCATTGCTGTCTAATCAACAAAACTGACTTTCACAATCTGGCTTTAAACAGAAGCCTGATGGTCTCATTAATTGGGTAGTATAATAGAAATATTTCCACAATTCAGTAAAGGAAACATAAATTGAGCACAAAGTGCAAAAAAGGAAAGAGAAACAATTTTAAGATAATTATAGATAAGAAAAATAATTTAGGCAAGAATTTATTCATTACTAAATGCTTTATAAATAATATTTAAAAATTTGTTTCTTATGATTCAATGATGGCCCTTTCTCAATTGTTTTGTTTTTCAGTTACAATATACGATTAATTTTTAAAATTGTTTGCCAAATAATCCTTTATCAACATATCTTATACAAGCCATGAAACCTTTTCACAAATACCACTGTAAAGTTATTTTCATGTCCAAATCCTTTAGAAGAATATTTTTCCCCCAAGAATTAGCAATGTACCTTCTTAGCAAAACTTCAAAGTAGGAACATGATTTTGCATTTGGCACATCATAAATAACTGCACTGCTTGCCCGGTTTCCTACTGATTGAGTTTATGCTAACTTAGTAATCTGTTTTAGTTAACTAGACCACAGCATTGAGTCATCATTCCTCTGAGAGATAGAAACTGTACTAGGGAAATAAACGATGTGCCACTTTTTTTTTTTAAATGATGTCACCCTTTTTTACCGCATCAGTATCTCAGCTTCCTATGTTGTGAATACATGGATTTCAACAGACATGGGATTTTATTTCCACTGAGATAGCTAATTTGAAATTACAGTCAAGCTGAAAACTGAAGAGTGAAAATCAGAAATAGAAAATAAAACAAACTGTGGCCTTTACGTCTACGAATATCATCTGAAAGAATATTTTATACATTTTATACTGGATTTATGTGTTTGTGAAAAAGCTATTACAGCTACTAAATCTCTTTGATAAGCCACCGAAACGCCCAAATAAAATATTCACTCATTAAATACACCCCTGATTATGTGATTTCAGTAGCTAATTATTGGATTTTAATTCATACAATAACAAAGGCATTATATTTAACCTATGCTTTCTTCTAGTTCTTTAGGTAATTTCATGACCTTCCTTGAAATTGTTTTATATCTAGTAAGTTCTACCAAAACTAAACAAAAGATATTAAGGCCGTCAAAAATCTTTCACTCGGACTATATTTCTCTAATAATGCCTTAGCATTTTATATATACATGATCTTTTTTGAAGAAAGATTAAACTTCCTTTTAAAAAGTTGAAGAATTATTATTTATAGATATAACTGTTCAAATTTCCTTTAAAAAAAGCAAAATTACATTTCTCATAATTTTGTTGCTTTTAAAGGAATCCCATTTACCATAGATTTACATTAAAAGATTAACTCCCTTGACACTCTTCGAAGGGGAAGAGGAGGAATATGATTCAAACTCTTTTGTAACGTATGTGTGAGAATTTAAATCCAAGATATAGCATCACATTTCTGTGGAAAGTGCATTATTATTCATCAAAAATTATGACTGTGAAAATAAAAGTTCTTCAGTCACAGCAAGGAGAAGACTTGAGTATAAATGCCCTCTAACCTAGACTCAAATCTTTCACATCTTATAATACAAACATAATTCCAACAATGAGGAATATTGATAGGACTGCAAAGCATCCAGCATGGAAACCTAACACATTCCATAGCGGTACTCTCCCAGTAAGAGTTATTCATAACGTGAGTTCAACAGGGCAATCGGAAGAGTCTCCACCTAAAAATGAAGTACCACATGCCACAACATATATGTGGCCTTTTTCCTTTTATTTTCCTCCCCAGTGAATTGAAAGTTGGGCTAATGACAGCATTGATGGAAGCAAAAAAGGAAGCCAGAGACAGAAAAAGTAGAACACTGGGAGGTTACAAAGATCTGCCTTTATATGAAATTTTTTTCCCCCGAACATTGTCCTGGATGTGAATTTCGGAGGTTCTAAATCATAGGTCTTCAAGACATGGTGGGCAGACTGCTCATTTCACTGGCAGATAACAGAGTAGAGGAAAAGAAGGAAGGACTGTTCCCTTCGACTCTGATGAGTAAAGAAACACTGTGCATAATTGCTGTACAAGAATAGTGCAATTAATTTATTGTGACTCTCACCTCATGTAAAGATCAGAGTGTAACTGTAAATGCTCTTGATCGCACTGCATTCCAGTGATATAGAAGTAGTCCACATATAAAACGAACTAAAACCGAATAGAAAGTTATGCAAAAACAAGGTTCATAAACATGTCTGTTTTCTTCACTAACATCCTAAATCCTAGAATTCTGCCTGGCATATTGTAGGCATTCAATAAATATTGAGTGAAAGACAGAAAGAAATATTCTTGTAAATTATCATGAATATTAATTTGGAAAAAGACATACAAAATTTTAAAATCCACTGTAAAACCAGACAAGTCAAGCAGGCAGTCTTTGCAGCTGTCAACAGGATAACTGGATTACAAATTCCATCAGCTGGTTCTGAAGGCCATCACAATTAGGAGCTTCATCCTTGGCAAACAGGAGATTTTAATTCAGCCTCACGATGCAGATAATCTAGAAGCTATATCATTTTAAAGATACTCAATTCATATGAGTAACTTATGTTTAAAAAGATGAAAATGGATGAGGTGCATTGGAAGTCTAAAATAATTAGACTTTGGACAGCAAAGGAGATGCCTCTCTTTACCATCTATTTACAGAGGATTTAGAAAGAAATACCTTGAGACTTGCTAATGAAAATGTTAAAACCGTGGGCTGTGAATTGATGGGGTGTGGTGGTACAGAAGAAAAGACGTGTGGACAAATTATGAGGCTTTCCCAGCCCAAGTGCCACTTATTAAGAGTTTATGATCTGCCCACCAAGTGGCCAGATATAGTCCCTATGACCTTCACCACACACTTGGTTATTGGCATTTTGACACCTTTTTTGCACAGCAGGGGGCATTCCTGACACTATCAACGTAATATACCTGTTTCAGATGACAAACATTACTCATTAACCTTAGGGCAGAAATCTAACATAATCAAATATCCTTTTGCCACCTAAGTCAAGTCAACAGGGGTGAGTAGATAGGAAAAATAATGTAAACAATATACAGAGAAATGCTTGAGAATTTATATAGGGCTTTTCTGTTTTCAGAGTCCACAGCCTGTCACAGTTTCCAGGTTATTCATTATTTGAACAGTGAACAGTGTGCTAAAAAGATTTCAAAATATAGATGCCGTGATTTAGGGGATTACACTCTTTAGTAGAATGATGCTTACTAATCTCTTTTCTTTTGATAAGAAATATTCATGGCCTCAAATATGACAGAGACAAGTTTTCAAGAATTAAACATCCTTTTTTCATTTCTTCTCTCCAACTTCCCAAAAATTACCTCCTACAATCGATTCAAAACATAATGTTCTCTGTTTTGGTCACAATACTCTTCTCTCTAAAACCTGTATCTCCTGTCTTTGTATTTTTCAGTTAACTGGATTTGACAATAGTTACCTGAAGAATTTAGGAGTGGCTAGTCTGTTCCCAGCTTAGCTCATTTACCTAACCTCTTGATAACCAGGGCCAGGACCAGGATGCCTCACTCACTTCACCCTAGTCCCTTCCCTGCTGATAACCAGATGCTAATTTTGTCCCTAACCATAAAACTGTCCGTATTTTAAGACACAAAGTGATGAGAATTACTAATACTGTTATATTTTTAAATTCTAAAACACTGTTGTATCATCATGTTGTCCTTAATAACGCCTCCTCACTTTTAATTGGGTAAGTTGAAGAAAGCAGACTTGAATATTTGAGCAAAGCTTATCCTCCAAGATTTTTATGGGAACTTAGTTTAGATGAAAAAGGTCATATTATATTCTTACCATGACTCTTCACTACTTGAGTCATGTGTAAAGAGCAACTTTCATAATGCATATGCTTGTATTACAAGTAGGCTGAGATTTCTTTTAAACGCAGGGAAGACAAAGAGAAGAATCAATATTTTGGCCCCAACGCAAGCATAATTTTCTCATTTCAAAATTTCAATTATCAAAGAAGTATCTTATTTTGGGGACTCTTCAGAGATAACATTCATTATGTTCATTATATATTATCATAATAAGATTGCTTAAATGTTGCTGAATCACACTAAAGGACAAGTCTATCTCCTTTCTAATGAGATATAAGGCGCGGCAGCTAAGGTGGCAAGATGACAGCAGCTGGTCCCTTCCATGTGCAAGGAGCAAAAAGGCAAGGAGATGAGTGAGTACAGGAAAATCTAGAGTAGCACATAAAAAAGCCAGATACATGCTACATTCCCCATCTAGTTCCCTGCTAGGTGCTTCCCTCTTGACTTCTGTGGAATCACTTCACCTTCACCCTAAGCAAGTCTGGTAACAGATACATTAGTTGTCAAATCATCCACCTTCCATCCCTACCAGGGACCTGTGGGGACTTCTGGGTGCCATTCGGGCCATTTCTTAGGTAAAACCTAGAGCAGCCCAAGGAAGCTGAACATCCAGGCTGTGTTCTGTCTGGCCGATAAGAAAGTGCCAAATCTATTTTGACGTGGTCTTGTTTCAGAGTGGCTCAGGGCAGTCTAAAGAGCAATCTCTCTCCAGAAAGTTGAATGGGAAACAGCAAAAAATACCTTTTCTTTACGCCTTAATTCTCTTTAAGGACTCTTGAGAGGCCAGTTATAGACACAATAAAGTAACTGCATTTATTTTCTGTACATCTAAATTTTAGTGTGGGTAAATTTGTGTAAAATTGTAGTGTGAATAAATCCACTATGATAGTAATATAGCCCGTCTTTGGGTCGGAGACCAGAAGCATCATTGAACTTTCCCACAAAGGCTCTCCCCATCCCTTTGAATCTAAGTGGCTCGCACATTCTTGGTGGAGGCAATGAACTTGCGCATGCTGAGGCCACAGTGCTTCACTCAACCACTGTCAGCCACCACAAGTTGCTAATGTTACCAATCAAGGAGTCTAGACCCTCTTGGTGAGTGAAACTATCTCCATATCAAGCACAAGTGTGGGGACTGTGACTGGGAATGCCATACTACCCCTCCAGGCTAGCCCTGTAGCTGGGGTGGATCAGGGGGCTTTATTCTGCCCTTAGAACTTGTTATTGCAGTCCCCAAATGCTTCACAGTTGAGTTCTCCCTTCTTGATTATGGTGCAACTGGTTCTTCAAGACTCCCAGAAGAGTGATCTAATTCTTTCAGTTTCCTAATGTCCCTCACTCAAGGAATGTGCTATAAATTTTCCCGAGGCTGAGTTGGAAGACATTTGAGTAGGACCTAAAAGCACTCACCTAAAAGTGGAGTGCACTCTCTGCCTTCAGCTCAATCAGCAGCGTCAGATAAAACTCAGACATCTGACTATTTCTAATTTCTGCGTGAGTTTCCTGTCTATCTGAGGTACTCCTGGAAAGCTTCTTCCGTCATCTTTCCAGGGTCTTAATTTCTGTATCCTGAGGTCTGATAATCAATTCCCAAATCCTCTTTGATAATATTCCTGGTGGGTTCATTTGGTCCTCATAAAAATAAGACTCTTGCTGCTCATTTTAAGCACATATTTAAGCCCCCCATATTTTAAGCACACACTATATGCTAAGCACTGCACTGGACATTTGGGATTTCATCCTTAACCTGAGGGACTGCATAGACCCAAATGGGAGGCAAAAGCAGACCAGTAGAACTCCCAAAGTAATTCATATCCTCACAGAGTTAATGTTAGAAACACACATAAACTCTTAATCCAGTGAACATGGGACACTAGTTAAATCTGCCAATATTTGCTTTTCTTGCAGAAGTTGGAACAATCATCCCAAGTGTCTCACAAGTCCTGCTCAAAACTGTTAACATTTTACCAAACTTTTGCGATTTCTAAGCTAAAGTTAGTGGGTCCCAAAGCGCCTCTGAAATGTCTCCTTTTTATATTGAGCCCATGTTCAGAAACACCATGAAGCTAATGAAGGATGAAATATGTATGGCATCTATTGCCTCCTGGATTATCAACTAATGGTAGCATAGTTGACATAACAAAATTAATTTTACTTAAGGAATCAGAGACAACTGGAACTGAGGTCTGCTAGGTGAAAAATGAGTGCTTTATCAGCTAAAGTACTCAGCTCCAAACTCCCCTGCTTCTTAAGTACAAAGTCATCTTAGTAATGTATTGCTGTTTTTTGGTGTTACATTGCATGCCTACCCATCCTGTCATAGTTAAACATCCCTGAGAGACCCAGAAGCTGTTAATGGCTATACAAATACTCGCTAAATGAAATATACCCACCAAAATGGATTTTTGAGAGTCACTCAATTTGTAATAGACTAGATGTGACATGATTATCACATATAGGGGCTTAAAAAAATGAAGTATGGTGGAGATAATCTTCAATGTTTAACATATCTGAGGTTCTTTCTGTTGATTATTGTTTTTAGATAATTTACTCTTAAATTTGATTATATTTTAAAATAAGGAGTTGAGATATTCACATTTATGTTCTTTACCCTTAAGAAAGATTCATTTTGGCATTGATAGCATCATTTGATTACTAGCTCTAATGTAACGTTGACATAATCTGTAACTTTAACACCTTATGTTTAAGTGCTTTCTAATTTATAGACCTGGGATGCCAAGGTAGAAGCCAGGAACTAACTTAACCAGCCTGCCATGCCGTTAGGGAGCTGGCATGTGACCAAGACTCTGCCATTCAGACATACCCATGAAAGTCCTATATTTGAAACACAGTGAGATGGGATAAGAGACATAGGGGCATCATGTCAAATGGTAAACCTTGGGGTAAGCCTTATGCTTCATTACAGCCCCGGCTTTCGTAGACCTGCCAGGTGACTTCAAGGAAATACTTGAAAATTTTTGGGCTTAACTTCATTTATTTAGGAAACTAGAATGATTCATTTATTTTGTGTTTTTAAAAGTTGTAAAAAAAATTCCTAAAGTGGTTCTTGAAGATAAATATTTCTTGTTTTATTAATGTTTGAAAAAACAGTATTTTAAAAATAAATATGCTCATTTGGATTAACCTCTAGAGTTTTCAAAATAAATAAGTATTCATTTAGATTAACCTCTAAAGAATGCGGAAAATAAATAAAATTGTAGCTTAAATACATTTTTTAGACTTTTGTGTTATAATATCAAGTTCTATCTCATTTTTAATCTTTTTGCTATCTTGGTTTTGCTGAAAATTTAAAAATTATTAGATGACATTCATTCATTTTTGAACTGACAATTCCCCCCCCCCAAATTATAGAAGGTCTATATGTTTAAAGTCCAACTACGCTCCTATTATGAAATGAGGAACACTTCATGTCAGGTTCCATTTTAATGCTCACAGTAACCACGATAAGTATCAGTTACCATTGAGCTTTTGGAAGAATGTGTTCTGTGTAGAACAATGCAAGCTCTTCGCCAACCTCTACTTTGCTGACTCCCTGGATTAACTAATGCCTCCATGCTTTGAAAACAACACAGCAACAGCTGCTTGACCCACCGACTCTCCCACTCCACTTGGAAGCTTTTGCTATAGGGTCCTATGGCCACCAGTTGAGCCATCTTTGAACCAAGAGTCAGCTGTATTTTTTCTAACCCTGTTTATGCCAGTAGTACTTGTTATTATGTGTATGTAATTTAGTTAGATTTTTATACAAGTCAATGAAATATTAGTGCAAAAAGAAAGATATCTTTCTAAGAAAACTAAAGGGAATGCTTTGGAAAGATTTAATAAAACTAGTCACTGAAATGATTGCTGTTGAATGTGGTGGAATGCGGTGTAGGTAAGACAACTTTGAGAGATTGGGGGAAAAACCAAAATGTAGATGAATTTTTTGGTCATATTATTTTGTAAATGTTTTCAAGTCACTGGGGAAAAAATGAACCTGAAATTATAATAATGCCTAAGGATGTGATTTACACAAGAAAGATGATTTAGAACTTCAATGAACCTATCCATCAAAGAAAAGGCTTGGAGTTGCATGAAATGTTGTAAATTCATGAACATTTATTGTTTTCAATGTAATTAAAATGTTTAAACTACATAAATAGCTCAATAGGTCATTTTCTTAATGATCCTTCTCTTTAACTGACTCTGTTACGCAACCAAACACCAACACCAAGTCTATCAGACAAGACGGCTTCCCATGTAAAATCAAATAAATTGCAAAATCATTTTTCCAAATCAAACAATTATCACTGAAACTTTCCATTAGACCTCACATACCTCCTGGACCGTCAGTTTCCAGTTCTCCCCCTATATCTTCTTGAACCAGAGTGTAGTACCTCAGGCCTAAATTGTCCTAATTATCTTTCAAACTATCATTATTTACAGTCCCTTTTGGTCCCCCAATATTTTAAAATACTTCCAATACTTTCGTGCCCATAAAATTCTAACTCTTCTTTGGTCACACCACTAAGTCCAAACTTTCCACCCAGCATTTCAGTGCTGGTCAAACTTGTCATACTCTCCACCTTCCCACTACTCTGATTTGAGCACATTTCTAGTGTGGAGAACCTTCCTACTGTCACTTGAATGCCCTATACTGAACTCTACCTCCAAGTCAGTGAAAGATTCTGCCTTCTCCCAATACATTCTTGCCCATCCTTGAGGGTCTAGTTTAATTGCCCCTCCTCCGGGAGGTTTTCCAGGAATGCATACTGACCTAGTTTTCTTTACTCCTATTTGTTTGTCTCATCTTCTGTTCTATTGAGTGACATGATTATTGGGCATGTGGGTTGTATGTTTTCTCCTTCCAACTAAATTCCCATTTTTGAAGATGGGGATCAGATTTTCATTTTCCCAGGGCTTATCATAATGCACTGTACATACTAAGTCCTTAATAAATCTTGTTGACTGAAAAAATGATGACACTAAAAATGAATATTCACAAAGTACTTCTATATTAGAAAAGCAAAATATTTAGTTGCTTATATCTAGGATAAAATCTCATCTCATGCACATATAATGACTACAATTTCCTTGATTTTGACAATCCCTTGGTTTCCTTATCCTCAAAATTTAATATTTCACAGGCTTGTTATGGGGATTAAGTAAAATAATTCAAATGAAGAATAGTGCCTGTGACATGATTGGGTGTCAAAAAATTAATTCCTTTTCCATCATTATATACTTTGTTAATTTTTTTTAAAGATTTTATTTTCCCTTCTTTTCCCCAAAGCCCCCCAGTACATAGTTGTATATTTTTAGTTGTGGATCCTTCTAGTTGTGGAATGTGGGACACCGCCTCAGCATGGCTTAATGAGCGGTGCTAAGCTCGCACCCATGATACAAACTGGTGAAACTCTGGGTCACCGAAGCAAAGCGTGCAAACTTAACCACTCGACCCCCTATTCTTTGTTAAATCTTGTTTGAATATGGCTGTTTAAGCTACAATCTAGCATAACTCCATTTTTCTGAAAACAATTTATATCAAACTTTTTTGGTGGAGGGTATCTTGAAGAAATAAATGGTTCATTGGGTAAATATAAGTATTTATTATATTTACCTAAAAACTTCAAGCAGCTCATACTTCTTAATAGAACTGAGAAGCAGCAATGAGTTGATAATGCAACTGAAAACTTATAGCTGAGGGAAAGGCAGACACCCAACTCACGCGCAAGCGTACCGTGTCTCCATAAGTCAGAGGAAAATGGTATGAATGCTTAAGGAACATCTTTAATAGTAGGTTCTAGAAAAGAGAAGATATGGAAATTAATTTCCATTTAGAAATCAAAGCTGCAAAGATTTACATGTTAAACTGTCATGTAGACCAAGAGTATCATATGCCAAAGGAGAATGTTTTTTACAAATAAGAAGTTTCACTATGAGTTGATGGAATATCTCTCTTCAATCATGTTGGAAATCAAGGTTAGAATAGTCCATGATGAAGGATAATTTAGAATTAGTAACCAAGATTGTTAATTTAGGAGTTAATATTTCTTTAAATCTTGGTTAGTTACACTGTTTAACACACAATCTTCACTCTTCTTTTTGTACCTCCATGGGGCTGATTGTTCAGCCTGCAAGTCCAAAATCAAGGCAATGATTCTCTATCCAGAGTACATCATATTTATAGAGAGACAATCTGAGAAACAATAAACATTTTAAACAGTTCTTATGAACCTAAAGCAATTCTAAATATAATACAAAACGATACGGCCATATGTAAGGGTTTTCAGTGTGAGCGAAATAGAGCGCTAACAAGTATGATGACCGTGTACGTTACATCACTCAAGAAAATAGATATTAAACCATGGGGCCTATCTTTTTTTTCATGTTTACTGGCCCTACCCAAACCTCCAGCTTCTGAGAAGGCAGATAATTGTCTACCATTAAACTCAGGAGAATAGCTTGAAACAAATCTTGAGGCACTTATGGCTGTTAGCCGGGCTGTGTTCTCTCATTTCTCCCAAAAGCCACTGGAGCACAGACCTGACCCTCCCAATGGGTAAACCAGAAAAGCCTGAAATTTGCTATGAAAACAACACATCGTTTCCATGTGCGGTATTAAGATAACCTGATCCATTAAAAGTTTTATTAACTCACATAAGATGTGTTTCATTCTCCCCTTTATACAAGGAATATTGCATTAAAGGCCGTGCTGGGAACAAAATCTTCCTCTAGCTGTGCTGAGTTTCTCCTCTTAATCTTAGTAGCAAATAACTATGTAACACTTACCACATGCCAAGCACAGCTCTGACTAGCGTATTAATTTAATCCTTACAATAACCCTATAAAGTTGTGAGATAGGTACTATTATTACTCCTGGTTTACAAATGAGGAGACTGAGGCACAAATGCTTAGTGATTTATCCAAGGTCACACGGCTGCTATGCAGTGGAAGAGGATTCAAATTCAGTCTTCTGGTCCCATGTTGATGCCGTTGGACACTACACTAAGAGAAAAGGCTTTCTGCGCTACATAAAAGATGTAAAATAAAATATTCTTCCTGGGAAGTGTAGTTGCATGCTCACGTATAGCAGCAGAACTGCCAATCAATGTAACTGCTGCTCTAGCCCCAGAACTTTTGCAAGGAATAGGCTTAGTGTGTATAAGCTTCAAGTATATATGACTGCCTGTGAGTTTGTGTGTTTGCATGTGTGTATGTGTGTCCATGCATGAGTGAGAGCATCTGTGTATGTGTGTACCTGTGTGTGATTGTGTATTTGCTCACACATGTGCATGTGTGAATGCATGTGTGCATGAATGAGTTGTACGTATGTGTAAGTGGTAAAACCAGGATCCAAGTCCAGATGTGTCTGATGCAGAGCATGCACTCTTATACTACATTTTCTCAATTAAAAAAAAGAAAAGAAGTAACATATTTCTGTTTGACTTCCTCAAAATTTTTTTGTGTGCATTGCCTCAATTGAATAAAGAAAAGGTGCACAGAATCTTCCATCTACAGATCCAGACATTTGCCCAAAAAGTGGAAATGAAGAGGTTTGGAGGTTGGGATAAGTTTTATGTATGTAACACCTGCCAGGAGAGAAGAGGGAGGGGGGGAGGGGGGAGAAGGGGAAGAAAAAGAACACGTTAAAGAAGTAATACCTTTCTGTATATATCATCCTTTCATCAAAAAATCTCAAAGCACATTTTGGTATTTTCTACCCAATTTTCCCATGTGGCAATGAAGTATATAGCATTTTCCTTATTGTTTGAGGTAAATAAATTGACACAGAGAGAAGTGATGTGATTCTCCAGAACCAGGCAGTGCGTCAGTGGCTCAGCCAAGTTGAAATTTCAGCCTTTAGGGATAAAGGGATAGAGTTGCTTTGGCTTCCCAGGAGACCCCAATGCATCCTTTAAACAAGTCAGCTATTTACCACATTTGTATATACATATCACTGCAGATCTGCATCCTCAGGGCACCTTCGGTTTTGATGCTCGCTAAGTTTCCTGTTGGAAGCTCATCTTTACCTATTACCAAGCTCCATAAAGAGCTTCAAAAGATTCTCTTGGAAAGAATCAAAGGCGATTCCAGCCGAAGCTCTCCAAAGGAAACTTGAAGCAGACGCTCTCACCTTCTGGTAACTCTGACACATTAATTTCCCTCAGCCACCTCACTTAAAGAGTAAGTCTGGCACCACTGTGGCGGGGAGCCCTAATCAGATACCAAACCAGTAGTGACTGTGTCAGAAATGATGTCAGATGAACGGCAGTCCCCGGGACACTGCCTCATTTGGAGCAAACACTGAAACACTTGTTTTTTAGGCTACTTTATGACTTGCCTGAAAAATGACTTTGTTCACCGTGGAACGCCACTAACGTATGAGGTGTTACCCCAGGATTTTAGCACTTCTCCTCTATGCACCGCATTCTTTTTATATAGAGAGCTACACCGATGGTCGAAATATCATTGAACTACTGATATTATCAGTGCCATATATCAGGGAAGAAACTACATGGCAAAAGGTGTGCTAATACTTTCCTGTATATAAAATCTAGTAAGACACAATTTTACCAAAGGTAAAGGGAGAAAATGTTTTCATTTTATACCATATGGTTTGGCTTATATCGGATTTACACATTTGGAGTTTCTTATTTGTTTTTAATGGTGGTCCTTCACCTCAGGTACACGAATGTGGTTTTCACTTCTCCTCTTTGGGGACTGTGCCTGCTGAAGACTCTATCGAATGGGGTTCTGAGAGTTTGCTGGCCCTTCTGTTGGCTTTCCTTCATTTCCTCTTATCCCCTCATAACAAGCATCTGTCCTCTGAGGATCCCCCAGGTCCCTCCAACAGCCACACTTGTCCTACGTCTGGGACTGGGAGACGGCTGCCTTCCTCCTGACACCACTGCTGCTCTCACTGTCAGTCACTAAAAAGCCACTGCACGGAGAATACCGCTTCTCCTTCTCAAACTCTCCTTTCCGTCTGTGCTGCTACTGGAAAATCGCAGCTAAGTCTGGACTCCTTCTGGAAATTATTTGGTAATAAGAAACAGACCCAAGGCGGTGTTGTGAGGTGAGGCTGTAACCTCTCACCTTTACAGACCTGAGTTCCAAGCCCGTCTAGAGGTTGGTGGTCTCTGCCCGGTCAATCCCAGGTATTTTTCAATGCCACATAACCATGTGGCATTTGGGAGCAACATTACATTGATCCCAAGGAGGAATTGGCAGCAAGATGTGTAGACACAGGATTGTGGGAAACTACACATCACTTTCCTGCATCATCGTTGTTTTAGATCTAACAGACTTTCTGTTTTGACTTCAGTGACTTCCAGTTCCATTTCCAGTAGAAAATAATTTGTAGAAGGCTAGGTGCTGGTGGGGATCACAGATCAACTTTTTTGCATAGGTCTTGATACTCTCGGATTTCTGGTTTTGATTTAGAATATTTCTTTATGTGTTTCGATTAGTCCAGATTCTAATCCATCCTTTCTGATATGACTATCATTCCTTTGATTCATACCTTTCTATCTTTATTTTGATGTTCTCCCAAATTATATCCCAGAAACTTCAACTGAAGCAGAATCCAGTGGCTGTAATGATAATACTTAACTTTCCACTTTACTTGCCTTCAAGGACAAGCTAAAGTATCCATTTTATTAATCAGAGATGTACATCCTTGTTGCTTTGTTTACTTTAGAAAGAAATTTACTCCATTATAGTAACTGAGAATAGCTTTTTACTATTATCACAGTTCTGAGATTAACTGCAGACCATTAGAAGACAGGGACCGCAGTCTTTCTAACCTCTCGTGACTCCAGCTCACAGAAGCTAATTATACATCAAACTAGCCTTGAGTGGCTCCAAGACTAGTGGAAGCCACATTGTCTGCATTCAAGTCACAACCTGGCCCTTAATTGTTTGTGTGATGCTGGGCAAGTTACTTAATCTCCTCTAAGTATCTCAATTTTCTTATCTGTAAAGTGGGACTGATAACAGAATCCTTATTACAAGGCTGTTGTGAGTTGATCTATATAAAATGCTTAAGACTGTGCCTGGTACACAGAGCAAGTATTGTGTAAAGGTTTGCTATTATTTTACAAGATAAAAACAAAAACAAACCTCCTCTAATTTGACGAGTATTTCCAGAAGGCCACAAGAGGCTCTATTTGATATTGAAAAGTATTAAACATAAAATCTAAAAATGAATGACTTATGTGAGTTATTTTCAAAGGGCAGTAAAAAAGAGAGAGAGAGAGAGACCCATATTCAGTTAGGCCAATTTCAGGACTGCTGTATTGGCACAGCCAGCACCTCAGAGATGAAATTAAGTGGAGAGAGAACCAGAGAAGATTTGTCTCCTCTCTCTTCTCCTCAGTTTTCACTCATCTGTCTCCTCCAGTGCTGAGCATGCTCATGAGATGCTTTGGAACCTCTATCCCAACATATTGATTAGCACTCCACTGGCCCCAGGTGCCTAAGGGCCTAAGTAGCATTAACTCTTGGAATATGCCTATTGGGACTCAAGCAATCAAAATAAGTAAGGAAAAAAAAAATAATAAAAAGGCTTGGGGTTACATGGAGAATTTTGCACCTTGGACAATGAATAGAACTTGGAAGTGTAAGAAGATTCTAAACATATTGAAGTTTTCAGTGCTATTTGACTAAGGAATTGCACTGTTCTGAAAGACATCTGAACAAAGTAGAGCTCTTCACATGCCAGGTTCAGAGATTTTCTAAAGAAAACTGAGCTAAGAAACTCTCTTTGGTATAAAAGTCTTATCTTTCAGGTCTTAGCCGGAGCACAGAACCAACAAAGAAGTCCAGACAACAGACGAAATAGTCTTTCCCCTGTGTCATTCTCCTTTCTGCATCCCATGGTGGCCCTCTTCCAAGTGCATGAAGACACATAAGTAATAGCAGAGAAGTGGGAGCTGCGTCCATCTGCTGTGTTTCTAATTACAAGTAGTAAACCTGGATTTCAATTCCTTTTTACAGAAATGGATTTGGTTTACCTAAATTATAGCTAAAAACCTACTTCAGAAAACTTACATTTCAGATCTTAGCACCAAATCTTCCATTATAGACACACCAGCTTAAGAAAAGCAGATTCACAAATAATTGTTTTAAATCGTTAAAAATAAGGAAAAATAATTTTGTGGTTAAAGAATATTGTCCCTTAAACGATATTCTGCTTACATTTTGAGATTGGTAAATGAACTCTAGTGTACATGTTTTCTGTTTCAGAAAACTGAAATATATCTCAAAAATAAAATCTGTAAAGGCATGAAATGAAACCACGCATGCTATCTATAAGTTTACGTAAGAATTTTCCATTGTTACAGAAGTAACAAATTGGCTTGCTGAACCTTGAAAAGTCCTCCTTAAGGTTCTGTAACGTCTAGCTTTTCCAGATACTTTGGAAATTTTGAGAAAATGAAAGATATTATGTACAATGTTTGTACCCATGACGCAAGAGCAATATTTCTCATAAAAGTTAAATTTTGGTGGTCAGATTTCCCACTGAGAAGAACCAAGGGTTCTTAGAGGAATGACTGATGCTAGGTCCAGCGAATGTGTAAGACGAGCCTGGGAGGTGGTAGTGTGCCAGCAAGCTAGAAATCTCTCAGAGAGGAATTGAATCGTGTCAAAAGGACACAGGAGACAACTTGAAGCGGCTCCCACTGGCCTAAGATGGGCTAGTTTTAGTATAAAATAATAACCGCAATGGATTAAAACACCATACATATATATGCCTTTATAATCACACCAAAAAGAGCCCCATTTTGGGTACCTTCACAACTAGCGCAATAACAGATTATCCTGACCTTCAATAAATAAAGGGAAAGAGTCTTGACTGTCTTGTATACACTGTATTTCAGAACAGTAATCGATAAAGTAGAATTCCTTTAATAAAGGAATTACAGAAATGACAAAATTAGGAAATCATTGTTTTGCAACCTCAGTGAAATAATAGATCTATACAACAATCCTCAACAAATGCTAAAGAAAATTAAGTGAAGTAATGGGGGTCATTACAATGGAGAATGCGGCTGACCCCATCTGACCCCACTGATCAATCTTAGCCATCTAAGAGCAGCGGGACCAGACAGGTCCCCCATGACTGGTTGCAGTAAACACTCAGCACCACCTATGAATAACTGAATCTGAATATGACCAAGCCTCTACATCTAAATATAGGTTTATAGGAAAAGTCCAAAGAACGAAGAGAACAGCAAGAGGAAGCGACTGGCCAAATCCAGAACACGGGATATTCTCCTCCTTCTACCCAATCAATGGCACAAGGCGGGTTGGGTAGAGGAGGACTGCTACAGAATGAGAGAGGTGTAAGAGGCTAGCAAAAAAAGTGCAGAGTCGGGCTGGCCCCATGGCTGAGTGGTTGAGTTCGCGCGCTCCGTTGCAGGCAGCCCAGTGTTTCGTTGGTTCGAATCCTGGGCGCAGACATGGCACTGCTCATTGAACCACGCTGAGGCAGAGTCCCACATACCACAACTAGAAGGACCCACAACGAAGAATATACAACTATGTACCGGGGGGCTTTGGGGAGAAAAAGGAAAAAAATAAAATCTTTAAAAAAAAAGTGCAGAGTATTATCTTATTTGGATTTTTGTTCAGTTTTATTGAGGTATAATTAACAAATAAAATTTTAAGATATTTGAAGTGTACATTGTGATGATTTGATATACGTATACATTATGAAAGAATTCCTCCCATCTAGTTAGTTAACACATCCATCACTAAGTATATTTCTTTATTTGTTTATTTATTTCAGTGAGAATATTTAAGTTCTACTCTCTTAGCAAATTTCAAGTATACAGTACAGTGTTGTCAACGGTCACTATGTTATACATTAGATCCTCAGAACTTATTCATCTTGTGGCTGAAAGTTTGTACCCTTTTACCAACCTCTCCCTATTTTCCTCACCGCCCCCCCCCCCAGCCCCTGGCAACCACTTGTCTCTCTCTGTTTATGTGAGTTTGACTTTTTTTTTAAGATTCCACATATAAGTGACATCATGTAGTATTTGTCTTTATTGATCTTCTTTGGATCCTTGTTAGAGCCAACGAGCTATAGAAAGATATTTTCAAAACAATCATGGTATTTTGGCTACAAACTGGAAATACAAATATAGATGATATTTAGCAATTGTTAATTTTGTTGGCATGGGGGCATGGTGGTTAACTTCTAAAAAGTCCTTAGAATATAAAGTTGCATGCTGACAATATATACCAGTGAAATGACATGATGTCTGGGATTTTTTTTAATATTCTTGAAAAAAATGTTGGGAGAGGTGTTTAAAGGAAAAAAAAGTGTTGCAAAATGTTGGTCACTATTGAAACTCATGAGGGGTACATGGGGCACATTGTAGGATTTTTTTGTACCTTTGTGTATACTTGAAATTTGTTTTAAAAATTGGTAAACAGTGTCTCCATGACGACCCTGAGTGTTTCCGGTCCAGATATCTGAGTAGGTTTTCCACATCTGGACGCCCATCATACTGCAGAATATGTGAAACGGACTGTTGAAGTTTGTCCCTAAAATTTTCTGGCAAGATTTCCAGACTATTTTTACACTGCTGCAGCGTGATAAAATATCCCGTCATCATTAAGTATTCTTGAGGTTTTGTGTTTTTTTGGTACTAATTTATTAGGCAATGGTATGACATAGCTGTACATATTTTAGGTGTTTTCTCACTAATATCCTTGGCAACGACTGAACACATGGCTATTTCTAAACCATTTCCTTTAAAAATACAGTTGATGGAAAAAGTGTTAGACTCTTGATGAGGCATTCTGGGGTGGCATATAAATATGTAACAACACATTTCAAAACCTTTCTCCAAAACCCAGGGTCAGAAGCTGTGACATTCTTAGTCAAAACTCAGAAATGAGGATGTGAAAACATAACTTCCCATGTCAGGCTCACAAATACGGCAGGAGGAATTGTTTGTTACATTTTCTATTAAAACAGCAGCTGTTTGATGCTCTGGGGCTCCAAGATGACAGCTGGAAAGCTGTAATCCAAAAGAAGGGCTAGCTCCCAGTGTCTAACCATATCCCCAGAAAGACATAGTCTGTTAGTGAAGTAGTCACAAGCTTGTCAACACCAGTGATGGCTGGTGTCTGCACATATTACAATACTGATATCGTTTATCATTTTGACACTTGCATTAGGATATTATCTTTATTTGGTGGCTGCTTCAGGCCTCAAATCCTAAAAATGAATAAATGTTTCACTTCAGTATTCTGGGATTTATTAGCATACACCTGAGACAAACTAAATAGATGGCAAGCCGTACCATTTGCCATATATATGTATAGAAGAGAATACGGTATAGTACATTTAACGTTATATTCTTTAAACTTAGAGATCCTCTTTAGAACCTTCATTATTCATATTTAGGGATTATACTAGAATTACCAAGCTTTAGCTTATCCAAATGACTGAAGTAAAAATCCTGCTTTGTTGTGAAACACCAAAACAATTCAAGAATAAATGGAAATGAATGTATGTTTCACATTATGTATCTACTGGGCTAGCTAACTCTTTTAAAGATACAGGATAATTTTTAACCTCCAATTCACTTTGTGCCTTTGACAGCCTCTTGCTTAGGCATAGCTGTCAGTGGATATGAGTTTTCTAAGAGAAGAGAAGGTCTTTGTGTCTATGATGGGTCACTTTTCCCTTGTAATGTTTGAGCTACACCATCTGATCAAAGTTCAAAGAGGAGTAACAAACAGAGAAGATAGCTGTCACTCTACGAGGAATAGGTGATGTCCACTGTGTACCAGAAAGGAGCTTGGATGGTGTCTGAGCTCGCCTGGGGCTTCTGGGTGCTGGTGACAAAGGCTGCCTGATTGCTTACTCAGGCTGAGCTCAGTGGTCCAACCAGCTTCCACCTACCTGGTACCTCTCCAAATCCCTTCCTAAGACAAAGAGTCTAGTAATACAAAAAACTCTAACCCATTTCTTGTAAATCTTTGCCCTCTTATACATGGCCTAAGGCTTGGTCTCTGATTTCCTTCCATTGAGGTATTGGGTAAAGTCAAGTCCAGCTGAATGGAGAAAAGGACCCCAAGGTCTACATACATTGAAGATCAACCTAGGGGACAGTTTAACATATTACCCCACATAAATTTTATTATAAAAACAGAATACTTGGGGCCAGCCTGGTGGCATAGTGGTTAAGTTCACGTGCTCTGTTTCATGGCAGCCTGGGGTTCACCAGTTGGGATCCCAGGCACAGACCTATGCACCGCTTATCAAGCCATGCTGTGACAGGCATCCCACTTATAAAATAGAGGAAGATGGGCACAGATGTTAGCTCAGGGCCAATCTTCCTCAAAAAAAAACCCAGAATACTCTCCACTATAAAGTTTTTGGACTGTTACAGTCCCACCTGGTGAGATAGAAATTCCTTTTTTGAGACTTTTGCATACTCTCATTCTTCGGTCTCTACCCAGTCCTCAAGGTCCAGCTTACCCGCAGTCTTTCATCACAGCTATCTCCTGGGCTTCGCCATTCTAGATGCACCTCAGTTTATAAGGTTTTCAATACATCCCTCTAAAAACGCACTAGTTTTGCCTCCAGGAATGTATTATTATCAGCTGGGTGATATTGAGTTCATTACTAAATTCATAAATGCGAATGAATTAGTATAGCACAAAATGTTATAACTCTTTCACTAAACAAAATGAGTGACTTTGAATAAAGTTACTTTAAATAGTTGTTTTCAAAAAAGATACTTAACCTCACTGGGTTGTGGAGATTAAATTTAATGCGTAGCACACCACAAATGCTGTTCAAATATAAAGTCAATACTAAGCCTTTGCCTATTATGCACAGATGATATTCAGTTAACTTTGAAAGTAACGATACCATGTGATTGAGCCTGCATTTGGCAATGTCCCATCCTAATGAACTATTGTTCTATTTATATAAGCGCCAGATATCCTATTTCTGGGGAGAGTACATTTAAGACATGGAAAATATTTTCAGAAGAATTAAGATACTTTTTTGAAAAACTCTCTTTAACAGAGTACATGCAAAACTTTTACTATAAATTGTAAATAGTGATTTAAAGATATAAACCAACTATGTATACCATTTGTACATAATAGCTATACATGTTATAACTAACATGGAGTAAGTCCATGCCAACTGACTCGTTTGTTACCAAGTAAACACGAATTCTGAAGCCCGCATTTATACCTAAGATAATCCCACAGGATGTGATATCTTTCAGTGAGGAAAAAGGAACTGGGTCACAGGATTATCCTAATTATACTAATACAAATGTAAACAGATACAAAGTAAATACAAAATGAGGAATCTAATCTGAGATAACCTAGTTAAATAACTGCCCCCCCCCAAAAAGATCCCTGCAAAAAAGTAGGAAGGAAGAAATAAATTAGAAAAGGCACAGCAAGACATAAAGAAAAGGAAAAAAAACAAAAACAACGAAAGCAAAATGAAGATCTTATTTCCTAAATCTGATGTTCACTCAAGAGAAATATCAAATTGCCACATTTCAGTAAAGTTTGGATCTCTCTGTTCTCTAATGATAGGACTATGCAGAGAATGATCAAATGAATGTGACATCTCTTTTCCATGCCCCATGCCAATGGTAATCTGCCAGCATAGGGATGAGAAAGTGAGTACAAATATTTTTCTGTTGTGCTTGTTAGTGGTTATAAAAAAAATGTGGTAAAAAGTAGACAAATAAATAAAGTGAAAATACTTCTATAGGAAATACAAACTCCTTTATAGTCAATGGTACAACAAGAGGAAGTTTCAGAAGCCAAGGTTCAGGAAACCAATCCAGCTCCAACGTCCTTCCCTCACTTGACCGATGTGGACTGAAAATATGCTCAAGAATTTAAGAATTTACAATATGATTTTTATTGATGTAATCAAAAGTGGAGAAGACCAGTTTAAAATCAACCATGATTTTAAACAGGGGCTGAAAACTGTGGCTTAAGATTGTAAGTTTGTGAAAAATTTGAGCCAAAGAAAATATTCTTTACAAAGACAATAATCTGACTTAAAAGGAAAATTTAAATGTCACATTAAGAACTGGACTGTGACTTACTACTCAAAGCCATCTACAGCTTCAGTGCAATTCCAATCAGAATCCCAAAGACATTCTTCATGGAAATAGAACAAAGAATCTTAAAATTCATATGGGGCAACCAAAGACCCCGAATTGCTAAGGCAATCCTGAGAAAAAAGAACAAAGCTGGAGGCATCACAATCCCTGACTTCAAAATGTACTGCAAAGCCGTGGTGATCAAAACAGCATGGTACTGGTACAAAAACAGGCACACAGATCCATGGAACAGAACTGAAAGCCAAGAAATAAAACCGCACACCTACGGGCAGCTAATCTTCAACAAAGGTGTTAAGAACAGACAATGGAGAAAAGATAGTCTCTTCAATAAATGGTGCTGGGAAAACTGGACAGCCACATGCAAAAGAATGACAGTAGACCATTATCTCACGCCATACACAAAAATAAACTCAAAATGGATCAATGACTTGAAGATAAGTCCTGAAACCATAAACCTCCTGGGAGATAATATAGGTAGTACACTCTTTGACATCGAACTTAAAAGGATCTTTTCGAATACCATGTCTTCTCAGACAAGGGAAACAAAAGAAAAAATAAACAAATGGGAGTTCATCAGACTAAAGAGCTTCTGCAAGGCAAAAGAAACTAGGATCAAAACAAAGAGACAACCCACCAATTAGGGGAAAATATTTGTGAATCATATATTGGACAAGGGGTTAATCTCCACAATATATAAGGAACTCACAAACTGAACAACAAAGAAACAAACAGCCTGATCAAAAAATGGGCAGAGGATATGAACAGACATTTTTCCAAAGAAGATATACAGATGACCAATAAACACATGCAAAGATGTTCAACATCACTAATCATTAGGGAAATGCAAATCAAAACTACACTAAGATACCACCTTACGCAAGTTAAAATGGCTATAATGACTAAGACTAAAAATAGCTAATGTTGGAGAGGGTGTGGAGAAAAAGGAACCTTCATATACTGCTGGTGGGAATGCAAACTGGTGTAGCCACTATGGACAACAGCATGGAGATTCCTCAAAAAACTAAAAATAGACCCAACTATCCCATTACTGGGTATCTACCCAAACAACTTGAAATCAACAATCCAAAGTAACATAAGTTCCCTATGTTCATTGCAGCACTATTCACAATAGCCAAGACATGGAAACAATCCAAGTGCCCATTGACTGATGATTGGATAAAGAAGATGTGGTATATATATATATATATATATATATACACACAATGGAATACTACTCAGCCATAAAAAAAGACAAATTCATCCCATTTGCAACAACATGGAAGGACCTGGAGGGAATTATGCTAAGCAAAATAAGCCAGACTGATAAAGACAAAAACCAGATGATTTCATTCATATGTAGAATATAAACAAACACATGGACAAAGAAAACAGTTCAGTGGTTACCAGAGGAAGGGGGGTCACAGTGGGCACAGGGGGTGAAGGGCAGCATTTATGTGGTGACAGTCAAGAAATAATATACAACTGAAATCTCGTATTGATGTAAACTATTATGAACTCAATAAAAAAAAAAAGAACTGGACTGTGACTTCCGTTAGGTTGTATGTCAGCCTTTCAAAGAAGCAGTGAAAACTTTTGTAGCTTTTATTAAGGGAAAGAAAGGACATGTGTTAAGGTAGATAATTCTATTCAACTATGTAATTGAATATACATATAGGTTAAAACAACAAATATTTATGTGTATATATAAATGTATATATGTATATAATAAGCATTTATTTATTCAACAAATATTTATAGATGGCCTACTGTGTTCCAGGCATCATTCTAGGTGCTTAAGATACTTCAATGAATAAGACAATCAAAGAACCTTGCTTTTGTGAAACTTACATTCAAGTGGAGAGACACACAATAAACAATGACCCTGCAAATCGCTATATTCTATCGTACGTTAGAAGTTAATAAGATTGGAGGGGATTAGGAACGGGGCTAGGTAGGGGTTGCAGTTTTAGGCAGGGTGGGCAGAGTAGACCTCATTGAGAAAGCGACCATCTGTGCAAAAACTGAGGACTTTATAAGCAGAGCAAGATCTGAAGGAAGGGCAATCCAGGCAGAAGGAACAGAGTGTGAAGGGGTTCAGACATGCATTGTGAGAAGAGGAACAGCAAGGAAGCCAGCTTGACTAGATAAGGGAGGGAGAGTGGGGAGGAGTAGAAGAGATCTGAAAAGTTAATTAGGGAGCAGATCATTTTGGTCTTTGGAGAGGAGTTGGGCAGTAATTAAACACATCATATTCTCGACTAGAGACAGGGCACACAACTGCTCACTCCCCAAGGAACTCTCTGCCTGCTAGTGGATGAAACAATTAGAATGCGGTGTAGAAAGTGTGGCAGGGATAAGGTGGGTGCTATCAGAGGCTGCGAGAGGGACATCGTTCCTAGATGTGGAGATGGAGATAGACGACTTCCCCTAACAGACCCAAATTTTGAAATGTAAGTAAAATTCAGCCAGGGGAAGAAAGGAGAAGGGTTTTCCAGCCTAAGAGAGCAGTACATACACATTATTCAATTAACAAATAGTTATTTGACACTTATTGAGTAAGTTCTAGGAATAGTTTTAGGCATTGGGGGAAACAGTAGTGATCAAAACTGACTTTTTTTTTTAAATTCTTGCTCTCATAGAAAAGGGTAAAATCAATAAGGGGTAAAAGGACGGACTATTCAGGGAACTTCAGGTGCTTTAGTGTGACGTGTGGAAAAGGCATTTGTGGATGTGACCAGGTGGTAAACAGTAGCAGATCCTAAAGGTCTAGATTTCATGCTAAGAATTTTGGATTTTATCTTGAAGAAAGGTAGGGGGATGGGTCTCCTGAAGGATATTCCTCTGGGGAAGTGCATGGTTTCTCTGAGCCTACATCAGATGGTGAAAAGATTATACAATTGAGAATATAGGAGACAGACTACCATTGTTTTCAAAAGATAGCTTCCAATGGCCTTCCCCCGCCCACTTATGATGTTTGGAAAGAAAACACAACTAGGAGAGAAGATGTTAGGACATAGCCTTATATATGTAAGAAGCTTGGGAGTGTTTACACTGTATATGATTCATTGCTATTCCCTTCTCCATGGGAAAATTTCACTTGTGAAACACTTACATTCTTCCGTTGTAAAACAAAAGCTTAAAAATAATACCCATCCATCCTTGTAAAACGACAAGCCAATTTAAACTTGGGGGGAAACAACTTGAAACAGGTTGGGGAAGGGTCCGGAGGGCTTTCATTTACTGACTTGTGTTAGTTTACTAGATAAGACACACTCCCTTGCTTTTATGTGGGCTAATCTCCCATTGACCCCCAAGGCCGTACTGGAGCATCCATCACAAAGTAAACAGGAGTTTTTTTGCTTTCTGATTGTATCCACTGACACTCTTTTTCCCCCTGAAGATAGATCATCTTCTCCTTCAAATTACTTTTCATTATCTGAAGTCAATCTAGATTTTATTCCAAATCTGAATGCAATTTGTAGAAAGTTTTCTTTTGGTAAGTTGTAATAGAAACAAGCATGCCATCTTCACATTCACACATATTTTTAGATATCTAAATTTCTTAAAACCTCAAGCATTCCTGTAATTATATTATCAAGACGAGTTTTGTGTTTCCAAAACAGCGCCACAGTCCTATGCAGGTGATAGAGGTAGTTAAGAATTAGCCCTGGCATGGAGCCCCGCAGGCTGATTTACAGGCTCAAAGTTTACTGAGCCAGATGCTGGTGTTTTAAAAAAGCATCGCTAAGCTTCTCCAAGAGGTAAAATGAAGTTCTTCTAAAAAGTCACCAAAGAATCTGCCTCACTTAAGAAACCTGTGGCATCTAAGGTGATAACAGAGCCGAGTCGTTTCAGTCTGGCTGCCCAACTTGACTGAAAACTTAGTGACAGATAAAACGTAAATCAGAGCCCTTATCATTCTGCTTCCTTGCTTGCCAAATGGGGGGTTCGTTTATCAGCGACCTATAGGCCCACTGACTGCTTTCCCCCTTAGTGCTGGCCAGTGGGACAGAGCCGGCTGGAAGCTAAATGGCTGTTCTAAAACGTGTTCATGTAAACAAGCCAGGGTAAGACTTCCTTGAGCTGCCAGTTAGCGAAGTGTCATCCATCTCACTAAACTGTACATTTGATAGGGGCATATCATCGATATCTTAAAAAGAAAACAAATAAAAAGAAAAAAGCCAAGTTCCCTGCTTTAGGCTGGGACCTCTCATGCTGATAAAAGTACTAAGAATTAAATTGCTTGGGCCAACAATGCCTATGGCTACTTATTCAAAGGAAGGTAGAGATTGGGGCAAAGAGGCAGGAGTTTTTTTAAAGACATTTAGAAATATCATTGGAGTCCTCCAAAAAAGCCCATCACAATCACTTTAATTTCCACTAAGTACCGTACTAGCTGAAAAGTATGTTTGCCTAATATCTAAAGGAACAATTCCATGAGCCTATTGAAGAGATGTCAAAATTTGTTATTTTTTTATCTTTTCATATGCTTACAGGAACAACACGATTTTCTAGGCGTAGATGCAAATTTCACAACCCAGTCCAATATTGCTACTCTGGCAAAGCGATTTATTGATACTCGGAAAAAGTTGTCATCTTTTATACAGACACTAGTACCCCTCCCCCCCACCTCCAAAAAAGTAACAACAGCTTGGGTGGCTCACTCTAGGATCCTCATCAGTGAGAATATGAGTCTCTCATTTGGGAGAGTTGATAAACATGTTTTCTCACATAGCTAGGGCAACTCTACTTAGAAGGAAAATATGTGACCTTTATAAAAGGCCAAATAGTTGTGTGCTGGCACTGAAATTAAAATGATGTGTCCAGCCAAAGGTAGAATAAATGTCTGGGAAGTAATTTTGGCATTGTTCAAAATGTTTGGATATGAAGTTAATAGTTTAGGAAGAAGTATAAACAATAAATTCTTTATAGGAAGACCAAATTAAAATTACTTATCCTCAGTAACAGAGTAAGAGTAAGCCTAAATATATTCCAATAAGTGATGAAATCTGCTATTAACTTCCTTCTGTGGCAGAAACTTGAGATGCATATAGATGTGCGTTATTTTGACCACACCCAGATATTCTACCATGTATTGTGCGAATAGTGAATACTACTTCCTCACTCAAGGTTGATTCATAGCCGCTGAAAACTCAGATGTTTCCACTGAAAAACTGATGCATGGATATAAATATAGAGAAAATAAACCTGTGACTTACCAAAGATATCAGCATATGAGTTTACTAAACACTATGAAAATGGAGGCCAGAAACATTTGTCTAAAATAACGCCAAAGGCTTCCACTCAAAAAGCTATTTTGGATGTAGATTTCAGGTAAGGCATCACAGGTTATAAACCACGTTTTTCACTTGATCAGGGATTTCTATTTAAATAGAATGTGTTTTCTTAGAGCTTTTGTGCTTCCATTTGGTTTTCTCATGTTGATATAGGTAGTGACTATTTCTTCACCTGGTAATTTTAAGCCATACTACCAGAAGAACTTATCTTGCAAAAGATTTTAAAACATTAATATTTTTAGAGAAATTATTGATAACTTACTAAAACAGAAGGCTGATCTAACACTATATCTCACTGGCAAAAAATCCAACCTTTGTTAGACTTAAGTATAGCATTTGCTGATCAACATTTTGCTGTGTAAAGGTATTGGACCAGAATTGGGGACGTGGGGATTTCTGCCACATTTTAACTGCTTTCTCCACCTAAGCTGTGGAAGTGCAGACTTTCTGGTTTTTTATTATTATTACTCATATATCTACTCATTGTTTTTTCATCAAATATTTTTGCATGGCTACTATGTCCTATAGCATATATACACATTTAATTATATAATCAATACAATATACTATGTACACAAGGGCATATAATTAAACAAAAAGATATTACAATACACTGTTTCAGATCTTGAGGAGCTTTCAATCCAGTTCCAGATATAATATTTTGATAAATTTGCATGAAAATTTTATGAGAATGATGAGATGTCACAAAATAATGTATTTTAAAGTAAATTTCATTAATATCTAAGGAGAGAAATTAAAGATGGCTCCAGTTAGAAGCTGACTGTATTTGAAAGGCTAGTAATCTTGTCCTGTCTTGTCACCAACTTTCAGAAGCACTCCAAATATCTGAATAAGTACTGATATTGGGGTCGCTATCTTAAATTGTCTTCTACAACCTTATACTTATCTAGGACTTCAGAGAAGACCTTACCTTATTATCATTGCCCTCAGAAAAAAAGGAGTCCCAACCTGTCTCAAGTGTTAAACAACCCTGACTTTTAAGAAATCATTTGAGTTAACCTCCAACCTTCATGCTGCAATCTTCCCTTGTCTCACTGTGTCCCCAAAGATGCTTATTAAGTTGTGTTTTGCCATTCTCTCTTTCAAGCTGAATAATGCCAATTCCTGTTTTTTTCAGAGGTAGTCTTTTAATTTTCAAGTATACTGTTGATATTATTAGATTTATTTTCCATTTGGTATTATAACAACTCCACTGCTTTGATCAAGAACTAAAAGCTCTGGAAGATAGCCTGGTTTAGTGGATTAGAGATGGTCAGGAAGTATTTCACCTCTAGATTATTGGATCACATCTGGTCCAGGCAATCATGATACCAACATAGGGGACTCTTCATTTGTCTACACCAGCACTGTCCAATAGAAATATAATGCAAGTCATATATGTAATTTTTAATTTTCTCGTAGTCACATTAAAAAAAGTGAAAAGAAACAGGTGCAACTAATAATATATTTCATTCAACTCAGCATACCCAAAATATTATCATTTAAACCTGTAATCAATAAACAAAATTGAGATAGTTTACATTTTTTTATGGTATCTTTGAAACCTAGTACGTATTTTACACTTGCAGCACATCTCAATTTAGACTAGTCACATTCACGTGTTCAATAGCCACGTGTAGCTGGTGGGGACTGTATTGGACCACGCAGGCCTCCATAAAACTAGAGGGCAGTGTCAGTGACGTTTGCTTAAAATGTGAACATCTTCCCCGTGGATAGGCTCAGCGGGTAGGAAAGCTGAATCCGTTCTCCCTATTAGAGGTGGTCCTTGTTCTCGGTCTCTGTGCTATTTATTCCAAGTCTGAACGGTGGTCGTTATAGTCAGTTTTATCACATTTCAAAGTATTCAAAAATTCTACATCAAGTCTACAAGCGTAATGGTAATTACCTAATACTCCTTAATGCAAAGAGACATTAGGTGTGCCTTTTCTTGTGTGTTTACCATTTAGCGCAGCTCTATTTCTAGGGTTCATCAGCCAGTCCAGCAATATTTATTAGGGCGAGGCATTGTTAAAGCACTAGGGACAAGCCATGAGGGACACGGAGTTCTGGTCTTCAAGGAACCTCTATTCTAGATCCACTCAAGTAACATTATTTCTACTTTTCACAGGTTTTGTCTTGTGAGGGGTTTACATGGGCTTAGCAGACTACTCGCTCACCCAGTATCCTCTTGAGTATTAAGAAGAAAAAATATCCTGAGTCGTTTTTTCTTTTGTCCTGTAACATTCAATTTGGCAAGTTTTCTAGGAAATAAACTCCCTTGGAAACAATTAAATCAAATTTTTCACATTTTTCCTTTTCATAAATACTTTGTAATTAACTGTGTAAAATAGTGATATTTCATCTTGTCTTGAGTACCATATTATATATGATCTCTTTCCTCTTAAAAAAAACAGCAAAGAAAAAATACCAAAAAAACCCCAAAGAATAGTTGAAATAAAAATCATAAAGTAGAATCCGTAGAGATACAAACATCTGTTAAATGAACCACCAATTTCAAGTGTTCTGTGGGCAGGAGTTGCCTATTGACAGACAGAAGCTCACTTAAGAGCTGACAGAATGACTCCCTCCTGCACCTAGGGAATTAAATTGTTTCTCGTTTCAGTTGAAAGTTAAGCTCAAGTTCTCATTAGATGTTCTACCAGCTTCTAACAAAGCAAAGCGCTCAGGACTTCGCTTGGCACAACATACCCTTTCCCTCTATTTATCAGCTGACTTTAATGTTCTCTCTTTTTAGCCTTCAAGTTTCTGTGACCTTAATATGACATTTTAGTTGGGTGATTAATCGCTGTTAAATGGCACCGTGCTGATTAAACGAAGGCCTTTTTGGCATAACAGTCAGTTACAATGCTGCGATTCAGTGCGATAAGCTTAAACATACACAATTAGATGCAGTAATATCTAATTTGTCAAAGCTCTTGTGGCTTAATTTTCTGCCACGAAGCTTGAAAGAAACAGTGACTGGACAAGAAGCTCCAGATTTATTGCTTAAGTACCTTCAGTAAATTGATCTTGCCCATCACGTAATCTCATTTTGGACATTTTGGGAGACAGTGAAGCTCAACTAGCCTGAAACCTCCTTAAAAATGGGCCTCAGGGTTCCTGATCACAGAACTTGAAAGCGGAGCAACGAGATATGACTGTCTCTTTAGAGGCAGACAACAACTCATTTGCCTGGCCAGAGCTCTCCTTTTAGGATAATTGCATGAAAAGAATAAATGTCAGTAAAAGGATGAAAGATTCATGTAGGGAAATAAAAATATATACTGAGTCCTGAAAACATCATACTGAAACAGGCCACAGCGCTATTATGTGAAAAATAAAACAGGGGCAGCTGACATTTCGTTTAAACAGGTTATTACGATCATAATTATCTTATCCTAACAATAGTCAGCTTTTCTGGCACGGGTTTTCAAGCAGGCTAGTACTTTCTAAGTAGAAGAAAAAGAAGATATCCTTCTCTTGCAATTTTTGAAATAACAATTACTTTTCCATTTGATAAATAGGAAAGGAGTAAATAGGAACATTTTCTTCAGATTAAATACGAAAATCATCTACTATTTTAGCCTGATAAATACACAAATAGTAAAGCTTATATTCAATGAATATCCCACAAACATTTATTGGATTATTGAAGGCATTGCTCTAGATGCCAGGGAGATAGAAAAATTAGTAAGGTGATAGTCTTTGTTTCTGGAGCCTCTAGTGGATATAGATAGTTATTATATTAGACAAAAAGCATATGCTGTGATAGAAGTGCAAAGAGATTAATCTTACCTGGAACAGTATATAAGGCACAAGGTCAGCTCAGGAGGAGATGCAAAATTGGCAAGAGCTACTTAGCAGGTAGTATTTGAGCAAACCCTTAACAGGAACATAGAATTTCTCTTTATAGATAAAGGATATTGCAGGGAGGGAAAAGGACATGATAAAAGCAATGCTGTAAAAGTGCAAGGCAGAATTATTTCATACCTAAGAAAGTATTTTTAAAATATTTACACAAATTTTCATACTTTCGTATCAAATATCAAAGTTGGTCTAGTCATTAGGATACACACTAAGAGATTCCCAAAAGAACAGTTGCTCGAACAAGATGGAAGTTTGGTTCTCTCTCATAGAGGAACTTCAGTATGAGTTGGCTGTCCAGGGCAAGTAGGCATCTGCGCTCCACAAGGTCATACAGGGACCCAGGCTCCTTCTACCCTATTGACCTGCTAGACTTGGGATTGCCCTCATCCAAAAGGTTGACACTAGCTCACTAGAACCACGTCCTTGTTCCTATACCTAGATGGAGAGAAAAAGGTGGGAGGCAAGAAGCTTCATTTCTAAGGAAGTGACCCAAATGTTGCACACAATAGCCAACAATGAAGGTCCACCTAGGAGGCTTGTGTCTTGTGGAAAATCCAAAGAGTTCTATTACAAATATGAAGAAGGGGAGATTGGATACTGTGGGACAATTAAGCAGTTTCTGACATAGTAGGTGCTCAGCCAATGTTAATTCCTTAATGAATGAATGAACGATTAAATGAACAACTGAATGTCTCTATGTTCTATACAAGACTCAGTCTAACACAGGAATCAGTAACCTCTTAGTGCCTTTTGTAAATCTAAAGAATTGAAGAGGAGTTGTGCCAGATGTTTCTTGGGAGGAGTTTGTGTGTGTGTGTTTGTGTGTTTGTGTTTGCAGTGTGTGGTAGGGAGGATAGTGAAGGGAAAGGTGAAGAAAATCTGACCTGCCAGAGAATACTGGGGTGTCACTGGCAACAGCAGTTTCTCTTAGTTGCTCCTTAATGAAGCAAACAATTTCTCAACCTTAAAGAGAAAATTGTTTCTAGACCTATGCCCCACACTGGGACCCTGGAATGACATTAGCTCCACAGCTCTCTACCAGCCATGTCTCCTCATCATCTTGACAGTCCATGCTCATCTCATGCCTTTGATTCAGCTGTTATGCAACAGGCTTTTTCTCTGGAGGAAGCACATGATGGAATCTTACGGCTCCAAGTCTCTAAGACTTCACGTCTTCATCCTTCTACTCTATCTATATTTTCATAAGAAAACTGTGTCTATGGTTTCGGAAGGATATCTTTAGGATTACAAACCTGAGTTCTAATTGTATTTTATGTCTGGCTCCAAAAAGAAACTTCATATACATAAAAAGTTTATCTACACACATAAATATATAAGTATACATGTGTGTATACATAATACATATACATACATGTGAATGCATAGATACATAAATATATAATTTAAAGCATACCGAATTAAAATGACTACAGATTCATTGAAGACAAGGATTTGTTTCCATATCTCACAAGAGAACACAGTCTAGAACTCAGAGTAGGAGGAAGTGAATAATATGGGATTGACTTTAATGAAGCACGTAATTCTAATGTCGTGGAAGTTTGGTCATAAATTACCACATGTGCACCTCTTCATATAGTGTTATTAATCTATGAATAACTAGGAGTCTTAGAAAAGAGGTAAATTATACATGTCTAGAAGTAACCACGGATATAGAGAGAATTTCAAAAGCAAGGAAAATTGATTTGTATTTTTATAAATATGGCACTTCTAACAGACAAAAAGCAGCATAATGTAAGGATAGAGATGGAACTTTTATCAAAAAGAAGACACAATGTTTTCATTATCTGATGAGGTCAGTCATCAAATCTGATTTTTGTCATTCTGTTGTTGCCACAATTCCAGGGAAGCCTATGTGTAGACATTGTCTTCATATTGAATGCTGCCTAGAACACTGCAGGTACTGAAGTGCCCTGAAGTCAAGGAAAGTGAGTCACTGGAATCTTCATTCATTCATTCACTCCTCTGTTCATTCACTCACTGAAGGAAATCCAGGCCATAATTTAAGACCTCTGCCTTCAAGACTCTTACCGTCTAGTAAGGAATTTACATTCTAGTGGAGTGCTGGTGTCTACATTTTGATCTTTCACACCTATCTTTAAAGAAATTTTGTGTATGTACCCTTCATTTTTGTTCATTTATCTATAAATATGTGTACTTCCATGCTAATTACATATATCAGAAAGTATACAGAAATATAAATTCTTTGATAATGACAGATAAAAAGGAAATCATATTTTGAAATAAACTTGATGGCTTCATATTATCATTAGTTAACATCTCACCACACAATATGTACTTAACGAAATGTTCAAGTTAAAGCCGGTGGATATAAATCTTTTTTGATAATTTTTTCTTTTGGCTGACCACTTAACACATAGTATCAGACTGTCAATGTTTTCATCATGCTTTATGGCTGGCAGAATATTTATTAATAGTAGAATACATATTGACTATGCTATTTTCTTTTTGGTCCCTTGGGTTTGCATTAATAATGTTGTTTTAAGTGGCAATTTATCAGAAAGAACATTTTTAAGCTAGATGTTAATCATGTGGGGGGTGTTTTAGCGATAATCATAAAGCTACATAACCAGAAACATACAAAAACTGTACTATGTTGCAATATGCAGAGATGATCAAATGATCTAATGAAGACACCACCTCCTCACAGTAAAGACAGCACTCTTATCTCAGTTTACTTTGCATAGAGGGCATGACATGCAATCTTCTGATATACAGGACCTATGCTGAGGTGAGAATGAATCAGTGACAATTTAAGTATAATAAAGCTAAGTTCTTTCTTTTTTTTAGATAAAAAAATAAGTATGAAGAGAAATTCTAATATTTTTATTGCAACCTAATGGATTGTTTTGTGTACCGCACTTTGGAGACCACTGTAGAAGAGAGTTGGGATTAAAATAACTATTCTAAGAGATTTGAGCCATGTTGGTTTCAAAGAACCAAGGAATCACGGTGGTGTAACTTTTTTGTGGTTTATTTAAGATTCAATTCTTACATCTTTCATAGTGATTAGGTGCACCACCTTAGACCAGGAAAACAATTACCACTGTGGAAAACCTTTGGTTTCAGGAAAAACTTTCATCAGAACCCTTGGATCAAGCCCTAGAATTCATAGGTCAGACTTAAAAAACAAAGTGATTATAGAATAATATAAAAGGTTAAATAATCCAGTACTGCAAATTATCACAAACCGGGGGTTGTAAATGAAGAGATTAATTTGCATTTAGTGAACGAAAGGAATCATTTAAAAAGAATATTAGTCAGGTCTGGGCCTTGTGAAGAGGCACATTTTGGCTGGAGAGATACTTCCTCAGGGGAAACTAAGGAAAACAGCAAGCAGTGTGAATAGAAGGCAGCAAGGTTAATAGATTATTTTTGTTTAAGTAATTGATGTCTTTCACCTATAGATACAAACTGAAATGTGAATTGCAAGTGCAGCTTGGGGAATAGCCAAAGCTGAGGAATTCTGAGTTGCAGGGTGTAGACTGATGGAGAGAACTAGATCAAACGCATCTTTTTTGTCTGGTCTTATGTCATATTGGTGACAAATAAGGCTTAGGGTAGAGAATTCTAGACTTTTAAAAGATCACTTCTTTCAGTTCCTTCTTCTTTATAAGAAAAAACGGTTTTAAGATTTATTGAACAGTTAATATGTATTAGACATTATGTAATTCAATCATTACATGACCATGCAATATGAATATTCCTACCTTGCAAATGAGAAAGTGGAAGCCAGAGCCACAAAGCTGGTGATGTTATCCCCGCCTGTCTTCAAAGCCAATGCTTGGGTCACTGCTTTTAGGTCAAAAAACAGTAATACAGCATGAAATTCTTTGCCTCCCTTAAAAATAACAGAAAGAAATAAAGGAAAGCAAAAAAAAACCCCAAACAATTTAAAAGCATGTATTTAGGACTTTTATAGATTTTAAAGAAAACAGTCTAATTATTCTTATCACAGGTAAGAATGTTAATGAAAATCTCATGGGAAGACAAAGATAATGCAAAGACACATCGATGGGCCTTAAGAAGTACTGATTAAGGGAACTTGGCTACCAGAATTGTTCAAGAAAGACATCAGAAAACTCTAGGGAGCTGTCAAAGGGAAAAAAGAAAAGCAGAGAATTTGAAGGGGTCTGGAGAGATTGAAATTTGTCTGCATTGTACCTTTCTTTTGACAATTCACATCCATCTTAAGCAGAATCATTGTTTATTCTTGTTATGCCAGGTTTCCTTTTCTGGTCTGTTGGTTCTCTAGGGTTTTGTAGGCCAGTAGTTTGAGTTTTCAAATTTTAAAAGCATTTGGGATTTCAAAAAGACAAAATATAAAGGATACCCAGCAGCACAGTTTACTTAGGAGGTTTCAATCATGATAATCTGCATAGTGTATAAGAATTCCTACCTCTACTGTCTGTCTCTTTTCTCTTTAGTGTCTGGGGAAAAGCCAAGAACCCCTTCCTCCAACTTAAATAACCTATAAAATTTTGGTGAAATTATTTTGTCCCATGTTCCTGATTCTTTTTCTGCTGTAATGAACCCAATGAACTTGTAAGAGCCGCCAGTGACAGTGTAATGAACTGGGTCATGGGCAGAGAGTCAAGTGCTGCCTTATGACTTCACTGTCACTACCTTATGGAATTTGGCAAACCTCCTAAATGCCAGACTACAACCTAGGTTTGCATTCTGTGGCTCTTGAGATCTCAGAGACTTACTGCAGCCATGGCTGAGAAGGAATGAACCCGTGAAGAGGTGCCAAGCTGAAGTGATCACAACTTAATCTGAGCCAAAAGGCATTTCTTTGCAGCAGGCATAAAGCAAGATTAAACTCCCATAACCCATACATAACACAGAAATCATTGCTAAAGAGATTCAACATCATGCCAGACATGAAGTGAATTATTTCTCTCCATCCCTGTCTCACCACAGTTTCCTCCCACTTGGTCACACATGGTAAGCATTCATCTAACCTCAACTACAGTCCCTTAGTCTTATCGCTAGATCTGCACTCCCCTGACTTGAGCACGATGGAGTACATATTTCCAATGTAAAAAGACTGACATCATTATTATTTTAATTACCTAGTTGCCAGTTTGCATTCTTTTTCTCCCTTTCTCTCTCTTAACATCACTCCCATCTCCCACTCTATCCCAGCACCACCCCCCGAAAAAATTTAGTTTTGCTACATTCACTGAAAAATTATTATAAGTTTAGGATCTCAGACTCCATGGTAATATAGATTGTTTTCATGTCATCTGCAAGCTGTCACCATACATTTGGCACCACTAAAACACTGACTGGAGGAATGATGGCATTGTCATATTGAGGTCTTTTAACTATTTTGTGACTTTTTTAGTATTTAGAAAATGAACAACAGGGTATTTTCTTGGACATTTTGGCCAAATGAAAAACTGGTTATTAATTTATGTTATGTTTGTCAGTGAGGTCCAAAATAAAAATTGTTAGCATGTTTCATTAATGGTGACCACGTACACAATTTTGCTGTTTACAAAACTGTGTTGTAGTTGGGTCTCAGTGTACATTTTACACACACACCCGTTTTTAAGGCCTGTGTGTTTATATGTATGAATTAACTAAAATATTTTCAGAGACTTAATGAAGAGAGACAATACAGGAAGTTTCGATTTCCTCAAAGGACCTTTTACAGTTTTCATTGCATTTTTTTTAAAAGAGAGTTTTGACCACACACACATACATTCTCGAACTTGGAAGACTAGTTTCCTGTTATAATCAACACAGATTACTTTTGGACTTAAAAAAACTCAGACAAGTCTTCTAAATTGTTGAACTCTCTGGGTACGTGGATCTTCTGCTTTGTTAGGTTTATTTACTTTACAGTTTCCCTTCTTTTCTCGCTTTACAGCCTGTTCAATATCACTGACGAAATCATAGAAAGAACTCCAGCATCATCTGACTAAGCCACAATCACTGATGCAAGAGAATGCTTATTTAAAGAACCAGGGTAGGTGGTGATCTGCGCTATTTTTAAATCACTATATGGCTAGAAAATATAAACATTGCTTCGAATTATAGAATGTCTTCATATGTTTTATAGATTTATAATTATTTTCTCATCAGTGACTCATTTGAAAAACTACACACTCCAATAGTCATAATTTTTAAAGCAAATTATGTATTTATATTTTTTCTCCTTTCCTTGATACTGTTTTAAGTCCTAAATTTTAAGACTATTTTCTCCTCATGATAAGTTTTTTGTTGTTTTGCGCACACATATAGAATGTCTACTTATAAGTTTTGACCACCTGAATCCAACCGAGTTCTGTCTGTCAGGGTAGACATCTTAGGGGAAATAAACTTACTACAGATTTGTCCTAACTTCAGTAACACCCATCCATAAGTGGGCTCCAAGTTGTTACTTTTGGTAGTGGCACTTGAGTTGAAGAGAGGGGATTCTTCAAGCTATCTGGTGACCAACAGGAGGGTCCAGAAGAAGATGGAGAGTGGAAAGAAGATGGAGAGGTGAGAATTGCTCCAAATGCTCACATGACCAAGGAAATGTGATAACATTCGCCTGATGGACAATACATGAAGAGAGCAGTTTTGGGCAAAAGTTTATGTTAATAAAGAAGATAATGGTATACAAGAAATCTGGGTGAAAATCCCTAATAACAAAACAAATCACTTCTAATTTCTCTTATTTTTTATTCCACAAAGTGAAAATGATTATATTCAATTGGAAACCTTGGCACCCCATACATGAATCTGTATATGCTTCTGTCTTTATTTTAATAGAAAAAAAGAATCATGTTTCATTATGGAATTTCCCACAGGTTGCCTTCTTGAATTACTTCTTAGATTTTAGAAAATAGATAACAGAGTATTTTCTCACTTATCTTGGCCAAATCTAATTTCTGGATTAGAATTGCTATCCAATTCTTCCCTCTATTAGGTTGTAAGGAGGAATAACCATGTATTCGCTCAATATTTATTTGGCCTCCACTATAAAACAGGCTAATTTTCAGGCATTGAGGATACAGCAGTGAACAAGACCTAGTTTCTGTTCTCAGGGACCATCTGATCTAACTGGGATATGGAGACAGCACTGGGTGAATAGAGAGACAACTAACTAAATAGGCAATTCCAAAACAAGGAGACAAACGCTATTACACAGATAGACACAGACAGCTCTGCGGTTCATAATATTGTTAAACCTTCAAGAGTCTTTACTACGTGGTGGGCATAAAGCCAGCATTTTACATGTAATATCTCATTTAAACTCATAACCACTCTAAGGGGTAAGTCCTTACTTCCATTTTACAGATGAAGAAACAGAGACTTAGTAGCTTGCCCAAAGTCACCTGTTATTAAAAGTGATAGACTCGGAATTTGAACCTAGGTACTCTGACTCCTGGTGTCTTATAGCACCTTCACAGGATTAAATTGAGACTGAAGAATAAAAACATTATCCAAGAATAGGGGCGGTAGCTACCGTAGGAATACAGAGATTGATGTGGAGAGAGAAAATGACCCAGAGAAGGAAGAGGGCATGATATTTTCATGGAACAGTCACCAGTATAGAAGGGCTGAAGCACTGAGTTCAGGGAGAGGGAGGAGAGAGGGAGAGTTGATGACACACAAGGTCACACCTTGGAGAATGGCCTGCTTGGGAGTGGGTGCTCCAGACTCCTCGGGCTATGGAGGGGAGCCTCGGTGCTGCGAAGCATAGAAGCTTGTTGCATCTGTGAAGTTCCAAGGCACTTTGTTTTTGGTGAAATAGTGGCTTTTTCCCCAAAAACTTTTGTTCTAGAAGTTTAAAAGATGAGACAGATGACTTCTTACTTTATAGCTCAGAAAGTTGAACTTCAGCAGGGTAAAGTGACTCCCTCTTATTGGCACAGATTATGCCAGATTAGTCATTCTGAAGTACAATTCTAAACACGCTGCTCCTTTATTTCCATGTAATCATAAAATATTCAATTATGATCGACAAAAATTACAAATTCTTATATTGAAAAAGTCTGTTATTTTTCACCTCATTTTATATATTATATACATTCATTAGAATCACGTAGGAGACTATGAAATAAATAAGTAGAATGTATTTTCTTTCCCACCAAGTTAATATTACATATTTTTCATATTACAGCACTTTGTCACAAATTTGGTTTTATCAGAGGGTACAAAGAGCGCTTCAGAAAATAAGAAAACAAAGTGAGTCCATCAACAGGTTCGCTAATCTATCATTCCATATTTTCCTTCTGATAACCTTCACCTATCAACTGAGTCACCATTTAACTCTTACCATTCATCTTATCTCAACAAATTTCCTTCACAAAAAACAAGAGTCCGTTTGCCTCATAGATACAACTAGTTTTGAATGAAAATACGAAAGGGGTGTATTGTGTTCTTATATAACATCTAAAGATATTGACTACATCAACAAGGAAACATTTTGACAAAACAATGAGCCAGTACACATTTAAAAATTTTAAGAATGATTTTATAAAGTCATTGTAACTTAAAATTTGCCCTCATAAATTTCATATCTTCCCCTGACTCATCTTAGTGACAAATGAAGATTTGAGAAGGCTTCAGCTGAGGCACCGTGGGAATGTGTACACTTCAGTGACTTGTGCTGCTCTGTAACAGGTGCAAGCTTTGATGTCTTTTGAAAGCCCTGGAATCCTGGAAGCCATGGCAGAGCCCCACAGGTGTCCCTGTGAGTTCTCACTCCTAAAGCGGAAGGTCCACATTAACCTGTCTGCTTTGCATTCCTTGCTGTGTCTGAAGGCAGAGCCCAGGAGTTAACTGTCCCAACACAAATGTCTCAGAAACTGTAGATCATGGTCATTCTCCAATGTGTCCCTCAGCCTGCACATATTTTTTGGTAATCTACTAAAATAAAGTTACTGAACATTTTTGTGCCCCCTCAAGGAGAATCACAATGATGGACCTTTTTGCAAATTCCAAGGAGAGCAAGTAGAAAATTTTGTCTTTCCCGTTCCACTGGCCATGGCACTCTGTCCTCGAGGGTTGTCATTCACTAAAGCGAACTTGAGAGAGGTAGCCACTAACAATATGGACCACTACTTTTTACATTTTTAAAAACATTTCATCTGCACAGAAGCTTTATGTGTATATGAAGTTTGCATAGTTTCCAATACGAGAGACAACTGAGAGAGAAAAACTATATTTACTCATGAAACATTATTTTTTTAAAATATCATAAATGCTGGAAGTCAGAGAATTGAAACCTGAAATAGTTAAACTTGCAAAGAGACTCATTCATTACTTTTCAGAAAAGAAAATCTTCTTAAAGCTAAAACATCCAATTCTTGGTTTCAGTCCAAAAGTTCTGCTCAGTTGTTTTGAAGTTACAGGGAAAAAAATGTACTTTTCCTATCGTACCCATTGACATTTTTAAACAAAAATAATTCAAAGATATTTAAACAGTACAACTTCAAATGTCTGTTGTTAATCCACCGTGGGGAAGAATCTGCAGGAGAGAAAAAAAACTATGAAAAAATAAACTTGGAGTTTGATCATCCTTTCAAACACTGAATCAAACTAGAATCCTTCTAGGTTTATGATTATAGTATCAAAGTTGGGTTTATTTTTAACTAAAGGAGAATACAGATTCCTGCATTGTCTCTTCTAAAAGTATTTTTTAAGGGGAAAAAATTTTAAAACTGTTGTATTTAGAATCACAGGACAAAATAGTCACACGCCAGCAAGTTCTGTTTCACAAAGAAATAATAAATTAGCCTAATTATCCTACCACTTCAGAATACTTCTTGCTGAGACGTACTTTTTATTAAGATTATACAAAGTAAGTTTAATATGTGACCCTTCTCCATGTTTTTGTGTTATAAATTAAACCTAAATTCTATTCCTAAGCAGCCAAGGATGCATAATTTAATTTAAATGAAAAAATATATGGTACAATAGCCCAGAGATAAAAGCTTACAGATGTGTCAGTGTAAGTTACTTAGCCTCTTGCATTTAGAGAAAATGGAAAATCAATGGGTTTGAATTCTTGGGTAAGATATTTTATCTCTTGCAATTTTGGTTTCCTTATCTGTAAAATGGGGGTAATAGTGAGATTCTTGTAACAAAAGAGGAGACATATGCCAAACAGCATAGATAATATCTGGCACAGTACATGCTTAGCAATTACCAGTTTTCTCCCCCTTTCCTAGAAGCTAACATTCATTAATACAATCAAAAATTGTAAAATTAAGTGACACAATAATCAATACTAAACTAAATTTGTGTAATAAATTAATTTATTCTCTGTTGAGTCAATGTTTTTCAAGTTGCTGTTTACACACCATTAGTGCATATGAAATCAACTTAGTTGATTCTAACCAGAAAAGAAAAGAAAAAAGAGAGACAATGTCACAGTATATCACATTTGGAAGAGTATTATTTCATTAAACTTTCATTTCAGTTACATGTATAGCGTGTCTATGTATTCTAGACTAGGTCACAATGTAGAATGTATTTCTTACTGTGGGTCGCAATTTTTTAAGAAATAAAAAACATTGCTTACTTTATCTGTTCGTCCTATTCTGACATCGTTTTCTGTTTTTGAGTTCATGACGTGTATATAAAGATGATCTTGAGCATATGCTCGTGTTCAAAAATTTGCTAATGCATTTTCATCAACTGAACACATTTTCCAGGCCCAAATGAAATCAAATATTCTGGTTGTCTGGCCAAAAACTATAATTTGTTGAGCAATTACTAATTACAGGGCACTGTGCGATCCACTTTGGTCGCACTCTACACTCTTGCTTTTCACCACTAAACCATGACACGATCTCGGGTGGAACACCATTATGCAGCTTGGTAAGTGAAGAAATGGCTCCCATGGCTAGTGCTTCCCTGTCAAAGGTTTGCTGAATGCAGAGGGGTACAGATTAGGGAAAGAATGCACCACACAAAGGAAACCTCACATAGATGGTGAAGAACACTTTTCTCATGGAGCAAATTGGGTCTATCAGTGACTGGTTTAGTCATAACACAATTTAGCCTTTTAAAGAGTCAGAACTGTATAAATACAGTACAGGAAGTTCAAAAAGTAATATTTTAGAAACCACATTCTTTTCTGCAGAACAGACAGCACAGAAGGTTCCATTTCCCACATTAAAACACTCTGTCTTCTCCTTGGGACACAGTGAAACATTTGCTAAGAAGTCTGAACAGCCAGGAGCATGAACCCTGATTCTTTCCACTGTGTTCACAAGAGCAATGGCTTCAATGGCAGTCCAGGATTCTGAAATAGCCTGTTGAGATTGCTTTGCTCATGCTCAGCAAGTATGAATCACTTTGACTAAGTATCGCCCTGCTTTGCAGAATGGTATTCTGACATTATTAATAGTTGGCTCAGTTAAGTTGACCACAATAAGAGCTTTCTCCAGCCTGAGATAGAGCCAATCAAGCCCTTGTGAATGTCAGCATTAAGCTTGGGGATGGACTCAGACCCAAATTTTAAAATATAGTAAACACTCTCCAAAGATATATTACAATGGGCCAGCTACTAAAAACCATCATAACAGGGCAATTGTGAAGTTCCAAATAAAATCTAAACTTTGAGTATATTATATGAGAACATATTATAGAATGGAACGCCCTAAGGGGATTTCCACAATACCTACTAAAGAATGCATTAGTCTACTTTTTTCTTCTTTTTTTACTTGCTTGCAGCTACTCAGTTCAAATCCAAATTAACATACTTTTTTATGATATCAGACGGTCTCAAAAATATCCTGTTTCAGAATTTCTCACTCATAAATGGCATGTACTCAGTAATAAGATGTTATAAAGAACCTTTAGAAAGTATTATGAGCATCACCAAGAGGCATGCTTCACTTGGGCCAAGCGTAGCAGTACCACTGACACAGGAAAGAGGCTTAGGGGTGTCTTCCACTTTAAATTGTGCCAATGAGTCTTGAACTAACACTCTTTCTTAAAAACAAAACTTTTCGATGGAATTCCAATCAGATTGGTCAAAACCACTGTATTTAGACTGGAAGCAACTTCTTAAATTACATAATTCATGTCCTTCTGAACCAGGGCAGTCGTTTAATGAAGAACCTGGAATTTGTCTGCTTTTTTCAGGAATCTAGGAAAAGATAACTTACTTTTCAATGATAAACTTTCAGACTGCTCGTAACTTTATTTAAACCCCCACCCCCATTAGCTCAAATCTTATTTAGAACTGCATATTTAAAACAGTGATACCATTCAGCTTATGTTTTATTATACTGAGTATAGGAAAAGAATCATAATTATAACAGCATAAAGCATAATTTCTATACTTTCACATAGTGTTTTAGCAGCTGGTCTCAAAATTGCTTCTATCAAAGTTCCTTTTCTGTTGATTTTAAAAGAATCAATTCGTTACTTCTTTATTTTCCATAGTTATTCTCTAGAGTATATTTTCTAATTGTGTAATAAAGGCTCAGTACAGACAAATTAGAGAATATAAGAAAAATAGAGATGAAAACAAGAAGTTCCCTCAACACTGCCACATGAAAGAAATCACTGTTCACATTTAGATTATTTTTTTAATGAGGAAGATTTGCCCTGAGCTAACATCTGCACCAATCTTCCTCTATTTTGTATGTGGGATGCCTCCACAGCATGGCTAATGAGTGGAGTAGATCCGCAGCCGGGATCCAAACCCGGGAGCCCAGGCCGCTAAAGGGGAGCATGCGAACTTTAGCCACTTGGAAATGGGGCTGTCACCAACATTCAGAATTTTATCCTTACAAATAGAGTTTCAATACATAAAGCGTGCATTACGATTTACAAAATGGATCATCATATAGCATATACAAGCCCAATAAACTATAAATCATAATAGCCTTCGTTATTAAAAGTTTTCAAAAATGTCTTTAACAGCTGCAAATTTTATACTCGTGGAATGTATAATAACTTAACTATTTTTATATTATTAGGCATTTAGTTTTCTTCCAATTTTTTGCTTTTATAATTTGTCACTGTGAATATTTTTTGCATATTCTTTGTATTTATTAATTTTTAGAAACAGAATTGCCATGCAAGAGATGTTTAAAGTTTTGATATATATTGCCTAAGTGCCCTCCAGAGAGATAGAAATAGTACCTTCTTCCACCTGTTTCATAGCTCCTAGCTGTGTTGGAGATTATCATTGTGTTAGGCAGCCTCTAAGATAGTCCCCTGTGATTCTCTCCCCTTCAGTGGGAGCTGCACATAATGCCATGCTTCGATTGAATAGAATATAGTAGAAGTGATGGGATGTCACTTCAGAGATTGGGTTATAAAAGGACTGCTCATGTCTTTTTCTCTCTCTCTCATCAGTTGCACTGGGGGGAGCAAGCTGCCATGTTGTTGGAAGCCCAATGGAGCGGCAGATGTGGCATGAGTTTGAAAGAGGATCCGTCAGCCTCAGTCAAGTCTTGAGAAGACTACAACTTCATGAGAAAGGTTGAGGTAGAACCATCCAGTTAGGCTGCCTTCAGATTCTTGACCCACAGAAACTGTGAGAAACAGTTCATTATTTTAAGCTGCTGAGTTTCAGCATAAGTTGGTCAATAGTAATAGATAACTAATATGACCATTTTCCCCATCCTCAAAAATTTTCATTTGAATGCCTGTATCTATAGAAAGATTGAACATTGTTTTTCATTTTTTCATCAGTCATTTGTAGTTCTCTTGTTGAGAATTATCTGTCATAATGTTTTCCTTATCAATTCATATGTATTAAAGATACAACTCTTTAACCATCATATATGTTGCAGATACTCTTTTCTCAGTTTTCCATTTTTTTTATATTTCTCTAGACACTGAAGTTGTTTGATACAACAAAGCACTTCATGGGACCAGACTAGTGGGATAGTGGTGAAGTTCACACCCTCTGCTTCAGCAGCCCTTGGTTTGCGGGTTCAGATCCCAGGTGTGGACCTACACACTGCTCATCAAGCCATGCTGTGGCAGTATCCCACATACAAAATAGAGGAAGAGTGGAACAGATGTTAGCTCAGGGCCAATCTTCCTCATCAGAAAAAAAACTGTATTTCAATTTGTTGTTAAAAAAATCTGTTCATGTTTCCTTTTATGGTTTCTTCTCTTGTATTTATGCAGAGAAAAGTCTTTCTCATCCCTAAATTAGAAACATATCCACCTATATTTTCCAATAGCTTTAGATAATAAAACCATGAATGTGTAACAATGTAATTTATTAAAGTTTTATTTGTATGATATAGGGTAAGGATATAACTTTTTCCTCTCCAAATAAATTTCTCATGGTCCCAGCAATATTTATTTAATAATATTTTTCAGACTAATTTAAGTTCTGTCTTCATATAGGAAATTCTTATAGTAGCAACTCCCAAACTGTGTTTCATGGACCCCAGAGTTTCCTTAGAATCTTTTGTGGGCTCCACAAGGTCAAAACTCTTTCCATAATGATACTAAGACATTGTGTGACTGTTTCACTCTCTTAGCATTTGCACTGACGAAGCAAAGTCAAAGGCAGGTGGAATTGCAGATGCCTTAGCATCAATCAAGGCAGCTTTACCACATGGTCCACTAGCATTATATTCTTCATTACATTCTTCACCTCCACACACTTGTACTCAAAAACAAAAAGCAACTTCGTTTAAGAATGACTTTCATGAAGCAATAAAGTTGTTAATTTTATTAAACCTCAAACCTTGACTACACATCATTTTAATATTCTGTGTGACATAATAGGAAGAACACATAAAACACTTCTACTGCATAGTGAAAAATGATAGCTGTCTTGAGGGAAAACACCTGTGCAATTGTTTGAATTGAGAGCTTTTTTCATGAACACCGTTTTACTTGCAAGAATGACTGACAGACAACAATTGTCATTCAGACTTAGGTATCTGGTAGACATTTTTCTTGGAAATGAGCTAAGTGAATTTGTCACTTCAAGGAAAACAACTTAAGTATTTTTTGCCAAAGATAAGATTTGAACTTTCAAGTGAGTATTGAATTTGGGGAAACTTGTATTTAACATTGTAATCTTGACAGCTTCCCAATACTTAAAGATATTTCTGATGAGATCAGTGATAATATTAATAAATGTGGGGTTTTTTTGGCATTGTGTCATAAAATCGATCAGCATTTACAAGATCCACATAACTCAATCCAAAATACAAGACAGGCAAATGGATTGTAGAGTGCAAAAGTTTCATTGATTAGGTTTCAAACTTCACATTGCAGCTAATCTTTGAGAGGCTATCACGAAGTGAGTTCTAATTCAGTATCAAAGAAGCATACTGATGTTTCTTCTCTTATCCAACTTTGAATCTGTGTGAGGCCAGATTTTCTTAATATACATCAACCAAAACAGTATAAGGCAATAGATTCGATGCAGAGCAGATATGAGAATCCAGCTGTCTTCTATTGAACATGATATTGAAGAGAATTGAGAAAATGTAAAGCAGTGCTACTCTTATCACTAATTTAATTTTATTTTATAAAATACAGCCTTTTAAATAAAAACATGTTACTTATATTAATATGTAATGGGTCTGTTATGGCTAATTTAAATGAATTAGTAAATGAGTATTTTAATAATTTCTCAGTTTTAATTTCTCATGCAGTAAGTATTAATAGATATAATCGACATAAACAAGACCTCTTTGGGATTCCTTCTTTCCTTGTCCATGTTATGTCTACCAGATCCTTTTTGTTTGTTTGTTTTTTGTGAGGAATATTGGCCCTGAGCTAACATCTGTTGCCAATCTTCCTCTTTTTGCTTGAGGAAGATTGTCGCTGAGCTAACATCTTGCCAATCTTCTTCTGTCTTACGTAAGACACCTCCACAGCATGGCTTGACAAGCTATGTGCAGCTCCATGCCAGGGATCTGAACCCGTGAACCCTGTTCTGCCGGAGCAGAGAGGGCAAACTTAACCACTACGCCATTGGACTGGCCCCTGGATCCTTTCTATCAGGATTTAAATATGCTCAAGTCCTAAAATACCCATAACCCCACCTTTTCTTCCAGATATTGTTTCTCACCTTCCCTTCAAAACCAAACTTTCTCCTCTCTCAGTTCCTAGGTAAAAACAAGCTGTCATAGTCTTTCTTCCTCAGTACCACCTCGTGCTCAGTCAACTTTGACGGCCCATCATACTCCATCTTGCTTTTAAATGTATGGAGTCCCTCAAGGCTCAGATCTAGTACTTCTTGCCTTATTCTTTCTTTCCTCTATCAATAAGTTCACCACTTTTGTGCATATATAAAAGTCCATCAATATTTATTTCCATATTGTATTTCATTTTATACAAGCACATGATTTTTCTTTTCTCCTTTTCATATTGCTATAAATATTTAGTTGAAAACAACTGCCGAAAAATTAAAATGCTTCATCCATCTTCTCTGTGGATCTATGAGCCAGAACATAGAATTAGATAGGGAGAAAGTGGATTAGATCCAACATTCTGCCAATTATGTTCCATCCTGACGCGTTTTTAATGGCTATACAAGGGTATATACAAGAGTTTGGAAAGGGCAGGCCCTTCTGATTTATATAAAAGACTTAAGCTGCTGCTAGTGGAAACTAGTTGTATAAGTGAATTAAAACACAGTCTACTACAAAGACCTATACTTCCCTTCAAGAAATTTATAAGCTTCTACTATCTGTAGCATAAATCACCCATACAGCTACATCAACCAAACAAAATTATAAAGATTATAATAAGGGGCCTAGTGGCTGGAATAATTCCAGAGAAATTTAACTCGTTAGGTCTGGTTTATCTTATACCGAAAGTTTTCCTCAATCTTGCTTTTATAAATGATCATTTCTTTGTTATCAGGTTTTCTGGGACTCCATTGCATCCAATTCCACTCCTAGCCATCAATTTTAATGTGTTTCATCAGTTGGACCTACCAAATCTACAGTTAGGATTTGTCCGTCTCTGCTTATACCATTCCACTCCCACAGTGAGGAAAATTCCATTTTCAGATTCCAACTTCTACAGCCCTTTGGTTCTTTTTCATGGTAACTTTCATAAGAACTGTTGGAATTCTTAAACCTTGTCCCTTAAAAGGTGGCTAGTTTCTTCTAAGCTTTTTTTTTTTTTTAAGATTTTATTTTTTCCCTTTTTCTCTCCAAAGCCCCCCGGTACATGGTTGTATATTCTTCATTGTGGGTCCTTCTAGTTGTGGTATGTGGGACGCTGCCTCAGTGTGGTTTGATGAGCAGTGCCATGTCCACGCCCAGGATTCGAACCAACGAAACACTGGGCCACCTGCAGCGGAGCACGCGAACTTAACCACTCGGCCACAGGTCCAGCCCCCTAAGCTATTTTTTTTTTAAATGTAGTTGACACAAACCATCACAATTAGGTAAGCTCAGACTGCTGAATCTCTAATTATGTTAAGCAGGCTTAGAACAATGCCAATAAGCTATTTATTCTCTGTAAAAGTGCTAAAATGTAGATGTTCAATAAGAAGCATGATTTTATCTTTAAAAGAAAACAAATGTTTGGGAAACACTTTGCAGCTTTTTGAAGCTATTTGAAAACCAGACTGTGGGAAGGAAAATACAGACTCAATTTCTAGAGATACTTCTGAGTGTAAAGAATGCATCTGGGTACCTTAGGATGGGCCCTTTTATTTTATTTTATTTTTTTTACACAGCATCACTGTGAGATAGGTATCATTTTGCCCTTTTAGCAGACAAGGCAATCAAACTAGGTTAAGTAATGTGTCCAAGATCACACATTGCATTTTAATATAAAAAGTATGATATTTTTGAAATATTTTCCAATACACTCTCTTTTTTAGCTATACCCTTTCTACTATTAAGGGTAAGCCCAAAGTTTATTGTCCTATAAGGAAAAACGTTGGTATAGGACAGATCCTACAGTAAAGAGGTTATTGTTCAGCTTTGCTCTCAAGGCTATCTTTTTAAGCCTATGGTGAAATAAAAATTTTCTCACTTTCTTTTCCTCCTAGAGTCGACATCATTTTCAATGGCATCATGCCCTACAATGACAAAGACATTTGGTGATCATCCTCAATTCTCTATCCTCTCCTTCACTTTCCAAGTTCAGTGGTCACTGCAGCCTGTTGATTTTACTTTCCAAGAAGAGTAGATATGAACTTCACTTCCTACTCTGTGTTCCAATTCTGACATCATAAATCAGGGTCTCAAGATTTCTAAATTGACTGTTAAAAATCCTCCTATGTTGTCCTTGTCTTTATTATGCAATACTCTATATCCCCCCTCATCCTCTTTACCATACTGAGAATAATCATTTGACAAACAAAACTGATGTTGTCATGCAACTTCTAGTTAAACTTATTTAATTAAGTTACCTACAGGATAAAGTCCAAATTAATTTGCATGGAAATAAAACACCTTTATGATCTTGTTGTTGCTTCTCTTTGCCTACATTTCTCCTTCCCTCCTCCTGTGCACTTCGCTGTCACACCAAATTACCGAAAGGTGCGAGAATATGCCCTAACCTTTCTCAACTACATGCACACATTACTTCTTTTGTTCAGAATGCCTCCCATCCTCTGGGGGAACTCCTAACCTAAATGTAATTTACTCTAAGATGCAGCCTGAACTCTAATTAATACTCACTCTTTCTTCTATCTCCTTTTCAGAGGTAAGCCCTTCCTCTCTGTCTCCCATAGAGTTGTGAATACATCTTTGTAATCACCTATGTTCATCTCTTCCACTGACCTAGAAGGCAGATTCCATGCCCTACTTACATTTTTAATTTTAGCTCCACTTAATAAAAATGTGTCACTTGAATGAAGATAAAAAGAAGGGTGTAGTCGCATAATTTTGACACTTCTGAAAACCCAAATCTGCCTGTGTGATATGAAAGTGAAAATTTACAGTGGACAATTGGCCTTGCCTCGACGTTATTGGTCTTGTGTTCAAGAGATTGACTGATGCTGGAGATAGAGATTTGGGAATCATAAGTGGTGGTAGTCAAGGGCATAGGTGTAAGGGAAAAAAAAAAGATAAGAAAAGGGAGCTAAGAATTATATCCTAGACAAGATTGGTATTAAGGAGTTGATGAAGTCAGAAAAAGATACAGAGATGACTGAGGAGTGCTCTGAAAGGTCGAAGAGAATGATCTCGTGGAAGTTAAGACAGAAGAGAGTTTCCGAAAAAAAGAAAGTGTCTAAGAAAGACGATAACCGAAAAGTACCCACCAGATTAGGCATTTAGTTTAGTGATAATCTTAGTAGGAATATCATTTTAAAAAGTGGAGGCAAAATTTAAGTAGGTGAAGGAGAAATAAAGATAAAAATGTTAGGGCCGGCCCAGTGGCGCAGTGGTTAAGTTCGCACGTTCCCCCTTGTCGGTGGCCCAGGGTTCACCAGTTCGGATCCCGGGTACAGACATGGCACCACTTGGTAAAAGCCATGCTGTGGTAGGTGTCCCATGTATAAAGTAGAGGAAGATGGGCATGGATGTTAGCTCAGGGCTAGTCTTCCTCAGCAAAAAGAGGAGGATTGGCAGTAGTTAGCTCAGGGCTAGTCTTCCTCAAAAAAAATATAAAAATGTTGAGATAATGAGCATTGATTTTCTTGCTTTGTCAGTCTTGGAATTACAGCCTTGGGTCTACAGAGAAACTGTGGTGAGAAAAATGTTAGCAGTGTTTCATGGTTGGGGTACTACTGGCACTGGGGACAGGACGAGGTTTCACAGGGTGGGACTGAAGCTGAGTGTCTCTGACCTTGCCCATTAGTGGCCCTATCCACTGTTTTCCAAACCCTGCATGTGGGAGAGTGCGTCTCCCGGGTGAGAAACGCTGATCCCTGGGTTGATTTTGCTCTAATGACTCTAGCAGGACAGGACGCTGTATGGACTTTGGGAGTTTTCTTGACTGAAAAGTCCCTCAATAACGTCTTTTAGCTGTGGGGTTACCACAAGTCTGTCCTCTCTAATCAAGATGTATGATTAGCTTACTATTAGAATCATAATAGCCTTTATCTTCCAGCCACTGCTCATATCTCACAAAAGAGGCTTGTATACTTCTTGTCTATTTCCAGCATCAGTTTCACATCTGCTTTCTCATAAGTAGATAAAATGTTTTGTTCTGAATTGATCTTTAACACTACTTTTTCCTGTGGAAAGAACACCACTAACAATTCATTATTTTTGACATAATCTTAGTCTGTGTGAACATACAGGTGTTCATTAATGTTGCTGTGTGTGTATGTTGAATCTATTTTAGTGTATTCCTGTGTGAACACATAATACAAAAAGTACGTAATGTATTCTACTACGAACACACTGTGCCAATTTTACCTTTTCAATTTTCCTCATGCTGACATCCTTCACAGGACATTGTTTACTTTTCCATTCTACCCAAATGCTCCTGGTGATGGACTGATGTAACTACTTATTACTTGCGTGATCTTAGGCAAGCCCTGCCCTCTTTGAGTTTTGGTTTCTGAAACTTCAAAATGTTATTATCAGCATGGTCTATATCACATACATTAATTCTGAGGTCCAAATAAATAAATGTTTGTGAAAGCAACTATACGAATAAAAAGCCTGCTATAGGTAGCAAAGGAGAATTTACGAATCCTCTGTTATTTCATGTCAACAATTTCATGTCAAACTTTTTCTCTTTAGGAATGCATTTCCTTCTTGGGGTAGGCTCTGAGATCGAGTTGTTTTGTCATTTCCTTCTAACAGCATGTTTTTTACTGAGTTGTCCAACAGCATAGCAACAAGCGGTAGTGGGTCTCCTGAGCCATACATTTGCACATGAGAAACTGATAGCAGACCACCAACTTACTTCACATTGAGACCAAACAGCTCTCACATGGAAACAATGACTTTTAGTCATTAACAGCCCGATTAAACAGAAACCATTGACCCAGAGGTGAAAGGCCCCAGAGCCCATTCCGCATTCGTAGACCTGGACTAACCCGCCAGTTTGCTTTGCTTAATTACCTCACTCATTAATGGAATGCCAAACGTAACTACAGCCTGTGTGTGTGCATGCGTGTGTGTGTGTGTGTACATGTGTACCACAGAGCAGATTTTTATATTTCAATTGTCCACTCTTTTGAGCATTTTTGGAGATAACCTGGGGGATCCCACGGCTTTGCTTAAGCCGTACATATCACACAGGGAAATATCTGGAACACTGAAAGGATGTTTAAAAAGATCAGAGTAGATTATATTATAAAATAATATTTATACTACTCATATATACCAACACAGTCCTAAAATGATTAGGGCCGTGTTTCGGGTTTCAGAGTGAGTCATTTCTGGCAGGTATGAGTTATTGCAGCACTAAGAGCTGCGTGGCTGCTGAAAGACTACTATACTAGCCCAGGATAGGCTTGTGAACCGATAGGGTCTTTTTTCCCCTTACTCCAGATGAGTGCTATCAGAAACATGGCAAGAGCTGTAATATCTTGCTGTATAACACTAAGGGGAATATATTCACATAAAGTGATTCTCTCTGATGTTTCTGGACAATCTAAAGATACATTACATTTTCCTAATAATACCTACCTTCTTTTTGATATGATGTTTTAGAAGAACAGCTTGCACTTATAATCAGTACAATTTATCACCTATCCCCAAAGTACCCTGCCGTTGAAATGCCTGACATATATATTGGGTGTCATGGATTTAGCAAAAATTGAATTATAAATTGCCCTGCCAGTTTTTGCCTCTGGAAATAATGAAAAAGTAAGCTAAAGAAATGTTCTCCTGAAGGATTTACTTTTTAAGTGACTATGAAGAAAGAAATAGCCAGCATGAATTGCCAAAATATTATCTCTCTGAGTAAAGACTATTTGAACAACAAAGAAAACATAACAAAGAAATAGGAAAAAGCACAAATTCCACTTCCAGGAAAAGAAAGTAGTTGTAATGATGCATTCATTTTAAACAATTGAAGGATTTAATGTCTGACAATCTGAGAGTCCACCTAAAGCCAAACAAAATGTCATGTAAAAGGCCTTTGGAAAATTATAAATATTTTATTCTTATAAATGAATTGATGGCCTATTGGAGTTAATTACTTCATTGATTAATAGTCAAAATAGGTTTATTGCTCAGCATTACTCAGTTTATTTGAACTTTATATAATATGCTTGTAAATAATTTCATATGAGCTTTTCATTGTATGTTCACCGTATAAAACTTGGAAATATAAAAGCTTATAAAGAAAAATTAAATTTTATGCCTCCAGTCAAATTTAGTGTATATTTTTCTATTTTTTTCGCTGCTATGTATTTTTTCTTTTCTTTGAGGAAGATTAGCCCTGAGCTAACTATTGCCAATCCTCCTCTTTTTGCTGAGGAAGACTGGCCCTGAGCTAACATCTGTGCCCATCTTCTACTTTATACATGGGACGGCTACTACAGCAGGGCTTTTGCCCAGACCACTGAGAAGTGGAACATGGGCACTTAACCGCTGCACCATGGGGCTTGCCCCTCTGCTATGTATTTTTAAACAAAATTGTATGTATACACAGTATGCATTTTTATATATTTTTCTGCCTAATTATAAGCCACTATATTAGATAATATTCTAAAGTATATTATTTTTAATATCTGTATAATACACTGCCATACAAAAGCATCCTCACTAAAGTATTTCTCTATTTTTCTACCTTGTGACTATGAAAAATAACAGTTAAATGACCACTCACACTTAACCTCTGTTTCATCTCTATTTGCTTAGAAATAGAATTCACTGGGTCAAAAAGTAGGAAATTTTTGAAGTTTCTTGATAATCTTTCTTAATGTCTTTTCTTAAAGATTATATCACCTTTCCTTCTGTTAACAGCCAGTAAGACTGCCAGTCAAAGAAAGCCTTACCAGATTTAAATTTTTTAAGCCTTTGGCCTTTTGATAGGCAAAACATTTTTTCGCCTTTTAATTTGAATGTTTTGATAACAATTTGCAAGGACTTTTTTTCATATGTTTATTGGCTGTTAGAAGTTTTTCTGCGAATTGCGTATTAGTGATTTTCTCTTTTATTGAAACGAGTAACTTCTTTAAGCTTACTTTTAGCTGAATTTATATTACAATAATGGTTCTTTTCCTCTTAGTAATATCTTACAATGGATGGCATGATTGATTACATGGAGTATTTTTTCCGTATTACATATTTATATTTTTTAAGAACACGGTTTTAGTGGCCTGAAAGATGCGGCATCATTTAAGTATGCTTATTAAGTTATTTTGCTATATTTGTCATAACTATTCAGCTTAATCTTTCCAAAGCTGAGTCATTTTAGGATTTATTTCAGTCTCATTCGCCTGGAGAAAAAGATCTCGCAATTTCCTCGATATTTTCCAGTTAGTAACGTATTTTGTAAAGTTACCTTCTTGTTTTTCTCTGACATTAGTCTCATGAATGCATTTACTTAGGTGGAAGCATTTTCTTTCTTTTTTTTAAAGGTATGCTTTTTTTTTTCTTTTTGGTGAGGAAGATTGACCCACAGCTAACATCTGTTGCCCATCTTCCTCTTTTTTTTTCTCCCCAAGGCCCCAGTACATAGTTGTCTATCCTAGTTAAGTCCTTCTAGTTCTTCTGTGTGGGATGCCTCCACAGTCATCAAGTATGCTGACATCCTTCACAGGATATTGTTTACTTGATGAGCCATGTGGGTCTATGCCCAGGATCCAAACCTGTGAACCCCAGCCACCGGAGCGAGGTGTACCAACTTAACCACCACACTACCTGGCCAGCCCCGAGTAGAAGCATTGTCAAAGTCTCCATCAGGTTATTTTGGAAACTTACAGAAGCACACAACCTACACAGTATGCTTATTACCGTGATTCTGTTCGCTTTTTAGGCTGAGTTGCACATAAAGATCTTGGTGATTTCTCTTCTTGAAGAGAATCTCTTCCAGTCATGCCAGTTTCCAAAAAAATCAGAGAAATGAGGGCCCTGTCCATCTGTAGTCTCTTGGACCCTAATGCAAAAGATGGAAATATGAAATTAAGAATGTTGTAATAACAACTTCAAGCAGAAAGAAAAGCAATACTGGAAATGGGTCCAACCTGTATACTTTTGCTCTGTTCAGATACATGCAATATCACCTATTGGGGATGAACACTGTTCTGTACTTATTTGCTGAATGACTTTGGGCAAATTACTTCACTTCTCTCTAAAATGTAGTTTCTTCAGTTACATTGAGTTTTTAAAAAAATCTACTTTACAAAGTTATTGTGACTAGTAGAGCAATGTACATGAGGAATCTTACACTTAGAACAGCTCTTGGCATATGTTAGATGCTCAACAAATGGTCGCTGCTACTGCTACTTCTACGACTACAATCTCTACTACAGCTACTGATATCACCACTTATATTTGAACTTAATTTCTCTAAAACGTTGTTCCCTTCGCTATCTCAATAAAAATACTTCTAAATTTGTATAAAATCTTAGAGTTGTATAGGACTTTTCCCAACTACCTCACTTGATCTTTACAAAAAAACCCCGTTGGAATCAGTAGAAGAGGTATGATTATTTCAGTTTTATAGATGCAGAAACTAAGTTTCAGAGAAGATAAGTGGCATGACTAGAACCTATGCTTGTGTAATTTAATTTAGGCCTACTTCTGTCGTCGTTTTCATCTATCCTTTCCATCACAACCTGAAGACACACATTTCAAAGGAAGCCAAACGAGGCCAATATTAGGATGCAAGACCTCTCTTAGCTCTCCCAGTATTCTCCCTTACCTCTTTTGCTTTCTCGTTCATCAAACAAATGCCATTTGATTTGTAGGAACAACATATGTTCTTCTAAAGTGAATGATATAATTGAAATGCTTGGAGACAAACAGTGTTAGTCATTATCCCTAAAGGTTAAACAAGGACAGTGTTGCCATGAAATCCAGATGCCTTTTCATAACTAACTCTTCCCCAAAGCTTATGATGATAGACTCCCATATTTCATTATATTCAGATTTTGTCAGTGTAAGCATCATCAACATGTTTCTGAATCAGATAGTCCATATTTATACCATGAATTGCTCAGAAGTATACCTTCAATACATTGTCAAGTCCAAATGTCAATTTTTGTGAAATCATTGCCTTGATTGGCAATTAAAAGTGGGCAAAAACAAGAAGACAGGAATTTTGACTATATTTTTGAGACTTAAAACTCTAGCCTTAGGTAGAGAAATAAACTGAACTTTGCAATGCACAGAAGCCCAACTCTGCTTCTGATGTCATCCTGGCCCCTTGATCTCCCACCCTCCCAGGGGGTGATATTTCCTTCCAGAGAATTATGAATCAGGTATTTAGAGTAACATCTCAGAGAGAGTACAAATCATAAATCTGCTAGCTGTTTTCTTCTGGGTTTATGTGTGGCATGACAGACAAGGAATTCAGACCTACGTAATAAAAGTAGTCAGTATATCCTTGCTGATGGCAGACTTGCTGCCACCGGAATTACTGTCCTAAATAAATGCTATAAAAAATCTGTTAGACTTCATTTTATTCTGGCTAACTTCCTAACTTTCCAAAATAGTGATAGAAGTCAAGACCCAAAAGGGAGAATAGAGCCAAAAAAGAAGGAGGATGCATGTCACATAGACATAAAACAGATCAGCTAAACCTACCTTCACTTAAACACTAGATAGTAAAGGCAGAAAATAGAACCATCAAACCTTATAGAATAAACTCAGCCAATTTCAAACACTCACATAGATGGGAAGTGCAGTGTATATGTTCATACTATTTAAATTTTTTCTTTAAACTTTAAATTTGCAAACAAATAACTACAGAAATTCCTTTGATCTTGACAAATGTAATCTGACTTGAATTTAGGGTGTAAGGCTATGACATTGAAATGCAGGGTTGCACTTTCTCCACCCTGTCAGTGGCCTGGCCTTAGCAAAGAGCAAGAGCTTTAAATCAGACTCTTGGTTTTCCTAATTGTGCTGTTGTGAATGAAGTAAACCGCAATATAATCAAAATACAATTATGAAATTCACAAATAAAGAATGTCACACTTCATATGCAATCTTGATACTTCAGTTTTCTTGCTGTTTACGATTTTAAATGATCATATTCTGATGGCCAAGCACCATACAGTACAGAGTGTTCTGGAGCTGCTTCTATTTATGAGGCCAGGATTTTTATCCCTAGCTTCTAAAATTGGTCAGAATGTACTTATTTGGCTCATAGGGCACTGTTTTACTCTAGGGAGACACAATACAGAAAGAGTAAAGGTAATTCTGATTACCTGCTGCCTTATGATTTGGCAAAATGTATAGAAAAGGCATGTGTACATAAATTCATATTGAATAAAGATATTGATGTTTTCAGAAGTAATATGAAATGTGAGAATATAAAATAAGGCTCTTTAGTGATCCTCTTTGTTAAGCTTGCAGCAGAGGGATTGAGAGCATCAAATTTGGATTCAGGCACCACAATTTATAATGTCCCCTGTGTTCGCCCACCCTCCTTCTTGATACCCACACCCCCCACCTCTCTCCTCACCATACCTTCAAATACTGGAAGTTTTCTGACCCCAGTCTATATGCTTTGTCTTGCTCAGTGTTTCCCAAAGCTACCTGATCCTAAGAAGCAATTAGAGTGCTTATTAAAAACACAGGTTACTTCTTAACCAATACTAGAAATTCTTACTCAGTAGATCTGGGGTAGAACTATGAATGTGCATTTTAAATAATTGCTCAGGGCTTTCTATGTTCTAACGAGTTTGGAAACTACTGCTCTAGGCTATCTTACCCATCCCTCTGGTTTTAAATACCATTGATATGCGGGTGATATCTAAATTTATGATCCAATCTAGACATCTCTTATATGTCTTCCTACTTGACATCATCACTTAGATGTCTTACAGGCATCCTAAATTTAACATGTCTAAAACTGATCTCTTGATCATTCACTCAATATTTCCTCTTCTTTCAGTCTTCCTTCTCTCTTTACATGACCCTAAAATCCACCTAATTGCTCAACCAAAAACCTGGTAGCGATTATCTCTCATCTTTAACTCCTACATCCAAACCATAACCAAGATGCATGGATCAGACCTCCAAACTATATTGAACCCATCCACTCTCGTCTTTCACATCTTCCCGTCCACCCTCCTAGGAATAAGCCATCAATTTCTTCCCGGAAGTATTGTGATAGTGCCTTAATTTTTCTCCCCCATTCTACTCGTTCTCCCCCCATATTCAGTTTCCAGGAGCAACCAGGTGATCTTCTTAAAATGTAATACGGATCACTCCTTGCTCAAAAATCTTTAATGATATTTCTTAGTACTTAGAATAAATTTCCAATTCCTACCCAACCACCCATCCAGGCACACCTGGAGTTCCTCTCCTTCTACTCACTGTAGTTCTGGCTTCTCTCTGGCCGATGCTAGTAATCATCTAGGTCTCAATTAAATGTCGTCATCATAGAGAAGCCTTCCCTGACCCTCCGTCACTCCCCAACTAGATTACTATGTCCTTTAGAATCTCTTGTACATTTTTTACTTCTTAGTGTTTATATGCTTGTTATTCCATTTTTGGTAATTTCTTTAATACTTGTCTATCCCACTAAACTATACACCCATGAAAACAGGAGTCACTCATGTTTTACTCAACTCTGTCCTCCAAGTGCTTGGCAGGTTTGCTCCATACTAGGTACTCAGTAAATGCTTTTTGAATGAGTGACTAAATGAATGAATGTTAGGCACTGAGGACACTTCAGTGAACAAAACAGAAAATAATCCCCACTTTTTTGGAGTTAGCGTTCAATGAAAGAGCTCTTATTACCTAGAGTACTTGATGCTTTGTGAATGAGAAAATGGGGGCTTTTTTAACAATCTTAAATGTCATGAAAACTTATAATATTCATTTGTTCATTTTATTAATGGTCATTACTGATTACATCAGAATCTATGCAACTTTTACTATTTTAAAGCTTATAAATTCATGCAAATTTTAAACAGTTTGTGTAAAATGTGATTTGCAATTTTGTTCCCAAATGCTCCACATAGGTGATTGAGCCCAACATCAAAAGACATTCTTCAAATGAACAGGAGTGAGCCCCAGCTGAGGGCCCCATGTTTTTGTGCCCTTTGCTCATCCACCCTCTGAAAGGCCAGAGTGAGGAGAAGCAAAAAGGGTCATACTTATCTACAGAACCCTTTGCTGGCAGGGGCAAGTTCCATGAACTTGAAGCTAGTTCCAGAAAGGTCCTCACATGAACTGTTGGACTTGTCGAGAAAAATATGATTCTGTAGTAAACAAGAAAATTACAAAATATTTAAAGACTAGATATGGGAATTTCCCTGGTGGTTTAGTGGTTGAGATTCTGTACTGTCACCAGCATGGCCAGGGTTTGTTTCCTGATCAGGGAACCATACCACCCGTCTGTCGGTTGTCGTACTGTGGCAGCTGTGTGTTGCTGTGATGCTGAGAGCTCAGCCACTGGTATTTCAAATACTAGCAGGGTCACCCATGATGGACAGGTTTCAGTGGAGCTTCCAGACTGAGACAGACAAGGAAGAAGGACTTGAGCACCCACTTAGGAGAAATTTGCCATGAAAATCCCACGAATAGCAGCGGAGCACTGTCGGATGCAGTGCCGGAAGGTGAGAGGATGGTGCAGGAAGAGCAGGCAGGCTTCCACTCCGCTGTCCACAGGTCACTAGGAGTCAGAATCGACTGACGACACTAACAACAAATGTCAAACTCAGATGAGTGATGAACTAATGAAACTAAATTAACAGAACTCTCTAAGAACTTAACCACTTCATTTTACCAAAGTTCTAGGAAAAGGAGAAAACCTATATGTCCAAATGCCACAGTATGTTCAGATGAGTCCAGCTCTTTAACAATGTTAATCATAAGATACTTGTGGCTAACCAGCACCTAGTGGGACAAACAACAAACCATGGCATTTTTAATCAGAGACCAGTAAGTATGGTCCATTTTAATGTGAGATCCTCCTCACACTACAAAAAGAAAACATTTTCCAGGTTTTCATTGCCTTGAAAGCACAAGATCTTGCATAAAAATGTCAGCTACAAGTTTCTAAGCAAATGTTTCCTTTTACAATATGGCACACATCATAATTCCTTTGCCTGGTTCTCCCTGAAGAGGGGGAGTGTAAACCTCTAACCAGCAGTCAAACACTCTTCTCTTAAAAATGCAGTAAAACAGAAATGAAACCCAGTCGCAACAAAACGAGATGTCCAGAGCAAAGGTCTTGCCCTGAATTTATCATTGTTTATATTTCCTCTGGTCTTTTAAAATTTCTCTAGGTACATCCTTTTTTGCAAAGAATTAGGAGTCAGTTAGTAAAATCACTGTAACAGTATTTTCTTCAAATAAACTAATTCAATTTGGCCCATAACAGACAAACACTGGTTAAATTTTACAGTGTTCACATTATTTCATGATTAGTACATGCAAGTCTTATGTTCTAACACTTGCCCTGTTTTGTTTTAATGGCAAAATCCTCCTTGAACAAAAAGAGAGAGAGTTCTTAAAGGAGAATTAACTCTTTTGTAGACCCATACATGTCTGATTCTTTCCTTCTCCCCATGAAATGATCTATGCTTACACTGAAGTACTATTTACCAATTTTCATAGCACAGTTAATTTTCTAAAACTATTCATAAGCTTTCAGAGGGAAATTTGATTATAAAAATGTTGCGATCCTTAACCAAGTAGCATGAACACCGCTGCAATAAACACTAATTTAAGGGCTGTGATTTAGTTAACTCCAAGAGCCACAGGGAAACTGTTTCATCTCTATTCCATTCCTTTGTCCCCACATTAACTGAAAAGGGAAACATATCTTAACATAATATTATTATGCCTCTCATTCATGATCGTGCCAACTTTCAGATAAGTGTGGATAATTGTTCTGTCCCAGAGAGGCCTCTCTAACTGAGCAGATCCTACACAAGGGACATTCTTTCAGAAGCTGTTACATTGACAACTCTTCACAGTTTACCTCGGTTGTGACACTAGGAAATTAGAAAATGTTGCATAAATCATTCCTACCATTCAGTTAGCCAAAAGGAAAATATTCCCAGACATTTAAAAAATGCAAGTGATGCCTATGGGTTGCTAAAACACATACATACCAAAGAAAAAAGTACACCTCATAATTTAATAATAATATTTGTATTGGGTTTTTTCTCTCTCTAAACAATTTTTTTAATAAAACCTACCTCCATGATTTTTCTTGTGTCCTCCAGATCTTTCTTTCACTAACCAGAAGCCTAGAAACAAGCTTGTTAAATGGATCCAAGAATAGTACCCTTACTTTTATGAATATTAAAAAAAAAAAATCTTGGTGCTCTTCTCTTCTCATCCAGAAGAAAGATGAGAAAATGCTTATCAAAACACATCTCAAAAATATGCCTAACCTCCCAAGAAGAGCTGATAGTTAAAGGAAATTTTAAAAAAGTGAGATTCTCTTTGAATTCAACTCTGCTAGGACATAGATTGCATTAAATGCATCTGTTTTAAAAGGCAATATCTAGATGTAAATTTGTCCTATGCTCAAGAACAAATGTGCTGCACTTTTTCCATCTCTGTATTACTCTAATTATTCTTACCAACAACAAAGAATGATGACCAGAGCTAGCACATGTAGACATCACCATGCCCATGTCTTAACTATTTTCAGAACTTTGAAGCAAAATTCATAAATGATATCAAGGTAAAATTTGAATTATTGATTAGTGAGGAAAATGAATTGTTTCATCTCTTAGAAAAGAAAGTGTAGCATCTAACACCATGATGACTAAATAAACTTTAATTCATGAAACTAACATTTATTTAATGTAGCATCCTTGAGTCTTTCTTTAAATGAGAATGAGAAGAGAGCACATGAGATTTTATGACTGATAAAGGCTTTGATAGTGTGGTTTACTCAAAATGACTAAGGCGCATGCCCTTAAAAGATACAATCTTAAGGCAAAAAGCAAAACAAGAAAAACCCAGAAATCAAAACTGCACATGTAAGACAACCTCAGTGTAGTTTAAAAAATGCTTTAAGACACCCTAGGTAAAGATATAAATTAAAAATGATAGTTATCTTTAGGTGATCACATTACAATTGATTTTTTCAATTTTTAGCTTTTTCCCAAACTTTTTTACAATCAGCATATTTTATAGTCAGAAAATAAAACAATAAGTCCTATTTTCTAATAGGTGTTTTCCCTGCAATCAAGAAATTCCTTGTGTTAAATATCATAACACAAAATAGCATAATAATATCATTACAATATTATAGGCACTTCAGGAATGATCTTCGGGAAACTGGAAAAAAAAAACCTTTGGGACCCTGGAAGTGGAAATCATTCACATTGAATGGAATAATAAGGAAATATGAGGGAGAATTTAGAATTGATTCTAAAGAGTGAGAAGAATGCTTACTTTTTATTTGCAGAAAGGGGATGGTGAGAACACCCCTGGGCAAGAGATATGTTTAAGGAGTGTAATTAATTTTGCATATTTGGAACAGGGAGCCAGATGGTCAAACGTTTTGTAGGCCACTACCATTAGCTCCATAATAACTGACATTTTCTGATCCCAAACTATGTATCAGCTATGGTTCTAAGATTATAAATTCTCCACTTATTTAATCCCTATCATAACCCTATGGGACAGGCGCTATTATCCACATTTTACAGATGAGGAAACTGAGGCACAGCCAGATAACTTGCCCAAAATAACGTTAAACAATTCTATAAAACGGTATCAGTTTAGTGAGACTATTTTAAGGATCAAATGTATCAGATTAACGTTCATTGAACGAGTAGAACTACTTGTTCATTCATTATTATAAATTTCCTGGTTTTGTCTAGTCGTGTACACCATTTTCAAACTCAACAATCCAAAGCCATCACTGATTATTTTTCCTCTCTTGCTGTCCATATGTAGTTATTTTATTGGACGCTTTTTATGTTCATCTTTGTCTTCTTTTCTTCCTATTCCTGCTCAAGTATAAGTGACGTAGCCAGGATTCGAGCACAGGGCTGTAAATGTGCAAAGCTGGACCACTGTGCTGCTCCCTCGCTGGAGCACCTTATGCTTTAGCCTGGAAGCCAAGCCTGGAATGTGCGAGAATCCATTCTCATTGCATGAGGAAGACAGCTCAGCATCAAGACAGACTGTACTGGAAGTTCCGGGTAGAATTTATGAGGATCCAAATCCAGGCAGTGGTGATGAGGATGGAGAGGAGTTGGGAATTGAGATCCAAGATATATCCAAACAATACTTAGAGATGGGATCAACAGCGTTGTATGAATTCTTTGACGTGGGAAGGGAAAGTGGAGATGGATGTGGACAACATTGATTAAGGAAAAAAACAAATAAATTTTATTTTAGGAAAATATATTTTCAAATAAATGAGCTGAAGGCCACTACTTCAGACCATTGTAATGATCTCATTTTTACCAAGAAAATGTCTAGAAAAGGCAATCTTTTTGCACTGTCAACAATCAAAAAATATCTACTCTATATAAAGTACAACCTAGAAAAATGTACAGATTTTAAAAGAAGGAAGACTTGCTGTCTGACCTCAGAGAGTATAAATGTCTGGTTGAGGGAAATGAGATGAACAGAGAAGGGAAAAATGTGACATAAAGAAGGAATACTAGAAGGATTGTGAGGCTTTTAAAAATAAGTGAATAAATGCATGTCCTCCCTCATACCAGAGGGGATTTATGGTGTATCAGTGGTTGCTACCAGGGAGGTATTTCAGGGAGCTGTAGTGTATGTATCAGCTTTTAAAAGCTTTCAGGGAGGAAAAGACAAGGTTTTCTTGAGAGATAGTAAGTTTGACTATAATGATTGGGGTCTCAGGAAAAGTGACTGGAAGTAAGCCTTGTGAGGGGAGAGCTTGTGGAAGACAGAACTTAGAGTTTGAGATGTGGACAATGAAAATTCCTCAAGGAATTTTGAGCAAGGCAAGCCGTCTCATTGTAGCAGCCCCTTGAGAAGACGGGTCCGTGGGTCTGGGGGAGGACATGTGGAGAAGGCAGAGCGTTGAAGCAGAGAATAACGATCTAGGCTTAGGGAATTCATGCCCACTCCTCATGGTATCATGAACAGGAAGAATGAGACAAAATCAAGAGACATTTCAAAACAAAATTAATACCTTTTACAAAGTGATTGTATTTGGGGGTTAGTAGGAGGAAGGAGCCAAAAAAGAGTCCTAGAGCTATGCACAACTTAGCAAACTGGAAATCTTCTACACTAGCTGATCAGTTTCACACTCTCTCCCTCCTTTCTCCACTTCTAGTGGCTCTAGTCACCTAGAGGTTTGGACTGTCCTCAGTTAGAATCTAGGTTCATGTTGCGAGTTAATATTATTAACATGGAGATGCATTCACAATATACAGTTACAAATTATCTTAAGAATTAAATTAGGTCCAGTTTTCATCCTCTGAGTCTTAGAATAGTCTTTAGCTTCAGAACAGTAAAATGCTGTTCTGACCAATATCTTTAGCAATAGGAAAGCCAAGAGATGCATATGCTATATTCTTACACTTAAGCGAAATACCATTTCCCCATGGAAGCAAAAATTCTTCAGAGATCTTAGAATAGTGATGTTGAGTTCAATTTCTGAATTCATAAATTTTAAGTCAATTTTACCAATCTATATGAAAATGAAAATATAATAATAACCTCATCAAGAATTGGACGAAAACCAGCAGTAATGCAGGTCTTTCCAGCAATGGGGACTACATCCAAGGCATGAATTTCCCTGGAAAGGATGGGATCCCCTGATCTGAGGTTTCAGAGAAGACCATCAGTGCATGCATGCCAGCACTGGAAACCAGATGTGGCCCCTGCCGCTCCCAATAGTGGTGGATGGCTCACAATTACTGAGGCTTTAGGACACAGAGCCAAGCTGGTGACCTAGCCCCCGCCCCCTCTCCCTCCTCCAGCATTGGTGCTGATCTCTCCAGCAGTGAGGACTGCAACCAAAACACGGATTTCATTGGCAGGAGGAGGGTGCCTTGACCTGAGTTCTCAAAAAGCACACAGGCAGGCACCAGTAACCAGAGAATGCAGGGCCAGTAACAACACTTGTGGATTAGCCCCTACCCTTCTCCCCAGCAGTGGCAGATGGCATCTGTGATCTGAGTCTTCAGGAACTACAGCAGAACCTGAGACCCACCCCCCAGTGGTGGCACCCCTGACACCAGCAGCAGGGGTTGCATACAAGAACCTGGGCCTCTGACAGCAACAGCAACACCTGTGAATTCAGTGCCCCTGGCAGTATGCTATTAGCACCCCCAGATAACCCAGGGGCAGCAGCACAGTTGCACAGGGCAGCAGCACCTGACCCTGTGGAGAGCCCATGGAGAGCAAATGGGGAAATATGAGACTTAGGCAACTCCGAAAGCAGCGGAAGTGCTTGAAGTCTGGTGATTCCAGTGGCAACATCTGAGACTGCAGTGACAATGTACCAGCAATCTCTTAGGCAGAAGAAGCAAAAGGAGGGCAGTCATGACACCTCTAGCAAGGGCAGTGGGGAGTGGAAAGTGCAGGTTCTCAACTGGAAGCAGTTCAGAACCAAAGTAACCAAAGTGGTATCCAAACAAGAAAGGTGGTTTCTACCATAAATGTGCAGGCAGAGGATCAATTTATCAAACACCACAAAGAACTACAGTAACACAGCAGAATAGAAAGAGAACGACAGCACTCGAGAAACCAAACTTGAAGTCACAGAAGATTATAGTCTGACTGGCAGAGAATTCAAGATAGCTGTCATGAAGAAACTCAATGAGGTACAAGAAAACTCAGAAAGACAGTTCAATGAGCTTAAGAATAAAATTAATGGATGCAAGGAATACTTTACCAAAGAGATTCAAGCTCTAAAACAGAATCAAAAAGAAATTCTTGATAGTATGAACATAATTAATGAGATAAGAAATAATGTAGAAAGCATAAAAAAGTAAAGCAACCCTTAGAGATGACAGAATCAGTGAGCTCAAAGATAGAAACCTAGAAATGATCCAAGTGGAAGAAGAGAGAGAACTAAGATTTTTAAAAATGAAGAAATTCTTTGAGAACTATCCAATTCAATTATGAAAAGTAACATAAGGATTATAGGTATTCCTGAGGGACAAGAGTGGGAGAAAGGAGCAGAGAGCTTATTCAACGAAATAATAGCTGGGAACTTCCCAAACCTGGGGAAAGAACTAGACATGCAAGTACATAAAGCTAATACCTAATTACATCAATGCAAAAAGACCTTCTCCAAGGCATATAATATTAAAACTGTCAAAAGTCAATGACAAAGAAAAAATATTAAGGGTATAAAGAGAGAAGAAAATAATCTACAAAAGAACCCGTATCAGTCTTTCAGCAGATTTCTCAGCAGAAATCTCACAGGCTAGGAGTAGAATGATATATTCAAAATACCAAAAGACAAAAACCCTCAGTCAAGAATACTATATCCAGTGAAATTAACCTTCAGGTATGACAGAGAAATAAAAGTTTTTCCAGACAAACAATAGCTGACAGAGTTCATCACCACAAAAACTGCCTTATAAGAAATGATGAAGGGATCTCTTCTACCTGAAATAAAAAGGCAGAGGCTTACAAAGATTGGAACAAGGAGATAAACAGACAAAAACAGAAAATTGCAGCTCTATATCAGAATAGGTTAGCAAACAGTTATAAAATAAAGGATAAAGGGAAAGAAAGTATCAAAAATAACTATAATCACTTCAATTTAGTCAAAAACTCATAATACAAAAAAGAATAATTTGTGACAACAAAAACAAAGAAAGGGAAGGAAACTGCATAGGCTAAGGGAGATAAGAGGCTATCAGCAAATGGACTGTCTCATCTATGAGATATTTTATACAAACCTCACGGTAACCACAAAACAAAAAATCAGAGCAGAGCTGCAAATCACAAATAAAGAGAAAACTGAAAAAGCCATCATAGTAAACCACCAAACTGAAATAGCAGTCAGAAATACAAGGAAAAAGAAAAAATGGAAATATAGAACAACCAGAAAACAAGAGATAAAGTCACAGCATTAAGCCCTCATATACCAATAATCACTCTAAATGTAAATGGATTTAATTCACCAATCAAAAGAAACAAGGTGGCTAGATGGATTAAAAAAAAGACCCAACAATATACTGCCTCCAGAAAACACATCTCCACTTTAAAGACAAACATAGGCTTAGAGTGAAAGGATGAAAGATGATACTCCAGGCAAATGGCAAACAAAAGAAAGAGGGTGTAGCTATACTTATAGCAAACAAAGCTATAAAGATTAAAAAAAGAGAGAGAGACAAACATAGCCATTATATAATGATAAAAGAGAACTTCCACCAAGAAGACATAACACTTATTAATATATATGCACCTAACACAGGAGCACAAAAGTATATAAAGCAAATATTAACAGACCTACAGGGAGGAATTGGCAGTTACACAACAGTTGTAGGGGACCTTAACACTCTACTTATGTCAATGAATAGATCATCCAGACAGAAAGTCAACAAGGAAATAGTGGCTTAAATGAAACACTAAATCAGATGGACTTCATAGGCATATATAGGACATTCAATCCAAAATAGCAGAATACACATTCTTTTCAAGTGTACACGGAACATTCTTAAAGATAGACCCTATGTTGGGAAACAAAGCAAGCCTCAATAAATTTAAGAAGATTGAAATCATATCAAGCACTTTTTCTGAACAAAATGGAATAAAACTAGAAATCAACTATAAGAACAAAGCTGAGAAAGTCACAAATATGTGGAGAGTAAGCAACATGCTTCTGAACACCGTTAGGTCAATGAAGAAATCAAAGGATAAATAAAAAAATACCTAGAGACAAATGAAAATGAAAACACAGCATACCAAAACTTATGGGATGCAGCAAAAGTGGTACTAAGAGAGAAATTTATATCAATACAGGCCTACTTCAACAAACAAGAAAAGTCTCAAATAAACAAGTTTACCCTATATCTAAAAGAACTAAAAAAAAAAGGAACAAATCCCAAAGTCATAGAAGGAAGGAAATAATAAAATCAGAGCAGAAATAAATGAAATAGAGACTAAAAAATATTAGAAAAGATCAATGAAACTGAGTGGTTCTTCTTCCATTTACAATTGCAACAAAAATATTAAAACACCTAGGAATAAATTTAACCAAAGAAGTGAAAGATCTATACACTGAAAACTATAAGACATTATTGAAAGAAATCCAAGAAGACATAAAGAAATGAAAAGATATTCCATGATCATAGTTAAAATTTCCATATTACCTAAAGCAATCTACAGAGTCAATGCGATCCCAATCAGAATCCTAATGACATTCTTCAGAGAATTAGGATAGACAATTCTAAAATTGACAAGGAACAACAAAAGATTCTGAATAGCCAAAACAATCCTGAGAAAAAAGAACAAATTTGGAAGTACCACACTCCCTGAATTCAAATTATACTACAAAGCTATAGTAGTAAAAACCATATGGTACTTTCACAAAAACAGACACACAGATCAGTCGAACAGAATTGAGAGCCCATATATAAAACCACACATTTATGGACAGCTAATCTTTAACAAAGGAGCTAAGGACATACAACGGAGAAAAGAAAGTCTCAACAACTGGTGCTGGGAACACTGGACAACTACACTCAAAAGAATGAGACTAGGCCATTATCTTACACTATACAGAAAAATTAACGCAAAGTGGACTAAAGACATGAATATAAGACCTGAAACCATAAAATTATTAGAAGAAAAGATAGTCAGTACACTCTTTGACACTTGTCTTAGAGAATATTTTCAAATACTATGTCTACTTAGACAAGGGAAACAGAAGAAAAAATAAACAAATTGACTATATCAAACTAAAAAGCTTCTGCAAGGCAAAGGAAACCATGACAAAACAAAAAGATGACCCACCAACTGGGGGAAAATATTTGCAAATCATATGTCTGACAAAGGGTTAATTTCCAAAATATATAGAGAACTCATACAACTCAACAACAAAAAAAATGAATGACATGATAAGAAAATGAGCAGAGGATATGAACAGACGTTCTTCCAAAGAAGATATACAGATGGCCAACAGGCACATGAAAAGATGTTCAACATCACTAATTATTAGGGAAACGCAAATCAAAACTACAATGAGATATTACCTCACACCCATCAGAATGGCTATAATTAAAAGACAAGAAATAAGTGTGGGAGAGGATGCAGAGATAAGGGAACCCTCATACGCTGCTGGTGAAAACGCAAACTTGCGCAGCCACTAGGGAAAATAGTATGGAGATTTCCCAAAAAATTAAAAATAGATATACCATATGACCCTGCTATTCCACTACTGGATATTTATCCAAAGAATGTGAAATCAACAATTCAAAAAGATGTATGCACCACTATGTTCATTGCAGCATCATTCACAATAGCCAAGATGTGGAAGTAACCCAAATGCCCATCAATGGATGAAAGGATAGAGAAGATGTGGTATATATACACAATGGAATACTACTCAGCCACAAAAAAAGACAATATCATGCCAGTTGTGACAACATGGATGGACCTTGAGGATATTATGCTAAGCAAAATAAGTGAGACAGAGAAAGACAAATACTGTATGATTTCACTCATATGTGGAAGATAAACAGACAAACACATAGATAAGGAGGACAGATTAGTGGTTACCAGAGGAAAAGAGGGTCGGGAGAGGGCAAAAGGGGTAAAGGGGCACATATGTATGACGATGGATTAAAACTAGACTATCGGTGGTGAGCACGAGGCAGTCTAGACAGAAACTGAAATATAATAATGTATACCTGAAATTTACACAATATTAAAAGCAAATATGACCTCAATAAAATAATAAGGTAAAATAAAATGCATGAACAGAAAAAAAATTGCAGGAAGATAAATAATCTAGTAGATGGGAACACATCCTCCTAATTCCTATTACTCCCATATGGATGAGTTTCCTAGGAAAATATCTTTTCTGTCCTATCTTTACATCTCTAAACTATAAAGAGGATTAATCTCTTATCTAATATGCAGCTTCAAAGGAAAGAGATAAACATGCTTTCTCTCAGTTTCTGAGCCCCTTTCCTCACGTTGGAATCAGTATGACTGCGGGGAACCAGCACACTGGTCTGCTCTGGATCATCTGCCCTGCAACTGGAGGAGTGTATTCATCCAGACTCATTCAGACCTGTGCTTACTAGATGTGCCTGGATACACTACAGACCCACCAAAAATGTTCTCACATATTCCATCCACATAAGAGTTTTGCAAACTTATATGTGTGACACTCTGTGTGAACTTTTTAATTCTATTCTATTTTGGTTTTTAAAATTGCCAGTCATAACCCTCTAGATTGATTTCGCAATCTACTAATGGGCCATGATCCAAAGTCTCAAAGCACATTCTAGACCTTTCCCTCTACCTTACCCCATCATCTGAACAGAATTTCCCTAGTTCTAGTCTCTCCACAATGCTCCCTGCTGATATTTTGAAAATCTGGGCTTTCCTCCCCATCTCCATCTCTGGAACTCCAGTACGTGTCCTAATCATTTCTCATTTCTTACTGGGACTATTGCAATAATTTGTTTTGTTGTTAGTGCCTTCAAGTGGATTCCGACTCCTAGCAACCCTGTGTACAGCAGAGTGGAACACTACCTGGTCTTTTTGCAACATCCTCTCACCTTCGGGCAATATATCAGACAATGCACCTCTACTATTCATAGGATTTTCATGGCCAATTATTTTTTCTTTTGCAAGTGGGTAGCGAAGTCCTTCTTCCTAGTCTGCCTTAATCTGGAAATGCCACTGAAACCTGTCCATGGGTGACCCTGCTAGTATTTGAAATACCGATGGCATAGCTTTCAGCATCACAGCAACATGCAGCCACCACAGTATGACAACCGACAGAAGGGTAGTGTGGTTCCTTGATCAAGAAAGAACCCAGCCTTTGACCATGAGAACACTGAATCTTAATCACAAGACCACTAGGGCTGGCGTTGCAATAATACAAATAATAATAAATCTAGTAGTAATAATTCTAGAAGCTAAATTTATTAAGAATTTACTCTATATCAGAGGCTGTTCTCAGAGCTCTTTGTGTAGCAACATTAATTTAATCCAAACAATAACTAGGCTATTCTCTTCACACTGGTCTACTTACCTCTAGACACGCCGACTCTTCTTCCATCTATGCTCCAAACCACTTCCAGAGTGGCCTTTAAAATTACAAATAGGAGTATATCACTCTAATATTTGAAACAGTTTGATTTATAGGACAAGCACCTTAACAGAAAGCTCCTGTCCCATGAGGACCTGGCTTTAGCCTAGTGTGCTATCATTCCACTAGCACCTTCTGCTCAGACTGTTCTCCCTCTGGCAACTGCACCGTGCCCTGCTTTGATGCCCTGGAAGCCCCTTCTTCCAGGTTCAGCTGTTCTCTGTGCTCCCACAGGCCCTGGTTCATGTCTCTGATCCACCACCTCTTTTGCTGTTGTACTGGTTTGTTTACGTGTCTGTCTCTCCCACTGGCCTGTAAGCCCCTGAGGACCAGCACCGAAACTCTTTCATCTTTGCATTTCTGTTTTCATTGCTACCATTCTAGCAGCTGTGCTAACCACATCATACCTGAACCACTGTAATTGTCTTCTTCCTGCTCTTCCTGCCTCTGATCTCTGATTAATAACATTTAGCCTGCCATTGCCAGACATATTGATTACGTTCTATTCCTGCTCAAACAGTAGCTCCCAATTACCTAACCTATCATATACAAATTTCGTGGTCTGCATTTTAGAGCCCTTTTTAATTGGGCCACTTTCTACAAGTATAACTTATTTCTTACTTCAGTAGTCCTAAACATTCTTAAATTCAACCTTTATAGGTTTGACTATAGGTAGTGATAATAAAAGTTCAGTGGCATATGGTCATTTGTCAGTTGTTGAGGCAAAATCTTTAAAGTAAGAAAACTGTTTGAGAACAACATATTTACCATTGAGTGAACCTAGCCAATCTCCCAGCATCCACATAGATGGCTGTGCTCAAGATCATGAAAAAAGTAGCTATAACTCTATCTCTTATCATGAATACAGTAATGAGATGCTGAAATATTTTAAATTATAGTTTATTTTGTGGAGTAAAATAACTTTTACTCCGGTGGTATTCTTAAATTTGGGGATGTATGAAAAGCTTGCATTACTAACTTAGAAGCTTCTCAGGGCCCTCAACTAACTCTGTTTATTCTTTACATTGCCTACACAACTCAGATTCCTTCCATGTAGTTTTCCCTCTACATTCCTGTTGGATAAATGGATGAGTCAATTGATTAGAGGACGAAACGAGTAGCATTATTAGAAGTTAAATCACTTGGACCAAAACATGATGGTTTTAATAACCATTTACAAACACAAATGATGAGTGACACAGCTTATTAACTCCAGAAAGGATAAATGTGGGGAGAAAGAAGCAAAAGAATTAGGACTGAGATTTGAGGAAAAGACAAAGGATGCCATTAATGTGCTGGATTAAGAGTGTCTAGACAGGTGGGAAAACAAATACGTCACTTCAAGGAGGTAAGAAGAGCTTCTTTCTTTAGTAGTTTTCAAATAATATGAACTGGAATATTTATATTACCAATTTATGACAATCTTAACATTTCTTCTCATTCTTGGTAATGGATTTATTTGACATTGAAATCATATTTCCTGTTTACCACATCAAGTTTAGCCCTTTTTGCCTGATTTTCGAGATCTTCTGTAATATGGGCAACCCTGATCTTTCCAAGCTTACTTCCTCCTCCTCCACCTCCTCCTCATCGCAAAGCCTGGACACTAGGCAGGAGTCAAGAGTCTAGTCTAGTCAAGGAATGCCCTAAGTATCCACCAAATATGCCCATTAGTGTTCCCTTTGCAAGAGACAAAGTTACGCCTTCCATGTTATAACTAGTACAGCACTGGACTCAGCAGGAGTTCAGTAATCTGGAACCCAACCAGCAAGGTAAGTCAACAGTATTTTTAAAATCCATACTGTTTTCCCAGAACTTACTAGGTATGGTTGAGAATGCAAGTATAGAATGCAGTTCTGTCCTCAAGGAGTGGACCATTTCTCTTAAAACAATAAGCAGAAAAATTTGGAACAGCACATAAATAGATGCTACATAGCACCCTATAACTTTTTTCTACCGTTGTGATTCTTGGTGTCATATTAGACCACCTATCCTCTTGATATCTACTAAGATAGCTCCTTCTTCAGGAATGTGATAACAGTTATTTTTTGTACCCTTCAGTGTTTAAGTCAGTACTTTGTGCGTTCAGTAAACGATCAGTAGATGTTGAATTGAATTGTGTTGTGCAGACCAATTATGCCTTCAGCACTAAAAGAATGAGAAGATCAATTTCGGGATGGAGTTGTCAGAATCTTTTAATAAGAGTTCTTAATTTAGTATTAAGCCACATATTAATACATAATATATAAACTGAGTGGTTCAGCATGGTAGAGTAGCAAGGACATTGACCTTGAAGTCAGAAAATATGCATTTAGAGCTGATTCTACCAATTTTTGACTGAGTGACCTTATTCAAGTCACTTAACCTGAATCTCAGCTTCTATGCTTTTGAATAGGAATGAATATAACCCTTCTTCTTCCTGTTTCATGGTGTTATTTAACCATCAAATTAAGTAATCCATGTGTGGGGGGAACTCTGTAAAGTGTAATACTATACAGTCTTATTTTATTTTATTAGCTATTATTTAAACATTTTTGCGACTAAATGAGAGCATAAACTTGTTTGAAAAATATTCAAGAAAACTCAGTTATCAACAATGCAATATCACCCTAGAGGATATGAATGTTTTTTCAAAGGAATCACCCTGGGCCAGAAATGTTTAATAACATCTTTAATGGCACAGACGAATTTGGGAGGAGCTCATTAAATTACTAGTGGCACCAAGTTGAGTGGGAAGCTTAGCAACTTGGAGAAGATATTTATAATTTCAAATGACCTTGAAAAATAAACAGAAATAATGAGAATAAAAATTTAATCACAACAAGTAAAAAGGGGAAAACACACTGTACAGAAATGATGATAAAGACCTGGTTACAGGCAAATACAGCATAAACAAAAGACAGGATTATAGAGCATCATATAGAGTCATCAATGCCATGTTAATGTTTAAAATGTGTTGACAATAAACTGAAATAAATAGGATTGTAGTATGTAGGAGTTACTAGACAGTCTTCCCACCATCCTCAGGATTTTACCGTTTTGAAAAAGACTTATCAAACACCTATTGGATGCAAGTCATGGAAATGTAGAAAAATGTGTCTGGTTTGAGGCCTTAAAAATGAGAAATGGACTCCCTGGAGGGGATCCCAAGAGAAGAAGCAAAATGATTCACAGTTTGCAAAATAAATTCTCTGGGCAGAAGTTTAAAGGATTAGGTTTATTTAGACTTGAGAAGAGAAAGCAGAGATGTGGAGGCTAGGTGTGATTAATAAGTATCTGAAACGACAAGAAAGAATGTATAGATAGAATAAGGGGAAATGCACTGAATCTGCCACAGAAAGGGTTCGTCTTGGACAATACCAAGAAGCTGCCTGTTAGAGCATTGTTAGAAAAGCATCGTCTTGCCAAAGAAAGAATTCTTGTTAAAAGTGTCACGGACAATTATGTGTCGGTAAATGCCTTTCCATGTGGATAACAATGAAGTCTACATTTGTTGAAATTTCTTGTTGCACCTAATTTTTTCCCAATTCAATTTATGAATGCTTTGGTGCTTTCAATATCTTTACTGTTTCTGGTTTTTCCACACTCTATTCTGTTATCCAAGCTGGAAGCCTAGGGGTCATCCTTGATTTCTTCCTCTCACCTTCCTCCAAACATTCAATTAAGCAGTAAACAGGAAGCTGGTTTTTTTATCATCTCCCACATTCCTCTTAAGTTTTTGTCTTCTCTTCCTCAGTACCAAGAGAATCTTGAGGTTCTCACTGGCTCGCACCTGAACAATTGCCACCGATTCCTAACTGACACATGTGCTTAGAGTTAGGGGCCTCTCAAACTTTTCTTCTATCTGCACATCCTAGTGATCTATCGGAAATGTAAATCTGAGCTAGTAAACTGAGTTACTAAACAGTCTTCCCACCGTATGCCAGATTGTTTCATTCTGAAAAACACTTATGAGACATCTACTGAATGCATGGCACAGTCATAAAGAATTATATCTGGTTTGAAGACTTAAACTCAGATATGTACTCCTTGGACGGATCTCAAGGAAGGAAGCAAGATTCTTCAAAGGCTCCTCATCCCTAACAAAATTAATCTAAGCTCCTTAATGTAAAGCCTCCCCTTGATCTGGCCCTTCCTACCACTCTGGTCTCAGCTCTTGGCTTCTCTCTTCCTTACATTTATGCTCCAGCAACATGTTTTTCTCATCCTCTGCTCTTGTTCCTGTTGGCCTCTCAGTCTGGAACACTCCTCCCCCTTTCTTTGCCAGGCTCGCTCCCTACAGTCTCTGTCCAGAAGGTTTTTTCTCACCCCCTGAGTGAAGGTTCTGTCAGAATTCTATTGCTCATAAGTCTCTGTCTCTTAATTGCCTGTTTAGGTGACCATCTCCCCAATATGAGTGAGCACCTTGAGGACAGAGCCTAGGACTCATTTTTTGGGTCTTTAGCCTCTTACAGCTCCTGGTAAAAGTGAACCTAGGACAAACTTTTAAGAATTAAAAAAAAAGGAAGGATGAGTGAATGAATGAAACCATCATTTATTTACCTCATAGCTCTTTTGTAAGACTTTATTATAGTATCCTTTAAATTCTAGCTGAACCACAGTATCTTCATGCAAGGTATTATGAAACCTTGACTGAACTACACACATATGCCTGCCAAATTACATTAAATGTCTTTTATTTTAGCCAGTCTGAATAGGGTAAATTAGAATAAAGGATTGAGAACATGATAGATACCACTCTTGAATGCAAAGACAAAACAAAGCAAAAACCAGGATGAGTATAGCAAATGTTTTGTTCACCTTAGTTGAAGAGCTACTTAGAACTAGAGAAATGTTGGAAATTGTGCAAAATTAAAGTTGTAAAATTGGTTCATTTAATACGAATACATTTAGTAGTAGCCATTCTTTTTTATTTGCTACAAAGGTGCGAGGTCTTGTGTCTTAGTCTGCTCAGGCTGCTATAACAGAATATTATAGACGGAGTGGTTTATAAACAACAGAAATTTATTTCTCACAGCCCTGGAAACTGGAAAGTCCAAGCTCAAATCACTGGCAGATTTGAGTGTCTTATGAGAGCCTGCTTCCTGGTTCAGAGATGGCCCACCTTCTCTTCTTGCTGCATCCTCACATGGTGGAAGGGGCAAGAGAGCTCTCTGAGGTGTCTTGTATAAGAGCATGAACCTCACTTATGAGGGCTCCACCCTCATGACCTTATCACTTCCCAAAGGCCCCATCTCCAAATACCATTACATTAGAGATTAGATTTCAACATACGAATTTGTGGGGGCGGGGGGGGGGGACAGACATTTAGTCTTTGTCATCTTGCATCACTTGACTTCCATCTACCTCCCATCATTGCATTATCTCACTCCAATTCCCCAGGGCTCCCATATGTGTCGTGCAGCTCAAGCTTTGCATTTGGGTGTTCAGCCAGGAAGTGATGGGGGCTAAAATTCAGTCCACACTTCACTCAACAATCCATGTGCCCTGATACAGTCTGCATCCACCTCGAGAAAACAGTACACGAAAACATGGGTGGGCAAGCTAGACTCTGACTTGCCTCATTTCCTGCCCCGATGTTGCATAGGCCTTCTCTCAGGCCCACCATGGAGCCTTTGTGTATGCTGTACCTTGGCCCGGAAGTCTCCCTGTCCTCTTCAGCTCATTGTTCATATTTCAATTTGATACCCCTTCCACCAGGAAATTATAACCTCTATGACATAGACAGTTCTTCCTATGGTCAGTAGGCTTTCATCAAACTGCAACTTCTTTATCACATTTCCAGGTTTACAATTGTATAATCATTACATTAATGGCTCTCCCACTATATTGCAAGCTCCATGAAGACAAGGATGAGAGTCTATATTAGCTACTATTGTATCCTCAGAAAACATTATAGGTGTTAAACATTTGTGGAATTAATAAATTAATTCATACAGAGCATGCAGAGAGACATAATAAATTTCATTGAATGAAAGAATTGCTTTATTGCCCTCCCAAATGACTTAGCTGATATTTAAAATAAAATAGTGAAATCACGGATAATATTCTAATTCCTCTGCACATTCTTAACATGATTGGCTTTCACTTGATTTTGTTTGTTTCACCTTTTCATAAATACAAACTGTCTTCATCCTTAAAGTTTAGTATTAGGGGAATAGATTACTACTTGATTTTAGCGTGTGGCAGGTCAGAAACGTGGGGGTGAGTTAGTTTATGCAGTTGTCTGTCAAATCAATAAAAGTTTAACATATGTTTTCAATATAATTTACTGGAATTAAAAAAATGTAATGCTTATTAAATAATGAGGATAATATGAACTTTCAATAATGCAGACAGGTTGATTATAACTGTAACCCACATGCTTATATACTTTAGATGTTTACAGCTTTTAATTTATCAAAGGAAATAATTAGCACACTTTGTGGCAGCCAGTGATGGAATTTATTCATTTGGAAGGCCACGGGTTTCCTGTCATTAAAACTACATCATGTCCTTCCTTTTCTATTAAACTTCTACTGAGGGCAGTAAGAAGTCACTAAAAGGAAATGAAGAGTTTTTTGGCAATGTTCTTGTACAATGATTTAATACTCTTAGAAGATAGCAAACCCATAATGTATGCCAACAAGCGTATTATATAGGATATGGGGCCCAATTACCACATTATTTCCTTTATTTGAAGTTCTGTTTGTGACTCAATTAACTGTGATTTGCAAAGTCTTGTCAATACATTTATTTTCTTTTTGCACGTTAACGCATTTTTTGGTTTTCATTAGTAATGTTTCACTGCAGCAAAGGAGCCGATTTAAATTCCGGAAGCACTGTATGCAGATTGATATGTCAAAAGATATTACTTTTCTCCCCAGATGATCAGTGGCATCTCCTTTCACACAGAATCCTACTTAAAGCTCACATGCATTTTTTTTCTCACTGAAGCTTTTTCCAGTGAGATACACTGTAAACTCTAATCTTTCTTCTGTTTAAATAGTACTAAAGTTTGATCTTGACTCTGTTCCAAATGCTAAACCATAGCTTCTAAAAAGCTCTGTCCAGTTTGGGAAGGCTTAAATGAAATGCTTGTTTTCCTAGAGTCTAAAATGAGCCTGACAAGGACTCAGAATTAGCCTCTCACCCCCAGAAGTGGGTGGTCCTTGGAAGCCATAATCAAGAGACACTGTTGGTCAAACTTTCGTTTCAGCTCTGTGACAAAGCCTGTGCAGGTGAAGGGACTTCCCGTACTATGCAAAGGCTCTGTTTGGTCTGACTATAAACAAACAGTTGGTGAAAATGCTTCAGACAAGTTCACATAGTCCTTTTACATGACATATGCTAAGAAACAAAACACGCTTAGTTTTTAAAATCTCAGCAATAGGCAACAGCCCACACCATGGAAACTCTAGTTAAATCTGAAGCAGAAATATTGCACTTCATATTTGCTTTCCGGTCTTCAGGCTGCCACATCACAAATGTGTTAGGACAAGAAGAATGGCTTTGTAGATAGCACATCAATTTATTTTAGAATAATTTTAGATTTACAGAAAAGTTGTAAAGATACTACAGAGAGTTCCTTTCACACAGTTCCTCCCATTGTTAACATCTTACATCGCCATGGTACGTTGTCAAAACTAAGAAACTGACACAGAGCACACCGATTTTAAGAAGTAATAATGTCAGTGATTAAGAGATTCTTTTTTCAAAAAAAATTGGCTTCATCTTCAATGCAGAGGCTGTTTTACTGAATTTCTGTAGATAAGCCATTAATTTCAACACTATTTTCTCTGAGTCACTTAAACCAGATACTGATGTGGCTGCTGAGTTTGCAAATTAAGATGGAAGATCAGAGCTCTGTGAGATTGTCATATTGTCTCCTTTAATTTGGAAAAGTAGAACGAGGCTAGAGAGAGTCTCATAAAACAGACTTTACGACTCTCTTCAAGGCAGATATAGAAGCCCATGCTCCAATCCCTTCTCCCAGCTTCTGCAATTACATTTCCGCAGGAAGAAAGAGAAGGAATTAGAAACAGGATAATGTAGTCTTAAATCACCATTCTTAGCCTTTGCCTTCTTGTGGGAGCCCTGAAATTTATAACATAGCCCTCATATTGTATAGTGTGACACAACAAAAAACACAACTTGTTTGACCCTTCCTCAATAAAAAATCATTTTGTCTGACATCCTATAAAACCTGTGCATGAGTCTATATTAAGCTCTGGTGTCTCCTCCAATTGACAAAAGAAAAACATTGTAAACACATACAATAAAGCTAAAGATCTATTTCAGCATTGTTTACAAAGAGGTAATAATTTAACATTTCTGGGTAACAATTCTCAAAGTCTAAGCCTGGGTGTCAACTCAATACTGAAACAATTGGAAATGTGGTGCCTTGTGACATTAAAGAGAGAGTCCTGAGTCATTTGCGTTGCCTCAAAATTCCCTTTATGTTCTAAGAATTAGAACATTAGAATTAAAATCTTCTTAGAATAAGAACATAATATGATTAAGACTCTTGCCCAAATCTAAGCTGCACTAGTAACAATTTGTTGATAACCCAAGCTGAGTATCTTGACATCACTAGAAGTAGATGTTGAGGGTAATACATTGCAGCGTTTTTCTCCGGAAAGCACAGTATAGCCACAAGCTTTCACCCACAGCACTTATCTTAGGCATCAGCAGTGCCAAGGGAGCTGGCGCTGTGTAACTAAACGCCTGTGGGAGGGGCCTCACAGTCTCTGCTCCCCACTGGTTTATGATAAGGCAAGTCCAGATGAGATCAAGAGTTGGGAGGATTCATGACTCACAGCTAGTTTAGCACACAGGCAGTTCCTCCAATTATTTGCACTCTGTAATGCTAACCAACAAATACAAAGCTGATATTAACATATACATACATATTATGAGACTTTTTCATAAAATATTTCATAGCAGTATGGCATGCAATACCCTGAGGTCTGCAAAATTTAATGAAAGTTAAAGGTAATATTCCAGGGTATTTTGTCCCTCATTTCCAAGTACTATTCCTAAGAGATATTGTCCTTCAAAACAAAGAGAGATAATGGTGTATTCTGTGATATAATTAAATATTACGTGTAAGTAATACAAACATCTACCTACCTCCTATAACTGACAAAGGCACCAAAAATGACGTTTTCAATGAAGACTTTAAAATACAATGAAAATGCCATGATCTGTATTTTCTTCATAAGTTCAAATTATTTAGAATATAATTAAAACAAGCATTTACCAAAGGTAGAAAATATGGGTTTTATCCTGACTACTGGTTTTGAACATATACTCTTAGATGCTTTCCTAAATGTTCTGTGCCTCAGTTTCCTCTTTGAGAGAGAGAGAAAGAGGAGAGGGAGTGAGAGAGAGAGAGAGAGAAAGAGATTAACAATAGCTAATGTGCATTGTTGGAATTAAACCTAATTTTCCACCATCAATATATACTGAAATCAGATACTCTGTAGCAAAAACCAGACACATAGACAAAAACAAATTTATTTTTTATTTCCATAAAAAGAAATACATTAAGAAACCAAATCCAGTTTGGTTAACACCAAAGTGTAAGTCAACATAAGGAATATAAAACCTTCCTAAGTGTTTTAACATAAATAATATAATATGATATGTTATTTTTACAACAAGTAGCTAGTTCTCTAAATCAGATAAAAATGAATTGGTGCACTAGAATATTGTAGTAATGTGCCTATCTGAAATATGCAATGCTGACATTTTTTCTCTCTGAATAGTGACACATAGAACTCAATGGTCTAAAAATGTGTAAATTATTTAAAAGATGAAATTTAGAGTCCTTTTCACAAAAATTGTCGTGGCCCCTAGTTCCTAAAGCATGGTGTGTATCTGTTCTTAAAGAAAAAGAAAAATAATCCTTCATCAATTATGGTTAAGGATCCCCAAACTGAAACACATGTGGGTGAACGCCATTCAGTAACCAGCCCACACTGTCTGGGGTTGCGGGGAGGGAAGAAAAAAGAGGAGATAAATGGCCTACATGATTGATTTCAACTAAGACTAAAATCTCGGAGGACAATTATTGGATTTACTCACTGTTTGTTTTTGCAACATTTCGGAAATTGGCACACAAAAAGAAATGTTTACAAAGTCGAAGAGGTGTGTGGTGGCTGAGAAGCTGATTTTCTAGATAAGTGATGTTTTTTTCCCAAAACTTCTTTTCTTAATTTACCTTAGCTGGTACCAGGCATTGGAAATCATCCTCAGTGAAATTATCAACCAAAAAATGAACATGTGATGATGAAAAATATTGTTCAGTGCATGCTTCCCAAAGACATATCCATATACATATATTACAGATTTCAAAGCTCTGGTATCATTTAAAGGATTCTTTACATTATCTAAGGTACCCTGTATTTACCTTTAATTATCTGACACGTTTCTTTAAAAAAAAAAAAGAAATTCTTTCCATTTTGTCCAAAGGGAGGTATTACATCTAATTAATATATCAACCACTCTTTCTCCCGTGACTGACAAATGCTAAATGCTTTATCAGTCTGGCACCAAAAATGCTGTTGTCTCAGGGTTTTCCCAGACTGCCTTGTCTGAAAAGCTACATGAAAAGCTTTAACGATCATATATTGGGTGGGAACTTTAACCTTCTTTGTACCAGGTCAATTGAGTAGGTAATTGGAAAAGTCAGTTCCACTTGTTGTAATCCATTCAAAAGGAAAGTTAGATATACACAGAATGTAGTTTTCAGTCATAGAAATAGTGTAGAAAAACAAGACAAAACAGTAATTCTGGATGTAGGGTTCCATTTATTAACTGTATTAAAGTTAAAAGACTGAAACAAGAACAAAAGGCACAGATCAGACAAAGAAAACATTTTATAAATTCTCTATTTTCTTCATCTGAACATAAGAGAAACTAAATTTTATTGAAAATTAAATATAAATAATAGTTATTGAGAGTTGATTATCTGCCTGGCACTGTGTTCAGCTTTTCACAAAAATCATCTCATCTAACTCTGCTTTTCACAAAAATCATCTCATTTAACTCACAGAAATCAATAAGGAAGGATTCTTATGAGCACAGGATAGCTAGCGTCCCCAGTGAGCTGCCTCACTTACCTCCACTATTTATTAGCTATTTAGCCTTGGGCAGATTAATTTAGCTCTCAGTGTAAATTAATGCAAATTAATTTACAGTGTAAAGTAATCGGTTTTTCCCATCTTGAAAGTGGAAATGATATTAGCACTTACCTGGTAGTGATGTTATGAGAAAGAGATACAATGGCTGGCAGGTAGATGTTGTATAGAAACATTTTTGTTGTTGTTGTATTATATTACAGATAATAAAACAGAGGCTAGAAGAGTTTTTAAAACTTGCCCAAAATCACAGAGGTAAGTGACAGAACAGAGGTCTGGGCTTCTCTGCCCTTCAGGGCCCTACAGATCAGTAGGAAGGTCAGGAAAGAGAAAGAGGAATGCACCACTTTAGTTGCTTTATGAGTGGGAGATAGGGACATTTTAGGTGCAGAAGAGTAACGCCAAGGGGAACTTCCAGTTCGGTAGGAGGCTGCCTGGAGGGAAGACGTGTGGTTGGCCAAGAAATGTGCCAAGGACAGTACAGGCACAGTTAGAGCCTGCGTAACAGGCTGCATCAAACAGATTTGGGAGCTGTAACTGTGAAAGCACAGGGCCTCTGCAAGGCTCATCATGTTTTTATCGAGGCCATTGGAATGATGGTTGAAGCGAAAAATGGGATCTGAAAAATGCAGTTCTCTTCACATTCCAGAATTTGCAACATTCCAAAAACATATACCTATCATCGTGAAAGAGTCTCTCTCTGTGTAATATACATGGTAATTTAAAAAATATGTGGAAAGAGGTGTCTTGGTAGTTCTGACTGCTATGACAAATTACCGTAGACTGGGTAGCCTAAACAACAGAAACTGATTTCTCAGAGTTCTGGTGGCTGGAAAGTCCAAAGTCAAGGTGCCAACCAATTTCGTTCTTGGTGAGAGCAGTCTTCCTGATTTGCAAATAGCTGTCTTCTCATGGTATCCTCACATGGCAGTGGGTGGAGAGAAAGGAAGCAAGCTCTCTCCTCTCTCCTTATAAGGACACTGATCCTCTCCTGAGGGCTCCACCCACACGATCTGCTTACCTCCCAAAGGCCCTAGCTCCAAATACCATCACACTGGGGATTAAGGTTTCATCGAATGAACTTTGAGAGGACACAAACATTCAGTCCATAGCAGAGGAATTCAGACTTATGTTTTTCTATTAGATGCTAATAAATATTGTTTGAAGTAGACTGAAAGGCAAATGATGTTAATAGTAAAAGTGTTTAGATTCCATGGTCTTTTATGAGTTTCTTTTATGACAATATCTGTTTTCTCAAATACTTGACAATGAGGAAAATTTTCTATAAACTGAAGTGTTAATAGCAGGTACTAGTGCTCATAATCTTTAGTATATGTGAGTACATTAGTAAATATATAAACAATATGTTATACCCCAGTAACTTGGTCTTATTTTCATTGTTTTTAGGATAAAAATTAAATTCCTGTGCACAGCCAGGGAGGTCTGACATGTCCTGGCCTTTGCCAGTCTCTACCCCAATCAAGCACCCTTTCACCCCAACCCCTTGCAGCAAACTGTCACCAGCTAGTTGCCCCAAGGAACTCAAGGGTGGGTTGGAAGCATTTAACTCTCTTTGCAAATTGGTCTTTTTCCTTTTGTTATGTTAAGGAGATGCAATCACCAACCACCCTGAACTAGAGCAAGCCTCACCAGGAGAGTTCTGCCTGTGACCTGTGCCTTATTTTCAATGCTAAGATCTCCCCAGGAGGAGCTTAGACCTTATTACCATAACCTGAAGTGTATGTGGAAGCATGTTTTCCAACTGAGCCTGCGCAAGTGAATACCTACCTCTCCCTTTTGAATGTTCATTCCCCATCCAAAATAAATGTCCCTGCTTCCCTTTGAGGATGCCATGATTCTGGAAATGATTCCTCATGGTCTTCTATTTGCTACAAATATACCTTACTTTGTGAGACAACTACTTCTGGTGGAGAGTCTTATTTAACTCGCCAGGAAGGAATCCACTTTGGTTTCAGTAACAGAACCATATCAGCCTCCATTCAGTTGGAGGCTCCTTCCAGCCACAGGGCCTTTAAAGATGCTATCTCCTCTGTTTGGAGCGCTCTTCTTCCCCACCTCCAACATCCCTTATCTGTATTTCAGATCTCAGCTCAAGTTTCACTTGTTCAGGGAAGGCTTTTCTAAACCCTTAGGTAAAAAAAACTTCCTAGGTCAAGTTGTGCTCTTTCTCCTCCTCCTCTTCGTCTTTTTCCTTTAAATGTATTCTAATATAACCTTATTCTTTTCTTTGTCTTCCTTTATTGATTCAACAAAGGGGTACTGTACAGCCATTAATTAGCTGAATGATACCCTTCTATGCACCCAGAACATGGCAGTGAAGAAAACAAAGAGCGCTCCTGCTTTCAAAGTTCTCATCCTTCATTTGATTTGCATCCGCCTCTTGACTAGACAGTAAGTTCCCCTGCATGCTGCCAGGGATAACGTCAGGGCTGTCCTCACTGTTGTTCCCTGAGAATCTCGCATAGAATCTGGCTCAGAGGAAGCACCTAATAAATATTTACTAAATCTATCAAAAATGAATGAAATTTAAAGTTAGTCCACATACTCTAGAAATTGATTTAAGAGAGCATAAAAATATAAAAGTGAAAGGCCTCAAACCAAAGATGTAGAGGGATGGACACCCAGCTGAGGAAGCACTTCCGTACCAAGACTATACAAGTACCCCACACATGTGCATGGCGAACCCCATTCAACAAAAGCCGAAAGGAAAAACTCAGCAGACTCTGAAAGCACTAGAAAATACTGTCAAAATTTTCAAAAAGAAAGAAGGAGAGAGACAGAGAGATCCTCTGAATCATGTTTACTGATAAATATTCACCAATTTATTCATTTAATGATATTTCTTTACCACCTTTTATGTATAGGCACTCTGTTAGATGTCTCAGGAGTAACTGTGGTTTCAAGGAGTAAAGCAACACTGCCCAACCTCTCCTGCTCTTCATTCTTACCTCGAGTCTGCCTGTCTGGTTTATTCCAGTAATGCAAGCTCTTGTGAACTCTTATCACGTTGTTTGATATATAACACATGCTCAATAAAATGTTTGGTTGAAGAGTAAGTTGACAGGCTCAAAAGATGATATCTGATACTTACCCTAAAAATACTAGAGTTTCCAAAAAGTTTGTCTATTTTTCATTAAGGGTGTTTTATCTCTCAGTGAATTTTTCTTCCCTACCTTGGGAGTTTTAAAAAATTCCTTTGCCTCCTCAAATGAGACACCACCAGGGACTCCGTGAGAGACTGGATGAAGATCTCTTCTCTGAGGGTCTTGAACACACTCAGCTCCATCGGGCCTCATCCCCTCCTTCTGTCCTGACCCTTTCTTTCTTCCTTTGCTCTGAGCAGGGACCATGCCCGCCCTAAGAGTCAGTCACCAAGGAATCCTAGCAGTCAGCTCTCTACCTCTGAGGGACACACATTCTTTAGATATGTGTTGCTTTAGCATCTTCGAGCACTCAATTAGTACCTATCTCAGCTTTACTTTTGATAAAAATGAAATCAACTTGAATAAAATGAGAATGGAATATTAAAAAAACTTGGCATTTTCAATAAAATATTAAAAACTTAATACTGCTTCCTACTTTACTCCCAACTCAGGGCCATACCCTATCTTCCCCAAAGCTGTCTCTAAATTTTTTATGTTCTCTTTATAATATGTAGATGAATGGAGACAAAGTGACATTTATCATTTGTATGCTTATTTTGCTACCTGCATTTATTACTAGACTCAAAAAATAAATAAAATATATATTTTTTTGATAAGGAAGATTCGCCCTGAGCTAACATCTGTGCCCATCTTCCTCTACTTTGTATGTGGGACACCTGTCACAACATGACCGACGAGTGGAGTAGGTCTGTGCCTGGGGATCCGAACCCATGAACCCAGACCACTGAAGCGGAGAATGCGAAACTTTAACCACTCAACCACGTGGCTGGCCCCAATAAAATATTTTTAAAATCTGTTTATAGGTGAAGTAAACAAGTAGCCAGGGACATATGGAAAATATTAGATTAGGTTAATATTCATTAATCAGAATGAAATTGACATAAAGATGATGAAAATAGCAAAAATTGAATAGATGAGTAAATAGCCCATGGAAAATATTTCAAAGGTCAGAAGCAGACAAGAGACTAAGAGATGACAAGGTCCACTTATTGATAGAAGAGGAATTACAGATATTGTTAAAATTAAATTAACCAAGGAAGATAAAAGGCCAGTGCCAAAACCAGACAAGTTTTCTAAACCAGAAAGCAGAGATGGAAAGTAAGGAAACCAGGATCCTATCAAGCATAGTAATCAAGAAATCAGAAGCTGAAATGCAAATATCTCCTCCAAATCTGTCTCTCACTCATATCCCAGACATTTCCCTATAATACGTAGAGATCAAAATCACGAAAAGGACAATAGACAGAAACACAGTTCCGGAAAGAAATTTATTATTGCGTACTAGCTGAAGTACACAAATTTATGGCCATTTAGAATTACACAGAAGTATGTAATGTGATTAGACTCTTAACAGCTATTACATCAGAATGTTTTCATCAATTCTGATAGCATGAGAGCAGTGTCTATATTGATAAAATTAAGCAGTCTTCTCATAAACGTTTTTTTCCAACCACAGTCTACATCAACGAGTATGGAAGATGAAGTTAAACTCATTTTTTGGTTTGTTTTGATTTATTTCGTTTTTAATTTAAATTTATTCACTTGACAATTTACTTGAACAGCTAACTTTAAATTATAAAAAAGGAAGGTCATTTCGGAAGTTAGGCTAAAGACGTGCCTGGTGATGTCCCCAGAATACCACTCAACATATGTTTCTTTTTGCTTTTTTCAATTGTCCCCTTGACATGGTTAGAGATTATATTTTCCTTGAAGTTGACTACTTTCTTGCTGACATAGGAAACTTTAACATTATATTTAGCATAAATCTTGATAAGAAAAGTAGACAATGGAATAGGTTAAATCAATACACTTTCCGATTTATAGTAAACTGTGACTAAATCTTCTGAAATGTTATATATTTTGAGTAAGATTTTGTGCATATCTTAATGTAGAATCATTTAGTTCACATGAAACAGAAGGAACAAATGTGTTTAATGTAAATGCCAGTTTAAGAAAAACATTGTCTCACAAAATAAATTTCTGAGTATTTTATAATTTGGAAATAGTATATATCAGATCAGACAAAATTGGTTTTGCTATGCTAAAGTCAAAGTGCCTTCAGATTTAAGTAGAGAAGAGTCGACAGGGACATGAGAGTAGAGACTTAAATTATAAACAAATAATTTTTGTGAGCCTTGGTAAAAAGATCAGAATCTTTTTAAGTCAGTGAATGCATATTCATAGGCTGAGCCAAAGCTTGTGAAACTTGCACAAAAGTGAAGTTTTCTAAGTAAATTTCTAATAAAATAATAAAGAAAACTGGGAAAGGAATATTTAACCAATACTAGCATAAAAGCAAACAAACTTCTAACTTCAAAAATCACCTTCGCATTGGCTGTTTATATAACAAATGATATGTGAAATGAAAATGAATTTTATTTACTTATGAAAGGAGAAAGAAAAAAGTTGAATATACTACCACTTGACTTGAAAGAATACAAGGTTCAAAGAATTCAAACATAACACCGTTTAGCTAAATTTCCTTCCATTTGCTCCACCCTTTGTTGCACTTATGAGAAATTATGGGAGAGTCACTTAATTGTTGCTTTATTCTTCTGCATTGTCAGGTGAGCTAAGGGGACATAGCAGAAACGATGTGGTAAATCTGTGAGAATAGCTATGTAGTGGATCCAAAACAGCACACGCTGTTTCAGAAAATGATGGAATATGTCAGGTCTGGCATGGCTCCCTTAAGCTGCCCTCAACACCCATCTACACACAAAAAGGGGATACGCATACTGACCACTCACAGCCCCAGTTTTGAACCAGGTTTGGTTGTGTTCTGCCATCTGGTCAGTCTCAAATTTTTATTGCCATCTGGCTCTTGTGTATGGCCATTGCCATAGTTTCCATAGCCATGATCTTGGCTTTTTGGAATATAAATCTGGTCTGCATCACAACTATGCTTACTTAGATCATGTCTGCAAACAGACTTTAGATTTACCGCTGCCTGGGGGCCCCCACTTGCCTAATAGTGCCCACTGTGGCATTCCTACCGTTTACTTCTTTATCAAGTATTTATTGAGCATGTATTAGGTGGCAGCCACTGTCCTGGCCACCAAAAATACAAAACTACCCACACTGTATTTCAAATAGACTGACTGTGGAATTGGAGCAAGAACTAGAAGGAATTACCTACAGATTTCTTGTCAACATCTTAGACTAGTTAGCTTCCTCTATCTTATGTGTTCATTAGAAAAGGAATATTTTGAACTTGGTTTGTTGGCTATTTCTCAAGAACATGGGTAAAGAATGAACGCGGTTAACAGAATAATAGTGGGAAGTAAGTATTAACTTGTGTGTTCTCCCAACACCCCCACCCCACCCCAATCCAGAAGACTAGAGCATTTCACTTTGGTAGCTTAAGAGAGAGACTCCAGTAGAATAAAAAGAACAAAGCACGTTCATTCTTTACTTTTGAACTTCAAAAGCTGAGATCTTATCACATATAATACAGAGAGCCCACATGTCTGGAAATATAGATAATACTATATTTTTGCAGATTAAAAATGTCTTTGATGATATTATGCATAAATTGCCTAAGTTTCTAGACTTTATGGAAACCCTGGGATTTAAAGGATTATTTACTAAGCTAGATTTTTCCCCCTGCCTTAGGAGAGGGAAATTCCCTGAGTGAGGTTGATGAGAACTTCAGTTGGAAATAAAACAGTAAGATGCTGGTGGTGACCCTGAGAAGGTTTGAGCCATCTGAGAGTAGAGGAGACTTGTGCTTAACTTCCTAGGAGAAGTCAAGAGAAGGGGCATGACTCAAGTTGTAAGAACTACCAAATCCACACTCATGATCCCGTGAAAGCAGTGGTGACACGATGCGCTTGGGCCAAGAAGACTTGACACTGTGCTGCAGACACAGCCTTGGAGAGCAGGGTAGGATGGACTCAAGAATCTGAGCTGAACTTACTGGGGGGAGAAAAACAATCCAGAATTCATTGAATTACTTTGAGTTGATTAAGATTTAGTTCCTACCACGAGGTTAAATAGGTGGAGTGTGAAGCTGTATTGGGGAAAAGCAAAACTTGATGTTTTATATACCTGAGTTTGTGGTCTGAAATAGCATACCCACAACATGTGATAAGAATCATGTTATATCTCACAAGGCATTATAGCTGAATAATGAAGAAGAGAATTTACAATAAAATGAAGAACTCATGAAAATCTTAAAGAAGAATGAGGGATCCATAGGTGCTAAAAGACCTAGTGTTAAATTAGAAAATAAAGGTAGAGATGTGCTGAAACTAGTACTCATACATTTCGTTGGTGCTATAAATTGGTACAAACTCTCACAGTACTTTCACTTCTGAGGATCTATATTAAGTAAATAATACAAAATATATCCTAATCTGTACATACAAAGATGTTCATTATGGCGTTATTTACAATTATACACAAATTCAAGCAATCTAGCTATCCAACACCAACAACAGGGAGTTATATTTCCATTTTCAGTGAAGTATTATACAACCATTAAAAACCACTCTTTTTAAAACTATGAGATATCATGAAAAACTGTTTATGAAGGAATAAATTGAAAATTAGAATATAAAATACACACACATACACACATGCATGCACACATACATTTTTATCGTACGTTTTATATATATGATAAAATTATATTATAAAATTATTATATATACAATGACTACAGCTAAAGAAGAAATATACCTAGGGAAGAAGAAAAAATAAAATACCAACATTGGGGTAGGTATTATGGGGAAACAATTTTTCTTCTTTATTGCCATTTTTATGAGCTATAGTGTTTTGTTATTATAATTAATAAATTTTAAAACATTAAATTAAAGTGATTAAGAAAATTTCTATTCATTTAATGTAGTTGATTAATTTTAATCAATAAAACACTTATGAAGCAGAGAAATTACCCTTTGAGACTGAACTCATATTTTGTCCAGCCCAAATTTATTGCCAGTCTCAGGTAATGTGCCACAAATGGAGATTCTTTGTCATTAACCTTAGAGGCTAAGCATGCACAGCTTCTCTCACAAGGTTCGTTTGTAAATTGTTCTAATCGCTTTTCAATTGATTTAGATTCCCTTCCAATATCAACCATGGAGGCAGTAAGTTCCATAAATGTATTACTACTATTGGTGTGGTACTTCCTTTTCTCTATCCCCAAACATAATTTATCAAATTATTCTTATACTTCACCATCTGCAAAGCAAGTCTGCCTTCAGCTCAAACACCATTTTTCCTTCTCTGCAAAATGGGAAGAATAATACTTAACCTTTCGGGTGTTTTTGTTTTTGTTTTGCTGAGGATTAAAGAAATCTCACATGTGTAAAGCAGCTAGGACAGCATCTGGCTTTTAGTAAGTGTTTAATTAATGGGGGTAGCTTTTTATTATTACTTTTATATTATAATCATCTTTCTCATCCATTTTTACCTTTCCAAATGTTAGTATCTAGTGCTTCAAGCCTCTCCCCATACGGATGCCACTCCAAGCGTATAATTAGTTTTCTTTTCTTTATTGAGCCTTTTCTTGATATTAAATGATTTAAAGCTACATACAATATTGTAGGTGTAGTTAATCTATAATTTTATATATTTTCTACCTCATATTCAATATTCTCTTCAATCCCAATGAATGGTATTGGCTACAGGAATGTTATCAGTGCAATATTTCAGTAACATCCAAATCCTTTTATTGGTTCAAAACCAGAAGCCTAGAATCGTTTGTTTTACAGATAAAATTTAAGTTTTCGAAATCCCCATATGAAACACCCTGAATTTGTTCACATGAAACATTGCTAACCCGAGGCCTAGGGAGTCAACCTACAGTTTCTAAATATCACAGACACTTTCTCTCATTTTAAAAGAGAAACAGATGCTCTGTTCTTGACATTAAATGGAGACCACTGTTGATATCATCAATAGGGTAAGGAAAGAATTTGTAGCCAGGTCCCAAGAAGTCTTTAAATGTATTTACAGATTGAAGATTAGGCAAAATCTAGCTCCAGAAAACACATGCATAATGTAGAACCCACACTGATGACATTTAATTTCTTTCAAGACAGACTAATCTATGTCAAGGGAAAAATCTGGTTTTACATAAAACTGAAAAATTTTCTGAATGAACACTGGTTTAAAAACCTATAAACCTTATACAAAGGCAATAGCTTATTGTTACAAGATCCTATGAAAGAAGAGCATATTTCAACTGATGTCATTGCTAGTATCACAGATTCTGAAGCAACTGTACCATCTTTCTTTTGGTTAAAGAAATTTTTAAAAACTCAACTTTTTAAAATACACAGGTAATACGTGTTCATTGTAGGAGACATTAGAAAATATACAAGCAAACATAATAAAATAAAAAATAATTCATAATTCCACCACCCTAAAATAACTGATGTGAATATATTGGCTATATAATTCCAGAGGCTTTTCAATTTTTTCTCCAAAATAAAATTATAATATACATACTAATTTAGAAACTTTTTTCCTTACATAAGTATATTTTCACATATCACTTACTTTTCAGATTTGTCATTTTTAATGACGACATACTTTACATTACATGGTATATGTAATTTATTTAATCAATAGACTACATTGAGACAGATAGGCTGTTTCCGATTTCTCTATATTTCAAAAAAAACAAGCATTTTATAGTATTGCTACAATAATATTTAACTGAAAATAGTGGGGGATTATTTTAATTTCCCTTATATCATTTAAAATTCCAGACTTTCAGATTAAGCATTATTTGAACAAAAGAATGCCTATAAAACATGTTTCTTTGATCTTCTTCTTATTCTATACTCAGTAATAAGTGATAGTTACCATGTATTGAGGACTTTCTTTTGAGCCATCACTGTGTCCATGTGATCACTAAATTCCCCAAATCACTGCTCTGTAACCAGAGGATTCTCATCATCTCCAGAAGGAACTTCCTTAGATGAAACCTTGTCCTAGCTCTCCGTGGGGTTGAAGTATGGTGTGACATCTTATTCTAGTTTTCCATTGGGTTGAAGGTACACAAATCGGTGCATGCTTCCAACACACTTGCCCATATCAAAATCAGAACGCATCCTTTAGGTCCCAAATGAAGCTAGAGTTTTGCCCATGAATTTCATTATTCTTAAGAGTACGTCCATAAGAAATAAATGCAGAAAGTACGAAGAAAAATTACGATAGAGGACTAAGTTAAAAAAATATATATGATTTTTTTTAAAGGAAAGGAAAGAAGACTACGAAAACAGACTATCAACTCTTGGTGTTCTATGTCTCAATTTTTAAAAATTTACTTCTAAGCCCCTCAAATCTAAATTGAGTCTCTACTCAAGTTTTTTTCCTAAAATGCTTAGTTTCATACCTACACCATTACAAATTTTAAAATATTGGAAGCAATGATGGGCAGGACTATCATTAAAAGCAGAGACCTAGTAATGAATTGAATCCACTCAAGGGAGTAATCCCTGCTTCTTGTCTCTTTTATTAGGCTGAGTTTACCCAGCATTGCCAGTGTGTAGAAAAAAGACTCCAGAGAGATGCCATGTAACATAGCAAGATGAGAGAGAATAGAGATCACCTTTGGTTTTCTGGGTGCCCTGTTTGGCATGGTGGTAATTCCTAGGTTTCTTGTGGGCCTAGAGAAGGCCATAGAAGATAATAGGAGGAATAAACTGGGTCTACCAGCATTCAACTCCCCAAGAATACAATACTTCAGGGTAAAGTTATCCCACCAGTATAGTCTGTGGGAGGTGAGATGGATCCCGCATTAGAAAGAAACTGCTGGGGCTGGCCCAGCGGTGCAGCGTTAAGTTCACAGGTTCCGCTTCTGTGGCCCGGGCTTCGCTGGCTCAGATCCCGGGTGCAGACATGGCACCACTTGGCAAGCCATGCTATAGTAGGCGTCCCATATGTAAAGTGAAGGAAGATGGGCATGGATGTTAGCTCAGGGTCAGTCTTCCACAGCAAACAGGAGGATTGGTGGCAGATGTTATCTCAGGGCTAATCTTCCTCAAAAAACAATGCATAAAAAAAAAAGAAAGGAAACTGCTGTACCCCCATAATTATTGACCACAGAAGCCATGGGGTGGTGTGGGGATGGTGGCCATCTAGGTTCCCCAAGAATATTTAATGTGGTAAATAAATGAACCCAAATCACACATCATCCACAAGGAAAGAGCCAATTGGACATCATCAGCTGCTACAAACTGAATTATGCCTCCCCCTAAATTCATATGCTAAGCCCTAATCCCCAATGTGTTGATATTTGGAGATGTGATCTTTGAGAAGCAATTAGGTTTAGATAAATTCATAAGGATGGGGTCCTCAGGGTGGGATTAATGACCTTGTAAGAGGAGATGCCAGACAGCTTTCTTTCTCTCTCTCTCTCTTGCTGCCTCCCTCCCTCCTTGCCTTGTGAGGACTCAGTGAAGAGGTGGCCATCTACAAACCAGGAAGAGAGCCCTCACCAAGGAACCAAATCAGCCAGTACCTTAATTTTGGACTTTCCAGCCTCTGAAACTGTGAGAAATAAATTCCTATTGTTTAAGCCATCCAATCTATGATATTTTGTTATGGCAGCCTAAGAACACTAATACAGTGGTGCCAACACCATGCTGAAGTGCAGGCCGACTTAGAAGTAGACAGCTCTGCTTTTTCCTCTGACCTGCACCTGGCCTCACAGGCACATGTTTTGTCTACCTCACCCTCACCCCTGTCTTCTCTCTGCTTTGGGTCACATCTGGATTATTCTCACGTGGATCCTGTTAAATTAGTCATAAAACCAAGATGAAGGATTGGGACAGGCTCTGACAATGAGACAAAACTCTGATAAGCGACTAAAAACAGATAACAATACTCTAGACTGCATGAGTTTACTCAAAGGAGATTGTTTTAAACCAGAAGTGATTAAAATACCCAGAAGCATCTATATTTATAATTTCTACGGATGAGCAGAAATGGAGGCTTGTAGTGGACAGTCTTTAAGGCAGCCCCTCATGATCCTTGCTTCCTGGTGCCATGCCCTTTATAATCTCCTCCACTTGAGTGTATGTGTTACCTGTGACTTGCCTATAAACAAGAGAGTATGACAAAGATGATGAGATGTCACACCTGTGATTATATTCTAGTATATGACTCTATCTTGCTAGTAAATGTTCTTTAGTATCTCTTTCTCTCCATTGTTGGCTTTGAAGAACCAAGATGTCATGAATCCCATAACCACGAGGAATTTAATTCTGCCAAGAACCAGAATGAACTTGGAAGTAGACTCTTCTCCAGTCGAGCCTCCAGATGAGAAACTGTCATGGCCTGTACCTTAATTGTAGTCCTGGAGAAAACCCAGTTAACCTGTGCCCAGAGTCCTGAGCCACAGAATCTGTGAGATAATAAATGCCTGTGGTTTTAAGCTGCCAAATTTGTGGCAATTTGTTACGTAACATAGAAAACTAATACAGCGCCTGTAAAGAAAATTTATTTAAATTATAAAAACAGGAAGTTGCATTTTTACTTATATGTAATTTGTGATTCTAACTTATTACCATTATACTAGGTTTATTTTTATCTGTGAACCTTTGATCAAACTGTTCCTGCTTTCTCCCTACCTATGCATACTTCATAGTGTCAAGATATCATAGCCATACTCAAATATTTCATCTCTCAGTAACCCCAACCTTCTTTGAATTCCTAATCTTCCAATACAGTATTGAATAGAAAGTGTGAGAGTGAACCTATTAAATTCATTCCTAAACTTAGAGAGAAAGCATTCAATCTTCCACTATTGAGAATGATGTTAGCTATAGATTTTTGTAGATCCCTTTCTATCAGATTGGAAAAGTTGTCTTCTTTTCCTATTTTTTCTAGAATATTTATTATGAATGAATGTTAAGTTTTGTCAAATGAATTTTCTGCATTTTTAAGATGATAATATGATTTTTCTTCTTTGTGGTAAATTACACCAATTGATTTTCAAATGTTGAACCAACCTTGCATTCCTGGGAAAAAAAATCACCTTTGCTTGATTCACTTGATAATATTTTACAGATTTTTGTGTTTATGTTTGTGAGCTATGTTGGTCTGTAATGTTCTTTTCAAAAAAAATGTCTTTCTGAGGTTGGTTATCAAGGTTATCCTGGCCTCATAGAACAAGTTGGAAGTGTTTCCACCTATTCTATCCCCTGAAAGAGTTTGCATAAGATTAGTATTAATTGTTCCTTGAATGTTCTATATCACTGGCTTTTTTTTTTTTCCTATCAATGAAGCACATTTTTCCTATTTCTTTTGGATCTCATGTCATGGATAATGCATTAAAGAGATTCTGAATTCCAGTATCCTCCTCTGAAGAATTTGAATGCTTGTTCTATCATGCAATTCAATTTCTCACTTGTCACCTTGAATTTATGTTGTCTTTGGTTTGTTATTTTGTTAGTACAGAACTATGGAAAGACTCAAGTGTTTCCCAAGTCCTTCTAATTTGACAGGACTCAAACTCCAAACTCTCTTTCCCTGTGGTTTTTTGATAGAGTTTAATCTTTGCTTGGGAGGGTCTAGAATAGATCTTCTTCTAGGTCATAATCCTTACTTATGCTTATTTAAGATGTGCACTGTCTTCTTGTATTAAATCCCAAGGGTATTTAGGAAATATTAATAAGATATTTCCATGCTGGTAGGGCCAGAATTCTAATGTTCCCTGGCACTAATCTTCTCACAGAACTGCTGCATCAGTAGTTTCTCTCTTCTCCTCCCAGCTCCACAGTAGCCATTCTCTAGTGAGCCTCAGACATTCTTGCCTTGCTCATGTGCAGCCCAGCCCTCAGCCAGAGATTTATAGCAAGCCCTGGTATATAACACTATAGTGCCTTCTTTGCACAGCTTCCTTCTCTGCAATGACCACACCACAGATTCTAGCCACTTCATCCACCCTAAAACCTGATGTCTGCCTCCTCATCTCAGCAAAACCACTGTGCTCTGCTCAGACTCCACCTCTCTAGACTATTTTTTGGAAATTGTTCCTAGAAAGAATCTAAGGATCATGAGGCTCACTTCATGACTTTCCATTCTCAGGGGAATCACTCCCTATTGTCCAATGCCTGAAAAGATTTTGTGCAGTGTAATAGATGTCTACAGGAGGAGGGCTGGTCCAGCACTAGTTACCCCACTGTGGCTAGAAAGTGCCTAAGTAAAACTTTTTTTGTTTTGTTTTGTTTGTGTTTTTATGTCTCATTTTATTTTATTGAAGTCACATTATGTAAATTTCAAGAGTACATCATTATATTCGAACTTCTTTAGAGACCACATCGTGTTCACCACCAAAAGTCTAGTTTTCATTCGTCACCATACACATGTGCCCCTTTACCCCTTTTGCCTTCCCCCTACACCTTTCCCTTCTGGTAACCACCAGTCTGTTTTCCATATCTATTTGTTTGTTTGTTTATCTTACACATATGAGTGAAGTCATATGGTAATTCTCTTTCTCCATCTGATTTATTTCACTTAGCGTAATACCCTTAAGGTCCATCCATGTTGTTGTAAATGGCACGACTTCATCTTGTTTTGTGACTGAATAGCATTCCATTTATATATACATCTTCTTTATCCATTCATTCATTGATGGGCACTTGGCTTACTTCCAAGTCTTGGCTATTGTGAATAATGCTTCAATGAACATAGGGGTGCTGAGTAAAACTTTTGGTGCAGTAAAAATAACAAGTAGACCATAAAATTCTAAATTATGCAAGATTGATTTTCACTTGGTGCTATTATTTATATAACGTATTTCTCAAGTTCTTAGATTCCTAAAAGCATTATCTGAGTTTTATAGAACTTTCAGATAATAAAACTAATATTTTATAAAATTTTTTGAGGTAAGAAAAGACTCTGTAAAGTAAGCAAAGCCTTAACCCTATCACAATTTACTTGCACTTATTCTATTCTTCCGTCTTTGCTCCTTATCAAAGGTGAAATTCACCAACTTCATGTAGTGGCCCTCTCCTGGGTTACCAAAATAGTGTCCAAATTCTGACTGTTTTCCAGATAAACCAATCTAAGGTGTTTCATGATTTCGTCTTTATAAAAACATTACCTTTTTTCCTCTCCTGTCTCTTAAGCCCCTGCTTCGTGGGGATAGGCATATCCTAGTTGTACCATTGCTTGTTGATATTGTATCTGTCCTAATTTAATATGAACACATTTCATGGTGCTTTTCTACAGCTACTTCTTGAACTTCTGAGTGGCTCTAATGGAAGAAATTTGAGTCTCCTCTAAAGAACCTGATGGATGTGAAATTTGGAGGCCAGGATCATCGAAGCAGGAGCTTGTGAAGGAGACAGCAAAGGGGCTTTAAATATCCTGAAAATGACTCTTCATAGGCAGCTATCTAAATTTTCTAATTTCGAAACCAGTCATATCAGTTAACCATTTCCTGTTACCATGTCCTTTGTGTTAGAATCTAACTTCTTCTGAGGGTTTAGAAGCATCATAGTATGATTTCCTTTTTCATGAGAATATCATAGATTCTTTTGTGAGGTTAATTTTTCAATCAATAAATATTTATTGAAAATACACTTTGCTTAAGGAAGTAAAAATGGGGGCCGGCTCGGTGGCGCAGAGGTTAAGTTCGCATGTTCTGCTTCTCAGCAGCCCAGAGTTCGCTGGTTCGGATCCCAGGTGTGGACATGGCACCGCTTGACATGCCATGCTGTGGTCGGTGTCCCATATATAAAGTAGAGGAAGATGGGCATGGATGTTAGCTCAGGGCCAGGCTTCCTCAGCAAAAACGAGGAGGACTGGCAGTACTTAGCTCAGGGCTAATCTTCCTCAAAAAAAAAAAAAAGGAAGTAAAAATGAATGACACAATTTCTACCACCAAGACTTTCCAACAACCAATAGAATATATATTCTATATTTATTACACACAAATAATTATATCACAAAGCAAAAAATTATGTTATGAAAGAACCATGATAAAGTTTCAGAGAACTGAAAGGTAACATGCACCCTGGGATCAAAATAAAATATCAAGGAGTAGGAAATATTTAATCTGGACATAGGAGAATGAGAATTTCTGAAGGTAGAAATAGAGGACTTTCCAGAAGGAGATAATAGTACATGTAAAGGCATCAAGTACAAAACTGGGTGGAGATATTGGTAATGTTGTAGTTCCTTTGATGGTTAGGGATTCACAAGTGCTCATATTAATATTGGGTTTTATAACTTAAATCTCTGTGTTACATACATTCCCTTGGATATGTGAAATGATACAAAAGAAATAAATGAATGGTTGATAAAGATGAGGTAATGAAAGAAGATGAATTTTCAAAGAAGTTTAAAACTGAAAGGAGAGAGAAAATGGTAAGAGTTAATGTTTACTGAGCAGTTACTATGTGCCAAGCTGTATACTAAATTCTTGTGTGTAAGATTGCCTTTACTCTCCATCATATATGGAGTGGTTCTTATTATTATATGAAAACCACTTCTCATTTATCTTATTATTAGTTTCACAGATGCATAAACTTAAGCTTGAAGAAATTGACTTGTTCCAAGCGACTCAGTTAAGAAGTATTGTGACAAGTAGAAGAAACTGGAGGCTCAAAAGGAAGGCTTTTAAACAAATACAGGAGTGATTTAGTTTGAACAAATAAAAACACAGGAAAAAGTACTCCTGAATGTTATCAGTAATTTTATTTCCATGGAAGTAATTTTTATTTTATTTTTTATAGTTTTTCTGTATTTTTCCCTTGTACAATAAGCATAATCAAAAGAGAGTGTCTTTTTTAAAGAGAAAAGAATAAGTTAGAGAAAATTAATCTTGTTTTCAAGCAGAGGGCAGGCTGCAGGAGAAGGGAAGCAGGGCAATTTATTACCATTTGTATGAGGAACTGGGATCAAAAAGTGATTATTTATCTATTCAACAAATATTTATTGAATTCCTATTATGTGCCAGGCAAGAAAAAGAGAGTGAACAAAAGAGGACAGGGTGATTAAGGAGACAGGAGAAGTGAAGTGGAGAGAATTCCCATGAAATGATCTCATTCTCATCAAAGTAGAAAGCGAAGTCAGTGGCTAAATGTGAGGGTGGAAGTGAGGCTAAGACCTCGAGGATGCACAAAACAGTCTGAAATAATCATTGTGATTTGCCTTGGAGTCCAGGAGCAAAAGCAGAGAAGAAAGAAAACTGAGGCTATCCAGAGTTGAGAGACATCAAGATGAAAACAGGAAAAGGGCAAAGGTCAAGAAGATAAAAGAATTTTGAGACCAAAATGACTTTGAGTTTTCTTAAAACTCATAAGTGGAAGTTGCTATGGATGGACAGAGATGAAGAACACAGTCTTGGAGTTAAATCATGGGGTGGGAGTCGGGGGATGGAATCCTGAGAAAACACACTGGGGCAGGTAGATGGCGTGGAGTCCGAAAGAATGCCCTTAAGTGGTCATTAATGAGCCACAATCTGGAAGCTCCATGAAACTATTTGTGGAAACCCGCATGTATTCAGTTCATAGAATTCTAACTTAATTGGAGAGAAGAACATTAATCTATCACATTCCTGCCTTGACACTCAGATAAATTGGAGGGGTAGTTTCAGGGCATAATCAGAATTTTGAGACAACTTGGAAATTATATCCTGAAGTTTCAAATGTTATTAACCTTCTTGATTGAAGTCTCCCATCTCTAGTGAGTACAGTACATTTTTGTTGTTAGGCAAATGGGTGTGAAGTGCATAGCAATCCTCCTGTGTCTCACATTCTGCTTTAGTTAGCTAATCCATCAATTAAGGAGACACACTTAAACTGTTCAAAGACTATCAAGAGAGGTCCTTAGCCTAGCACGGTCCAGCCAAACTGATGCGCTGCTGTGCCTGCTACAGTCCTGGCCCAGACAGCATTCACTCAGTGCCTGAGCTAGAGAGACACTGCCTCATTTGTTTCAGCAATAATTGTCTCCCTGGCCTGAAAGAGGCCTGAAAATTGCTTCTATGTTTAGAAACAAGATTGCTCTGTTGAGGCTGCTGGTCAGAGAGTCTCACCTCTTTAGAGAAGTCTGTTATTCCTAGGGCTCTGTTTCCTAATTTAGGCCCTTGTGGTGTTTGGTTGATGAACGGGCATTTGTCAGGCACACACCAGGCCAGGAACTCTTGTGCACGTGCCTGAAGAGGCCACTATGGCTACTCCCTAGAGGAATACTAATTGCGGGGATTTATCATTTACTACCCTGAGTAAACATTATGATAAATTCAAGTTTATGATCGTTTTGATTGAATAAGAAAGACAATTTGTTAGAGAAACTAGATTTCAAATCAATATACGAAAAGTAAATCCAAACTCAACAATTCTCAATTGCACATACATAGGAAAAAAGGTGGCCATTCATACTTAATAAATATCTCTGTGCACTTGAAGCAGGGATTTCTCAACCACCCATGCACGTCCTCCTCTTTATGTGAACAGGAAAGTCACCAAAATATTCCTGAGCCACCACAGAGCCAGGACCCACCTCTCTCAGTGGGCATATAGGCCACTCTGCGGTCTCTAATCTAAGTCACCCACAAGTTAGTACTTGGATTCTCGGTAAATACTTCCCACTAATTTAATCTAAGCCCAGACTTTTAAAATCCCAGATAACTAGTTCAATATTTACATTAACCATATGTTCTCTGACTTCACACATCACAAAATCACCCTTGTTATTCAAGGAGGTGAAATCCACAAGACAGTTGTATACACAGACTGACTGTAGAGATTTTGTGTTTTATCATGACCAACTTCAGTTTATTGTCCCTTTAAGTTATGATGAATAAAAATCTTACTCATTGCCTTAAAGAGGAGATCTGTCTTCCAAAAAAAATTCTCGGCAGATTAATGTAAGACTTTCGTGCCAAAATTAAAGCCAGCTAGATTTGTTTAAATTTTAAAATGAAAAATGCATTACATTTTTTATGTTGCTGCCCCCCTACTCACCATGAAACCCCCCCTCATACAATGTTCCCCATCTCAGTCAATAGCAACTCTATTCTTCCAATTACTCAGGCCCAAGGGTGTGGAATCATCCTTGACTCCCCCTCCATACGTCAGTCAGCCCTGTTGGCTCTACTTTCTGAATATATCCTGAGTCTGACTACTTCGTTACCGGCTTTGCTGCTTCCACTATGACCTAAGCCACTGCTGTCTCCCACCTGGGTCATTTTCAGTAGCCGCTGACCTTGTCTTCCTGCTTCCACCCCTTTTCTTTCCATTCTCCTTTTGAGCAGGTCATGTCACTCCTCCACCATTCTAAGTAAAAATCAAAGACTTTAATATGGTCCCCATCTTCTCTCTGACATCATCTCCTACCACTTGGCCTCTGGCTCATTCTCCTTCAGCCACATTGCTACTTCTCACACACGTTGAGTGTTCTCCCTCAGGGCCTTTGCAGTTACTATTCTCTCTGCCTGAAATAGTCTTCCTCCAGATGACCACATGGCTTTCTTCCTTCCTTTCTTTAGGTCTCTTCTCAAATGTGTCCTCACCAAAAGAAGCCAATTCACATCATCCCATATAAAATAGCTACAACCTCCTACTGCCTCACACCCTATCACCTTGCTCTGCTTTATTTTTCATAGCACTTATCGCCCCCAACATACTACATATTTATTTGCTTATTGTATGTCTTCTCCATCAGTTGGCCAATAGTAGGCACTCAATAAACACTTCTTGAGTAAATGATGATGATAAGAAAGATCTGTTTGGCACCTGGATTTCCTATATAGCAATAGTAAGAAAGACAGGAATATGAAGACATGGTATCTTCAACATAACAGCCATAACTCTTCACCCAATAGCAAACAAGGACTTCTGTAGAAGCAGAAAACAGAACTAAAATGAGCTACCCCAACTTGCTAAACTTTAAGCCTAAAGGAGTACAATTATTTTAAAACTTGGTAAATTAATTTGAACCAGGAAAAAACCTATGTATCTCCTACAAGTATTAAACATCAGAGTAAACTTGAACCAAGCCGACACTTCATTTGTCTTACGTCTCGGGATGAAATTCTGCTGAGGCTTTGAGAAGAAGGCTTTGTTTCATCTCCCATAGGAGAAAGTGAAAGCATTGAGCTCTCTCTTTTTAGGCATTACCCTTTTGTCAGTTATAACAATATTTCTCTGTGTCTGCTGATATTTCTCTGCTATAGCAGATTATTTGTGTTTTCTTTCCATTTTCTGTTCCTTTTCACTCCTGGCACAACCAAGATCAAGCCAATGGAAACTTGAGGCTTCTCAGTCAGGGGGAAGCTCCAGCCAATATCTAAGAGATAACAGCACCAGTGAGGGGGGGGATCAGTAATACCAGATCTTTGGGAGATGCTGAGATTTTAATTAAAACTTGCCAAAATCTGTAGCCAGGGAGAAAGCACAAATCAGGAAAATTGAAGCTCCCTCAAGATATCAAGTGACAGGAATATGGGGAAAGTTTATCTTTCATTTATTCATCAAGCACATTCCTGGTATTGGACTTAAAAAATATGACAAAAATACATTCCTTACCTTCAAGTTGCCCTCAGTTTGGAAAAAGACAAGTACACAGATCATTATTATACAAAGTGATGAATGCTAAGCTTTATAGGAGAATGTAGAGAGAAAATGTAACCCAAACAAGGCTTTGATGTAAGAATAGACTTGGGTTCGAAAACTGGTTTTGCATTTATCTGTGACATATTAGACAAATTACTTAAAATCCCCAAACTCTGGTTTCCTTCTGGTAGAGGAGGAAAATGGCTAGCATAAAAATGATAAAAATAGCTAAAATATCTATTATGTGCTGGGCACTTCTGTTTCCCTTTGGAAACTGCCTATACCTGATATTTATGTAAAGAGTTATCAGTATTACATTTCTTGACTTTGTGAGATACAACTGGTACTCCCATACTCCGTCTGGAGAAATAGAAGCCGGAATTGTTGATCAGTAACAAGATGTCATTCTACAATACCAAGCGCTCCTCCGGAAGGTTCCTGATAGACACTCATGCCGAGAAGAAGTGGGGAGGCACTTCCCCTGAGGAGGACAGTCAGGAGGTGTGAGGATGAGAAATGTGTGATCAAATCATTTTGCCAAATGGAGAATCTTTCAAGAGAAAGTATTAGTCTGATAACTTCAGGTGCATCTAAAGTCCTGAGAGGAACCTGTAAAATAAAAGAATTAAATGAATATGAGATGAATAAGAATTTAAAGCAAAAACACAGATGATAAGATTCCCAGGTTAGTTATCTTCATATCAATATCTTGAACTCTCTCAGGGTAGCACAAAAGACAGTGAATGTGACCCCAGCAGAAACTCCTGCAGGGAACTGGGGAAGAGTTCTGCTAAGTCAACAAGTGTGAATTTAGCCATACGCTTCTCAAGAAAATCTAGAAACTCGGGTATCATGCACTGAAGGAAATGTGGGTACTTCAGGTTGTTTCCTAAGGGAACCCTCACTGACACTGACTTTTTTGTAACAACAGTGTTTGTCGAACTCCTGCATTCAGCCATGATAGCAGTAGGGTTGCTAGAAAAATAGTGATTGAAAGAACTACTATAGGCTAAACACTGTGCAAATTACTGTATGCACATCATTACATTTAATTCTTGTAATGATTTTTAAGAGGTAACCTCTATCTTCCCCATGTTATAAGTGAGGATATTCAGCCCTAAAGAAATTAAACAACTTGCCCATGGTCATACAAGTCGTAGGTTGAGCAATATGAATTTTCTGATATTCCACAATTTTTTAACTTATAAAAATGGCAGTTTCCTATTGTCAAATCCTGGTAAGTGGAAGCACCTATCAAAACCAGTCCTGACCCATGTAGTCAGTCACTGTGTAAGATGCTTCCCCCCAGGGTGAACCCTGGTGTGAAACGAAATAATTCTGAACCAGAGAAGATAGAAAACCCGTCAAGGGCACTCGTACTGCTGCGTTTTAATGAAGTCATTTGCCTCTGAAACTACCTTCACTTAAAAGGATATTTGAGACTAAGTGACTTTGTAGACCAAGAATTTAAACTGCATTGTCATAGAGGCACCTCTCTTTGGCCTTATGGGAGATTTAGGTTTAAAATTTCTTGGTAGTGTTTGACAGATTCTAAACATTATTCTCGCACATGAAGTATATTTATTATGAGTAATACCACTGAGAATTTCTTATAAAATTCTGTCCCTAAAAGGAAAGTTATGTCCTGTAACAATAGCAAAGAATGAATATAAGATAAGCTGACCGAAGAGATTCTCTTCAGGTTTATGCCACCGCAACAACTGAAAAGATTTAATTTAATCACTCAGGTATTTCTATTAAAACGGTGTTGGCTGAAAGAATAACACTTAAAGAAACTCATAAGACATTTCTGATTTGTAACAGGTCTAATCGGCTTCACTACGGAGTATTTTTCTGTTGTCTAACATTTTTAAAGATTCTAGTTTCTATTGAATACCAGAAGCATGATGTGTATCTAAATGCAACTACTTAATACCATCCGATAAAAATATCTGCTGCTAAAAACTGAAAAATCCCATTAAAAAAAGCAACTTATCTTTATAAAGTGATTCAGAACCTGTTTAAAGAGATTGCCACATAAGTCTTTATGTTATTTTTCTTCAAAAAACTATTTAAAAATTAGAGTATTTCAAAGAGTTATATAAAGCAACTGTCATTTGCTCATTTATATATGTACGTAAAAAATGTTATGAGAATTTTAATTCGATCTCTTTTATAACAAATATGAGCAAAACCATGAAGTGCTTTATTACAGCTATTGTACTTTTTATCCTATGCATTGTTAATAATACGGACGAGGGGTGGGGGACAAGTACCTATTGCTTGTTGACTGAATGTTCTCTAGGATTAAAAATTTGACCCTGAAAATGGCTAATCCTTTCTGCCTGAAAGGTGTTAACTCCTAGGGAGGGTCTATTTATTCTACTTTCCCCTGAGAATCCAGTAGACTGCATGAAAACATTATTTCCTGATCTATAAAAGAGGCCTTACACACCATCTTAAATTTTTACATGTGAATATAGGGTCATTTTCCCTTCTGATTTAGTAAATGATAAAAATATGAATGTTTAATCATGACCTAAGTGAATTTCAAACATCTATTTTTTCTCATCTAAGTGAGCAAAGAGCACTTTTTTCCCCCAGCTTTATTGAGATATAATTGACATATAATATTGTCTAAATTTAAAGTGAACAACATGATGATTTGATACACTTATGTATTATAAAATGATTACCACAAGAGGGTTAGTGCCTCTATCACCTCATGTAATAACCTTTTTTGTATGTATTTGGTGAGAACATTTAAGATTTACTCTCTAGCAATTTCCAAGTGTATAATACAGTATGGTTAACTCCAGTCACCACGTTGTACATTACATCCCCAGAAGTGACTCAACTTATAACTAGAAGTTTGTGCCCTTTGACCAGCATCTCCCCATTTCCCCCCATTCCCCAATCCCTGATAACCACCATTCTACTCTCTGTTTCTACGAGTTCAGCTGTTTTAGATTCCACATAGAAGTGATATCATACAATATTTGTCTTTGTCTGTCTGACTTGTTTCACTTAGCATAATGCCCTCAAGATCCTCAGATGTTGCAAATGGCAGGATTTCCTTCTTTCTCGTGGATGAATAATATTCCACTGTGTATATATACACCACATCTTCTTTACCCATTCATCCCCTAGACAGACAATTAGGTTGTTTTCATATCTTGGCTATTGTGAATAATGCTGCAATGGAAATGCTGCAATGAATATGAGGGTGTAGATATCTCTCTGAGATCTTGATTTCATTTCATTTCCTTTAGATAGAAGCTGGATTGTTGGATCATATGGTTGTTCTATTTTTAACTTTTTTAAGAACCTGTATATTGTTTTCCATAGTGGCTGCACCAATTGACATTGCCACCAACAATACAAAACTGTTCCCTTTTTTTCACATCCTCACCAACACTTTTTATAACACTCTGTTTGATAATAGTCATTCCGACAGGTGTGAGGTGATATCTCATTGTGGTTTTGAGTTGCATTTCCCTGATGATCAGTGATGTTGAACACCTTTTCATATACCTGTTGGCTATCTGTATGTCTTCCTTTGAAAAATGTCTATTCGGGTCCTTTGCCCATTTTTTAATTGGATTGTTGGGGTTTCTGCTATTGACTTGTATGAGTTCTTTATATATTTTGGATGTCAATCCCTTATCAGATAGACGGTTTGTGAATATTTCCTCCCAATCCATAGGTTGCATTTTCAGTTTGTTGATTGTTTCTTTTGCTGATAAACACTGTCTTAAATGAGTTGCTTGTAAATAAAAGTTCCAGTATGGGATAAAATATTATAATTAAAAATTTGCAAATCTAAATTCAATTTGAAAATCAAATCACAAGAAAAGGATAAGAAATTACTTCCAAAATTTGGGGAAAAAATGTATTTTCTCAGTATGTACCTCTCTAGTATAACCTACCATATTAATAATGTTTTAAATTCAATTTTTTATACAATTAGGTCATCAACTTCAAGTCCAAGTCTGATCTATTTTACAAAGGATATGTTTTATCCCATATTTGATCATTAAAATGAAGCTTTAAAGTGTAATGGAAAGAAAACTATATAATAATGTAACTGACACTTTAAGCTAACGCTTGTAAAGTATGATTTAACACCATGTCATACCAACACTTTCAATTCTCTTTCTACTGTTGTTAGCTGTATCCTAAATAAGCTAAAACAGAGCTAATTTGTGGTATGTACTAACCTCAGTGTAGACTAGTGTAATAAATTTAGATGAACTTATTTCAGAAGCAGAAATGATTACTGCCAAAAAGTAAAAAGGGAGAAAAATGAAGCTCTCTTAAAACTCTTTGTTTTGAATGTTGTCATAGTTACTAAAGAGAAATTTATGTTTTGGAGACTATTTCTTAGATGTTAACTACTGTGACCAAGTGTAGTGGTGGCTGAAAGAAGAATAAGATTGATGAGGAATTTCTTTTATAAACATCTTTTCAAAACCCATCCTTACTAATTATTCCTTTTCCACCTACATTAGACTTAGAGTTCACTGTGCAGAATTTTTTTTTATCATTTAAGCTATTTTTAGTCATAAACCTTTGAATATAGCTGTAGGTTGAATTTAATTTGTGAATGCTTGGCCAAAGTCTAAATTTAAAAACTCATATTTTAAAATATATCTTGTGGGCAAGCTACATAAAATAAATGACTTGCTAAATAATCCTAAGAGTATAAATAGTAGAGAATTGTGTTCAATTAATTTAGTTCTATAATGGCATTCTTAGTCTTAGCATCTCCAGAATATTATGCTAGGAGGAGTTTTGGTTGAGCATTACAATCTTAGTATATTTCAACAGAAAAGGAGCACAGAGATCATTTAGTCCAACAGTCTCTGTTTTTAAAAATGAGGAAACTGAATCCCAGAGATGTTGAATGGTTTGTACAATGTCATATTGCTAATTAATAGCAAAGATGAAACTTTAATCAAGGTGACCCAATTCAAATTCCACTGTAATTTTTGCGACACCAGGCTTATGTCAAGAGGCTATGAAAATAAGTTTATTCCAGTATAGAAATTTTCAAAGTGTGCTTCTTGAAGCCCTAATGTCCCTCTGAGATACCCCATGAGTCACAAAAGGGTGAAAAGGCAGATGTTCTACTCCATACCCCCTTTAACCTAAGCTCTTTCTCTTTTCTTCTGTTTTATACCTTGCAATTTTGAATAATATTTTGAGTTTAAAAAGATTTTCCTACCAAAAAAGAATGTTTGAAAATTAGTTCTCAACTCCAGGTTTGAGCTATATGGAGACATAAAACTATTCTACTACCAATACCTAAAAGCAATTGAGTAGAATAAAATAAACATTCTTTAAGGAGTTTTTTGACCATAAAAAAGTATCCTAGTGTCAGATACACAAAGGGTTTAAAAACCAGAATTTCCCTGAAATGGTTGTCTGTCCCATAAATTAGGCACCTATGCTAATATGACAATCTGAGGAAAGGAGACAAAGTAGATGCAGTAGGGTGTGTGAACTGCGATTCCTTCATTGAATTGGAATGCTTATAAAGACTACACCCTCCATGAGACTAGCAAAACAGTCTGTTCCAGATAGGAAGATAAAGAAGATCGCTTATCTCTACCTGTGGCCTGAGTGGGAAAAAAATGTTTCTCTCAAAAATGTGTAACCATAGTCCATACCTCATGAACATTTGGGTTTTGAATTTACGTTCAGCATAATCCTAGAGCACTCAAGCTCATAAATTAATATAGAAATTGTTCCTGAGCCAACAATACCCACAAGAAACTTACCACGAACTTTTTAAAAATTGGCTATGGAAGGAAACATCTTAAATCTAGGATGCACAGACAAAAACTTTTCAACAGGAGTTCACAAACCAAACTTTGAAACACATAAGAAACAATCACCATGAATGAGAATCAGTAGAAAATCAAACAACCAAATTAGATTCTCAGAAACCTCAAATAATAGAACAATCTAATGGAGGCTATTAAATAAGTACAATTAAAATGACTAAAAGAGGGAATAGAAAACATAAAAACAGACTACTAGTTTTAAAGAACAGACAGATTTAGAATCCTTCTGAACTCCTAAAAATGAAAAATATGGTTAATGCAAATAGAAACACAATAGATTACATAGCAGATTAGACACATCTAAAGAGAGAATCTGTAATCTAGACAATCAATCTGAGGAAACTACACTGAATGAAGACAGAAGCAAAAAAGCATGGGAAATATGACAGAATATGTCGCATAGAATGAGGTAATCCAACAAATGTATAATTAGAGTACCAGATAGGGAGAATAGAACTAGGGAATGGTACTATTTGAGGGATAATGGCTCAGAATATTCCAGAGCAGAAATTTCAAAAGCACAATGAGTCCTAATCAGAATTTAAAGAAAAACAAAAACAAAAGACCAGGACCTGGCCTGGTTGTGTAGTGGTTAAGTTCTAGCACTCCACTTCAGGTTCCTGGGGTTCGCAGGTTCGGATCCTGGGTGTGGATCTACACGCCCTCATCAAGCCATGCTGTGGCAGTGTCCCACGTGCAAATTGGAGGAAGATTGGCACAGATGTTAGCTGAGGGCCAATCTTCCTCATCAAAAACAAAAACAAAAACAAAAAACACCAAAACTTCATATATGAGAGAAAAACTACAGAACATTTAAGACAAGAAGAAACTATTAAGTGTAATCAAAGAGAAAAGATAAATTGCCTATAATAACAGATTTTCAAAAGTAATAATAAGGCCAGAAGACAATGGAGTAATCTGATAAAATAGCTGACATGCAAGGATATGCAAAACTATTGTAAGCTATATGCTAAACTATTACTCAAGAGTAACAAAGAAGGAAACTCATTTTCTATCAAACACAACCTGAGTTTTTTCTATACAAGCCCTCACTGAAAACAAGTTCATACTTAAGAAAGAAAGTGAATTCAGAAGAAAGTTGGACTGCACCAAACAAAGATACACAAGGTAGTTGTTAAATTTGTGTGTAAATCTAAGTAAGCATGGATTTTATGAAACAATAATTATCTTAATGACAAATTTACTGGTTATAAAAATAGGGTGGAACTAAAATACTGTAAAGCAACAACACGTAAGATAGAAGGAGATGATAGAGGGGGAACTAAAACATTGTGAAGCTCTTCCATGTTTTTAAAGAAGATAAAAGTAGCAATCAATATTAGACTTTTGTAAGCCAAGTATTCATGCCAGACGTGTAAGATATAACCACTGAAATAAAATAAGGAACTTCCAACCTGGTAGAGAGGAGAAGGCAGACTAAAGAAAGATTATTAAACTAAATAGACTACAGAGAAAAGGAAAAGTAAAGCAAGATAAATAATAATAAAATTTTGTTATAAGCAAATGTAAATATTTTAATTACTCTAATAATCAGACTATACACTACTTAAAAGATTTCGATTAAAAAAAAATATCCAGCTACATGATGTTTGGAAGAGTCAGGCCATTCAGAAACAAAATGGCTGAAACTAAAGAAACAAAAAAGACAAACCACAAACTCTGACAAATGCAATTTGAACCCACAGCAAACATTAGATGCAATGGTGAAATACCTAAAGCCTGTCCTCTAAGATCTGGAACAAGGCTAGGATGCTCACTCTCACCATTTCTATTCAACATAGTACTGGAAGTTCTAGACAGAACAATTAGGCAAGTAAAAGAAATAAAAGACATCCAAATCAGAAAAGAAGAAATAAACTATCTCTGTGTTGCAGCTGTGATCTTATATGTAGAAACTCCTGAGGACTTCACAGAAAAGCTATCAGAACTAGGGAATTCAGCAAAGTAGCAGGATACAAAATCAAAACACAAAAATTAATTACATTTCTATATACAATGAACAATCTCAAAAGGAAATTACAAAAGCAATTCCATTTACAATAGCATCAAAAAGAATAAAATACTTAGGAATTAGAGGTAAAAGAGTTGTACAATAAAAACTACAAAACATTTATGGAAAAAATTAAAGAAGACAATAAATGGAAGAACATTACATGTTTATAGATTGGAAAACTTAATATTGTTAAAATGTCAATACTACCCAAAGCTATCTACAAATTCAATGCAATCCTTATCAAAATCCCAATGATGATTTTTCCACAAATAGAAAACCCCGTCCTAAAATTCATATGAAACCTCAAGGGACCCTTAATAGCAAAGCAATCATGAAAAAGAACAAAACTGGAGGACTCACATTTCCTGATTTCAAAACTTACTGCAAAGTTACAGTAAACAAACCAGTGTGGTACTGGCATAAAAACAGACATATGGGCCAATGGAATAGGATAGAGAACCCAGAAATAAATCCTCACATATTTGGTGAATAATTTGTGATAAGGGTGCCGAGATCATTCAATGGGGAAAGGACAGTTTTTCTCAACAAATGGTGTCGAGAAAACTGGATATCCACATGCAAAAAGAATGAAGTTGGACACTTACCTAACACTATACACAAAAATTAACCCAAAATGGGCCAAGATCTAAATGTTAAGACTTAAAACAACAAAACTCTTAGGGGAAAATATAGGGGAAAATCTTCACAATATTGGCTTTGACACTAATTTCTTGAATATCACACCAAAGGCACAGGTAACAAAAGAAAAAATAGACAATCTGGACTTTACGGAAATTAAAAAATTTTGTTCATCTAAAGACAGGCCACAGAATGGGAGAAAATATTTGCAAATCATATATCTTATGAGGGGTTAATATCCAGAATACAGAGAGAACTTGAAATGCAATAGCAAAAAAACAAACACCCTGATTCAAAAATGAGCAAAGAATTTGAATAGATATTTCTCAAAAGAAGATATATGGGGTCCGGCCCTGTGGTGGAGTGGTTAAGTTCGCATGCTCCGCTGCGGCAGCCCAAGGTTTCACTGGTTCGGATCCTGGGTGCCGACATGGCACCGCTTGTCGTGCCACGTTGAGGCAGCATCCCACATGCCACAACTAGAAGGACGCACAACTAAGATATACAACTATGTACCGGGGGTATTTGGGGAAAAAAGCAGAAAAGGGAAAAAAAAGAGAGAAGATTGGCAACAGCTGTTAGCTCAGGTGCCAATCTTTAAAAAAAAAAGATGATGTATGAATGGCCAATAAGCACATGAAAAGATGCTCAACATCACCAATCATTAGGGAAATTCAAATCAAAACTACAATAAGATACCACCTCACACCCATCAGGATGGCTACTATGGAAAAAAAAGAAAAAAGCAAGTGTTGGCAAGGATGCAGAGAAACTGGAACCCTCGTGCACTGTTGGTAAGAATGTAAAATGGTGGAGCTGCTGTGGAAAACAGTATGGCATTTCTAAAAAAATTAAAAATAGAATTACCATATGATCCAGTGGAAGCAATTCCGCTTCTGGGTATGTACCCAAAAGAATTAAAAGCAGGGCCTCTAAGCGATATTTGTATACTCATGTTTATATAAGCATTATTCACCACAGCTAAAACATGGAAACAACCCAAGCGCCCAACCAAAGGTGAGTGGATAAGCAAAATGTGCTATATATATATACAATGGAATATTGTTAGGCCATAAAAAAAGAAGGAAATTCTGCAATATATTGCAACACAGATGAACCTTGTGGACATTACACTAAGTGAAATGAGCTAATCCCAAAAAGACAAATACTGTATGATTCTGCTTTATATGATGTACTTAGAGTAGTCACAATCATAACGACAGAACATATAATGGTGGTTGCCAGGGTCTGTAAGGAGGGGAGAACAGGGAGTCACTGTTTAATAGGTATAGAGTTTCAGTTTTACGAGATGAAAAGGGTCCTGGGGATCGATGGTGGTGATGGCTGCACAACAGTGTGAATGTATTCACCACCACTGAACTGGACACTTAAAAATGGTTAATATGGTAAATTTCATTATGTATATTTTACCACAATAATAAAAAGATTAAAAAAGAAAAAGTAATTTGGAGTAGCTACACTCCTGTCCAACAAAATAAACTTTAATGAAAATACATTGCTAATGGAAAAGGAAATTCTCTATAAAACTTCATGAGTTTTCTACAAATCTTCTTGAGGTTCATTCTATTATACACAAGCACAATCTCTTTGAGATAATACTTTAAGATTCTTGGAAGCTATTTTACTTATGGGCATGCCTTAGGATCCTTAGAAGTACTTTCATCTGTCTGTAAGGTTTTATGAGGCACCCCCTTAGATCTTTTTGAGATCTTAACAAAAAATGCAAATTTGATCTGTTCTTTGCTCTGAGGCCCTGTCTTAACTTGAGAACACTTTCCTGGCAAAAATGACTGTTCTTCACCCTTTACATTTCCTCCAAATTCCATTTAAAAACTGAATAATTTGCTTTTTACTTCCTCTCTCTCTTTTCTTGAGGTACCCTCAACACTGCGCCTGGAAACCTTAGCTGGATCGCCGAGATCACTAGGTTCATTTCTTTCTTTTCATGAGCAATTCTAAAAAGAACAGTTCTGCTAAGTTTTCCACCATTCAATAAGAGAAATCTCACTTTCTCCAGCTTCCAATAACCTTTCTTTCACATCCCTTTAGACCCTCACTAGCTGCTTCCTGAGTCCCTTTAGGCTTCTGCTAACACTCTTCTGGAAGGCCCTCCCGTTTTCACTGAAACTAGTTTTGAGATCTAGCTTGCACCTCCATGCAGTACCAAAACTAATGCATCACATTTTAGGTTTTTGTTACAACAGCCCCGCCATCCAAGGGTGTTAAATTTTGTCCCAGTTACTATTGCTACATGATAAACCACTCCAAAACTTAGTGGCCTGAAACAGCAACAATCATTGTATTATCTCTGAAGGGTTCTGTGGGTCAAGAATTTGATAAGGGCTCATTTGTCTGGTTCCCACCCAGGGTCTTTCATTAGAGAGACAACATGGTTAAAGCTTGTCCACCCCTCTATGTAATCTCAAGTCTTCCCCATGTAGTTTGAACTTCCTCACATCATGGTGGCCTCAAGGCCTGAGTACTGCTTACATGGTAGCTCAAGATTCCAACATTAGTCTTTCAGCAAGCAAGGCAGAAGTTTCATTGCCATTTCTGACCTAGCCTTACAGGTCACATCTGCCACATCCTGTAGGTTAAAAATAAGGTAGAGATCCTCCCAGATTTGGGTGGAAAAGAATTGGTCTCCATCTCTTGATGGAGAAGTGTAAAGATTCTAGAACAAGGGTTGGGAAACTACAGCTTGTGGGCCAAATCTGGCCTGCTGCCTAGTATTGTAAATAAAGCTTTGTTGGACCACAAACATGTTTCACTCAGACATTTCTGTATTGTGCATGGCTGCTTTTGTACTATAGCAGCAGAGTTGCGTTGCAACAGGCACCACATGGCCCACTAAGGTTAAATATTTACTAGCTGTCTCTTCACAGAAAATATCTGGTGAACCTGTTCTAGGAGGATAACTGAGACATATTGTTGTGGCCATTATTGAAAAATACAATCTGCAACAAACACATTAATTTCTTAACGTTCACGAAAAGATTTTAAGGATTAAGTGAATGAAAGCTATCAAATTAAGGATTAAGAAAAATACAAGTTGAACTGTGGCTTTGAAGAATTAAATTACTCATTTGCAAAATTCAAAGTAGAATATATACCATCCAAACTTTGAAGTCAACAAAGGTAGGTAAAATAGATCTAAGGAGGCAAAAAACAAAAACAAAACAGCAAATGGAATTAATTAAGGAACAGAAGTAAAATCAAATATCAATTATAATAAATATTAATGAGTTAAATATCCCAATTAAAATATAGGCTTCACCTAGAGTTTTTAAAAATCCAACTAGAGGTATCTTATACACACACTGAAAAACAGACACACAGAAGTTTTACAATAAGGAGGCAGTATGGCATTGTCATTAACAATAAAAGACGGATTTAGACAGTTATTTGAATTATGAGACTACCAACTACTTGACTTTGGACAGGTTACCTTCTCTGAGATTGTTTCCTGATAAGATAGCATCTATACCATAAAATAATATCTATACCATATCCTGCCATGAGGATGAAATAAGATGACGTATGCACAATGCTCAGCATCCTACATGGTATTATTAAATTATCAATACATTAAATTTATTTATTCATAACAATGAAAGGCTAGGTAAAATTATATGATATATTCTTACTTTAACATACTGGTTGTGTTTGCAAAATTTCTGAAAAGCAGCTTGGTAATATGTACTAATAGTGTTAAATGTTCATGTCAATGTAATACATCAAAGAAATAATAGATATGTCCTTGGATATTTGTGTCCAAGGATATTAACCACAGCTTTATTTATAATAGTGGAGAAATAGAAATAATCCTAATGTTCCATAGTTGAGGCACTGTTACATTACCACATAATGTTATATAATTAATAAAAATAGTATTGCCAAATATTATTTCATAGCATGGGCTCACATCAATTAAAATTAAAATTATCTTCCAGTTTTTCAGGCTATAAAACCTGGAGGCATCCTTGACTCTTTTTTCTCTCTGATTTGAAATTTTACCTGTTATTCCAAAATTGACGTCCCTTCAAAATATAGTGGATCTGACCTCTTCTTACTATTTCTTCTGTTACCACTCTAATCTAAGCCACCATTGGTCCCTCCTCAATTATTGCAGTAGTCTCCCACCCGGTCTTCCTGCTTCCGCCTTGTCCACTTCTCTTGAAATAGTAGCCAGTTATCCTTGAAAGCCTAAAGCAAACCACGTCACTAGATTGCTATAAACCTCCACGTCCTGCCCTCTCAGAGTACTAGCTGAAGGAGTTACTGTGACTTTTAAGACCCTACCTCATTTGTGCTCCCTATTACCCTTCTGACATCATAACAAACCTGTCAGATGTAATCCAACCTTTTTGATGACTTTGAGGAGAAATACCTCATCCTCCCCCTGCCACTCTCCCAGAATTTACTTGCGGAAGCCATTTTACTCTTGTCAGTAAGTATCTGTTACTCCCTTATTTCCATAGCAATAGGAAGCTATTCTGAAAACGTTACTTTCCTTATCAACAAAGGAAAGAGTAACAGAATAAACCTAGAACTGTTTCTTTTTTATTGAGAATTATACTTGTGATTTTGTACTTACATCCGAACAAGTGTGAGCCTCGTGGTTTGAGAGGTCACAATATCAAAACCAAATATTATGGCCATCCTGTGAAGACTTTGGTCTGAAGACAGAACATTAAATAACTTTTCTATACTTGCTAGGATTAGATAATATCACTTCTCAGCTGATGGAAAGTATGAAACTTTCAAAAAAGCAATTCTCTCTCTTTATTTTTTATGTGTTCTTATGCGTAGAAACATTGTTTTCGTTTTATAAATTTCTAGCCTCCTAGTACTCTACCAAACTAAACAGAAACTCTTTCGTGATTGTAGTTATGAAGATACAATTAAGCAGAGTAGATGTTTATCTTATCCTGACCTTACAGCAAGAATTGAAATAAGGATGATAAGGAACTGACCGACATGTCACCAGGGTAACATACGACATCTGATTTCCACCACTCTGTTTTCACAATAAAGTTGTTACTCTAAGCTTGGTAGCTTAAAAAGAGAGGAAGAGAAATTACAACTCCCTTTCCAGAGAGCAACTTGGTGTACTATTGCACCTAATGATGTCTTAGGTCCTCATATCAACTTAGAACCAGTTGATTTAAATCCCAAAATGTTTTCCAAATCAGGCAAGTTTTATGTTGTAAGTTTTGCTCCTAATAGGTGCAGTAAAAATGCTTGGTAAAGACGTATTTGGTATTTGGTAAAAGAGTATTTGGTAGACAGAACAACAGTTACCATAAAGGTCTTTGGCCAGAGATCCCAGATATTTTTAACTCTATTTCAGCATGTAGCTGAAATCTACATAATCTTCTACGCAGCATTCGATGTATTAAAGCTGCTCTGAGGCCCATTGAACACTGTGGAAAATTTTCCCAGTGAATCAGCCGTTTGCAGAACCAGGTGTTTCTGTAATTGTGACACTGTGAAAAACATTCATAGCGCTCTAAGGTCCTTTAAACTCTCTTTCCACCTGTGCTTTCTGGTTGAGTCCAGTGGCTGCTTATGCTTTTCAGGGATCTCCTTGTTTATATAGGTGTGTTTCTTTGTTTCTGAATTTATTTTGCTACATTTTAAAGAGGAAAATTTATAGAAAAAGATTTAACAAGCTGATGTTGAGAGTCACTCACATTTCAACCAGGTGCAATCCTAATGTGCAGGTGTAAACCAATGAACAGGTAAGGAAAGCATGGTGTGGGCAGCAGTCACTGAAGGATTAATTGTGTATGTCCATAATGAATGTATCCCAAGGTGCATTTAAACACCTGTTATAAATTAAAGCATTTTCTTCCTTTTTTTCCCCTTTCCAGTTTTTCTATGTCATTTATATACATACAGTAAGCATAGCCTATATTTGGATGTCATGGGAATGAATGTCCCTTATTAATTATTAAATATAGTTTTATAGGAATTTTAATTCTAAGGTAACAAATACACATTTTTACTCTCCTAAATAACTGATTATTTTAATATTTGAAAATACTCCATTTCTACTTAAGAGTATTAATTTAAGGACATATTTCAACTTCTTAAACCTCATTTTTTCCTCCCGGTAGATGCTAATACAATCATTTCACTCAGGTCCATGACTTAACATTTTTTTCAAATAGGATAATTTTTCAACTGTGATACTCAGTTTCCTCATTCTGAAAAATTTGGAAGACATTCATTATTAGAATTCAATTTCTAACCAACATAAGCTTTTCCTGAATATTCATTCTAAATAATATATATTATTTTGGATTTTGTGTTTCATACCTTGGAGCATGTTAGCTAGCTACTTTTCCAAATAATTTATAATGAAATAATACATATAACAATGAAAAAAGTATAATCTTTGGGTGAAATTTAATACAGTACTAAGTCTAAATAAAAATGTTTCTTCTCCAAATTAAGTAGGAAAAAAATGGAGGTTGTATATCAACAAATCATTATTTTTTAAGAAAAATATTGCATTTTTCTTGTGACTTTTTGAAGATTTCAACCTTTATATCCATATCAACTCAATGTTTGTCATTCAAAATGAACGGGAGATATTTTAATTATACTGACATTTGCAAACATTAAAGTATTTAGCAGCATTCACCCATTCAACAAATCAACTATGTCTCCATTACGTGGTATAGGAGATCAGACATCCAGATCTTAATGGAATCAATTTCTTTTCATCCAAATATTTTGGACTTAACATAATGGGCAGTAGAAGTGTGCTCGGATTGCAGAAAATATGGAGCAATCAGTGTCCGGCCGTGTGAGTGGAGGAGGTGTGGTTGTTGACCCTTCATTTTTTTTTTTCAACTTAAAAACAGAAATTTATTTTCTCAAAGTTCTGGAGGCTAAAAGTCCAAGATCAAGGTGCCTCCAGAGTTGGTTTCTCCTGAGGCCTCTCTCCTGGGCTGGCAGACAGCTGCCTTCTCACTGTGTCTCCTCACATGGCCTTTTCTCCACGCACATGTGCCCCTGATGTCGCTTCCTCTTCCTGTAGGAACACTAGTTCTCTTGGATTAGAGCCCCATCCATATGGCCCATATGACTTCATTTAACCTTGTTTACCTCTTTAAAGGCCCTATCTCCAAAAACAGTCATATGGGAGCAGGGGGTTACAGCATCAGCATATGAATTGGGGTGGGGGGAGGGGACACAATTCAATCCATAACAGAGTGATTGGAAAGAACACAAGACTTGTATTTAGAAGGTACAAGTTCTATCAGCTTTGTGGTAATGGGGCAAAACATGTAATTTCTCTTAGCATTTCTTTTCTCACATATAAAATAGTGACAATCATTAGTTTATGCCAAATTACTTATAATTACTTGACCCAAGTTTCAATACTTCCTATTGGCAGGGAGGTATCAGAAAATGAGGGTCATTTCTCAGTAAGTCAAAGTGAAATAAGAGATACTGTTAGAACTTTAGAGTTGAAATCAGAGGTTGCACATTGGCAGCCCATGAGCCAGAAACAGCTTGCAAGCTGGCTGTTGGCCTGCACAGTGTTAAAATTTTTTAAATTAGTTGCCAACTTTTAAAAGTCAATTGAATTCACATAAAAATCTGGATATCCAACTTAGCCTCTTTGTAAGCCTGGTAGTGATAGACTGGCCCTGAGTATCAAGGTTGCCCCCAGGGCTGTGGTTTTTCCATTGAGCCACAATCCCTGTGTGTGTGCACACTGGCAATTGCAGTTTATTATCACATTTGTGCTGTTGTTGACAGAAGCATAATATTGCTTATACTGGATCTCTAGGTTGTTGCCTCTTGATCAACCAATGATATTAAACTATACGTAGCTGAATAAAGAAACAATAAAAAATAAGTCTTGTAGTTTAGTGGTAAGAAGCAATGGAGTAAATAAAAAAAGTCACAAGAAGTTATAAGAAGGGAAAGAATGAACATGGAAATATTCGCTCGATAATAACTCACGTAAGTTAGAGGACCCCTGTTTACACTTAGGGATATTTTGATTCTCACCATAAAAATAAACTGCATAGTTACACAAACACACTCACTGCAAACAGACATACACTCCACGTTCCTATATTAAAAGGTTCTATGTTAGAATTCACATTCTTGCAGCAGTTTCTCAGCTGTTGTTTTGATTGAACTGTTAGCTCTGCTACCAGCGGACAGCACTACCACTGAAATACCCCTTCATTCCCTTGGAAATGAAGATGAATGTTTGCAAGAAAATAAGGCTGACTCTGATGGACTTCACAGAAATAATCAGCATGAGGCACGCAAGCTGAACATTAGAGGCTGAATGGCTGGTTTGCAAGGAACTGAGAAGCACAGGGCTGCTGGGTTGCCCGGCACTGAGTCATAGCTTTTAAACAAGGCCTTGAGTCAGAGCTATCAGGCTAGGGCTGCTGTTTTCCTGGCTCATGATAAGCCTGTCTCTTTTTATCCAGAGGTTGGGCCTGTGATTTAACATAGCAATGACAGCGATAGTTATCCCCAAAAACATCCTTAACAACTCTTTTCTAATACAAATCACTTATTCTTTGTGAAAGATGAGTGAGTCATGCAAGGAGCAGACTACCCATTAGTGGTACATTGTTAATTTGCTCTTTAATTAGTTTAGTGGCATATAATTATTTGAGGTCAAATAATAATTAAATTTCTGTACACTCCTTTTTTTCCCTGGTAAATTACCACTGGACCACCCTCCATGATAAAGGATCTCTAAATAACACACAGGATGCTTGCTGTATAACACAAGGAAGTGTGTGATTTTTCCCTACAAAAGTCCCCTTTTAAAAAAAAAAACCTTCATGAAAAGAATCATTTTATCGTCATTGTTTAGAATTATCTTTTTAAGACTAAAAATCATCAAATAAAAATATAATAAACTGTATTCTTCTAATTGAGTTATCTGAAGATAAAATGCATCAACTTTTAATTTTTAGTTTAAATCACAAATATCAATTATACATAAGTATTAAAACGGGCTTTTCTCCAGAGAACTCCACCAAGAAAATATTTAAGTATTATATAAAAGTGAAGTTGGCTTCTTCACTTACCTTAAATTAAATAAATCATCTAAATTATCCTCAGCATTTTTTCCCAGAAGTAAGCATTTGATTGTTATTTAAGATGATTCAGCTAAAATCTCACTAAGTTCTGCTTAAAAATTAAAACCTAGAAGCTTATTTTCTCATTTTGACTTACAAATTAGAGAAACCATGTTTATAATAATATTGAATATTTTAAATTATATTAAAAGCAAATGTGATTTAGGAAATGAATTTAAGAAAAGCAAGATTAATATCAAGTTCCTGAGAAGTGAGTGACTAAGAAAGGCTGACTTTGGATTATAAAGCAGTACTAACTAAAAAAAGTGTTTTTAATTTTTCACCCATAAAACTATATTCTTGAGAGTAAAAACGATGTCTTCACCACTTGCTCTCAATTAATAGCCCTCAGCAGATTGAATGTAAAGTTCTGGTGCATACCATAATCTTCTCTAGAAAGAAAGCTCCTCACCCAAAACTATATGTTGATTATATCATATTCGCAGAAGAATTTCAACAGGCACTTTGCTAAAGTTTACCCTCACTTAGCTACACCTTCACAGCTTTTGCCAGTTGATTAGAGAAGAAAGGTTTCTGGAAGAAACTTTACAAAAAAGAATATATTACAGCCCTATCTAATCGTTAAAATAATTCTTACAAGGACTTTTACCAGCAAAACACTTTGTGAGATTTCTTTTTTTAGTGTAGACTCCTTTGCACGGAATTGGCATAAATTAATGAGACTCCTCAGTAAGTACACACAGACACTGAAAACCAGGACCAGAAGGTAATTAAAGTGGGGAAAACAGATTTTATTCAAGAACTATTGCAATAGGGGAAAAGCTCAGTGTAAAACTTAATTCTTTTTTTTTTTTTCAAAGATTGGCACCTGGGCTAAAAACTGTTGCCAATCTTTTTTTTCTTTTTCTGCTTTATCTCCCCAAACTCCCTCTGTACACAGCTGTATATCTTAGTTGCACGTCCTTCTAGTTGTGGGATGTGGGACGCTGCCTCAATGTGGCCTGACGGGCAGTGCCATGTCCACGCCCAGGATCCGAACCCTGGGCCCCCGCAGCAGAGCACGCGAACTTAACCACTCGGCCACAGAGCCGGCCCCTGAACTTAATTCTAAATACAAGAGCAAGTGGGGATTTACAGTCAAGGAGCAGGTTGGGGGGTGGGTAGATGGAAAATTATTAAAAGGTGACATCACGTATAGGGGAAATTCTTGCTAAACCGACTGAACACAATTCTTGCTGAAGGCAGAGCCAGGGTGATCAGATATCAGGGGTGGGAAATTCTCTCCAAACTGACTTAGAAAGAAAACTAGGCTATGCAAGCCCACAAGGGTGGGGCCGTGGTGGAGGCCTAGTAGAAAAGAGGGCTCAGAAGACCCTGATAAAATGAACTAGCTCACTCCTAACCAAATAGAAGCTAGTTAATTTTGCTCTATCTTCCTGCTTTCATGTAATCAGGACAAAATTCTCAAAGCTTAACAGAATTCTTCTTTAGCCTGTTCATCATAAATCACAGATAACTGTAATGTTTTTAATCTAATTGACGTTTTGAATGATTTTCAATGACTGTAAATCAATTTTTACTTTAAGGAAAAAAAACTGGTTTAGTCATTTGCCTAAAGGAAAATTTTGATCCTGTATATAAGCCTAAAGACTACTTTATGCCACCCCAAAATATGCCCCTTTGGCATCTAGATTATTTTGAGTTAAAGTCCATTGAGAAACAGCAGATATAGGAAAAGCTCTAAAAACAGGTCACGAGTTTTCCTTTTGTAAAGGAAATTTACATTTATAAAAGAAATTTCTATTTGTAGAAGTGTCTTCCTCTCTTATACCAGGAAGAAGAGGACTTTCAATGGAGGAGGCAAGAACTTAAATCTGCATAGCAAAGCTTACTAAACAATTGTTTACCCTACTTTTTCTGGTCACCTTCCCATAATTTGTCTCTGATACCCAGAAGCCCAAAACCCCTTTTCCTTTGTTTAGCTTAAAATGGTATATAAGCCCAAATTCAAACCACCCCTTTGGATTACCCATCACTGGGTGCTTCCATGTATATGTGAGTGATGAACAGGCTAATAAACTTCTGTTGGTTTTTCTCTTGATAATCTGTCTTTTGCTATTCTAATTTACAGGGCCCCAGCTGGAGAACCTAGGATGGGTAGAGGGAAAAGTTTTATTTTCCTCCTCCACAGGCCTTAACAAACAGAAATATCTATTATTCATATGCACTATGCTTTTTACCTAAATGAAGATTGCAAAATTTTACCAACTCACACTTGCAATCAACTTTCTAACTCTTTTCATTATTGTTCAGTATGTCCCCCTTCAGACTATAGGTAGTGCTGTCAACTGTTTTTCACCTCATGACTCACGTTGAAAATGACAGTATATATACATCACACTAGGGTAGAGATCAAACTACCTCAGAGATGGCTACTAATCTGAGGACTTTTTCTCTTGATCCACCTGTAATCTATTTCTGTCTCATCAGTTGTGAAGCTTTGATATAAGCCCTCATGAGCTAGCACATGTGCAATGTCCATAGGAATGACAGATTTTCAATAACTGGAAGACCCAATGCTTTTGTCCAGGAATTCTCTCTGTAGATCAAGACTTTGGTTCTACTCCCAGCTCTGCAGCTCACTTGCAAGTCAACTGAACTCTCAACACTCATCCAACAAACACACTATATGCTTCCTATGTGCCAGGGATTGTGTTATATTCATGGAACCTAAGGAAATGATACATATCCTTATAAAGTATAAATTCATGTTATTCGGGGGAAGAAGATCTCATGACCTGTGAAAAAGATGCCAGCAAAACAACAGTAATAAAATAGTATGATAAGTGCCATGATAAGTGCATGTATAAGGGATTTTAATTATACTTAAAAAGACCAGGGAAAGCTTAACCAAAGTGACATCAAGATGAATTTCCAAAGGTGAAAAGGTATTCACTTAATAGATGAGAAGATGTCTGGAGATTGAGACCAAGAATAGGTTGAAGGGTGGTGAAAAGAGAAGGTGATCATGGAGTAGATAATGACTGTAGGGAAGGAAGACAATCCCTCTACCCTCTAGGTCCTTCTGGCTGGTCTATGAATTAAATTGACATGAGACAGAATAAAGGAGAAAATCAAACAAAGCTTTATAACATGAATACATGGGAGAAACCCAGGAAAACTGAGCAACTCACCAGAATGGCTGTGGTCACCACCTTAAATACCATCTTTAGCTAAAGACAAAGGAGGATGTTGGGGGTGGGAGGAGTCAGTTATGGGAGATTACCAGAAAAAGCACAGTAAACAAGAGCAAAGTCATTATGCAGAATTAAATCCTTGCCTTCTGCATAGATAAGAGTTTCTAGAGATAAGGTCATTCTCCATCTTCCTGGTACAGAGAGGGAGATGCCTTTACAAATGGAGATTTCCCTTACAAATGTAAATGTCTCTTACAAAGGGCAACTTAGACTTAGTTTTCAGGACTTCTCCAGTACCTGCAGTTTCTTAAAAGTAACCAGCCCAAAATAATCCTCATGCCAAACAGGCATGAGGTGGCTTGAGGTGGCAAATTCTGCTCCCCTACATGACCATATTATTAATATTTCTATTTTATTTCTATATGACTTCTATATTATTAATATAAAAAGAGAAAGTGGGAGAAAAGAAAATGAAAGGTGAAGGGAAAAAATTCACTTCTTATGCTACATCAAGGTGTGAGGTACTCCTGCCAAGATGTAAGTTACTCTAAATTCTTAAAGCTCTTCAACAGTTTCTCAATTGTTCTTAGAACATAAATGCAAATTATTTGCCCACAATCTCATGACCTGGTCCCTGCCTACATCTCTAGCTTTATCTCATGCCCCTCTCCTCTTGTTGGCTTGACTCCAGTTGCACTGACCTTCTTGCTGTCCTTCAAACAGGATAAGCTTGTTCCTGCTGCAGGGCCTTTGCATTAGCGGATCCCTCTGTCTGGGACCCCCTCTCTAAACCTCCGAGGACTGGCCTATCTTTGTCAGTCTGGTTCAGTTTAAAAGCCACCTTCTTAAAGAGGCCTTGACTGACCATCCAATCTAATGGGGCCCCTGTCCCTAGGCCACCCTGTTCTAATTCCTGCAAAATACCTTCTGCTATCTGACATTTCATACCTACTTGTTTGTTGGAAACTTCCTCTCTTAGACTTATTTAAGTTAGTAAGAGAGGTTTATAAATCATTTTAAAACTGAAAACATCATTACATTTCTTTGGGGCAGTGTGAAGTCGATTCATTTTGATGACAGTGGTAGCTCATATTAATGGTTGGTCTCATTTGCAGCTTTTGAACAATTTAAAAAATAAAATGGAAAAATAAAATATCAATAAAAGCTAACAAATATTTCAAACTCTAATGTCCATGGAGACCAGGAATATACGCTGTCCTCAGCCATGATAAGTTTGAGAACTGCTGAATTGAAATAGTCTAGCACTATTTTTAGAAACTGATTCAAAAGAAGCTGGCATCAATAAAAGCTGGTGCCTTTTGCCAGATTTTAATGTAAACAGATTAACTGGTTAGAAAGAGATGTGTGTTACTCTTGATCTAAACCTGCTCATCAGTAGGAAGAGGGAGAGAGGGTCTATGTTGAAGAGGGAGTTCTTATGACAACATTTACATGATTTTTATTTTTATTCAAGATGTACATTGTAGGGGATCAGAATTGGCCACCCCAAAATGTGTACCTTTGGCATGAGGATTATCTTGGGCTGGTTACTTTTAAGAAATTGCAGACATGGAAGAAGCTCTCAAAAGTAGAATTTACCCTTTGTAAGAGACATTTATGTTTGTAAGGGGAATCTCCATGTGTAAATGTGTCTCCCTCTCTGTACCAGGAAGAAGAGGGGATGACCTTATCTCTAGAAACCCTTATCAATAGGAAAGCAAGGACTTAAATCTGCATAATAACCTTACTCTTGTTTGCTGTGCTTTTCTGGTAATCTCCCATAACTGACTCCCCCCACCCCCAACATCCTCCTTTAGTCTTTAGCTGAAGATGGTATTTAAGACGAGAGCCTCTGCCATTTTGGTGAGTTCCTCAACTTTCCTGAGTGTCTCCCATGTATACATGTCATAAAGCTCTGTTTGATTTTCTCCTGTTATTCTGTCTCACGTCAGTTTAATTCATAGCCCAGCCAGAAAGACCTAAAGTATAGAGGATTTGTCTTCCTCCCCTACAACATAGTTATAGTACGCAAGGTCAAAAGTTTTGTTAAGGCTCAACATGAAAAAAAGCATTGCTATGCCACCTCACTCTCTGCTACCACCTCCAATTCCTGTTCCCCAGAAGTGACAAATTTCAATTAGCTTAGCCTTTTATTTTGATCTTTATCTTATATTCTTAAATAACATACTTATAATTCTATTTCTTGACTTTTGAATTTTAGATATCTATTGACTTTCTATTGTGGAAGTGAAATTTTATCTTATATACTCTCCCAGGTTCCCCACTCACACGTGCATACCTGCCTTCAATTTCTTCAACTTCCTGATTTAGTTATATCATCATTCTTAGTTATATCAGTGTTCACTTTTCATATTATGAGCATATAAAGATTATTCATGAGCTAAGTCATGTAGCTTTATGTAATTATTTGTTTCTCTTGTACAACCTTTATTTTTTCCTTCAGCCAATAATAATTCAGTCTTAATTTTGCTCATCTTTTCCAGAATCATAAATATCCCCTCAACAAGTTCAAACACATCAGGTATTTCATGTGTTTCAATCTCTTAAAGACAGCCTAACTGAAGCTATCTATTCAGCTCACATCTGGACCTCTTACTCTCTAGACATCTGCACAGCTGTTGTCTCAGTGTCTCCCTTCATTATCTATCTTGTGGTTTCCCAGTCTCTGAAATAAGGTTGATTAATTTTTGAAGCTTTCATATTTGATAATGTCTCTTCTATTGCTTTGTACTTGATTGCTAGCTTGAATCATAGGTTGAAATCTTCCTTCAGAATTTTGAAGCTGTTGCTTCACTATGCAATTTTGCTGTTAGAAGTCATCTACCATTCTGATACGTGATCCTTTACTATTTGTCATCTATTTTTTTGTTTCTCTCTCTTTCTCTCTGGAAGCATTTATAAGTTTCTCCTTTTCTCAAGTGGTCTGAAATTTCACGTGCCTTATCATAGATCTTTCTTCATTCATTGTGTTAGGCAATTGTTAAGCTCCTTTAATTTCAAAACTAGTATCTTTCAATTCCGGAACATTTTAAAATTATTTTTTTGATAATTTCCTTCTTTCTATATTCTCTTTTCTGTCTCTCTAGAAGCATTTTTGTTCAAATTTTGCACCTCTTGGGTTTTTCCTCTAACTTTCTTATCCCTTTTCTCCTATTTCTCATTTTGTTGTCTTTCTGTACTAATTTTGGGGATCTTGCTTCAACTGTCCTTCTACTGAATTTTCATTTCAGCTATCATAATTTTTAACTTCCAAGAGCTTTTTTTTGTTATCTGAATGTATCTTTTTTCTTATTCTTGTTTCGTGAATGCAATGTTTTCTTTTTTCTCGCCTAAATATGAATGTTAGGAATTTGTTCATTTTCGAGATTTTTCTTCTCCCTCTGGTAACAATATTTCTTTCAAGTTCCTTTTTTTCCCTTGTTTTCTTTACCTGCCTCTGTTTTTCAGTTTAGAGACTTTTCTTGAACATCTAAATATTTGGCTGTCCAGTTTTATTTAAGAATGGGACCCTAAAGAGCTGAATAAAGAGACGTATATGTGGACTAGGGGGCTTTGCTAAAGGGAATCTGGCTGTGATCCTTCTTGTTAATATCTTTAGATCTTTTCTCATGGTCTAGTCTGATATTTCATTAAACAAACCTTTAAAACTTCTTCCTCATGGGTGTTAGCCTTATTCCCATTGTCCTGAAAGCTGACTGGAAAAATAAAACTGGATATCTTAGTTCAATATGTACCCATTGACCTTGGTATGGTATTCCCACCTTCAGCTGTGCCCGCTGCTCCTTCCACCTCAAGTTTTCATGTGTGTGTATGTGTGTGTGTGTGGTGGGGAACTATTGTCCAGCTGCAAAAAGTGGTTTAATTACTTCTTCAACAGACTTCTAACAAATCCTTCTTTTATCTACTCCACCTTTACATCATTGTCAATATTTGTTCCTGCAAATTCCTGAGTCATTTTAGGATTCTGTGGTGGGAAGCAATAAGTTTCCACATTTCCCACATTACGGCTCAGGTTTCACCCATCCAGGATCTGTTCTTTTAGTTTCCACTTATCCCACCAGCTCCATTTTATTGTCTTTTGAGTGTATGTCATGTTACATACCTTTCTGATCATTTTAGTGGGTTTTCAGGATGGAGAGATGGTATATGCTTATCTTTGATGTACCAGTTAACAACTACAGTGGCTGAGGTAATTTCAGGAAGGTGAAAAAAATATAATGAACCCAAAGATATTTCAGTCCAAGAGCAAACACTTTGCAAATTAGTACATACTTCTGGATTGTTTTAAATGGGAGAAAAGAGAAAATAACTAACATTTATTGAGCAGTTAGTTGCAGGGTACTAGTTTGGTAGTTTATATACTTTACCTAAGTAAATTTTCTTGATAAGCCTACAAATTAGTTACTGTTGTCCTCACTTTAGAGATGGTAATCTGAACTTGGAGAGGGTGAGAAATTTAGTTATGCAACCAGGAAGTGCAAGAGCCAGGATTTGCAGCCAGTCTGTGTGATTTCAAGGCTGGCACCTCTCCTACATACCCTGTTATTCATAATCATTGAGAACTAGTAATAAGAACTTTAATAACTAATCAAAACTGAATCTGTACCCCTGAGATAAATAATCCTGTGAATGAAATAAATACATTGTCGTATTTTATAGATTACCAGGCTTATAATTTATAAATTAAGTTTATTATTAAAATTTTAAATTAAAAACATATAGGACAGGGGGGCCGGCCTGGTGGCACAGTGGTTAAGTTCGCATCTTCTGCTTCTCGGCAGCCTGGGGTTCACTGGTTCGGATCCCGGGTACACACATGGCACTGCTTGGCAAAAGCCATGCTGTGGTAGACGTCCGACTATAAAGTAGAGGAAGACGGGCACGGATGTTAGCTCAGGGCCAGTCTTCAGCAAAAAGAGGAGGATTTGCAGTAGTTAGCTCAGGGTTAATCTTCCTCAAAAAAAAAAAAAGCACATAGGACAGGTCATGTCATAAGGTAGAAATTACGTTAATATAATATTTGCCTTCAGTTACCATGTGTACGCTACTATGCTTAACAATAAACAAACTGATTTTATTTAATCATAAAAACAGCAGTGTTTTTAAGACAAGTAAATGAGAACTTAGAAAGGTAAAATAAGCACAACCAGAGGCACTTGCAGCTAGAATATATAACTGTATACTTAGGGGCTTTGGGAAGAAGAAGAAAAGAAGAAAGAAAGGTAAAATAAATTGGCCACAATTGCACTGCTGTGAAAATTGGGCTTTGAAATAAGGTTTATCAGACTTCCAACTCCAAACCATCATACACATCATCTCCCGAAAGAGTCCAGGTTGGCTGACCAAAGACCCAGAACTCTACTCCATAATTCATCACTTGTTTACTGTGACCATTCACTTCATGGAATCTCTCACAATAGAACCTTCCTCCTCTGTACGCATATAAGGTTGGGAAGACGGTCTTAACCAGGTTCACCATGGAGCAGACCCATATGTCTGGGACCACATCCAGCTTTGGTCCTCAAACATCAACCTGCCTGTAATCAAACAAATGACTTTAAATTACAAGGCAAAGAAATTCTAGAATCGAATTCAATGGGGGTCTCAATTTGACCTAACATCCTTAGATATCCTATTAACTGAAATTGGAGGTTGCCTTGGGGGCCACAGAAAGCAGGATCTGGTACCTACAATGAGGCCTACACTGACACAAAATTGGTTAGAAATAATATACTAGTGAAAGATTTATTTTTGTTTTTATGAGAGAACCTTGAATAAAAGAGAAAGAGAATAATGTTTGAGAAGGAGAAGGTGTTTTAAAGGGTTTTTCTGGCTTATTTATTTAGAAAAGTGCAAAAACATTGTAAAGACTCCCTCAATATATGAAGATAATATGTGAAAAGTGAACATCATAGGAATTTTTCCATATACAAATACAAGGATTCTTTTTTGGTATGGAACCAATGAGAAATGAATATTGTATATTGTAGGGATGGAAAATGTCAAAGTGTTATGGAGCTACATGAATATAATGATAAAAGTCTCTGGAACACCAGGACAATGAGGTGAACAACTGGCATTTTAAAAGTTTAATTGCTTTGGGGCCTGCCCTGTAGCCAAGTGATTAAGTCCACTTCAGCAGCTCAGGGTTTGCTGGTTCAGATCCTGAGTGCAGACCTACACACTGCTCATCAAGCCATGCTGTGGAGGCATCCCACATAGAAAAACTAGAAAGATTTACAACTAGGATATATAACTACGTACTGGGGCTTTGGGGAGAAAAAGGAAAGAGAAAGATTGGCAACAGATGTTAGCTCAGCGCCAATCTTCCTCAAAAAAGTTTTTTGAATTAAAAAAATTAAAAAGTTTAATTGTTTTAAAAAATAAATACTAAAACTTGCAAGAGGAAGACTGAGTGAGGAGAGGCACCCTTGATTCCCATTCCCTTATTCTCATTTAAATAGCGTAAAATGATTTTTAAAAATAGTTAAAAACGACCAATGTGAATAAAAGGGTTAAATACCTTCTAGATTCTAATGTGAATCTCTACCATCTCTGATATTTCTGGGCAAAGGTAAAGAGACAGTACTAACAGCTAATCTGAGCCTCAGACCTCAACAAAGGAAAGACACTGCACCGTAAGACGGATTTCTGAGACAGGACTAGAAAATCGGTCTTGTATGCTGTAAAAACTACAGTGTGGGGATCTCCACTGCATCCATAGGAACATTTGGACAGGGTCCGTGAGGAAGAAGCTGGATTAATAAACAGTCTGAGCTTGGAATCATACTCCAGTCCCTAGTGTGAGAGGAGCACAAGAGAGTTACCACCAAGTTGATATGAGATAAAAACAGATGCGCAAATAAGTGGAATGCCCAAGCACGATCTTGAGGCGTTTAAATGGAGATTATAAAAATAGGGACATTGACTCAGGCTGACATGTTACTAACCTCCAAATTTAGCCTCCTTCCAACTCTCTCAATAGTGACGAGCATCTCTTGACCAAGTTATGATCAGGCACCCAGTTACTTTCCTGTTTGGACACATTTTACATTGGATTGGCATAGTCAAATAACTTAAGTATATACAGGCATGTGTAAGCACCACCATCTGTCCAATGAGAGGTTTATTATATTCTATGTAGGCTTCTGACCATGCAATTTGCCACCAAACCTGCTCCCATTGTGAGCATTGTGGATATCAGAGCTCAGAATGCCATTTCTAATTACCTAATTTATGTTATGATACAAGCAATACACCAGACAGTCTCATAACTGACTGAGTTTGAGGGAAGAAAGGAGCAATTATATAACCCCTCTTCCTTGTGATTTAACATCATCATGACCATGCTGAGCATTTCGTTGGAAAGGGTAGGTCTATCAAGGTTTACCTTCAGTAGTATCTCCTTCACTTAAACATAAAAATCCCAGTTTTTCTCTGAGTTTAACAGAGTGAGAAAGTAAGTTTCGTAAATCCTTCATTTAAAAACTGGGCAGTTAGAAGGCACCGAGCCTCAGACCTTAGTGTGTATAACATACCTGGAGAGCTAGTATTAAATGCAGTACCCCAGGGCCCATCTCCAGAGATTCTGATTCAGTGGATCTGGAGTGGGGCCCAGGAATGTCAATGTTTAATAATTTCCCCAAGTGGTCCTAATAACAGACGATCCAAGACCATCACATGAGAAACACTGCTGATTAGTGGAAAAACAGCTATGCCCTGGACATGTTAGAGTCTGATGATTAGACTCTAATGTTCCTCTTTGTAGTCCTTCCACAATCATTAGGAAACCGGACAAAGCAGCCACATGGAAATTGTTGTATACTCTGTTCCAGGAAAAATGAATTATCCTCTTTCCTTCTGCCTAAGAGCTATCTTTTCAAAATATACTATGATCTCTTCTCTGAAATTAAATTGTGAATAAATATTATTCACACTGTATCATAATTCCATAACTAATGAAAATGACCTGAGAGCTTTAGGAAGCATGATGGTGAAGAAGTAAATTATATCCACTTGATATTTTCAGGTTTCTATTTCCCATTCTATCTTAGAATTGAACTTTGGTAGCTAGGTCCCTTGAACTTCAAAGAAAATCCTAGTTAAAGGCTCAACATTTTCGGTGTCATCACTAATGGCTACTGTTATCATTGCTGACATGAACCTATGAACTACCAAACCAAGCTGACTTAATTCATATTAATCAAGATGTCAGATAGGAGCACTTACCCTATCTCCCATTTGACTTATAGGTCTCGTATTTCCTTCCCTTATAAAAGGTGCCATTGTATCAGTTGAAAATTGAACCGTGGCTTAAAGTCAAGTGGTTAAATCAATTAAAGCTATCTTTAGATGTTTAACAATTCAATGCTCAACTTATCACCTAGAAACTAGTGTACCATAGGTGAAAAGCTAACACTACTGGGAGTCCATGGGGGGCCATGTTAAAGACAAACAGAAGGGGCCATGAAAGAGAGTGAAAGAAGTGGAGAAGGTAATAGAAGGTAGGAGAACAGAAGGAAGTGACAGCTAGCTTAGAGAATCAGCAAGACATAGTGCCTAACATTTAGTAGTTGTTTAAATATATATTGTGGGATTTAAAATTCCGTGGAATTTTCTTAAGACTACGATCAAGTCACTTATATCCTGTATGGCCCCATTTCCATCATATGTAAAATATTGATGGTATTGCACAAGAGTTATGATAGAAATAACTCAGACTGTATTATACCTGCACATGTGGAGAGGCAGCCAAGAAAACAGGTACTTGAATTGATCGACAGAACTTTTTTTTTTTTTGAGGAAGATTAGCCCTGCGCTAACATCTGCCGCCAATCCTTCTCTTTTTGCTGAGGAAGACTGGCCCTGAGCTAACATCTGTGCCCGTCTTCCTCTACTTTATATGTGGGGTGCCTGCCACAGCATGGCTTGCCAAGTGGTGCCATGTCTGCACCTGGGATCCAAACCAGTGAACCCTGGGCTGCCGAAGTAGAACATGCACACTTAACTGCTGCGCCACCGGGCCAGCCCCTCAACAGAACCTTGTAAAAGGAGACAAACTGAAAGGAGATCTGACGATAGACCTGTAGAAATTATATAACTATCCTAAAAGTAATTTAAGATATGTTATTTTCTATTTCATTTATTCTACCCTTGTTTTCAAAGGACCTAAAGTATTTATAACCAATAAAAGCTCTATTTCTCATCTCATAAGATGGGGTGATGGAAAAGAAGGCAGGGGAGTGGCACTAAAACAAGGGTACATTTTTGATAGAGCAAAAAAATTTTGGTTGTCTTATTTCTGAAACACTTTTAAATATTGATGGAGCAGAATCCAATTTATCCTGAATCCAATGAAGCTTAAGTTTCAGGGCCCCTCACTTGCCATTTTAGAGAGTGATGAAAATGACACTGTAAGTATTTGTCAAAGAACTTCAGATCATCTCTATATTTTATTTTTATAATAAAGATAATGATAAAAATAATATAGTAACTAATAGTTATTGAGGGATTACTCTGTGCCAAGTACTATGCTAACTACTTCACCTGCATTATCTTATTTAATGTAATCGACGAAAAATCACACGAGCTTAAGAAGACAAATGCCACAACATTGTCAAAAAATAATTTCTTTGTTCTCCACCTGTGACAAATGTCAATCAATAAATTAGAAGATCATGAGTAACTTGAAGGCAGTGTGATGTCTTACTCATCTTTGTCATTTTCAGTAGCAGCTAGAAATAAGGCTACAAACAATTGAATGGCTGAATTAATTAATTTTGCCACTTACCTTCTGATGATACTGGATGCTGTGGAATACAGTGGATTACCAAATATTCCCTAATTTCAGTGTGTGTGTGTGTGTGTGTGTGTGTGTGTGTGTGTGTAAGGATCTGGATAAAAGAAAACAAATAACACTGTAGCAAATTAAAAAGTGTAGTATAAACCAAAAATATCTCATCTTAATCTTCCTGCTTTTTAAATCAATGATTTCCTCAAAAAGCAGAATATGGCAGGAAAAAAGACCAAGTTGAAGCTACCACACGTTATTTGAATATTTGTCTGTGCTCTCTCCCATCAGTGCAACTTGTACTGGATTTTTCATTTCACAAAAACAATTTCTCTGAATTATGAGGTTCTCTGATATTTTCTTTTAAATACATATTCTTCCCCTTTTTTTGTGACTCAAAATTGTATTTGCCTTGGTTTCTCCACTATGGTCATTGTTCATTGTCCCCGTAGTTACTATTATTTTTTGAGTCTCCTTAAGATTATCTTTGACTTTTCCCCATCTAAGCCTAGCTTCAGTTATGTAGTCTATCATTCCTTTTTCCAAAAATATCCCCCTCATTTTCATTCCCATATCAACCACTATGATCAAAATTATAGCACCTGTGGCCTGGCCAATTGTACAAATAATCTGACTAATCTTCCTACTCCCATCCATTCATAAAATAGTTGCATATTAAACATCCTAAAAAAGTGTGACTCTATTAAAAAGAAACCCCCAGTCACAGTCTAAAGTCTTCCTCTTTATTCAGTGATCATTTTTTATTTTAAAAATTAATGTTTAATCTGATAAAAATAGAACTTTTAATGCAGTTATTAGTAAGCAAAGATGAAATCAAATAATTATTGAAGATGAATTTTTTAAATGAACCAGAGACTAATTGGAAGGTAGTATCTCAGACCAAATAATTAGAAGTATGCGTAAAACTTTGATTAATAGCTATAGACGGTATCATTATTTTTCTCAGACTGCAAGATTGCCTATAGGGAGAAAAATTATGAATCTCATTGACTTCATTTTGCAGCCTAATTTGTATTTTTTCTTACTATTACTTGAATCTAAAATAGTAATAATAAAAGGAAAAAAGGAGGAGAATATATGATCAAAAATGTTCAAGACAGTTAGAATATGGTAAACTGGGGCAAAAAAAAAAACATAGACTTTGGAATTAAAAAGTCCCAGCATTCTGTCTCAACTCTGGAAGCTGTATACAAGTTTATCCAAATTCTCCAAGTCTGAATTTTTTTCAACAAACTAATTTTCAATTATTTCTTACTTGTTAGCAAATTTTATTCCTTCCTGCATACCATTCTATCTTGTCATTTTTGTCCACCTTTCCACCAGATCCTTTAATGTATTTTTCATAGCTATTTTAAAGCCTTCATTTTTTTAACTGAGGTAAAATTGGTATATAACATTATTTTAATTTCAGGTGTACAACAGAATAATTCAATCTTTGTATGCACTACAAAGTGACCACCTCGGTAAGTCTGGTTCCCATCCATCACCATACAATCGACCTCCTTCACCCATTTCTCCCATCCCCCACCCTCCTTCTCCTAGATAACCACCAACCTGCTCTCTGTATCTATGAGTTTTGCACATTTGTTTTGTTTTTTAGATTGCACATATAAGTTAAATCATATGGTATTTGTCTTTCTTTGACTTATATTGCTCAGCATAATACCCTCAAAGTTCATCCAAGTTGTCACAAATGGCAAGATTTCCTTCTTTTTTATGGTTATTATTCCATTGTATATATATGTACCACATCTTCTCTATCCATTCATTCATCAATGGACAATTAGGTTGGTTCCATATTTTAGCTATTATACATAATGCTGCAATGAATATGGGAGTTCATATATCTTTTCAAATTAGTGTTTTCATTTTTGTCAGAAAAATGCCCAGAAGTGGAACAGCTGGATCATATAGCAGGCCAATGTTTAATTTTTTGAGGAACTCCTATACTGTTTTCCATAGTGGCTGCACAAATTTACATTCCCACCAACAGTGTGAGAGTTCCCTTTTCTCTGCATCCTCTCCAACACTTGTTATCCCTTGTCCTTCTAGTAATAGCTATTCTGACAGGTGTAAGGTGATACCTCATTTGGGTTTGGTTTTCAGTTCCCTGATAATTAGTGATGTAGAATATCTTCTCATGTGCCTGTTGGCCATCTGTATGTCTTCTTTGGAAAAATGTCTGTTTATATCCTCTATTTTTTAATCAAACTTTTTTTTGAGTTCTTTATATATTTTGGATACTAACCCCTTATCAGTTATGTGATTTGCAAATATTTTCTCCCATTCAGTAGGTTGCCTTTTGATATTGTTGAAGGTTTCCTTTGCTGTGCAGAAGCTTTTTAGTTTGATGTAGTCCTGTTTGTTAGTTTTTGCTTTTGTTGCCTTTGCTGATCCAAAAATTCAGTGCCAAGGCTGATGTCAAGAAGCTTACCACCTAAGTTTTTCTTCTAGGAGTTTTATGGTTTCCAGTCTTACATTGAAGTCTTTAATCCATTTTGAGTTAATTTTTGTGTATGGTGTAAGACAGTAGTCTGGTTTTATTCTTTGGCATGTAGTTGTCCAGCTTCTTCAACACCCCTTATTAAAGAGACTGTCCTTTCTCCATTGTATATTCTTGGCTCCTGTGTCATAAATGAATTGACTATGTATGTGTAGGTTTATTTCTGGGCTCTGTATTCTATTCCATATATCTATGCATCAGTTTTTATGCCAATACCATACTGTTTTGATTACTATAGCTTTGTAGTATAGTTTGAAATCAGGTAGCATGATAACTCCAGCTTTGTTCTTCTTTCTCAAGATTGCCTTGGCTATTTGGAGTCTTTTGTGGTTCCATACAAATTCTAGAATTTTTTATTCTAGTTCTGTGAAAAATGCCATTGAAATTTTGATAGGGATTTCATTGAATCTCTAGATTGCTTTGAGTAGTATGGACATTTTAATAATGTTAATTCTTTCAATCAGTGACCATAAACTATCTTTCCATTTATTTGTGTCTTCTTCAGTCTCTTTTATCAGTGTGTTACAGTTTTCAGTGTACAGGTCTTTCACTTCCTTGATTAAATTTATTCCCAGGTATTTTATTTTTTTTGATGCAAGGGTAAATAGAGTTGTTTTCTTAACTTCTCTTTCTGATAGTTTGTTATTAGTGATTAATGTATAGAAATGCAACATATTTCTGTATATTGGTTTTGTATTCTGCAGCTTTACTGAATTCATTTATTAATTTTAACAGTTTTTTAGTGGTGTTTTTAGGACTTTCTACATATAATATCATGTCACCTGCAAATAGTGACATTTTTACTTCTTCCTTCCTTTCCAGTTCAAGTGCCTTTTATTTCTTTTTATTGCATAATTTTTTATTTCTTTTTCTTGCCTAATTGCTGTGGCTATTTTCTTGGTGTCCTTGTCTGGTTTCAGTATCAAGGTAATGCTGGACTTGTAAAATGAATTTGGAGACTTCCCTCCTCTTGAATATTTTGGAAGAGTTTGAGAAGGATAGGTATTAAATCTTTGAATGTTTCATAGAATTCCTGAATGAAGCCAACTGGTCCTGGACTTTTGTTTGTTGTGTGCTTTTTGATCACTGATTCAATCTCCTTAACAGAAATTGTTCTATTCAGACTTTCTATTTCTTCATGATTCAATCTTAGAAGGTTAGATGTTTCTAGGAATTTCTTCTAGGTTGTCCAATTTGTTGGCATATAATTGTTCATAGTAGTCTCTTATGATCCTTTCTATAATTCTCATGTCATTTGTAACTTCTGCTCTTTCATTTCTGATTTTGTTGATTTGGTTTTCTCCCTTTTCTTCTTGGTGAGTCTAGCTAAAGGATTGTCAACTTTGTTTATCTTTTCAAAAGATCAGTTCTTAGCTTCATTGATTTTTTATACAGTTTTTTGTTTGTATTTTATTTATTTCTGCTCTGATCATTGTTTCCTTCCTTCTACTAACTTTGGACTATTTTTGTTCTCCTTTTCCTAGTTTTTTTAGGTGTAAAGTTAGATCGTTTATTGAGTTAGTCCTCTATCGTTATAAGCTTCCCTCTTAGGACTGCTTTTGCTACGTCCCATAGATTTTGGACTGTTGTATTTCCATTTTCATTTGTCTCAAGGTTTTTTGTTTTGTTTTGCTGAGCAAGATTTGCCCCTAAGCTAACATCTGTTGCCAATCTTCCTCTATTTTTTGTATGTGGGTCGCCACCTCAGCATGGCCACTGACAGACAAGTGAGGTAGGTCCATGCCTGGGAACCAAACATGGGCTGCTGAAGCAGAGCATGCTGAACTTAACCACCAGGCCACCGGGACCAGTCCCAGTCTCAAGGTATTTTTTATTTCTCCTTTGATTTCTTCAATGACTCATTGATTGTTCAGTAGCATGTTGTTTAATCTCCACATATTTGTGATTTTTCCAGTTTTCTTCCTGTAATTGACTTCTAATTTCATACCAGAAAAGATGCCTGGTATGATTTCAATCTTTTTAAATTTATTGAGACTTTTTTGTGGCCTAACATGTGATCTGTCCTGGAGAATGTTCCATGTGCACTTGAGAAGAATGTGTATTCTGCTGCTTTTGGATGGAATGTTCTGTACATACTTATTAAGTCCAACTGGTCTAATGTATCATTTAAGGCCCATGTTTCCTTATTGATTTTCTGTCTGAATGTTCTATCCATTGATGCAAGTGTGGTATTAAAGTCTCTTACTGTTATTGTATTGCTATCAATTTTTCCCTTTAGGTCAGTTAATATTTACTTTATATATTTAGGCACTCCTATGTTGGGTGCATAAATATTTACGAATTTTATATCCTTTTGTTGGATTGACCACTTTATCATTATGTAATGCTGTTCTTTGTCTTTTAATGTAGACTTCATTTTAAAGTCTATTTTGTCTGTTATAAGTATAGTCATGCCAGCTTTCTTTTCATTTCCATTTGAATGAAATATCTTTTTCTATCCCTTCACTTTAAGTCTATTTGTGTCCGTAGATCTGAAGTGAGTCTCTTGTAGGCAACATATAGATGGATCTTGTTTTTTTCATCCATTCAACCATTCCATGTATTTTAATTGGAGAATTTACTCCATTTACATTTAAAGTAATTATTGATAGGTATATACTTATTGCTATTTTGTTATTTGCTTTCTGGATGGTTTTGTAGTTCTTCTCTATTTCTTTCTTCTTCTCTTGCTCTCTTCCCTTGTGGCTTAATGACTTTCTTTAGTGTTACGTTTGGATTCTTTTCTCAATATCTTTTGTGTGTCTACTATGTTTTTGCTTTGTGGTTGCCCTAAGGTTCACATATAACAGTCTATGTATATAACAGTCTATTTTAGGTTGATAGTAACTTAAGTTTAAGTGCATTCTAAAAGCTCTATATTTTTACTCCCCCCTACATTTTGTGTTTTTGATATCATACTTTACATGTTTTTGGCTTGTTTATCTCTTAACTAATTATTGTAGCTATACTTAATTTTATTACTTTTGTCTTTTAACCTTTATAAGTGTATACTTTTTTACTGTATATTTTTACTTTACTGTATGTTTGCCTTTACCAGTGAGATTTTAACTTTTATATGTTTTCTATTACTAGTTAGTGACTTTTCTTTTTAGCTTAAAGAAGTCTCTTTAACATTTCTTATAAGGCCTGTTTATTGGTGATGAACCCCTTTAGCTTTCGCTTGTCTGGAAAACTATCTCTCCTTCAATTCTGACTTTTAACCTTGCTGGGTAGGGTATTCTTAGTTGGAAGTTTTCTCCTTTCAGCACTTTGAATATGTCATGCCACTCCCTTCTGGCTTGAAAAGTTTCTATGAAAAATCAACTGATGGTCTTATGGGGGTTCTCTTGTATATAGCAAGTTATTTTTCTCTTGCTGTTTTTAAGATCCTCTCCTGTCTTTAACTTTTAACATTTTCATTATAATGTGTCTTTAGGTTCATCCCATTTGGAACTCTCTGTGCTTCCTGTACATGGATGCCTGTTTCCTTCCCCAGGTTAGGGAAGTTTTCAGCCATTATTTCTTCAAATTGGTTTTCTGCTCCTTTCTCTCTCTCTTCTCCTTCTGGGACCCCTATAAGGTGAATTTTTTTTCACTTAATGTTATCACATAGGTAGCTTAAGCTATCTACACTTTTCTAAAATTCTTTTTGCTATTCTGTTTGTGTGAATTCCACTGCCCTGTCTTCCAAGTCACTGATCCTTTCTTCTGTTTCATCTCGCCTACTTTCAAACACCTCTAGTGTATTTTTCAGTTCAGCTATTGTATTCTTCAGCTCTGTGACTTCTGTTTGGTACTTTCTTATATTGTCTATCTCTTTGTTGAAGTTCTCACTGTGTTCATCTATTCTTCTCCTGAGTTCAGTGAGCATGTTTATGACCATTACTTTGAATTTCTTATCAGGTAAATTATTTATCTCCATTTCATTATGTTCTTTTCCTTGGATTTTTATCTTGTTCTTTCATTTGAAACATATTCCTTTGTTTTTTCATTTTATTTGATTCTCTGTGTTTGTTTCTATGTATCAGACAAAAAAGCTCTCACTTCCAGTCTGAAGGAATGGCCTTATGTAGGGTAGGAAACATCATTTAACCTTGCCCAAGCTCTTGGTTGTCTCTCAAACCTTTGTGATTATCTAAGTAGCTTGATTTATTCTTGATGGATTCCAGTTTTAGATGGTGTGCTAATACCTGTGAATGTTCCAAAGGGAGGGATCTCAGTTAACACCTAGTTTCAGGCTGATCAGAAGCTAGACCTTCAAGCAGCAGCACTGAAGATATGTAAGTATATACAGTCCTGTGTGACCAGAATTGTAAACCCTGCCACCTTCCAGACCAGGTGATCTGGAGGTGTTCCCTAGGCAACAGGTGCAGAAATTGAGGCTCTGGACAAGTGTATGAATTCCTTTCTGGGAGCTGTAATGAGGCCAAGGGAGAGCGCAAAGATGACATCCCCTGACCTACATTCCCTGAGAGCACTTCCATCACTGTTAGATGTGTGATAAACCTAAAGCCTCTCCCCCAGGCTGAACCTCCAGGATAAGTAAATATGACTTTTTCACAGGAAGACTGATAGTGTATTTCAGTTTGCTATCTGTACAGTGCCCTCAGGGTGGTAGTCTGCCAAGAACTGTCTCTTCAATTGTTTCAGAACTCTGGGCCCCAGAAACACAATTCTCCCTGGCCACCAGAGCCAGGTCCTCAAGGAGTGTTTCTCTGTGGGGGCTGCATTCTACCACCAGGTTTGGCAGGGCCTCAGGAATGGCACAGAGGTGGGACATGCCCACTGGCTCTAGCAGGTTAGAAGGAGAGTGCAAAAATAGCCACCACCAGCACCTCCATTCCCAAAGAGAGTTCTGATAGGCTCATACCCCTCTGGCAGATGCTTTAATATTAGCAAATGAATCTCCTTCACCTCTGGTCTTGGTGCTTTTCAAACTGCTGCATTTGTGCCCAGTCCCTGGGCAAATGAGGCTGTGTGCCAGCCCTTTAAGAGTGGAATCTCTGTTCTCTACAGCTCTATGTTTCTCTTGGACATAAGTCTGCTGGTTTTCAAAGCCAGATGTTTTGGGGGCTTGTCTCTCCAGTGCAGGTCCCAAGGGTTGGGGTGCGGTGCTTGATGTGGAGCACAAACCCCTCACTCCTTGGGGATAAGTTCTGCTTTTTTGAGACCTCTCCCAATTGTAGGTCACTGCACCGGGGGTGGAGTTTTTGGCATGACTGCATCTGTGCCTTTCCTACCCACCACAGTGTAGCCCTTTTATCCTTTGCTGTGGAAGAACTGTTCAGCTATTTTTCAGGTCTTTTTCGGAGGGAATCGTTCCATGTGTAGCTGTAGATTTGTTATGTCCATGGGAAGAGGTAACTTCAGGATCTTCCTACACTCTCCTCTTGAAAAGTCTTCATCTTTTGATTCCAACATCTGGACTATGTGTGGGTTAGTTTCTGTTGGCTATTTTTTCTCTTGATTATGGGCCATGTTTTCCTGCTTCTTCAGATGACTCATATTTTAATTTATGCTGGACATTACATAAGAAAAAAGAAGACTGATGTAAATAAATAATCTTTACCCCAGAAAATGGCATGTCCCTTTTTTTTTCAGGCCTTAACCATGGGATGAGGGGAGGGAGCACAAAGTCGATCTAATCTCTTGTTGAGATGATTCTGGACTTTGTGATAGCTTTAGTCAGATCCAGTTCACCATTGGTTTTATTTCTTCAGCAGGGCTTAGTATCTGAGCACTGAGCACCAGCGAGACACTGAAACCTCTACGTGTTTTATAGTTCAGTCCTCAGCTTTCCAAACTTTGTGAGGTTGATCTCCATCCTGCAGCGCTGTCTATAGCCTTCAGTGAGTTGCTCCTATGTACTTAGGGACAGTTTGCTGATAAGCCCTGTGGAAAGTTTGGTGCACCAGATGGGGACCAGTAGGGCACCTCTTTCAGCCTCCTGCCATGTCCCAGTCTTTGACTCACTAGCCATAGACAAGCCCTGTGGGAAAGAGATGGCAGGTGGGTACAGACTTGCTTTATGATAAGGCTCCTTGGAGTTCTAATCCGTCATTATCAGCCCATCAGTGGCTATTAAAAGTTCATTAAACATTGGGCTGATTTCTACTTATCACAGTCTATGGTGTATTTGCTTCTTATTCATAGTGCCCCCGGGAATAAAAACAACTATGAGTCTCTTCTCTCTTAGAAGGGTCACATGACTCCCTGGACTTTAGTTCATTTCCATTTCTTTGTATTCTCAGCTCTCTGGTGAGTTTTGACAAATAGATATGCAATGATTTTGTAGATTATCTGGATTGTTCTTATTGTTTGGCAATGAATATTTATTAAGAGATTAGCGTGTGACTTCCACTGACTTTTCCAACCTTTCCTTTCACTATTCCCAACCCAAAGTCCCCTAGTTTTTGTTTCTCTTATCTACTAGTCAGTCTTGAAATATGCCACATCCATCTAGTGCCATGTCCCACCATCAGCCTCACTCAAATCTACCCTGCCCAGCAAGGCATTTGGAAAACGATTGTTGCCTATGGGCCCTACTCTCATATAGGTGACCACCAGTGCCATGCACCAGGAGTACACTGTTGTGAATAGGACAGCACTGCCTTATAATCAAAAAGAAAAATGCATACATCTGATCTTTCCAACAGGATGTAAGGCCTTTGAAATTATGGACCATCTTATATCATTGCTATCTCCCTCACAACATCTAGCAAAATGCCTTGTACAGAGAGGTGCTGATTGAGTCTACAGACAAAGTCCACAAATGTTCTTGTAAACTGACCAAATCCTGGGCTTCCAATTCTTGGGCTTACTTATGGTCATGGGAGATGGACAGTCCTATTTCCTGTGAATCTGGGTGTCTATTGTGACTGATTTTTAGATGAACATAGAAGAGTGATGGTGTTCAGCAGGTTGGAACTACCCTGTCTCTCGTGTGTGGGCCTCAGTTCTCACATGAGTTTTCTGGGTTTGATCACTATGGTCCAGCTTAAAGCATCTTAAGAGTCTGTATATCAGTGCGTACATCAGAAGAACACAAGCAAATTCACAATGGATTTCTAAGGAACATATTTACAGTTCTTGTAGATGTGCAATTATAAGTCTGCTGAAAATACCTCATATCAGGTAGAATACTGACCACGATATGCTTCATCTCTCTTAGAAATCATTTGAAGGGCACAAAGACAGACTTTCTAAAAGTCAAAATAAGTAAAGCAGGTGAATGCACAAAAAATATCATATAGCTATCACCTTCAGAGGAAAAAAAAGGGAAGGGAAGTAGAGGTATAGTCCCTCATATATCCTTAGGGAAAGATTCAAAACTTGTTTTAAAAAATCATACAATGTAAAGAATAAATTCAAAAACATACAGTTAATACTTGAGGCTCAGACCTATGAAAGAGTTGGGAAAGCAAGTGGCTTTCATTATCCAAAAGCTTCTATGTGTCTTAGGATTAAAGAAATTGATTCTAATTTATTTAGGTGCCCCTACAAACATAAATGATAAATCATTTTGTATGTGTTTGTTGCTCAATTTTCTAACTATGCATTCAATAGTGGGAACTTGCACAGTGTACCTAATAGATTTGCACCGATTTTTTTCTAAAAGAATTTTAGGCATGTTGAAGAATTCTTGCTATTTCACAAAAAAAGCCAGCCACATGGTCATTAAAATTTTCTATGGCATTTAAACTTAATATGACTAAGACGTGGTTATAAAATAAAATAACACTCCATATTGGGAAACCTTTTAAAAAACTGAATGAACCTTTTTATTCTACATACATCAGACTCTTAATGGCTTTTCAACAGTTTAGGCCATTTTGTGAAATTACCACAGCTGCTTCACATTAGCGGAGAGGTTTTGTTATAAAGGATGGAGTACAAGCTGCTAAGTCAAACTCCATAGCCCCAAAGTCAATTTTGTTATTTATTCCTTGTGAGTCTTATGGTTTGTTTTGTTTTCTAGTTAATGAAGACTTTCCAGGAATTTTCTAAAGTAAACACAAAAAGAAATCAATATTATGTTCTCCTCTATGAAAATACCCAAACAATTCAATTCAATTATTTATTGAGTGTCTAATCATACCTGGCAATGGGCCTATTAAAATATCAAAATATATCATCAGGACTTCTGAAATCCCCGCTTGTCATTTCCCTGAAATTGTGGAAACAATGAAAATATTCCAGCATAATCACATTGTTTGGTAAAAGAGAAAAATTAATATTGGACATAGCTTTTCTTTTTGATTTTAACCTCAGAATCATAAAAAAAAGAAAACTTTTAACAAAACTAGTTTTATCCCTTGGTACTCAGAATATTGCTTTGAAGTGGGTATGTTATGAGTATGCCCACGTAACAAGCAGAAAATTTAAGGAAGTTCTTGCTACTTTTTTTGTAGACCACATAGCATTTTACATGTGAAGCCAAGGAAAACCTTTGCGATGGCTTAACACAGCCTCAGTAAGACCTACAAGGTCTTGCTATTTCCAGTGGTCTTACCTCGCTCAGAAAAAGCTCCCTGCCTTTAACCTAGATTACTTTGATTTCAATTAAAATTATTTCAATCATCTGAAAAAAATTAATAAATCTTTCTTAGTAATGTTACTAAATCCTGAGATCTGTTGCTAAATAATTAAATAAAATTGTGGCTTTTAAATGTTACTAAAATTAAAAGTCTGAATAATTCCTGAGGAAGGTAGAAACGTGTTAAAATCCACGTGCCCGCAGCGTGTGAGCAGTGTAGGACATGGCGTCAGGCAATTGTACAGTAGCCAACACGGACTCTTGTATTTTTTCCCAGAATAATTTAATTCAATGGCCTACATTGATAACATTATCTAAATTTAACTACCTTATCTCTTTTTGACTTTGTACTTTCATTCTTAAAAAAGACCAGAGACCAAAATATTTTCATAATTGGTAAAGGGCCAACAGTTTGAGACTACATATTTTACACACGGATCTCAAAGACTTTGACTAGAGTTAACTGATTTTTCTAATGGCCAGTAGAATGAAAAAATATAACTGGAAACCAAGAGGTATTTGTAGGTTTGATTCCTGTTTTATACATAAGAAAATAACTTTGTTTCTATCTATGGAAGAAAATTAAATTGAAAATAACTAAATAAGTGTTTGGGATTATCTAAATTTATAAATTAGGTCTAGTACATGGCCAGATATATCAACAATTACAAGATGCAGTTGTGGTGGGGAGTGTGGGGGTAGAGAAAAAAGAGAAAAGAAAGAAAGAACAGAAACAAGCAGGAAGGAAGGCAGAAAGGGAAGAGGAAGGAAGGAAGGAAGGAAAACAGAGAGAGAGGGAAGGAAAGAGAGAGAAAGGAAACTGATTCTCCAACACTCACTTCATAGGCTCCATGTAGACATTGCCTCAGAAAGGCGAAGAAGCTTATAGTTTTCTATATTTATATATGATTCATTAAAATTCCACATATTTGACTATTCTTTTATTATATATTTAAAAATACTCTGTAGAGGCTAAAACAATGTCATTATATACATATAAACATATATTCAGCATCCTTTTCTCCTAACATTTATACATGTGAGCAAAGAAAAGGCAATATGTATATAAAATTATATAAAATTCCTCAAAGTGAAACATGAAAAGATTTTTCATTTTGGATGCCTGCTATTTTAAACCATAATACTACACTCCTATTCAAAAAAGAAGTCCAGTAAGTCAATTCTAAGTTTGGTTCTTTAATTCCATAAGCTGAAGTGGTCTCTGAAGTCTTATTAACTAAAGACTTGACTGGCAAATATTTTTCACTATTAGAAATTCTAAACTTTGACACAGTTAAACAAAACAGTATGAATCAAAATAGCATTTTATGTCAGCGTATGTGATATCATAGTATGATTTAATTATTTGTAAATAGAATAATTATATTTGTTGTTTACAAATAAATTGTCACAGAATGCCATTTTCAGAATCTTATACTTTTAAAAATTATCAAGATTACATAGAAATTTTGTGTTTTGGCAGTAGTATTTAGACAAAACACCAGTATGAAGTGATATTTTAAGCTAAGCTGAAAAATAAAAAAAATAGAAAAAAAACAAAAGAACTCTATTATCGTGGCTATTAACAACACGAGGTTTCCTGGCACATTTAAGTCAAAATTAACCAATATTGGGGGCCGGCCCCATGGCCGAGTGGTTAAGATCACGTGCTCCACTTCGGCGGCCCAGGGTTTCACTGGTTCAGATCCTGGTCATAGACAGGGCGCCGCTCTTTAGGCCACTTTGAGGTGGGATCCCACATGCCACAACTAGAAGGACCCACAACTAAGATATACAACTATGTACTGAGGGATTTGAGGAGAAAAAAAAAAAGATTGGCAACAGTTGTTAGCTCAGGTGCCAATCTTTTAAAAAAAAAAAAGTTAACCAATATTAATAGTTTCAGTTGAATCATTGAGAAACTGAAGCCAAATGTTAATTTAAAAGAATACTTAATGATAAGTAAAACCTAATCAATCATATAAATTTTGTCTTTATAAATAATTAAGGACTATTCTACTCCTATACAGATTACTTGTATTTATAGTGATTGGCAAGCCTATCGCTCTTTCTATACATATAAAATAATATAATTAATAAGTAGTACTTGTGATAAGTAGAAACAGTTTATACTTTCTAGATGTTCTTAAATATGCAGAGACCAGCACATTTCATTATTTATGAGGTTACTTTTTGTACTGATACTTTTATCTTATACATTCACTTTTCATTCATTCAAATATTTTTGGGAAGCAGTATTATCAATTAGAAGATCTTTTTTTGTCATTTGTAAAGAGAATCTTGAAATGGAAAGTGAAATAATTTATCTATAATGATAACAGGTTTGCATTATTAAATTTTTCTCCAGTATAAAAATAAATACATATAAAAGGAGCAAAGAAGAGGAGATTGTCTTGAATTAAGCATTCACTATGTGCTAGAGACAAATCTGTTCTGTTTGAAAAATAAATTATGAATCACAAGATAAAGTATTACTTTTGTATCCGTTTGTAATTTTACTTTTTCTAAGACCTAAAAATTTGGCCTTTACAATAAATATTATATTTCTCTGTCACCATGAAACCTTTGAATCATCTTATGAATTTAGATATTATTAAATTAATATGCTACAGTACATAAATCTTAAATGTAAAACAATGATTTTTACATTTATATGAAGATTTTACATTTACAACTCAGATATAAATAGCGATATATAAAGATATGTATCTTTACCACTTCTCAGATAAAGCAAGAAACCATTTCCAATACCCTGGAAGGTAACTCATGACTCTCAGGATCGATAACCCCCAAAAGGAACCATAATTCTGATTTTTATCACCGCTAATTAGTATCGCTTATTATTGTACTTAATATAAATGGAATCATATAGTATGTAGTCTTTTGACAATTTATTTTTTATTTTTTAAAATATAACCACAATTCGGTGGTTTTTAATATATTCCCAAATTTGTACAACCATCACTACTATCCTATTCCAGAACATTTTTATCACCTCTAAAAGAGTTCTGTACCCATTACCAGTCACTCCTCCTTCGCCAATTCTGAATATTTCATGTAAACAGTATCATACAATATATAGCCTTTCATGTCTGGCTTCTTTGACTTTACATAATGTTTTCAAGGTTCACTCACTTTATAGAACGTATCAGTACTTCACTCCTTTTTATGGCCAAATAACATTTCATTGTATGGACATACAATATTTTCTTCATCCATTGATCAGTTGATGGGCATTTGGGTTGTTTACACTTTTTTAGCTATTGTGAATAATGCTGCTATGAATATTGTGTCCAAGTCTTCATGTGGACATATGTTTTCAAGTCTCTCTTTGGTAGACTACCTGGGAGAAGAATTGCTAGTTCATATAGTAAGTCTGTATTTTCTTTTTGAGGTACTGCAAATTTTTTCCAAAGTGACTGCCCCATTTTATATTCCCACCAGCAATGTCTTGAGGGTTTCAGTTTCTCCCCAACCTCTCCACATTTGCTATTGTCTGTCATTTTTATTACAGCCAACTAGTGAGTGTGAAGTGGTATCTCATTGTGGTTTTGATTTTCATTTTCCCAATAACTGGTGATGTTGAACACCTTTTCATGTGCTTATTAATCATTTGTACATCTTCCTTTGAGATATATCTATCCAAATCCTTTGTCCATTTTTATTTGCCTACCTGAGGTCATGAAGAGTTACTCCTATGTTTTCTTCTATGAATTTTATGGTTTTAGCTCTTACATTTTGGTCTATGATCCATTTTGGGTTAATTCATGTACATGGTACAAAGTAGGTTTCTAATTACATTCTTTTGCATATATAGATCTAGTTGTCCCAGAACCTTTTGTTGAAAAGGTTACTCAATTTTCCCCCCTTAATTATCTTACCCGACTCATTGAAAATCATTTGACCATAAATATAAGGATAAATTTCTGAACTCTCCTATTCCTTTGATCTATATGTTTGTCCTTATGTCAGCACCACACTCCTTTAATTGCTGTAACTTTGCAGTAAATTTTGAAATCTGAAAGTGTAAATCTTCCAAATTTTATCTTCTTTTTCAAGATAGTTTTTGCCAATTTGGGGTACCTTGCATCTCTATATGAAATTAACATCAATTTCTGCAGAAAAAACAACAACTGGAATTTCGATAGGGATCACACTGAATGTGTAGATCAATTTGGCAAGTATTGCCATCTTAACAAATATTACCTTCTAATCCATGAACATGAATGCTTTCTATTTATTTAGATCTTCTTTAATTTCCTTTGATGATGTTTCACATTTCAGTCTACAAGTCTTTTACTTCTTTTGTTAAAGTTATTCCTAAAAAATTTATTCTTTTTGATGCTATTATAAATGGAATCATTTTCCCAATTTCGTTTTGGAATTGTTTATTGCTAGTGCATAGAAATACAATTAATTTGTGTATGTTGATCTTATATCCTGCAACTTTACTAACCTGGTTTATTACTTTGAATAGGTTTTTTAGTTGCTTCCTTAGGATTTCCTGAATAAAAGGTCACATTATCTACAAATAGAAATAGTTTATGCTTACTTTCCATCTGGATGCCTTTCTTTTTCTTTCCTAATTTCCTGCCCAGACCTTCCAGGACAATATTGAATAAAGTGATGAAAGCAGACATTCTTGTCTGGGTCCTGATTTTAGTGGGAAAGCATCCAGTTTTTAACTCCTAAACATAGTGTTAGCTGTGAGATTTTCATAGATGGCCTTTATCAGGTTGAGATAATCCTCTCCTATTCCTACTTTGTTGAGTATCATGAAATGGTATTGGATTTTTGCCAAATGCTTTTTCTGCATACTGAGATTATCACGTGGTTTTGTCCTTTATTCTATTAACATGATGTATTACATTGATTGATTTTCATATGTTGAACCAACCTTACGTTCCTGGGATAAATCTCACTTGTTCATGGTATATATTCCTTTTTATATGTTTCTGGATTCAGTTTGCTAGTTTTTTGTTGAGGGTTTTTGTTTTTATATTCATAAAGTATATTGGTCTCTAGTTTTCTTTCTTTGTAACATCTTTTTCTGACTTTGGTATCAGAATGAATTGGTTAAATACTCTCTTCTATTGTTTGGAAGAGTTTTTGAAGGATTATTGTTGATCCTTCTTTAAATATTTGGTAGACTTCACCAGCAAAGCCACCTAGGCTTGGGCTTTCTTTTTTGGGTAATTTATAAATTACTGATTCAAAATCTTTACAAGTTATAGATCTATTCCAATTTTCCATTTCTTTGTGAGTCAGTCTCAGCTGTTTGTGTCTTTCTAGGGATTCTTCCATTTCACCTAGATTATATAACATGTTGGCAGACAATTGTTCACAGTACTTTCTTATAATCTTTTTTTTATTTTTGTAAGATCAGTGGTGACGTCCCCTCCTTCTCTCTTGATTTTAGTCATTTGTGTCTTCTCATTTCTTCCTTGGTCAATCTAGCTAAAGTTTTGTCAAACTTGTTGATCTTTTCAAAGAAACAACTTTTGGTTTCATTTACTTTTTCTATTGTTTTTCTACTCTTTCATTTGTTTCTACTCTAACCTTTAGTGTTTCTTTCCTTCTGCTTGCTTTGGGTTTAGGTTTCTTATCTTTTTCTACTTCCTTAAGATAAAAGTTTAGGTTATTGATTTATTTCTTTTTTAACATAAATGTTCACAGTTATAAATTTCCCTATAAGCACTGCTTCAGCTGCATCCCATAAAGTTTGGTATGCTGTGTTTTTGCTTTCATTCATCTCAAAGTATTTTCTAATTTCATTCACTTGTGGTTTTTTTCTTTAGTATGTACTCTTTTCTTTCTAATTTCTTTGCTCATCACTATGTCTCCTGACATTTATGCATGTTGCTGTTTGTAACAGCAGCTCATTATTTTTACTGATGTTTCATATTCTATTTAATAAATATATTGCAATTATCCATTCTACCATTGATGTGTATTGGTTTATTTTCAATTTTTGTCTGTTATGAATAAAGCTGCCATGTCTTTTGGTGGACATACAAAGTCATTTCTTTTGAGTATATTTTTAGGAATAAAATCACTTGATTAGGACAACCTTATTTTTAATATAAGGTCCTGTGAGTCTATGAATCTTAGTGTGTAACTCAACAACTTGAATTAAGCAAAATAAGAAATCATAGGAGCTGATGTAAATAAGGTATCTGGAAGGCTTTACTTGAACTCTTCTATTCTACTTGCTAAATATTTTGGGAGCATGATGCAATTAAGTTTTTATATATGTAAGTGTAATTAGTCTGCTCTAGTGAGAGTGTTTAGGGCTGGTATTTACTTTGACATTTTCACTTGTTCATTATGTTCAACTTTTTTAAATAACCAAGTAAATTATATAAATTTAAAAGTATTCACCATGTGCTTTGAAGTTTAATGCCACATAGGAAGAAAACTAGAGAAAGGAATTTGCATTAGTATGTGGATGCTGGTTTTATTTTATCATTGTCTATCTGACATGATAAAATAGTACTAGACTTAGGGGATGAGTAGAGTAGTTTAAAACTACTAGAGGAAGGATTCAAGGGTTGGTAAATATAACACAATATGATATATGAGGTAATCGAATCTTATGTTTGTATAAAAGCAGCAGCAATATATCAAATATATATCCTTAAATATGCTTTTAGAATGCATACATGTGAAAATATGAATTTAACACTCCCTTTACACTGAAGACCAAGTGAATTTTAAATGTAATGAGTTGGAAGCAGGAAAAGTTCTAGTTTCTTATGTTTTCTTGGTGCAAATGATATAAGTGTGAGTGAAAATTTCTATTTGCAATATATCTGCAAGTTCAGTCAGGTTCCGCTATAAACTAGGCAAGTCTCTAGAGATGAGGTCTGATGGAAGGAAACGCACAGTTGACTATTCACAAGTTATCATAATCATTACAACATTTTTTTCAGGAGCAACCCTTCAGGAAAAGTCTTTATCTAATCACAAAATTCAAATGGTTTCTTCTATTGTGCTCTTTTGTTTGTGACCAAGAAGAGTGTGTGGGAAAATAACCAAAATGTTCCTAGGGAGCAGATCATTGAGCTTGGAAAAAGTCTTCTCAATCTACCTTTATACACTTACACTCTTGTTTCCTTTAGGATGATCTTGAAGGCATGTGCCTCACATATTCATTAAGAAGAAACAAGATTAATATCTTACTTTGAACTTTGATAATAATTTTAGTGTTTCCCTATAAAGGACTTCTGAAATTTGGCGTAGATTGTAGTTCTTCATTTGGTAATTAAAGCAACTTAGTAAATTATATTCCTGTCTTTGTTAATTTTGTTGAATTTTCTACCATAAATGTCTTTCCTGAAAAATTGTAAAATAAACTTTGAAAGAAATCAAACCAGGAATGGCAGAAACTTTAAATTTACCTAAAGTTACATTAGCAAGGGTAGCTTTCTAAAACTTGTTTTACATATCCATGGCACAGAGTTTCTGTGATCACGTGATGTGAAGAGATGATCCACAATCAACAGGTCTTGACAGTAGTTCTTCTGTTATTAAAGAGGTGAACTTTGAAACACACAAAATTTTTTTATTAATTGCCTATTGCATTGATAACGCATTTTATTTAAAACTTTATTCTTAAATTCAAAAATGTTTCACCTAACCAATTATAAGATGATAAGACATATCATGGTTGTTGCCATATTTTTTATTGTACCCTTCTTTGTAATAATCACAACTGTCTTTGATTATGTCATTAGAAAATGTCAGAGAAAAGAAAAACAATGCAACTTTGCATTTGCTTTCATTGCCAATGTCTGTGTGTCTCTAGTGTGTCAATGTTCATGCCAACAGAATCCTGAAGTCAGTGAAGTTGACTTCAGTCTGTCCTTTCTAGAAATTCAACAATGTATATTTATTTTGATAGAATAAGGATTGGTTTGAAAAGTGCGTAACTTTTTCAAATTTAGATTTTCCTCAACCAAAAGACTTTTCTTGAAGTATCCTAAATATTTGCTTAATATCATCACATAGAACAACTACAAAATTCATACCCAAGTAAGTAAGACTTTGCCGAAGCCATGTACTCTGAAAATGCCAAAGCCAAATTGGACTTGGAGCAGAAGAAATTAAGTGGTAACTTTGTCAAATAATATCATCTGGGAAGTTCATTCTTATTATTGTGCACAAATCATAATTTCTCCTGTTTTAAATATCTTGCTTCTAAGAAGTTAAAAGAAACTCATAGCTGAAAGGACCAGAGACTTCAAACAGTCCAATTATTACTTATTATTGACAAAGTAGTCATCCAATCTTCTCCTCCACACTCCCAGTAATAGAGAGCTCACTATTTATTATTAGCTCAACTCATTAGAAACCTCTTTCCTATATGCATTTTTTAAGTTCATTTTTGTATTCTTACATTTATTAAGGTCAATCTCCTTGTAATTTCCTCCTTTGGCTATTATTTCTGCCTTCTGAAAATACTAACAAGAACAATCATTACCACTTATTGAGGTCTTATTATGTGCCAGAAATGACAATAGGCATTTCACATAGACTTCCTCATTTAATCTTCACAACTAACCTGAGAAGTACTTAACTTTCATCATCCCCATATTTTCTAGATTAAAAGGGGTAACTTGCCTGATAGCATATTACTAAATAGCAAAGCTGTATTTCAAACCCAGATTTGAAGAGGCTAAGATTTCCATTATATTGCTGTATTCAGAAAACAGCATTTACATATTTAAAATAATGAACATATCTCTGTAAGTCCACTCTTTTCCCAGCTAAATGCATCCAGTTCCTTCCACCATGTCTCCTATGTTAGCGTTTCCATGATTATACCATTCTATCCACTCTGCTCCGGGCAAATCCAGTTTGTCAATATCCCAGCAAAGTAAACTACCCAGAAGGGAGCACAATGCTCCAAGTCTCATCTAGGGGGAATATAGAAGCATATTATAACCTCCTTTACTGCAGATAGCAATGTTTCTAGTAATGCAGACTGAAATGGCATAATTTTTTTGAAGCATAATTGTAGAATTAAACACATGAACAAAAATTCTGAAATCTCTTTTATAGGTTCTGCTGTTTAGTCATGTTGCCCTAACTTGTACCTGTGCAATTGACCCTATAAGCATAAATATGTCTACATTTTTTCATGCAGACTCATATTAAATTTTATCTCGTTTGTATTAATCTATTAATTCCAACTTGTGGAAATTATTTTAAATAATGAAAATAGCATCTATTGCATTTGCTATTTCTCATAGCTTACAGTTGTTCCAAAATTTGACAATTGGTTCTCTATGTCCTTATTCAGAAATTTTTGAAAGTGAACAGGGAAGTGTTAGTGGAGTATGGTAAAGGAGAATCCTTGTAGAGACCAATTCCAGATCTATACCATACACACACACACACACATACACAGGGTCTTTTTTAAGAGGAATAATAGAGTAAATCACTAAGACATTCAAAGAGTTGTCCAGATCCTGAATAATCAATGGATGGATGGATGGATGACTAATTGAACTCTAAGGGGGTGGTATTTTCTTAAGCAAAGTGATGAGATGCCAGAGATAATATTCCACCCTCAGCCTAAATGTGACACCTGGGGACAGCCTACTGCATGAGGTCCTCCTTCAGTCTGACAAATATTGGCAGAGAAAGAAACTACCAAGAGAAAAGTCAGAGAAATAATGAAAATCATTTTGCTTTAGATTGGTCCAATTTTCTGAATGATAAAATGTGTAATAGCTTATGCACTAAATAAAGATTTAATGATGAATTACAGATCTTCCCTTTCCAAAAAAAATAGTCAGCAGCACTTGACTATCAAAATTCCTTGTTTCTCTTTCCAATCCAAGGAAAACAGGCGTATAAAAAAGCCCCGTTCTTTATTTCATGCCCAGAAAGTAAGTACGTGTGTGTGTGTCCGTGTTTATGTGTGTGTGTGTGATTTCCTCTGGCACATTTTGTGCCTTGGCACTCACTGAGACACACGGTTAAATCTGTGCTGCCCTTTTCCAGCTGTAAAAACCCAAATATTGGGCAGAGCTGCAATTTAAAGGCTATGAAATAGTACAGCTACCTAAGGCACAGAAATACGATCTAAGAATGAGAATTTTAGAGAAATAAATTTGGCACAGCTGAAGGAAAAGTTTTTAAAGATTGGAAAGGGAAACTGATATTCTTGAGCACCCAGTGTGTGTCAAGAAGTTTAAACATATGACAAGTTGATTCTTGGGTCACTAAAGGGTTCTGAAGAGTTGATGAAAAGAGAATAGAAAAACTCGCTTATAAGTTTCAAGCAGCATTCTTTGCTGTGAAAAACAGATTTTATGTTAAATATTAGAATAAAATTGTTCCCTTTCCTAAGTAAATCAACCCAATGAGTTTTATATATGTAAAAGCTAGGTAAAAATTATTTTATGGGGAAAAAAGACTTAGGACAATACATTACCTAAGAAGCTAAAATACTCTGTGTAACAGGGGGAAGTTGGCTATTTTCTTAGTGGCTGCTAATTCTTCTGTAAGCAGAAAGAAAAAAACCTATGGTCACAGTATAGTGTTCCCCTAAAATTCAGATCATTATTATTTTAAAGAAATATTTATTTCCTTAGTATCAATTTAGGATTCCCTTTACTGATATATATGTATATTTACATATATGCATGTATTTGTATATGTGTATGTGTACACATTTCTTAGTCTGTTCAGGCTGCTATAACAGAACACCATAGGCTAGGTGGTTTATAAGCAACAGAAATTTATTTCTCACAGCTCTGGAGACTAGGTGATCCAAGATCAAGATGCCAGCAGATTTGGTGTCTGGTGAGAGCCTGCTTCCTGACTCAGAGTCAGCCGTCTTCTCACTGTGTCCTTTCATGGAAGAAGGGGCAAGGGAGCTCTCTGGGGTCTCTTCTATAAAGGCACTAATCCCATTCACGAGGACTCCATCCTTGTGACCTAAGCCCCTCCCAGAGGCCCCATTTCCTAATACCATCACATTGGGGATTAGGTTGCAACATATGAATTTTGAGGAGACATAAAAATTCAGCCCATAGCAATATATATGTATTTGTGCCTGTATGTGTGTGTGTACCATAAAATTAGCAAGAAAAAATATAGGCCTGGTGTTCACCTTGAGCTGGAAGAAAGGGAAAAACTGACTTTGGGAAAAATACTGACATTAGATTACCATATTCTGTGAGAAATCTTATGGTTAGACTGTATGCCATCTTGAATGTGTCAGGGGGAACATAAGAAATTTTCCCTTAGATATGGTGGGAGTTTCTATGGCCCATCTTCCTGGATACAGTTAAATTTCAGAAGGAATTGAAAACTTGGAAGTGAGGTAGAAAGAAAATGTTTTCCTGACCGCAAAGGATTAGGGGACTGAATTTGAAGTAGGTGAGATTACTGTAGAGCTGCCCGTCTGGGAGTGGTAAGATGGCCCTTTTGATATGGCAACAGGTCAGGAAAGAAGGGGGGAGCTTGAAGTCTGCCCCAGTGAGGCAAGCTAGGAGCTTAGTCAAAAGACCTCCACTAGGAAAGCCCTGTAATGGGACTCAGTTTTGTTCATATATTTGAGAACAATCATTTTCAGTAGTTAGTTTCAGATTTTTTATTACTAGAATGTCCATCCATTTCCTCAAGCCCCAATAGCGTCTCATTAAAAATTGTAACTACAAGGGCTGCCCAGAGGCGTAGCGGTTAAGTTTGGGGGCTCCACTTTGGCAGCCTGGCGTTTGCTGGTTCAGATCCTGGGCGCAGACCTAGCACTGCTCATCAGGCCATGCTGAGGTGGTGTCCTACACGGAAGAACTAGAAGGACCTACAACTAGGATATACAACTATGTACTGGGGCTTTGGGGAGAAGAAACGGAGGAAGATTGGCAACAGATGTTAGATGAGGGTCAATCTTCCTCACCAAGAAAAGCACGCTTAAATAAAAAAAAGTTGTAACTACATTCTGCCTTTGTCATGGATGGTTGAGAGCAGCCTTTGTATCCTGTGCTGGTAGTGATGCCGTACAAGGGAAAGCAACAGCAGCCAGAGGGAAGATACTGCGAGCCCTTGCAATGGCTCAAGGGAAGAACAAAGCAGAACTCCAGAAAACCACACTTAGAATGAGTCTGTGGAACGTCCAAACCTACTGGATTCCCCAAAATGTTCATGGTAAGAACATGGGATAACATGGTATAAGACCAACTGCCTACTTTGAGGTGGAAGTATATCTCAAACTATTACAATTTGTACATATAAGAAAAATGTGACCTCAGTCTCGTTAACTCCTGCTAGACTGGAATTACACATACTGTACACTATTTTCCAGTAGTTATTTATCATCACAACCCTTTAAACTAGATATTTAAATCTTGTAGATGAGAAACTGAGGTTTTGAGAAGCTAAGCCCCTTACCCAAATACAATATGGTTCCTTAATATTGACACCAAGTTTTAGATTTAATTATACGACTCAAAACCTTCTGTTTTGTCTTTGATCCCTATGGCTTTCCAAAACATGAAATTGGCTATATTAAAAAGTAATTAAGGGGGGCCGGCCTGGTGGCACAGCGGTTAAGTTCACATGTTCTGCTTCTGCAGCCTGAGGTTCACCAGTTCTGATCCCGGGGGCGGACCTATGCACCACTTGTCAAGCCATGCTGTGGCAGACATCCCACATACAAAGTAGAGGAAGATGGGCACAGATGTTAGCTCAGGGCCAGTCTTCCTCAGCAAAAAGAGGAGGATTGGCGGCAGATGTTATCTCAGGGCTAATCTTCCTCAAAAAAAAAAACAAGGAAAGTAATTAAGATCTCTGTTAATAAAAAGATTCAGACAGAGTTTGAATGAGAAGATGTCTGGGGATGTTACAGAAAAGATTGTGTGTATAAATGGGGGTTGGGCCATACAATTCGAACATGCTGTGATTCTCACTCTTTGCCCCTTTCTTATCTATAGGTTACAAGTCTAATTTCTTCAGGTAATTAACAAGGCAGATATCTTTGTACATTATTTTTTGGTTTTTCTATTCCCAAATAAGTTTGATCAACTGAAACAAGGAACTCTGATAATTATTTTAGGACAGAAAGTAGACACTGGACTTTCTGTAGCGTTTTTTAAAGAATACAAATGACACCTGGATGACACTTCACTGTTTCCAAGACAATTGCAACATCAGCAGTTAACATCAGGGTTAAATGTGATGATTTTAATGACTTCAGTGGTGTGCTGGCATGGAGATAAGTACAGTCTCAGAGGTTAGCACAGCACTCTGAGGGAAAAGCCCACTTTCTGCCAAGGTAATGAAAATGTTGAAGGTCTGCCAGGGTTAATTAATTATACAGTGAGGAGACCCTTTTCACCAATGGTCACTTGGAGGTGACCCAAGGACTCGCTTGAGTGAAGCTAGGCTGCCTGCCATACTGGTCATCTCCTGCTATTACTGGGTACAGAGACTCAACAAAAATATTTTGTCTTGACCTGTTGTACTAAAAGCCTCCCTTCTTTCCTTTAAATATATGACTCAGATATAGAAAATGGAGCTCCTAAATGTCCTACATTTGGACCTCAAACTGGACTTTAGCTCTGTTGTTCCGATTCTGTCTTTCACTTAGATCTCAAGCCCTAATGCCTCCGAAAGCTTAATTACAATATTTTGATAAGAATTTTCTCTTCAAATCCAGAATAATATATGTAAATATAAATAATTTTTGAATGACAGACCAATGGACTGCACCCCCCCAAAAAAACCGTTCACAATTGCCTTCCTCTCTTGTCTACCCTCTACACTAAATAACTCAATATCTGCAGATATCCAGAACTCTTCTATAATAATCTCTCAAGAGGTATCCTTTCTTCTCTTACATAAAATAGGAGAGCATTTTTCTAGGAAGGATAATTTCTAAAAACATAAAAATGTCTAAGGGTTTTGTCATTTGAAGATTTACAAATAGATTCTGCACTAACATTTAGATCTTTTCAGAATAATGTGGTCTTCCCAAATTCCAGAAAATTTGTCAAATATACTGCAACAGACAGAGACTTAAAAAATAAGCAGAAATCCATTTTGTTGGTCAACAAGTGTTGCTAGTTTCCCTAACAAATGGATAAATAAATCAAGAAGTGGACTCTACTCCAACGGTTATCTAAGATGACTTGAAAATGATCTGAAGATAATAAAAAAACTGGCAAGCTATTTTAGCTCCATGAGGGGAAAATTTCTTTAAAAATTAAATTGTATCTATCTGAAAAGACTTGCTAACCCTGTACTATGATTTTGCTTTCTTTTGGAATTGCCCAATAGCTAGTTCTGATGGATGGACAGGGCCAAGACTGGGATTAGGCAAGTGAGGCAGTTGTCTTTTTTTTTTTTTTTAAATAAAAAGATTGGCACCTGAGCTAACGTCTGTTGACAATCTTCTCTTTTTTTCTTCTTCTCCCCAAAGCTCCCCAGTACATAGTTGTATATTCTAGTTCTAGGTCCTTCTGGTTGTGCTATGTGAGATGCCACCTCAACATGGCCTGACAAGCTGTGCCATGTCCAGGCCCAGGATCTGACCCAGCAAAACCCTGAACCACCGAAGCGGAGCTCGTGAACTTAACCATTTGGCCACGGGGCCGGCCCCGAGGCAGTTGTCTTGACCACAAAATTGAGGAGGGTGCCAAAAGACTCAGTAAATAAGGTAAATAATATTTATTTGTAGTATTTTTTTAGAAATCAAAATGAATGCAAAAATTTATGGTGAATAAAATATAAAAATTTTAAATAGAGACATGATCAGCTAATGGATGTGAGCTAAAAAGCAAAAGAGAGAAAGAAATTATTTGGCATAATTTATAGTGATCCATCAAAAATCTCAAGTATAATTTTAATTTTTCTCAAAAAGTTAAGAGTAGAACTACCATATAACCCAGGAATTCCACTTCTAAGTATATATGCAAAGGAAACTAAATCAGGATCTTGAAGGCATATCGGCTCTCTCATGTTCATTATAGCGTTATTACAGTAGCCATACTCTGTTTCCATTGGCAGATGAATGGATAAAGAAAATGTGAGGAATACATAGATAAATGATAGATGACAGATAGAAAGAAAGAAAGAAAGAAACAAACAAAGAGTTATACACAATGGAATATTACTCAACCTTTGAAAAGAAGGAAATTCTGCCATTTGCAACAACATGGATGAAGCTGGAGGACATTATGCTGAGTGAAATAAGTCAGACAAAGAAAGATAAATACTATATGACCTCACTTATATGTGGAATTTAAAAAGAAAAAAAAGTCAAGCTCATAGAAACAGAAAATAGAAAAGTGGTTGCCAGGAGTTAAGGGATGGGGAAAATGAAGAGAGGCTGGTCAAAGGGTAAAACTTCAGTTATAAGATGAATAAATTCTAGCGATCTAATGTACAGCATGGTGGTTGTAGTTAATGCTGTACTGTATACTAGAAATTTGCTAAGATAGTAAATCTTAAGCATTCTCATCACACACAAAACAATGGTAACTACGTTAGGTGATAGATGTGTTAATTAACTTGATTGTGGTGATCATTTCACAACGTACACATATATCAAATCATCACGTTGCACACTTTAAATACCTACAATTTTATTTGTCAAATATACCTCAACAAAGCTAAGAAAAAAACCTTGACTATGGAAAAAGAAAATAGGCAAGAAAAGGGAGAAGAAAAAGAAAGGGTAACAACAACTGACAGCAGAATCCCTTCTAGGGAAGAAAATGTCCTCTATTGAAAAAGGCACCATATCAGCCTTTCTGGTTGTAGGAGATGAGCCCTCAGAGCATGACCAGTCTGGGTTGAAAGTGAGAAAAAGAGAACCAAGTACCTCATCAATACAGAGAGGATAATTTTCAAGGTCTCTGGTCAACCTGAAAAAGAAAAGAAAGAACAAGAAGACAAGAAAGGTGGTGAGCTTTGTCCCTATGAGGAGGGACACGAAATTTTTATCTATGGTTCAACTGTAAGTGATCGCAGCTACTGTGTTCAATGGCGTTAAACCTTCGGCAGTCTGCGGTACGTCCATTCTTGAGTCAGAGAAGTAGGGAAAATCCAGGCAAGGCATTCAGTACAGGTAAGGGGTGGTTCTCAGAAGCTAGACTGCTTGGTCTCAGTCCTGGCTATTCAGCTTATTTTGTTAATCTACCTAGCAGAGGGACAGAAATATTAATTTTCCCAAGTTAAAATAACTTGGTGTGTAGACATTTATAGATTATCCTGCATTATTTCATTTAATCTGTTTTTATCTGATTTCACTCGGGTCTGAAGTTAAGATAATGACCCTTTCACTTTTTGTTTGTATTTTCTTGCTATGACTTTTACTATCTTTTTAGTTTCAACATTTCTAAATTACTTTTTAAAAATGTGTCTCGTGTAGCAATTGCTAATTGTGTTTTGCTTTGTAATTCAATCAGAATCTTTTCTTTTTGTGGGTTCATTTAGCCCATTCATGTTTATCAATACATTATTTTGGACTTATTTCTTCCATTACATGTCCTGTTATGCTTTAAATTTCATTGCTTTCTTTTTTTGCTATATGGTCTGCTTTATTTATTTTGTTTTGAATATGTTTCTTCAAATAATTTAGACAATTCCTATTTTTGTTCTAATCTTCGGAAAGTTAATTAATATATCTGCCCCCTGCTTCCTCATATGGAAAGCAGAATAGGCAGATGTATAAAATAGAATATATATACATATGTGTATACATAATATATTTTACATGCCATTGAATGTGGCCTATCAAACTGATAAAGAAATTAAAGAAAAATTAATAAAAGATGCTAAGACAATTATTTGCATTAGTAGAGAAAAAGTCAAATCAATTTAGATCACTTTAACAACATGTGTCAGGTATCTTTAAAGTGTTTATAACTTTTTTTAGTTCAATGCTTCTACTTCTAGTGGAAAACAAACAAATGTGAAGCTTTATGTAATGATTACTTTTACAATATTTAGTGTTAACATACAGAGACTTAGTATGTTATAGAAGAGTTAAACTTTGCATAGCAAAGTCTTCTCAGTAATAGGATTTTTTTATCCTTTTTTATTCATCGATATAGCCCCAGACTCTAGAAGAGTACCAGGGCCATTATAGGCACACAATAAATATTTGTAGAATGAATAAATAAAGTTTATATTTTATTTGTGATTTCCAAAAGTATAATTGCTTTCATTTGATAATTTCATTCCAATTCTCATAATTTTATTTCTTTTTCATTATTCTAATCTCTACAACAATGCTAAACAATAAAGACAATAAGAAAAAGGTTAATAATAAAGGTAATAATAGAAAACTTTGTTTTATCTTGCATTCATAGTAATTCCTCTATTAATTTACTGTCAAACACGATGTTTTAATATCCCTTTTTTGAAGACTCAAAAATACACGTCACCATATTAAAGATTGTAGTAACTCAAGAAGAATAAAAACCTGTTTATCTTTGTCAGTACTAATTAAAATGTCTAATACTGTACCCTAATGAAAGCTTTTCAGAAGGAAAGATAAAATATTTTGGTACACGAGAGTACTTGGGAACAGCTTGTAAAATAAAACCAATCCTTTCTTCGAGTTTCAGCTTATAAAAATATTTTAGATAAAAATACAGAAATTTATTTTTTATTTTCCCAATTATGCAGAAGCACCACAATGGTTTCCACCTAATTTATTTTTTTATGCAGATAAGTTCACTCTGAGCTTCACATATGTAGTCTATTGCTTAGTGAAAAATACTCACGTCCAAACATCCACGTTTTTAAAATTTTTTTTAACTTTCAAAGGTAAAAATCTATTTAAATCACAGCATGATAAATGATAAATAATAATTGCAGAACATATAAAGGAGTGTGAAGAAGAAAATTAACATTACTCAGAATCCCACTGTTCAGAGATAATAAGGCTAATATAAATCTGTTTATCCATCTATCTTCTTATCTAAATACATTTAGGATGCTACTGTGTTTGTATATCTTGCTTACTTCTTCCAACATTATCATGTGGATTTTCTCATGTAATTATATATTCTTCAAAAACATGAATTTTGTGGCTGTGACAATCCACTATAAAGACATAAAATTTTTTAACCTACTATCGATATTTAGGCTATTTCTAGTTATTAATTTAATTGTTTAAATAACACGTGAAGAAAAACTTGTGTGTAAATCTTTGTGTAAGAATCATTTATTATTCCTCCCGCAGGGGAAAAACATAAGAGAAAAACTATGAGATTGAAGGATATGATCCTACAAAGTCATGGGATTTCTTTTTTTGTTCCGTTTGCATTAAAATGAAGTGATCTGAGAACCCATCTCTTTTAGTATTTGCAAATTGTAAAAATAAACCGACTGTCATCCTTATTATCAAAAGTCACCAGAAAGAATTTCTGACTAGTCGTGATACTGGAGAAAGGCTAGCTGTGGCCAATTAATTTCCAAGAGAGTCATGGTCCAAACACTAATTAATGCGAAAGGACTGTGAGGAGCACAATACAAATTGTCCTCCTAATATAACAGATAGCAGGCATGTTTGGAAAAGAGATTGCAGTGTAGGGAGAGTGCGTTAATATTGCCATTTGCTGAATTACACGCTGCCTATGCTTTCAATCTTGCAATTCCTCTACCATTGGATTTTTATGTCCCTTAAGAAATGATATAATGTCAAGGACAATGTGTGGAAGTCAGAAGAGGAAGAGGTGTGGAATATGTCTCTATTACTTGAAGAAAATTATCGGTGAGATGAGACAGACTCAGTTCCTGGGGACTTTCCAAATTTATTGTTTACCAATTGATTCATCTTAGAAATTGAGCTATAAAACATCAAGACAGAGGATAGTCTTGCTTACCAAATCTATTCCCCTGCAGGGTAGCATCATGCGCTTCCAAAACTTTATAGGCCTCCTCTAAATGACTCAAGGGATGGGAATTTCACCACCTCTCATGGGAGACTCTTTTATGGCCTCTTAAGTCTCACCCATTATGGAAGTCTTCCTGATGAAACTATTTTTTTTCTTTTCTTCAGTTCATTCATTACCCCTAGATAATCCCCTAAAGACCACCTCCACAATCCCTCTCCTTCTTTGGAGCTTATACTTTCAATTATCTACAAATGGCTATCAGCCCCCATCCTACACACAGGCACATACACTCCTTAGCTCTTCAGCCAACCTACACACATGTAATTCTTTTAATCTTTCCTCATACATCAAAACCTCCAGCTGCTTAATCATTTTAGCTCCTCTAATAAGCAGTGAATTTGAAGGGGGATTATGGTTTCCTTCTCAAGCTTTTCTCATGTCAGCTGTATCCCTTCTCCTCAACCACATGCCAGATTCCTGGATGCCAATAGCCATTCATCAACAGAAATGAGGTTTTTCTGGAATGCTCTGTCCTACAGTACAAAAAAAAAATCCCTCCTACCTATAATTCATTTCTAGGGTGAATCAATATTTATACAAACTAATAAAGGGGAAAAATCTGAGAGAAATCTAGAACTACCCAAGTTTCCAAACCGCTGAGAAATTTTTAAACTATAAGTAAAAATTTCAAAACAATATGTTTCATTTAAACATGGATTGTGGACTAATAAAGGAAATTCAATCACCTTTAGGTAAAGGAAGTGTTGAAGGATTGACTACTCACTTCTTTATTGATGAAAAATTAGCTTAGATGAGTGCTCCAAATGAAAAGAGACCTTCTCTTGTTCTGTAATGGCTGTCTGAATAACTTGTAGTTTTCGTGGTCCCTCAAGGGACTCATACACAATCCTTGACTGTAATAGGGACCATTAGGGGAGCCACACTCTCATTATAAAACCTCAGGCCCTCCCTCTCCACTATTTTCTCCCAGCCACACTAAGACCCAGCCCTCTGCTGCCTATGAACATAGCATGCACCCTCAGGACTCCAAGACTCCATCTGTTGTTCCTCTGCCTCAAAGACCTCTCCATCACCCATCTTCCTCCAAAGACCTCATCCATCCATCAAGATCTAACTTCAGTTCCATTTCCTCCAAGGAACTCGCCCTTTCCTCTAGACTTCATAATGTTTAATGTCTATACCATTAAAAATACTGTCTTGCGTTACTCATTCCTCCAATCGCTTCATGTTTGAGAGTTTTCCCTCACCATTGATTTGCAAACCTCCATTTTTTGGAACACCGCTCTTTTTTGCCTCAGTCTCTATTACTGAAGAATGCTTAAAAATTAGCAAAGCCAATGGGTATGTATTCCATGTGGACTAACTAAATTTTCCTTTCATGTTTTCTGGAACTAGGTCTATACGTCTTATCCCCTGCAAAACTCTGTCCTTTTCTCTTTCTGCTACTACTGGTCCATACTTTTTCCACTTCCCAGGAACTTCTCCTCTGCCTCTATGATGCATTCCTCTGTTCTTTCTCCTCCAAGAAATAAAAATATGAGAACAGCTGTCCAAATTGTTGTAAAACGTACTAGTCAGAGATAGACATCATTAGTCATTGTACAACATGTAAAAAAAGTCACGACAAATCTCTTTCATCTGCAAAGTACTGTTCATCATCATTTACTGGAAAATTTTATGTGTGTTATCTTCACTTTTCATCTTTAACTATTGAACAGTTAAAGTACCCTTCTTTAAATTTCCCACAGATTAGAGAATCACAGGTACATGGTCTCCAAGAAAAAGTATAATCCTCCTTTCAAATCTGTTTTCCTTTGCTTATTGTCACACAATTTCTAGAAGTTTGTATTTCCTACAGCAGATTCAGCCTCCTGATTAAGGATGGCACTAGGTATCCTCAGAGACATGTTAAACTCTCTTAGGATATCACCAAGCCGAGGCTGCCTCCAAAAATTCCTGCATGCGCAAAAAGAAGACAAGACTCCATATTCATTCAAGCAAATATCACAACAGCAGTTATGGGCCCCCAAACATCCTTCTGGACCTGATGATTTTCTACTTAAATGAAAGTATAAGCTTATGGAGGAGCATAAAGGATCCTTGCTTTTGGAATGTTCTCAGTATCACTATAAAGAAAAGCACCATAGATATGAACTGACTTCCAAGCCTGTGTGGCAGGTTTGCGTGTACTTAAACAAACATAGGCCCTCCAGGCAGGCTTTTGCCTACCCTGTTCCCATTCTTATTCACTTCTGATGGTCTGGAACCTTTTCTCTGTTAAATCTAATTTGCCAATACAAGTGTGTTATAGCAAAACGACCCAGATTTGGAATTAGATTGACTCAGTTGAAATCCTTCTTCCATCATGTACCCTATTTTCAACAAGTAGCTTAATTTCTCTAAGTCTCTTTTTCTTTCCTTGTATAATGAGGTACTACTGACATCAATAATACAGTGGTTAAGAGCAAAGGCTCTAGAATCAGACACTGAGTTTGTCTCTCACCATGGGCACTTTATAGCTGTGGACCCTTGGGCAAACCATAACCTCTTCAACCCTCAATTTGTCTGTAAAATGGGCTAATAATAGTAAAGCTTGTATGAGAAATGAGATAGTATCTATAAAATGATTTGTAAGGGCACCTGATAAATAGCTTATGTACTAAGTACTATGTTCAATAAATATACGTTTCATTTCTTTCTCAAGTATCAGGCACAGGAGTAGAGATTAATAAAGCAAAATAATTAAAATAATATACCTATTTCTAAGGATCAGTGGAGTTCCAAATGCATAATTTTTACTGTTATATCTTCCATAAGTGCATTGCTTAAGGCATAGTGGTTTGATCATAAGAGCAAATATACGTAGAAACATTGCTTTAGAAAAAAGCTGTTCACGAAGTATCTGTTTATTAAGAATATGCATAATTTTCCTTATTAAAATGCTATTAAGAATTTTCAGGGGGCATATACTTAACACTGAATAAAGTATTAAGTCTTCTTATGAAGTATTATTTTGATTCTAGATTTTTAAGTGTATTTCAAAAGGAAATATAAGGTAATTTTCTCATACTGCTTTTGAATAGTCAATCTAGAAAACTTTTAAAAATAAATTTGAATATTGTAGTCACATACTAAAATATATATTACAGCTGGAATACAAAACAGAACTGCTACTGCAGAATAATAAAATCATTTCACTCATAAAATCAGCAAGCCAAATCATAAATATAATGATTGCTGCTTTTCTTTTTTTTTTTAAGATTGGCACCTGGGCTAACAACTTTTGCCAATCTTTTTTTTTTTTTTTCTGCTTTATCTCCCCAAACTCCCCCTGTACACAGTTGTATATCTTAGTTGCATGTCCTTCTAGTTGTGGGATGTGGGACGCCGTCTCAACGTGGCCTGACGAGCGGTGCCATGTCCACGCCCAGGATCAGAACCCTGGGCCGCCACAGTGGAGCGTGCCAACTTAACCACTCGGCCACGGAGCCAGCCCCGCTGCTTTTCTTTTACTAGCATAAAACTCTATGTTTGAGAGAAAACTTTGACCATACTTCGCTTTTGCCAAATCCTCACTTTACTCCCTTGGCCCTACAAGAGGGAGAACAGCAGACACGAGAAGTGTGTGTTGAAAGGCACACTAGAGGGAAATGTGCCTGGACTTTTTTTGTGTATATAGAGCAACTGGTGAACAATGGTACCAATTTATATGCTGCTTACTATATTTTAAATATACATGTTAAAAAACCAAAATGATGAAAGTGCATTTAATCAAAAAGATAAAGAGGAAACTTCATTCCTCACTCATTCAAACAAACAGCACCGCAATTCCTTTCAAAAATGTCTGACTTAGAAATACACACTAAACTTAACAAATCTTTATAAATAAGAGTGCCTCTATTCACTTTAAGTAGAGAGATGTACATTGGGATCATCTTAAGTATGGATTCTCATGTCACTGAAAAAGTACATCTAATTTTTTTTGACCCATTTTCAAGGAGTCATCTTCAATTTGAATATATTTGGATTCTCAGGATCCACATGGGTTTGGCCAGAACAGCCCATTTTGTTTCTCTGCCTTCACCACACCGTTCTATAACTTAGAACCCAAATGGGCATTACTATACTCAGAATTTAATCCTTTTATTTCATGGAGACACTGACTCACTTCCTTAGTGTAAGTCATTATTCCACAACTTTCAGTAAAACAGGATTTCAAAAATAAACACAGGAAAAGGTAGAGATTACAGACATAAAGATTAGTCTTTAAACTGAACTGACTCCCTCATCTGACTCAATGTGAAAACTCCAAATAAATTTGAGCTCAGAGTTTCTTACATGAGCACCCTGGGACCTTTAGGATTAGTTAATTATAAAATATAAGAAGATATTTTAAGCACATTGAATATATATAAATATTTATGATGGTGTCTTCACAAATTCTTTTTAAGTGCAGAGGAAATAAATGCTAAAACAAACAAAAAACCAAATATTTTGGTGCAGAATTAACTGCATTTTCTTCCTTAGAAATGTGTTTTGGATCTGTAGGAAAAGATTAAGATAAGAATGATCATGTAATCATCATTTTAATTTTCATATAAAAACACTCATTAACTTCAAATCACTAGAATAAATCATTATTTTATTTTAGTTGTTCATTTTTCATATTACACTAAAATCAGAAAAAAAATTCATTCAGTTGGTCAGTCAGCCAGTCAGTGAGAAGTGGAAAATGAGTAAGATATTGGCCATGGTGTTACTATAAACATGCTCTTAACAGAAAAGTTTTGTGTTTACACAGTAGATTAAGAACGAAACTGTGGCAGTAGTATTTCAGATTTTCTCCCCTCCTGATATATTGCCATGGCTGTACAGCAGCACTATACAATAGGACTTTCTGCAATGGTAGAAATCTTCTCTATCTGCATTATCCAAACAATAACTTCTAGCCACACACGGCTATTGAGCACTTGAAATGTGTCTAGTGCAACTAAAGAATTGAATTTCAATTTTATTTCATTTTAATGCCTCAGATGATGATAGCAGATAAAGCCTATAATGAAGGCAAGAATCCTCAATTTTCAGTGATCCAACCCTTTTCAAAATTCTTAATTCATACACTAAAATTATCATTATTATTAATAATTGTGAAATATATTACAAGTAATTTACCTGCCATATATTTGCAGAATTCCTTCAAAATAGATGTCTACACTCGTAGGAGTATTATTTCTTCAAAGGAAAATGAATGAAAAATTCTTCACTTGCTGTAACTATAAACGGAATCAATTTATAGTCTCATGTTATCTTTTCCTCATTTTCAAACTCCACCACAATCCAAGGATTAAAAGTGCAGTAAGTTCTTCCAGGAAAAGATAAAATCTAGGCAGCTGGAAGGAACTATCTCTCTTGCTGTGATCACAGTTTACTTTTGACTGTCTTTTGAACTGGAACCCAAGGTTTATTTCACCTTAACATAATTTCTCAGTCATCGAACAACACTGAATGGTCCCTTGATGAATGAACATAACTTGTGCATTAGTAGGGGTTTCCCCCTCCCCTGAGATTTCTGTAACTTCGTGTGTCATCGAAGCTACTTGGGTAATGTTAAACCAAAAGTTCCACATAGCTCCTAGTTAGGGTTCTGCAAAGACATCTTCTTATTACTGAAGCAGGTCATAATGGGAGAACTTGGTAGGTTTCATAGTTTGTTTAAGATAAGAATAAAATCTTAATATGAAAATTAACCTGGTGAAAGTGGAACTTTCTTTTCTTCTGTTTTTTCAACCTCAAATGAGGATGGCTGTTATTATCTACTGACCTCTAAAAAAGTTGAAAACTACTCATCAACCATTCTCATCTGTGTGGAGCAGAACTGCTATTCACCTGTCAGTCAGTGAGGGAAGAGGAAACAGAGAACATTCACGTTATGCTTCATTCACTTTGGCATTTGTAGATTTGTTTGGAGTTTTTTGGTGGGAGTGGAGTATTTTTTTCTGTTTTGCCAGATGCACATACCAGCTTCACAGTTGCAGAAACACTAATAATATCTAGATGGTGTCAATTACAGTCTACAAATTCACAGTTGACAAGCAGTATAACATTCTGAATGTTTTCCATTTCATAATTCTGCACAATTTATATTCTGCTTCCCCACTCTATCTGGGTGGCATAAACCAAATTTCAGTCAATCATTTTCCAGAGTTGAGAACTGGTGAGTTCACAGTGCCAAGGCCTGGGAAGGGGGCACCATTTGCTCTTTGATGTCAATTGTCCACAGAGGCATGTTCCATAGTGGTCATTGTCCTAGTTTGGCCTCATTCATCAGTACACTCAGGCACTGAGGTGCCCTGGCCACATGGCCTCTCAGCCCCTGGGGTCCCTTCACCACTTGCTGCCATGTTGCTTGGCCTGCCCCTTGGGAATCTCTGTGAGGCTATTTATAGATCTGTATGCCTCTACCAAACCCGCTCAGCAGCCTGCCCTTCTCTGGGGTCCTGCCACCTCCAGGAACTCTACGAGTCCCCTTTCCTCTCAAAGCCCAGAAAGCTATCTGGAGTTTTTATAAAGCCCTATGGATTTAACTATATCTGGGGCACAGGGCTCCTTTCCCCAGGACCCACCAAGGTCTCTTCTCACAACACTCCCTTCCTTCTCTCCTCCCACACTCCAGCACAGAGAAGTGTTTTTGGTTTGGGAGCAAAATCCCTCATATCTCAAATTTAAACTTTTGACTACACTTCAAACCTTCTCTCTTCTCTTATGGCTCAGGCTTTTAAAAACTAAAGTCTGAAAGATTTTTTCTCTGTCACATCCCTGAGACCATGAATACTAATGATCTAGTTATGTATATTTGGGTTTGAGGGAGTACCAAATGGGAATGGGTAAAGATGGAAATAATCTTCTGAACTACTAGGAGACAGAAAAAACAATTGGTTAATAAAAATAATTCTACTACAGATATTTCCATTTGTGGAGGGTTGGAATGACAACAATTGATAATATTCTACTTAGACAAATAGAACTGGGGAGGCCAAGTACAAATGGTGGCAATGGTGAGTAATTTCCCCAACAAGCTTCCATCTCAGATCCTGAGCATCTTCCAAGGTACCCATTTTCCTGGATTGTGAGATAATACAACAAGGCATTATATCTGAAAATTCTTCCACAGTAACAAGTAATTTTCTCAGTAGATCCATGGCGGAGATGCTGCAGAAGAAACTCCTATGCCAACTGGGAAGTGAGCTAAATGAAAACTATGTTCAGATTTTAAGAGGTGGTCCTGCTTTCTATAATACAAAGGAACACTAGTGAACAGTCCTTGACAGTTTCAAAACATTCACCTATTCTAAAATTTGGCTTTTTAAAAATGGGCTATTTTTCTGCCATGCCTTGGGGTAAAGCCTGGGAGGATGTGTAGTATTCAAATTGTGCCCCTCATCCCCATGTCTCTTCTGTCCGCAGCTCCCGCTGTGGCCTTTACCTTTCCGTGGCGTGGGGGGAAAACATCTACATTCTTGTTCCATGAGTCTCCTTCCCTCAAAATCTATTGTCAACTTCTTCTCCAGGAATTCTTTTATTCATTTAGACAACACTTTTATTGATCTCGCACAATGCCTGGCACTAATAATACTAACAAATGAAAATGACAGTCATTCTCATTCTCAGGAAGAATCTACAATTCAATGCTGGAAACCTTCTCTATTTATCTCCTCTCTCTTTCCTTTTCAGTAACCCTGCAGACAGGATGTTCATATATTTCTTGTAAATATCTTATAAAATTCTTCATAATTCTGTATCAAGAGCACCTCTGAGATGGAATATGTTTCCTGCTTCCTCTGTCTCTCCAATACAGTGTCCATATCAAAAAATGTTATTACTAATTGCATTATCCATACTTTGATTGGATGATAGATACATAGTGTTGCTAGAAAAATGCAGTTTCAAAATCCAACATGATGGGGCCAGCCCCGTGGTATAGTGGTTGAGTTCACACAATCTGCTTTGGCAGCCTGGGGTTTGTGGGTTCGGATCCTGGGCATGGACCTTCACACCGCTCATCAAGCCATGCTGTGGTGGTGTCCCACATACAAAATAGAGGAAGATTGGCATGGATGTTAGCTCAGGGCCAATATTCTTCACCAAAAAAAAAAAAAAGTCCTAAATGCAACACTCCCCTTGCAAAAAAACAAAAACAAAACAAAAAAAATCCAACATGAAATACTGAATAGTTAGTATTCCTATCAAAAAAAGAAATTAAAAAAGCCATCATGCAAGAAAAAATAGAAACATTGTAATTATGTTTATAAATGCTGTCCTCTATGATAGCTTAATTAGAAAAAAGCTTTTAAGGAAAAAAGTTAAACTTCCATCATTGTTATTCAATATGATTTTACTAAGTATTTTCTCTGCTCCATGCTTGTCATGAAACATATTTATCATGTTCAGATTTAAATCCCAGATTATCGTCATAAACATAATGCAGGTTATTTTACAAGAACATTAGTTAGTGCACATTAATATAAATGGGATATTTACATAACTATAGGATATTCATACTATTACTTTAAATGTGAAACAAATTACTCTTCTTAACACATGTACAGAAACACTAGTGTTTGTTCTTATTTCATTTTCTTAGCTAAGTAGGCCATCAAAATTATTTTTACACACATTTTATAGCAAAAATCTGACCCCAAAAATATGTCATAATTCATCTAGCAACTCTTTCATAACTCATTCCTATATCATGAGAAGTGAGAGAAGTATAGAAACAAGATTAAACATGTATAGAAACAAGAATTTGTATTTCTTATTCCTATTTCAGAAACATACCCATATTTCTAAAATATTTTTAGCAAACTACTCACATTTTGATGCACGACAATTTAATTTCTACTTTGGCTTGCAGTTTTGCTCGGCTGATCTTTGGGAAAATGCAAATTGTGGTTTATTCACTTTGGAAATTATTCCAGAGTGAAGAGTGGCCTCCAAGACGAAGCTTGTTTTAGCCGCACATAATATTTTCCCCAGAAGTACCTATAAAGTCTACTAAAATAAGAAAGTGCTCATTATTTTTGATAAACAGTAAAGACTGGAAATTCATATTTCATTTTAGTACCAGAAGTGTGGAGTTGAGATACAGTAGCGTTCTTTTTCTGTGCAGTATAATGGCCTATTATTTTACGAATTACTATTTACTTTGTGTCTGTAGCTTAACTTTGAGTAAATTCTACCTTTCTTCTCTTGCTAGCTAAGTGGAGGAAAAAAATTACCTCAAACCCTACAAAGTGTCAAAGCTGCCTTAAAATATTGGTATTTAAAGGAGGTATAATACCAATAAGTCTGAGGCGATTAAGAGTTCTGAGTGAGGATATACAGAACTGTGTTATGTAGTTTTTGACAGAAATCTTAAATTAGTATGGCAACGTGGATGGCGTAACTTTCTCGCAGACTAGAAAAAAAAGTGCTGTCAAAAGCTTAACTTGTGGTGATGGCACTTAGTAAGGATTGGTCTAATAAAGAGGCAAAGAGTATATGAGTTTCCCAATTCTGATTTTTTTTTTTTCTGTCTGAACTTTGAAGTTTTTAAAGCTTTGTTCTCTTCCTCTCTGCCAGGCCAATAAAAAGAATTATTATTACTACCACATTTGTGTCTCTTGGATTTTATTTTTGGCTAATGCAAGTACTTTTACAACATGATCTTGGTTGAAGGAGCAATTAGAATTAAGGAGCCTTATCCAACAATTACAGCACTTACTGCAATTATAATGGTAACTGAGGACGTTGACGACTTACCGAGTTACCCCAACGCTACATTTTTATTTTGCTTTTAAAGTTATCAAGAGCCTGATGCTGGAGGTTCGTAATGACTTTGTGGTAGCCAGATTTGAAGGCTGAAGCCCTGTCTGCCACACTGTTAGCCATCAAAGGAGGCCTGTCCCACCAAGCTCTCTATTTTCACAACAGGATATCTGGTTTCTTTTATGAGGATACAGCTCTGTTAATTTGGGTTAGTGGTTTGTTGGAGGTAAGCAGGCTCTTCACAGCACAAACACCAAAATCCCCTTCAAGCAGTTTCTTGTTAATAGCTGGGGTCTGATTGGCAGATTTGCATTGTAAAGTGTGATTTGGTTGGATAAATATGTTTAGTCTAGTAAGCACTTTAGTGATTGAGTGTCTGTTAATGGATAAAGGTGGATTATGGTGAAACCTCTACAGGCTGTCACTGGGCACTTAGCATTGTGAGATGTCAAGGGGAATGGAAAACAAACTGGCACTACAGAACAGCTGAAGGGCTATAAAATGTTTAAAATATTCAGTGCTAATGTTGGGCCTTTAAGTTTCAAATATGAATTTCAATAGAGGAGAGAGAACAGCAAATTAGGTGGCAGGGCTTTTCTAACTCCAGCAGTGACAAAATAGGGATGTCCCATACACACTCTTAAAAGCTGGCATCTTTCATTGGATTTAAAGGTCAGAGAACTGACATATAGGAAGTTCAAGGTAGTTAACTGATATCCAAGAATGAATGCATCTCCTGCTGCCATCTCTGCGTTCGGATCTACTTCAGACAGAACAGGAATCAAAGAAAAAAACACGACTTGGGTTATTGCTGAAGAATGTTGACATGTCTGTTCACAGGTACATATGTACACACATAGTAGTTTACACTTTTCTGAAAATAGAGCACTGTTAGAAGAATTACAGATACTAATTTCCTACCTCCTCCCATCTCCAAGCATCTGGAAATGAAGACTTTTCCATTTCTTCCTTTTGAAAAAGAGTACTGGGATTCTTCATGAAAGTCACCAGAAAATGTCACTTTTTTTTTCTCAGGTGAACATGCAGAGGTATTTTTACGAGGTGAAAATATCAGCTTACTTCAAGGATCTAAATGGTATTTCAACATCCCAGGCTCTGGGAGAGAGATGCTGAAACGTGTGCTCCCAGCCAGTCATGAAATGCTTAAGACTTCAGGAACTAGCATATTTTTGCAGAATGGCTGTTCTACTAAAGTTAAACATATTTCAGCCATCTTTCCTCAAGATTCTTCTGGACACTGCTTAGGGTCCACCAATTTTTATAAACATTAGGTCTTAGGCATTTATTTTCAGAACACCACCACTCAAGGTTTTGCAATTCTGATTGTTCATCCGTTACTCTTGAGCCGCTGTTTTCCCTTGGTTGAGTGGCACCAGGAGAAGCATAAACCAGGAATAACCTTCTGGAAACCTGAGTTAAAATGAAGCTGAGCCTTCAGTTTTCCGGATATTAGAGGTAAATATTATTCTAACACAGCTATTATAAAGACCAGTTAAAAGTCTAGAGTCTAGAGTGGTGTTAGCCACTAACTTATTACATGATCTTGGACAGATCACAGCCTTCGTGGGTCCTAGTTTCCAATATGTATGGTGCTGATGGTGATTAATATGGCAATCTGATATCAATTCATTGTTATGAATCAAATTGGATAGTTACACATATAGGCCCCAAACACAGGTTTTTTAGGAAGTATAATTTTCTTTATTATTGTACCACAAAACATAATTTCTACTTTGAGCTCCTGTCCCACTGGATGGAAGAAAATATATGGTTACATATAACCTTAAAATATAGTTATTATTATAAAGCTGTAATATATATAGGATATATAAATATAACTATATGTATATATAATTATTTTAGGGTCTCTCCCTGTCATCCAATAGCTAGAATTGTGTCTGAGCTCCAGGGGCCTCCAGAATACCAGAGGGTGTGTCCTCTATGGGAGAGGGGCACAGAGTGTCTGGAGCTCATCTGACCAAGCTGATACCTGCAGAGGCACATCATTTTCCTCTTGCTTCTAGTTCCTGGTTCACACAGGTCACAACTCACCCTCCAAATATCACCAGAGATCTGTCTCAGGGATGTCTGTGCTTCTCTTATGTATGCAAGGAACATGAGGCTCTTCTCACATCTCACTGGGGCATGTAGAAATGTGCATCTGACTCCTCTGTCTGGACACCTTGATGCAGCCATGCCTGTTCTCCTGCTCCTCGGCCATATTGATCAGAGAATTTATCTTGCTACCATCAGTTAGGCAAAGCACAGTTCCCCTCTGCTTTCAGAGTCTTTAAACCCACACTAGATTTTTATCCCCTGGCCACACACAACTGAGTCCTGGTGGAGCCCTTTAAAACCTCAGCTTTCTTGCTTACATTCCAATTCTTTCTCTCCAATAGAATTTTTATTTGGTCAGGAAGTGATAAAATTAGGTTTGACTAATCATATGTTTTATAAAGAAACACAGGTTTACAAAGCTGAATATGTTATTCAATGACAAATCAAAGCTGATGCTCACATTAGCTATGGTTTGCACATGATTCTACAAATATAGTGACTTTAACATAAGATGTTAACACTGATATTAGCATCATAAAGTTGACACCAGGGATGGGGGTGTCCACAAATTCTCCAGTCTTGCTCTTCCTTGCATCACCCTGGACCAGCTAAGTGCTGACACCTGCTCTTATTTCCTTAGGTTACCACCAGGAGCTCAAAGCCTAACAAATCAGCTTTGAATGGTATTTTGTCTACCTTTAATCTTGAACCCAGAGTCAAAGAAGAAGATTTAGAACAGGGACTATGCAGAGAATAAGTGTGTAATAGAGTAAAATAGTAAGTGCCCATGTGGAAAAGAGCAGAGGTTCTAGTGTTGAACAGACCCAAGTTAGAATCTTGGCTTTACAGTTTAATAGCTATATTCATTTTCCATCACTGCATAACAAATTACACAAACGTAGCAGCCTGAAATAGTCGCTTATTAGCTCACAGTTCTGTAGGTCAGACGTCTGAGCATGGTATGACTGGGTCCTCTGCTCAGGGTCTCACAAGGCTGGAGTCAAGGCATCAGCCAGTGCTGGGTCCTCATCTAGAGCTCAGAGTCCTCATCCAGGCTCATTCAGTCATTGGCAGTATTCTGTTCCTTGTGGCTAGTTTGACTGAAGTTCTTGTTTTCTTGACAGCTGTTGACTGGAAATGCTCTCAGCACCTAGAGGCCATCACCAAGTCCTTGCTATGTGGCTGCCTCCTTTAAGGCCCTCCCTCAGTTCCATCCCCTTCCTTCTAACCCCTTCTGAAAGCTCATCTGACTCGTCAGGTCCACACATCATAACATCCTTTCTGATTTATTTGAAGTTAGTTGATTAGGGACCCTAATGTCTCTGCAAAATCCCTCTTGCCACACAACTTATCATCATTGTGGAAGTGACAGCCCATCACAATCACAACTCCTGCTCACACAGAAAGGGAGGGCATTATGCAGAGTAAGCATCTCAGAAAGGGAAACTTGGGGGTCATCTTAGCATCTGCCTACTACAAAATTGTGTGGACTTGGGCAAGATTTTTAATGTCTCTCTGCTTGTTTCCTCATCTATAGAATGGGGATGATAACACTCACATCAGAAGATTATTGGTGTACTAAATGTATATTGCCCAGTCCAGTGTCTTTGGGTCAAATCAGCACAATGAGAATTTGCTGTTATTGCTACTGTTAACTTATGGTAAAAGTTAACGTGACCTGAAAATAAAAGTTGTCTTAACAACACAAATACTAAAGGGCCCCCATTGCAGGGTCCCTCAGATGACAATATGGACTAAGTGAAAACAACTCAGCTGTTTTCATGACTTTTTAGGGGAGTGAAGATGGAAGGCTAGTCAGTCTGGTGTTTTGATCTGACCATTCTAAAAGTTCAAGAGTACTTCGAAGCTTGGACCCTGGGCTCTAAACCTACTTTTATACCACTTTCCACTTGAAATAGTAGAAGCTTTGGGGATTCCTTTCTGAGGAGCTGCTTCCACCATGATTCTCTGAGCTTTATAAACACCAAGGGTAATTACTGTGACTCCCTCTTTCTCAAGAGATTCTCCAAGACTTTCTTGCACCTTCAGGTGCAAGTAAATAGTTTTCAGGGTGTAGTGAAAAAAAAACACAAACTAGATAGGCCTCTGCACTAGATATCAATTTGGACCCAAGTACAATGAGGAAAGTTGGTTTCAGAGAATGAATTACATGATCCAAGGGCATCCATTTACCCCATCAGAGAACTGATCAGAGAATGTGGTTATGAATTCCAGCCCCCTCACACGCCCTAATGAAAGGTAAAAATACAAGACGTATAAATGTGTATGTATACCCATATCTAACTTGAGTGGTTAGAAACGAAGGAATAAAGTGACAGTTCCTATATCTTTATATATATATTCTATAATCTAGTCCTGTTATTATAGAGTTTGTTTGACTGGCCCTAAGTAACGAAAGGAGAGGACCTGCTTTACCATATAAAGGTAAGAAAACCAACAAGTACAGTATTTTTAAAAAATTAAGCACCCTTAAAAATACCTGAACTCAGAAAACTGAATATAGGAACTGCAAAGCAAAAATAATGCATTTCATTCTGATATTCTCAAGAAGGAAGAAAAGTAACCACTTTAACATCTCTGCAAATGAGGATTCTTCCTCAAGTCAAAGGGGCTATCACATCAATTCGTCTTAACCGGAAGATTTCCACAATGAACACAGTGGAAAAGAAAACTAATAAAGTACAAAATCAGAAGCAAATAAAGGTATCTATTTGAGGTTATATTTTTTAACTCTTATTTTTGTAAATTCTAATCACATAGAATATAAAACCAGAAGATTTTAAAAAATATTTTCCTTCATTATTACATAAAGCATGAAATTTTAAAAAGTTAGTAGTCTTAAATTTAACTTTTTAATTTATATCATATAAACTTATATAAAAAATAATTGGCATGAAACTACTAACATCTGTGGCTGCAATGTGGCCCTGGTCAGTTTATAATAAATCTCCAAATATCAATTCATAAATCCACAAAATGAGGACACTAGGAATTTGATAGGGCCAATGTCAAATTATGTGAGAACTTACACTGTGAGATCTGCGCCTGTAAGGTCAGCATACAATTAAGCTCTTACTCAAACTACTAAAAAGCAAATGCTTGTGAGCCAGCCGTGAAGGCCTAGTGGTTAAAGTTTGACACTCTCATCACTTCAGTGGCCCGGGTTTATTTCTGGATCTCAGAACCACGTCACCTGTCTGTCAATGGCCATAGTGTGGTGGTGGCTCACATAGAAGAATTAGAAGGACTTACAACTAGGATAGACAACCATAACAACCATGCACTGGGACTTTGGGGAGGGAGAAAAGTACAAATCAAAAACGAAAAAACAAATGCTTATAACATCCATACCACATTTTCAGATAGTCCTTAATACAAACTAAAAGGGTCTTGTCTTTAAATAACCTTAAAAATGACAAGACAATTTGAGACCATACTTTGCAAATCTAGCACAAGAAGCATAGTTGATGATGGCTTTGAAAAAGATATAGTGCTTTGGGTGCAGAATTAGAACTTTAATCATTATCTATCAACATTTATTATTATGCTTCTCAAAAGTTATAAAAATAAGCAATCTTGTGATGTAACACAAATATATGGTGTTCCACTGTTTAAAATTAGAAAGTTATATGACATTATGTGTAGCTTAGTTATATATCAAAGATAGCCCCTAAGGTTGCTATAACACTGTCCTGCTTTAAAAATAAACGTAATTGAGCCTCATTTAGAAAAAATTTGACAGGCTCATATATAAATGATGGAGTGTGGGAATAAATTACTTTAAATTCATGATGAAAAATAAGTTCCACATCTTTCACTTAGTAAGCTTCCAACTGTCTTGACTCAAGTAGTTGCAGATTTTAAATTCAATCAGTATTTCTTCATTAAAGAAATAAAGATTTGCATTATAAACAGTGTAAAAGAAACTTGCAACAACAGCTAATTGTATTTGTTTCTCCATCTTTCCATTATATAATTGCCACCAAATCATAAAAAGCACTTTAACCTTGAAAATCAGAGATAAATTACTGTATAATTAAAACTTGAGATTATAGAATAATAGTACATATAACATGATATTATAGACTTCTATGTAGAACATATATACATTTTTCATAAAATTAAATTCCTTAGACCTAAAGCATTACACTTAAGAATATTCTTCTGCTTAAATTGCATTTAAAAATCCTATTTATTTCTTTCAATTATTCCTCTGAAAAAGAAAAATATGCATTATTTTACCACCATAAATATTTTATGTCCAAAAGATTTGATCTAATGGAAAAAAAAAATGGTCATAGTCACATCCGTGGAAAAAAACACATTGGAATTAGATTTTTGTGAATACAAAACAAACAAACAAAAAAACTCAGAAAAATAGGTTGCAGCCAGATAGGTATGTGCTTTGTTCATGGCCCAAGTCTTGTCTAAAGGGACATAAACCACAAAGGCCAGTTCACATATCTAGAGGAAGCAGCTGCAAGAGTGATACAGGGCCTATTCTTATAAAGAAAGAGCACAGCCAATCTGGTTGAGCATGAATATTAGATTTGCTGAGTCCTGCTGACATCACCATGGGAGATAAACATGTTACGAAGACTGGGGCAGCCAGTCGTTGGAGAGGTCGCCAGATGAGATAAATGACAAAGCCAAGTGAACATATGATGTCCATCTTGACAACCTTGTATATGACTGGAGGCTGCAACTCAGTGAAGTGTCATCTTAAACATCACTAGTCTAGAACAAGTGGATCAAAATGAACTCTGAACCTTTGTTTCCTTAATAGCGAAGGACTAACAGCTGCCTGCATCTGGAAGCTGTGAAAGTTCTTTACAGCTGTAACATAATAAACAAACTAAAAAAAAATTCCACACAATCTACTGTTCCGTTTACATTCTTGCCCCTTCTCTGGCCTCATTAAATTGTAATCTCACATCTAATTACATTTTATCAATTTACTATTTCTGCAATTTGAGAATTAAATTGAAAGCATATTGAAACAAAAAATAAATCTCTAACAGTTGTTCTTTTTTCTTGTTTTGTATTAGCAAGCGCATGATGACCAGGACCTGAGTTGTATGGGGCAGTCAGCCTGTATGGTGTGCTTTTGGCAGTAAATGGGGGGTGAGGGGGGACCAACACGTTCAAGCTGTAGAATGTGATTTACCAGCTTGGAACTCTGGGGTCTACATTTTCATAAATATAAGTGACAAATTATCAATAAATCACTCTTTAGTTCACCATAATGCATAATGTTTATTGAAACCTAGTTCCAATAAATATGACTCGCCCTTTTTAGCCAAAGCATAAGAAACAAAGATGACAGGAATTACAAACAGAAATGAAAAATGGGGAATAAGCCCCTGTCCAGCAATGAACCTTCTGTCTTTTCAACCCCATCTGAGACCACTGGATGCTGGAAGATACTTTCATACGTGTACACTTGTTTCAAAATACCATTTAGTTTTCATTTTGACCTGAAGATTTTACAGAGTGAGGCAGCGTGGGTAATGCTTGACCACCAAAAGTTTGCACTATTTTTTTCCTATTCCGTATACATAAGATTCAATGAGATTCCACTAAAATGGCAACAGCATGAATTAAACTGTCACAGTGTTTCTGGGTTTTGAAATGCAACAATGTCACCATTATTTTTCCAGGAAAATGACCTATCGTAAAAAAAAAAAAAAGCAGTCAACACTTGTACTATACATATGGAACATTGAAAATTGTCTACTAAAAAAAGTGGAAAGGTGTTAAGATAAGATTAACATTGGAAGTAATTGATAACTTGGCTTTAAGGTTTACACACGCCTTTTAGCCTTTGCTCGGCACATATTTCTACAACGGGAACGGAGATTATATATTATTTATTATTGTTATTCTTTGTTTATTTATCACTTTATTATTTTGATACACTTTTATGCACTTGGTGATTTATCTTCTATGTTCTGAAAGTGAAATTAAGAAGTGTTACAGACGATGTTGTTGTAATGCCCTATAACTTTACAAACTCATTCAGCAGCTGGAAGCAATTGACATAGGGTAGCATTTGACTTGAACAATACTTTAAAAAGTCAACTTGAATCTTAATTGAAATACTCTATATTTCACATTGGATATACGACCCAATTCTAGTCTTTTGCTTCCTTTTAGAAAGCAAAGGTAGTGAAGTATTATGCTGTTTATGGGACTGTTTGTTATGAGTTGTTTATTATTATCAAGCGGTGATATTTACTCTAAAAAAGACTTTTTTAAAAATTGACTTTAAAAATATAACTTTCTATGGAAAATCAATGTAGTAAATAAAATTTTTAAATGAGCAAAAATTAACCATAATCTGGACAAAATGTATAAATAATGATTTATCTTTCACATATTAAAACTCTTCAGCCTTTCTCCTGTCTACTTATTATTTACATAACTGCTTCTAACTTATTTTGCTTAAGTGTTTTCTATATTTGCTTACATATTTGTGATGCTACGTGTTCTTATCTAAGCCGCCTAAAAACTATTACGTTAAATTACTTTTAAATGTGATAGAAAAAATAACAAGCTAACGGCAGTTCATTTCTTATCACTAAGAGCTAACACTAATTCGGGTGCTAGACCACCTTCCAGCTGCTTCACCCTCTACACACAATAGCTATATGAGGTAGTTGCTGTCATTATCTCTGTTTATTAGATGAGGCAAATGAATCACAGAGAGGTTAAATAACTTGCCCAAGGCACCATACTAGTGAGTAATAGAGTAGGGCTGAGAGAAAGACCTCGAAGAAATTTCCTTCACTTTAAGCATTCTGTATGTTCCTGAAAGTATATATGTCAATTAAATATTTAAAATGGAATTATAATAAAAAAGTGGGCAGAGGATATGAACAGACATTTTTCCAAAGGAGATATACAGATGGCCAACAGGCACATGAAAAGATGCTCAACATCACTAATTATTAGGGAAGTACAAATCAAAACTACAATGAGATATCACTTTACACCTGTCAGAACAGCTATTATTAAAAAGACAAGAAATAACAACTGTTGGAGACGATATGGAAAAAAAGCAACCCTCACACATTGCAAGTAGGAATGTAAATTGGTGCAGCCACTGTGAAAAACAGTATGGAAAATTCTCGAAAAATTAAAAATAAAACACCATATGATCCAGCTATTCCACTTCTGGGTATTTATCCAAAGAACATGATAACACTAATTCAAAAAGATATATGCACGCTTATGTTCATTGTAGCATTATTCATAATAGCCAAGATTTGGAAGCAACCTAAGTGCCCATCAACAGTTGAAAAAATAAGGAAGATGTGGTACATATACATACAATGGAATACTACTTAGGCATCAAAAAAGACAAAATCATGCCATTTGTGACAACATGGACGGACCCCGAAGATATTATGCTAAGCGAAATGTCAGACCAAGAAAAACAATTATCATATGACTTCACTCATATGTAGAAGATGAACAAAGACAGATAAGGAGAACAGATTGGTGGTTAGCGGAAGGGAAGAGAATGGGGGGAGGGCAAAAGGGGTAAAGTAGCACATGTGTTCAGTGGCAGATGGCAACTAGACTTTTGGTGGTGAACACGATGCAGTCTATACGGAAATCAAAATATAATGATGTCTCTCTGAAATTTATATAATGTTATAAACCAATGTGAACTGAATAAAAAAATTAAAATTAAAATTAAATTAAATTATACATTAAATGCAGTCAAACTAAGTATTTAATCAAGTGACTCATTGAATCATTTTATGCAATAACACCCCAAATTTACCTGTTTATAAATTTAAATTTCATTGTATCATGTTGAGTTCTTCAGTACTCCTTAGGTATCTAGTGACAGAAACACAACTCCAATCCATTTAAGCAAAATAGAGAATATTATTGATGCTTGTAATTCCAAAACCACTTCAGGAATGACCAGATTCAGAAGTTTCCAACAAGGTGATTGCCTGCAGTCCTTTTTCTCCCCTGCCATTCTGCCTTCTTCTTTGCTGGTTTCATTATCAAGTAAGATTTGTGTCCACTGGCAAGTCTTAAGTTGTCCCTACGGTCAGATACATAACAAAAACAAACAAACTTCCTTCTCAGTAGCTCAAGCAAAATTCCCAAGAGATAATCTTCATTAGCCCAACTGGGTCAGGCACCAATGCCTCAACCATCACTATGGCTAAAGAAAGAAAGTTCTTTGTCTCCAGGCCCGAGTGTAGGGTCAGCCCCACCCAGACTAAGAGTGGGGAAAGGGTGATTCTCCAAAGGGAAGTCAGGAAATCAGGATATTGCTACCTAAAGTTGGGGGGTGGGGGGAGGTGATTGCTAGCCAGGAAAAAACCCACAAAACTCCCAGACACAAACTCTCTAAAAATGATTATTAGCTTTGTTACAGTCCTCTCTTCGGTGTAAATATAACATGTGGCGCTGAGTCAGGTAGGGTGCAGTTGTAGACAATAAAATCTAGTTAGTTAAAGCTGAAAGGGATTTATTACAGAGTTTTAAGACACATATTTCTCAAGACAAACAAAGAGAGTTTCTTTTAAGGTCTTAGGAAATATGCTAAGAGAAGGTTAATCTTTTTAGTGTAAAAGCGTTGGTTTTGTGTAAATATTCCACACTGAGTTTGGAATACTGCATTTCCTCTTTCTCCTCCTCCTAGGGTGACCAACTGGTCCCAGTTTGCCTGGGATTTTCCTGGTTTTAAAACTGAAAATATCACCTCCCAGGAGCCCATCACTGCTGGGAAAACTGGAACAGTTGGTCACCCACTTCACCCCCATCCCTTGCAGCAGTGATGCCAAACAGAACCTACTGGCCAAAGACAAAACTGGAAGCCAGCTGAGCAAATGACAGAGGATCCAGGAAGGATAAGTGAGGAAATAAAGATTTCAAGAGCCTAAAGCTCTTTAAACCAGCCCTAGTGGTCTAGTGGTTAAAATTCGCACACTCTCATTCCCATGGCCTAGGTTCGTTTCCTGGTCAGGGAACCTCACCATGTTGCTGCCATACTTAAAGCTATGCCACTAGTATTTCAAATGCCAGCAGGGCCACCCATGGTGGATGGGTTTCAGTGGAGCTTCCAGATTAAATCAGACTAGGAAGAAGGACCTGGTCGCCTAATTCCAAAAAATTGGCCACAAAAACCGAATGAATAGCAGCAGAGCATTGTCCATACAGCCCTGGAAGGTGAGAGGATGGCACAAAAAACCCAGGCAGGGTTCTGCTCTGCTCTACACAGGGTCACTAGGAGTTCAAATCAAACTGAGAGTGCTAACAACAGCAAACCTCTTTAATGCAGGAGAAAATGAAGAGAGGGAAAGTCCAAAGAGGATAAATTCCCCTACAGAGCAGATCAGAAGTTACCACATGGGGTCTTGAGAGGCCTCAAGTCTGTTGAGGAGTCAGAGTTGGAATCCAGTAGAAAAAGAACTCATTCCAAATGCCCCTGACCCATTGGGTCTGTGTTGATTGGAAGGCTCAGCTAGAATCTAAAGGTTTTGCTTTATTTTAATTCTAGACTCCAAGTGTATGTTTGCAGGGCGACAGAAATATTGTCTGTTAATTGGCTTAAATTCTCTTTCCTTTCAATTTTAAAGAGAGAGGCACTAGAAATACGTACCCATCCTTGCACAGTTAGAATCATTTCTGATATCGACTACCAAACTCTCCCACTTTTAAGATATAATTGGAATCCTTATTAAATTCTCCCCTCTCCACAGCCTCCAGTCCTGTCATACCGGGTATCCTATTCTGGGGAACTCTGACTCCCTTTCCCCACACCAGGAATTCTGGGGATTTCTCTTGCCTTAGGGCCCATTTGTGCTTCAACTGAAATGGCAGGACCGTTAGATTATTCCCTTGGGCTGGAGCCCAGAAAGAGCAGGGGTCCTCCTTAACTCTTCCCTGCCTGCATCAAATTTTACTGAACTCCTAAAATACTTCTATCCCAAGAGAAGGGGCTGCTTTGCTTCATCAGAATAATTCAGCAAGAGTTAACAAAATGTATTTGCATATCTACCTGTTGGAGCTGAATATTGGTGCTTATATTACCCCAGACTCCTGCTCTTTCCCCTCCGCTCCAATCTGCCACCTTTGGGTATTCCCATTAACTGCCATGCTTCGCTACAACTTACACTGGTGACCCTCCAATCATCTCCCAGCCGTGTGTCTCTGCTCTTGAATTATCTCAAGCTCCCCAGGTTGCCAAACCCTAGAGCCTGTGCAGATTCTACCTCCATGCTCACCAAAATTATGTGTGGTCCTTTCTTTCCTCAAAAGCCCCCATACATGTTAGACAGTTATAAGATGGGAAGGACAGGCATTATATTTTGCCCGTACTTTACCAAGAAGGGAACTAAAATCCAGTGTGTTGTAGTGGCTCCTTCAAGGCCACATATCTGCTCAACAGAAAAGCCAATCCAAGAAATTGGGATCTTTAACTCTCACTTTATCACTTCACTACTTTAGTCTGAGTGAAGTCTGGATCGTGCAACACCCAAAGAATCTTTTTAAAAGAAATTCAGTTTTATTGCTTTCAAATACATATGGTAAAATAAGTCATTTTTCCCGAGTATCTGCTTATAAAAAGGATAATGTTAACTAATATAGAAGCGATCCAATTCTGTATTATTTATATTCTAAAATCCAACTAATTTTATCTTGCAGTATTGTTAACACTGTTAATTTGCTAAGCTCACATTAAAATTGGGCAATGGGGGAGTGAAAGAGTGAAGATTGCAGAGAGCTGGGCAAAACGAAGACAGAGCTGGCTTGTCACAGGCTACGCATGTTCTCTTGTTCTCTTAGCCTTTTTCCGCGTCAACCCCAAGCTGCTCCTCCATTTGGACACATGCGATCATACTTGAGTGCAGCATTGCTTGGTGTGGAAGATACTTTTTTCTTTCTCCTTTTCCTTCCCTCCCCCCACAAAGACACATGGATCTGTGCAGGACATCATTACATTAAAGAATGATATTTCTTCCTTTCTTTGAATTGGATTGGCAAACAAGCCCACAGCTCAGCGTGTATTTTAAGCCAGACCTTAGAGTAATTCATTCACATTTCATAACAGACAATTTTAATTCCATTGGAAATGCACCCACCAAATTCTAAACAATATCTCATCATATTGGTACAAAGTAACATGAATTTCCTATGATAAGAGCTGAAAGCAAATTCTTAAACCTGAAGGAATATCAAAACATTTCATATTGTTTTTTTAAGATTTAATAAATTCTCTCCCCTTTAGGGATATTCTAGTGATTTTGTGACATACTCCTTGAATATATTTATTACAAGAGCAAAAGATCCACAGAGGATCTTTAAAAAAAATTGAATGTGTTGCTAACATTCCAAATTCAGAAGTTTTCATATTGAAATCCAGGCTTCGAACATCTCTTGATGTCAGAAATACAGACTTGCATTTCCTCCTGACCATTGGCTGGTGAAGATTAGCAGCTATATGTCCACAGAGCATATGTCTCCAGTTTACCACAAAATTCACCAGATTTACTTCTCAGGTACTTGAGATCTTAACTCTTCAGGCTTTTGAGTTTGCTATCCCCAGGGCTGATATTTAGCCAGTACACACCAGTATGATTAAAGTAGTTTTTAAAAGACATCCACCACCCCAAGCCCTTTGAATGCCATCCTGATGGCCCCATCTCTCACCCGGGACCCTTCAAGACTCCCCCATAATCTGGCAATTAAAGAGTAAATGCGTGGCATGGCAGGGAGCGCCCAGGTCTCTAGTCCAGCTATGCCACACTTCTCTCCTCATGGCGGGGCCCGTGTCATACAGATGTATACATGCACGTAATACCACGCCAACAATCCCTGGACTAAAGTATTTCTTTATTGATTCTCAAAGAGCTAGATTCATCTTTTTTTAAAGTACCATTTAAAACAGGTACTTTTTAACCCACAGCAGTGCCTGCTCAATCTTGAAGCTTTGGTCATAAGGTGGGACTATTTTAGGAAAGAGAAACTGTACTACACTCATCAAATGACATCCAATAGGTGACAACCAGCCTAACTCACTGCTGTTGCGTTCATTTATATATAAAACAGCTTGCACACAAACACAGCAAAATATTTTAACCAAGCATTCTTCTTTAAGCCAAAAAGAAAAAAAAATTTCTCAGATCAGATTGTACGCTTGGGATAGAACAATTAATAATTCACTTGCATTGAGGGCTTTATAACGTCCAAAATGCCTTTACAGATCTTCATTCATTTACTCATTTCACCGATGTTTGCCAGATTTTTCATCTGATTCTCATAACTCAGGGTGTCAGACAGGGCACATCGTCATCCCCGATCTACATACAAGGAATTAAGGCTCAGGAAGGTAAACTATTTACTCAGAGTCACATAATCTGTGGCAGAACTGAGACTGGAGTCAAATTCTCCTGGCTCCCAGTTCCAGGAGTGCCCAAGGTTATTTGGCATTCATTATAATGCTTTTCACCACAGGAAAATTGTCCTGATTTGGTCTCCGACAAAGCTGAAGCTGCATTTTGCTGGGCTATATATTGTTAACTCAGATGATGAAAAGACGCAGGTGTAAGTTTTCTGCGTCAGAGGCACTTACACTTTTGCCCTTAAAGCTTTATTTCCTATTATGGAAAAGATTATACTGAACTACATCTTTTTTCCTTTGAGAGAAGCAAAGTAAATTTTTTAAATGCCTGTAACACTCACCTTTAGCTCTATGCATTCTGTACATTTCGTGTGCTTATTTCAGAATGGCTTATGTTAACCTCTAGGTTACATAGTTTTTAAGTTACTTGGCTATATTTTGTTTAACTTTTGGTTCTAATTTTATCCTGAGTGTACCATATTTAGATCAGAACATTTAACTGTTTATATTAATAGTATGTCTTTATCTTGCTGACATTTTCCTCTAGTGATCTATGTGTTTTTACATTAGACATCTCATAAAAAATTTTCAGTTATTATAATATGAGTTCCCTCTCTTACTCAAAGTATGCTTTAGCTTAAATTTTTAGCTAGTTATGTTTTGACACTAAGTCTTTTTTAAATATAATCAAAGCAATGCAAAATTTACCAAAGTCCTAAAATTACATCACTAAATGTTTCCATAAATAATCTTAAAGACTTTTGACAAGACATTTGAAAAAGTTTCCGACTTTAATATGTGGTTGTTGATTTAGAATCCTTAAAAACACATGAAGCCTTTTGGTCTGAAAAATTATACTAAACAAAATCAGAATCTAAATGGGATTTTAAGTCCAGCTCTTAATATCCTTATTTGATTAAAGTACTAACCTCATTCACAAATGTCAGTTGAAAATCACTTGATGCTAGTTTATATAATATTTTCATGTTGAACACCACATTAAAACAATCCTTAAAATAATAATAAACACTGACTCAGTTAAGGCTGGATTTTTATATCTTATTTTAAGAGCATAACTATAAGAGAAAAATAATGAGGCAAATGGAAATGGAAATAACTACTTAGTAACTAGTCATACCACTAAATAATGAAGATCAAATTATATACCTCCACCATTACTCCTTTGGATAACAAAGCTGTAAGTCTAACAGGGTAAGGACCCCAGAAACCTCCACTCCACTTGTTTTGGAGGGCATTCAATAGGCCAAGGGTAAGGAAATTCAGTGTAAAACCAGTGAATAGTTTAGGCACAAGCCCATTGCTACACTTCATTCACCAGACAATGAGTTTCTTAACTATAAAGAAGGTTATATAGGATACTTGACAGCGATTGAGACAGAAAGTTTACGGATGGTAGTGCTTGCAGAATCATGGGCAAAGAAGGCAAATCCATGTACAGAGTAAAATTCCATTCTGGTGATAATAAATCACTGCCCCTTCCAGGATGGAAGGGGTCCAAAGTTATCAACTTCCCCGTGGGTAGCTGACTAGTGCCTCTGGGGAATGGTCCTATACTAAGGGCTTAGCAGTACAGGACTCACTGTCTTCCCAGAGTTCCTTCAATAGCTGTCTCTCTCTTAGGATGATCTTAATTGGATCTTAATAAGATGACAAAGTTGAATCCCTAAATTGGCAGTAATCAGATCACTGGTGGTGAGGGGAAACCCATGTTATTGAAATTATGGAAGTTTCATTGCTGCCATTTTGTTTATAAGCCAAGTAAGCCAGCTCTGGGGTCAGTGAGGAGGGGCTGACTGATATTGTATCACCCTTTCCATTGATCATTGAACTCCTCCTCTGTAATGGAGGATCCTCACATTCTTCACTATTCTAAGGAGCCTACCCACAAATCCTACCCAGATCTATATTTCATCAGTGCTCCGACATCCCTCCTGAACTTCTGGCCAAGTTGTTAACCACTACTCACTAATTCCCGTAGATCCATATCTCTGGCCCTTTCTCCTTCTAAGCAAAGTAAATAATCAGATGCATTGCTCCCAATTTTTCCTATTGGAAGAATTTTCCTTCCCCAAAGTCCTTCCAAGCCACCTCTGATGGGGACTGTAATGCTTCAGCAGTCCAATTCTGGCTAGTGCTGGCATGTTGTGCAAAACCACCTATAAGCCACACTTGGAATTTTGCTTTCTCAGCTGACTAATCAAAGAGAACTCCCCATGAGACCAGGTATGGATTGAGACTAAAAGATTAGAACAGCAGAAGTGGATGCCAAGATAACGGGAGGCACAATGTATGCGTACCTTCAGGAACTTTTTTGACTCATCTCTTATACATCACGATCGCTTGATGGAATGCTTCTGAGCAAACCCAACTTTATAATGTTTTGGATAAAAAAGACAGTTCAGGTTAAACGTTCACTTGGTGCATCTTACCCTGAGATTCACTGTCTATCAGGGACTAGTAGCAAGTAGGGAGAAAGAGCTGTTTCTCAAAGAGGGAGAGAATTTGTTTCCAGAACCCTAGGAGTCTTCTATTGGGAGTTGCCAGAAGCTGCATACAACATCTCTGTTTGCCATAGACATTTGGATGTTGCTGGATCTGCCCACTCACAAAGCCCAAGTAGCAGAGTATCTTGCACTTCAGCTTGGATGAGCTGCTCTGGGTCCTACTCAAAACAGACAGTTTCATGGTAAATAGGTCATCTGAGCACATTCAAATGCAGTTTATGTTGCCACCAGAAGCCTCTTTCTTAAGTGAAAAAAAAGAAAACGGTGCTTCAGACTTAAGAGCTAATCAACTTCATTGGTAAATATATATGCATGTGTACATGTATGTATATAAATGTTGTTTTCTAATCAAATAAGTATAAAGCAATTTGTATATGGTATTTAATAGTTCCTTCTAAGTCAACATAGCATATTTTAGTCCACTTAAAGGCAAAATCTCACAATACAGTAAATTCTATTTTAAAATCTTACTACATGAGCAACATGTTATTGAATACTTTGACCATTTTCATTTATCATTTCTCTTGTTTCTATCATTAGGCATTGTTTGAAGAATGTCCCATTGTGTGGAACTAGCAAATGATTAATAAGACTACAATTTGGGGAAATTAAAGAAATAAGTCAGCATGCAAACTGTTGTTGCCTCATCTGGTCTCAATCGTGCATGCCTAAGTTATGATATATGCATCATTTTATCTGGATTTATAGTCATCATTACCAAAAAAAATTTAAAAGATGGAAAAATCAAAACTATTCAGAAAGATTGCGTATGTTAACAGATATTCTGAAAAAGAATTCTCTATTGATTGTTGATATCACAGATTGATGCATTTATCCTTTAGGATTGATTTCATTAGTCTTTGTTATTTGAAAAGGAAATAAACAACTGGCTTCTACTCAAACCTGGCAAGTCTGACAATATACAAATTAAAGATGACACTGAGAGAGGAAAAGGAGACAATGCTATTACAACTAATCATTTTTACATATCGGTCTCCTGATCTCTGTGCATAGACATACATATTTTCTACATTATCTGTTAATTCATTCAACAAGAATTTACTGAATCTTCTATAGGCTGACATTGTTTTAAACAAAGCAGGTGCACAAATTTATACTTGCTTTTTAAACTGAATATGATAATATAAATTTTCACCACATGCCTACCAGTCAATGTCAACTTTTAAAACATAATTTTACTAAAATACAAATGTTAGGGGGATGTAGGTTTCTCAGTTTTCACCTTCACAAACAACTCCTCTTTACGAGGCAGTATAGTATAATGACTAAGGTTTAGGTTCCAGAACCAGACAGATCTGAGTCTAAATTCTGAATTCACCACTTACTATGAGAACTGGGCCAAATTAACACCTTCACTTTTCTCATTTGCAGATTGGTGATGAGTACTATTCCTGTGGTGGTTTTAAGGGTTAAATGACATAATACATGTAAAATGCTTAAGACAGTGCCTTCCGTAAAATAAATATCACGTGCGCTATTTTTATTTACCTCTATTACCCAGCTTGTGAAAGTTCTTTTTATTCTTCCTGATTCCTCTCACATGTTCGCTCCTTCATGAAGCTTTACCTGATCTTTCCAACTGGATACACTCTTTCCCTACATTGATCTTCTAAACCATTGCGTTTGTACGGTTCTCACAGCACTCGACACTTTGTGCTTTGCTTTCAAAACATGTGCATATTTCTCTTACCCAGATTACAAACCCCTCGACAAGATCTTGCTAACCTTCACCTCTCCTTGGTGCCCAGCACAGTCTTGCACATTAAATATGTGCTCAATAAATATTTACTAGGTTGAACGAATTGTGGGTTGTGACTACATTCTACATGTAGAAAAGCAGCGATACAGATCTATGGTGAGTTTTCAATTAAAATTATTTCAACTTCCAATTAATTTTAGCTTTCAATTAAAAATGATCCATTCTTTTGCATATTACTTATATCTGATTTAGAAACAGCTTTCCTATACCAATCCTTACCTTGTGCTTGGATCATTTCGCTACTTTTTTTCTTTTATTTTAATACTGCTGACCATTTGCAACTTTTTATTCAGAATAAGTTTATTTCTCTTGGAAACCTGTATGTATGTCATCTGACCCAGTTACAACTATTTTGGTTCCCCAAATAAACAAATGTTTCCATTTGTTTGGTTCTCCAAACAAATAAATGTTCCCCTCAATTTTTTTTCTAATATTCTAGTTTATCAATTATGACTTAAGTTCTTTGCTAAATTTAGTTATGACATTTTTTGCATAAAGCATCAGAAATATTTTCTTCTTATTACAAAGTACTCCTCTCTGTTTACAAGTATTTATGATATCTATAATGGTATTAATTAAACTCATGAAATAGTTTTTATGTGCCTTTTCTGTATCTATGACACCCAAAATGAAAAATGACCTACAGCTCTTTAAGCAAAATCTTTGTTTCAAATCAACATGTTCACCATAAGTAACATCATCATAAAACAATTTAAGAGCATGAAGCAATCTGATTGGCCTCCAGCCATCAGTTTATAAACTTATCAACATAATTCTATTCTTATCTCTAAGTTGATGACCACGAATAATGAGTAAAATGAAGCTATAATTGCATTAGTCTTGGTTATCCTTGATGAATGAATAAATGCAAAAATTATTGCACTACAGAGATACACATTAATATGATCAGTCATGTAATTATAATACAGTAATTCAGTGCCCTTCTGTAGTCAATGTGTAACAATATAGACATGTCATTTTAAAAAATTTAATTCAGGTTTTTTAAAGATCCACAAAACTCTGTGTAGGTTATTATAGAAAAGCTAACAAAAATGTGTGCCTCTTTGAAAACTTGTAACTCACTTAACTCCCAAATTAAAATAAAATTGACTCAATTAAAGAAAAGTAATAACAAGTGATTATTTCTATGTTGCTAAAACTGCTAAACATCTTTTCATAATTTGTCTTGTGATTACCTTGGACTTTATAAACTTTGTTTTATCAAATGTTAAGAGTGAAATTATAGTACCAACAACAACACAAATCTTGTATATTTGCGTGGCACTTTATAATGCTTAGCCATGTCACCTGCATTATCTCATTTAAAATCAGTTTTGGCCTGATGTGTCAGCCCTTATTGGTAGGCAAACAACCTGCTACTACAGAGTCATTTGGGTCCTAAAGTGTCTGTAAATTCTCCCAATCACAAGGAAACTCTTGGTCCCAATTTTTCCAATTATATCAATTACTAAAGTATTGTCCTTAACCCCCAAAACCTCTCTTCTGTTTTGTGATGCTGGGGCTGCGACCCAGCAGATTAAATTTCTGCTTTGCCACAGACTTTCTTACGATTCCACCGATAGGGGGCGAGAGAGAAAGATGAGAAAAAAGAGAAGAAAGAAGAGAAAGAACAGAGAAGAGACTTGTTCCTATTTACATCTGTCTCCCATTTGTCACCTCAGTAATAACCCTTCACCCTGGCATCTGATCCAGTCTCCAGCTCTTTCTCCAGCATCCCCAGACCCAGCCTCATTGCACCCTCAGAGGTACAGCCCGGCCAAGCAGTGCCTGCTCCTCAGAATCGTCTCCACTCCACAGCACTCCTCTCTAAGACTCCAGGTTCTTTCTCCCTTATGATTTCATTTTGGTTCTTCAATCCTGTAAAATATTTACATAGCTCCGAAGTCATTTCCACCCTATTCTCTTCCCTCACTCCATAGGTAACCACTTTTATTGGCTTTTTGGTTTATTTTTTCATTACTTCTTTTGAAAATAGAAGAAAATGATTTATAGTCTTAATACTCCCTCACCCTTTCTTAAACAAAGAATAGGTCACTCTTCATGTTGTTCTACACCTTATTTGTTTCATTTAAAAATAAATTCTGGTTATCATTCCAAATTAGTGATAGAGATCTGTAACAGAGACTGTTTAACCTCCTCGTTTCTAGTTCTTATGCCTCCAGTTTCTCTTATCTAATGACATCGGCTGATACTTGCAATTTAAAGTTAAATAGTAGTTGAGATACTCAGTGTCTTTTCTTGGTCTTGACTTCAGTAAGAATGCTTCTGAGCATGTTCTTTATTAGTTAAGATGGTCACTTTGGTGTGGGTCTATACATACTATCATATTAGAATACCTTTCTTTTTCTAATATATTATTTTTTAACATGAATGGGTGTTGAAGTTTTTAGATGTCATTTAAGCATCTATGTAAGTGATTATATGATTTTGATGCTTAGTTCTAATAATGTGATGAATGCTATTAATGAAATTCCAAATAGGAAGCCACCGTTAGGGCTGGCCTGTTGTGAGTATTGAACATCTTGTGTGGTAGACACGTCTGATCAAACAATGGTAGCACAAAACACTGGAAACTTAATCATGGGTCATATATATATATATTTTTTTTTCTTCTGGTGAGGAAGATTGGCTCTGAGCTAACATCCATTGCTAATCTTCCTCTTTTAGCTTAAGGGAGACTGTCGCTGAGCTAATATCCGTGACAATCTTCCTCTATTTTTGTATGTGGGATGCCACCACAGCATGGCTTGATGAGTGATGTGTAGGTCTGCTCCCAGAATCTGAACCCACGAACCCTGGGACACCCGAGCGCAGCACACCAACTTAACCACTATGCCACCAGGCTGGCCCTGGGTCATATATTTTAACTGGCATCAAATTATTTGTATAAAGAACTTGGAATTCATCCTAAAATCAATAAGAAACCATTCAGGAGGCTTTTTATTAAAAGTGCTGAATTTTAGGAAGATCTGTCTGGTAGCAGAGAAAGTCAAATTAGAAGCAGTAGACTTACTGTAATGAGCCAGATGAGAAATAATAAGGGCCTAATCTAAATAAGATGGAATTCGGAAAGACTGAGGAAATGTAATTGTCATGACTGATTGAGTGAAGAAGATGAACAAAAAGGAGGAGTCTAAGATAACTTCCAGGTTTCTGGCTTGAGCAATGAGATAGATGGTAGGGCATTAAGTATGATAAGGAATACAGGAAGACAAGTAGCTTTGGCAAGAAAGATGGTAAGTTTGTATTGAGTTTTAGATACTTGTGGAACTTCCAAATATACACATTTTTTCTAGAAGTTGTGAGAGATGTAAAGGACATAAATGCAAATTTTGAAATTATCAGTGTATAGATGGTAATTGAACCTATAGGAATGGATGAAATCTCAAAAAGGGTATATATAGTGAGCAAAGAAAAGGGCCAAGGACTCAAAGCCTTCTCGCCTACCCCAGACAGCTATGGGGAAGATTAAGTGGTATAATATGTATGAAAATAGTTTGTATGTGACTTATTATTTTCCTTCTAAAATCTTTTTTATGGTTTACCAGGTTTAAATAAACATGGCTTTCAGAAAATGTAGTTTATTACTCACTTTCATATATGTGCATGTAAATATCAAATAAAGACTATCTAAAATGTTCAATCTTATCTTTCTCTCTTCCGGGAATAATGCTGAAAAATTCCATAGTACTTCCCATTTGACGTTTCCTGAGTTTGCGTTCCTACCTGTAAATGCAAATAAGATTTGTTTTTTACTGGTGCTTTTAAACCGTACTGGAAAAAAATGCCACTTATATTTGGTAAAGAACCTATGATAGTACTAACTTTCAAAACATGCAGATCCAGTTGGGGTCTTATTTGCCAAATCTTATTTTAATTTCCATAAATATTTTTATAAGTATATAGTCTCTCATTCAGTTTCTTTTCATGAATTAAAGTGAAAGTCTGAAGTACTACAAAAATACGTTTTATTTACAGAACAGATTTATAACTCTAGGAATATCACCACAGTCTTAATGCTTAGCACTACAACCTGTAAAATGTGTAGTATATTGGATAACTCACAGAGACACCCAGAGAAATAAACAGGTTAGATACTTGGGAAGTTTCGTACAAGAGCAACAATAGGTGGTGCTGCTGGGATGGAATACTGAATACGTACACTTGATTCAACACATGTCATGGAAATTTTTCCCCAACAAAATTACCATGCTTATTAAATTAAAGGTTGGTTTGAGAACAGTATTAAAATCTGATCAGGATGAGCACTGGAGAGAGACAAAATCTTCAAACAACTTCTCATACTGAAAAGAAAGATATTTCCACCAGTGGAGACTAATTTTTGTAAGCAGATTTTAATTTTTGAAACAGCCAAATTCCATGTTAACTTCTTAAGACTGGAGGCAGCTTGAATCTTCTGTGCTTTATCTGTCAAACGAAACAAAACAAAGTTATAACTGCCAGGTCCAAAATTTAGATAGGTGCAAAAGATACTCATGAATGCTCTTTAATATAACTGTATCTTATTACGATTGCACTCTTTCATGCATTGAAATTCAAGTGGAAGAAGATATAAAATCTGCATTTCACCCTTGTCTGAGCAGGTTTGATAGCTCAAGAGCCTTGACCTTGAGCATTGTCATCAGATAAGACACAGGCCTTTAGCATTTGGGCTGGAGGATTTGTAGGGGTTCTACACACCTGCTCTTTGTTGTGGCTACATGATGTGAAGTATTATGATAGATTGGAATTGGATGAGGGGAATTTTTAAAGGAAAGGCATGGACCTTCATATCCGGTTTTCCTAAAGCCATTTCTAAACTTGCAATCAAAATGATATGTTTTTCCTCTTCTTATGTATCTTGAAAAATATGTGACAATTGTAGTGGAAACGTAATATCCACATCTTTGTAGTAAAGTACCAGCTGTGGGTTAGGGGGCCCCTGCTATGTAGCACCTTGGCACACTGTGCTTCCTTAGCTTGGCAGTCAGTTTTCAGAGTAACAGATGTAAATAATTATTTAATTCTCTAGCTTCCCTTGAAAATCTAGTTCACCTGTATATCCCCAGTCCTTATGACAGTTCCTACCACATAGCAGGTACTCAATAAATATTTGTTAACTTAATGCATGAACTCCCAGTACTTATGCATGGGTATGGTAGCACATTCTCCAAAGAACCAACACCATAACTCTTGATTTCCACTACTGTTTATCTGACAGCTGGCTGGTGCAATGTGATAGCAAGTTTGCATTCCCTATATTTTATTCAAAATTGAGTTAAATTTTCTCCCAGTGGATTATTAGAGACAGCAAAGTCTGAACCTATGACTTGTGCTTTTATACTCCTCATGGAAAAAGAACCTGAAAAGAAGAAATCCAGAGCCTGCCAGCTCTGGGAACTACAGACATAATGGGAATTATCTGGCCAGCCTACTGTGGAATTAGACCAGTCTTAATCATAGCACAGAGATACTCCCTTACAGATGGACTATTTTAAGTTAATAAGTAATTAACCTATAAATTCTATTCCATGCTTTGTAAGCTTACTTCATATATACATAGCATCCTGTATTTGGAATTAGGTAAGGGCACATCTGGTTTTCCCTACTCACCCAAAAGTATAATGTTTGGACACTTTTCTCTATAAGTTTCATAAGAACGGCATACATGGCTTAGATATATTTTATGGCTGTAAGATATGTTACGAAGTCCCTTGTAAAGGCAATCTCTCTCTCTCTCTATGGGTCTCTTTTTTAGCAAATCCGTTTATGTGAAATAATTGGGATAGATTAGTCAAAAATGCTTTCATCTTTGTTTCTTGCCTACATTGCATTTTAAAATAATTAAAACTCCAGATTGTTTCTGTTTTTCACCTAAGTTTACTGGCACCCAGCAAAGAAGCCTACACTTTGATTTTAATCATGGCCAGACAATATAAGGCCCCCGTCTCAGAAGCAACAAGAGCAGCAAGCAGAAACCCTGCTGGGTAATTTCAAAGCAATGTACTTCCTGCTGCTAGCCCTACAGTATGATTTCTGTTCTGCCAAGGGCACCAATAGAAGGCAACTTCCAATTTGCACCTCACACATAAATTCACATTATGCCAATAGATTTCGAAGGAAACCACAAGCTACCCAGCTCAGCCGTCAGAGGTCTGTTAACAGACCTTTAACTATGATCTATTGTGCAGCAGGACCTGAAAGACGCACGCGGAGTCCCACTTTATAGAGACCGCACTTGCCTGACACCATTTTTCTTGAGATAATTATAAGTGTTTATTTTGGCTTTTAACAACTTTAATCACATTATTTAGCATGTTGCTGTTTTGTCATCAAGTTAAATGAATACAGAGTTCTCCCAGGAATGTCCCAGAAACTCACACATAGCGTGGTTTCATGGAGGACAGAACCCAACATACGCGATGTAAGTGGTTAATTACATCAAAGCTTCATGGATGCAAAGATGTTTCCCTTCACAAACAAGTAAGCAAACAAATTATACCAAGCAACAGAGAATTCCTAAATGAATAAGGTGTCATCTTTCTAGTTAAAAAAGCATGGCTCTCCCTTTGCTTTGAGGTTCTGTTTTCAGTGGTTTAATGGTGAAAGGGGTTTACAACGAATCCCACATATTGGCATGCAACGTCTTCAATGACAAATGTTGCTGCAATTATCATGTAGAAAACAGAACAGCTCTTCCCTGAGTTATCTAGAATCAGGTTTAAAAATAACCTTAGCTGATCACACAGGGTTCTATAGTCACTGTTAACTTCGAGCAACTGTTGAAACATCATGCTGTGCCAAATTGCATTTGATGGCCCAGTAATAGCAGATCTGTAATTTACTTAAATGAATTCTAAAAATATCTTCTTCAAATGGAAACTGGTTTTAAAAAAATCAAAAATGGCAGTTCATCTTATTCCTAAAGGACCCCATCCAGTATACATGTGAGTCAACCAGAATATAGGTCTAGATTATTGAATAAATATATTTAATACATAGTAAAACATATGCCACTTTACATCTTTATTTTTATCTGATGCTATACATTCTGTTACTAATTATACTAAAGTGTTAAAGCAAGATCTTTTCCTCTATAAGTATGTATTTCTATCATTTAGGGTAGTCACTTTAACTTTCTTAAGAAACTAATGATGAATGTTCTCTATCTTATTTGGAATTGTTTCTTATGTCCAAGGCTCTCAAGTGGACATGCAAGATTTTTTAACAAAATAACAACCAAAACCAGACAGCAAATTAGGGATATGGTTTTGAAATGACTAATTTAATTAAACAGGCATTATTTATTTAAATCAGTACATTTCTTTTTCATGAAGACCTGCAGGGCAAGTGGTAGCATGACCATCAGGCTCGTGCTTTATTTGACAAATCCAGGAGGCAATTAATTCACCAACAAAAGTTCTCTTTGGGCATACTCTCAGTCTCAAATTTAGTAAATGTATACCTGACAGATAACTCCCAGATTGATAAAATAAATATGGAAAAATTGAGTTTTGAGTGTAAATTAGTACTTTAAATATCCTTAGAAACTAATAGAGGTTCCAGAGTTGTCTATATACAAATATTGTTCAAACATGTGTAGATATCGAGTAAAAAGGGGGGTTAATATTTTTAATGGCTGAAAGTTCCAAGTCTAACAGAGCAAGAGTCAGAACAAGCAAATGCCAATGGACCTCTGCATTTCAGGGTGGCTCTGCCCTCAGACGGTTGGCAGTTGCCAAGGCTCCTTTATCATTTGAGCAAAAGTTCAAGTTTTTTCTTGCTTCAGCAAACCCTTTCCTAACAAGAATCTCATACATCTCATAATTAAGAGACCTGGGTTCTGGTCTCACTTCCGCATTGACAAAGTGGAATAACCTTTAACCTGCTTCCTATTCACTAGTAAGAATTACTTATTCTTAACCTCTAAGTGTAGTGTTCTTTCATTAGATTATGCTGATGGAATGAAAAGATGAAACATGTTAATTTTCCTACTTCATCCTACCTAGCAGGGATGTATTATAGTGAAAACTATAGAGTATAAATATGTAAAAGCGAGGCATAACAAAATAGTTCATATAGAATCCAAAAACTTCCACTCTAATCCATTTTTACTGTGATTCACATCAAATCATGAGCTTTTTCTTAATATTTCTGACCTGAGAGGATTAAACTGGCCTCTAATTTCTCAGCTACAAGACTGGATCCCAGAATATAATGGACCAATGTCTTCAAAATTATTTTGAACCTAGAATTCTAATCCAAACTAAATTATTATTCAAATATATAGGCAAAATTAATCTTCAGTCATGCAATGACTTGGAAAGTTTACCCCACTCATGCACTTGCTGAAAAATTCATGAATAAAATATTAGTAAGTCAAACCCAGCAGTGAATTATAAGAAGCATGCACAGTAAACAAACAGGCTTATTCTTAGAATCTAAAGATGGTTTAAATTTAGAAATCTATCCTTGCAATTCACTATATTTAACATACGAAAAGAGAAAACCTATAGGATTATTTTGAAAGCTCCTGGTAAAGCAATTCCTATAATTCATTATGCTGATAAAGAGAGAGAATAAAGGACTCCTAGAAAATTTGTAACAACTTGAAAATTATATAAAACCCTATGATAAATATCATACTTAAAGATTGACAAATAATGTCAGAAGCTAGGGGGCCAGCCCCAGTGGCCTAGTGGTTAAGTTCAGTGCACTCCACTTCAGTGGCCCGGGTCTGGTTCCCAGACATGGGCCTACACCGCTTGTCTGTCAGTGGCCATACTGTGGTGGCAGCTCACATACAAAAAGAGGAAGTTTGGCAGTGGATGCTACCTCAGGGTGAATCTTCCTCAGCAAAAAAAGACCACACACACAAAAAGTCAGGAGTTAGGCAAGGATGCTCATTATCACCACTATTATTCAAGCTTATTCTGAAATTTTCCAACCAACGCAATAAAACAAGAAAAGTGAAATGTATATATTAGAAATAAAGAAACAAAACAAAATTGCCCTTATTTGCTTGTTATATATTTGCCTGCCTGAAAACTCCAAGACAACTGCAAAACTATTAAAACTAATAAAAGTCTGGTAAGATAGTCAGATAAAATACAAATATATAAAAATTAATACCAATTATAAATATAATAGAAAAAATATCCAATTCATAGAAGTAACAGAAAGAATAAAATGAATAGGGACAAGACTAACAAGAAATATTAATGTGTACTTGAAGAAAACACTTATACCTACCTGAAGAACCTAAAGAAATAAACTACAAGTCATAACATTTTCGTAGGTGAGAAGACAGTAAATTATGACAATGACTGTATTAGTTTACTAGGGCCGCCATAACAAAGTACTGCAGATGGGTCAATTAAACAGAAATGTATTTTCTTACAGTAATGCAGGCTAGAAGTCCAAGATCGAGGTTTCAGCAAGGTTAGTTTCTTCTGAGCCTCTCTCCTTAGATGGCTATCTTTCCCTATGTCTTCATGTGGTCTTCCCTCTGAATCTGTTCCAAATTTCCTCTTCTTATGACACCACCAGTCATATTGGATTAGTGCCCCCCCCACAATGATCTCATTGTAACTTAATTATCTCTTTAAAGAAACTATCTCCGAATACAATCACAATATGAGATACTAGGAGTTAGGACTTTAACATTCGAATTTGGGGACGTTTGAGGGGAGCATAACTCAGCCCATAACAATGATGTTTCTTTCTCAAATAATCTAAAATTTCAAAACAATTATCATTGAACGGAACTTTTTCTGAAACATGGTGAGATGCTTATAAAATTTACTTATAAATGTGTAAGAAAATTGTGAAATAAAGCAGCTTTGAGGGACAACTTGCTATACCAAATGTCAAAGCATTCTATAAACCTGTGGAAAATGCTCATGATATAGTTCTTAACAGCAACCACCTTGGATCAGAATATTGGGGTTCCATCCCAGCTCAGCAGTTTACCAGCTCAGTAACCCTGAGCAAGTTACTTAACCTCTTTGGAAAGCAGTTTCCTAGTATGTAAAATGGTGATAATAATGTTGATTACTGCATAAAATAGTTGTGAAATTAATAGAATGGTGACAGGCACATATTAGAGGTTCAAAAAATATTAGCAATTATTGTTATTAAAGACTGCTATTATAGGATTAAAATAGTATGAAGAGTAGATAAATAGATCAATGGAGCAGAATAGAAACCCTAAAAGAGAGTGATGCTTATATGGGAATTTAGTCTATGAAAATATTGGCAGTAAAATCTGTGAGTAAAGTTTAACTGTTCAACAAAGTGAAAAGAAAGCCACTTCTGTGAGAAAATATTTTCAACATACTTAGCAGATACAGAATTAAAATTCAAAACATATGTAAAAGTTAAATTATCAAATAAAAATGGGCAAAAATTATGAACTGGCAGAAGAGGAAGTGCCAAAGACTAATAACCATGCAAAAGCATGTTCAATATCATAAGTAATAAAAAAATGGAATTAAAACAATAATATGTGTTTTACTCACTCAATTAGTAAGAACTTGAAAGATTTATACTATCCAGGGTCCGTAAGGTTTGGGAAATGGAAACTTGATTTATTGTTAGCATAGGCTTTTTTAAAGCACAATGTAGGAAAATCTATCAAAATTATAAGGTACAAGTTACTTGACTCAACAGTTTTACTTACAGGAATCTCTCTTGCAAAAATAGTAAGAGAGATAGGTATATAGAATTTTTATTCTTTGTAGTAGTAAGACATTGGAAACAACCTAAATGTAGGGGAATGCTGAAAGAAATAGGGGAATGCTGAAAGAAATTACAAAGCATTCATTTTATGGAGTGTTAAAAAGAGTTAGGTAGACACGTAAAATATGACATAGGAAAATGTCTATCAGTTTTTATTAAGTATTTGTGTTCCTTAAAAATCTTTATGTCTAAACATGTATAAATGCCTAAAAAATAAGTCTGGAATAGATACATGAACGATAGTTATCTCCAGACAGTGAAAAATGCTGGAAGACAAGGATATTTTTAGGGAGGCTTATTTTTATATATCTGAATCAATTGTAATTTTCAAAATAATCAGGTATTACTTTTATATTTAAAAAAATTTAAAAATATCAACAATTAGTTATAGACCTGAGACCACAGGCTGGAGGACCATTGCCAATTGTTCTTTGAGGGAAATGAGTTATAAACCAGAATAGTGTGTCTCTGATTATACTTGGATAGCTGGGGGAAGAGTAATGCCATTGACAGAGAAAGGACATGTGGAAAGGCAACTGTTTGTAGTTCTATAAGAAGGTAAATAAGGGGAGCTTACTTTCCCCTGATTTCATTTTCTCATGTAGAAAGACATCCATTCAAGTAATGCTTCTGGCCTCTCTGCCCCTGCAAAAATTCTTTCCCAAGGAGAAAGTTTGATTTAACTGATTGATGGATTTGGGATAAAAAGTAGGGAGGCTTGGATCAGCTCTTTCCCTCTTCCTCTTTGGGACTTGATCATACGCATGTGTTCTGGTCTATTCTTGGCCATGCCATAAACTTAGTGGTTAAAACTCTGTACCTAAACATGAAGGTGGCCTGTGGTTTTCCAGAACTGCCTTCACTGAGAAAGTATTGTGTCTAATTCTCGGGTTCTCTTAGGAAACCCACTATTGCCACATACCTAAGCTGTGTTCTCCAACCCAGGCTTTGTCAGTTACAAAGCCATCACTTTGATCTTCAAGTGCTTGATTCTTGGCTGCATCTCTCAATTGGTTCCAAACCCTAGATGGGTGGAGTGGTTTAATTTATTATTAGTACTTAACTCCAGATGCTTCCAGAGAGACACTGCATAATTCATACCAGAGGTTCATCCATTTATTTATTTGTTCAATCACCAACACTGAGCTAGGCTCTGGAAATACAAAGGTACATAGAATAGGGAACTACAACTCAGGATCCCATGATGTGTTCAGGAGACAGACATAAAACAAATATAGCATTCTTTCAGGCAACTGGAATGTCAGGAAAAGGTACATGGAGGAGGTGATATAAGCTGAGTTTTGAGGAGTGAAAAGAAATTCACTAGGTTGCTGGTGGAAGGATGGAAGGTAGTGAGAATATGGCATGTCATGCAGAGGAAACAACATATATGAGGCAAGAAAGCTTGGGAGAGCTTAGTGCATTCAGGGAACTCTATGAAGCTTACAAGTGAAGTACAGGGTACGCATTGGGATGATGGTAGTCTAAGCCAAAAAAGGATAATCAAAGTTGCATCATGCAAAAGCGTGTATGATATGTTTGTCTTGAATATGATGAAATCATTGAGGAATTTTTAACACTGAAGTAAAGTAAATTTTGCTTTTTAGATAGATCACTCCGACAGCATGTGAAGGATAATGTTTCTCCATTCTTTTAAAGTTTAGACTTCTAATCCATTTCAATATGAATTCCTAGTAGATGTGGTAAGTCCAGAAGGCTCACTGAAAATTAGCTACTGCCTTCCGAAGAATTGGGGCTGCAATTAGACACAGTGTTGGTATCACATTTTGTTCTATCCAGCTTCTCAAAAGAATTAGTAACCAAGATTGATTTTTCTATTTTCATTTTATTGATTTTTACCAGACCCCCGAAAGGCAGGTTGTAATTATTATTTTTTCTATTTTGTACATGAAGATAAATAGCCAGAAAAGACTTAAAGAGTTTAAACTAAATATAAGTCAAGAACAGAGCCTAGATTTGGGTATCTCTTAAAACCAAATAAGACTATACAATGGTGGGTGATTTTCTTCCATATCAGAAATTCTTCCCATTACAATGCTCACTCTCCTGTAGCCATAAAAAGTAATTATGTTTTGAAATATAAACTCTGACTATTTGCCCCTGAATCTGAATTCAAAATCAAAGTTAGATGAAATAACTAGTGTAAAACAGATTTTTGCAGAGAAATTAATATTTACTTCATCTTTTAATTCTTTTCTAAAATTTCCCTAAGTTTCTCTCCTTTGATGTAAATAGTTCATTTTTGGTATTCTCTCATTCACACTGTTTTGTAAATGCCCTAAAATACTGGATGCCAGGCTAAATAAAACAGTACAAACGTTTTGGTAAACTTCCTGGATCATGTCATGACTTCTACATATTGAAAGAGTCACACCATGCCAAACTGTTTGAAAGTCAAGAGATTCATGGAGAACAGCTTTGGAGGAACGGTAGTCTCATTATTAACCCTTTTGCAGCACTGTCCCCATGAGCGTTCCAATGTGCATATGAAAGATCTCTCAGAAAGAAATGACACTGAGACACATTTCAGCTCTTTGCTCTTTGACTTGGTGATTTACAACTTTACTAGTTGCGCTTGGCTGTCATGCTTCATATATGGAAGCACGTAGTGGCATTCTATATACATTTTAGTGATTTTTAAGAATCTTATTTGTTAATCCATTTTCATTTAATGAAGGGGAGGGTGGGGACTCCCTTTTATCTCTGCTTTTAAAATATTTTGAGGAAGTGTTTATATCTCCTTCCAGAAGTCAGACCTGTTGGTATATTGTGGATAGTTCTTCCACTGTCATCATATTTTTAATATCTTACTAATGTTGTGTTATAATTTTGGCACTGACCACAAGTTCAGTTCAGAAATTCAACAAATTTTATTTTTGTGGTACATGTAATAAATATCCAAATGTTTAAGTCGTACCATTACTGAAAAAATAACTGATAAAATTAGACTAAAACTGTTATGGATTTCTTCTGAGGAAATCTTTATCATAGTGTTCATTTAACTAAAACTGTGCACTTCTCACGTCTATGAATGGCTGTAGAAGATTTAATTTCCCCAGAGTTTAAACAACTATCTTCAGTAAAATATAAACAAAATTCACAAAACACCCAGATACTTTTGCTTTCCCTTGTATCCACGCCTGATGCCAAAGAATTATAAAGGGACAGAATCCTAACCACACACCATGTGTGTGCTCTGCATGTGAAGAGTGATGACTGGATGGTTACAGCTTTGATCCTACAAATGTTAGAGCTGAAGGAACCATCCGGGGAGGTGACAATCTATGAGATAAAACAAAAACTGGTATGAGTTGTTTCCCCAAAATGCCTAATAACCCTTTATGAAATTCTAATGTGTTTAGTTAGAGTTTTGTTTTGTTTTGTTTTTCCATCCTTGAGCCACTCCACATTTATTAGTTTTGGCTAAAAACACTGGTTCTAAAATACAGTCATACAGCCAGTTCTGGAAGCCATGCCAGCCAAAAGTCTAGACCTAGAAGTTCCAGATAAGGGTAATACAAGCACTCATTCAAAAGTTTACTAGATTGTAAGCTGCTTGAAAATTAACACCATATTTTTGCTATAAAATTGTATATAAAAAGTGTTAAGTACCTCCTACAAGTGCCACAGACTGCACTTCAAATAGATGGTGGCTAATAATTTGACTATCATTAAATGGCTAAAGGGTACATACCTTTTTACAAATGTTACTATCATTTTCTGGGCAATCATCTCATTTGTCAACAAAGTACTACCTGGGATAACATATTCAAAACTTGTTACAAGCAGTTTTCTTTGCTAAATTAACTGTTGGATTCATATGTGACCATATGGCTGCCAGCCATGTTCTATTGAAGTGGTTTGCCTGTAAAATGGAAATAAACATATTTCTATTCCCAGAAGGAAAAAGGAAAAAAAAACTTTTAAGTCACAAAACAAAACAAAATCTTAAAAGGCCAGAGAAATCTACCTACCCTGTGGATTGTACGCATGTGGTTGTAAAAATCTAGAGGCAGTGTCCTAGTACACACCCAAGTCAGCTGCGAGAGAGGCTCCGAATCTTCAGCTCTGTTGTGTGTTGCTTCCTCTCATTTGTTGCAGATGGTACTAATCATAATGATAGTATTCCTTGACATTGCATAGCAACGAATGTAATGCATCAGTGAAGCTTCTTTCTAAATTAAGTAAAAGATCAATAGAAATCTAAATGTAATTAGCATATTCATTTGAGGACAAATGATAATCCAGAGTGACACATGGAGTCCTCAGAATATTTTAAAGGGAAAGCATACAAATTGGAGCAGCCAGAGTTGCCTTGGGCATTCCCCAACCACGTCCACAGGGCTCCAGAGAGAGACACCAGGACAAAGGTCCTCCTCCAATGGAGGCCAGGGAGCATGACCCAAGGTTCCTCAGAGGGAAGGAAGCCTCATAGATACACATAGGTGCAGAGAGTATCCACAGCCTCTACCCATAGCTCTACCCTTTAGTGTCATACATTGTGTGTTATTCGTCTCTGGAGCCTCAACAGCACAGTCCCTGACATATGCTAAATGAATAAAAGTTTGATGAATAAATGAATGACTCAATAACATTAATAAAATGATCATTGACTGGGATGAGCAAAAAAGAACAACAAAAAAAGTCAACATCAGATTAAAATACTCAAATCTGTTAAAATAAAAGCTTTAATCTGTTGGTAATAATCTCTTATTAGAATAAATACAGTTATAGGACATTAAATACTTGTAAAACATCACTATGCCTGGATCCAAGTTGTTTTCCATGTGATTGATATTTCTTTTCCTCCTTACAGCTCAAAGGTTATGGAAGAGCAGAACACTTCTAAAAGTTTTATATTTGTGTTTAGGGCTGACAGAAGTATAGCTCAGCTCTGCTTGACCACATTTACTTTACTGTTGATTTCCTTCCTAGTATATGATAAAGAAAATCAATATTATGAGCACATGACTATAGATTATTTTTAAATATTCCAAAATTCTTTGCGACTTTTATCAGCATGACTTGACAAATACACCCAACCCCAGACGTAGTTAAATGAGCCAAATGTTTATAACATGGTTTAATGACTATGCATGCATAATGTTATTTTAATGATTTTGTTTTTCCACCAAAGTAGAGTACAGTGTGCGAGAGCCACGCCAAAAGGGCATACTGACCCCTTCTAATCTCTAACGGATCTGTTATTAGTCTAATAAGGCTCTGGTGCTGGATTTTGGTGATGGCATGGTATAATTTTAGTACTAACTACTTGAATGTTCATAGTAAAGGGGCAGGAGAGAATGGGCAATTACAACTTAATAATACAAAAATGAAAAGCAGGCAAGATGACTTAGCACAGTGGAAAGCCCATCAATTTTGCATTCAGTTGGGATGCTGAGATCTTTACATCATAGATTCTCAAGCAAATATCCATAATTCTATGCTCAGAATTCCTCTCTGTGAAAGAAAAATGCATAGAAAATTGAAAGAAAAACTGTAACATTTAATTTTTCTTCATAATCTATTCAACACATCACCAGCACTTATTAACAAAACAGTTATATTTTCCTTGTCAGTAGAATAGAGAAAAAATCTATAAGAGCATAGGTTATGATAGTGACATACGATAATATGTAATCACAAAGTCTATTAGTTACACAAATATTTATTGACTATCTACCAGGTCTTACTGTGTATTTACATTATTTTTGTCATATATTTTCCCAGGTAATTAAGAATTCCTGAATCCTTCTTACATTGCCACAGGTTATCAGAAAGAAGGCACCATCATTTTATCCTCAAGGATAAATATTATAGTACAGTCTAGAAGGGAAGATACGGAAGTAAGAAATTACAATTCAGAATGATAAGACGTAATGAGATTCTTAGCAGGAACACTAATCCATTAAAGTTGAAGACAGGCAAGTAGCAGAAGGAAGATCTGGGAAGTCCTGGACCGAGAAATAACAGCTAAACAAGATCCAAAGGATAAATAGGAATGATCCAATAAAATGTGGGGGGGCATAAAGCATGAGGGTGCCAAGGGAAAAGGATTAGAAAAATATTCCAGACAAAATGAATAGCATCTGTGAAGGCTTGGAAGAAAGAGAAAGCATGAAACCAAGAGAAAGAGGAAGAAGTTCATGATAGGTGGAACATAAAATTAGGAGCAGAACATAAGGAGAGAGAAAGGTCCATGACATAAACAGGGTTCCAATCATGAAGGGTTTTATAAGCCATGTCAAAGGCACTGGAGTTAACCCCAAGGTCACAGCAAAGCTAGAGAAAGTTTATAAATAGGAGTGTGACAAGATCACATTAGCCTTTTTGAAATATCACACTGACTACCTAGGGAAAGTGAATATGTAGGACAGACTTTGGAGGAGGCAATAGAGACAACTTAAGAAGTTATTACATAATCTACCTGGGAAATGTTGATAACCTACTCCAGAACAGTTTCAAGAGGAATGGAGAAAAATGGATGGATGTAAGAAAGTTTTGGGTGTTGGAATAAGCAGGATTTAGTGATTGATTATATATATGAGTGAGGGAGAGGAAAGATATCCAAGATTTTGATATACGAGCAGCTGAGTGGATGGTGGCACTGCTCATTGGTTTAGGTTTAGAAAAGGAAAATGGAAGAGGAGAGACAGGGAAAGGAAAGAAAGAGAGGGAAGGAAGAAAGGGGGAGGGAGGAGGAGTTAATGCACCACCTTTTGTAAGTTTTGATTTTTAGGTGCTGTGAACTACTTAACTTTAGACGTCCTGAAAGCAGTTATACATGAAATTCTGGGGCTCAAGAAAGAAGGCTAGGATTGGATCCAAAATTAATATTAATCATTAAGGATCAGGGATTTTTAACCTGAAGTTCATAAGGAGTTTCAAAGGTTCTAGGATCGCCTGAAATTGTATGCAAAATGCTGTGGGTTTCATTTTCTCTTCTTTGTTTCATTTCTTAAAGTGAAACATAGTATTGATTTATAGCTGTATTTTTTCTAGCACAAGAATTTAGTGCTATAAATTTCCCTCAAGCACTGTTTTAGCTGCATCTCACAAATTTTTATTTATATTTTCATTGTCATTAAACTGAAAAAGAATTCTGCTTTCCTTTGAGATTTCCTCTTTGTCTCATGGATTATTCAGAAGTATATTGTTTAATTTCCATATATTTTCATATTTTCCAGATATCTTTCTGTAATTGATTTCTAATTTAGTTCTGTTATGATCATATACTCTGTATGATTTCAGTCTCTCAAAGTTTACTAACACTTGTTTTATGACCCAGTATCTGCCTAACTTCATGGATGTTCTGCATGCACTTGAAAGAAATATGTATTCTGTCACTGTTGGTGTAGTCTTTTATAAATGGGAAGTAAGTCAAGTAGGTTGATGGTAACGTTCAAGGCTCCCATATCCTTACTGATTTCCTCTCTACTTGTTCTGTCAATTACTAAGAAGTGTTGAAATCTCCAACTGTAATTGTATTTGTCTATTTCTGCTTTTAGTTCTGCCAGTTTTGCTTACTATATATTAAAGCTCTGTTATTAGGTACATACACGTTCAGTTTGTTTTGTCTTCTAGGTGAATTGACTCTTTTATAATTATGAAATGTCTCTTCTTACCTCCAGTTATATTCCTTGTCTTACAGGCCCCTCCACCTCTCTCTTGATTAGGATTTTTGGGGTACATTTTTTTACTTTTAACTTATCTATCCTTATACTTACAGTGCTTTTCTTCTAAGTAACATACATTTGGTCTTGATTTTTTCTTATATACACTTTGACAATCTCAGGCTTTTGATAGGAATGTTTAGAAAATTTGTTTAACTTTATTATTGGTATAGCTTACTATTTCTTTTCTATTTTTCTCATCTGTTCTTTGTTGTTTTTTTCTCTTTTCCTTTTGATTGAATATTTTCTAGCTTTCTATTTTGTGTCTTCTATTAACTGACATATCTCTCTATTTTAGTGATTGCTCTAGGGTTTATACAACTTAACTAATCACAGTCTAGCTTCAAACAATATTATATGACTTCAAGTATAGTATGAGAACTTTAAATTAAATAATTCCACATGTCCCTTCCATCCATTATGCTATTGTTGTCATTCACTTTACTGCTACATTTGTTATAAACTCAAAGTACACCATTTTTAATTTTTAAATCATTTAAAAAAATTTTAAACAAGAAAAAATATTTTTATATTTACCCAGATATCTACCACTTCCAGTGCTCTTCATTTCTTTGAGTAGGTCAGAGTTTCCATGTGTTTTCCATTTCCTTCATCATAAAAAACACTCTTTGCAATTTCTGATGGCACAGGCAGGTCTCCCTGTGACAAATTCTTTTGGATTTTGTTTGTCAGAAAATATTTTTACTTTGCTTAGTTTTTAAAGGATATTTTCATTAAATATAGGTTCTAGGTTGACGAGTTTGTTTATTTATTTGTTTTTGGCGTTTTAAAGATAACTTTTATGGTTTCTGACGAGAAGTCAATAGTAATTCTTATCTTTATTCTTTTGTATTTAATGCATCTTCTCCATGCCCACTTTCCTTTAAGATGTTCTCATTATTACATTTTCAGTAATTGATTATGATGTGATTTGGTATGGTTTACTCTGTTTATCTTTCTTGAATCTGTGGATGTATAGTTTTCATCAAATCTGGATGAGTTTTAGGCATTATTCTTCAAATATTTGTTGTGAACCTCCTTTTCTGGGATTCTATATTAGAACACTTAACATTTTGCCTGGAATCATGGAAGTTCTAGTTATTTTTTTTCCAGGCTTGTTTCTCTGTTTATTTTATTTTCATATTTTGTTTTATTTTATTTTCTATTACTGTGTCTTCAAGTCCATTGATCTTTTTTTCTGCATGTCTAATCTGCTGTTAAACCTAGCCATAGTATTTTTAATTCCAGATCTTATCATTTTTAGCCCTAGAAGTTCCAGTTGATTCTTTTTTATAGCTTCCATTTATTTCCTCATTACATTCATGTTTTCCTTTAAAGTTTTGGGCATATTTATAATAACTATGTTAAAGTCCTTGTCTTTTATTTCTATTATTTTTGTCATTTCTGGTTCTGTTTCTGTTGACTTCTTTCCCTGGTTATGGGTCTTATTTTCCTATTTCTTATTATGTATAGGAATTTTTTTCATTGCAGGTGAACATTGTAAATGTTACATTCCTGAGCTTGATGGTTAATTTTATGTGTCAGTTTGACTGGGCCACGAGGTGCCCAGATATTTGGACAAACGTTTTTCTGAGTGTTTCTGCGTTGATGGTTTTGATGGGATTAATATTTAAGTTACCAACTGAGTAAAGCAGATTGCCCTCCATAACGTGAGTGGACCCAATCCAATCATTTGGAAAGAAATGAAAGGCTGACCCTCTCCCACATAGGAAAGAATTCTCCTTGCTAATAGTTCTCAAACTGGAGCATCAGCTTTTCCTGGTTCTACAGCAGCTTTCAATCTTTGAACTCAAACTAGGACATCAGTTCTGCAGATTTTCAACTTTCCAGTCTCCATAATTGCATGAGTTGATTCCTTATAATATATCTCTTTATATATATATATACACACACACACACACACATCCTATTAGTTCTATTTCTCTGGAGAACACTGGATAATACGTTGTGTCTGGATTTTGTTGTTTTTGTTTAAAAAGTATTGTGTTTTGTTTGGGTAGATAAACTCCTTTAGAATCAGTTTAATAGTGTTAAGGGTTATTTTTAAGATTTGTTATGGTGAGTCTAGCGTAGCTTTTACTTTAGATTTAGATATGTCCAACGTCACTTGGGCTCTAGTGAATGCCTTGGGTGTTCAACAAGGCCTGTCCATTCTAGCTGGTTGAAAGTCAAATTTCTCCCAGGTATCTGTGAGCTCTAAGAATTGTTTCACTTAAATTTCCCAGTATTTATTCTTTGTCTGGCCTCATGGAGTTTCACACTATGAAAGCACAGTTTAGTACTTAGCCAAAAACTCAAGAAGATCCGTTGGGAGATCTCTGGAGGTGTTTTTTGTTTTTTGGGCTTTTTTGTCTGCATAGCTCTTCATCTCTGCCCTACAAATTTAAGGCACTTCCGTCTCCCCAAATATTGATATCTCTCTCCTCACTTCAGCAAAATCTCTGTGCTCTATCTAATCTCCCCTCCCTGCACTGAGGGTCAGAAAGTGCCTCCACACAGATAGCCAGTCAAATCATATGACTCACCGTATTTTCTTCCTTCTCTCAGGAATCACAAATCATGCTCCCTTTTCTCCAGTGTCTGGAAGAGTTTTCCCATATATTTTTGTCCAGTTTTCTGGTTATTTATACAGAAGAGAAAGTCTGGCTCCATCCATGCTATTGTGACCAGAATGGCAGGCTTAGGGCATTTGTTTGAGTAATCTTTGTTGAGATTTTAGAGGGTATCTTCCAAGATACTTAATCAACTGAGAAATAAGGCAAAAATATTGCCATATAGCTGCCAGAATAATACCTTTATTCCTTACAAAGCTGTTATTAGAGAAGGTAGACAAGTGAACTTCATAATGCTGAACCCCCAAATTAAAAAGACTTCTCCATTCTAGACACATGCCCTGCCTGGGGTCTGCCTCTGTTAAATTTATGACACAGAGATGCAAAGGAGCAAGCTCTCTATGGGAAGCTCACCACCAAGAGGAAGGGAGAAGGGATGGCACTGGGCTTTTCCTTCCAACCTCACTGTGAGAAGTCACTCCAACTCTCCTTGTTGCAGAGTGAGTGAGGGGGCAGAGAGAAGCCAGGAGGGCTATGCTAATGGAGTGCCCCCTACATGTTAGAAACCTCAGGATGAGAAAAACTCATACCAGCAGCTCATTTCCTTTACAAATTTTCTCCAGTTGTCCTGTCCTGTCCCCACCTACATTCTTCCTACATATGTCCTCTTAAAGTTTTCCCTTATGTAAGAATGCATTTCTCTACTAATTCTTGTAACTTTTCACCCCCAAATTATATTCCAGATACATCAGATAAAGTGTTTTCAAAGTTAGGGGGGAAAAAGAAGATAAACGGTGTACTGGTTATCCGTTTTTGTATTATAGTCTTCGCTTAAATTCAACAGCCAGTTAATATCCTCCCACATATCTCTTCAAGGGACAACTACCTTTTGTCAAATCAATAAGCTGAGAATAGTAGCATCAACACCATCACTATTTGCCATTCATAGCTAAAAATAAGCCAGAATCAATGGTTGGTGCAATTATCCCTTGAGTGCAAGGATGTCGCTGATTCTGAGGAAATAAGGACTTATGAAAAGTTTAGACAATGAGTGAGAGAGTTTTTTGACATGGATGTGCGGATGTTAATTAAACTATATCACCCAGTATAACACACTTAATTCACAGGAAAGATTACGTTGGTATCAACTGTGTGAAAGGCTCTTTCAAGTATTAGCTTCATTTTCAGATATCTATGGCAAGTCTTGACATTAATCCAAATATCAAAAGAAGGGTTTTGATCATGGTATGTAGATACATTCTTCTCCCCAAATTGTTACAATAAAGCTTATGAAGTCACAAAGTGGGAAACGATCTGCTGGCAGGGAAAGCCAAAAGAAAATAAGCTTCCAAATAAAATGAAGCATGCAATGGCTATGAAGCAACATAAATAAAAAACACTGGCTACAGAGCCATTTCCTGGAGAAGACAGAAACCAGCCACTGTGGCCAGACAAATTAAAGCATTAAGGGATCAGCCAAAGCAGCCTTCGTTAAGCACTAGAATAGTACCTGCCAAACAGAAGATATATGGGACTCAACTCAGTTTGACTTATTGCAAGTTTTAGTTTAGAATTATAATTTGTGATAGAAACTGCCAAATGTGCAGTTTTGTGATATAAATGATAAATTAGGGAAATAAAGAGAACATGAATGAATACTTAAAACTGTTGGAATTCAAGCATCTAGAGGATGAATCAAGGCAGAGAATCTTTCATTAACCTCACAAATTTTGCTTTTGTCCAAGTTGGAGCCACCTAAGAAATTCCAATTAGCCAGTGTGATTAAGAAGTCAAGTGTCTATCTGTGATTTGGTTGGTTTGTTGGTTTCTGAAGACTGAGGTGGAATTGCAAATCACTGGCCCCCAAGCTACATCCTCAAGGTAGTCTCAAATAAATAAGGGTCTTTGGTGATTACGTGTTTATTTTCACAAGTGCCTGTCCTTTTGCTTTTAACTAAATTGTCTTAGAGATTTCATTCTTTCGTCTAGATTATGCTATAATTTAAACAAACTACAATACCTACATTTGAGAAGACTCAACAGGCCTCATTTATCCTTTCCATTTAAAATTCCCTAGCTGCACTTCAGATTCCCAAGCTACCTTTGAAGGGAGATTATGTGTTTCAAGTATGATTGAAGCATACTGCAACCTCAAGAGCAGATTGTAAACAATTAGAGACCAGATAGGGGTAATTCAAGTATTTCACTCTGACAACAGCCAAAAAATACTCGTGTGTGTCTTGAAAGACTCCATGTTAGCAATAAGCTTTATTAAGTACATACCACCAAGCCCACCTCAAAGGGCAGGCTACCAACGTGCACGCTCCTTAAAGAGTTTGTAACTCTTCCCTAACCACGGTCACTAAAACATTCTGAAATCATACCAATAGTGTGGTTCAAGTTCTTTTTCACATTTGAGAAGTAAATTCTGAAATATCAGGGTGACCTGGCAATGCAACTTCTAAAAATAGGAAGGTGTCAAAACTCATTTATAATCTTGCAAAGATATTTTGCTTTTTGTATAATTAAAAAATAATGCTTTCATCAGATTACTTTCACCAAAATTGCTGGAAATAGTTAGTTTGGCACTAAGTAGGGAAAAAGTAAAACCTGCCTCCAATGTGTTTAAATTCTTCTTCCAGAGGCCTTTGACAGAAGTGAAAGTTTTGGTTTACCCTACAACTTTTGGGTGAGTTATTCCCTTTTCAATTTCATTGGTAAATTCCACAAAGGAAGCGGCTTATGTGTTCTACATAGAAAACAAAATGTAAGAGTCAGGTCTCCACAGTCTTAAATTATGGAAATTAATTATGGAAATTATCTGGGCCGTTCAGGGGAAACATAACATGTTAGAGGCGATTTGGGAAAAGTTCTCTTTTTGCCAGAATTACATATAAAGTTGCCTCAATTACTTTAACACTTTGGCATATTATTTTTTTCTGAGTCACTGTACAGCTATTCTAAGCCAGAAATAGCCTGTCTTGAAAAGCATACTTAATGTCCTTTTGCATACATGCCATTTATAAACTTAAAAATCTCATCTTATCCAAGTCATATACTTAAACAAACACACGTACATGGATACATATATTTACTGTAGAAGTTTGAGCTTTTCTATATCGATTATCACCCTTATCATTATCCATAACGAATTTTATAATATTTTTCACATTACTTCCCCCAAATGGTTTCTATTCATTAATTAAAGGAAAGGACGTTCACATCATCTACATTCTTAGCCAGGAATTGGGGCTGTCCCTATCACTACAATTTCCAGATTGAAGTTGAGAGTTTAAAGAATTGAAATTTCTGGCCTAAGAAATATTCTGGCATAACAATGCACTATCAGATGAGAACCTTTATAGCAAAAATAAAATAATAATAGATTCAACGTATTTGCTCAGTCCTTTACTGTTTAGCATTTATACAATGCCAAGATTCAGAATCTCTAATTCAGCTCTGCTATCTAGCAGTTACTTCCGTATTGCACTTTCTTCTTATGATATATTTTATGACTGTTATATAAGATAGCATAAGGATATATAGCTGTCATTAAGTAGCAGGCAGGACCACTTTCACAATATCAAGTTAAAAGAAAACAAAAAGAACCCTTTGTATATGAGTCACAAAATTAGGTTATTTGGTTCTAAACCACGAATGTCCAATAATGGCAAATAGGAGGACAAATTTCATAATAATATGGTATTACAAGGAAAACAAAAGTGTCCAGGAATATCTCTCTCCTATTCATAAATTTTTAAATTTTAAATATAAGAGTAATACATGAATATTGTAGAAATTTTAGAAAATGCAAAAGATAATTTGGAGAATTTAAAAATCACCTCTATTTCACCACCCAAAGGAAATCATTGTAAATGCCTTGGTAGAAGTTGCTTCATGTTTTTTCTATGTATATATGTGTGTATATGTATGTGCATGCATACATAATTAATATCATAATGTGTACAGTGTTGTATAACCCGCTTTTTTCTCATAGTATACAATGAACACTTATCCATGTTATTAAATAGTCTTCAAAAACATGCAGAGAAATCACATCATATAAATATGTCATAATTTATTTAACCAATCACCCACCGTGTATTCTCAATCTGTTTCTAATTTTTCACCTTTACGGATATTGCTGCAATAAATATTTTAGAACCTAGCTCAGAATACTTTCTTAAGATAAGTTTATAGGTGAAGAATTGCTCTCAAAAACAATATGAATATTTTAAGACTTTTGATAGATAACCAAATTAGAAATGTACTAATTTACATTCCCATAAATAATGTATGTGAGTGCATATATACTCATCTCTTTAAATCATTGCAACTTCAAAATATTAAAATTCGTATCTTATTTTAATTGGTGTTTACTTGATTACTACTGAGGTTCAGTATATATTCCTAATGTACATCCCTTGTGACTGGCCTGTGTATATCCTTTGCCATATTTCCACTGGGGTAAAGAATATGTATTTCTTTTGTTTCTTTTTCTTTTCTGCTTTTTCTCCCCAAATCTCCCCAGTACGTGGTTGTATATTTTAGTTGGGGGTCCTTCTAGTTATGGCACGTGGGATGCCACCTCAATGTGGCCTGATGAGTGGTGTCATGTCCGCGCCCAGGATCCAAACCAGCAAAGCCCTGGGCTGCCACAGTGGAGCGTGCGAACTTAACCACTCAGCCATGGGGCCAGTCCCAAGAATATGTATTTCTCAAGTAAACTGCTTTTTAATGTCTCCTAAAATATGGGACCAAAGTACAATTCAAGAGATCTTAACTCATCTGTCTAAAGAGGAAAGTAGTGGATCCCAGCTTTATTGCTCACATTTATTCCTTAGTCTTGGAATATTCACATAATATTGCTTTAGAACATCATCAAGCTAGTTTTCTTGATGATATCCTGAAACTCTGTAGACTACTGCTACATTCTTTCTAATGCTAAGATAGCTCTACGTCGTATCATTCTAGCTCAGTGGACCACTTATATTTTGTTTTAATTGAGGTTATCATTTGATTGATATATTTGAAAAGTAAACTCTGTAAAGGACTTCTGAGACTTTGAGTTCACCACAGTGAATTTATTCCTCACTATTAGGTCCCAGCTATTTCCTGTGGACTATAAAGACATACTACTTGAAAACAGGATGAAGTAGCAGGCAACAGGCCATTCACCTGTGTCTTCTCTCCGCACACTCTCTACGCCCAAATGTTGGTGCTCCACAGGACTCAGTCACAGACTCCCCTCTGTTTTCTTTCTGCACTCAATCACCATGAATCATCTGATCCTTGTGGCTTTAAGTATGATCTATACACTATGATTCCCTAATTTTTTATTTTTATTTTTTTTTAAAGATTGGCACCTGAGCTAACAACTGTGGCCAATCTTTTTTTTTTTTCTGCTTTATCTCCCCAAATACCCCCTGGTACATAGTTGTATATCCTAGTTGCAGGTCCTTCTAGTTGTGGCATATGGGCTGCTGCCTCAACGTGGCCTGACAAGCGGTGCCGTGTCCATGCCCAGGATCCGAACCCTGGGCCGCTGCAGCGGAGCACGTGGACTTAACCACTCGGCCACGGGGCCGGCCCCCTGATTCCCTAATTTTTATCTCCAGCTTCAGCCTTTCCCCTAAATTCCAGCCTCACATATCCAACCACCTATGTAACATCTTCACTTGGAAGCCCAGTAGGCATCTCAAACTTAAAATGTACAAAACACAACTCCTTATTCCTTAATCTCGCCCTCACCTGCTCCTCTTCAAGTCTTTCCCATCTCAGTAAATGGTTCCATCACCCAGTCGATCAGGCCAAACACTGAGGGGTCATCTGAATGCATCTCTTTCCCTCACATCATTCTCCATTGATCAACAAGGGCTTTGACTCTAACTTCAAAATATGCCACACATCTGACCACCTCTCACCACCTCCTCAGCTGTCCTATTTAAAGCCATAGTCAGCTGTTGCCTGGAGGCTCCTAACTGATTTCCTTGTTTCTAATCTTGCCCTCTGAAAATTTTACTCTTCATGTAGCAGCAGAATGACCTCTTTAGACATAAATTAAAACATATCACTGCCCTTTACTCAACCTTCCAAAGGTTTCCCAACATGGTCAGAAGGAAATGCAAACTGCTTACCATCAGGCCCCAAATAACTCGGTTCCTCCCCAACTTCTTCTCCTACCACTCACCTCCTGGTCACTCCAGTTACACAGGTCTTCTGGCTACTCCTTGAGAACACTAAGCTCATTCTCTGTCTCAGGGTTTTTGCACGTTTCTGTTCTCTGACCGGGAACAGCCTTCCCCTAGCACTTGGCATGGTTTCCTCCTCCGCTTCGTTTAAATCTCTGTTCTAACAGCACCTCCTGAAAGAGGCCTCTCTGACAGCTGTATCTGAGATATCACTGCTGCTTCACTCTCTATTGCTTTCTTCTGATTTGTTTAGCCTTGGAGCATTTATTTATTTATTTATTTTTTTATTAAGATTTTATTTTTTTCCTTTTTCTCCCCAAAGCCCCCCAGTACATAGTTGTATATTCTTCGTTGTGGGTCCTTCTAGTTGTGGCATGTGGGATGCTGCCTCAGCGTGGTTTGATGAGCAGTGCCATGTCCGCGCCCAGGATTCGAACCAACGAAACACTGGGCCGCCTGCAGCGGAGCACGCGAACTTAACCACTCGGCCATGGGGCCAGCCCCGAGCCTTGGAGCGTTTATTATGTGTGCGTGTGCACGTAGGTATATGCGTGGTGTGTGTAACATGGACTCCATAAAGGTGAGATTTCTCTGTTTCTTTATTTTTCTCACTCATATCTCCAGCTCTTAGAACAACAGCACACACTCAGTGAAAATTTGTTCTCCCCTCTACTTCCATTAACCCTGCCACCTGTACTAGAATCATACTGATCTGTATTAAGATGTTTGTGTTATTTTCTATTACATTCCATGTTTCTCTTAAGTTTCGTCGGAAAGGTTTAATCACAGCGTTTGACAAAAAAAAGTCCTAACCATTAGTACAAAAAGATGTCCTGAGTGGTCGTCCAGTCCAGTCCCCTGGCTTCAGTTGGATAAGATGTTATTAAACTCCTTTTACAGGGTAATCACTAAAATCCCAAAATCTTGTGGCTAATTTCCAACTGTGTTTGAACTCACAGGTTACAGTTACTCAGTGATAAAGAGAAGAGTTGGGAAAACCCATTTGTTGTTACTTTTAACTCGTGTGTAATATCATATTTCAAAAAGACAATAACATAACAATCTATCAAAACCCTTAAAATATTCATATTCTTTTTGAGAATAATTCTGTTTCTAGGAATTTATCTTAAGAAATTATTCTGAGCTAGGTACCAAAATATTTATTGCAGCAATATTTGTGTAGGTAAAAAATTAGAAGCAGCTTAAGAATACAATGGTAGAAGATTGGATAAATAAATTGTGGTGTATTTGTATGATGTGATTTTTCTGCATGTTTTTGAAAACCATGTCATGACATGGATATATGTTCATTGTATAGTACAGAGGGGAAAATCATTGAGTTTGTCCATCCTATTCATTTCTAGATGAAGAAACTAAGGCCTAGAGATGTCAAGCGATCTATCAAGGACATCACTGGCTCCTCCACGTGCTGACCCTTTGCATAACTCTCACTGATAGCCAGCATTTATCCTCTTGTTTCTCCTATAAAAAGATTGGAATTTTTCTCTCTCAAGGAAAAATATCCAAAATCCTGGGTGTTTTGGAAAGAGAAGAAACGCAATCCTAGTCATCCTCAGCTACTTAAATGAAAGCAGGATTGGCAGAAAAATGCATAAATGAAAACTGCCAAAACCCTAACTTCAAATTAGAGCTTAGATTGCAAGAGCCTCTCAACTTGACTCTTCAAAGAATTGCTACTCAAACCACATCTTGTGGTTCTATCTGCCAGGTTTATGATGGCAGTGGTAGGGGCAATAAAATAGTCAAAGGGTAAGTAAAGGAAAGGAGAACTAATATGAAAATCTGACAACTTGGTTCTGGATAATTGAGAGTTGACCATTAACACCTCAGCCGTCATACAGCAACTTTAGCCTTTGGATAAAAATATTTTAATGCAAATTGTTTCACTTTAGGAAAATTATTTCTGCTTTCAACAACTGGAGGTTTGTCTCTCAAACTGATTTTCAGGCTAGTAAAAGAATGTGAATAATGATAAGGGCCAGCCCAGAAAATACAATCTCTGTTTGGCACGGGACTATGTACTTGTGGCGTTGAATTCAGACTTTTTAGTTATTTTAGTTATTCTGTGAAGAACCTCCTGCTCCATCTCCTGCCCCCAGAATGAAACTCTGTAGTACACTTCTTTTCCTTCATTAAAATAAGACTGCTCTTAAAAGGCAGACACATATTTAAACTAAACTCTTAAAATTTTGAATAATGAGCACTTGGCATTCACAAAACCGTGTTCCCAAAATCTTCACTAATGCTCAAATCCTGGGGTATGATTTGATGGTAAAAGTAAATTTAGAATTGGCTTGCAAATGTGTTTTCTTGGGCCTTCAGAGAGCTAACATTAAAAATAAAGGGGGGGAGTTTCATGTAAAAATCTGGATTTCTGGATTCTCTTGAAAACTGGAAGACATGGCAAAGCAACCCCAAGTTCCTACCTGGCATCAGTCAGCTAGAGCTCAGGAAGGCTTCTGTTCTTGGATAGATACAAGCCCACCAGTGCATGACATTCTCCACTCAGCTCTCTCCCCTCATTTCCAGTTGTTTTCCTGGACCGGTTAGGCATTTGAGTTTGTGATCTAGCATGAGAATAAGTAGTTATTCACTTAAAATGTACAATAGCCATGAATAACCAACAAAGACAGTTTGAGTTGTGGACAGTGGCCTTTGGGTAGATTCACTCACCAACTACTGACTGCCAGTTCGTACACGTAGTGGCTCTATAACATGAAGGCAACTTTCTGTTTCAGCGAAATGAGAAATTATTTTGAGTTGCTCTTACATAAAATCTGTGAATGGCAAGAAACTTTTATAGACTATAAATGTTCTTAAAGACAGAGGGATACATGTTTTAAAAGATTGATTTGTCTAAGAAAAGTGGAACATATTAAATCCTTTTAGAAACCCCACGTTCCAAAGCAGTAGCTCTCAAAGGACGTTTCCCCACCAGCAACAACAACATCTCCTGGACACGTCTTGGAAATCCAAATTCTCAAGCCACACCCCAGACCTACGGAATCAGAAAGCAGGGATGGGGCCCAGAAGTTTGTGTTTCAACAAGCCTCTCAGATGATTCTGATGCACACCAAAATTTGAAAAATCTGGGTCCAGAGCTTTCCTCCTAGTGTGCCCTGAAAGGAGATGTTGGTCTCCTCAGCCCTCAGGGGTTGGGCAGCCCGGAGGGTTCAAAGGCCCCAAGCTATAGTCTAGCATCAAATGGCTCATCAGCATTGGCGTTTTAGGTGTTCCCAACCTGTCCCCAGAGATGGCAAGCAGAATGGGCATCATCCAACACTTCCTATTCCTGCTCACTCCACTGAACTTGGCCAAAGAGGTGTTCTACCATCTGTACTTCTACTTCACTGCCAGCAGCCATCTGAACAAGAGCCATGCAGCTGCCGAAGAAGCTCATATCCCATGTGGCCAAACAGAAGGTCACAGAGCACAAGGCTCAGAGCTCAAGAGCCAGTCAGGGGTGGGGACTGGAGAGGTCACAGAATCCATTCTGAGACCACACAGCACAAATTACATGATAAAAGGAAAAGCACGGGCTTTCACAAAGGAAGCCTCCCTCTCATTCTTTCCCTTGCTTTAAACTATCAAATTCTTAACCTCATGCCATAAATGTATTCCCAATGGCCCGCCGTGGCAGTCCAACCAAAATGTGATCTTCGATTGTTTCTCTTATCCTCCCGTCTCTAGGCAACCATACAGAAGATGCTGTGCCCAGTGATTTTCTGCATGAACTTTCTGGGTGCTTACGTGTTCAAATCCCAGCTCTGCTATGTATTTGCTTTGTGGCTTTGGACAAGTTTCTTAGCATCTCTTTGCCTCAGTTTCCAAATCTGTGATATGGTGATAATAGTACCTACCTCTGAGACTTGGTGCGAGGATTAAGTGAGTTAATGCCTGTTAAAGCTCAGCTTGTGAAATTCCTCAGCAGAAGTTATCTATGTTGTTATTAATCACCTCCCACGTCTGCTGCTGCCCCCACAACTTCCTGGCAGGCTCCCTAAGAGAAAGGCCTTGACGTCACAATGGCTGCGAGAATGCCGGCCTCCCCTTGCTGGGCCACAGTCCACAGCAGCCACCCCCAGGGAGCCTTACCAGCTTTTGCTGCCACTATCTCCAATCCCACTGCCCTAAGTGACACCCCCGCTATGGACACCACCAGCCCTGAAATTGTGGCTGCCACCTCTGGGACTCTCTCCCAGAGTTGCAATGACCTCTGTCCTTTTCTGCTTTTAAAAGAAGGGAGACAACTTGTCCAAGGTTATGCTCCCTTCCCAGGGTGGTCTGCATCCAATGCCGAGACACAAAGGCCCAGCCTCATGGGACAAGCCAACGGGCGTACTGCAGCGCCAGAGCTCCAGTAGGATCAGCTGGGACCTTTCATCTGAGCTGCGCCACAGGCTAGCTTCTTCCTCTGCCCAGTCCTGCATCCTTCCCCGCTGTTCCACAGGTGTTGCTCTGAAGGGTGCACTTTAATAAACACCCTGCATGCTACTCTCTGCTCTGGAGCAGCTTCCCCGGTAATCCGACCTGCAAGGATCCAGGTTGCAGTTTACCAAATTACTGATAACATATCCATTTTGAGGCACTGAACTCAAGGAAAAATATAAGCTATAAAATTTCCTTTCTGATTCCTTCCACCATACTGTTAGTTTCTCTTTCTTTCCAATTTCTTTGAGACATAATTGACATAAAACATTGTATTAGTTTAAAGGGTACAACACAATGATTTGATACAGGTCTGTATTGTGAAATGATCACCAAAATAAGTTTAGTTAACATCCATCATTTCACATAGTCATAAACATTTTTTTTGTGATCAGAACTTTTAAGATATATTCTCTTAGCAAATGAGAACTTTTAACATATGTTCTCTTAGCGACTTTCAAATATACAATACAGTAGTGTTAGCTATAGTCACCATGCTGTACATGACACCCCCAGGACTTACTTATCTGTACCTTCACCCCATTTCCCCACCTCGCACCCCTGCCTCTGGCAGCCACCAATCTGTCCTCGATCTGCAGGCAGCCCTCCCTGCAGGTGAGGGAGTGAGTCGTTCCGTCCTAAAGGAGAGATCTGGGCACACCACAGCGTCCACCACAGAGCCACCTGGGCACAGAAAGGAACAAGTTCTAGAAGTATGTACAAAAAAGCCACGAATGGCGGAACCTATGGGAAGACAGACTGGAACATTTAGGGGGAAAAGGCGGCCTTTTTGTTTTCCGTTCGTATCTTCTGTGCTGTTTAAACTCGGAAAGTATTTGCTTTTATTGCTGTTAATTTTTTTTTTTTAGTGTCATCTGGGGTCATCTGGGTAATTGGATCATAGGTCATTTTTTAAAGGAAAAAAAATGCTTCATAATAAAAATAACTAACTTTGAAAAAATAAATAAATAAAAGGGGAGAAAAATAAATAAAACCTGCATGCAGGGCACGCACTTGGATTCCGTTATCTCTCTGTCTGCTCCCCAGCCTGCGGAGTCAAGGAAGGCCAGCATCTCTGAGTGACCCCCTTGCCCTCCTCACTGTGGAGCCCAGCGGGAGCTTTCTCACCAGGCAGGAGGGGCTGAAGTCAACGCAGAAGCCCTGGCTGGTGCTCGCCCTCCTGCCTGGAGGGGAACACAGTGGACTGCAGCAGGCTGGGAGCTAACTATCCTTCAGGCACCTTTTCAGTTTTCAAATGTGTGTCCATGCCCATATACCCCTACTTAGACTCTATAGAACAACCTTTCAGCAGGGGCAAAATTCTCTTGGCACGCAGATTATCAGTCAAAAACCATTTAAAATTTCTCCTTGCCCTAAGCAGATCTCCATTTCAGGCCTGGCAAGATTGCACATATAATCCGAATGTGCAGAGATGCAATTAGATTTGAAATCTATTCGGTGATTTGCTTAGCATTGTACCTTTTTATAATGGTTTGCCTTAGCAAACGTTAAAAATAATTTGCTCTACCTGACACGTGCTAAGAAAAGATATGCAATCTGATATGTTTGCCCCTTTCTCCCTCATACTTGGCCTCAAACTTTTGGTTCCTTAAACACAGCACGTTCTCTCCGATCTCTGAGCCTTTGCTAGTGCTGGTTCTTACTGTTGAGAATTGTCTCAACCTTCAAACCATCCCCTCACTTACCTTGTCCCTATCGTCTTCAGGTGTCAGATTAAATGCTAACCACCACACCCACCCCCCATAAGGTCTTCCCCAGACTCCATAAAGTAGGTCAGATCACCCTGCTGTCTGTCCCCATAGTATCTTGTACCCTCACTGATGGCAATCCTCTTCACATTCTATTACATTTCCCTGTTATTTGTCTGAATACTCAGGCAGATGAGGACAGTGTCACTTGTATGCCCACTGTCTAGCACAGCTCATAGTTCGCATTCAAAATGTGTTTTTGAATAAATGAATGAGTGAATGAATGAGAAGGCACTTTTGGATTAACATTAGCTTAAAACAAACCACAGAATAATATAGCAACAGAGGGAAGATTAAGTCTGCATAAATTTCATTGTACATATGTACTTATCTAGTATGCTCTTGAAGTCTGTTACTAGAAACATCAAAGCCCTATAGTGACATAGAAAAATGTTTTCATCATCCAATGGAATCATTTGCTAGGCTGAAGAGTAAGGGATGTTGATTAACTATACCATCACAATATAAATCAGTTCTCTTTTTTTAAATGGAGGCTTTGCATATGTAATTCAATATAGAAATACACAGTATAGGTAAAGTTACTGTCCAGAATGGAGAAAGTCGCTTGAATCTACAAACAAATTTTCTACCGATCACATCATTTCCAAACATCCCATTAGTTGCAGAGAACAGCATAAGTGACACATTTCCCTGGAAAAAGAATGGAAGGGTGTGACTGAGGCTTTATCAAAACCAAAGCATGTGCTAAGGACCTTCACCCAGGAATGTAAACTTTCTCTTGCTGCTTCCTATTAATAGTGTTAAAAAGCACACCATGGGGCTTTTTTTCTATTAAATATTGAATGAATCTGTGAAGCGCTATGAAATGCTAACCAGAAGGACAACCCAAAATAAATTTAACAACAAGCACAGATCTACGAGGAAAGTCCTTTGTAATGTTTTCCAGGGCACTACACTTTTTGAACACTACATACCGGAAAATGTTATATGGAAGAAACGTCACTTTATGAGCCTTTAGATGAGGCCTTTTCTATTTTAATGAATGTCATATATAAGGAAATGTTCAATATAACACAGTTTCACTGAACTGTATTGGTGGAATAAACTGCAGTCACTTTAAATTTTCGGCTTTAATCTTGTGAGAAATACATTTCTAAATATCTTTGGCAAGATATCCAAGGTTTATTTCCTTCTCAATGTGGATTTTAACTCAAAAAGTCCAGCCAGGCTCACATTTGTGGTACTCTTCAGGTTAATTACAGGCAAAGAAATTGACAAAATATCAAATGAGCGATGAGGATATTTCCATTCAATTATTTTTAAGCACTGAAAAACAGGGTGTGCGTGAATTTTCTCAGTTTTAAATTACTCTCAGCATTTAAAAACCACCTGGATGGGTTCAAGAAGTAATGTGAGGCTGAGAAAAATATGAATTAATGAAGAACACATTTTGGTGATAGGCCTATAAATAAATTGTTTCTGAGCATATAGTTGGCACCCGCAGATTGAATAATGCTAATATAAGCAGACACAGATTTCTAAAGTCTTTTTATGTAAAATGTGGTTAGTTCCTGCTTTCTTTGCTATGCTAATGAATGCCAGGGAGAGTGTAAGCTGTATTTTAACTTTTTGTTTACACCGTTGGACACATGCTGAGAAAGTTCCCACAAAATACTGCTTACCACGTGGACTTAAAATGTCCAAGCTCACGGAATTCATCACATTTTAAAAAATGATTTGGTTTCCCACATTCAAGATAATAGTCCTTCGTTATTTTTAACAACTTTGGCATATAAGATACGTAATAACTGCTTAAATATAATAGCATAGCCTTCGTTACAATAAATCATTAAATTTAATAGGTCTGGATTGCGACGGACTGCTGATTCTTCTAGATGGTAAGATCTTTATCCTCCCTGGAAGCATGCAGGAAAAATCCAAAAGCAAATTTCTTTGAATTTTCAACAGAGGCAGCCTATTTAGGTGGGTTCATTCAAAACCAAAACATCTTTTCCAATCAGGAGAGCAGAAGGCATCATATTAGGAAGAAAATACATGGCAGGTGGAATGTGGAGCAGTCTCCTCACTTCCCAGGACAGCAACGATACAACCGTTTGAAATGTAGCAGGAGCGGAGACAAAGCAAAATGAAAGACACCAGCACGTCACTTCGTCTGTTGTCAACATGCTTTCACATTTCATTTCATCTAATATTCCTCATAACAACCCACGAAGAAGATGAGGCCAGCAGGACCACCCCTAGCCCTGAGAGCTGAGGACTGATACAGGCTCACATACCATATCTAAATATTTAAATTTTACAGCAAGCTCACAAGCGGTTAAATAAAATATTTAATATGTTCTCTTCCCCTGCTTTAACAAATATATCTTCCTAACAACAAAATTGAAAAATCCATGTAAAACCGCAGTTTATATAAGACTGAAAGTTGGTAAAGTATCAAAGAAAACTGAATTTAACTTTTATTGTGCATATTTGAGTGTTCTGTTGATGCGTCAGCAATGTTTGGGTGAGTGATAAAACAGAAATAACATAAACCATTTTAAAAATTGTATATTTATCTCATAGAATTTCTGCAAATTCGGTAATTGTGTTGCTGTAATCAAGGTTTCCACATAGTTGGTTTCTATTGGAAGCCAACTCAGACAACCTTTCTGGAGTCATTATAGTTCTTGAGTAGTTTTTTATTCATTAATATGGAGAAGTTTTGTTCTGCTAAGGCAATAGCAACTGAAATTTTTAATAAGAATTTAGAGCAATCTTTAAATTTGGAAATGGAATATGAAATAACAAATCATGTTCAACATTATAATAGGGATGCAGGTGATAAATTATTATCCCAAAAAATTACAAAATAGTTTAATTACAAGGTATAAATCTCTGTCAGTTTATCAGATTTTCAAAGCATCTTAAAGCAGTATCCAGAGCCATACAATCTCTCTTAGGTTCTTCTTCTTTTAAAATTGTCACTGCAAGGATATTACAAACAGAAGTGAAAATAGCAGTATGTTACTCAGTTTGCTCTGGTCACTTTTCAATTGAGACCATAACTTGCCTTCTAATGGCCAGAAAATATGCTTTATAGAAATTAGTTTTGGAAATGCTTGTACATAAATCTTTTTCTGTGTAGTCAAGAAATATGTTCATTTCTTGTAATTTCCTTCTGTTTTAATGAAACGTCACATTTGTTGCATATTTAACATGTAGTTTCTTGCAATTTGAAAAAATAATTTTCTCCCAAGTTTTGTTTTTTGAGTTTTTCAATCCTTTCAAAAATGAAGTAGCCAAACACATCTTTTCTGTGTTGTTGGTCATTATCTTCTGCTAACATTATTAATAGCAAGCAACACGGACAGTCCACATTCAAAATTAAATTTATAATTTGTTTTCCACCAAAACTTACAATTTCATTTTTATTTGAGGAGTTTCTCAACACAGCTTTTGAAATCCAGTTAAGCTGAGTAATATTTACTTTTTTACGTGTTTTTTTCTCTCACTTTATTATCCAAGAATTCAATGATCCAATTTGAATTCTCCATCCAAGAGAGAAGTCGTATTTTTCATTATTTTTTATTCATACTACATCTTTAACCATTCCATTAACAAATTTGGAAATTATTTCTAATAAATCTAAAAATTTTCCATGTTTTTTGTAAATGTTAGGAAGAGGTTGATAAAACAGTACAAACTTTCAGTTATAAAATGAATAAGGTCTCAAGATCTAATTTATAACATGGTGACTACTGCTGACAACGCTATATCATATAATTGAAATTTGCTAAGAGAGTAGAACTTAAATGTTCTCACCAAACATACATATCTACGTGTATGTATAATATATATTATATGTATAAATATGAGAGTTGATGGATATGTTAATTAAGTAGATAGGAGGAATCCCTTCCCCATGTTTACATATATCACATCATCACGATGTACATTTTCAATATCTTACAATTTTATTTGTCAATTACACTTCAACAAAGCTGAAAAAAATTAGTGCTGTAATAAGCATCATTGTACTTTGCTAAATATTGGACACATGATATCTTTCCTTAATATTCTTTTAGAACATTACAACAGTGTTGTATATTCTGTTCTATATTTACTTCTTTGTTGAAAAATATCAATTGTCATTTTTTCTTTTTTTTTTTTGGTTCTAGTATTTGCTAATTTTATGTGTGTGACAGTTCGTGTTCTTTTAATCGAGACCATGTTTCCAATCACAAATATCTTCATTGGTCAAAGCCAATTAAGAACATTGGTTGCGAAATATATAGCAGGAGTAACAAGATACTTTGTCTTTGAACTTACAATATAACAGCTGCTTTCTCAGTTTGAAAGAATTTGGGTCTAAAACGAAATATATGAAGCACAGAGGATTTTTAGGGCAATGAAACTATTCTGGGTGATGCAATAATGATGGATACATGTCATCATAGGTTTGTTCAAACCCATAGAATGTACAACACTGAGAGTGAACCCTGACGTAGACTATGGACTTTGATGGATAGTGATGTGTTAATGTAGGTTCATCAATTGTAACAAATGTAGTGCTCTGGTGGGGATGTTGATAATGAGGGAAGCTATGGACCTGTGGGCACAGGGGGTAGATTGTACCTTCCACTCAATTTTGTTGTGAACCTAAAGCTGCTCTAAAAAAATAAATATAAATTTTCTGCCACGTTTATCCAATGGAAAACTGTAATCATTAATTTGAATCAGATTGTGCTTTGCTAGAAACATTCTCATTTGTGTCAGGATATGACAGCCGTTTTCCAGAATCATCATCCAATAAACAGAGTAAAGTTCCAGAGGTTTTGACTTTCTTATCCAATTTGCAGATTTTATGAATGTAGTTTTCTTCAGCTTCTAACAAGCATGCCAAAGTTATATTTGCTCTTTCTGAACTATGAATTTGATATGAATATTTTTTCTTTCATTTTAATTGTTTTGAGCAGGGGTTAAGGCTTCCTTTAATGAGAATTTGACATTGCAGAAGCTTTATCTGACCAGTTCCAGTTGTAGATTTGATGAGAATAATTTTCTTGCTCATTTTCATTGAATCTTCTTTAAATAAAGAATTTATAATGTCTTGCTTACAAATTTTTTGTGGGCCATGCTGTCTAGAAGTCTGCTCACTTTCCTAGCTTCCAGTTATTTAAATCCGGAGCACTAATTTGAAAGGTTTCTCTCTCTTATTACTTTTTAGTTTTTATCCTATTTTAAGTTCTGCTTTTGTATTTTATATTTTTATCATGATTCAGATTGTACACATTCTCAATGGTCTAAAGCAGGAGAGAGCAAATTTTATCTGTAAGGGGTCAGATACTAATTATTTCTGGCTTTGTAGACCATGCAGTATCTGTAGCAATCACTCAGCTCTGATGTTATAACATGAAAATATCCATAGACAATACATAAAAATATGGGCATGGATATATCCCAATAAAATTTTACGTAAAAACAAATAGTGGACCAGATTTGACACACAGGTACCGCTGATCTAAAGGAATAAAGAATAAAACATTGTTTTCAAAGTGTAAAAACATTCCAAATGTAAATAATGTAGAACTATTTTTCATGTTTCTTATTTTTCCTCCAAAATATTCAAACTAATATATTAAAATTAAAAGACAAAATAAAAATTATAATCAATATCAAAATTTAAATGAGGAGATAGTAAAACTGAAATTTTAATTTAATTTTTGAAAATATAAATGCACCTTATTAAATATTTTTATAAAAGAAAAACCATGCACAATCAAAATGTTCAATGTCCATCTAGCTGCCAATGTAAAGAGACAACATCACGAGAAAGACAAATACTGTATCACTTAAATGTGAAATCAAAAAACCAAAGTCGAACTCAGAGAATCAGAGAGTAGAATGGTGGTTTGCTAGGGGCGGGAGGCTGGGGGAAATGGGAGATGTTAGTCAAAGGACACAGACTTCCACTTATGGGATGAATAAGTTCTGAGGCTCTAATGTACAGCATGGCGATTATAGTTAACAATACTGTATTATATACTTGAAATTTGCTAAGAAAGTAAATCTTAAGCAATCTCACCAAATAAATAAATAAGGAAACTATGTGAGCTGATGGACGTGTTAACTTGGTTGTGGTAATTATTTCATAGTACATACATATATCAAATCATCACATGGTACACTTTATATATATACAATTTTATTTGTATATACATATACACAATTCAGATACTATGTACCATTGTTGTGCATACCTCACTAATTTATGACAACCTTCAGATCCAGGAATTAGAACACAAACATATGGCAGGCTTCGGCTGTCATAACAAAAAAACACAGGCTGGGTGGCTTAAATAACACAAATTTATTTCTCACAGTTCTGGAAGCTGGAAGTTCCAGATCGACATCCAGCAGGGTTTGGTTTCTGGTGAGGACTCTCCTCCTGGCTTTGGACAGCTGTCTTCTTGCTGCGGTCCTCACATGGCCTTTCCTCTGAGCCCATACAGAGGGAGAAAGAGATAGGCCAGTCTGGTATCTCTCCTGATGATGGCACTAATCCTACCTGATCAGGGGCCACCCATATGTGCTCATTTAACCTTAATTACCTTCTCAAAGGCCCTGTCTCCAAATACAGTCACATTGAGAGTTAAGGCTTCAACATAGGAATTTGAGGGGACACAATTCAGTCCTTAGCAACAAGAAAAAGCAAGAATATAGACACTCAGCGCTACTGGGAAACAAATGTTTTGTTATTCAAGAAAATGCTTGGGGCCCCGCCCCGTGGCGCAGCGGTTAAGTTCGCACGTTCTGCTTCAGCGGCCCAGGGTCCACCAGTTCCGATCCCGGGTGCGGACATGGCAACACTTGGCCAGCCATGCTGTGGTAGGCGTCCCACATAGAAAGTAGAGGAGGATGGGCACGGATGTTAGCTCAGGGCCAGTCTTCCTCAGCAAAAGGAGGAGGATTGGCGGTAGATGTTAGCTCAGGGCTAATCTTCCTTTAAAAAAAAAAGAAAGAAAGAAAGAAAGAAAATGCTGTATTAATGTTACCTGATAGAAAGGATCTGGAAAGTTCATTTATTTTTGCTCTACCTAAGTATTTTTATCCCACACTTCCAAAGCAGAGTCTGTCTCTGACATTGGTAGTGACACAATCCACCGTCCTTCATGGCATTAGGACACTAGAGCCTTTTGTTTCATGGATACAGGGCAAGACAACTGAAGAAGCATTTCTTTGGAATCAAACAGTGTTTATGATTTACAGGATCCTCTAACAGGTGGGCCCAGGTCAGGGGCCCCTCTGGCCTTATCTAAGACGATCATTTCTGCAAGCATTGTACATATGAATGGAAGGAGACCAAGCAACTTGTTTAGCCTTGAAAAGTGTTTCAGTCAGAACTAGGGCTACATTACATTTTTAAAACCATATTTACCATTCATGGCAGGACATCAGTTCCTTATATAGATCAATATTAAATATGTTTGGGCTAGGATAGAGGTTTGAAACTCATTGTGTGGTAGCAACTTGAGTAGTAGTACCCAGCACAGATTAAGGAATCAATGAATATATGTTGGAAAAAAATGAGTGAATGAATGCTTATATAGCCCTAAAACTTATAAATTTATGAAAACATTGTAGAGTAGTAGCCATTTTATAGTTGAATAAACTGAGAAGAGAAAGTCAATTATGGCCCAGAGGAGGACTTCATAATTATTGATTCATTACAAATATCACATAACTACTGTTTTTAATATAGCGGTCCTTGATTATTTTGTCTTAGATGTCAAAATTATGAATCCAAGAAATAGTAGTCTTTCAACACACAGGATTGAGCAGCCTTCTGGGAAAGACTTCATCCCGTCCATTATTCCCTATCAGAGCTAGTAAAAAAATTGGCCTTCAGAGGAGGGGGACCTCGGAATAGAGGTTTAGAGTTGTGGAACACAGCAAAGCTTTGGTCACTAAGAATTCTTTGTATCCAGTGTCTACCACCACCCAATGGTGGCAGCCATGGGGCTTTGGAGGGGACAGGTGTGGACAGTAGTGTTGCCGTGGAAGGATCTTGAAGCATGAGCACCAGAAGCAGTTTGGGATGCTATGTATTGAGCCTAGTTTGTCACTCATAAGATTCTCGTATCGCTAACAACAAGAAAGTGGATGATGCACAGTCATGAAATTATCCTACATCCCTGATGAGCCCCTTATTTCTTTTTTTATAACTAAGTATAATATAAATTAATTTGAGGATAAATTCTTCTATCCCCTTACCTATAGCCCCTCAAAATTAAAAAAATAAAGACTCTCAAGTAAGACACTGCTTAAAAAGTTTTTAAATGCTTATAAAGGAATAGTGGGGGAAATCCTGGCAGAGGGGAGCATTTACTTTGTGGTACTAGTGTGGACAGCGATTTAATGGGAAATTATAGCCTTTTGGGAGCTGAGTCATAAAAAAAAGTCTTCCAAAACACCAGGCTCAAATTATTATTATTTGCAGAAGCAAAATAAAAGAGAGAATCGAAAATGTTGCCAGTAACAGTCAGTCCGTTACTTTTGGTTTCTCCATAAGAGCTTATGCTGAGACAGGTAACACAGCAACTAAATTACAATTGTCTCTAATTGTGATTGAGAGAACTGGGAACTTAATCATGTCTTCTAAGTAATGGTTTGTTCTTTCAGGTTCAGAAAATTTAGGTCAGACTCAAATGGATCCTCTACTTATCATTGATCTAATTGAATTTGCCTTTTAAATAAAGAAACTCATTTCACTAATTGAAAGAGTTTGTTTTGCTACTTCTGTATTGCCATAGAAAACACAAGTACACACAGACACACACTGAGACAAGATAGGAAAACATCTGTCTGTTTCATTGATTTGATCTCATTAGGCTTTTAAAAGGATAAATATATCTAGATGGACTCAACATATGCGTCAGAATTATTTTGGCTTGTTTTTCAATGCATTTGAATTTGAAGAGCATAACGTATAGCACTAAGATTACCATATAGTGGTGAGAAGTCTTGAAACAAGGTTTTATCCTAAGGAAAAAGTTTATTGGGTGATATCCATTTTTAAATTAAAAACCATAGAATTGTTAACTTTTAAAGTGCTCTCACGCTATTGGAAATGTTTTGAATTCAGCTGGTTAAAACTTTTCAACTTTAGAACCTAAATTTTAAAAAGCTATTGCTTTTGCTACTCAGACTATGCCCAGAAGGAAACTTTAAAAGGAGAGGATTGCTTTTCTTTCTTATTTTGAGGTTGTCGTGTAGTGTAGTGTAAAAACTCTGGACTGGTGTAGAGATACCCGGGTTCTAGCTATTCTTCTCCCGCTAAATGTGTGTCTTCGCACTTTCCAATGTACCTACTTCCTCTTCTAGAAAATGAAGTGGTTAAATTGTCAGTGAATTTTCATGTCCTGTAGCGCCTTAAGGATTCCAGGAGAAGCCTCTGACACTGTGAGGGCAGGGGGGTTAAGGATTCTTACACCTGCCACCCTTCAACCAGAGCAGCTTCAGTTTTATCTGTTTTATATATTGGGTGCCCACCTTCTTATAAAATTTCCCTTGAAGAAATAATTCTATGCAAAACAAAAAGAGATTGAAAGTTACTTGACAGGATGAACACTAAGGCCTACCAAAAGAGTGTTCTAAGCTTATAAACTGCTAAATTGCTTTTAAAAACTGGAGACTTCTGGATATATTATCCAGATTCAAACCAGCTGTGAATCAGTTAGGATTCTCAGTTGCAGACAACAGAACTCACTTAAACTCTAGTTTAAACAGAAACAGGAATTCCTTTCTAAAAGGAACTTACATAGCTGACGGACTCTGTGGGAAGGGGAGAAAGTAAAACCTAGAGGCTATGCAGCGAGATACAACCCCAAACACATATAGACTATCGTTCTGTAGAAAATTCCATTGCCAACACCACTAGGCATAGAAGCTGCAGCTCACACCTCTGGCACTGGACTTTGGCCACTAGAACAGCCACCACTGTTGCCTTTACACAACACACACATACGCACACACACACGTGCCTCCGAGTACATACTTCCAGAGGCTGCTGTTTTCTGATTCAGAGTATTGTGTGGGTGCATCTACTTGGTGCCTCAGCTGCAAGGGAGGATTGGAAATCAAGTATCTGATTTGCCTTCTTGGGGAAGCAAGATTCACAAGCAGGAAGTTCCCCCAGGGAGGGTGTTCAAAAGGTACTGAGCGGTAGAAGCATTTCTCCATTTCTCCTTTTAGTCACGAAATTTTTGCTGTGCCTGCAACGTGCCTGGCACTTTTCTGGGTGCTGGGATAAGACAATGAACAAAATAGACAATGTCCCTCTGTCAGAAAATTTTACATTCTAAAGGAGCACACAGACCGTGAACAAGGGAACAAATATATGTTCAATATGTCAGATGTTGAGTAAGTGCCAAAGAGTAAAATAAGCAGGATAAAGGGATGGAGAACGATGAGCAGGAGCCGTCCTGACAGGGGAGTCAGGAAGGCATCACTAAGGAGATTGCCCTTGAGCAGTGCAGAGTACATCACCGAACGCACGAAGGAAGGAAGTTATGCAGATATCTCAGGGCCGAGCATTCCAGGCAGAGACAGCAGCACACAAAAGCCATGAGGTGAGGCAAATATGTTCCACACACTGATAGTACTCTCACAGACCCTTCAGGAGAATGTGCAAAGCCCAGAGTCAAATAATATGTTATCTCATATTCCTAAGAGCTTGAATATTTTTCCAAACTTAAGCTTCCCAAGTCACAACTGTGAGGCCTCACGAGGAACTTGTGTATATCCAAGGCAACCGAAGGAAGGCAGCAGGAGGAAGCAGAGGTGCTGCCACCATAGACACAGACGGTGCAGCTGCACACAGCAGCAGATTCTGGGTCAGCAAGCACAAAACCCAGAGTTGGGGCGCTGGGTCGAATTCTATTGTAGCTGCTACAGCAGCACCTTATAAACAGAGAGATGTTCTTACTGCCAGAGACCTGCATCAGAGTATGGAAGAAAACACCTGACAATGGACAACACTCCCCAGACACTGACACCAGCCCATTCTGTAGAGTAGCAAGATCAGCATTTGTACAAAGCAGCAAATGACCTTCTGTGCAACATGTAGTAGGTAGATATAAATCCCGCCCACAGCTTAACATTATTTAAGTATACATAACACATCCATTCTCATACACATGTTCACTTGCTCACTCTACTAGTAGGTGCTCAGTTAGGAGTTTGAGAAACTCAGTTGGAGTTGAATGAAGTCAGAAGAGGGAAAGGATATTTGGTAAGAGTAATGTGAAATCTCAGAGAAACCAAGGACAGGAAAAAGTTGGAAAAAGAACTCAAACCTCTAAGGGCTCACTCTCTCCCCCATTCCTCTCTTCTCCTCTCTGTGCATCTGCCTCATTTCTTTTTTTCTCTCTGTACGTTGGTTTCTGTTTTTCTGGTGGGAAACATGGCAGCCAACAGCCCTCAGCTTTATGTTATAATAGTGGAATCTAAAGAATTCTCTTACTCAGTTCCAGTAACAGGATTTCCAATGATGGATCCTTTGATATAATAAAGACTATATCTGGTCTTTGTCCTTGGTTTCTGGCACAGAGCTTCAAAAATCATTGAAATTTCCTGAATTATAAGTGTCTTTGCTATGTTGATGAAGTGATTCATAGTGGGCACCTAGATAGCTTCAGGATGGAGGCCGGTCACCAGAAAGACTAGACACGTAACTATAGAGTTGACTGGACCTCCAGGGAGGGGATGGGGGCTGGAGATTGAGTATGGTCACATGGCCAATGTTTCAATCAATCATGTTTGCCTAATGAAACCTCAACGAAAACTCTGGACACTAAGGTTCTTCCTGGTTGGTGAACACATTGATATGCTGGGAGAATGAGGCACCCTGACTCCATAAGGAGAAAGCGTGGAAGCTCTGTGTTTGAGACCCATAGAAACCTTGCCCCATGCAACTTTTCATTTGGCTGTTCCTGAGTTATGTCCTTTATAATAAAACTGTAATCTTGAGTATAGCACTTCCTTGAGTTCTGTGAGTTGTCCTATCAAATTCTGGAAAGTGGTGAGCCATAGGAACCCCCAAATTTACATCAGGTCAGTTAGAAGTGTAGGTGACCTGAGAACCCCACTTGCAGCTGGTGTCTAAGGTGAAGACAAGCTTGTGGAGGACTGTGCCCCTAACTGTGGGGTCTGATGCTAATTCCAGGTAGTTGCTGCCAGAACTGAACTGCAGTCCACCCATTTAGGATGGAAACAGAAAACTCTGACTAGCCAAGCCTAATCAATGAAGCTAAATAGTGGGATACTATGATTAGCCCATCTTGGACCATTGAACCAATCAACGGTCACATTTATAAATGTGGCAGCACCTAAGGCAACCATGTGAATTTAGAGGGGAGGAGCAGTTCCTAGAAAAGAGATGCTGAGCAGAGACTATCCTGCTGCTCTATACCCACTGCTCACAGCTTGAACGACTAACCAAGTATGCCATGCATTTCATTCTTAAATCTAGTCTTATCTACTGATAGCTCTACCAAAGCTATAAATTCACGAAATCATTCCATGTGGCTGGAAAGTATATGTAATGCTGAACTTCTAAACGTTAAAACATTTCAAAATGACAAAACAATTTTTAGCAACTAAAACATCTTATATTAAAATTGAGAGTTTATAAATAGTAACCTGACCTTATAAACAACTGGCTATGGATTCCATGTATCTAGAAAATTATTCCATGTTTTTCTCAAGTATATATCTTCTTTGGCACAGTAGATAAGTACCCTCCTAAAGACAGGTCTGAAAATAAATTGTAAAGTCTATTCTGGCATTACATGCCAAAGAGAGGAGTAGTTTCCCATGCAGTATCATGATAATCTATAACATGGTAGCAAAGAACTAAAGTCTTGTGGAGCTAAAAGAATAAAGATGAACACAGTCTATTTTCACTAGTAAGGGGCACGTGAGAAAGAGAACTCTATTACCCTGCTCTGTACGTCCTGCCTGCAGAAGTCTTCCCATGCACCCATGGGTGTGTTCTCTATCTCGCAGCACCCCAAAGCAGTACTTCATGTATTAGCTAGAGACCACTATGTTGTAGTTGCCGGGGAATTCTTCCATTTCCCCCAGGAGACTATACAGGAGTTGAGAACACAGGCTGTCTTGTATTCTGTTTAGTCCTCAAGACCAGCACAGTGCCTAGAACATCTCAGGAGCGCAATAAATATCAGTTATACAGGTGTTTGCATTGTTTGATGGTCTTTGGCAACTGACCTAAACTCTCCGAGTGTTGGTTTGCTTGTGAGTAAAATGAAGGTAATTATAACCCTTACTTCACTGGGTTGTTATGAGGATTAAAAGCCCCATAAACGCTACTGTTGTTGCTGTTGATAACTGTGGCCCAGTCAGCAATCATTATTCACTGATTAGAAGCCATCAGACCCAAAGCAAGCTATTTATAGGTGGAGAAATCACAAGAGAATATTTCACAAGAGGTCCAAGTCACAGTTCTCAAAATAAGCAGCAAATGAAATCTCACTATTCAGACAGCCGTCCCCTTTCCTGGCGTCCCCGCAGTCATTACACCCTGGATATTATTAGAGTTTTTTTAATACACGTCAACTCAGTTATACATTTATATTTACTACTTACAATTCATTTGTTTATAGCAAGTCATCAGCATAATTTATTAGGAGTCAAATTATGTAGTTTTAGTTTACTTTACACTTCATGTTTAGAGACTTTATTACACTTTATTACACTTCATAATACTGAAATAAAGAAAAAGTTCTGGTGATTTTTCTACTTATTTTATTAAACCACTTTGCTCCAGAGTCCTTGGCATTTGTCATTTACCTCTTTAATATGCCAGCTCTGCTCCTCGCTAATTCATATCCTCGATCCTGAGATGTGAGTCAGTAAAACAAACACTGTTAGAAGCAATTTATAACACATAGAGATTAAATTGTGTCATTGAGAAATCATTTTCATGCTTAGACTCTTTATGGAAATCAATAATCATAACATCCCATTCATACCACAATTTTTAAAGAAATAATTTCGAAACACATGAACACACACTTTGGAAAGAGCAAGTACACATGGAGTTCTAGCAGGCAAATAAAATCTCTTGTTAACCAAAAAGAAAAAAAATTTCAGAAAGAACCCTGAGGTTCTTTCTGAGCCAGCAGAATTCTGGAAAATAATGCTACTAAAGAGGATGGTAGGTGCGAGCTAAGAATTAGAACTGTAGTTATACGTGATATCCAAACAATCCACAAGAAAATGAAATGCTTTTTTAAAGTTACAGTCATCAAAGATATATTATTTAATTAGTAAAGGTAATGTCATTCTTTTGAATTTTTTTGGTGAAAAAGGAGAAGAAAACTCGTACTGCATTGAATAAAGGTATTTGACACTGGCCAACTACTAAATAAATTTGACATAAAAATTGAAGTCATTTGAATTATCAATTGCATAATTAGAACTTATACTGGTTTGAAGACACTTTTAGAAGCTTATTAATTCAAAGTGATTTTTTAAAAATCTTCAGTCAAAAATACTATTCCACAATGCCCAGAGTGTAGTGAAATGTGGAGTAAATTGTCTGCCTCTGGGAAGACACTGAAAACAGTTTCATTGGAAACATGTTGATAATGCCTCCACCCTTTCAAATATGCAACTATGAGTTTGTTATCTAAATCACACATTCCATACTTAATTGAGATTATAATCCTAAATCTTTGCTCCAAACAAGTTCTTAGGAAATTATAAACAAGAGTCTGCTTAATTTTGATACAAAGCAAAATGTCACAATTTACTGTCAGTGATCACAGCTTCAGCTCACCAGTGGCATGCTAAACACGTTGCTTCTTGAAAAATTGCCAACTAACATTCATTTTGTGACATATGAATATCGCCAGGGAAATTCAGGACCCTTCAGCCACTTATGTCTCACGTTAATATTCGCAAGTGGTTTTATCGAAGGTGCCAGCATTGCTCCCCATTAAGAGTTGTCATACAATGTTTTATTTTGATATTTTACTTCACTGATTTTCATCATAGTTTCCTACCTAGGTTCCAGACACTATGACTGCATTCATAAACTTGCATATAATATGCATGTGAAATCATATTTCCTTCTTGGACGTGTTAGCAAAATTCCACCAGTCTGTTCCTTTTTAAACTGTTAAGTTTTCCACATTGAAAAGAGAATTGGGTTACAATTACCTACTGTGACTTTTCATCAAAACAACGTTTAAAGTTGTATATAATATTGTTCCATATTATCCCTTGCCTGAGGAGTTTAAAATATTTCACACACCCAGATATTTCTACCATAAACCCAAATCCATATTAAAGCGTTTTAAAGTTAAAAGAAATTTTTAGAGATTTTTCTAGCCTAACCCCTTCATTTTTCTGATAAGAAAGCTCAGCTCAGAAAGATTAGAGGAGCAGGAGGGCCTGGTGGGTGAGAATGTAAACTCTAGGGCCAGGCTGCCCGGGTTCAAGGCTGCTTCCACCACTGCCTCGCTGTGGGACATCGACAATTTACTTCACTTCTCTGTGCTTTTATTTCTGTGTCTGTAAAATTGTGATAATAATACCTACTGTATAAGATTTCTGTGGGAATTAAATAAAATAATACACTCATTGCCATGGAAAACAATTCTTCTCCATTCCCATGATTTCCACGAAGAGGGAATTTCCTTAAATATCCGTGACTATGACGTTGGAAGAGGAGGTAGAATGGTGTAGCCCAGATCCTTTCTCTCCCTTTATCTTAAGACTTCTGCTCTGTTCTATTCATCTTAGGTTGCCCGTCAATGGAAAACTTCACAGTCAACCAGCATGGCCGAAGACGGGATTCAGAAATCCATCTCATTCCAGGGTTCAGTATTTGGAAACCTCTGTGGCCGAGTTATCTGGTGAGATCTCCATGAGTCATAAAGGTGATATTTGGCTCTCCAGCTCACCAGTTTTGTTTTATCTCTCATTTGGTTCAGAACTCTGGCAAGAAAACACCACCATAAAGCACTTAGCTCAGAGTGCTTGACACACCGTGAGCACTCAATTCACATTGGCTGTCACCATGATTATTTCATCTAGCTAAAAGTCACCTATCACATTAGCATCAAAATTAATATTACAACCCAGATCCCTTACTTACAGCGTTAAGATCTCTTTTATGGATAGAAAAAAAGGTGCTTTGACTAACATCTTATGATCATACAATTTTATGTTTCTATCTCACAGCTCTTCAGATTCATTTAACAACCCATCGCTATGCCCTTATTTGAGGCAAATGTTTCCTGCAAATATTTATTAAATATTTTTTGGAATCTAAAAATCAAGTAACATTAATTTATATTCTCATATAAAGTATTTAAATCATATCTTGATATTTTCAGTACAAAAATACGGAAGTGAAAAAATAGCCACAGCTTTCATTTCTCAAATGAATAAATTGCATTTCTTAGATTTAAGTTTTCAGTTTATAAATGCTACATTTCTCATCTTTATAACTTTTGAAGTCGTAATTTTCCCCTTAAATGTGCTATTTACCGCTTCCCACAGTTACTAGCGTATATACGCACCCTACCATAGACCATACCCACAGCTGGAATTTTTTAATCTTTAGTAAATTACTTTTTTGAATGTAATAGTTTTAAAAAAGTCTATGAATGTTTGCATAGAAGAACTTTGAATAATAGATTTTAAGTTTCCTTAGAGCAGTTCCTGGATCTTTTTCATTTGTCTTATTTATCATGAATCACACCATATCAGTCCCCTACTCAAAACTTCCCAGCGTCTTCCCATCACATACGGAATGAAACCCTTTACAGCCCACTGTGAGCTGGCCCAGACTCCTCTCTGACCTCATCTCCAGTGAGCCCGCCCTGCTGCTCCGACTTCCAGCCACAGTTTACCTTCTCACTGTGCCGGGACACGCCTGAGGCACCCCCATCTCAGGCACCTGGACTTGCTCTTCCATCTGCCAGGAACTCTGTCCTGTTAGATATTCGTGTGGCTCACCCCCTAGACTTTTCCCCAGCTTCTTCCCTCAAATATCCCCACATCACATTCTATCACTCCCTATCACTTTACCTTATTTTATTCTTTTTCATACTCTTTATCACTACTTAATAATATTCACAGCTTGGTAATATATACATGTTGGTTATTTATTTACTTATTTATTTATTGTCTGTCCCTCCTACTGAGATGCAAGGGCCATGAAATTAGGAATTTAATTTTTATACCTTTTTCTCAAGCACCTGGCAGATGTTAGATGCTCAAAACTGTGTTGAAATAATAAGCAAGAAATGAATCCTTGTATGTCAATACTTACCACAGTCCCTGGCTTATAGTGAGCACTGAATATGGGATGGTTGAATGAATGACTAAAACAGTTTGCTCAACAAAAAATATTGTACCCAGAACAAAGGCATGACCTGCCTGTCTTCAGACATCTTAGAAACTCACTGGAGAGAAAATAATTGCATGCACTAAAAATTTTAAAATGATATGTAATACTGTGCTAAGCTGCATGTAATCAGTTCTACAATAATTGTGTCTGAATCAATGATACAGCTAATAAGAGCGTGATTGCTCAGGAAGCAGCATTTGACGAAGCCTGGAGTTCTCAAGTCAGGCCTCACTGGGCAACAACCTGAGATGGATCTTAAAGGACTTATGAGTTTTGGGTAGGTAATGCGGAGACGTTACAGAGGAGAACATCGCAGTAAGAGAGAAAAGCCAGTTCTCGATGGAATTGTATTTTCTTAACAACACATTTTTTCAAGTAAAAGTTTTCCAATTTAAGTATATAATGAATATTAAATTGTATTTCCCTGGCAATGTTGAGATTCTCATGATTTGAAGTTTAGAATTATGAAATAAAAATTAGTAGAAGTTAATTATAATAACTCTCATCTCTACTTATGTGCACAATTATTTTTGCTTAAAGTAATTTAATCAAAAGTTAGTATCAATATTAGTAAATTATACCTATTTAGAAAACTAAAATGCTTTTAGAAGAAAGGTTTTTAATAAATTGAAGGTACAGGAAGGGCGTTGGAGTGTCTTAACGTGACCATATCCATAAAACATGTTTTTTTATGATTACGAGATAAGTTATTGAAGATATTTTCAGAAATACTCATTGTCTCAGACATACACATTGTCTTATCCTGTACTTGAATAGTAAGTGGCTTAAAAGGTATTTTTGCTTGCTTGTAATTCAAGGCAGTAAAGCTGCTTATCAAGGAACGGTACTCCAATGTTATGAAAGAATTAGCGTAGGTTCCTAAATTTCAGTAGGCTAGGCTTTAGTGAAAGGGTCAGGTCAGTATGTAATTTGTAGGAATTCATACTTCATATGCTGTAGCCTCATATTGAAGTTTTGATGCTGTTTGACGCTATTTACCAAGTTAGAACCTAACTGCTATCAGCAGGACACAGCACTGCCTCTCAAGGGAGTGAGTCAAGTCCTGAACAGAGACGCTGCTGCCATGACGGTAAATGACTTCCCAGGTTACAAATAAAACCATCGCAAAAGAAATGGGTCTGAAGTGCACAATATCTCTCGCAAAACCGAAAAATAAAATCAGTTGAAAAATTAGTCTCTTGCTGAACTGCAAGAATAAATTAGTAAAATAATGGCCCCACTCAAAAAATAGTAATGGGTACCTGTTTCTAATTTCTTTTTTTCCTCTTGCCAGTGAATATTTTGAAGCTAGAAAAGTGAAATAAGCTATTTTAAAAAGAAATTCAATGTGTCTACCTTAACTTGACATTATAAAAGGACAAATGGAGCAAATGAAAGATATCTGTGAGAAGACTCTATCTAATGAAACAGTCGTTTTAAGGTCCCTCTACCCTCTACTGCTGGGAGAGAAGCTTCAAGTCTCATTTACATGGCCATGCATGTTAATTAGTTTTCAGTCAGTCCATCATCAAGCATATGGTGGGGGCAGGAGTGTCTGCCTTGTTTGAGGCTACTTGAATTCTCTGGTTTTAGTAGGTATTAAGATGGCAGGAATGGTAATGGCCGAGTAGTCAATCAGAGCTAAAAACTACACTTTCACAACTGAACAGCTAAATCTCAATTGCATCAATCTGTTTATTGCAATTTTCAAACTTGTTGACAACTATCATATAGATGAATGTTCAATGAATACACTTAATTTGTTTGAAAAACAAAGACAATAAGATGATAGCAAAGCAAATCAGAAAACATCCAAATGCATTCGACTCAACAATTTGGAAAACATTGCTATACATAACATTTGGCATGGAGTTTAGGATAACACCTGGATTCAAGCTCTAATAATACTATTCATGAGCACTGTAGCATTTAATATTCCTAGATTCCTGTCCTTACTGGAAAAAGAGGATAAAGTTCTAACTCACAGAATTGTTGTGAGAATCAAACAAGCTGTTTCAAGCGTTTGTTGAGACAAGGTGTGCTTGCAAAAGCACTTTAGAAATTGTGAAGTGCTAAACACATAGTAATTATGAACACATTTTATTATTTTTGCTTTTTTATTTGTGCCTAAGGTATGCAGAATTAGATTAATCATAATTCGTACTTCATAGCACACATTCATCATTGGTCCAGGCTTGGCCCACTTTTAATTAGTTGGCTGATGATTTATTTAGCATTTTTAATAATGTAATAAGTATTCATGAAATCACCACTCAAAACATGTTAACACCTTGATAACACATAGCCCCATCTCCCATTTCTTGCCCCCTCCTCACTGAATCCCATGTACGTCATTCCCTTGCTTTACATAGTCTGATTGAATTGGTGTATATTTTTTTATTTTAATAACAATCTATTTAAATGTTCTTTTAGTTTTTATATAAATAATTATCTACAAGTAATGACAGTTTTATTTCCTCCTTATGCCTCTAAATCTTTTTTTCTTATTGCACTGACTAATAGCTACAGAAAAATGTTGAAAGCCTCAAAACCGATGAACTGAGTGTCCGTGGTAAGATTCTAGCAAATGGACAAAAAACAGACCCATGAAAAGAAGAACATAATTAAAATATTATTTATTTTAGAGACCGCATTTCTATGACTACATTTGAAAGATTGCATCTGACTGAGAAAATTGAAGTAATCCAAAAAGAACTTCTACAAACTTCCACCAACACATCTACCCACCTGAATTAGTTTGCTGGGGCTTCCATAACAAAGTACCACAAACTGGGTGCTTAAACAACAGAAATTTATTTTCTCACAGTTCTAGAGGCTAGAAATCCAAGATCAAGGTGTGCACAGGTCTGGTGTCTTCTGAGGCCTCTCTCCTTGGCTTGTAGATGGCCGCCTTCTCACTGTGTCTTCATATGGTCTTTTCTCGGTGCACGCATATCCCTGGTGTCTCTTTTCACCTCTTCTTACAAAGACATCAGTCATATTGGACTAAAGCCCCATCCTATAATTTTATTTTACCTTAATTACTTCTTTAAAGACCATATCTCCAAATAGTCACATTCTGAGGTACTGGGGATTAAAGTTTCAGCATATGAATTTAGGAGGGGTGACACAATTCAGCCCATAGCACCACCTATGAGCATTTGTGCCCCAAATAATACTTTTATGTTCCTTCTACAGGGTAGATTCAGCCCCACATCAAGGGCCCGCAGTTTGTTTGCATTGCAACTCCCCCATTCCCCTCAGGCAGACAACCTTGAGCAGAGCACAGTCTGCACAGTCGTAGGTCATGGCCCAGTCTGCACCCAAATACTCTGCTTCCCACCAGGTACTATAGAAGGACACTCTGTCCTCTTAGCTAAAGCTGATCCATCCACTTGTACACTTGATCCTTACTCTTTTGCCTAGTCAAGGCCACACTGGCAATGCTCACCTCTCTATGCTATACTATCAATTTTTTTCCTCTCTAACTAATCATTCACTTCAACATACAAATATGTTGTTATTTATCCCATCTTTAATCCTATCTTTGACTCCACTTCCCCTTCCACCAGCTACCACCATTTCCCTGCTCCCTTTATGATAAATCTTCTCAAAGAGTAGTCTCGAGTCACTATTTCCAATTTGTCCCCTTACATTCTCTCTTACCCTACCTGTGACAGACTTGATGTCTCTCCTCCCTGTGAAAAACCATTCTCCTCAAAGTCACCAAAGACCTCCATTGCTAAATCTAAGGATCAATTCTTTTTGCTCATGTTACTTAACCCATCAGCAGCATTTGATACAATTGATCACATTGATATTGATGTTTGATATTCTTTTTTTTTAACTCAGCTTCCAGGGTACCACATTCTTGGATTTCTTCCCTCCTCTCTGGTCACCCCTTCTCAGTCTCCTTTTCCAGTTCCTCCTCCTCTCCGTGATCTCTTAATGCTGACATCCCCCAGAGCTCAGTCATTGAACGTCTTCTCTTTTCTATCTAGATTCACTCTCTTAATGAGCTCAGACTCACAGCTTTAAATACTATCTATACCACAATGACTCCCAAATTTTCTGTCTCTCTAAATAAACTCTAAATGTGAATATCCAACCTTCTATTCAACATTTTCTCTTGGATGCTGTGGTAGGCAGAATTCTAGTTGTGACCTCTAGTTGTTGAGAGCACCCCTACCTGACAGCCAGCAAGGAAACAGGGATCTCAGTCCTACCCCCACAAGAAACTGAATTCTGCCAAGAACTTAAATGAACCTAGAAGAGGATTGTTCCCCAGAGCCTACAGATAAGAACTCAGCATGACTGACACCTTGATTTCAGCCTTGTGAAACCCTGAACTGAGAATCCAGCCATGCACTGCCTGACTTCTGATCTACAGAGCTATGAGTGGGTGTTATTTTAAGCCATTACACATCTGGTAATTTGTTACACAGGAAAAAGAAGGAAAAACAACCAACTCCACAAACGTGTAATAAGCACCTTGAGTTCAACATTTCCAAAGCTGATCTTCCCTCCAAACTGGCTGCACCTCATTCTTCCTCATCTTCTTGATGGCACCTCCTTCCTTCCAGTTGCTCAGGCCAAAACACCTGCATTAACCCTTGATTTCTCCCTTTCTCTCATAACCCATATCTAAACTGTCAGGAAATCCTGTTGGCTCTGCTTTCAAAATATATCCAAATCTTAACACTTCTTACCACCTCCACTGCTACCACTTCTGTCCAAAACACCATCATCCTCTCTCACTTGGATGACAGCAACAGCCTTTTAATTGGACTCCCCTGCCTCCACCTTACCCCAAGGTCTGTTTTCACCATGGTGGCCAAAGGAGCCTTTTAAAAACTGTAAGTCAGATCACGTGACTCCTCTGTTCAAAACGCTGCAGTGAGTCCTCATTTTACTAAAAGAAAGCACTTATGACAGTGAAAAGAGAGACAGGCCTTATCCTGCCCTCAAATAGCTTTAATCCTGCTGCTAGTATTCTGAAGAGAGAAAAATCAAGGATGGAGGTATGTCAACAGTGGTTCCAACTGTTGACATACCTGTTGGAAAATTTTACTTCCAACCGTAGATCTCTTTTCATGAGACAAATTTATAAACAAAACTCAGTGAAAGAAAATCTCCTGAATATCCCAACACTCTCGAATTTTCTGAGAATCTGAGAATAATAAGAGGCCTAGATGTTCTCTGCCTTGAAATCTTCCATTGGTAACTGTTGTGATTTAAAAAAAAAAAAAAATTGGAATTGTTTCCAGCACCTCTGCCACTTCTCAGCCGCAGGACCCTGGCAGGTCAGTCAGCCTCTGAGGTTCAATTTCTCATCTGAAATGGGAGTTAGTAAGGCCTGCCCTGCCCAACTCCCAGGGCCACTGCAAGAATTAACTGAGATTCTCACGTTTGGGGAAAATTTTATAATGAAAGAGCTCTGTACACATGTATATCCTTATTATTAACAAAACTATTTAGCAGGCTCCCTGGTGAATGAGCGGCCTCTCAGCACCTCATCACTCCTCCTTGCAGCCAATGAACCTCCCTATAAAATTACAAAGATTTCCAGACCTGCAGGTGACCCTTAGGCTTGGGTGCTCATTGCTTACCCTGTGACCAAGTAATGAAGAGCAAGTTATGGCTCGTAAATTTTCAGAGCTGTCTTTTTCCTGCAGAATTTGAAACTAAGGCGGAATGGGGGATTGGGGCTATTTGGTAAATACAGCCATTCCTTCCGCTTACACAGGAATCCCAGTGTTCAAATGTCAGCTAGTATTACCAACACATTTCAGTTCCTGCCTTCCTTCATTTCCACATCCCCAGCCTTGCTGAGAAAAAAGTTACAAAGCCACTCTAAGAAAGAGCAGAGCAATCATCTTGAGGAAAAGGGGCATTGTAAGAATGTGCTCTGGGTGTCTGGGTAACTCTGGTAGCTCAGTGCTCAGTTGTGAGGTATTTCTGGCCCACTGCACTCCCCCGGCACTGCTCTCACATGTGGTGTACCTTCCCAGCATGGTTCGGATAATATTATGATAGACATGAAGGAGAAAACACAGCCACTAGGAGGGAAGTCTGAATTACCAAGCAGGAGTAATAGGATCTAGGCAGCCATATTTTTGATTCTGATAGATCACACCTTGACCACCACAAATGCGCAAAGACCTCAGAAATCTTGATAAGAGTAAATATCCATAAATCTTTTCACAAGGTGTACATTTTTTTGTATCCCTCCACCTCTGAACTTTGCCCACAGTAGGTGCTTTGTGTAGACTTGCTATGTGAGATATCTCTGTTTCCCCCAAGACCTATGCTCCACCATCTGGAGCTTGATCTCTACGCAGAGAGGTTGACTTGTGTGGATCACAGCTTCCTCTGACTTCTAGTTGGGTCCAGGCAAGGCAGAGGCCTGACCAGGAAGAGCAAAAGGAAAAGGAGAGTGAGATCTAAGGATGTATCCTCCTGACTCTCGCATTGGGGGGTCACCTCAGGCTGCTGTGTCTCTCAGTCAGGGTCACTGCTCCTCTCAAGGTATCACTGCCCCTCCCTGTACTACTTTCTCCTAGCATGCCCCCCTACCTTATCCCTTTGTGACAGCTCTGTTATGCATGGCCCTGAGAGTACTGCACCGTCCCTGTCATTTCCCTACGTCCTCACCACAACTTTATAAAACTTATTAAACCCTCCTCGCATTCTCCATTTTGCCCGTGGCATCTGTTTTTCGCTTGATCCCTGACTGATGCACTTGCTGAATTAAATGAGCATGTCCTAAATATTTCTTTATTTCATTTACCAGACACGTGACTAAAGAAGAGCAGCTCAGTCGAGAATTCCATCTAATTTTAGCATATCCTATATAAGAAAGGTGTCTTCATATTTTAGTAAGTATATCCTTCAAATCTCAGCTTAAAGTTCCCTTCTTCAGCCCTTCATTCCTCTGCCCACAATCTCTCTCATCGCATCTTGCTTTTTTTAATATTGCTTACCACAGTTTGTTGTTATATACATTTGTTTGTTTCTGTGTTTAATGCTTGCTAACACTAGCCCTTCAGCTTCATGAAGGCAGAAACTATGTTCATTTTCCTCAGCACTACGTTTCCTAGCAAGTCACCTGGCATGTGGTAGAAGCCCAATAAGCATGTGCCGAAGGAGTGACTGAGTTAAACAAATAGATAAGAGGGAGAAAGGCCATCTGATTCCTCATGCCAGACGCGTCTCAACCTCAACACCTCTTCAATTTGCCCCACCCCCCAACATGGGCCTGGATTGCCATCCTCCCTGTTCATTGCCTTTCCCAGTACGATCATCCCACAGAACCTCAAGCCCTTATTAATCTCTCTCTCTACTCCTATGAGTGAGTGCTTCTTTCCCAAAATAAACTGTAAGTTTCTAGAATATTGAGTCCATGACTTAGATTTCTTTTGTATCCCCCATGACACACTTTAAATAAGAAAATCTAGAACTGAGTCTGCCCTAGGCCAAGGGCTCTCTAAAATGGTATGAGAAGTATACAGCTGACAAAAGGGCTCAAAATAACTTATCAGAAGTAATTTACATAACTGCCGGATGGATATACGGTGTCTGTGACTCATACCTCATTTCAATTATGAGCCTTCTATAGTACATAGTCAAATGTCTTTCAGGCCCTGCATCTCATTCCAGATAATTCAGCTACACAATCTTTTGATGAAACAGAAATGCCCCTTACCCAAAAAATGTTTATATCCCAACAAAGAAAAACACAAAACTCTTTAGAAATATTTAAATCTACTCCAGTATTCTAGAGTGTTTGCTATGCATGTAACCACCACTTGGGAGTTCTGCCAAGGTGATCATTTCTCCATCTTTAAGTTTTGTCATTTCCCCTTCTATATCCTCCAGTTAGAAAATTATAGATGCAGTTTTCAGATAAACCAAAGTCTCCAGTAAAACAGAGAGGAAAAACAGCACAAAATCTGACAGCATTGTATATCTAGCAAAAACTTTGGATACAGCATAATTTAAATCATGGATTTAATTATCCATTAATTATGTGTTTAATAATTAAATCATGTGTTTAGTTATCTAATGATTCCAATATAACTATATTTTGTATTGAATTCTTGAAAACTTCCCTTATCTGCATATCCTCCCACCCTCTCTTGGAAAAATATAAGCAATTAATAATATTTTAATAGTCAAGCTAATTTTGGAGTTGATGACAACGTGTGAACTAAAGGACCTATCTTAATATGAAGATACCCTTCTAAAATAGAAACTTGAAACTTTGAGAAGAATTTATTGAGAAGTTTATTACATTCCCTCGTGTTTTATCTCCTTTCTGTTTCCCATAAAAGTGCACGATTAGAAGAGAAACTGACTCTGCTTACTCTGTCCTAGAAATGGTTTGGCTTCTTTGAGAAGATTCTCTATAGGAATGCCTAGGATTAAGCATGCTTTGGGTTCTTTTGGTCTGATTTGCAACATCCACAAAAAGCATTTAACTTCTTGCATCCTTATTAAAGTTAAATGTTGTTTGAATATCCCTTGGAATTAATTATTTCTTACCCAAAATCATACAGTACTAGGCAAATACTCAAAAAGTAAATTGCTCAGCCTAAGAAAAAATAAATTCTAAAAGTCTTTTTCTTTTCCAAAAAGGTTAGAATCACAAGTTCAACATAGAATAATAATACATAGAGGAACTGTACCAGTGTGTGTACACACGGTGACAAAGAATACAGAGGGCTGTCCCATTGTGAGACTGTTTAAAATTTGACATGTCTGAACTCTTAACACACTTAGTGAACTTCCGGAATGCTCTACTAGTCATAATTAACCACTAATGAAATTTTACTTGAAAAAAAGTTATGTTACGTTCAAAATCTCTTTAAGTCTGAGGGAGCAAATTCCGTGAGAATGATTACCTTCCTATATAAGACGCTGCCACAGAAAAGCCCAGAAACAAATCTGTCCCCAACAGCTAATAATTCACCTATTATCAAACCCTCTAGAATCGTAATACCTCAGTCCCAACTGTGAGCCTGCAAATATGTGACAAAACAATTGATGAATTGCAGTGACCAGCTGAATTGGTAATGTGCCTTGGGATTCAGGAACTCCACCCACCCTACGTGTGAGAAGAATTTATGAAGATAACATGACACGCTAATATATTTTTACAGCTTAAACAAGATATTCCATGCCATTTTTGAGCACCACACATAGTTTATCAATATAACTCCTAAGACCTTTATCCTCTTTTGTTTCTTTGCTGCTGCACATAATATAATTATCAAAAAAGTGAAGACTATCTGATGAGTAGAAGTATTTGAACCCTAGACAGAAGCTCTTTTCTTCCTTTCTTTCTCTATTTTGGTTCATTTTTATTTTTGTTGTCTTTGTTGCAATTGTCTTAATACAATCTTCAGCCATGGGAAAACATGGAAAAAAAACTTCTGATGGTTTAGATGTGACCTTTGAAAAATCTTATTCTTCTATCTCTGTAGATGGGTCAGGTGGTGTGCCAAGTTCTAAAGCAGCATTGGCTAGAATTCAGATATCTTTCAGAGAGAAATCAGGGTCACCACCTCTGAAGGATAAAACTGTGAGTTCGTAGGTAGAAAAGACATCAGCGCTGTCCTCTCCCCTAGCTGTCGGTGAATGTCAGATCTGCTTCTGAAAGCTGGTCTCATTCCCCAATACAGTTGCACGGTTAATTATGGAAAAGTACTTCAGGCTTCTCTGCTTAATCATATTTAATGTATAAAAAATATATCCTGCTATATCGAGTAGTCAAGAAAATTCCTGTAAGTTGAAAGAGTTAATATATACCAGGCCTGTCACTGCTTATGATAAAAAAGAACCAGCAGCTAATGTTGGGTGAGTCATTAGTATATGCCTTGCATGGTGTGCTTTCCCTGAATTAGCTCACTCAGTCATTATACAATCCTAAGAGATAGGAACTCTTGTGATGTCCATTTTCTAAATGAGGAAATAGACTTCTGGAGTTAAAAGTAAAAAAACTAGTAAGTGGAAGAGCTGGAACTTGAACTTGAATGCAGCTTACTCCAAAATCCATGCTCTTGAGAGCTGGGCTTAACAGTTTCTGCAAAATTCATATACACTTCATGTTGCTTTGAAATTTCTCAAATACAAAGCATGCACTGGAATAAGACTTAACCATATCACAAATCCTTTAAAATCAAACAAATGTGGATGAAAGCCTTCACCAATTGTGAACAATGTGATCTTGGGAAATTTACTTAAAACCTCTAAGCTTCAGTTTTCTCATTTGTATAAAGCTCACAAGATTATTAAAGGATAACTGAGATCGTCTATGTCAGCACATAGTAAGAAACTAAAAAATGGAAGTGTTTTTCCCTTTAATCCACTTAGAGATTTTTCGATATTTAAGATAACTCAATTTGAAAATAAATGACCTTACACGTATTTTCCCTCTTAATATCTTGCATGTAGCAGGCAATTTCATAAATATCTATTGAAGTAAATGGAATGTTTCCAGAAAGCCCCAGTAGGAAACATTACCTGATTGGAACTTTAGTTCCTATGACTTCCTCCTATCGCACTTTGTCCATCAGGAATCTGCACATAGAATGACACCCAATTCAGATAAAAGTTTATGTTCTTAGTTAAGAGTGTGTCACATTCTGAAAGTGAAATTTCAAATAACCAACATACAACAGGCAATCTCAGCCATCTGCAGAAGTACCACCTTAAAAAGATGTGCAAATACGTTGCTGATGGAGAAGGGTGTCATTTAAATCCTCAACAACAGGTCGAGAGCTGTCCCATCCACTAACCACATTGACTATGAGCATTTGAAATGTGGCTGGTCCCAAATGAGATCTGCTCTAAGAGGAAAATAAACATTACAGTTTGAAGACTTAGTATGAAAAAAAAAAGAATGTAAAATTTCTCATTAATACTTTTATATTGACTACATATTGAAATGATTCTAGTTCGAATATATCATATATAGTATTAATATACATAAGACATAAGATATATTAACATATATTCATATATTATTAAAGTTAACCTCACTTGTTTCTTTTTTTTAATTTTTTCTTTGGTGAGGAAATTGGCCCTGAGTTAACATCTCTTGCCAATCTTCCTCCTTTTGCTTGAGGAAGATTGTTGCTGAGCTAAAATCTGTGGCAATCTTCCTCTATTGTGTATGTGGGACACCAGGGCTTGATGAGCGGTGCACAGGTTCACACCCAGGATCCAAGCTTGCAATCCCCAGGGCACTGAAGCAGAGCACACGAATTTAACCACTACACTGCCGGACCAGCCCCTCTTTTTATTTTTTAATGTGGCTACTAAAAACTTTAATAATGTGAGTTTTAATGGTTCACAATATATTTTAATTGTTCAGTGCTGATCTAGAGTGTTTACCAAATCTAGCCAAGGTAATTAAAAAATAGGTAACTTATTAGTGAAGAAAATGTAAAAGACAAGTAAGTACAGAATCTAGGAAATAGATTAAAAATCACCCAATACATCTTAAGGACTGTTTAGAGAGGGCAAATTCCGACTTCTAATGACAAATATTGTTTAGTGAAATGGAAATAATCCTACAATAAAAATTTTAATCATTATATTAGCGTGCTAGGGATGTCATAAAAAAATATCACAGACTAAGCGGCTTAAACAACAGAAATTTGCTTTCTCACAGTTCTGGAGGCTGGAAGTCCAACATCAAGGTGCGCACAGGTTTGGTTTCTCCTGGGGCCTCTCTCCTTGGCTCACATTTGGCCGCCTTTTCACTGTCCTCACATGGTCCTTCCTCGGTGAGCAAGGTCTGTGTCCTAATCTCCTCTTCTAAGAGCATCAATCATATTGGATTAGGGCTTACCCATATCACCTCATTTTACCCTGGTGCCCTCTTTAAAGGCCCTATCTCCAAATGCAGTCACATTCTGAAGTACTGGGGACCAGGGCTGCAACATAGAAATTTGGGGAAAATATACTTCAGCCCGTAACAATGTCAGCTATAGTAGTTTAAAGGAAAATCCGTTATGAACATTGTTTCTTTTTTCTGATTATAACAAGTTTCTAATATATTCATGGACTCCTTAGTGAATCTACCCAGCTAAAGGGAAAACTCTCTCCAAATGATCAATATTTGTAGCCCTATAGACATATATTTCTCTCTACAGAAATAATTTGAACTTCCATTTTATAAGTCAATCTCTTGTGGATTTTTTTTAATACGAATCGTTTCCCAGAGTTTAACTCCTCTAGGAGGTAATACTTTTTTCTCCAGACATGATGGAGGGATTTGGGGCATCATTGTGCAGTACTGTGCAAGGTAGGTCTTCTGACCCAACATCCATATAAGCTCAGCTTTGAGTTGATCCCATAACAAAGTTCTTTTTATGATTCATTGCAAATGTTTCAAAATAACTGGTTGGGTTGATGTAGTATGGTCATTAAGAGTACACAGTCCTCAAAATGGTGAGGACCTGAGATCAAATCCCTGCTCTGCCAGTTTCCAACTGTGTGATCCAGGGAGGGTGATTAACCCCTCTATACCTCAGTTTCCTCATCCCTACAGTATAAGAAAAATAATGGTACCCTTAATCATAGCGCTGTGATGAGGATGAAACATCATGACTTAATTAACTTCATGCTCCAACAAATTGAACAACTGATTTCCTTCATCATTCTCTACTTCACCACCTAACACTTAAGTAGATAGGAGATGATAAGCCTTTTCCATTCAACAGCTTTAGGAATTCTGTATCTAGACACTAGAATTTGGTTTGTTGCTCAGAAGCCCATATCCATTAAGAAATATAATTTTGAGTTATAATTGGAAGAAAAATAGCCAAAAACATAAGTTTTGGGAAATAAGTCTTTGAAAATGGTACAAAAATACATTATAATGGAAGAATAGAGGATGGAAAAACACTGTTTCATGAATCCCATCAATAGGTGTCTTCGGTGTAGGAAAAAGAGAAGAGTCAGAGAAAAGGTGGATTATTAGAAACTTGTGGCCGGCATCATTAAGAGCGAATTCAAAGCTTGGTTTTGATTCAAATAAGAATCCAGGAAACGACATGGATAAAATTGACCCAAAAATTATTCACTCACAGGTGAAACCAGAGTCACAAGGTGAGTCCAGCTTTCCTGACACATTAGGAAAATGTGTGTGAGCCAAATCTGAAAAAGATAAAGCAAATTGTCTGACTTAATACTAGGAAATGGTGGGTTGTGTGCCTCCCATACCCATGTTTGTTCCTTAGGATCCAAGAAGAATTTGGAAAAGTCTTGTCATCAAGACTAGCAATCGGGAATGAAAAATTTTTACAGACGGATCTTTCAGAAGAATTACAGTAACATCTGTTTGGGATTGAGTATTTATTTTAACCTCTTGAAAAACCTTTAACTTGGAAAAGGGAAGCAATCAGTTTCTTCAGAAATTGAGAACATTAATTGACACATAATTATTTCACTTCTTGACATCTTATAAAAATATGTCCCACCATGTAAATGTTGATTCTTAAGTCAATGGTGAAAACAGCTAATTAAGGTGCTGTAGGTTTATATTTCTTCTCCATGAGATTATTCCTTCTATGTACTGGTTATAAGGTTAAAGTGATCTAAACCGCATTTGATGAAATTTTCAAAAAAAAAACAACAATGATGTTCTGACCCAGATTTCAAAGAAACAATTTGTCCTGGTTTGTCACACATGGCATTGTCTCATCACTAAACTGGAGCCAGAAATCTGGAAATCGCTGTAGAGAAGTAATACATCTGGCCTCTGAACTTATAAGGATTTTTAAATCTGTGGCCAAATAAAGATTTAAGCTGCTGTTATTAGGATGTGACTATTTGTGATGGCCATTGAATATAGAAATACTTTCATTTGGGTTCACAATTTAATCAACTAATGCTTACATGCTCATGACCCCGTTATGTGTTAAGTGGAATATTCTGATTATTGATAAGAGACATCTAGGGACCAGATACTTCAAATTTCCCTGGATGATTGACAGACAGATAGATAGATAGATAGATAGATAGATAGATAGATAGATAAAGCTCTAAAGCTCTCAGTAGACATTAAAAATAAAGGAGGTCACTTTGGTCAAAGACAAGAAGAGCAGCACTCCCTAAAATTGAGGATGGAACAGCAAATCTGGAAGACTATGGCAGAGGTTCCAGCCAGACATTCTAACAAATTTTGACATTTGTTAGTATACCTGAAAGAAACTAGCCATTCCAGTTTCCAGTACACAAATGCTCCTGTAATTAAAATGACCTTTTCCCCTTTTTGAAATGGCAACATTTTTCCCATCTTATGTCAAATGATTCTCCAGACTTTTTTTTGATTTGCCCAAACCACACTTCAGCTGTTTGAGTAATTACCTAATGATTTTGACTGATACAGAGCAAGTCAAGAAAAAAAAGATAAAAGGAAGCTAGGGGTTCAACTTTCCACTTTTGTTGGATAGACATGGCCTTTGAATCAATGGTATAACACTTTCAGAAGAGATCTCAGTAAACATATACATGTCTACAAGTACCCTAGATCTCTAATAGGATCCATGCAATGTACAGAGATATTCAACTACTATTGAAATCATCCTATCATCATCAAAATTGTGTGATAAAGACCTTCAACAATGTGCATAAGCAATATTTCCAAGTTGTATTTTCAGGAAATAAAACATATATTGTCAGAACTAAAGAAAGTAAACAAATCTGTGTAGTGTAGTTCCACAGATGTAGGTTTATGTAAATCTATAATAAAGCAGTACTCAAAATTCTACAATCAAGAAAGGATGCTACTTTATAATCAGTTGATTGCAAACATTTATTATGCACTACTATGTGCCAAAGTGGTCCTTTGGGAGTAAGTTGACTATGGAAAACAGTGATAAAAAAAGACAATCAGTTGCTCAAAACATAGTTAGTTCATGAAGTCTTCCTGATTATCTCTGTCTATGTGAGGAAATAAGCATTACTGACCCTTATGATGTGCCAGACACTGCTAAGCACTGCGGGTACAAAAATAAATAAGATGCAGTCCCTGCCACAGATGAAGTCATGGTCTAACGGGAGAGAGACTACAGGGCTTACCATATAATGTGCTAAGCCACATAATAGCATGATAATGAAGAACAAGACACTAAAACAACCACTTCATATAATCACTTTAGTATGAAAGTAAAAATGAGTTTATTTTAAGATTAGCTGCAGTTGATTTGGAATGATAGAGCTTCACCCCATCTCTATTGCCCCACGTGGAACTCAATCTCTCTAACCCTATAAGGACTGTTCTCTGTAGAACTGACAGCCTGGAAGAAAGAGGCTGTCTTCACTATACAGACATGTAGCTCTGGGCACATGCCCACCACAGCTGATGTGTTTCCAATCTTGAATCCACAACAATGAAAATCCCAGTTACTGTGTTCCCCTCATGAAAAAACACCCAAATTGCTCTGGCTGTTTTAAATTTCTCATTCCAACTGAAACCATTCCATCTGAAACCATTCCATCTCTTACATCTAAAACATCACATCCCAGTCACAACTTTTTCTCTTTACAGATTCCCCAGTGTCTTACTTTCATTGATACCTATAGTCAACCTCAGAGAACATGCCTTTTCATCCTCCCTTTCTCTCCCCTATCTGGCCTAAGTCTCATGATCTACCCCTTGAAATATTCGCTTGTCAACATCTATCATCCATGACTTTGTCAATCTCTCCTCTAGTGCATAAGAGCTGAAAACCCTTGGATCAATCTAACCACTGATCTACTCCATTTCTACACCTAAATTCTGTGAAGAAAATCACATGGCCATGAAATCTGGCACCAGGAAGAAATGTGGTTTCCAACTTTGATCAAGCCTTTGGGGACAATCAGCAATCCTTTATATATCCCTGGTCTGCTCCTTTTTCCATTACCACAAACAAGTTTACTATTTACTATCTACTTTTCACATTTACCGTTTCTCAAACTCCTTTTTCAAATTTCATCTTTCTCATTTGCAACATTATCTTATCCTCTTCTTAACATAGGAAACTCAAATCGTTTAGGAAGATCTTTCTTAAAGCCCTATTTTCCTATGTAAGTACATCTATATTCCTACACCCTTTTATCACAGAGAACGAAATGTCCTGCCGTCCACCCAAAGCTAGTCCTGCAACCTGCATCTCTCACCTACTCAGGACCCTGCTCCACCAGTCAGCTCTGCTTTCCTCTATACTTCAGTCTCTTTCTCTATTTTGGATTTTACCCTCTGCATTCGATATATTTAAGCCTCTCCCACGTGAAAAGACAAGTCCTCTCTCAACCTATGTCGCTCTTGAGCAATCTCTCTAGCTTTCCCTGATCTTCACAACCAAGTTTCTTAAGAGTTGTCTTTGGGGGAAGCCTGGTGGCGTAGCAGTTAAGTGTGCAAGTTCTGCTTCGGCAGCCCGGCGTTGGCCGGTCCGGATCCCGGGTGCCGACATGGCACCGCTTGGCATGCCATGCTGTAGTGGGCGTCCCACATATACAGCAGAGGAAGATGGGCGTGGATGTTAGCTCAGGGCCGGTCTTCCTCAGAAAAAAGAGGAGGATTATCAGTAGTTAGCTCAGGGCTAATCTTCCTCAAAAAAAGAAAAAAGAGTTGTCTTTGCCTCCTACTTACTTCTTCACTCATTATGATTTTGTTTCTTTCTCCATCACTCTACAAAAACGATCATCGATGAGACCAAATTGCTATTCATGCTGCTCCTAAATTGCTATATAGCCGATGGATAACGATCCACCCTGTCTTGATTATTCTATGACATTTGAAACTATGGACAATTTTTTCAAACTCTTTTCTCTCCTGGCTTTTATAATATCATATCTCTTTGTTTTTCTTCTACTTAAATAAATACTTTTTGGAGAGTCATCTCCTATTTCTCCCTCTCCTTAAGTATTTGAGTACCATCAAAGGATCTATCCTCAGCTGTATCAATTCTACCTGCCAACCCAGTGTTACCTCTTCAGGGTTTCAACTTCCACTTATACAATAACATCTCCTTAATCAACATCTCTAGCCCTGATCTCACTGTGGATCCAAGACCACAAATGCATCTGACTAAACGAAAATTCCATATGGATATCCATAAACACCTTACATTCAGCACAGTAAAAACTGAACTTGAACCCATAGGATACTGTTTAGAGATGTAATGTGTAGTTATAAAACAGAATTATTCCCAACATATATTATAATCTTTTGTCTTAATTTTAGAGGGTGCTTTTAAGAACTCATATCCCTTATAGTAAAGAATCATTAAAGTTGAGTAAACCCTGTAATTTACCTGTCTTTCCTTCCATATATTTTCCCATAGAACTATATTCAAAATTAAGTGTATCAAAAGTTAATAATGAATATTTCTGAGTTCTAAGATTTAGGATAACATTTAACTTTCATTTTTTGCCTTCTTATACTGCTGTAATTTTTATAATGAGCTTGTACAATTTTTCAATATAATATTTTAAAGCCGGGGCTAGCCCGGTGGCGCAGCGGTTAAGTTCTCATGTTCTGTTTCTCGGCCGCCCGGGCCGCCGGTTCAGATCCCGGGCGCAGACATGGCACCACTTGGCACGCCATGCTGTGGTAGGCGTCCCACATGTAAAGTAGAGGAACATGGGCACAATGTTAGCTGAGGGCCAGGCTTCCTCAGCAAAAAGAGGAGGATTGGCAGAAGTTATCTTAGGGCTAATCTTCCTCAGAAAAATAATAATAATAATAATAATAATAATAATAATGATAATATTTTAAAGCCAATTTCATCTTCTCTTTTTGTATTTGCTATTCACAAAATGGCACCATAATCTAACTGGCTTCTCAAGGAAGAATTTTGGATGTCGTCCTTGACTTATTCTTGCACACACTCCCTCTTGAATAAGTCTTAAATCTTTTTGCTTTCTTTCCATTCCCACTGCCATGTGTTAAGTCAGCATTTCACCTTCTCTCACCTTAACTTTTACGATGGCTTTTTGCCTCCAGTCTCATCCGCCTCCATTCCATTCTCCATACTATTGTAAGGTTCTCTCTAAACCCAAATCCTGGCATGCCATATGCTGTTTAAAACCGGTAGCTTTCAATGGCCTTCAGAATAAAATCTAAACTACTCAGAATGTCCTAAATGACCTACAAGATCTGACCCATGTATTTTCAAAATGGTGACCTTGGACCTTGGGATCAGAACAAGGTTCAAATCTAAAGTCTCCATTTGCTCTCAGGTGACTCTGACAAGTTAATTAACCACTTTGGGGCTGTTTCTGTGTTGGCAAACCAGAGCAAAGAATAATCTGCAGAATCATCGTATTAGGGATAACTGCACGTAAGTGGAGGGCATACTTTATGCGTCATAAATGGCGACTATGTTTTTTTACTAGTACTACTTTTATTATTTCCATACAGCCCCATCCTTGAGGAGGGATAGTGTCTTATCTATCTTTATATCTCCATCACCTGTGCCTAAAACATTGAAGGGACTCAAGAAATATTTGCTGAACAAGTAGTAAATATAAATGATATTTTGCTCCCCTTGGTAGGAACTGGGCTTTTGTAGACTGGCTGTGGACCTTTTAAAATTCATCATTCAAGCCATCTTATCTTTTCCATCTGAATCTAGTCATAAAGTACGTTTTATGCCTGCATGCAGTCAGAGATTACAAAAAATTCTTCTAGCACGCTCCCTCAGTCACTTATTAATATCAGTGCCACACTGGCTGTCTCAATTTGAAAAATTCTGGGTCACACTAGATAAATCTAAGAATGTTTCTGTATATATCTGATTATTATAATATCATATTCTCTTATGCTGCAAACTTTAACGTTTGTTTCCTTGAATTCATGAAATTAAATTGAAAAGGCCAGTTTCTAAAGTCAGTCAAGACATCAATTCATTTGTATTTTGACCTGCATAGCTTAAATTTTAAGTTAAAGACGACCAACAAATACTTAAGTACTTCAAAATGCAAGCCAGTTACAACTTCAAACAGTCATTAAAGTAAACGAAGTGCATTGTTTTGACTAAAGAAAACGGCATTATCTCTGTAAATTTTTATGGAGTACTCCAAAGGCAGTGCTTTCTCATCATCTTCTGAATAAAAAAAGTCTTAAATTCCACAGACCAAAGAGTAAAATAAAAACAAAATTAAAAATTGACCACATACACCTGCCTACTTAGCTATAACATGTGATTAATATCATGATTTAGTACCTAGGCAATAATAAGATACCAAGGAAGCCTTGGTAAAGGTTAGTAATCCTAAATTTGCAGCAGTTTGATTTTTTAAGCTGAAATAGTGTTCTAAATAAATATTTTTATAAATAATGATTAAAATACCTCTTGTAGACATGTTTTCTCCACTGAATAGTATAAATTCAATCTTCACTAATTGAATAATGAGCTAGTCACATCAATGAGACATACCATATTTCTATGAACACAAGTTCTAGAATTATTAAAATGAGAACTTCAGAAATCATGATCCCTTCACAATATATCCTGAAACTGCTGGCCAGCCTCCCTTAGGCTTTACCAAATCACAATGAAACTCAACGGCAAGCAAAAAGGATTGCAGTAACCTTGCGGGGATGGTTAACTTTTAAATGTAAAACCTTTGATTCTAGTGGACATGATGCTATGGCCTGAATATTTGTGTCCCCCCAAAATTCAATATGTTAAAATCCTAACTCCCGAAGGTGATGGTATTAGGAGGTGTGGCCTTTGGGATGTGCTTAAGTTATGAGGGTGGAACTCTCATGAATGGGATTAGTGCCTTATAAGAGAGGCTTCAGAGAGATCCCTGGTTCCTTTCACCAAGTGAAGATCCAATGAGAGGATGGCCAGCTATGAGCCAGGAGGAGAGCCCTCACCAGAACACAGCCATGCTGGTGACTTGATCTTGGACTTCCCAGCCTCCAGAACTGTGAGAAATCAACTTCTAATGTGTATAAGCCACCCAAACTGTGGTGTTTTGTTACAGCAGACTGAACAGACTAAGATGCCCAGAGTGATGGAAAATCTATTTGGGTAATTTGAAATCATTATATTACAAAAGAATGGGAAATTACACATAAGAATACATGAGAATCTGGATAGATAAAGGTAATGACTGTGAATGAAAGTACTACATTTGCTGTGACCAATTCCACTGTAAAATAAAATATATTGTTGGCAAATTTGCAGTAGAGAACTTAAGGGAATAATTCACTCAGGAAAATCTACTTAAATCAATAGTAAACCATATAACAACAGTACTTTTTATTTTTTATAGATATTTTCTTTCAGATGATTCAGATCTATTCACAAATATTCAGCCTGGATTGATCAATCAGAATGAAGGAAATTACTTAACTGTTTAAAGTAAAGAAGGTGACCCAAAAAAATGACACTCACTACTCTGAAACATACTCAAAGTAATAACCTGCTCAAGTCAACATCACTAAAAGCCACATGAACAACTCATAATGCTGACACCTCAACCAGGCAGTCAGCAAGTGTCTTTATTTCTTTCAATTTAAAGTAACAAAGGTGCATCATAAGTTGCCCGCCCACGTTTGTAGAATCAATATAGAGAGGAATAAAGCCCAGAATTTATATAGTTCATATAATATCTTCTTAACCACATTTTACTATAGTAATTACTCCTTTATTATAATGTACAATAGTTCCTGTTTTGATAAATTAAAAAGAACTAATATCAATAAAGTTTGATTAACTTTGGTTTGGAAATAATGAATTAGAGGACACTGGAGACATATTCTGCAACAGAGCACAGAGCTCACAAAGAATGCAAGAAGTGATGAAGTGTGAGATGGGGTGACCAGAGCAGGCTAAAAGGTGATGATGTATGATGAAGTGCAGCTGAGACTCCCAAGGAATGATGAAGTGAGATGGGCAGTGATCTCGGGGTGGTGGACATCCATCCATAATGTAAAAACCTTTATCTAAGGGATTACTCAAATGACCAGTAGGAAACTTGAAAACTCATTGGGTTGAATTTTGATACACGAAAATTATATAGACTATTAAGATCAATGCTTAGCAACTACATCTTGAAACAAAATATAAAAGATGCCGTGTCTTCAAATTATCTCCTGTCCTCATGTGACTCTAGTGATACGTTGTCAGTAAGCAGTTCTCAAAAACTGTAATCTGACATAATTTAACTTCCATATATGGATTGTTTGGAACTCAATAACGTCATAATTCAATTTTAATGAATCCTGGATCTCAAGGATTACTAATATATCCCTAAATCTCAGTGTTGATTTGTTTTAAAGACAAGAGAGTGAGTTCCACAAGGACATCTGAAACACTTAGTACAGCATCTAGCATACAGAATGTGATCAAAAAGTATTAACTGAATGAACGAATGGAGGCATGAAGTCAATATGAATCTACCACCAAGCAAAGCTAAGACCACACCATAGGTTTTTTATATTACAGGGAAGGCCAGAATCAGCAGAAGGCACTTAACAAGTTGTCCTGTACCAAATTTGGTGCTGTTCATGAAGTCACTAGACTACAGACTGCTTAAGCCAGAGACTGCATCTTAGTAACTGTGACACTTTTATCAACCAGCACTGAGCCTATATATAGAATGATTAAGAAAATCCATTGATCCGTCCAAATTCATGTTTGTAACAATGTTAAATGAGAATATTTCATCTAATACATAGCCTCTCATAGACATGGACTATTTTTTATTGAAGCAACATTGATTTATAACATTAAATAAATTTCAGGTGTACATCATTATATTTCAACTACTCTATAGACTACATAACAAAAGTCTAGTTGCCATCTGTCACGGTACACTTGTGCCCCTTTACCTCTTTCACTCTCCGGCCACCCTGCTTCCTGTCTGGCAACCACCAATCTGTTCTCTGTATTTATGTGTTTGTTTGTTTGTTTATCCTCCACATACGAGTGAAATCATACAGCATTTTTCTTTCTGCATCTGACTTATTTTGCTTAGCATAATACCCTTAAGGTCCACCCATGTTGTCACAAAGATGCAAGATTTCATCTTTTTTATGGCTGAGTAGTATTCCAGTGTGTGTGTGTGTGTGTGTGTGTGTGTGTGTGTGTACACACCACATCTTCTTTACCTATTCATCCAATGGATGGGGACTTAGGATGTTTCTAAGTCTTGGCTATTGTGAATAACGCTGCAATGAACATGTGGTACATACATCTTTTTGAATTAGTGTTTTTGTGTTTTTTGGATAAATATTTAGAGATGGAATAGCTGGGTCATATGATTTTTCAATTTTTAAGTTTTTGAGAAATCTCTGTACTATTTTCCGTAGTGGCTGAACGATCTACATTCCCACTAGCAATATTCAAGGGTTCCCTTTTCTCCACATCCTCTCCAATCCATGCTATTTCTTGCCTTTTTAATAATAGCAATTCTTACTGGTATGAGGTGATATCTCATTGTGGTTTTGATTGCATTTCCCTGATGATTAGTGATGCTGAACATCTTTCAATGTGCCTATTGGCCATTTGTATCTCTTCTTTGGAAAAAATGCTTGTTCAGATATTCTGCCCATTTTTTAATCAGGTTGTTTGTTTTGTTGAATTGTATGAATTCTTTATTTATTTGGGATATTAATTTCTTGTCAGTTATAAGACTTGGAAATATCTTCTCCCAGTTGTTAGGTTATCTTTTCGTTTTGTTGATGGTTTCCTTTGCCGTGCAGAAGCTTTTTAGCTTGATGTAGTCCCATTACACTTTTCTTTCGTTTCCCTTGCCTGAGGAGACATATATTCAAAAAGATGCTGCTAAGATTGATGTCGAAGATTGTACTGCTTATGTTTTCTTCCAGGAGTTTTATGGTTTCAGATTGTGTATTCAAGTCCTTTAATCCTTTTTGAGCTAATTTTTGTGTATGGTGTGAGATAGTGATCTACTTTTATTCTTTTGCATGGGGCTGTCTAGTTTTCCCAGTGCCATTTATTGAAGAGACTTTCTTTTCTCCATTGTATGTTCTTGGCTCCTTTGTTGAAGATTAGCTGTCCATAGATGTGTGGGCTTATTTCTGGGCTCTTGATTCTGTTCCATTGATCTGTGTGTCTGTTTTACTGCCAGTACCATAACGTTTTGATTACTTTAGCTTTGTAGTATACTTTGTAATCAGGGAGTGTGATACCTTCAGCTTTGTTCTTTTTTCTCAGGATTGCTTTGGCTATTTGTGGTCTTTTATTGTTCCATATAAATTTTAGGGTTTTTTGTGCTATCTCCATGAAAAATGTTTGGATTTTGATAGGGATCACATTGAATCTGTGATTACTTTAGGTAATATGCACATTTTAATTATGTTAATTCTTCCTATCCATGAGCACAGAATGTCTTTCCATTTCTTTGTGTCTTCTTCAATTTCTTTCAATAGGTCTTACAGTTTTCATTGTACAGATCTTTCACCTCCTTGGTTAAATTTATTCATAGGTATTTTGTTCTTTTTGTTGCGATTACAAACAGAATTTTATTCTTGACTTCTCTTTCTGCTAGCTCATTTTTAGTGTATAGAAATGCAACTGATTTTTGCATGTCAATTTTGTACCTGCAACTTTACTGTACTCATTTATTATTTCTAATAGTTTTTTAATGGATTCTTTATGGTTTTCTATATATAAAATCATGTCATCTGCAAATAGTGACAGTTTTACTTTTTCCTTTCTAATTTGGATCCCCTTTATTTCTTTTTCTTGCCTAATTGCTCTGGCTAGGCCTTCCAATACCATGTTGAATAAAAGTGGTGAAAGTGGGCATCCTTGTCTGGTTCCTGTTCTTAGAGGGATGGCTTTGAATTTTTCACCATTGAGTATGATGTTAGCTTTGGGTTTGTCATATATGGCCTTCATTATGTTGAGGTACTTATAAACCCATTTTATTGAGAGTTTCACCATAAATGGATGCTGAATCTTGTCAAATGCTTTCTCTGCATCTATTGAGATGATCGTGCGATTTTTATTTTTCATTTTGTTAATATCACATTTATTGATTTGCAGATGTTGAACCATCCTTGCATCCCTGGAATATACCCATTTGATCATTGTGTATGCTATATTTAATGTATTGTTGTATCCTATTTACTAGTATTTTGTCAAGAATTTTCCCATGTATGTTCATTGGGAATATTGGCCTATAATTTTGTGTATATGTGTAGTCCTTGTCTAGTTTTGGTATCAGGGTAATGTTGGCTTCATAAAATGAGTTAGGAAGCATCCCCTCCTCTTCAATTTTTTGGAAGAGATTGAAAAGTATGGGTATTAAATGTCCTTTGAATGTTTGGTAGAATTCACCAGAGAGGACGTCTGTTCCTGGACCTTTGTTTTTGGGGAAGTTTTTGATTATTGTTTCAATCTGCTTACAGTGATTGGTCTACTCAGGTTCTCTATTTCTTCCTGATTCAGTTTTTGAAAGTTGTACGATTTTAAGAATTTATCCATTTCTTCTAAGTTATCACGTTTGTTGATATATAGCTTTTCATAGTATTCTCTTGTAATCCTTTGTATTTCTGTGGTATCCATTGTAATTTCTCCTCTTTCATTTCTAATTCATTTATTTATTTGAGTCTTCTCTCTCTTTTTCTTAGTGATTCTAGCTAAAGTTTTGTCAATGTTTTTATCTTTTCAAAGAACCAGTTTTAGTTTCATTAACCTTTTCTATTGTCTTTTTAGTCTCCATTTCATTTATTTTTACTCTAATTTTTATTATTTTCTTCCTTCTACTGACTTCGAACTTTGTTTTTCCTTCTTTTTCTAGTTCCTTTAGGGATAGTGTTATGTTGTTTATTTGAGATTTTCTTGTTTCCTGAGGTAAGCCTATATTGCTATCTACTTCCCTCTTAGTACCTCTTTCACTGTATCCCATAGGTTTTGATATGTTGTGTTTTGATTTTCATTTTTCTCTAGGTATTTTTTTCATTTCTCCTTTTATTTCTTAATTGATCCAGTAGTTGTTTGGTAGCATGTTGTTTAGTCTCCATATATTTGTGACTTTTCCAGCTTTCTTCTTGTAGTTGATTTCTAATTTCATACCATTGTGGTCAGAAAAGATGCTTGATATGATTTCAGTCCTCTTAAATTTATTGAGATTTGTTTTGTTCCTCAACATATGGTCTATCTTTGAGAATATTCCATGTGTACTTGAGAAGAATGGATATTCTGCTGCGTTTGGATTGAATGTTCTATGTGTATATCTATTAAGTCCATCTGGTCTAGAGTTTCACTTAATGCCAATATTTCCTTGTTGATTTTCTGTCTGGATTATCTATCCATTGATGTAAGTGAGGTATTAAAGCCCTGTACTATTATTGTGTGGCTGTCAATTTCTCCCATTAGTTAATAGTTGCTTTATATACTTTAGTGTTCTTACATTAGGTGCATATATATTAATAAATGTTATGCATAGACATTGGACTATTTTTATCTGTATTTTTCTTTCCTGAATCATCTTGATGAACTGATGAACCAAACTGGCCATGTTAACTCAGTGTAGATTCAAAATCAAGTTCTAAACTATGTGAATACATCTACTTCATTTTTAAGTGTGTGAATATGGCTAAAAAGTATAATTCCTTGGGTCTGGCCTGGTGGTGTAGCAGTTAAGTCCACATGCTCCTCTTTGGCAGCCCGGGGTTTGCCAGTTCAGATCCTGGGCACAGACCTACACACTGCTTATCAAACCAAGCTGTGGCAGGCATCCACATATAAAATAGAGGAAGATGGGCACAGATGTTAGCTCAGAGCCAATCTTCCTCAGCTAAAAGAGGAGGATTGGTGGCAGATGTTAGCTCAGGGCCAATCTTCCTCAAAAAAACAAAAAGCATAATTCCTGGTCTATCTCTGGTCCTTCTTATTCTCACCCTAGCCTTTCATATCATTCTCCATGTCCAGCTACCTAGGATATTTTTAGTCCAAGTAAACATTGATTTAATATTAATAGGGATTGAGAGTTAATTTGGTGAGAATTATCTATTTAAACATGCATTCTTTAAAAGCTGACATTCAATTTGAAGTAGTAGTACTACTTTAATCTTCTACTAAAATACAAAATCTCGATTAATATATAAATTTGCTTCTATCTCAGTTTGTCTGGCTTTAGGGAAGCATAGCCCTTCTATCTTATCAGCACCGTATTTAATATTCTCAGATGCTTTTACCATCCTCCCTTTGCTGCTATAAAAATAATCCTAGTGTCTCTCCTTTGCATTTATCCACTTTATATCTCTTCCCTCAAGAAAATTTTACCCTGAAAAGGCTTCTGGTCATCCATATTCCTTCTCTACTTACATTGCAAATAGTGAAGGGGTTGTACTTTTTGAAAACAGGAGCCGGTAGGAGGAATGTTATTAAAGCATTTCCAAGCTTCTTGCTAATTAAAGAAAGATATAGAGATAGAGGTTATCAGAGAAAAACTTTTAACTACGTTTTAAGAATTTTAATAAAAATAAAAGAACTTTTTTGCAGGGGGAGAAATAACTTGTCCTAGCAACATAAAACATAGACACTTTTTGAAAAAAAAGTGAGCAGATAGGCCAAACTGCAAGGGATAGAAAGGAAATCTATTGTGGATTAGATGCAGAGAGAAATTTTTCAAAGAGTTGGATTTCAAGGAGCCCCTTTCATTTTAATTCATCCCAATTCTACACTTCACAATGGAAAAGAAAAAGTGAGCTGTCATAGACATAGCCTTCGATATGTTTAGAAGATGGGTATGGGAGAGGAGGTGGAGGATGCACAATGTCCCCTATGACTTATTTTCTTGTGTTGTGTGTCATACTGTACAGGGCACACAAATCAGTGCAACCTGGATGGAGATGTTACACCATGTCTTGGAATGCCCCCTAGTTCCTAATTGTACAAATGATTAATAGCAGCAAAAGAAGAAAGAGAAAATCCCCACCACACTCAAAGGATAGCTGGCAAGCTTTGCCTAAATACAAAAGGAAAGAGCAATGATTTAAAATTTGTGAGTATCTATGCGCCCAACATAGGAGCACCTAACTATATAAAGCAATTATTAACAGACATAAAAGGAGACATAGACAGTAGCACAATAATAGCAGGGGACTTTAACACTCCACTTACACCAATAGATAGATCATCCAAACAGAAGATCAATAAAGAAACACTGGCCTTGAATGACACATTTGACCAGATGGACTTAGTAAATATATATAGAACATTCCATCCAAAAACCACAGAATACAAGATCTTTTCAAATGCACATGGAACATTCTCCAGGATTGATCACATATTAGGCCATAAAACAAATCTCAATAAGTTTAAGAAGATTGAAATAATACTATGCGTCTTTCCTGACCACAAAAGTATGAAACTAGAAATCAACTACAGGAAGAAAATAAGAAAAGCCACAAAAATGTGGCGATTAAACAAAATGTTACTGAACGATGATTGGGTCAATGAAGAAATCAAAGGAGAAATCAAAAAATTCCTAGAGACAACTGAAAATGAAAATACAACATGCCAAAATCTATGGGATACAGCAATAGCAGTTCTAAGAGGAAAGTTTATAAGCAATTCAGGTCTACCTCAACAAAGAAGAAAAATCCCAAATAAACAATCTAACAGTGCATCTAAATGAACTAGAAAAAGAAGAATAAACAAAGCCCAAAATCAGCAGAAAGAAGAAAATAATAAAAATCAGAGCAGAAATAAATGAAATAGAGATTGACAAAACAATAGAAAAACTGAGAGCTGGTTCTTTGAAAAGATAAACAAAATTCACAAACCCTTAGCTAGATTCACCAAGATAAAAAGAGAGAAGGCTCAAATAAATAAAATCAGAAATGAAAGAGGAGAAATTACAATGCATACCTCAGAAATACAAAAGATAATAAGAGAATACTATGAAAAGCTATATGCCAACAAATTGGAAAATCTAGAAGAAATGGATAAATTCTTAGAAACATTCAACCTTCCAAAACTGGACCAAAAAGAAGTAGAGAATTTGAATAGACAAATCACCAGCAAGGAGATGGAAACAGCAATCAAAAACCTCCCAAAAAATAAAAGTCCAGGACCAGATGGCTTCCCTGGTGAATTCTACCCAACATTCAAAGAACACTTAATACCTATCCTTCTCAAACTGTTCCCAAAATTGAAGAGGAGGGGAGGTTTCCTAACTCATTCTACGAAGCCAACATTATCCTGATACCAAAACTAGAGAAGGACAACACATAAAAAGAAAATTATAGGCCAATATCACTGATGAACATTGATGCAAAAATCCTCAACAAAATATTAGCAAATTGAATACAACAATACATTAAAAAGATCATACATCATGATCAAGTTCGTGCATTCCAGGGATGCAGGGATAGTTCAACATCTGCAAATCTATCAACGTGATACACCACATTAACAAAATGAAGAATAAAAATCACATGATCATCTCAATAGATGCAGAGAAAATGTTTGACAAGATACAGCATCCATTTATGATAAAAACTCTAAGTAAAATGGGTATAGAAGGAAAATACCTCAACATAATAAGGTCCATATATGACAAACCCACAGTAAATATCATTCTCAATGGAGAAAAACTGAAAGCTATCCCTCTAAAAACAGGGACCAGACAAGGATGCCCACTGTCACCACTCTTATTTAACATAGTATTGGAAGTCCTAGCCAAAGCAATCAGGCAAGAAAAAGAAATAAAATGCATCCAAATTGGAAAATAAGAAGTGAAACTGTCACTCTTTGCAGACAACATGATTTTATATATAGAAAACCCTAAAGAATCTACTAAAAAACTTTTAGAAATAATAAATGAATACAGTCAAGTTGCAGGATACAAAATCAACATACAAAAATTGGTTTTGTTTCTATACACTAACAAAAAAGTAGCAGAAAGAGAAATTAAGAATACAATTGCAACAAAAATAATAAAATACCTAGGAATAAACTTAACCAAAGAGGTGAAAGATCTGTACACCAAAAACTATAAAACGTTGAAAGAAATTGAAGAAGACACCAAGAAATGGAAAGATATTCCATGCTCTTGGATTGGAAGAATTAACATAGCTAAAATGTCCATACTTCCTAAAGCAAGCTATAGATTCAACACAATCCCTATCAAAGTTCCAACAATATTTTTCACAGAAATAGAACAAAGAATCTTGAAATTTATATAGAACAGCAAAAGACCCCGAATAGCCAAAGGAATCCTGAAGAAAAAGAAGAAAGCTGGAGGTATCACACTCCTGGATTTCAAAATATACTACAAAGCCATAGTAACCAAAACAACATGGTACTGGCACAAAAACAGACATACAGATCAATGGAGCAGAATTGAGAGCCCAGAAATACACATCTATGGACAACTAATATTCGACAAGGGAGCCAAGAGCATACAATGGAGAAAGGAGAGTCTCTTCAATAAATGGTGTTGGGAAAACTGGACAGCCACATGCAAAAGAATGAAAGTAGACCATTCCCTTACACCATCCACAAAAATCAACTCCAAATGGACTAAAGACTTGAATGTAAGACCCGAAACCATGAGACTTGTAGAAGAAAACATTGGCAGTACGCTCTGGGACATCGGTCTTGGCAGCATATTTTCAAGTACTATGTCTGACCAGGCAAGGGAAACAAAAGAAAAAATGAACAAATGGGACTACATCAAACTAAAAAGCTTCTGCACAGCAAAGGAAACCATCAACAAAATGAAAAGACAACCTAACAATTGGGAGAAGATATTTGCAAACCATATATCATATAAGGGGTTAATATCCAAAATATATGAAGAACTTATACAGGTCAACAACAACCCAATTAAAAAATGGGAAAAAGATATGAACAGAGATTTCTCCAAAGAAGATACACAGATGGCCAACAGGCACATGAGAAGATGTTCAACATCATTAGCTATCAGGGAAATGCAAATCAAAACTACAATGAGATAGCACCTCACTCCGGTTCAGAATGGCTATAATTAACAAGACAGGAAACAATAAGTGTTGGAGAGGATGTGGAGAGAAGAGAACTTTGTACACTGCTGGTGTGGGGAGTGCCAACTGGTGCAGCCACTATGGAAAGCAGTATGGAGTATCCTCAGAAAATTAAGAATAGATCTACCACATGATCCAGCTATTCCACTGCTGGGTATGTATCCAAAGAACTCAAAAACACAAATGCATAAAGATACTTGCACCCCTATGTTCACTGCAGCATTATTCACAATAGCCAAGACTTGGAGGCAACCTAGGTGCCCATCCAGGGATGAATGGATAAAGAAGATGTGGTATATACACATGATGGAATACCACAGCCATAAGAAATGCTGAAATCTGGCCATTTGTGACAACATGGATGAACCTTGAGGGTATTATGCTAAGCAAAATTAGTCAGAGGGAGAAAGTCAAATACCACATGATCTCACTCATAAGTGGAAGATAAAAACAACGACAAACAAACACATAGCAACAGAGATTGGATTGGTGGTTACCATGGGAGGGGGCGCGGAAGCAGGGACTGGGCACACATGTGTGGTAATTGATTATAACTAGTGAACATGATGTGATCTGCACAGAGTTTGAGGTATATTGAGATGTACATCTGAGGGCTATATAATGCTATAATCCAGTGTCACTGCAATAAAAAATAAAAATTTAAAAAAATTGTTTTACAAAATTTACAACTTTGGCTAGCAGCCTTCATTTTTTACAAAAAGCTGTTTTTAAACTTAAGAATACACAATCTTTTGGGGCCGGGCTGGTGCCATAATGAACAAGTTTGCATGCTCCACTTTGGCAGCCCAGGGTTCACAGGTTCGGATCCCCAGCACAGACCTACACACCACTCATCAAGCCATGCTGTGGCGGCATCCCACTACAAAATAGAGGGAGATTGGCACAGATGTTAGCTCAGGGCCAATCTTCCCCATCAGAAAAAAAAAAAAAGAATAAGCAATCTTCCGAGAATCTATCAAGCAAGTGGTTTATTTGGTAAGTAATCCTGGGAAGCACCAGGAGAGATGTAAGGAAGTGAAACAGAGAAAGGAAGGAGGCCAGCAAAGGGTATGTTTTTGAGCAGGTTACAGCTGTTAGCAACTAGAGCTCCAATTCCACTGAGGAGCACAGGAAGACAATGTAGAATACGTCTCAGAGATATCCCAACCTAGGGATATTTACCCTCCAACTCTATTAGTCATTGACCAAGCGCTACTCCCAAAGGATCTTAACACCTCAACACTTCCTGCATGCCCTACCCACAGACCAAATGCTCTCAGTGACCAGAGAAAACCTTATACAGAGTCTCACATGCCTACCGCATGAAGCAACAGAGTGCATGGGCATGAGAATGGTGAGTACTGAGTAGATATGGACAGTGCATCAATAGCATTTGCTACACCTAATTCCCATAAGATTGGACTCCAAATGCCAATAAATTCATGATCTGACCAGAAAATGAGGGAAGGGAGGGCAACTATCCTTGCATGGAAGAGAATGCTGCATGAAAGAGAAGACTAGAACAGTAGTTTAAAAGAAAACTTCCCTATTTTGAATTTTTTGGTCCTTTTAGCAATTAATATAATACTATTTTAGAGCAGGGGTTGACATACTTGGGCCTTCAAGCCAAATGCAGCCTGCCACCTGTTTTTGTATGGCCCCCAAGCTAAGAATGGTGTTTACATTTTTAAATGGTTGGGGAAAAAGTCAGAAGAAGACTATTTCATGACACGTGAAATTTATATGATATTCAAATTTCATTGTCCATAAATATTTATTGGAACACAGCCACACTCGTTTGTTTACGTAACGTCAATGGTTGTGCTGTCCATGGCAGAGTTGAGTAGTTGTGACAGAGACCATCTGGACTTCAAGGCTTAAAAGTTTTCCTATCTGGCCTTTTACAGAAAGTTTGCCAACCTGTAATTTAGAACCAGACTCACTCTCAGAGGATCTTCCTGATAGTAGCGATCCCCTGGGGTGGGCGGACCACAGGATGGTCTCTCGCCTTTTTTAAGGACAATCAAAACCCCTGATCAGGCTCCATCAGGCAGTTTCTGAGCTTCTTGAATGAGAACGACTGTTATTCTTGCCGTCCCTAAACTGATCAGAACAGAAAAAATATGGACCATCTCCCATTATTGCCAACATGAAATTTGTCATTTCTCGTCGGTAAAGCATTTATTAAGAAATGAGATTCTCACAAGTAGTGATGAAAATGGAATAAACTTTAAGCTTTAGAATCCTTGTTTTCCCCAATACAAAACATAACACTTTCCAAACACCTACATTGTTTTGAGCTTTCCAGACATAAATTCACACTGGAAACTAGTGTTTGAAACCTTGAAAAGGAGCTAATTTTGAGAAAGGAGATCAAAAAATACCACACGAAAAGGTAACTCTGGACAAAAAGAGAGGTGGGTGGCAGCAGGTGAGAGAGAGCTTACTTAATATTATTAATCATCAGGCATCAAGCTGAGAAGTTACTGAAGAAATTAAGATTTATATAAACCATTGGACATACAGCAAAAAAAAAACTAAAACTGGTAACTTTAATCAGATCCCAAGGGAATCCAATGTGCCAAGTTTAATCCAGAGCCTAACCACAGGGTTGCTCACTCAGTCATGGAAGCGGAGACTAGATATGTAAACCAGGTCTTTTCCAGGGAGTGCTACAGTGATCTATGGGTGTGCTATAAATCAGCATTTCATTCCTCAGAATGCTAAAGTCCATTCTCAGGGCCTTGTTTACAGCAGAACATCAGTATTCTCTGGGCACGCACGTCAGCGCGAAGGGAACTTTAAATAGCACAAGAGAAAAGTGTTCCTGGTAGTCACACAGCCTATGATAAACTTTGAAGTACAAATGAGAAGTGGAAGTGAATGTTAAACGTATGCCTTGTCCTAAAACTTCATGAAAAATGAAATGTACAAGAAAAGTTGGATCCCTGCCATGACACCCATTACAGTGTAGACGAAGGCTCTGACCTTTCGTGTTATACTTACTGTGTTTTTGACACATTTAGTCAATTAAAACGGGTGAAGTGTAATTTGTTTTTCTTAAGTTTAATACAGCATGTCAATAGAAGTTAACCAAAATTTATAGTTGGAACACTAAAGCTGCCACATGCACTTAAACAAATGAACACAATTTATCATGGTTGAAATAAAGAGAACATCACGGGCATTTGACTTTATACTTCACATAAGCGCGTTGCCAAATATAGGAAAGCAAGCTCCTTCTCACACTTCCAATGGAAAAGACATTTTAGGTCACATTAAATATTGGTGTGAAAAATCTGGCAGGTATCCAGTCCTAAGGAGTGTTAACGTTGGCACTTCCACTGTGTACTTTTACTATAAATTGTTGTAGCGTTTATTTGACATGGAATACCCAAAGGATTGATGAGCAAAGAAAGGAAGATTTTTTTTATTGTACCATATTACCTTTTTCAGACATCTATACTAAGCCTTTACATCTTCAAAGTCTAAACACGTAGCCACCTGTATTCAATCGGTACAAGATATTTTTCATGAAACTATAGCTTGCCTTTTTATAAACCTATAAAAGTACGCATTTTCCATTTTATTAGTCAGCAAAGCAGTGGTGGATTTAATAATAAAATTTATAAATGCAGTTTCTTTATAGACAGTTTAACTTTTTGCTTATTTAAAATGCCACGAGAACAACCAAATTTGTGTCACAGTTTCTGTCTCTATCACATAGAAACAAGTAGCTACAATTTTGTATATCTTTACACTAAAAAAATTCACCTAGTACTCAGACCATTTATATAGCAGCCCATAGACTCCTAAAGATTTAAGAGAAACATGATACCACCAGGGGAAAATTATCTACTATAATCAAATACACGTATTTGATTTTGGCATCCATAATATGTATGTTAATTACATACAGCTACTGTAATCATGCACTTTGAATTTCTAAGGGAAATTTAAAATAAGTTTTTGTCCCTTTTTTATATTAAATAAAATGCTTCCAATTATGACCACCAAAATAACATTCAGTACCTATGTAAAAATATGAATGGGATATTTGAATAGATTTTAGAAGTTGGGACTGGCATAAATAAATCAAGCTGTAATATTTTGAGACCCAAATGATGACATAAAAGGAATGGTTTTGTAAGATTTCAGATTTTAAATATGTAAAACAAAAATATAGTGAATATTTTAATAATCATATTGGAAAAATACCTAGTCTGACCCTACAGTCCTCTCTAAGCACCTAACCCGAGACATTTAAACTGAAGAAGACTGGTTTTAATGTTTAACCAATCAATTATGTTACTAATCATAATTAATAATCAATGGCTTCAATATTTAACCTAATCAAAGGTGACATCTTTATCCTAAGAGACTACCATTTAAATTATGACAAAATTAGTTCTTAGCCTTTAGGTAGGTTCACCATTTCAAACTTACAGGACTAGGATCGTAGCGTCCTGAAATGGGCGATTACATTTACCCTGTATAGACCCAGATAGATCTGGAAGCGTTTGCAATCAACCCTTCTCTAACTCAATTACCAAAAAGTTTAAGATTAAAAGTAACTGGGCCAGGGCAGGCGGGGGGTGACGGGGGAGGGGGCGGCCCAGTGGCATAGTGGTTAAGTTTGCACACTCCACTTCAGCGGCCCAAGGTTGGCCGGTTCAGATCCCAAGTGGACCTAGCACCACTTATCAAGCCATGCTGTAGCAGGTGTCCACCATATAAAATGGAGGAAGATGGGCACAGACGTTAGCTCAGGGCCAATCTTCCTCAGCAAAAAGAGGAGGACTGGCAGCAGATGTTAGCTCAGGGCTAATCTTCCTCTGAAAAAAAAAAAGTACCCCAGGTATTTGTAAACATTGCAAAAACAGACATACATTACCTTTAAAGTAATGAGATGCATAGTAAACTCTTACTGGCAGTAGAAACTTACTAGCTATTTTGTCATCCTCTAGGTTTAACAGTAATAAAACAACCAGTTAATTAGACAAATTAAATTTTGAAATTGCTTCTGAAAATAAAAGTTAGCATTTTTCATATCCAAAAAAAAGTTGTACACAGAATTTTTTATTTTTAAAACAGCTGATGTGGCCTTCTGCAAACAAAATGGTGTACTTGTATCAGAGAAGTACTAAAATTCGTGGGTTTTGTTTTATGATATTTTTTAAATAGCCTAAGGATTATACATATAATTTGCTCTATGACAGAGCAAGAAAAGATAATAGAGTTACCATATCATAACCCTGGACTGCTTACGCCTGGATTATTACAAGAAAGACAAATACACTTCTATTTCTTTAAAGTCACTGTTGTTTTATTCTTTATATTGCTAACAGGTGATATACTCTACAAATCAAGGGTTTGGGACCTAGAAATTGAGCTAACTAAACAAAACTTAAAATATGAAATATTAATTTAGAGTCAGATGGTCACCAGCAAGCAAACAGATGGTGCAGGCTGGACAGCTGGGGATCCTTGTCCTGCCTCGGTACAGTATTTGATGAACTGTACTATTTGGTTAACTGTACCTCACAATACCAGAGTCTGTGAGTGAGACTAACCAGGAAAAAACTATCAGAATGTCAGTGAGAGGTGGCTTTTCCTCACCAAGTTTAGCAGTTCTGCAAGAGAGATTAGTTCAAGAAAGTTGGATATTTCTTTAGAAGCAGATATAGCAGGAGATAAGACCAGCCCAGTCCTCTCAGAAACATCACTGAGATAATGGGGCCAGTGCAGCGGCAAAGATCAGATGAAGATGTGGCCTTTGCTTTCTCATCCAAGACTGCTATTTCAGATGACCTAAGAGTAGCCATAAACAAAAACTTAGCTGACTTAATCAAAGAAAAAGAGAGAAAGTACAAATACACGATATAATAAATGACAAAAGGGAAATAGATAAGACTGAAAATCATGAGTCTATATTGCGTAATTCTATGAAAATAAATTTGAAAGCCTAGCTAAAATAGTCAGTTTCCTATAAAATACATTTATCAAATTTGACCTTCTCTGTTCGGAAAAGTACAAGTTTTATATTGCTGCTATAAAAATTTACCACAAAGTGGCTGAAATCAACACAAATGTGTTATTTTATAGTTTTGTAGGTCAGAAATCCAATATGGGGCTTACTGCACTAAAACCAAGATGTCACCAGGCTGCTTCCCTTTCTGGAAGTTCTGAGGAGAATTTGTCTCCTGCTCTTTCACGTGTTGGCAGAATTCATTTCCCTGTGGTATATACCATAAAGTCCCTATTTTCTTACTGGCTGTGAGCTGAAAGTCGTTACCTGCTTCTAGAAGTAACCCGTATTCCTTAGCTCATGGTCTCTAACTCCATCTTCAAAGCCAGCAACAGTGGATGCGGGTCAAGTCCCTCTCACGTTACATCTCTCTGATCCAGCAGGAAAAAGTTAGTCACTTCTGAGTTCTCAAAAGATTAAACAGTTCGGGGTAATCTCCCCATCTGAAGGTCCTTACCCTTAATCGCATCTGCAAAGTCCTTTGTCCCATGTAACGTAACATAGTCACAGGTTCTGCTGATCAGGGCGTGGACATCTTTAGGGGCCATTATTCTCCTATCACAGATTTGAATACAGATTTCTCAAAAAAAAAAAAAACAACTTGGATCAATTTTCATTGAAGAAATGGAGATCTTGCCCTCAAAAATTACCAGGTACAGATGATTTCACAGGGAAATTCAGCCAAACCTTCAAAGACTAGATAATCCAATGCTACTTAAATTTTTCCAAGCATAGATGAGACATCTCCAAAAACTTTATTACGAAGAAAATACAGTATCGATACACAAACCTGATAAAATAGCATAGGAAAGAAAAACACAAGCCAATCTCACCAATCTCATATTGAGGAAAAAAATCTTAAAATATTAGGAAATAGAATCCAACAGCACTTTAAAAAATTAGTGTATCATGACGCAGTAAGTTTTATTACATGAATGCAAGAGTGGTTCGGTGTTAAGAAATCTATTAGTATAACTATCATTTTAAAGGATCTTAAAAAATTACTTGACTATTGACATAGCTACTGAAAAAAATTCAACAAAATTCAAAACTCAATTCTGATAAAACACTTTGTAAACTAGAAAACCATAAATTTTTCTTTAAATTGATAAAATAGATTTATCTCAATCAGAAAGCCAGCATATTACTTACTAGATAAACACTAGCATTTCCACTAAAATCCAGAACAAGACAAGGATGCCTACTCTATTTAACTATTTAACACAGAATTAGCTAATGCAGTGAAACAAGAGAAAATAACTGGAGACAAAAGAATCGGAAAAGACGTAAAACCATCTCTGTTTGCACAGGGTATAATACTTTACTTGGTTTATCTGAATCAATGATAAAACTATCATAAATAAAATAATTCAGAAATTTAGCAGGATGCAAAATTATACAAAAACTACAGGTATAATATATTCAGATAATAACCACTTAGAAGATATCACAACAGAAAAAAAGATAGCAACAAAAAGCAAAAATAAACATTTTGTAAATTCACAGTAATGTGCAAAACCTGTATGAATAACCTTACAAATACTCTTGAAAGACAAAAGTGAGATTGAACAAATGAAAAGACAGCCCCTGCTCGTCACTGGGATGATTCAGCAAAAAATGGTATCAGGTATCCTCCTAGTTAATATAAATGTAACGTGATTTTCCAAAAGAAGTATATAAATAAGAGGGTTTTTTTCCTGGAGTTACATAAGTTGGCTCTAAAATCCATGTATATATGCAAAATTAATTGATCAGTCCCTTATAATGAAGAGCCAAGAGGGAAGTGGTTAGCTCTCCTACGTATCAAAACATTGCATGTGAATAAACAGCCAGACTAATACAACAGAAAAGAAAGTTTGAAAGTAAATCCCACTCATGTGGAAATTTAGAATGTAAACAAAATAGCATCTCATATCTGTGAAGACAAGGTTAACTTTTTAATAAATAGTGTCGTGACAACTTGATAGTCATTTAGAAAAAGAAGAAAATGTAAAAGAAAAAAATAAATGCCAATCTAGGAGAAAACATTTGCAACATCTGTAAAGATAAAAAGCTAATCTACTAAATATACAAAGAACTTTTAGGGCAAGGAGGAGCATTCTTTTAAACGTATCTTTTCCCAGCTTTATTGAGGTATAATTGACAAATAAAATTGTAAGTTATTTAAAGCGTGTATTTATTCATTCTGAAAACGTTTGTTGAGAACCTACTTAGTGTAAAGTTCTGCACCTAAATTTAGGACATGGGATGATGTTACACACGCACATCTCTGTTCAAAGTAGGTAAATTCCCTTGAAGGCCTTTCCACCTCAGTAGCATCCCCTTTGGCAGCCAAGGGCAACTGCTATACTAATTTCCTGCACGTGTTTTTCATTTTACTATTTGCCTTCTTGAAGATCCTGGAGTGCAAAATAAGCCATGAAAAGGACTATAAAAATCCTTTGATATTTTAAGATAAGAAAAATATCCCTATCCATCATGATATTTATTTGAAAACTTTTAAAATGCAGTTACCTAAGGCATTTTTATTAGAATATAGGGTCCTAATTTTAAAAGTAAATATCAGTACCATCTTTTGTTTGCAACTGTTAAAGTGGCCAATTACGTGTTTATTTAACCCTGATTTAAACTTGAAATATCTAATATGACAGTAATTGCATTATTCTCAATTCAATATTTGGCTCTACATTTTATGTCACTCATAGCTCTAACTAGAACTGTCTAAGAATTTTGAGCTGGGAGACCTACACTATTTCTTGCTTAAACATACAGAGTTCAAGTTTGTTTAATATTTTGTTTAATAATTTTGTTTAAACAAGACTATTTATTTGCATTGTAGCAAAATTATTGCTTTTTTTGCCCCTGGTATGTTATTCTTATTGTCATAAAGGGGTTCCAAGACAGAACAAGGGCAATTTATGTTTCCCATCTGACAAGAGAACTATACCCACTTTTGTATTATTTACGCAATAATGATCAAGGCCCAGGGCATTTCCTGGGGATTAATGGCTGACTGGGAGATTGGCTAAAGGCCATTAACCTGGGGCAGTCATTAATTTTCTTAGAAAACCTGGGTTGAAGTCATTATTTCTATTTTAAGATCAATAACACACATCCCTCATCACCACAACAACAAAAACTCATTGGAAATCACTTTTTTCTGGAATTTTTCTTAAGGATGTTCAATCTACAGGTTATATTTTAACAGAAATGTCACTGAAACCCTGAACAACTTAGTAACATGACAGGCCTCGTCGCCGAGATGTCAATGTCATGAACATCTGTGATTATTTCCTCTCTGCCCTGACTTAGGAGTCAAGCTAAAAACAAAGTCTCAGTTTCTCTCTCTCTCTCTCCCTCTGCCCCTTTTTCTTCCCCTCCCTCCTTCCTCCTTCTGGTCCTTCCCTCTCTCTTTCCTGAGGACTTCAGTGAGCAAGTTTCCACTGAAGGTGTAAATCTGCAAAAACAGCATGTGGTAGGTCACTCAATATACAAATTATTGGAGAGCAAGTGGAACTATGACTCTACAGTGTTTTCACAAATGACATTTTCTCAGAAATAAATGTGTGAAAGAACTGTTCCTTCTTAGCAACTTAACTGAAATGGATCTAACAAAAGTAGAATTCACACAATTAAATAAGGGGTAATTTGTCTGTCATCACTTTGATGCTCTAAACATTGAGATTGGCAAGAGGAGAACCCTGACCCAAACAATAGCCCAGGAAGACAAGAGCTTGAAGAAAGCAGGGGCATTTGGAGCCCTGAAAGAAGCAAGAGAAGGTATTATAAAATAAATGTTAAAGAACCGCAGGAAATGCATGAAAGTGTTCCGTGAGAAGAGCGCCATCATTTGAGGGAAGAGTTCCCCCCATTGATTCTCTGGTTCAGACATATTTAGAGATATTGTCCCTTTTCTGTCTCTCAGAAGTTCCTACATTCTTTTAGACTAGGGGTGAAGTACTACTAACTTCCTAAATAGTAAATAAAAGAATTAAAGAAATTTCATCAGCCTATTTTCCTCATCTTTAAGTAGGAATATAATGTGAATTACATTATAATGTGCTATTCAAGGGCATGGCATTATGATGGAACATAGTGAGAATGACTAATCATCTGGGATGCACCCGAAATAGCAGATGAGGCATGATGTGAAATTGGAGTCCCTACCTGTCACCTTTTCATTGATCTAATTCCCATTCCAGTCACTCTTTACCCTTGAAATAAGGAGCAGTGATATTGTCATATGTCGTAGCAGTGATATTCTCACCTGTCAATGAGCTTACATCACTTCGTTGTAGCTCCACCCCTTGGAGACTATTGACATAACCCTATTCATTGGGTACATCCTTCCTTCTTTTCTCATCTCCACTCCTCCAACCCCTACTAAAGCACCACCACCACCCATATAGTCAATACACAGATAGGAAGAGGCAATTAGTCATAAAAAGCAAAAGAAGAAAGCTTAAAGAAGGAAAGACAGAAATAATTGGTTGGTGCTGAAGAAGACCTAAGATTAATGGACATCCACCATTCCCTCAAATAAGGACCAAAGGAAATGACCACATTGATGAAAAATGCAAAAGTAAATTTAAAATACTCCTTCTCCCTAAAAGGCTTATAATCTATTAAGGGACATAAAACAAGAGTACAAATTATTGTAGCATGTGTTAGTAGGTGATAAGAACCACGTGAGATACACTAATAAATGAGTGGCTCGTGTAGTTCAGTGTTTACTTCTCTTGGGAAAGTCAAGGAAAACTTCGCAAAAGAGACAACAAAATGGTCAGAGATTGGAAGGAAACAGTTACAAGCAAAGATAATGGCTGAGGTGCTAAGGATAAAAATTTGGGGGAGAGTCCTGAGAGGCATGAACACTTTGGTTTATCTAGAGTGTGTGGTGTACAAGAAATACTGTGAGATCTAACTAGAGTGTAGGTTGAAGTCAGATACTGGGGCAAGTGAAAGATTTTGAGCAAGAAAATGATGTAAAGAGAGTTGTATTTTAATAATATCAATCTGAAAGAAATGTTTAGACTGTATTGGAGAAAATAACATTGGATATAAGCCAATTATGAAGCAATTTAAATAGCCCAAAGGTAAGATATTTAGACTTTAAATAGCATGGTAGCAGTGGGAATTGAAAGGAGAAGATTGATGAAAGAGCTATTGAGTAAACATAAGTTATTTTCAAGGTCCTATCTCTCAGGTTGGATAGTAGTTCCCTTTGTTATTACTATTATTCAGACAGGGACCAGCCTAACAAGACAAGGCCATCTACAAGGCCGCAGGCCTAACAAGATAAGGCCCTAACAAGATTGTCCCTAACCAATCTACAGGCTAGGAGAATCAGATAGAGGCCTCTAAGATCCACATTCCACAGTCTCTGAACTTTCCTGGGCTTACGCATGTGCCCTAGCACCCCGCAGCCCACTGAAGGTGACACTACCCCATTAGCATAGTAAAAATCACACCCGGGGTTGGAGAACTAGCATGCTAATGATACATGTGTCACATGTCGAACAACAGCACAGGCGCAAGCACAGCTCCACCTCTACATGCCATGACAAGGCCCTCCTCCCCAGCCTTTGCCTAATAAAAGCCCCACAATCCCCCTCCCTAATGAGCCAGTCACCCGCCCCTTTCCTTTCCCACCGGCTCCCTTGTACCTCTCCTGTGCCCAAGCTAATAAACTTTTACTTTTCAACTCCCATTTGTTGTTTCTGCTGATTTCTATCTTGGGGGACAAGAAGAACCCAATGTTCTAGTAACATTCTTATATCAAAACAGAAACCCAAACAAATAAATCAAAGATGGCCATGAATGAACCAGCGATGAAAGTGTCTTGAACCAAGGATTATGGTTAATCTAATTCTGTGTCCCTGAGACCTAAAAAATAATAATGATGGGCTGGCCCCATGGCCAAGTGGTTAAGTTCGCACACTCTGCTGCAGGCGGCCCAGTGTTTTGTTGGTTCAAATCCTGGGAGCGGACATGGCACTGCTCATCAAGCCACACTGAGGCAGGGTCCCACACGCCACAACTAGAAGGACCCACAACGAAGAATATACAACTATGCACGGGGGGGCTTTGGGGAGAAAAAGGAAAAAAATAAAATCTTTAAAGAAAAAATAATAATAATAATAAAATTATTCAGGAGGTAAACGGCATAGAGGGTATCAGTGTCCCTTGAGAGATGGCTTACATCACTGGAAAAAAATGGGCTGGGGAGACAAATAAACCTGGCCCTGAATTCTGACTCTTTTGCTTACAAACTCAGTGATACAGAGTCACCCATTTAACTTCTTTGAGCTTCTGTTTCTCATTGGGAAAATGGGAATAATAATACCTACTTTTCAAGATATTGTGAGAATTAGATAATACAAGATTTTTGGTAGATACTAGATGCTCAGTGAAAGACAGCTATACTAAGTGCCTTAATTAAAATAATAAGTGATTGACTAAAAATGCATAGAGGGAAAAGAATAAAAGATTCTTCAAGGGATTTGATCGTAGGTAGATGGCTATAAAAATAATCATACTATTAATGGAAATATAAAAGTCAGGGAGTACAAAATGGATTTTAGGAAGGAGATTTTTTTATTTTAGCAGTTTTCTTTTTATATTACCTATCTATAAGTCCTATACCATCACTAAAGCAAATTTATAGGATAAAGACTCTCTCTCCAATATCCATGAATAAATTTCAAGCTACTGGCTTGTGATGACTTCATTTCCTTGTCATTCCTGCTGTTATTTTCACCTGTTTTTGTTCTCAACGGTATGCTACAGGTAAAATGAAATATAGACAAGAATTTAGCCTAGCTAGGTCCTGAAGACCCAGAATAAGGATGTCTCAGATGCTTAACACCATCTACAATCCTAACTGAAAAGTATAATTGCTTGTAACCTTCATGTATAATAAAACATACAAAAATTTCTTTCCCTTTTTTTTTTTTTTTTTGTAAGAAAGACTGGCCATGAGCTGACATCTGTTGCCAAGCTTCCTCTTTTTGCTTGAGGAAGACTGCCAATCTATGAGCTAACATCTATGCCAATTTTCCTCTATTTTGTATATGGGTGCAGCCACAGCATAGTTTGGTGAGCAGTGTGTAGGTCCACACCGCGGATCTGAACCCACGAACCCTGGGCCACCGAAATGCAGCATGAGAACCTAACCACTACACCACTGGGCCAGCCCCAAGAATTTCTTAAAGAAGGCCATCTCTGAAGCTCGTATACATTTCACTTGCATTACACAATTAGCAACTCAAACAGCCAATCAGACTGGATATTTTTTGAAATCCTCTAGGAACACATATTATGCCTTACTGAGTCAAGCTTGTTATTAATTAGGTAGATTTTCAGCATCAAGTTACAATTATTATTGTATCCTTTCTTTGGGGCGGGCAAGGGGAGTACAATGATTTATTCATCTTTATTTATTTATTAAAGAACAAGAGCTAAAAAATGGAAGACCAACCCAGTTTATCACAGATATTCAGAATTATAAAAATGGAGAAAAGAAACCATCTATGGCAACGATTCTGAACTAATACTGAAAGTGAAACATTACTAGACTTCAAATTACTTCTTTAAAGTCTACATAGGAAATGACATAACCATATTTAATTCCTCTGAGAAGAATTGTTCAGTTCCAACCGTGGGCTAAATGAAGCAGCAGTGACTATAATGAACCTTTACAACAGACCTGAAACAAAAGGGGATAATAACTTTATGCATTAAACAAAGTCCTGGGAGGCGATTGCAGTCTCAAAGATGAAGATTAAAATTAAGAGAACAGATCTTTCAGCGTATGAAATTCCAGGGGCAGTGAAGGTCAAATCCAACACCACATTTCCTTAAATTCTTTATTTCATTTTAGGAAAAACAGCCACCAAATTCTATCCAACTACTAGTTTTCCAGATTCTTTATTTTACTGTATCTCATCAGACCACAGCATTGTTTTTCTTTTTCCTGGTGGTAATGTAGATTTTGTTTCTTAATTCTTTTTTTTCAACTTTTATTCAATTTATTTAAACTAAAAAAAATGTTCACTCATTTCTCTTACCCTTCCCGACCTCTTGTGACCACCAATTTGTCCTTTGTATCCATGAGCTTGGTGGGTCTTTTTTTTTTTATTATTCCGTATGAGAGAGATCACATGGTATTTGTCTTTCTCCATCTGGCTTATTTCAGTTATCATAATGCCCTCAAGGCCCATCCATTTTGTCACAAATGGCAAGATTTCATTCTTCTTATGGCTGAATAATATTCCATTGTATATATATACCACAATTTCTTTATCCATTCATCCATCAGTGGACACTTAGTTTGTTTCCATATCTTGGTTATTGTAAATAATGCTGCAGCAAACATGGGACTGTATCTATCTTTTCTAATTAGTGTTTTTGTTTTCTTTGAATAAATACCCAGAAGTGGAATTGCTGACTTATATGGTAGTTCTATTTTTAATTGTTTGAGGAAACTCCATACTGTTTTCAATTATGGCTGTACCAATTTATATTCCCACCAACAGTGTACAAGCATCCACTTTCTTCTACATCTTCACCAACCCTTGTTATCTCTTGTCTTTTTGATCATAGCCATTCTAACGAGTGTGAGGTGATATCTCATTGTGCTTTCGATTTGCATTTCCCTAATAATTAATGATGTTGAGCATCTTTTCATGTACCTGTTGGCCATCTGTATGTCTTCTTTGGAAAAATGTCTATTCAGATCTTCTGCCCATTTTTTAATCAGATTGTTTGGTTTTTTGCTATTGAGTTGTATGAGTTCTTTATGTATTTTAGATATTAGCTCCTTATCAGATGTATGATTTGCAATTATTTTCTCCCATTCAGTAGGTTGCCTTTTCACTTTGTTGATGGTCTCCTTTGCTGTGCAGAAGCTTTTTAGTTTGATGTAGTCTCACTTGTTTGTTTGGTTTTCCTTTTTTTTTTGCTTTTTTTTTTGGTGTCAGATTCAAAAAATCATCACCAAGACCTTTGTCAAGGAGCATACTGCTTATGTTTTCTTGTAGTAGTTGTATGGTTTCAGATTTTACATTCAAGTCAAAAGAAATTGAAGTGAAGATTCAATGAATAAAATTTTAAAATACATGGTGTTGCAGTCTTTTTTAAGGGTGCAAATTGTCAAGTTAAAATTTAAATATTAAATCAAGTTGATACCTATTTTCTTTCCAATTTAAAACATACTCAATCTGTTTTGGTTGTGTGACCTTTGTGACCCATGAAATATGTATAAGTTTGTGAATTCTCATTTAAGTGTAAGAAAAAATAAGACTACTCATCTACTGTATTATGTCCAGCACCAAAATCTCCCTGGAGGGGTGAGGTAAGTACCTGTGGAACTGCCTTAATTTTTTTAAGGAAAGAGTAACAAATCAAATGACCTAATGTCACATGTCAAACTTTGGACAAACTAAATGACTTTGATGACCATCAGTTTTCTCAAGTACCCAGAACTTTTAATAATGTTATTTGTGTTAATTATGAAGCAAGGAAGAAATGAAACAACTACAATGGTGATAGAATACACTAATACCCAAGCCTCACTCCAGACCAATTAAATCAGAATCTGAGGGACGAGGTCACCCTGAAAGCTCTCCAGGTGATTCTAATCACATGCAGCAAGGGTTAGGTCCACAACTTTGCATATAAAAATAGATACTCAGGAACTTATGCTTCTGTTACTTATGATGCAGTAACAGAGACCAGATATACTCTGTCACCTGAAATGACTAAAACAACAAACAAAATATATAAAACAATAATTTTCAAAACTTCTAATTTCATAAAACTACAAAAGACAGTGGTCTCTGAGAAACGGGAATAATAAAGTGAGCCCTATGATTGCCCATCCAATACCTAGAAAGATCATACAGGGAAGAGGCACACAAGCAGAGTTCAATGGTCACCCTGGGTTGAGGAGATGGAGCCGAGAGTCTGGGGAAACCAAGGCAGCTAAAGTTTGTAGAGCAGAGAAATAGGAGAGAGCCCCAGAGATCTGCAGTATCCACGCCAAATCTTCAACTGAGTACTAACTGAGACAAGGGAAGAACCACCCAAGCAGATGAGAGGGAACAATACCTAATGTTCACACAGAAGTAAGAATAGTTTCTATTCTCATCAGAAAAGTCCAAAATCTTCTCATTTCAGGGGCATTAGATAATGTACATAGTAAGATTTTGTATCAGTGCTGGGGAAAAATTGCCCCTAGACGCAACCCATATCACTTTAAAAACCTTAAAGCAAGACCCCAAATATCAAACTATTTCCAAGTAACTCAAATGCTTCAAACAAAAAAATTCAAGAAGATTTATAGGAATACAAGGATATCAGAACACAGCAAGGTAAATTCACAATGTCTGGCATCCAATTAAAAATTGTGAGGCATGCAAAAAAACAAGAAAAAATAGCCCATGATGAGGAGAAAAATTAATCAATCAAAACTGACACAAATTACATAGATGAGAGAATCAGTGAAAATGGATATTTAAACAGCTATTAAAATTGCGTTCCACATGTTCAAGAAACAAGAGGTGAGGATGAACATGTTAAAGAGAAATGTGGAAAATAAAAAGATGATCCCATAAAACTCCTAAAGATGAAATTTACAATATCTGAGAAGAAGAATAAACTGCATGAGATTAACAGTAGATTAGACATTGCAGAAGAAAATGCTACATCATTTGAAGATATAGGAATAGAAACTATCCAAAATAACACACCGAGACTAAAAAGATTTACCAGAGTATCTATCCGTGAGCTAAGGGACAAATTCAAGCTGTCTAACATACATATATTTGGAGCCCACAGAAAAGCAAAAGATGGGGGAATAGTTGAAGATATACTAACCAAAATGTATTTCAAATTTAATGAAATATATAAACTCACATACCCAAGAAGCTCAGTGAACCCCAAGCACAAGAAACATGAATAAAACTACACTGACACATCATGATCAAATCACTTAAAACCTTTGTGATAGAAAATCTTGAAAGCACCCAGAGAAAAAATACACATTACATACAAAGGAACTAAGATAAGGATGACATCAGATTGCTCATCAGAAACAATGCAACCTAGAAGATAGGGAAGAACATCTTTATAGTTTTGAAAGAAAAAAAAAATCTGTCAACCTAGAATCCTTTATCCAAGAAATATATTTTTCAAAAACAAAATGAAAATAAAGACTTTTTCCAAGATACAAAAGCTGAAAGAATTCATCAATAACAGAGCTGAAATACAACAAATGACACAGAAAGTCTATCAGCCAGAAGAAAAATGACACCAGATGGAAATAATAATCCACCCAAAGAAATAAAGAGCACCAAAAATGGTAACTATATGTTGTTAAAATACTTTTTTTCTTATTAGTTAAGTATCTTTAAAAAGTAATTGACCTTATAAAGCAAAAATAATGACAGTGTATTGGGAGTTTATAGCATGTGTAGTAATAAAATATATAACAATAATGACACAAAGACTGGGAGGAGAAAATGGGGGTGTACTGTGGTAAGGGTCTTATACAGTGTGTGAAGCAGTATAATGTCACTAGAAGGGAAATTGTGATAAGTTAAAGATGTTTACTATAAATACCAAAGCAACCACTAAAATAACACAACAAAGAGTTCTACCTAATAAACCAACAACAAAAATAAAATGGAACAATAAAATATTTAATTAATCCAAAAGAAGACAGAAAAAAAACATGAAAAGATGAAAAAGGGAACAAAGAACAGATGAAACAAATGGAAAACAAATAGTAGGATTTAAACTCCACCATATCAATAATCATGTTAAACAGTAAGTGGCCTAAACACCTGAGTTAAAGACAGAGCTTGTCAGATTGGATTTTTTAAAAAACAAGACTCAATTCTGCATACTACCTGCAAAATATATATATATATAAACACAAATTGATTCAAATTAAAAGAATTTCCATTATATACATACATGCTATACATGACTATACATGCTAACACAAATCAAAAGATAGAAGAGCTATGGGCCTGGCCTGGTGGCATAGTGATTAAGTTCATGCACTCTTCTCTGGCAGCCAGGGGTTCACAGGTTAGCATCCCAGGTACAGATCTACACATCACTCATCTAGTCATGCTGTGGTGGCATCCCACATATAAAATAGAGGAAGATTGCCACAGATATTAGCTCAGGGACAATCGTCCTCACCAAAAAACAAAAAAATGGAAGAGCTATATTCATACAGGACAAAGTAGATTTCAGAGCATAGAATATCACCAGGCATACAGAATGTCATCTCATAATGATAAAGAGGTCAATTCATAATGAGGACATCAATTCATAATAAGGTCAATTCATAATGAGGAGCATCAAAACACATGAAACAAAAACTGATAGAACTATAATAATAAAGAGACAAATTCAAAATTACAGTCAGAGATTTCGACAATCTTCTCTCAGTAATTGATAAACCAGTAAACACGAAGTCAGTAGGGGTATAGAAGAATTAGAGAACACTGTCAATCAACTCGACTTATCTGATAACAACCACCCAACAACACTAAAGTAAAATACACACTCTTTTTTCAAGTGCACATGGAACATTTTCCAAGGTATACTACATTTTAGGTCACAAAATGTCTCCATAAATTTAAAAAGAGTCAAACCACACAAAGTACGTATTCTGAGCTCAATGAAAATAGATTAGAAATCAACGCCACAAAGTTATCTGAAAAATCCTCAAGTATGTTGAAACCAAACAACATACTTTGAAATAAAACAAGGGTCAAATAAAAAAATGAAAATGGAAGTTAGTAACTGCGTTGGACTAAACGAAACAGAAAACACATTTTAAAATTTGTGAGATGCAGCTAAAATAATGTTTAGAGGTAAGTTTATAACATCAAACACCTATATTAGAACAGAGGAGATGTCTCAAATCAATGATCTCAACTTCTACCTTAAGAAACTAGAAAGAAAAGGACAAATAAAAACCAAAGTAGAAGAAAGGAAATATTAAAAATCAGAGTAGAAATCAACAAAATAAAATGTAGAAAATCAGTGGAACATTTTAATAAAACCAAAGGCTATTTCTTTTAAAAAGATAAATAAAATTGAGAAAAAGATAGCCAGAGTAATCATAAGAAAAAAAGGGAGAAGACACAAATTACCAATATCAGGAATGATAGAGGTGACATCGCTATATATTCCACAGATATTAAGGAAAAATAAGGAAATATTATGAAGAACATTATACCAATAAATTTGACAATTCAGATGAAATGGACAAACTCCTTGAAAGACACAAGCTACCAAATTCACTCAAGAATGGATAACCTAAATTGCCTATTAAATAAGTAGAATTTGTAATTAAAAACTTCCACCCAAAAATCACTTCAGACCCAGGTGGCTTCACCAGAGAATTCAACCAAACATTTAAAAAAGAAACGGTGCCCCCATGTTCATTGAAGCATTGTTTACAACAGCCAAGACACGGAAACAACCTAAGCGCCCACCAAAAGATGAATGGATAAGGAAGATGCAGTGTATATATACAATGGAATACTACTCAGCCATAAAATAAAAAGATGAAATCTTACCATTTGCAACAACATGGATGGGCTTGAGGGTATTATGCTAAGTGAAATAAGTCAGATGAAGAAAGTCAAATACAGTATAATTTCCCTTGTATGTGGAAAATAAAATAATAGCAACAATAACAAAAACACTTTAGATACAGAGAACAGACTGATGGTTACCAGAGAAGAAGTGGGGTGGAGGGAAGGCAAAATGGGTAAAGGGGGTCATTTTTATGGTGATGGATGAAAACTAGACTTAGGGTGGTGAAAACGATGCAGTGTATATAGAAGTCATATTACAACAGAAGTCAAATTATAATGATGTACATGTGAAATCTATATAATGCTATAAACCAAAGTTACCTTAATAAAAAAGTTTTTAAATTAAAAAAAAACAGATTTAGTGGCATTTATAAGCTCACAGAACTGGCTTTGCTGATTTTTTTAAAAAATAATCTTACAGGTACTTTACTGATATTGGAGAATTTGATTTTATGTATGTGTAACTGATTAGAGGTTGAATATTCAAACAGAAGTTCATTTTGAGAGCAATACAATTCAAGCAAATTGCCACAGAGTGGCCTTATCCAAGTGATTAGAGAGTGTGATATGAAGTTATAGACTCTGGATTTTGAACTCTGCTATGGATATACCAATATAAATATGCAAATAACTATTCTTTTCAGAAAAACAAAAGAAATGGTGTGAATTCTACACAAATTCTTCCAGAAAACTGAGGAGGAAGGACTACTTTCCAACTCTTCCCATGAGGCCAGAAGTTCTCTGATATGAAAACCAGACAGACATTATAATAAAAGAACAACAGTCCAATTTCCCACATACACATAGATGTAAAAACTTCTAAACAAAATTTTAGCAAATCAAATCCAACAACATAGAAATGGGATAATATAACATGGCCAAATAGGCTTAATTTGAGGAAAGCAAAGTTGGTTTAACATTCAAAAATCAATTAACGTAATTCACCACAGTATCAGACCAAAACTCTTAGCAAAGAAGGACTGGAGGGGCACTTCCTCACCTTGACAGAGGGCATTTACAGAAAACTTACAGTTAACATCATATTTAATGGAGAAAGACGGAAATCTTTCTCCCTAAGACCAGGAAAAAAGCAAAAATGACCCCACTTACCATATCTATCCAACATTGTGCTGAGAGTTTAAGCCAGTCCAACAAGGCAAGTAAAAGAAATAAAAGGTACCCAAACTGGAAAGGAAGAAATTGCCTCTCTTTGCAGACAAGATAATCATCTATGTAGAAAATTCTTCAGAAATTACCAAAAAAAACTATTAGAGCCTATAAGTGAGTTTAGCAAGGTTTCAGAATAAAAGATTAATATACAAAATCAATTTTATTTATATTTACTAGCAATGAATAATTAGAAATTGAAATTTTAAAATCAATACAATATACAAAATACAAAAAAAGAACTTTGATCTTCACCTCACATAAAATACAAACATTAACCCAAAATGGATTATAGTCCTAAAGGAAAAACCTAAAACTATAAAATTTCTAGAGAAAAATCTTTGTGATCTTGGGTTAGGAAAAGATTTCTTAGATATGACCCCAAAAGCACAATCCACTAAAAGAAGAAATTGGTAAATTGGACTTGATCAAATTAAGAACTTCTGTAATTCAGAAGACACTGCTAAGGGAAAGAAAAGACAAGCTACAGAATAGGAAAAAATGTTTGCAGCTCATGTATATGACAAAAAAGTTATACCCAGAATATATAAAGAAGTCTCAAAATTCAATAATGAGAAACCAAATAATCCAATGGAGAAAAAGCAGGGAGCAGGGGCAAGAGATTTGAACAGAAGCTTCACCAAAGAAGACATACAGATGGCAAATAAGCACATGAAAAGGTGTTCAACATCGTCAGTTATTAGGGTAATGTAAATTAATGAGATACACTACACTACACACCTATTAGAATGGCTGAAATTAAAACAACTGACCAAGAGTTGACAAGGATGTGGAGCATCTGGAACTCTCTCATACATCTGGTAATACATATGTAATATGGTGCAATCACTTAAAAGAATTGTTCAGCAATTTTTTTTAAGTTAAACATGCACCTATCAGATGACCCAGTCATTCTACTCCTAGACATTTACTCAGGAGAAATGAAGGTATATGCCTTGTATATGAGTTTTCATAGTAGCTTTATTTGTAATAACCAAAAGTTGAAAACAACCTAAATATCCATCAACAGCTAAATGGATTTTTCAAAATTGTGATATATCTACACAAATAATGTTACTCAGCTGTAAAAAGTAATGAGCTGCTAATATACACTACAATAAGGATGAGTCTCAAATAAAATTTTACGCTAGATGAAAGAAATCAGGAAAAAAATGAGTACATATGTAAGATTCCATTTATATAAAATTCTAGGAATTGCAAACTAATCACATAGTGACAGAAAGCAGATCAATAATTGCTTGAGAATGAAGGAGAAAAGGGAAGAGTAGGAGGGAGAAACACAAGGAAACTTTTCAGGTCATGAATACATTCATTAATTTGATCGTGAAAATGGTTTCATAAGTGTATACATACACAAAATTTATCAAATTGTTCACTTTAAACATGTGCAATTTATTGTATGTCAATTACACCACAATAAAGCTTTTAAAAAATATAATAATCAGGAAGATTCTGACAAAGAATGATGATGAGTGGCTACATCCTATTGCATATTACACAAAGCTAAAAATATTTTTTAAACCATAGTAAGATTTCACGGATAGATTGATCTATGAAATAAAACAGAAAGGTTTTTTTTTTTTCTGCTTTATCTCCCCAAACCCCCCCGGACATAGTTGTGTATCTTAGTTGCAGTCCCTTCTAGTTGTGAGATGTGGGACACCACCTCAACGTGGCCTGACGAGCAGTGCCGTGTCCGTGCCCAGGATCCGAACCCTGGGCCGCTGCAGCGGAGCACGCGATCTTAACCAGTCGGCCACGGAGCCGGCCCCAAACAGAAAGTTTATAAGTAGAATTGCATACATATGAAGATTTGAAGTAAAATAAAGGTGGAATTTCATATCAATGGGAATAAGATGGATTATAAAATATATTAGGTTGAAATGTAAAGGTATTGTGTTTTTTAAAAAAGAAAAGATTTATCTCTCACAACTAGAAGGACCTGCAACTAAGATATACAACTGTGTACAGAGGGCAGGGTTGGGGAGATAAAGCAGAAAAAAAAAAAAGATTGGCAACAGTTGTTAGCCCAGGTGCCAATCTTTAAAAAAAAAAAAAGATTTCTCTCTCTCTTACTCCTTACTGCAAAGTAAATCCTCCCTCAGATATGAAGACATCAATGCAAATCCAGTAGAAAGAGGAAAAAGCAAAGAAACATGAGACCACCAAAGGAACACAATCATTTTTCAGCAACTGACCCTAAAGAAATGGAGATCTGAGAGTGACTTGAAAAAGCATTAAAATAGTTATTTTAAGGAAGCTTAGTGAGATTCAAGAGAATACAGATAGATAACTCAACAAACTCAGGAAAGACAATGCATGAACAAAGCAAGAGCTTCAACAAAAGATAGAAATCATAAAAAAGAACCAAACAGAAATTCTGGAGCTGAAGAATGAAATGAAAAATGTAATAGAGATCTTCAACAGTAGGTTCAACCAAATGCAAGAAACAATCTGGTAACTGAAGGACAGATCTCTTGAAATTATCCAGTCAGAACAAAAAAAAGAAATAGGAATAAAAAAGAATGAAGAAAGCCTACATCAATTATGGGACACCACTAACCAAAACAATATTCTCTTCATGGAAGTCCAAGAAGGAGAAAAGTTAGAAAGAGGCAGAAAGCTTAAAGAAATAATGGCTCCAACTTCCCAAATATGTGGAGAGATATGGACATCCAGGTACATGAAGCTCAAAGATCCCAAACAGCTTCAACTCAAAGAGATATTCACTGAGACACATTGTAATCAAACTCTTAAAAATCAAAGACATGGAGAAGATTTTGAAAGTAACAAGAGAAAAAATACTCATCACATACAAGGGGACCTTGATATCTGCAGGTTTCTCAGACAGAACTTTGCAGGCATGCAGAGAGTGAGACAATAAATTCAAAGTGCTAAGAGAAAAAAACTGCCAACCAAGAATACTTTACCTGGAAAAGCTGTCCTTCAGAAAGAAGGAAAGATAAAGACTTTCCCAGACAAACAAAAGCTGAGGGAATCATCACCACTAGGATGCACAACATAAAAAGATGTAAATTATGACATCAACAACATAAAATGTGGGAGGGGCAAATAAGTGCACAGAGCTTTTTTATGAAATTGAAGCTAAGTTACCAGCTTAAAATAGACAGTTATATGTAAAAGATATATTATGAAAACTTCATGGTAACCACAAAGAAAAAACTTGCAGTAGTAGATAAACAAAAGAGAAATATATCAAAACATATTGCTAAGAAATCATCAAATCACAAAGGAAGACAGCAAGAGAGGGACAAAGGAACTAAAAAATAATCAGAAAACAATTAACAAAATGACAAGATTAAATCCTTACCTATCAATAATTACTCTAAATGTAAATGTCTTAAATTCTCCAAGCAAAAGACATAGAGTGGCTGAATGGATAAAATAAAAAGCAAGACTTACCTACCTGCTACCTGAAAGAGACTCACTTAAACTTTAAGGACACTCATAGGCTGAAAGTGAAGGAATGGAGAAAGATATTCCTGGCAAATGGAAACCAAAAGAGAGCAGGAGTAACTATACTTATATCAGACAAAATAGACTTTAAGTCAAAACCTGTGACAGGACAAAAAGATCATTATATCATGATAAAAGGGTCAATTCATCAAGAGGATACAATTGTAAATATACGTGCACCCAACATCACAGTACCTAAATATATTAAAAAATTATTAACAGAACTGAAGAGGCAGTACAGGCAGAAATAGACAGTAATGCAATCATAGTAGGGGACTTCAATATCCCACATTCAACAAAGAATAGGTCATCTAGGCAGAAAATCAATTAGGAAACAATGGAAAATCAACTAGAAAATAATGGACTTGAAATACACTTTAGACCAAATGGAGCTAACAGATATATACAGAACATTCCATCCAACTGCAGCACAATACACATTCTTCTCAAGCTCGAATAGAACATTCTCCAGGGTAGAAGATACGTTAGGTCACAAAACAAGTCCTAACAAATTTAAGAATATTGAAATCGTATCAACTACCTATCCTGATCACAATGGTATGAAACTAGAAAACAATAACATGAGGAAAGTTGTAAAATTCAGAAATACGTGGAAATTAAACAACACACTCCTGAACAACTAATGGGTCAAAGAAGAATGCAAAAGAGAAAGTAAATAATATCTTGAGACAAACAAAAATGGAAATACGACTTACCAAAACTTATGGGATACAGCAAAAGTTCTAAGAGGGAAGTTTATAGAGATAAATACATACATTAAGAAAAAAGAACAATCTCAAATAAACAATCTAAGTTTATACCTCAAGAAACTAGAAAAAGAAGAATTAAGACAAAGCTAGCAGAAGGAAGGAAATAGGGGCCGGTCCGGTGGTGCAGTGGTTAAGTTCACATGTTCCACTTCAGCAGCCCAGGGTTCGCCGGTTTGGATCCTAGGTGCAGACATGGCACCACTTGGTAAGCCGTGCTGTTACAGGTGTCCCATATATAAAGTAGAGGAAGATGGGCATGGATGCTAGCTCAGGGCCAGTCTTCTTCAGCAAAAAGAGGAAGATTGGTAGCAGATGTTAGCTCAGAGCTAATCTTCCTCAAAAAAAAAAAAGAAGGAAGGAAATAATAAAGATTGGAGCAGAAATAAATAAAATAGGGACTAGAAATAAAATAGAAAATATCAACCAAACTAAGAGTTGGTTTTTTGTAAAGATAAACAAAATTGATGCATCTTTAGCCAGACAAAGAGAAAAAGATGAATCAAATAAATAAAATTATAAACAAAAGAGGAGATATTAAAACTGATACCACAAAAATAGAAGGGATCATAAGAAACTACCATGAATAACTATGCACCAACAAACTGGACAATCTATAAGAAATTGATAAATTCCTAGAAACATACAACTTATCAAGAGTGAATCATGAAGAAACAGAAAATCTGAACAGACCAATAACGAGATTGAATCAGTAATCAAAAACCTCTCAACAAATAAAAGCCTAGGACCAGATGCCTTCACTGGTGAATTCTATCAAATATTTAAAGAAGAATTAATAGCAATCCTTTTCAAACACTTCCAAAAGAATTGAAGAGGAAAGAACATTTCCAAAATCATTTTACAAGGCCAAAATTACCTTGAAACTGAAAGCAGACAAGAACACAAAAAGAAAAGAAAATTATAGGCCAATATCCCTCATGAATATATATGCAAAAATCTTCAACAAAAATACTAGCAAACTGAATTCAATAGCATATTAAGAGGAACATATACCACGATCAAGTAGGATTTATCCTGAGATGCAAGGATGGTTCAAAGCACACAAATCAATAAATGTGATACACACCACACTAACAAAACGAAGGATAAAAATTATATGATCATCTCAAAAGATGCATTTGACAAAATTCAACATCCTTTCATGATAAAAACTCTCAACAAATTAGGTATAGAAAGAATTTACGTCAACATAGTAAAGGCCATTCATGACAAGCCCACAGCTGAAATCATAATCAATGGTGAAAAGTGAAAAGACTTTCTTCTAAGATCAGGGACAATGCGAGGACGCCCACTCTCACCTCTTCCATTCAACACAGTACTGGAAGTCCTAGACAGACCAATTAGGCAAGAAAAAGAAACAAAAGTCATTCAAATTGGAAAGGAAGAAGTAAAACTGTCTCTGCAGATGACATGATATTATACATAGAAAACCCAAAAGACTCCACCAAACAACTGTTAGAACTAATAAAATTCAGTAAAGTTGCATGATGCAAAATCAAAATGCAAAAATCAGTTGTGTTTCCGTACACTAACAATAAAATTCTTAGGAATAAATTTAACCGAGGTGATAAAAGATCTGTTCACTGAAAACGTTTGTAAGACATTGATGAATGATCAAAGAAATTGAAAAGGACACAAACAAATGAAAATGCTCATGGATTGCTCGTGTATTGGAAGAATTAATATTATTAAAATGTCCATACTACACAAAGCCATCTATAAATTCAATGCAATCCCTGTCAAAATTCCAATGGCATATTTCACAGAAACAGAAAAAACCGTCTTAAAATTTGTATGGAACCATTAAGGATCCAAATAGCCAAAGTAATCTTGAGGAAGAATAACAAAGCTGGAAGCATCACACTTCCTAATTTAAACTAATTACAAAGCATGGTAGTGGCATAAAAACAAGCACATAGACTAATGGTACAGAGTAGAGAGCCTGAAAATAAATCCATGCATATCCAATCAACTAATCTATGATGAGGGCACCAAGAACACGAAATGAGGAAAGGATAGCCTCTTCAATAAACGGTACTGGGAAAACTGGATATCCACATACAAAAGAATGAAACTGGACCTTTATCTTATACAACTCACAAAAATTAATGTGAAATGGATTAAAGACTTAAATGTAAGACCTAAAACAGTAAAACTCCTAGAGGAAAACACAGTGGAAAAGCTCCTTGACATTGGTTTTGGCATTGATTTTTTTGGATAAGACACCAAAAGCTAAAACAAACAAGTTGGACTACATCAAACCAAAAAGCTTCTGCACAGGAAAGAAAACAATCAATAAATTGAAAAGGAAACCTATGGAATGGGAAAAAAAGTTGCAAACCACATATCTGATAAAGTGTAAATATCCAATGCAATCTTGCACCACATAACCATGCTTCGGTCAACAACAGACTGCATATATGACGGTGGTCCCATAAGATTAGTACCATACAGCCTAGCTGTGTAGAAGGCTACCATCTAGGTTTGTGTAAGTACATCCTATGATGTTCACACAATGATGAAATTGCCTAATGATGCGTTTTTTCAGAACATTTCCCCATCTTTAAGTGATGCATGACAGTATATATCAAGGAATTCATACAAGTTAATAGCAAAAAAACAAATAATCCAATTTAAAAAATGGACAAAGGACCTGAATAGACATTTTTTCAAAGAAGACATACAAATAGCCAAAAGGTACATGAAAATTAGTGCTCAACACCACTAATTATTAGGGAAATGAAAATAAAAACCACAATGACGTATCACTTTACATCTTTTAGGATGGCTATGATCAAAAAGAAAAGAGACAACTAATGTTGGCAAGGAGGTGGAGAAAAGAGAACGCTTGTTCACTATTGGTAGCAATGTAAATTGGGAGAGCCATTATGGAAAACATATTGAGATTTCTCAAAAACTTAGAAATAGAACTACCATATGATTCAACAATCCCACTTTTTCTAACATACCCAAAGGAAATAAAATCACTACCTTGAAGAGATATATGCACTCCTATGTTCAATGCAACATTATTCACAGTAGCCAAAATATGGAAATAGCATAAGTATCCATCAACAGATGAATGGATAAAGAAAATGTGATGCATATATACACAATGGAATATTATTCAGCCATAAAAAAGAAGGAAATCCTTCCATTTGAAACAACATGTATAAACTTGGAGGGCATTATGTTAAGTGAAATAAAGCAGGTAGAGAAAGACAAATATTGTATGGTATCATTTATATTTAGAATCTTTAAAAAAAGAAGAAGCTGATTTCATAGAAACAGAGTGGTGGCTGCCAAGGACTGTGGGGAGTGGAAAGTGGGGAGCTGTAGGTCAAACAGTACAAACTTCCATTTATAAGATGACTGAGTTTTAAGAATCTAAGGTACAGCATGATGATTATAGTTAATAACACAGCATTGTATACTCGACATTTGCTGAAAGTAGATCTTAAGGGTTCTCATCAGAAAAAAAAGAAAAGAGTTAACTATGTGAGGTGATGGCTATGTTAACTATCTTGATCTTGCGATCATTTTACAAAGTATATGTATATCAAATCACCACTTTGTACACTCTACTTTTTTTTGAGGAAGATTAGCCCTGAGCTAACATTTGCCGCCAATCCTCCTCTGTTTGCTGAAGAAGACTGGCCCTGAGCTAACATCCATGCCCATCTTCCTCTACTTTATATTAGGGACGCCTGCCACAGTATGACTTGACAAGTGGTGCGTAGGTCCACACCCAGGATCAGAACCAGTGAACCCTGGGCCACTGAAGTGGAACATGTGAACTTAAACACTGTGCCACCAGACTGGCCCCATGTACACTTTAAATATGTACAATTATATTTGTGAATTATTCCTCAAAAAAATTGAACAAAAAATAAATAAAAGCATCATGTAGAATAAGGTGTATATATAAAAAAAGTGTATCTGTGTCTGTGTGTGTGTAAAGTATTTCTAAAGAATGCACAAGAAACAGGTAACAATTTCATCCAGAGAGGAGAAATGGCCGGCTCTGAGACAGAGAGAAAAAGGAGACTTCCATTTACCCTACACACTTTTGTGCTCTTTGAACTGCATTCCCTATGCATATATTATCTGGATTTAAAATCATTGAAGAAATTAAAAATCAGACTTGCCCTCAATATGAGACCTGAGTACAGAGCCAAATTAACAAGATAAAATTAAGTTTTTGGGGGCCGGCTCCATGGCCAAGTGGTTAAGTTCACGCGCTCCGCTGTGGTGGCCCAGAGTTCGGATTCTGGGCGCGGACATGGCACCGCTCGTCAGGCCACGTTGAGGTGGCGTCCCACATCCCACAACTAGAAGGACCTGCAACTAAGATATACAACTGTGTACGGGGGGGTTTGGAGAGATAAAGCAGAAAAAAAAATTAAGTTTTTGTAAGGTTCTACTCAGAAAAAGTAAGTACCTAAAAAATAGAAAATATATGACTATAAAAAGACATGAAGATTTGGGCTGACAGTTTAATGTTTGTAAACAAAGTTACATGGCTGCCAAAAAACGACTCATGCTCAGTTGAGTTGAACATTTATTAAGAATCTGTTGTGTAATGAGAACACAAAAATGAAAAAAATGATAACCCTGTTCTGATGGAGATACATACTAAAGGACAGAGGCACATTAATATAGAATTAAACAGAATGTAGTAAGAGCGAAGGCGGAAGTTTGCAGAGTCCAAGGAAAGCAGAGAAGACGACTCCCAGACACTCAGGGAAGACGTCCCAGAGGCAAGCTCCCTCAAGTCCGGAAGCTGCGTTGCTACAGAACAGTATGTTAAGTGGGAAGTTTGACACCTCACCTCTCTCTGTGCTCACTAGAGCGCACCTGGAATACAGTGGTCAGTCATTGGTTCCACTGAGAGATGGGAGAAGCAGGACAGGACGACAATGGGACAGAATTTTTCCATATGAGAAGTGATTAAAGGAATTCAAGATATTTGGCCTGGAAAGAAAATGAAACCTCAACAATTAAATTCCTTCACCTTTCTCAAGGCCCATCACAGAAAAGAAAGAATACCACTTCTTTCTTCCAGGCACCCGCATCAATAGGTGGATACTACAGGAAAAGATCTCAACCATCTCAATTAAAAGCCCATATATCACTTACCCATCTGAAACCAGAGATGGCAGGCAGTGCCATGGAGAGTGGAGAGGTCAAACGCTCAGCAGAAAGGCCAGGAGGTGAGGCCTCAGATGATTTCTAACACTGCACCCAACCGTCGGATTCTAGGACCTCATAATAATCTTCCATAAATTTACAATAAAACCACCTCATTTTCATGTGCTTTATGGTTAAAACACTCTTTTGCATACATTATTTCACATGAATTTCACAATAACCTTGTGCGAAAGGCCAGACTGGGGTTACCATCCCCTCTTCCCAGAGGAAGAAGCTCAGAGAGAATCTAACAGCTAACACGGAGTGGTGTCTGACCTCCAACCAGGCCTCCTGATTCCAGGCCAAAGGCATTTTTCAGTTTTTCAGTTTTAAGTTTTAAGCTGCATTCTCCTGCTAGCTGTCAACTCATGGCAAAGTTGTCACCTAAATGAGTAAAATAAGATAATGAAATGATTTCTGCATAAGTTAAATTGACTCAGTTTAAAGCACTGTTCTTCATTCAGACCTTTCTTAATTTTTGGTGTTAAAATGTACTCTCATGTATTAAATGATAAAAGTCTATAATTGGCAGAACCAAAAGTTGACTATCAACATAGGTCCCCCCAAAATTTCTGGAAATTTTTCTGGTCCGTGCAATGCAAAATTCTGGAAACAACCAAAGGAAAGATATGGGTAAGTTAGGGTTAACGGGACCGGATACAACTACAGGAGAAGTATTAGTATTCAGTGAAGAAAATCCAGTAGCTAGCTATTCTAGCCTATGAGAAGTACAGACTATTCCAGAAGCCATCTGACAATACTCTAAATACAACTCCACATTCACATCCCCAGCCTACTGGGTGGTTCACCGAGAAGGTTATCTGAAGCAATAAGGCATCCAAAATCTGCATCAACTGAAACTCCCTGGGTGAATGTCCAAAGTGGCCTGAAATAACCATGACCTAGGAACTATCTAGAAGTCAAAAAGCAAAGTAATGGTATGAGAACAAACCACCAGGGTGGATATTAACATCAAAAGCTAATTGCTATTTATACACAAAACGTTGTCTCTGACTGGATATTCAGGGACCCTAAAGACATTTAAGGCACTTAAGGAGTAATTAACCAAAAGTGAGCCATCATGTTCTATCATAGCCATGAGTGGTTTTTATAAAGCTGAAATCACTTATAATTCAGCTTTTACCCAGTTTTAATTTACTTGAGGTATAATCTGGCAGTGTGTGAAACCAATTGATTCCTCTGTTTTCTTTCTAATTTTAAGCCACAAATCCCTGGAGAAACCCTGCTTTTATTTCCCCCGCTGTACCTGCAAAACAAACGACCAGAGCACAACTTATTTTAACCATGTGGATTACGGATTGGTTAAGTCAATCACCACAATGAGAAGCGGTCACCAGGACTGCTGAAATGAGTAGATCCGCAGCGCCCTCCACACATGGGCACAGTGAGACTTCAACTGCAGGCGTAGTTAAACCGCGAGGCGCTGACCGCAGTGAAACCACAGCCCTACCTCTGCACTCCATTCACAAAACTGCGCTGAGGATAATTAATTCATGATTAGTTCATTTCAGCTAATATATGAGCCTAAGCTTTTGCTGAGTGATGTAATATTTCAAAAGTGGGACTGTGCAATGGAATTTATTGGACTTCCTGAAATCACCAATGTAATTGTTTTTGGTGTTCACATATTAGGCAGAGTCTCGAGGGGAAAAGCTATTCTTCTCGTATAATGCTCTTTCCCCAAAGTTTGAAAGTCTGTCATCTTTCTCAATATACTCACTTCGTTAAATAGTTTACGGCTTGCAAGAGGGTCACAAAGTCTGAGTAACAAAATGACTGTCCTGACAGATTTAGACAATAAAACCACCAGATTGTTACATAAATGTTTTTCTCAGAGGCTGTTTCTGAAACACGTACTAAATGCAAATATTGAAACACCTGCATGCCAAGCACAATTCTTTTAACAGATGTTAATCCCTGTGCATTTAACCAATGGATTTAGATCACATAAATGTAACTTACCCCCTTCAGACTATCTTGGAAAGCTACCAATTACCTTATTTCAATTTGACAAAGAAACTATTACTCCCTACATTATAGTTTTGATTTTGTACTTTATAATAGGAATATCTAAAAAGCAAGCAAAAATGCAAAAAGCCAACTTGCAACTCAGACAAAGCCTCTACAGTACGTCACAGGTAATTATCTGTCTACTTTTAGCGTGGAAAATTTACAAAGACTGATAGGGTTACAAGATTTTAAAAATTGTCTCCATGGCTCTGAAAATTGAAATTCTTTATTTAATTCATCACTAATCAGCACAACCCTTGAAGAGTGGTCATTTTTTTTCCCTCCAGTTCTGAGACCTAGTGGGTGTCCTGGCTAAGAGCTAAAGCTTTCCCAGGTCCCTTGGGTTATTTCCTGCTTGGGGATGCCTCTAAGAGATCTTTTCTTTTTTTAAATAGACTTTATTTTTTAGAGCAGTTTTAGGTTCCTAGTAAAATTGAATGGAAGGTACAGAGATTTCTCTTCTACCCCCTCCCCCAGCTCATGCATAGCCAGCCTCTCCCATTATCAGCATCCACCCCCCCAGAGCACTACATTTGTTAGAACTGATGAACCTACACTGATGCATCATAATCACCCGGAGCCCATAGTGTAGATTAGGGTTCACTCTTGGCGTTATACATTTTATGGGTTTGGATAAATGTGTAATTACATGTGTCCACCAAAATAGTACCATACAAATAGTTTCTTTGCCCTAAAAATCCTCTGTGCTCCTCCTATTCAGCCTTACTCCCAATCCTGATCTTTTTAATTCTTCTTCAGTCACCTCCCCACTTTTCCAGCCTTGAATCATCTTTAGGAGTCAACTGTTTAATAATAATAATAATTACCATTTTGGGGCCCGACTATATGTGCCACACCTTGCACTGGGTGCTTGACATACATTATGCCATCTAATTCTCAAATATCCCAGGAAGTGGGTTGTATTTTACACATTTACTGAGAAGATAACTCAGCAAACTTACGTATTTAACCTGACTCAGGGACTAAATGGTACAGAACAGATTTTAACCCAGCCCCAAAGCCTATGCTTTCCACTAGGCTCTGATATCTCCCAGCCATCTATAAAATAATGTTCTGTAGGGGAGCCTTCTATTTCCACCTTAAAACATATTTGGGTGTTTTTTTAGAGATATGCAGAAAAAAAGGAAAAATATTTACTTAGATTGCCAAATTATTTCAAATACATATGCTGGTCTCATTCTCTGCTTCTGTACCAGGAGCCAGGCTGGCAAGACTTGCACAATGCGGATAACTAGTTGTTTTCAATAAATAAGGACTTGTTGCTTGGTTAATTAGTATCTACATGGATTACACTATCTCAGAATTTTGCTTTCCACCTTGCTACCACCTGTCTTCTGCACATTGGATGGCCCTATTTATCCAAGAAGCTTCTAGATAAAAACAGAGCCAGACTTGTCTTATGAGAGTTCCTTCCATCCCTTATGTTTAATCAGAGACAAATCAACACAACTCACTAACACACTAAGATTAATCTCCCAGAAAGTCAAGCCAAGAGTTGGCTGTAGAATCCTGGCATGCTACAGCTATGAAATCATAAAAACTTTTTGAGATTCCTAGTTAGGAATTCTGCTTCTTTGGTCACTATAGAATGACGAATTGGAAACTGTGGACAATTATTTATCATTTTGTTACCATGGACAACCTTTCCAACTGCAGCCTTTTCTCATACTCATGTATATATTCTCTAATACTATCTGCAGTAATGAGCACCAGGGTGGATACAAAATAAGTTCCAAAAATTGTTTCTGCCCTCAAAGACATTATACTCTCCTTGAGAAGAAAACAGTGACTCATATGAAACCATTATAAACAGGGAAGAATATGCTAGAAGATTAATAACAAAATCTTGATATATATTATAATTACAATGAAATTATAATTACAATGAAAGTTTGGAGAGAGAGAACACTTCTCTAAAATGTAAGTACCAAGAAAGCTGAAAGAAGGTAGCTTTTAAAAAATTTCATTTCCGGGAAGGAATGGTATTTACATGGACATGATGGAATAGGGGTATGGTTGGGAGATAGTTCTCCATGGGTCTGTCATATTTCTGCATTTCTTGCAAGCAGAGACACTAACTGCCAGTGTTCCAAACTCTCTTTTCAACGATGTTTGTATAGCTAACCATAGTGGAAGATAGAGATAACATCTTTCTCCGGGGCCAAGGAGCAGGCATGCTTACTGCCCATTAGAAAATATTTGGGTTCCTTAAGCTCAAGGTTCCTCTCCTGTAATGCAACCCACCAACTGTGCAGGTATCACTTAGCCCTCTTATGTGGTCCTGTAGGAAATGGAGCTTGGGATACTGACACAAATGCTAAAACTCTGGCTACTGGGATTGCTGTGAGTCATGAAACTCTGGCAGGCTATCTTGTTAGCTTGTGAGTAGGCTGAAATATCAGACCCTTCACAGTTCCTAACAGGCAAGTTTGAGACAGGGGTCACAGACTGAACATAGGCCTAGGAACTTGAATACGCAAGGGGAAATGCAGAAATAGATATGAGTATCTCCACGTAGTTCTAAACAACATCACTGTGGTAGGTCGTCATAACTGAACTAAGGACGAACCAACCAGATTAAGTGAGTTAATTATAGCCCAGATTTCAATTGACCACATTGTGAGAGGAATTTTTTTCCAGGTGCCATTTAAGGTAGTGGAATAATACGTTCAGTTATGTTATCTATGGGAGGAAAGAATCAATTCACTTCCCTAAAAATGACTAACACATCAAGGTGGGGCTTACAAAAGTTCTGACACACTCTGACTTTTACTGCTCAAAATAATGGAGAAAAAAACACTGAAATGTTTGCATAGTTTCTTTTCAATGAATTAAATTTAGACTTTACCAATTATGTTTCCCTTTCCATGTTAGTCACAGGAAGCACAGAGACAAATTGAACTCGGCTTCACTCACATTGGTCTGAACGTTCTGTTCTGATTCTCTCCAGCTTTGACCTTCAGGTTATATATCCTCTGGTCTTGCATTCATGCATGCTTTCTATTCATGCAACTTTTAATCTTATTTTATACATGATTTACACTTTTTTACATATATGTTTGTTCATTGTATTGAATTCCTCACAGTACTCTTCCCCTACATTTTTATAATCAAGAAGAAAAGGGATTCAAAAAAGTATTTCATTGTGCTCAGTTTTTAAAAATACAAAAACGAATATTAGAATTACAGAAACTTGTCACTAAGCTGAACTGAATGTGTATCACCTCAAATCTTCTCTGGAATGAGGTAGACTATTAATTAGTCAACAACAACTTATTGGTTATTGAAACCATTAGTAAGCCTTACTGAATTTACCAACTGCTTGCCCAAAATTTAACTTCCTTTCCTCAATATCCTTCCAAAGGCAGAAGTGGACATTCCAGTCAGATGTGCATTGAGCAAACAATGTGACTACACTCTTCAACTTCTAGATGCTGAGTAATAACTCCCTGCTCATCCAGCAGATATATCCAGGAGCTGGGAGAGGGAGAAAGAAGGTCAGTGCAAAGCAACTTGATTCTTCCCAAAATGTCCCAAAGTTTCAGGCGATCATGGAGAGAGAGGTTGCCATCCAGATTATGTCCTGATACCATAATGATGGGCTCTACATAAAAGTACAAAGAGCGCTGGCCAGTGGCATAGCGGTTAAGTTCACTAGCTCCACTTTGGTGGCCTGCGATTCACAGGTTTGGATCCCAGGCACAGACCTAGCACCACTCATCAAGCCACGCTGTGGAGGCATCCACATGCAAAATAGAGAGAGCCTGGCACAGATTTTAGCTCAGTGACAAGCTTCCTCAAGCAAAAAGAGGAAGATTGCCAACATATGTTAGCTCAGGGCCAATCTTCCTCATACACACACACAAAAAAAGTGAAAAAAATACAAAGAATGTGCCTGTAGATTACTTATACATCCAGGCTGACGGCATCATGTCAGTAACATGTCCTGCTAGATGGTACTTTTCACCTTCAAGTCCATTTACAAGCATTATCTTAAACTTGTTAACACAAAGTACTACAAGGTTTAATTAAATTGAAATAATGTAGGGCAGGGAATGGTGCCTGGACAATTAGAAGAAGCTTTCCAAATGTTGTTCTTCCAGTGGAAGTATGTGGACTCTGTAAAATAACAATAATTATTTCAGCACCATATATCAAGCTAAACTATTTGTTTCCAGAAATGTCCAGTTGAATGAACACCTTCCAGACCTAAGTAATCTCACCATAATACAGCTGTCTGGAACACACTGGAATTTCTGTGTTTTTCCTTTTTTTTTCATGAGAAAGCACCTTTTGAGACAGGGATGATAGGTGAGATTACAACATCATATTTAAGAATCTAGGGAAAGGATAAATAAGATGACTGTAAAGCTTCAAAAAAATGGTTTTAATCTTACTTATAAGGATCCTGTCTAAAATTAAATATGCAAATGTAAGGGATGCAGGGCGGAAGGGTGCAGGACATAACAGAGGTAAGGAAAGAACACTGTTTTTAACTAGATTGTACAAGACATAAAGACAAGAGGATCCACTGAAGTCTTTTCCCATAAAGGATAAGCTAAGATTGCACCTATCTAGAGTGGTAATACACTGCAGTGGTTAAGAGCTGGATTTAAGAATGGGAGAGATTATCCGGACTTGTCAAAGCCTGGCTGCATCACTTCCTCTCTGTGTTTCCTGTGAGTCACTTAAACTCTCTAAGCCTCAGTTTCCTCATCAGCAAAACAGAGATAGGAATGTTGCTGTGAAGACCAAATGACGTAATGCCCCAGAAGTACTTAGAACAATGCCTGGCACACGTGAGACTCCATAAGTGGTAAAATTTTTTTATTACTACATTTTGACTTAATGATAGAATTTACTGGAACATTGCAGTGCCCGATGCATTCTCTATCTGTGATTTAATAGCTGTATGTTTTAACCTGTATTATAGGCAGAAGTCTACTCCGTTTTCCACAGAGCCTAAGTAAATCTGATTATAATATGTTTACAAAAATGCCTAACTTTTTCAGACCACTAGAGTTGCAGTTAATACTAAAAAATGTCACTTGTATTTGTCAAATGTACTTGTATTTCGCAATAAATATTGTAAGGCTTGGTTTGATACTTAAGTCTCTATTACACCTACCTCATTAATTTAAACAGAGACAAATCTAAGTAGAGCCTTCCTGGGGATTCCCAAAGGCAGATAACACATTCTGAAAGCTTCTCAAATGTTAAACACAGTACTTAATTTTGATTGTTTACCACATATTTCAATGGGCATTTCAATATAGTCTATCTCGATGTTCCGGAAATAAAACCCAACATTAAACCTATAGGTGCTGTCTGCATTTTAAGAAAATCCAGGAGGCAAGTTGTTTTTCATAAAACCTGTCTGGGTGACCAAATTAAGCACAGGGCTAACGCTGCCTATTTTTCCATTGTGAAGTAGTCATGTTTCAAGAGATAGAATGATTTCATCAAAACTAATCACTGCCATAGGGCTCACTTGTAACAAGTTTCAATTATATGTTAAAAGACACACATATAAAACAGGTAAATTAGAGTGTAATTTGTTATAAAATGCAGAGTTCTTATAGAATAGCACTTCACCTAAAAAGATGCAAAGGAACTGCAAATTGTGGCAGAAATCACTGTTACTTGAAAACCAATCCCAAATTAAAATGAAACAGTTCTGAATGTTAATATGTCAATGAGGATAAATGGCTTTTTTTAGAAATTTCATATTTACAAATAATGTAACAGGACCAAGCAATTGTACAAATTGAGAAAATATGTGATTACCTAGTAATTACTTAAGAACTGAGTTGTCTTTCTGTGGATCATCGAACACCTTTGTTTCATCCTCCTCATATGGCCAACTGCCTTTTGGCTGGCCTCTCCCACTTGAACCAGTCGCAGTCTAATGTCAGGGGTCCACAAACAATCTCTGTACACAGCAAGATAGTAAATATTTGCAACTACTCGATTCTGCTGTTGTAGCAGGAAAGCAGGCACAGAAAATATCCACAGACAAAACATAACCAAATGAGTGTGGCTGTGTTCCAATAAAACTTGATGAAAACAAAAGGGGGGAAGGATTTGTTGACCCCCCCATCTTCATTCTGTAGAGAAAATTCTCTTCTTATCATCTGATTTAAGTCAAAGAAGAAAAAAGACATACATGCATTTGTTGACCACCTGATCCAAATGTTCTCTCAAATATCTGAAGATCAGGATGAAGAATTGAGTGAAACGGGATGACCCACCTCAATTGTAGCAGTTGCCCTAGCATAACGAGAAGTCTTGCTGCTCAAAGATTTCTTTTTTCTTTGAATGTGTAGATCACACAAAGATATATTTAAAAGCTACTTTTGAGATGTTTCCTCTAAGAGAATATTTCCGGAAAGCTTGAAGATTTTTCACTTTCTAGCACCAGTGACTCTTTTCCAAAATGTGGAAACAGTCAGAAATTGCTAAACTTGCACCCACTATGTTACTCTCTTCAGCTTGGAAAAAACAAAGTTCAAACACTGCATATTGTGATACATAAAAAGAAAACATCATGTACAAATGTTTTCACTTAGTGAAAACTAAGTGTTGTTCTAACTAAATTTTGAATGGGAACTAAAGTATTCTAGGAAAAGTACTATAATGTAGGAGTAAACCTTTGTTTTTACACACTCATTCTTTTATTCTTTCAACATATGTATATATGTATACTGAGTACCTACTGCATGCTAGTACCATTCAGACTCTGGGAACACAGCACAGTCATGCTCCGCTAACTACATTTCAATCAATGACAGACCACATATATGACCGTGGTCTTATAAAATTTGTATACTTTATAACCTGGGTGTGCAGTAGGCTGTACCATCTAGGTTTGTGTAAGTACACTCTCTGTGACGCTCGCACAATGACGAAATCGCCAAATGGCACATTGCTCGGAACATACCCCTGTCGTAAGCCTCGCACATCTGTACTGTGAAAACAGACAGAAAGCCCACAGACCCTACATTCTAGCGGGCAGAGACAGAGAATAGGCAAAGTAAAAATGTAAAATATATAGTGTATTAGATGACAACAAGTACTATAGAGAAAAATAAAGAAGGGAAGGAGAGTAGGCAATACAGAGTCTGGGAGTTACAATTTCATATAAAGCAGCCCAGCCAGGGAAAGCCTCTCTGAGAATGTCGTATTTGAGTATAGACCTGGAGGCAGTGAGGGAATGAGCCAGATCTAGGGGAAGCGCGGTCTAGGCAGAGGGAACAGCAAGTGCACATGCCCCCAAGGTGAGAGGGCGCCTGACACATTGGAGAAAGAGCAAGGAGGCCAGTGTGGCGAAAGTACAGTGAGCAAGGAAGGCAGGGAGAGGGTGAGAGAGATGATGGCGTGGGGTGAAGGAAGAAGTAGGCAGACTGGCTTATAGGATTTTAACAGAGGAATGACATTTTAATACCTCGTTTCAGCTGCAGTGCTGAGAATAGACTAAAGGAGAGTCAAGAACAAAAGTGGAGAAATCAGTTAGGGAAATATTACAATAACCAATATGTGATGGCTTGGACCAAGATGGTAGCAGTAGAGATTTTCCTATTTATTCCCCAGAATGAACACATCCCAGAGGAGATCCAGAAAGAAACAGGGAGATATTTTAAACATGATCTTGCTGCAATTTAGCAGCCTTCCCTTAAAGAGAGATCCAAGAGAAGTTAGGGTTGGCAAGGAGAATGGGATCTGAGAATCATAGGCAATATCTCACAGGGTTTTTCTCTGGAGTATCAGAAATTCTCGATTGATAACATTAAGCCTGGGCATGAAAGGAAAAAAGTAGCAGAGAAGAAGTTCTGTTAGGTTCACTCTCAGGTTCTGGAGTGAAGTGAGACTCCCACATCTGTAGTTCGGGCTGCCTCTGCTCATCACTGCTCTACGTCCTCACCTCCTGCTCTGGGTTAATTACAGGGCTGATGAGCGTTGTATGGATTTCCCATGCAGCAGTCAGATTATAGGAAGGTTGCTTTTGGAAATTGAGGCTGAGGGGAGGGATGGGAAATTCTCCTTTCTCTGATTCTTTGGCAGAGCACATAGAGCGATCTACACTCAAAGCTGCTGAGGGCAGAGGGGTTGTTTCACGGAAAGTGTGATGTCCTCCACAGAACCTAATATAAGTGCCAGTAATTATTTGCTAAATTGTATTTAATTGAGTTGCACAGCAAATTCTATTTATTTCTAGATAACAGATCTATTTCCTTCTTACAATTTTGATGCTTTCTTGCTCATGGTCGATGATTCCCAAATTTGACATTTTTTAAAACTATGATATATTTGTTTGCTTTGGTAAGATATGATTCTTGTACTATATTTGTGCTTTATAAAAACAAAAGAAAAAGCAGTAAAGTTCAGTAAAACCACGCCTTGTAAATGGCCCTTATATATAGTTGGTTTGCAAACACTTAGAGTTGTAAAATTTAAGGTAAATATAAACAGAAGTATGTGTTATAGATGTACTATACAAACAAGGTCAAATTATTTTCCAATAGATTAATAACATGGCATAATGGTCATATAGTGCCTTGCTCACAGTAGGGGCTCAAATATTTGACAAGTGATTAATTGGTGTTCTCATAGATTCATACATTTGAACCTTCATGGATAGGTCATCCACATTCACAGGAACCTGGATGTTTCTGGAACTATAATTCACTGCAGTAATGAAGAGAAATCTCTTTCTAAGATGAAATACTCATTCGCCAGTGGCCGGCTGTTGATGGTGGCTGTCAGGCTTTCCGTGGAAAAAAGCTGAGCTGAGTTTAGGTGACCCGATGTAGTTCTCTATTTGGAGAGGGGGAAGAGTAATGCAGAGAGTCAGTGAAGGAAAATAATGTGAAAAGTGTGGTCGGAGACGTGGACTGAGGCCAAGCGCAAATAATATTATGTGCCGTGCAGAGTTTAGTGCTAGAGAAGCGCTAGATGGGTGACATGGTCAGATTTTAGAACCATCACTATGGTGGTGTAGAATGGACCCAGACTCCAGACATACGTATTAGCATTTCCCTGGACTCTGTGCTCCCATTCTCTATGCCTCTGTAAATGGTTCTTTCCTGTAACAGAAATGGTCTCCTCCTTGTCCACTAGACTCATCCTCCTTTCAAGTCTCAGCACCAGCATGGCCTCTTCATTGAAGCCCCCCAGGCAGTCAGTCAATTTTTCCTTTGTGCTCCTGCAGGAGCCACCTGGGACATGGTACAAAGATTGTTGGTGTATCTGGTTCTTCCATTAGTCTGAGGGTTCTTTAAAACTGGAGACAGGGTCTTAGTTATATTTTTGAATTAAGAATGCCTAGCACAGAGCCTGATACACTAGGTACTTAAAAAGTGCTTGTCACTACATATGGGCTAAGTTACAAAAGAGGTAAATTTTTCCCTGCCTACTTCCTATCTCTGTAGCTCACACACCTGGTATTGCCTCCTCACTCTGTCTTCAGTTGCCTTTGCAATGCCCGGAGCTCTTCATTTAAATAGCCCACCAAAGTCCATCTTCCAAACATGTCAAGGCCTAGAACTATCCCTTTCCTCTGCCCCTCAAGACCTGCTCGTTGCTTTCCAAGTGCTAAAGCTGATCACTGGCTAAAGCAATTCATATTGGAAGGTAGATGACACAATTTTCCTTTTGTAAGATAGTGCCTAAAGTCCTAAGGAAAGAATAGCTAATGATTGAATTTCAAATGCAGTGGCTTCTCAACGGGGCAGGAAGGAGGTGTTGCTCTGTTTTGTGTACAGCTGGCAACCCTGAAAATCACATTCTGCAGGCAGCTATGGATACCATCTACTTGTGGACAAATAACAACCACAAAAAATGTTTTCAATTCACAAAAGTATGGTTATTTCAGCAACCCTCCAGCACATATATTTCTTAAATGTAAATATGAGGTTTTCCTTCTCAAAATAACTATGACTTCATTGATTTTTTTGTGATGAAATTATATTATCCACTTACAAAGAAAAAAATCAACTGTACACATCAACATGGATGAATCTCAAAAATATAACGAGCAAAACACAAGTATGTCACAGAAGAATATATCCAGTATTACTCTGTTAATTTAAAGTTCAAAACAATCAAAATAAAACCATATGTAGCTTATGAATACATTCATAGATGGCTAAACCATATAGAAAAGCAAATAAACTATTGGTACAAAATTCAGGCAGGTAATTACCTCCATGAAAGAGGCAGAGGAGGAAGGAAGGCTTGGCTTCTAAAACAAAGTAATATTCTATTATTTTAGCTAGGCAGTGGGTAGTCATTATATTATTATTCTTTAAACTGTCATATGTCGTCCTTTAAATGTATGACACACTTCATAATATCAAAAAAAATAAAGCAATCTAAAAAACTATACAAAGAAGATAAGCTCCCAAAACTCACCACCCAGAGTTAACTATTAACAGCCTTCAAGATTTCTTTCTTTTTTATACATATGCACACACACACATACATAAAATTTCATGTGTACATAAGATTATATACCATAAATACTGTTTGCAGCCTCCTCTTTATTCGACAATACACCATAGGCATTTTTGTGGAATGAACTCCACGAATTATCATTGAGTGAACAAAAGCACTGTCAATTCACGAAGAACTCACACAAAAAGGAATATTCTCACCCAATGTGATTAAATGTATTTCCCACAGATCTCCAGAATTCACATGACAAGAGAATTTTATATGTTCCAAGCAAATTTCCAGAGACTGCCACACAAAACTGGCCTTTCCTCAGAAAGTAAACTCAGCTATACAGCATCTCTTGAATCCACAGCTAAAAAAGCCAGACTTGGGGCTGGCCCCGTGGCCGAGTGGTTAGGTTCACGCGCTCCGCTGCAGGCAGCCCAGTGTTTTGTTGGTTCGAATCCTGGGCGCGGACATGGCGCTGCTCATCAGGCCACACTGAGGCAGCATCCCGCATGCCACAATTAGAAGGACCCACAACGAAGAATTTACAATTATGTACCGGGGGGCTTTGGGGAGAAAAAGGAAAAAAAAAATAAAATCTTTAAAAAAAATAAAAAATAAAAAAGCCAGACTTTTTTTCACTTGTAAGCTAAATACTTTTTTACCATGGAACAAATGTGCCAAAAACGATGTTCATCATCTTCAACACAGAAAGAAATAACCATATTATATCAGAGCCCATAAAGTATTGCAAATGGAGGAGTCATTTTCTCACTTCTGACATTCATGTCATGTGTAAGACATAGACATACAGCATTTAAGTTCTGTTAATAACAGAAGTATTTACATCAAATTATGTCTCAATCATGGTAACATTTATGAGTCTTAATTGCCTGTTACTACTACATTAGTAAACTATTGTTTTAAGCTGACATGCCTTCTGGACCAAATTATTCCCATGAACAAACTACTTGCTAGCCAGAGTCTCAGCAAATATTTCCTCTGAACTTGAATTTTTCAATACGGCAAGCCACAACTGGTAACCATACACTTCACACTCATGCCTTTCTATAAATGTTTTAGTTTGAAATAATAAATGCTTTTAAAAATACCTCCACTTTGATAGGAAAGCCCTATTCACCTCACAGCTCATTCCCACTTTTTAGTAATTTTTCTCTCATCAAGTTGACTCAAATTGAAAACATATCACCAAGAACTGAGCCATGTAACAGTCTGACATAGGTTTTAGAACTGGAGGTGAAGGGCCAATGAGTGGGACCTGAGAATTTGTGGAGAAAGGGGTTTTTCTTATCAAAACATGATCGTGAGTTTGGAAATGTGCTCACAAAAATAATTTTGGCTGAAGCAATTCGGTGCTGTTCCAACCATCCCCCCAACCATACTTTTATCAGTCTAAAAGATTGTAAGACTCCACACCTACAATTCAAGTTTCTCATTTCCTCCTAAATAAACGAAATTGAATTTCTGTAGCTATAGCTGTTTAAAAGGATTTTCTCTTTTTGAGTGAAAGCAATGTGCACGGATACTCCCAATTCATTAAACCTTGTTCACAAAGCAGGAGACTTTCAGAGCACCAGTAACATGTCCGGCTTTATGAGATTTGAGGCAAACACTGTGATCAGGGTGAGTAAAAATATCTCTGCAACCAAGAAAACTCTATTGAGGATTTAGAAAAGGAACAAATTCACATCTGGACACAGGTGAGGATTGTAACATTCAGATGACTCTCTTGGCTCTCTGTTGGTGTTTGCATGAGTCTGTTATCTGTGCTCAATAAGCCAATTTATCAAATGACATGTCATCTAGGAAAATGCAGGAGAGATCATCACATCCATGTAAGAAATTGTCCTGCTTAGATATGAAAGATACTCATGGATGAACCCAAAACAGGTGAAGCATTGAGCTATATAAAAAGCAGGACAACTTCATATTATTGGGGAATACCAGATAGCCCCCCTTAATGTCAACTTCCATCCCTCTTTACGTGTGTGGTAAAGGTCACTTGTGCTGAAGTTTTACAGATTCTGAACATAAGGATTACAGACTAACAAGTCCACAAGTTTGCTGTGCCTCAAATACTTCTCTTGCACTTCATGATTTCACAGAATCCACACACACCACAATGAGCTGAACATTGATAATGGACCTGCGGACAAAGGAAAACATTGCATGTAAGTCAGAATATATGTACAAACAGACGGGACAAACTTGAATTATGAAGGCCTTCAAGGCTTCGGCTTCCGGTGGCTAACGTAGTTATATGACATGCCACCTTGAGAAGGATGTCAACCAGTCACGGCAGGTTGTGCTGCTTCCCCGGTGTAGGGAAACATTTGTGTTATCATGGGCATATAATTTTTTTTACCTTAAAGTCGTTTTGCCCATTAGATTTTTTTCTTTGCCTTTTTATATGTGGAAATATGACCACCACCTTCTTCCAACAAAATAATCACAGAAACATTTTTAAAGCACATGTTTAAGCACATGATGCTTCTAACTGTTTTCTTTCCCACTTTCCACTTCATCCTATTACTGTTCTTGGACAAATATCCCTAAGATTTTCCCTTTGTTGCTTTGCACCTATGCTGAAAATCTTCAGTGCTTTTCCACTGCCTATAGCATAAGGTCTGTGTTCCCAGTCTACCACTCAAGACTTCCATAATAGGGCCCACCTTTTTTTTTTTTTAAAGATTTTATTTTTCCTTCTTTCCCCAAAGTCCCCCAGTACATAGTTGTATATATTTTTAGTTGTGGGTCCTTCTAGTTGTGGTATGTGGGATGCCGCCTCAGCATGGCCTGACAAGCAGTGCCATGTCTGCATCCAGGATCCGAACCAGCAAAACCCTGGGCTGCCGAAACAGAGCAGGCAGACTTAACCACTCGGCCATGGGGCCAGCCTCTCAGCTTCTTTTTTTAATTTCTCTCCTACACAAATCCCCTGAATGGAGAAAATTAGATTTTTCTACTGCCCCTCACATATGTAGCTCTCTGTGTCCACACATTTGTTCAAGTTGTGTTTTATCCCTGTATTGGTCAGCTATGCCACAGTAACAAACAACCCCCCAAATCTCAATGAATTACAACAACAAATTTGCATTTCTCATTCACATTATGTGTAGATTTTTAGTAAGCTTCAGCCCTGTGCCAGGCTTCAACTCTGCTCTATGTGTCACTTCATTCTGGGACCCATGACCAAGAAGCTGCCACTCTCTGAGACATACTGCAGTCCCAGCACAGAGCAGAAGCAAAACATGTAGTCGCATTTAAATGCTTCTGCTCTGGGGCTGGGCCCATTGCCAAGTGGTTAGGTTCACATGCTAACCTTCAGTGGCCCGGAGTTCACTGGTTCTGATCCTGAGCACAGACTTACGCAACGCTCATCCAGCCATGGTGCGGTGACATCCCATAGAGAGGAACTAGAATGACCTACAACTAGGATATACAACTATGCACTGGGGCTTTGGGGAGGGGGTAAAAAAAGAGGAAGATTGGCAACGGATGTTAGCTCAGAGCCAATCTCCTCACACACAAAAAAAAGCTTCTGCTCTGATGGGGCATAAGTCAGGATTCACTCATATTTCATTGGCCAAATCATGTCACATAAGCCCACCATTAATGGCCAAGGAAAGATACTTCTTCTGCAAGTAGACATTACAAATCACATTGCAATTAGCAGGAGTGTATAATCCTATTACAGGGAAGAAAAGAAGTGGGTAATTGCCAACAAAAACAAAATCTACCCCACTACCTGAATCATCTACCTGACTCTTCTACTAATAGGTCCACCCTCTGTTTAAGACTTGGTTCAAGTCACATGGCTTATCCACTTGTCTACCTTAAACGCCACTTGGTCTTCCTGGAGCGCTGCTCATCAGCATCACACATTCGGCACTTAGTTCATGTTACCAAACATAACAAGCAATCGTACCATCTCCCTGTCCTGTATTCTGACTAGACCATAACCTTCCTGAGGATAAGGTTAAATCTTAGACCTCTTGGTAACTTCACTGATTGTATAAGAGATGTTCCTGCATGATTATTGGTTGTTAAAGGAGGTATTGACAATGACATTTTTCTGTTATGGGAAACAAGTTTCATCTTCAAAGAAGAATAGACTTAGTTCAAAGAATATTATTGTCAAGTTTTAATATATTCTCTCCATTATTTACAATGTTACCAAAATAAATCTATGGAGTCACAGCATATTTGCACATGTATCTGAGGCCTAGCCTCTTAGTAAATAAAGCATGGGGTAAGAAATAGGGCCGTGCCTCATGCACCACACTCACCTCACCTTAGTTCTAGCTGTGGTATGAAAGCAGCAACCAGGACAAATAGAAATGTAATAATTTATTTTAATGGAAAGTAGCTGTGCTAAAAACGAGATTTTTTTAAAGATATCTTGGTATTTTAAAAGAGTTCTCTTTCAATTCTTATAACACTTACTGTCCTAGAACCCAGTTCACAAGACACATAATTCAATAGGATTTTCCAAAAGATAATTCCCTGCAACAAACCAGCAGGAGGCATAGTCCCACTTATTTAGGGTGATATTCCTATAAATTTTATTTTTAATGTTTTGTTCCCTTTCTCCCAGCTTAGCAGTATACAGTAATTCATCCTGAATGTTGCATATTCATTTCACTATATCTCAAAGCGATGCCTTTCATATTTCTTCATCAGCTCTATTATTTTTTAAATCACCACTCAAACACAGCTCTAATGTCAGAAGGTGACTTCTGTCATGTGCGATAGAGTATCTCCATTCAACAGCCGATCAGAATCTCCAAGCACCTCCTCAGGCACACCTTCCTCCGGATCACATCTATTCTCACATTCCTGCTGGCTCTTTTCCCTTATTTGAAGCTATGCTCATGGCTCTGAGCAATGCCATCGTTACCTCTCCCACCCACAAATAGAATCCATTAAGTAAAAATTCATTCCAAACTCATCTTAGGGTAGTGAGGAAGACTGGGTAAACCCCAAAAGGTCTAGAGGTTGAATTTCATTTGGAAAACTACCCAGAAGTTCAACCGCTTATCCAGTCCTTATCCTGACTATGAGAGTGGCCTAGGGATGTGCTGACAGGAAGGAATTAAGGTTCCACCAGGCACCAGTAAAAACTAGTCTTGTAGCCCATTGCTGCACACTGTTTCTGAGAAAGAGGGAGGAGGGTGAGAGAAGATGTTGAGGGAGTAACAGCTCAGGAAACCTCACTCCCGGCCCTCCCAGAGCCTCGGAGAGGAATTATTCATGCTGCGTTTCAGACTGGGAAAATCTACAATGAAAAAATTGCCCCTGACAGATAGAGAGCTCATCTGTAAGTAAAGTGATGTTGAGACTCCTTTCCTAAAAATAATTTATTTTCCAAATCGAAGACCGAAAAGCTTTGGAAGGTAGTGAGGCACCATTATTTCCTTGGATTTAAAAGGTGAGCTTTGGAAAGGAAGAAAATTACATTTGGAAAAAGAAACAGGCAATAGGGGCTTTATTTAAAAATCCCAAGGATGTCTATTAGGTACTTAGGCTGTGAGAGTATGGAGCCGAAATAATACATCAAATTAACCACTCAGTGGAAAACAAAGATTTATTTGATTTTTTTAAACAGTCAATGTAACTGGCACCTTGATCTGAACTTTAGTAAAAATAAAATTTCTCAGATCACTGTTTGATTGAACTAGGGCAATACAGGGAGTTGAGGAATTAAGCCTCAGAATTGAGCACAGAAATAGAAAACTCCTTTAAACATCTCTGCCAACCACCTTTTCCTCCCAGACCATTATTTAAATCATTCAAGAGAAAAGATGGCTGTTCTATTTTTAAGCATATCCATAGGGGGAGGGGAGAGACCATATCCTATCTCATTGTTAATAACACTCATCAATGCTGGTAAATTGTTTTTACATGTGACCCAAAGAAAAAAACTAAAGGATGCTCTAGCTCATCCCTCATGATGACTGACATGCTATCTCTGGGGCCTAATCCCATTCACTGGCCTTTCCATGGGGTCCAGAACGGGTGTATGAGGCACTAAAGATAAGCTAAGGCCTTCCATATGTGTCCTTGCTCTTCTTGAAAACCATTCTCTCCTAGAAGGAAAAAAAAGGCTCTATTTCAACAGGCTCATACCTTTCCAAATCTCCCCAAAAATTTGGATAACAAGGTTCTTTTAAGACTAACATTGGCCATTCTGTTGATTAACAGCACTAAAAAGAAAAAAAGAGAGGAAGTTTGATTATAAGAAAAAGAAACTTACATTTTTATATGTGTGCTTTTCTAGGATTTAAGTACACTAAACACGTCAATGAATACCCAGATCCCTCAGGAAAAAAGGAAAACATTCCAAAAAAGAAAGTGTTCTGAACTTTCTTTGAACGGAAAGTACCAAATAAAATAATGCCTACTCACATTATATAATGTCCACGGGAAGCTGGCTAGCTAAAAAAGAAAGGTGTTACGTCTCCAGGGTTTTCTTTTAACAGTGTGTAGAGTAGGTGGGGTCTATCTCGCTGAGATAATGCTTCCAAAGCATTAGATCTCATTTTGATAGAAAACTGGGCATCCAGGGAGACCCAATTTCTCCTGGAGCTTCTAGGAAACATCTTGGTGTAGGTGACGGAGAATTGGTTTTCTTCTGAAACTCACATCGAGATTCTTGTCATCCTTTCTCTACTAGAATTAGAGAAACACAAGAACCCAGGAAGCCATCTGAAGGGGAGAAGAGAACAAGTCGGAACAGAAAAGTATAACGTTCAACATGGAGTGAAGTAAGATAACAACATGTAATTCAGAAATAGGAGCAGCTTCAGTGCAAGGAGTGTGCCCTGGTACCCACTCCACAGAAGGAACAGGATCCTCTTCCCTCATTGACTGCAGCAGCTAAACAACTACACCACCCACCCCCAACCACCTCCATGCCCCACCCTAGGTGCATTGCTTCAGTCTGTCTAATGGTTCAAGAGATGGCTCTGGAATTACATGGCCTGTGTTCACATACTGGCTCCGCCATTTATTACTTTCACGACCTTGAGCAAATTTCTTGACTTCTATGCCTCAATTTCACCATCTGTAAAATAAAAATAAACATAATAGCAGTCTCATAAAATCGTTGGAAAGATTAAATTGCATAAAGTATATAAAATGTTTATCATAGTGCATGGAAGATAGGAGACACCCAATAAATGTAAGCCAGTATTGCATCTCTGTTCATCTCTACAACAGCCCTTTTAAAGTCATCATCATCATCTTCATTTACTGGGGAGGATGCAGAGTTAAGAAGGAAATGTTACCTGTCTGGTTTCATTAGCATTCCAAACAGTATCTGTGTCCCAGAAATATCTGACTCCAAATTAATACCCTTTCTCTCTGCACTGTTTCTTCACTCTCCCAGGACATCCAATTTGACAACTGCTGACTTAATTTAATGCAAATAGTCAATCAATGGTATTCGACTGAATAGCTAGCATTCTAGAGGTCTGAAATAATGAATAATCTTCTCAAACTACACAACTTAATACTAGAAAGCAACGTTCTATGACTATCTACAGTCAATCCCAAGCATTCAGAGACTCTTTAAAAGACAAATGTCTTTGCAGTGTGTGTAAGATCCCGCTAAAGTAGTAGTTCTTAAGTTTTATTGAGTCTTGGAAATCCTTGGAGAATGAGATCAAAGAAAAGGACACTTTCCTCCGAAAAAAATGCCCATACACGTGCTCACAAAATATGTGTACAATTTCAGTGGATTCAGAGACTTGGGGAAGTTCCTAAAATCCAGCTTAGGAACCCCCATTCTAAAGTGCCTGGAGGTCTAGGATGAAGTTCCATTTACAAAGATGCCTTTTTTCTATCTAGCTCTCATCTCCCTGCTTTGTTTTGCTTTGTTTCTGTGTGATTTCTTTCCCTTCTTTTGCTGCTCTCTTTCCTATCTTTTACCTCTCTTATTCTTCCTTTCTCAATTCTCCACCCCCTTCCTACCTTGGCGATCAGACAAAGCCACTATCACAGTTCCCTCTCCCACCCCTCCCTCCCCTCTGTATCCTTCCTGACCAGCTGATTCCGGAGAGGAATTCGATAACTTATCAATAAGCATAGGTTGCTCCCTAGGAATATTGGCCAGCCTAGGAAACAGTCTTTCTTTGAAGGATAGCAGATCAGAACTTCTGACTCCATTGGGGAGTGTTTTCTCCTAATTCTCCAGTAAATGCAGCCACTTTCCATTAAATACACACAGATTCACTGTATCCTGTTTTCAAGGAAACAGATTGGCTACCAAGTTAACAATGCTGGTATAGATATCTCGGTACTTATTTGTCCTTTTATGTCTGTGACTTTTTTTTACCGTGCCCATCAACTTAGTAGTTAACCTCTCAAAAAAAGATATATTGGAAACAGAAAGAGTCCTCATTTAAGCAACCCTGCATTAAAATGTGTCCATCTGCATTAGGTTTCTTGTTTCCCTTCAATGTGTGAGTGAATTCCATGTATACCAGTTTAAAAAAAAATTAATTTTTAAAAACTCGTAATGCAACACTTCGGAATCCTTGGCCAACTTTTATAATCTTATATTTAGATTTTTATATCCATTCTGCCCATACTGTTGCCTAATATGAAAATCTGGTGAAGCAATTATAAGAATAGAAACTCTCAGTTTGAAATAAAATGTAAAATCTTGTCCTAAAAAGTTTAAATGAAGTGCTGTTCAAAGGATTTGTCTGAAAGTTTGCCTTTTGATGCATTTTATATCTCTAATATTCCATCATCAAAAACCTAAAAAGTCAATGTTTCTATTCCTAAGCAAATAAAAATGCTTGTGTATACCCAAGAATTTTCTTTAAGGATGCTTTTCAAGAGAATAGTTCTTTGTATTTTCCATGTGGAAGTTTCCACAAAAATCACCTAAGACATGATGACCATGTTTTTAATAAGTCAGATTTGCCACCATAAATATATCTCAAATAGGACGTTTTGTGAACTGTCTGGCATGCAAAATTCAAGGAGAGGGGAAAATGCTTTACAAGAACGTTACACATTTAGTTCAGAGTTTTCTGAATATTTCATAGCAACTTCATCGGCATTTCCGCTTACTATAATGATCATTTAAGGTTCTGTTACTGTGAAGTCATTCACTGGACGGAAACACTTTTTTTTATTTGGAAAGAAAAAAACATATAAAATGAATAGCATTGGCAAATGTTTCTAATCATTTCCTTTAAATACCAAACCACCAAACAATCTTTTTATTTACTATGTTTTGCTTGGGTACATAAATCAGAGGACAATAACAAGCCTAATGTCAAAGAAACTTTTTGACACTTCATACATTTGAGCAAGCTTAGCCGATAAACAGTTTAGATGAAGTTATGGTTTGAAATATGTTTCCCAAGAGGACTGTGGTTCATAAATTGCTATCAGGCTACCTCTGTCATTATTGATTTGAGACGTGCTCAAGGTACCCACAGCTATTACTAAGTCTAGCTTTACTTGACCTGCTTTTTTGGAGAATAATATTTGGTCATACAAGGACAACTAACCATCCATCCTATAAGAAACACAGTTTGCTTGTCATCATATATAAAAAATATTGCATTCTATTTGAAATTTTGACCAACAATTAAGACAAAGAAGTAAAATCCTTTTTTACGGATTAAACAAATTTATAATCCTGAGATGGTGTTAAATCAGTTGTTTTATAACAAGTGTACTGCAAGAGCCTTAAAAGAGGAGAGAATTAAAAAAATACATCAAACAAAAGAAAATTTGCATCTCAGCATTTTGTGATTATCTGCTAATTTATTACATCTGTGCTTTGAAGTCTCCTTTGCAGATAAGCGTTTTTGATAAGCTTATTAAAAAGAAGCCCACAGTCAACTCAAATATCAGTCACATAATGTGTGCATTTATTCCTTTCCCTGCCTGTGGAAACCAGCTTGCCGCGCTGCTCAGCGACGGCTAAGAGTACCGAACAGTTTATGCTCCAACCTGCACCATGCCCTCTGCCTTGCGGATTTGGGAAATGTCAGAAAAAGATCAGAGAGAGGATCCTGCTACTTTTTATTCAGATCCTCTGGTCTTAACCTTCAAGAAAACACTTAAAGTTTAGTTATGACTTGATCGTTCTGCCTTAGATTTGTCATCAGTGACCTGGTTTCACAAAAGCGCAGAACCAAAGAGGTTTAGAAACGGACTTGATGAGTGTCATCAACCGGTAGAGATGTGATAAATTTATGAATTTTATCAGCCTGGCTTTTAAAAGTGCTGGTAAGTTAAACAGTCAGAGGTGGAGGTTTCCTGTGAGCCCTCTTAATCATTTGAGAGGCTGCACGACTGCACGTTGGAGGAGAGCTATACAAATAAAAGCTTGACCACGTCGCTTTCACAAAAAGAAACCTGCCAAATGTAAAGAAAAATGTTTGGTTTCTTATTTAAATATATATATATTTGTTATATATATTTAAATATATATATTTCTTATTTTTATATATATATATATAACTCTTAGTTATATATAACTGATTTGAAGCACTTTGGATAACTCATTCAAGGAAATACCACCACTTGTGCTACTGTCTCCTACACTCAGTAAACTTTCCTAATGCTTCCATGGTAACCTTTGCTAATTTTACACAATCATCAGCTCAGCTATCTGAATAACAAAGCAGGTTTTGCCAAAGCAAACTTGAATTTACCTCAGTTTTGACCTTTGGCTGGAATCGCTTAGGACTCAGAATGCCTAAGAAGAGCGGAGATCCTTTTTCTCATTCATAATTTACAGGGCTACACGGCACTGAACTTGTAGAAACAGTGCAAATTCTGGTGAGTAATTAAAAGGCTCTCGAGATCACTATCAGCTGCTTCACTCACCCACCCCTTTCGTCCCAAAATAAAAATAAAACCAGTTTGTTTTGAATAATTTTAAATATGAAACACCACGCCTTTTCCGTAGTTTGTTGTTATTTCTCATTGAAACAGAGCCTCTGATTGCAGAGTATCTTTTTTAAGGTTTTAAACCATAGAACTCTTCTTTCATAAGGACCTTGGGAAACTTCCACAGAATTGGTTTACTCCCCTAAAAGTATCTAAAAATGCATAGGGCATTTTACTCTGATAAAGCACTTCTGACACATAACTATTAACCTCTGAACAAAGGGTCTCCATCTACTTTTTCTCTTGACCTTCTATCCCACAATCCTTTGCTGCAGTTCTGGCGTCACTTCAAAGAGCCACGGCCTGAGAGGGGCTGCTCTTATTCTAGTCCCTTCTTCCTCCCCCATTTCTTCCCTTGTGATCCCTCTCTCTCTCTCTTTCACTTTCCTTTTACAACTTTCTTGCCTTTGATAAAAAAATGTCTAATCTCTCTATCTTCCCACAACTTTACAGTTTTCCTGACAGAGTGCCTAGCTCTTTTATTTCCTTTATTCAAGGAAAAGCCCAAAATTCACCTTTTGTGATTTAAAATGGCAAAGTTGGTCTCAATTTTGGAGCTATCTCTACTTTGCAGCTTGGAATGATAATATTTTAGGCAAACTAAAGAAAACATAACCTCAAATTGGTAGTCAAATCAGATCCTTCCTTGACATCCAGAACATTGCTTTCTTTGAATCAAAGAACATAAGAGCTGGAAAGAATGTGGAAGGTCTGTTACAGCTCATCATCTTTTGAAGGTAAGAGGCCCACAGAGGCTACATAATTTGTCCAAAGCCACAGAGTGTTTGTGACAGAGGCAGAAACCGCCTCTTCAGTCCAGCACTTTCCATTATGACACCAGGATTTCCCTGTGGTATGAAGAGACTTAGTCTTTGTCTTGGATGACAGTCTCGAGGGGAGCAATGCCTGCCTCATGTCTCTTTTTTGGACTGGAAAGGTATAAAGTAGAGAGATTCTGCATTCCCAAATTCACTCAGAGGCCAGGCATTTTGGATTATACCGTCCATTTTGACTTCACATTCCTTTCTATTTTTCTTCTCTTTCATCCTGAGAGAAGAGAAACAATCCAACAACTAAAAACCTAAATAAATAAACTTACAATTTTAGGACCATGGAATTTCAGAGCTGATAAGGAGCTTGGACTCTTGTAGTCATGGTCTTCACTTTACACTTGGGGTAACTTGGCCTCAGGTTAGTTACTTGGTTGGTGAAGAAGCCAGGAGCAGAATGCTGGGTTTATGACTCAACGCCACCATCTCGCTCCTCACATATAATGGAGAATATGCAGATTACTGAACTTTCCTAGAAATACCTTTAAGTTACTGTGTGCATGTGAATCTCATCTAATTACTTTTCAAGGATCTATGATATGTAATAATCAGGATGTCTCATAAATTCACTTTTAATCATTTAATCACTCCTAAAATCTTTTATAAATACAACTCTTTATGCTATTCCTACAACAGTTTCACGTATCAAATATCAAATTAATCACTCTTCTGGGCAAAGACCTAAACATTTAAAATTTCTTTTGTGCTGTATTCTAAGGAAAATGTCCACTTTGGCTTTTTAACTTGCTTTTTCCTAGGATCACCATAACACAATATTGATTTAGTTTTACTTTAAAAAAATTTTTGGTAAATGATTTCAACTAAAGGTGTAAGAATGCTTAAGGAAAACAACTTGTCTCCTACTCACGTTTGTTTTCACCTTTAAGAACAAAGTCCCATGAGTCAAAGTTTACAGTCAATCCAAAAAAGGCACATTACTTTCCCATTTTAATGGTAGAACAGGGACCTTTAACTTTCCTGGAGGCTTTGCTTTGGGGTTTATGCAGAGCAGAACTTCCTTAATGCTGGTAATCAGACCCATAGGACACGTGTTAATTGTTCCTGACATGTAAAACTATCTACAGTATCCCAGCTCATAACACCACGGCAGACATTTCACTTTTGGAAAGCACGGTATTGAAACCAATTAGGTGTCTGTTCATATACCTTTCCCTAGCTCCCCAAGATACTAGTATAGCTCATTCCAATAATGTCAAAATTTTAATTCCAAAATAGCAGCAAAAATGCTGAAATACAGAACCAACTTATGATGTCTGCTATCACTGGCAGATTAGAGATGATTGCCAAACCAAACACATTTGGGCAAAATATTATTTGTGCAATCCTACAGAAGCATATAATTGATACAGTTTCACAGTAGCTAATAGCTTCAAATAAAACACTTAAAGGTTAGTCACCCTCAGACTGGTTACCGTTGGTTGCATTGATAATTCAGTGTAAAATGTTGGCATTTAATTTCTACCCAGACTTTGAAAGTTGTTGCATCAGTGAAAGTTTTTTTGGTTTTTTTTTTTTTGCAAGAAATAGAAACCTACTCCAACTATCATAAAGAAAAAAAAGGTAGGGAAGGGGATTGAACGGAAGTATATAGAGAGTTGCAGAACTGGTAGGAGGCTGGAGGACCAGGCTGGGAAAACTGTCAGGAACCCAGAGGTCCGACAGAGCTGGGCAGCCAGAACCAGAGCAGCGGGCAGGCTGACCAGGCTGCTCCAATCCCACTGCAGCTGTCACCGCCGGAACGTGCCCTCCATCTGTCTCTTGCCTTCTTACTCATTTGCTCAAGATTCAAAGTCCCAGAGCACAATGTCTGATTGTCCAAATCTAAATCACATGGCTACTTCGGGGAAAAGAGAGGGAGAGTCTGGTCCCTTTACTCAGTTGTGTGGCTCCCTAGGACTCCACACAGTGAGGCTTCACCGAAAGGGGACCAGGGACCAGTGAAAGGGAAGTTGGATAATGGAATCTCACACACACACAAATGACAAAGGTCTACTATAAATGTTCTGGTTTCATTTGTTTCTAAAAAAGCCTTTGGATTTTGGAAATAATTTTCTATTTCTGACAAAGGCCACTTTGAGCTTTAGAAATTAAATGCCTTGGATGGGAAACAAAATAGACGTGCCTCACACCAATGTCTTTGCTGCAGCAAGTAAGGTTATGAAATGGTTTCTGGGTTTTGCCTGACTTCGATCATAAAGAGGGACGTAGCTGTAAAAGAAAGCAAAGTAATCTACCATGAAATCTTTGACCCATATGCTAGAAAACAAGATTCAGACATTTCTCAAATAAAAAGAATATTTTCAAGTTGGAGCCCAATGTTTGGTGAGCTTAAGTCAGATTTTTCTCATTTTTTATTTTAGGTGTTTCCTGTCAGCTTATAGTAATTTTCTTTTTACAAAATATGAAATGTAAAAGCATTATTTGCACATGAACATTTCACTAAATTATGGCAAAAATGCATTTCAACAGGAACTTTATTCTTTGGAATATTTTTACCATTTGAATAAAATGAAGATCAACTTTTTAAAAGGTCAAAATAATACTTTATTGCATATTTGCTTACTAAAGTCCAGATGCTGCCCTTTGAGTGAAAAAAAGTGTTCATACTAAGAATTTTGCAGATAGGAGCACATTTTCACCAGATTTTGACTCTTCAAAACCTGCCCCTCACTGTGGGGAATGAAGCAGTGAGAATATGTAATCGGGTTTACTTCCTTAAAGAATTGTTCCCCTGGAAAGTGGGGAAAATGGGGAGATATTGATGAAAGGGTGCAAACTTCCAGCTATTGGAAGAGTAAGTTTGGGGATTTAATGTACACAGGATCTGTTCATCTATAATTAACAGATTATAGTTAATAATACTGTATGGGGTACTTGAGATTTGCTAAGAGGATAGATCTTAAATTTCCTCATCACAAAAAAAGGTAACTATATGAGGAAATGGATGGATTAATTAACTTGATTGTGGTAATCATTTCACAATATTTATGCATATTAAATCATCAGATTGTACACACTTTTAAAAATCACATTATACAACCTAAATATATACCATTTTGTTTGTCAATCATACTTCAATAAGACTGGAAATAAATAATAAAATAAATTGGTAGAATTAAAGAATTATTACCCCTAAAAGATAATAATGGTAATAATATAGAAAGTTGATGTGTATTAAATGCTAAATAATAAAAGCTTTTAATAAATATTTACTAATTAAGTGAATAATAGCCACATTTATATAGCACATATATATAGCCAGATACTGTTCTAATTACTTTACATATGTTACTACATTTAATCCTTACAACAGCTCCACAAACTAGTTATTATTTTTATACCCATTTTACAGATGAGAAAGCCGAAGGGTAGGCCAGTGAAGAAACTTGCCCAAGGTTTCATAGCTAATCCAATAGATCTGGCTCCAGAGTCTATGCTCTTAATAGTTGTTATAATTGTATTTAAGAACAAAGTCCCATGAGTTTTTCTGGATACAATTTTTCAAGAAAGGCAATGGAAGTTCTTCCATTAATATAATTTAAAGATAAAACATGCAATCAGTTGGAATCATTCAAATAATCTTTCACTTCCACCAAATTTTGTATCAAAAGGTGTTACAATTTCATCTTCACATATTAGAGCCTGTGAATCTGGAGTAGAGGACGCCTCTCCAAAAAGTAGATATATTTAGACAACTGTCTCCCAGGAAATTGTACACCCCTTATCCCATAACCAACTGTGTATGTTTCCTCCAGTATTATGCTTGTCAAGATATGACCTGTGAGCGTTTTGCTTGGGGTGCAGAGGTTGCGCTGTACCACACAGAGTTACAGCTACATAAATAGATAAGGAAATTCAAAACAGTATTCACTTGATGCTTTGGAGTGCCAGGTGTATTCCTCATGGCCTGGGAGAATAAAGAAATCTGGAGAGATATCTAGTATACAGCCACAGAAGATCTGACTGAGTGAAAGAACCAAATCCTTGATGGTAGATTAAATTGTACATTAAAATGGCAGTGTAGAGGGTCTCAAACAGCCAATCTTTAGGACAACAAATGAGTGTGTTTGGAGAAGTGGACCGAACAGCATTGAAGAATAGAGCAATTACTAAAAAGGTTTCCAGACACACTGAAGTTATTGGCCCCTGTTACAAAATCTAACTTCCACCATCAGTTACCGTGTTCATTTGTGCCATTGAAGCCTACACTCAGAGCAACTGGAACAAAAATGATGTTTACATTTGACCAGTGTTTTATGTTCAATTAAACATCTCGACTGCTATTTACATAGTTGAATGGCATGGCATTTATACCGTGCAATTTGATGTTATTTCTTTGTAAATATTTCTCCAACAAGAGACCTAAGTTCAAATTAGTTGTGAAAATGTCATCAAAAATAAAATAAACTTTAATTTAACCTTGATCACAAATTATTGTTAAGCTAAAGCTGAAAACCTGTAAAAATTAAAAATGGAAGGCCCAAGGAATTAACTGAGATTCACATGTTCCATAAAGTGACTTGTTTTTGCACTGCATGGGCCTTTGAGGACTTAGGTTGAGTTAAAGTGGAAAGTGAAGCTACAGAGGACAAGGGAGAGTGACACAGGGAGGTTGTACTCCAGGCTTTCACCTCTCAGACCTGTAGGTCCATTCTGGACTAGGTCACAACTGGAAGGTTTCACCTTTCTGCCTAATAGGTGCTGTTACCCAACCACCTCCTCTGTCCAAGATCGTTCATCATGGCTGGAAAGCTCCGTTCTATCTGTGTCTGAAACTCCCAGGGCCAGGGGGGTCAGCATCAAATTCAGAATGGAAATAAAAACCTAAGAGGGTCTGCCTAGCTTTCTTTGTGCTGCTACCCCAGAACATTCTCTTCCTGTTTTCTCTTTAATACAGAGAGAACCTAAGCAAATAAGCAATGTTTTAGACTTACTTTTTAACATTTACTTGTTGGCTTCTTTCAATTTTTTAGATTCTGATGTAGAAATCTGAATATAGGAAAAACAGGCTTTTGAGTAGGACTTGCCTTATACGCACACAGTGTAAAAAGCCAATAATCACAACTGTGTAATGTGACTTGAGCAATGCCAAAAAAAGAGAAAAATTCCATTGTCTTGACAGATACCAGAAATGAAGGTGTGGGTACCATTCTCTTTTACACTCCCAGTAGCTCTAGAGAAGTAAAACATTAAGCTGGTGTCAGTTATTTACAACTTGGCGCAGATTCTTTTCTTAGACTACTTCCCTCTGAGAATGTTAAACCGAAACAAATGAGAATTTGACAGGGAAAGGGGAGAGATCATTTTGCGGCAGGGGTGACACGATGTCAAAGAAATTCAACAATTTACCACTTCTGCCAATTTACCAAATTTGCCTTGGTTTACCAAATTTGCTTTGGTTTATCTTGGGAAATAAGATAATCCTTCCTCTCTCTATTTTATCTGTAAACTCAAATGGCTTCAGCAGTTAGGCAGGTAACATAAATTACGCAGAATCAACTCTGCGTAAAGCAATGGATGATGGCAGGGCCTATGATGATCTAGAGTCACAAAGCTCACCACAAGAATTGCAGATTCAACAAAGAAAATTATGAAACGATTTGGCTAGCCAATTAACATCTAGATGCAGATGCTAGTTTTTGATCCTTAATTTAGTCCAAATTGAACGAAGTTCTATGCAAGAATGATATTATCCAGGAACTAAATTGGAACATGATTCAGTACCTTGAGAATGCTTGTTAAACCAAGAGGACCTAGAAAAGAATCCCACTGAGGGAGTTCTTCCTAATCTGTATACATTTTTCTGATGATGATGGCAATGATTAATTTGGTTACTTGAAGAAGTCTCATGTTAGACAGAACGAATTGGCAGCATCTGACGGGATGTGTCAGGAAAGACACAGAAGTAGAGCACCAGCTTAGACACTTGGAAGCCCAGAACCAGAAAGCAAAGTGTTCATCATCAGCTTTCAAATAACTTTAAGTTCTTTTCTTTTGTTTCCATATCTGCAAAAAGAATATGGCACTTCCAGTGCCTCCCTCAGAGTGGTATTATGAATATTAATCATGTTAGTGCCTTACAGGTACTTTGAAGATGAAAAGGACTAATTAGTATCAAGCCATGAAGTGGCAGCCAAGACATCCATAACAATGAGAGCCAAACAGGAAGGAGGCATCCCTGAGAAACTTGGAAGCAGTACAGCAGTGTATTTGTTTCTGCACAAACCTTTTAATAAGGAAGCCTCTGAACTCCTCTTCAGATGAAAAGAGGCTCAACTGTGTCTTTAATTAGATCATCCTATTGGAGCACCATATAGTGATAAAGAAGATTTAATAAAGCATTTTGTCTTTTTATTACTTTGATTTGATGCAACATATCTGCTCATCCAAGCAAGATGTTTAACTTCAAAAGAAGTTCTGTCCACCCTCCCCTCTGGCCAATAAATAACTCCAAAGGGGGAAAAAAACACCGTCTATTTGGAGCATCCCCACGCTGCTGAGTGATGAAAAGATTCATCATTTTTTTCTACTGTGGACATGGATCTTTAATTAATCCTTTACTTTTCTCCTATAACTGGTAGAATTTGTAAGACTTTAAATGTTTCTAGTTACTGATAAAAAAAAACATGGTAAAGTAATTTGGAAAAAATATCTAATTACTCGATCACCATGGTAAGATTTCCTTATTTGATATAATCCTGGATGTGCCCATTTAAGTTATTAAACTGTTGGCTTAGAATTCTCTGTGTCATGACAAACTTATTCTAAACATCTTTTTCATACATAGATCTATAATTAGGTTCAGTTCTTGAATTTAACGTTATGGCCAGGCTAAGCCTGGAAACATAAATAGAATGTTTAGGAGGTCAGGGAATTGATTTTTGGAATTTGTTTGCTTTTTTTTTAAGTCATCTTAAGAGTAATATTAGCATAGATGATCAGATTAGCCAGACAACCATCCTGAATCAATACACAAGAAAACTTCAGACAAATCCATCCAAGTAAATTAGTTGACATTGACGGAGGAGCCTAGACAAAATGAGAAGAAAAAGATGGATAAACCACAGGGAGGAAACTAATAAAAAAATATATATCAGCAACGACAGAAGGAAGAGTGAGCAACCTCATAGTCTTAACTGAACTACACCTAAACGCCATTTTTACCTTTTTGTCCTTAACAAAAATTTGGCTATATTAATGAATCAACAGGCTCTTATGGAAGCTGGTTTAAATCCTCAGATAAACAAACAGAGAAAAAAAAGAAAGAAGTGTTTCAGATGAGTCTGTAGGCCACAATTGTTGAGTAACATAACAGAATTTCCAAGTGATTTCTTAGAACCTATGTTTTTTTGCATAAGACAAACCGATAAAAAAATAGTCATTCCCAATAAAACCCACTACATGTGGTTATAGTGAGGATTAAATGAGAAAACACATATAAAGGTCTAGCAGGTTCACACACTCACTATTCACGTCCTCTGAGCTAAGCCCTTGTACCAGCATCTTAACATTCATTTCTATATTCTCCTCCTAGGTCTTCTGCAACGATACGTATTCAAGATTATGTGTAATAACTGCACATGTTCAGGGAAAAATTTGTTTCCTCATCTATTATTCACAAATTTCCTAAATACAATTATCCACTTATTTGGGGAGTTTTATTTGGATGTTTCAAGCATGTAGACACAGCTTTAAACTGCAAATTTCTAGAGAATAGAGCACATCATATTGAAGGACATGGCCTGAACGGTGCTGTTTCTTGCAACTAGAAGGTGATAGGGTCCATAACCAAACCTACTCACTGAGGTTGGACAGCTCCTGGGAGTCAATCCCCACCTGCAAATGATAAGGGAAGGGTCCTGCTGACAGGCAAAGTGTGATATCCGGGAGTGGGGCTCCATCCACCATACTGCCAGTCAGTGCACTGGTGAGAACAAGGCCAGACTTGATGCAAGTAGGGCACCGAGATTTTAGGAAAGTTACCAAAAGAGGAATTGAAAGTCTTAGTCAAGGTTCTTGTGATTACACATAAGAGAAACCAACTCATTCCAGCTTAAGCATGCAAGAGAATTTCTTGGAAGGAACTGAGGTGTCTCATGGAACCCGGAGATCTTTCCAGGTCTCTCAGCACATGGGGCATGTGGCAATAGAGCCACTCATGCATCATTTGCCTTAGGTATAGGTGAATTCTTAGAACTGAGCCTGAAAGATGGAGACCAAGTAATCCCAACCATGAAGAAGAAAGGACGCAGAATTTTGGAACTCCAGTTGGCATGCCCTTCCCTAACATTTGTGGGGCCCAGAGCAAGAATATAAACAAAGGCCCACATATTATATGTCTACATATTTAAAGTTTTAAATCAAGCTTACAAATTGTTAAATAAAATATGTTTGATCCTCTGACCTTGACAAATATACCTTCATAACAACTTGGAAGGCCGGGTTCAATTCTCAGACTCCTTGGAGTTCCACATTGGAACATGGTGGTAGGAGAGAGTTAACCCAAGAGCTACTCCCCTTCTCTTCCACCCCAGGCATTTCAGAGGAGCCTTACATAAGCATGTAGACATCCCACCCCACACATCCAAGTTCTGCTATTCCTCTCAAATAGCCACCCCCTGTGTCCAGGTGATAAGAAGCACAGATCCTGGAAATGGGCTATTTGGGGAGAAAATTTCCAGAGGGACCTAGAGTAGGGTTTCTCAACCTCAGACTATTGACACTTTGTGCTGGATAATTCTTTGTTGTGGGGGGGAAGGAGGAGGCTTTCCTGTGCATTATAGGATGTTTAACAGCATCTCTGGCCTATACCTACTAGTTGCTGATAACATTTCCCCGCAAAGTTATGACAACCAAAACAGTCTCCTGACATTGCCAAATGTCTCCTTGGGGACAAAATTGCTCCCAGTTTAGAACTATTAACCTAGAAAGGAAGTCTTGTGCTGTGACAAGTGGCAGAACTAGAAGGGGGCCAGAATGGGGTGGGGATCTCTCTAAAGCATGGGGACCAGAACAGGGGCTGCAGTGTGCCAGACTCTGTGTTGGCTATCTTCCCAGAATTATTTTCTCTGATCCTCTCAACACCTCTACAAGGTAAGTACTATTATCCCATTTTGTGGATAAGAAAACTGAGACTTGTGACATTAAGCATCTTGCTGAATGTCACACATCTGGAAACTGGTGTAACCAGTCATTAAGCTTGGGTCTATCAGGTACCAACCAGGCTGGGACTAACTTAACACAAACCCAAACTAGAATCTCAGGTCTCGAAGTGACCGTGATAGTAAAGTGACCCAACTCAACTCTCTATCAGATGTGAAGCAGATTTGTTGATGCTCAGGAAATAGTAGCGGATGATGAAGAATATAACAGGAAGTATTTTCTCCTGTTTAGAAAATATCCAAGAGATGGAGAAGGTTATTCCTCACTTTAATACCAACACTATCTTTTTTAAAATATCATATCTGGGTGGAAAAGATCCACATCCCTGGGTCTCTAATTCACTAGTTAACATGACTGTAACTAAATGAGAATCTGCTCCTTTGAAATCAGTAAAGATTTTATCCATGCAATTAAGCAAAGACTAAGGTAAGGTGCATGTAGATTAAGGTGCAAAACTAAGAGAACAGGAGCATAAAATCACATAGCTACAGTTCTTTAAGGACAGGGGCCACATCTTCCTTATTTTAGATCTGACACTGTATGTGATACATAAGCACTTAAGAAATTTTGTTGAATGAATTGGATTTGGCTTTCTCTAGATAATTTTAGTTCAAGAAATGCACTTTCCTCCACCCACAGGAAGATTTCTGGATAATTTCCTCAACTCTTTATTTAGCCTTGACTGTCTAAAAACAATCTAAGAGAGAGCCTTAGAATGGATCACATTTAAAAGTTCTAAAATAAATTTTGTGTTTGGTGCAGCTCAGTTCACGTGAAACAAGTATCCACCAAAACTAAATAAGCATGCGTCATCTGAAAGCTGACGTACATTAATAAATACATTTGCATGCACTGGACCAAGGGTAATAGTACACAAGGGCAAAGGTTAAACAGTTGGAGGCCCTGGTTTAATAGCAGACCTGAACTGTTATTTAAATGTCACAAATGTCAGTGTTCGTCTTCAAATGGTATTACAGTAGGATTAGTGTCCTAAGCCTTGTTCCAATTTACAGAGAATCAGGGAGAATGATTCTCATCAACTTGGTCCAAAGGAGGAGAAGATTGATTTTCCTTTACCATTCAGTCTGCTTTTATGAGTTTTCCAGACCCTACCTTTCCCAGCCTGCATCATGGATGGAAACTGCCAGATCAGCTCAGAGGCCATATGTGAGCAGTGAATCTGAAAGAGTTATGGCTCATTGAGAAACCAATGGAGACAATCCTGCCACTCTCAGCCACCTCCCCAAGGCCAGGGTTCCCTTGCAGTTGTTGGAACCAGCAGTGGCTTAAACCCGTGGAACAAGCGTAGGACCCACCATGCCAAAGATAGAGAACAGCAGAACCAGGATGGAGGAGCTCATCCTGGTCTCCAACAGCATCATTTGTCTTTGCTCAACTACGAGAAGGTACATGATTCTGAAGCTCTCCTAATCCTTATTAGAACTGATCTTTGTTATTAGTAGTAGTAAAACACATGCATTTGAGCAGCTACTATGTGCCAAGTGTAATAGACATAGCATCCCATCTCACTTAATGCTCACAGAGCGATGTGAGGTAGGTATGATTATTATGCCTACTTTAAACAACGAAGATAAGACTAAACGTCACACAGCATGACAAGGGTTATCTGATTCCAGGTAACTCCTTCTTAACAATTATATAAATGAAGTGGCTTTGCAGAGAGAGAAAAGGCAAAAAGATCTCAAGGCCACAAAGCTTTATCCCTCAAGTATTGCCCACTGTGAACGGGGAGTTATATAGCTCATGGGGCTGTAGCACTTGAGGCCTCAGCGTCCACTAGGACACCCAGACTGGGAGGGATATGCCATTCAAGACACTGAATAACCTCCAAATGAGAACAGTGTCTGTCCTTGCCAGAGCCCTCTCCTCTTCAGAGGTGTGGTGTGCCACAGGAGTGGTTTTCAAGTAGAAGAGGAAGCCTTTCCTACTAGAAAGAGGACACACAGGGTATGTCAGAGGGGCTCATGGAGACCATACTGTTGGCCTCCTGAAGCTCTCTGGGGGAAATGGCAGAAAATGGCAGGCCAGGTGTACAAGAGGAACATTTCTCTACTCCAGCCCTTTCCATCTCCCAGGCCCTTGGTATTTACTATAATTTTGGAAAAGAAATGAATTTCTGGTTGTGCTGAGGACTGTGGGTGTGTGGTGGTATGGGAAGGCTGCATGAGGCCCCAGAGGGTCCACAACAAAAATATTTGAGCAAATAGCCACTGCAAGGCAAGGAATTAGACACACATGAAGATCTCCAGAAAGCAAGTGCTAAGGGCAGCCAGGTCCCTCTCCACTAAGTCTTAAAAGAAGTGTACTGTCTATTATTCCTTTCCTCATTTGCATATGATCAGATGACACAAATAAACAATAATATAGATACCTGTTGTGGGGCTACATTGACTATCAACGAGATAACCCCAAGATACTATCAATTGATGCCATATTACAAAAAATGGCTAAGTATTTAATCAGTAATAACTAATTTTCTGTATTCTGTGAACACAAAATGTATCGAGTACCTACCATATGTCAGGAATTATTAGGCAATTTCACATTTTTAATATTTTTCCTCACAACAGCCCTGTAAGGTAGATGATATTATCAACCCCTTTTATAGAAGAAACAATTGTGTCTCAGGGAAGCTAAGTGCCTTTTCCAAAGTCCCACAGCTATAAGACTCTGAACTGGGTCTTCCGAGTCTAAAACTCTTGTTCTTTTCATTTCACTATGCTCACAGCTCAGGAAAGCAAACAGTCCCTGTGGGCAGATACAAAGGAGGGGCTTATGAAAACGTCATTATTAACTATAGATTTTTATTCTGACAAAATCTTGCCTAGGTAGCTTCAGATTGCTAATATGAGTAGTACACAGAGTCTAGAGACTTTAAGTTAGATTTACATAGATGAAGTAAAGATTTGTCTTCAGATTTTTAAAATTATTACTGAAGGAATTAGAATTTGGTATCAAGACCAATCAACCATCATGTCATTCTATTTAGTCCAAATTCACCTGGTAATTATTAAATGACCCTTTATTTTTCTCGTGTAGACAAGGTCTTATTCACTGTGGTCATTCCTTCCATTAAAGTCTCTTGTTTTTAATAGTTTATGCATTCCCCCACATACACACACACATATTGACAAATTAGTTTGACTAAGAGCGAAAAAGGAGAGCAGAATTCAAAACAACTCCTATTTTGTTTTTGTAAGGTAGGAATTAGTCCATACTAGGGTTTTTTTTCTGTCTACCTTTTTGAAAAAATTAGTTTCCAAGTTTAAATAAACTTTGAACCTCCTCTGTTAAAAATTTTACACAAAGAGAAGAAAAATAGGCCCCAGACATGATTGGAGAGAAATTCTTTAAGCTTTTGCTTTGGAATTTTATGCTAATTAGAAAAGAAACTACTATATATTATCACCTCAAATAACTTTTCAGAAAAAATAAAATAAAATTCTTTTTGAGCTGGAGTTCAAATTTGTGTTGTAAAGTGACCAGACTTTTATCCTGATATCTATTCCAGAAAACATTATGCTCTCATCACTTTTTCTCTTTTTTGATGTCATATTTAACATCTGCATCCCTCTTGAAATGTTTGGGAACCAATTGATCCTAAAGAGTGAGCGTGTACTATCTGACAGAGTAGCCACTTTACTGAAGAGAAGTAGAAATTAAGGAGTCGGGGAGCCTCGTTTGAGGTCAGGGGGGTGCAGGGGGAGTGGTGGTAGGGAGAATCAGAGTCCAGGAAAAAAATGTTCTTGGGCTACAAAAAGGCTTTTCAGTTTGTAACAAAAATCCAATTCAACTTACAAATTAACCTTTTCTTAGTTCACTAATAATCCGAAAATAATGTCTACATTAAGCTAGGAAGTAAAACCATTCAATTAGGGAATTAAAAATATCAATATGAACTAAGAACTTTCTGATGGTAAACGTATAATAGGTCTTTTGTTAGTTTATAAAATAAGTCCAGGAAATATTTTGATAGATTAATACTCAAATGAACAGCAAGTTAAATTTTTCCAGCACAGTAATACAGTCTGCTTTATTGAGCACCAAACAGAAAGTTGCAAATGTACCCACTGGATAACAATCTCCACACTGTTAAATTTGAGCAGGTGGAATTCCAGCTTGCCAAAGACTCAAAATTAGGAAACTGCTCTTCCAGCCATCTCCAGACTGCCAGCTCTTTATTTGGTGAACTGAACACTGTAGGAAGATTGTCCTTAAGTATGTGATCAGATCTTGAACCAATCTTTTGTTTTCTATTACGTTCCAAAGAGGTCTTTATGCTGGGCAAATAACTCAACGGTACATTATAAAATAGATCAAGAAGAATGATGGAACACCCCTAAATGCTCATCATGAGAGTTCTGAAGATGGAATTTTGCTTCTGCATATTCATCTAGTTTATCCAGAAGACAATGATGAGAATTACTAGATACATCAAAGAAAGGAGGACCCTTTATTGGATAGGATAAAATAAAATAACTAAGCTACATATGGAGATTTATTTCACTATAGTATTTTCTTCTTCTAAGATGTCTTAAAATGTATTAATTTAAATATTATATGCCATTTTATAAAGAGTTGTTTTATCTCTCCTGGGCACAAAAAGAGTCATAAGTATTATATTAACTCAATGAACCATGAAGAGATGAACTGTAAAGCATTTAATATAGGACCACGGCGGTTATTCACAACTGAATAATGAATTGCATGTCACACAATGCATGATAGTTATCTGTGTTGCTGAAGTTATAGCTGAGGAATTATTGGTCTCCCTTATCTGAAAGACCAAATGTAGTGTGAGATCAAAGGAGGCAATAATTGTGCAGGAAACAACATCTTAAAAAAAAATTCCTCTGAGGATGAGAAAATGATTTATAAAGTTCAAGATTAGTAAGTACCGGGTATCATTTTAGATTATCCAAGTTGGATCAAACATTTTTAGCAATGTTTCTAATAGATCATTTGCAGCAAGAACAAACGCTAAAAAATTACCAAATTGCTAAATCAGGCATTCCTTCTGGGGACTGAACAAAACAGCATGTGAAGTTATTTTCAGTCATTTACACGGCATAGAGAAAGTCCATATAATAAACATACACCATTACTTAAATGTGTTTCATTGGTAAGAGAAGATGACTTTGAAGTCCATTCCAGAAGCTACATAGACCAAATTAGATCTCTATAAGCAAAGGAGACAGTTGGGAATTTCTGGCTCTTGCCAACTGATGACATTCAATGTTTTCTGAATTGGCAGCCTCTGGTGACTCAAGTATAGGCACAAGAATCACTTGGAGCAGATTGATGGATGGTTCATATCAACAGCTAGTCAATGAATAAGTTACCAAGCCAGATTATTTTACCCCCTCACAAAAGCACACCAACAAAGAAAACTTTTGGAAGTCATTAACAACTGATTACAAGACATAATTTATTAACGTCCTTAAGGACCTGCAGAGGCAGAAAGCACTGCATTGCTATTCCATCTTGCATAGGCTTCTCTAGCAAAAGTTCTTCACTCAAAAAAACTTTTCCATTCAAAACTCAATTAAGGTCAAGTGAAATATTATGACACAAAGTTCTCTACAATATTAACTGTCTAAACATTTAAAATTAGGTGTTTGCAAAGAAAGAAAAGAGATTAACAATGGCTATCTCTGAATGAGATTGAGTGATTTTTAGTTGCTTTTTCATCTTTTTATTTTTCTAGCTGAATACATTAAGCACATATTACCTTGACAAAATCAGAAAAACAAAAAATTTTAAGAAACATCCTCAATGTGGACTTCCACCTCAGATAATAGATGATTTTTCATTCCCCATTTTACTTGTATTTATGTCTCCTTTTCCAAACACAATCATGTTTCTAATACTTTCCATTTCTCTCTGTTGACTCTTTGGAATGTGGTATGAGCGCTTGGGTCTCATTTGTTTTGCCTACCAATGGAAAAAAAATCTCTGGAAATGTTGTCATGCAGTACTAGGTTAAGACTTTAGTGAGCCAAGCGAGGATTTGATTTCCCAGCTATGCCTACAGGATAATAATAGCCAATACTTTTCTCCTGATTTAAATATACAGCCTTCTATGACTAATTACATTTCCGTGATCTAACAACACAGCTTTAACTATGGATCAGAAGGTTGCTTCATATCAACCACTGTTAAGTGTGAATGACGTTAATATCATCTTTTACCTCCAGTGTTAGAGACTTTAATATAGGTCGAGTCTTGTCCCTGAAGCTCTCCCTGATCACTCACCCGTGGTGGTCTCCTTAAATGGCCACAGCTTTGCTGGGGTTTTGCTCATGTAGCCCGTATACACTTGTACCTTGCACCAGTGACAAATTTCCTGTTTCCTCAAATCGATTGTGGGTTCTCTGTGTCATTTGCAGCTCCCTCTTGATCTCGGTACCTGGCACCATGTCATGCACATATCTCTTGATTGAAGGACTAAGCTTGACTTCACTTTTTCTTGTAATTTCAAACTTTATAGCATTATGATAGGAAAAGATGCTTGTTATTATCTCAATTTTCTTAAATATTTTGAGGCTTGCCTTGTTTCTCAACATATGGTCTATCCTTGAGAATGTTCCATGCTTATTTGAGCAGAATGTGTATTCTGTTGTTTTTGGGTGGAGTGTTCTATATATGCCTATTAAGTCCAACTGGTTTAGCTTTTCATTTAATTCCACCATTTCTTTGTTGATTTTCTGTCTGGATGATCTATCCATTGATGTGAGTGGAGTGTTGAGGTCCCCTACTATTATTGTGTTATTATTAATATCTTCTTTTAGGTTTGTTAATAGTTACTTTATGAACTTTGGTGCTCCTGGGTTAGGTGCAAAGATATTTATAAGCGTTATTTCTTCTTGATGGAGTGTCCCTTTGATCATTATATACTGCCCCTCTTTGTCTCTCTTTACTTGTCTTATCTTGACGTCTACTTTGTCTGATATAAGCATTGCGACACGTGCTTTCTTTTGTTTGCCATTGGCTTGGAGCATCATCTTCCATCCCTTCACTCTGAGCCTGTGCTTGTCATTGAAGCTGAGATGTGTTTCCTGCAGGCAACAAATTGCTGGGTTTGACTTCACCTTTTCAATCTACCAATCAACCATCTTTAACTGGATGTGGCCACAGCCCTGCTGTCATAACTGAGGAGGCAGCACAGTGAGGTCAAAAGTTCACCAACCTGGGAGTCAGGGCATCAGAAGGCCAGGTGCCAACACTGCTCATCATTACCCATGTGCCCTTGGACAAGGTGTTTCACCTTCCTTCAGTTTCCCCATTTGTAAAATCAAACCACCAGACTAGGTAACCTTTAAAGGCTGTTCTGGCTCTTAAATGCTATGATTCTACATATTCAGAATCTCCAAGAATTGTTTAGAGCTTCACTGTCCAATTCAGTAGCCACTAGTTCGTATGTGGCCATTTAAATTAACTAAAATTAAACACAATAAAAAAGTCAGTTCTTAATTTGCACTAGCCTCATTCAAGTGCTCAATAGCTACAAGTGGCTAGTGGCTACTGTATTAGACAGTACAGATATGGAACATTTCCATTACTACCAAAAGTTTAATTGGACAGATCTAGTCTAGAGTGATATCTTAAATATCATAGTTGTCCTTCTAGCGACAACTTCTAGTTGTGTGCTACCAAATCCAATTACCTTTAATTAAGTATATCACTCTCATTTCATTGCCAACTTTAAAACTCATAATTCATACATTATAAATGCAACATGTACATTTTTTTAAACAGCAATCACTTACAAATTCTCCTTTTTCTTGAAGAAATATAGCAACAAGTATCATGATTAGAGCAGCAAGCTGCAAAACAAGAGACTAAGATCCACCATTCCCACCCAAATTCTCTGACTCAGCTACACTGGGCTGTGTCCCCACCCCTCACACTTGACAATCTCCTGTGTGCATACATTTGTTTGTGCTGTTTCTTCCGCTTAGAATGATTTCTCTTTCCTCCCATGCCCCATCCTAAGTCCAAATTCATCAGGACCCTTTCCACAGTTATTCTGTGGCAAAGCTGGAAAGAACTGTTCCAGATACAGCCACGATGACTTAGAGATAGGAGTCAGAATGCATAGTTTAAAGAGTTTGCCTAAGTGTAATGCCTGGGCAGCCCAGTACCATGCGGCCTCACCTCAACTTGTATCTATCAAATATGCTAAAGCTACATGGTGATTTGCTAAGGCTGGGACTGCCTGAGAAAGCGGTAGCTAAGCTCACCAAAATACACGCTAAAAATGAGGGGATACAATCAACCGTGAAAGAAAGAGCCTTTGAGTCCTGCACAACAGCTGAGGCAGTCTGTCCCTCGTGTGCATTTGGAGAAATGCCAAAATCCTCTGCCCAACAGCCCATCCAGCCCCAGTGGACATGGAACCAGGTTATGCAAGTGTGTGAAGTATCAGCCCTTGCCCTAGGGAAAGGTGGGCAGCTGGCAGGAGCAGCAGTCCATTTCTCAGCTTCTGACAATTTATCCAGTCAATGAAGACTTTGAATAAGTCACTGTGCTGTTAGTAAAATCTATTATGCTGTGTTTTTATTACTCCAGTTGTCTTGTACTCCAGGACAAATGACACCATCTCTTGCCTATTGAAAGTAATGTCTTCCTCTGTGGAACTGCCATAGCACTTTATATCATGCACACTTTTATTGTATTCTGTGCATTTCCTAATTCCCTTACAAGACTGTAGGGTATGATCCATACTTTATATTTCTTATATTTTCCAGGGTTTTAGTACAACTATTAGCACATTAGGAGCCAAATAAATATGGAATCTGATGAGGAATGGATGAATTAATGAATCAAATGAATGGATTTATGAATGATGGATGCTCTATAGCGAATCCCATTGTGATAACCCAGGTCTTAATGTGTCCCACCTTAACCCAGTCTTCCATCCGTGACTTACTTAAATTTCCTTTCTTTAAAGGGAAGTATCATATTGATCACACATAACAAGAAATGTCCAACAACAATGTTAACTATGAGGATATGTTGTTGATGTATACAGCAGGTTGAGAACTACTAAGGAAAGTGCTCTTTGGCCACATTCACTAAATTCTATCTTCTTTTCTACTTATTGTTTCTCTACTTAAAATAATCATTAGAGTTCTTCAAGTCATACTTAATTGCATATCAAATAAAATTACCTAGACGTAATAATTTTTTAAAATTGTACGTGCCAATATTAATCATTACTAGCACTAACTTACTTTCTCAAAAAATTTTAACCTCAGTGACAGCAGGGTTTTTCCCCAATTTTCTCAGAGCTAACAGCATCTGAAAATTATCAATAACTTGAAAAATATTATTCATAACCTAACATTTCACTCATGCAGTTATTATTGGGCCACACTTCTTATGTAAGTTATTTTCTAGAACTTTAACTAGGCTACATAGACTTTTCTAATTTTAAATTTGTTGTACGGCTCTGACACTGCCTGAGGACATAATACCCTCCTGTCACACTCCAGGAAAGTTTCTTTGTTGGATTTCTCTCAAATTTTTAATTCTTGCTATAGCTTAAGAATCCATATCCTTCAATCGTCTATATTACAATGTCAAATGAAAAAGCAAAGTAATTCATAATCTACATCTAGGCAAAAATGACTTGGGCATAGAGGAAAATGGGAAATGCAAATATTTAATTGTATAATGTGGTGATAAATTTTTTATGACTTTCATTCATTAAAATTTCCATTTTTACTAAAAATCTGACTTCTAGGTATTAATTCTACATATTTATTTGCATGTATATAAGATAATACATGTATAAGGTTACTCATTACAACATTGTCTATAAAAATGAAAGATTAGAAACTCAATGTCTACCTGTAGGGGACTAAATAAATAAATTATGATAGATCCACTCGATGGAATGATATGCAAATGTTAACAAAAGGATGAGAATGCTTTTTACATAATGTATTTCAATGTAATTCTTTCTTGTCTATAATAGAAAATATTAGAAACCCTATCAAGGTCCATTAATGGATGACTAGATAAATAAATTGTAGTACATCCGTTCAGTGGAATAGTACACAATTGTGAAAAAAATGAGGCTATTCTGCATATATGGAAAGACCTGTAGAATATATTAAGTGAAAAAAATCAAGATTAAAAACATTGTTTCTAGTCTGTTAAATTTTGCATTAAATGAGAGGAGGGTTTAAGATATATTTGCATAAAGAAATTCCAAAAGAGTACACAAGAAATTAGTAAAAATGGCTATTCAAAGGAGGTGGAATTGAGTACATGAGGGAGAGGGGAGAGAGCAAACCTTTTCACAAGATAACATTTTATATTTTTTGTTTTTAACCTTGTGAATGTATTACCTATTCAAAAAAATTTTTATATATATTTCCATTGCCATTACTCTGATGTTTATTTAATAAATGGATTTTAAAAGAATCGCCAATATATCGTTCTCCATCCCTTTCCTGCCACATTTCCCTTCTGTATTCTGCCCTCCCCTCTTCTATATCAAATAAATGCCTTTTCAACCCTCACAAAGACCCGGCTGAGAGAAAGAGCTGAGGCAGAGTACTTTGGAATGGAGTTGATTTTGATCCAAATTGAAATCTAAGACATGATGCTAAATAATGAAGTAATTTGGGGAACATGTTTGCCTAGAAATGAAAGATGGAATGTCTGGGCTGGGTAATGGCCAAAAAGTTGAATAAGACAGAATTAATTGTACCTGCTTCTTGCTAACATTTTAAGGTTCTAATTATCAGAAAGTTTAATAAAAATGTTTTCATTCTTAAATGAAGGCAATGATTACCAATCACTCTGTGAAGAACTCATTAATGTTTATTTCACTAGCTTAAACAGATTTTAAGAAAAAGGAATAGGAACTGAAGAGCATACTGAAATTTCTTTTTTAATACTAAACCAATTTTTTTAATGTTTAGTCATTAATCTATATTTGGATATCTGTAGTCATCTTAGGTCTTGTACAGCTTTCCATTTATTAGAAATGAATTCACACAAAAGCAACAAAGTTTAAATTTGGTGTTCAAAAGGCCCTCTCAGCAAGAGGTATTAAAATGTCAACCTCATTTAAATGAGACATTATTGACCCCCATTAGTAGGACACGTGCTTGGCTTGGATTTCCCTAATGGTGGTGATGGATTTGCTCTTGTCCATCCACACACTCCTGCCATGTCCTCTTATGACCTGGGGCAGACATGTGCTAGACAGCTGGCTGGACCAGGTCTGTGGCCACTGAACAAAGCAAACCTTACTGGCCCACACAAAGATTGAACCTGTGACCTTGTTCTCATTAGCTCAATGCCCTAACCACCTGAGCTAAACAGCCACAAAAAAAAAAAGTGTAGGTTGAATGCTGTGTAGATAGATGTCTGTGTGTGAGTGTCAAAAGTCAGGTATAAAATAGTATGTAACAATGGGCATAAAGCTGGTGCTTAGGTATTAAAGGAGGGTGTTATAAGTTATATATCTTGTATCCCATACCCCAGAGGCATTTTCCAAGCTGAGAACCAAAGATGATCACCTTAAAAGGAATTTTATTTCAGTTCTATATCACAATTCCATATGACACCAACTCTGAAATAAAAAAATTGGCCATTGAAATTAGTAGTTAACCCGAATGCATTAGGAGACCCCAGCAATAAATTCCACATCTTATTTGATCTGTATTCTACTGAGTTTTGGAGTAAAAGAGGAAATAGAAATAAGAATAGTAGTTGATAGAGGTGGAGGTTAAGAACAAGAACCAACCAAGAATTTGTGACTAGAAGATATAGCAGCTGCTTATCCAGGCAAAGCTTCATGAAAAAACACCTGTGTTCAGTCAATATACAACTTTTGGTTGAATATCCATGTGCTTTGTGTGTCACAGAATGTCTGATACAGAGACCTGCTAACATGGAGGGGACTTCCACTCAGAGACCATTTAGTGAAGAAAGTCTAAAGTCTGAAATCTTATGTTTCTCCTCAGCCCTGAATAGACAGTTATTCTGGTGCCAACTTCTAAAGGGCCACCATGACTGTAGGCCCAATGCAATACTCACTGAGTGTGGAAAATCCCAGATTAGATAAGAAGTTTAACCACAAGTGCAATATGAGCAGTTTCAGTGCCATGGTTTTGTTTCAAAGGATGAGATGAAGTTCTACCCGTAAGCCGTTCCTCCTTATTCCTTTGAGTGGACTCTCCATCATGGGAATGAGCTACAACAGGACCCCAGACACAACATTAACCCCCAACCACTAGGAGACAACAAGTGAACTCATTTCTTGGGTCACAAGAAATATATTCCAGTTACCATCCAAAAATACCATTTTCTAGCTCTGCCTCTCTTGAAAAATGTAATTCACCTCAGCGTAAAGTTCCAGTTCCTTACCTTGACATCCAACAGAAATTCAAGGCTAAGTCTTCTTTTTCTTTGCACCCCCATGCCTAGCAGAGGGCTTCCCATGTAAAAGGAACTCAAAAAATTATGGAATGAGGAAAAACGTGAATGGCTGACTCTGATCCTAATTTATCTTTCCACATTGTCTCATTCCACTTCTCTTCCGTAATCATTTCCTCCAAGACTCATAATAGCCTTCTCATTGCCTCATGAACATATCCGGCTCTCTCCTTATCCTGTGCTTGTTCAGGAGGTTTTCTCCAACTAAGGTATTAGTATTGACTGAGTGCTTATTGTGCATCACTTTATATAAGTTATCTCATTTAATCCTAAAAAGAAGTAGTCCCCATTACATCTATTTTCCACAAGATGCTCAGAAAAGCTGAGTAACTTCCCAAGGTTACACAAATAGAGAACAATGGAACCAAGATTTGAACCCAGATCCGTCGGGCTCTAAAATGAAACTCTTCTCCCTTCTAGGGTGTTTTTCTGCATTCATATACCCAAATTCTGCCTTTCCAAAATCGATCTGTCTTTCAAGGTTTAGCATAAGCTGTAAGGAGAGGAACTCTTTCCCGTCCACTCCATCCCATAGTGGTCTCTCATTCTCTTAACTTAGTGTTATTAATGCAATGTCTCAGATAACAACCACGGGCTACCTTAATACTCCATCTATTATTATTCCATTCTATTTTTCTTTTTAACTTTTCATTAATCCATTCCTTCTCAGCCTAATTAAATTGGAAGTTCAAAGGGCACATTCTGCATGTTATAGTTTATTGTATCCCTTCGCAAGCATGGTAAACACCCAACAAATCTGACTAAAAATGACTAACTAATGTTTACACTTCCATTCTCCCACCGAGAATTTTTGTGCCAATTCCCATTGTTATGAAGCAATACTCCCTGAAGAATTCGTCTCCTAAGGTTATTGTAAAAAGAGAGAAAACAGGAAAACTTGAAAAATTAAACTATCTTTGTAAAATATTTTAAAGTCTTTAATTATTAACCTTCTGGAGCATCTGCTTCTGAGAAATCTACCATACCAGTGTTAGTGAGATCACCTTATTAAGATTTTCCTTGCTTCCTTCAAATGCCCTCGTTTTCAAAGGTTAATTACTTGGTTGTAAAAGTGCACTCCAGAATGAAATTTACCCTATGAGTTCTCCATCTTGATGTGAATATTCTTCGCAGTTTTTTTCAAAAACAGAAAGCCATCTGTTTAACCAATTTGAATACATTCTTATAGAATAATAAAAAAAAAATAGAAACACAGAGGTTCATGGATTTTAAGCACTTTTGAGTATTTGTAAAACACATTATGACTTTGATGCTTGGAAAAAATATGAAGTGGTCCTTTCAGCTATAAATCATCACCAGCAAATAAAGCTGAGCTAGAAGTGGGGATATCTTTAGGACAAAGATTTTTTGATCACCCAAAATGTTGATCATTTGTGGACCATAGAAAAGGAGGATTTATTATTTTTGAATGGTTCAATTTTTTAGTAAGATACAACACATATAATTTGAGAGAACATCAAACAGAATGTGGTTCTTATTAATATCACATAACCTTTCCTACAAAATTTTTCCTTTTTCCAGCCTAGCTCCCCTTAAAACCAAAGTAAACATGTTGACAACTACAACTTAGGAAGGTGTTGGGCCAGTAGTCTCCCGTTTTGAGAAACTGGATCATTAATTCAATATCATGTTACTAGTTATCTTCATAAGGCAAATACATGGGGACAGACTCTATTCTGTAGGATTTAGTCACACACAAGTGGCAAAAACCACAGAACACAGCTCTTAATCAGCTGAGCCTTCGACCACGGACTCACTCTATGCACATATGTCACTCTCATTATCATTAGTATGAATAAAATTCTGACTTATTTTTCACATTTGGGAAAGGCTGTATCTCAGTGTTTGTGGTTAGATATGTTCTCATAAAAATTATATTGTGCCATTACCAAATGTGTTTATACACATGAGTATGCTTTAGAATTGAATATTTTCCTCCAGAGTAGAATAAATCATTCTTTCCTGAACAATGTGTGATTTATTTATTTCCTTTTTATCCTAAATGCTCGTATGAATTGAAAGTTAACATTTTTGTTTTTAGAATTTTTAAGAAAATCAATGAACTCTAAGTTCTCAAGTTTGATTTATTCTGGGTATTACATACAGTAGGCACTCAATAAATATTTATTGAGGAATGAATGAATGAATCCCAATCACCTGAACTTGGGAACTTCCTCCATAATCACAAAGGGGTATACCCTAGAGGAGATCCCAGATGGAATTCAAGATAAAAGTCTCAAAAACTAGGCTCAGCTCTACCTCATGTAGTTGATTCCATTTAATTCTGAGTTTGAATCCCAGGAGGAAATAGTCTTAAGGTTTCCAAAAGATCCAGACAGAATTGGTTAAGCAGAGGCTAAAGATAGTAGATGCGACTATATCTTTAGAAGAACTAGCTTGGATCTTCCTTTGTATAAAAGAATAGAGCCCCTGAGGCTCTCTCCTAAGTCCCCTCTGGAGGCCATTCTGAGTTGGTGAACCCGGAGTCACATTTCAGAGTTGTATGGCTGCACATCAAAACAATGCAAAAATGAGTTAACACCAATGCATTCTAAGATCACTCCGCCTCCAATCCCCACTCCTACTGCCACTGTTACTGGCACAGTCGTATCCAGGTGGGGAACCTGCCCACCTCACCTATGACCTGAGACACACATCAGAGTAGCAAAGGAGCCTACATTGAGGGTTCACATTTAAGTGAGTCGACCTTCCTACCCTCTTAGATGGGGAGCAGAAGGAAGAAGACACCCAAGGTTGTGTGGGAGGAAGTCAGGCTACTTATTTTTATTAAGGAGCTTACATCAAAATCAATGTATCAAGCAAATATTGACTAATACCCTCTCACAGCATCAAGTTCTTTACACGGTAAGTCAGTAGCTTTTATGCCCTAGATGCGGTGAGCTCAAAGAAAGCCAAGACATCCATCTGGATTCACTAAATTATTGCCTGCATAAAGCCAATGCCTGTCATATACTAGATGCTCAATAAATATATGGCAAGAGAACACACTCAGGAGCCGGTCTGCATGGGTTGCATTCCTGCATGTTACTCGCTAGCTGTGTGACGCTGGTAACTTCTTTGTGCCTCAGTTTCTTATCTATAAATAGGGATAATAACCATATCTTAGTCAGTAATTTTGAAAAATAAATGAGTTAATATAAGAAACGTACTTAGATCAGGGCCTGGCACATAGTAAGTGCCTGTATTATTCTTATTATTACTGTTATCATCATTATTATTATTATTATTCTAAGCTCTAATTCCTAGTGTAGGGTGGAACAGGGCCTTGACCAACTTCTAGGACTTCATGCTATCCTAGAGGTGATCATCACCCTGAGAGAATGTTCACCTCTATAATAAACCACCCTCCTTTAGTCAATGAGAAGACAAAGGTCATCACCCAATAAAATGAATTCTCCAAAAGGCCTAATGTCTTGCAATGTTTAAAAAGATCCTCCAGGGCAAGAAGCTTATCACCACTCTTGTCCTTAAGTATTAAAAAAAAAAGTTATGCCCGAGGTAGTGCTTAAGATCCATTGATATTAAACACAAAAAATAACTTCCCCATACATGCATAATTTACACAAAATGCCATCAGCGCAATTTCGGCAGGTACAAGGAAACTCTCGATATTGCTAATTGTTCATGGACTTAACCTCAAACGATGATTCAGCTAAATGCTATATTGGATTTCATCATTTCCATTTACACTGCCCCTGCAGTAATTCTCTGAGGGGTTTATGGTTCTCTAGAATGGCCGAGGGCCTCAGTGTGTGCACTCGGGTCACTGTGGAGGGCCGTGTGGGTGGAAGAGGAACAGGAACATCTTAAAACGAAACAGCTGCATCAGAAATGGTCAAGGCTTGGGCGCAATACGATAGCCGCTATTAAACCGCACTTTGAGCTTCTCCTGGCTTTGATGATTTCCTTCTTCCTCTCAAAAGTTTATCATCCTTTTCCTGACCTCAAGTCAACCTCATAAAAGCCCAATTTTTGTTTTGGTTCATATTAAAGTTTTCAGTGTATTGTTGTTGGTTTCAGGATTTTGATTGTTTTTGGATTTTGTTTTCTCTTTGTCTATTTGGGCTGGGAAAACTATACAGCGAGGTGAACTAGCCATGCTAAATTCTCCTAAATGGTCATGGAACTAGGAATTTTTTTTCCCCAGTGTTCACCTGTTTCACAGCTCCTGCCCCCCGTGGCACTTCCTCCCAGCAAGCAGCTGGAAATGCCCACTTGGGCTGCACATTTTTTTCAGGCTGTGTGCTACCAACTGCCCGTCCTGACATCTCTCATTCCACTGTGAGCTGGTTGAGCTAAAAGGCTTCATGTCAACGCCCAACAATGGCGTCCTTCAGTAAACTTTATTATTCACTATTTCAAGAGAATGAAAGCTTAAATGCATTGTTAGAATGAAAAAAAGAATTTAATGCACTTCAAGTTCCTTGAAAAAGATGTGTTGTAGTAGTAACACAAACTGTGATAGAATTGGAAAGATTCTAAAGAAGCGGGTCTAGCACCTTCTAAGCCTCCTATGAGAGAAATCACTTAAATGAGCTATAAATAATGCTCCCCAGATTAACATACCTCAATTCCACTGTTGTGTTTAATATAATCTTTTCTTAAGGTGATAATTAATAAATCACCACTTAAGGCTATTTAATGATGCTGAAATGAACCCTAGACTTGTCCGCCAACTCATTGGGACTTTTTCCAGCTCCCAAAGACCACCTGGGATTTGTCTCAGTTCTCTGATTCTGTGTTTCAAATCAGCCACTCAAAGATACAATTTGCTGTCAGCAAGTCTCCTGATTTATTGAATCCTTCCACAAAATATGTCCTGAAGTTCTCACAATTTAACCTGTGTTTGTCATGACGGCAGCTCCTCTGCAATGACTACAGCACTCTCCGCACTGTCAGCTGTTTGCAGAGGCCCTGTGGCTGTGCTGGTGGCCTGGAAAAGCAAGACCAACCCTCTTAATGTTGCTGTTTCTTTATCTTCTCAATAAATCATCAATAGATTTTTTTAATTATGCTTACAATCTTTACTATTCCCCTCCAAAAATGAGAACATCCAAGCACACTGCAAGAGTATGACACTGTGTAGAGAATCAATAGACTGTTTCTCACTTTAAGAAGACATTTCTAATTGCATCTACAGTATGCACACATTGTTTTTTCAATTCACAGTACAATATGGGAAAATATTGGTTCAAATAGAATAAGGGAAAAAAGAAGGAAAAAGAGAAAAGAAGGATAATGAAAACTCCTCTCTGACTTTAAAAATAGATTGTGACAGGTGCTGCCCCGTGGAATAGCAGTTAAGTGCACACGTTCTGCTTCAGCGGCCCGGGGTTCACCTGTTCAGATCCCAGGGGAGGACATGGCACCGCTCGACAGGCCATGTGGTAGTAGGTGTCCCAGATATAAAGTAGAGGAAAACGGACACAGATGTTAGCTCAAGGCCAGTCTTCCTCAGCAAAAAGAGGAGGATTGGTGGCAGATGTTAGCTCAGGGCTGATCTTCCTCAAAAAAAAAAAAAAATAGATTGTGACAATCCGATCCTGTGGAATCTCAGTCAGCTGATAGATTTTAAAATTACTATGGTTTGCAAAGCAGAAGTCCTATGAGGGAGAGGTGACTTTTATCCCCAAAAGAAGAGCCTAAGAATGCACTATAGTCCATAATAAAAATCAGAAGGAAAAAATTCAGAAGAGTTTGAGAAGTGTGCTGAAAATCATTCTTCAAGTTAACAAATCCTATTCTCAATCTCCTCCTTTCTCTATTTTCAGGTCAGTTCTGGAAGTCACTGAAGGTCAGGCAACTTCTTTATTCGGCTTTTTATTTTGAGGTAATTGTAGATTCTCATGTAGTTGTAAGAAAGAATGGAGATTCCATGTACCGTTTATCTAGTTTCTCCCAATGGTAACATCTTGCAAAATTATAGAACTATATCACACCAGGATATTGACACTGATATAGCTAAGACTCAAAATATTTCCATTCTCACAAGGATCCCTCAGCCCTTTGACAGCCACACTCACTTCCCTTCCATTGCTACCTCTCCTTAACCTCTAATCTTTTCTCCATTTCTATAATTTCATCATTTCAAGAATGGTATATAAATGGAATCGTACAGTATGTATGATGATTTAGAGTTGGCTTTTTGACCCAGCATAAGTCTCTAGAGATTCGTTCAGGTTGTCACACTTATCCATAATTCATTCCTTTTTATTGCTGAGTAGTATTCCATGGCTATAGACATACTCTGATTAATGACACATGCTTAACTGTTAACACAACGGTTAACAGTTTGATTACCCATGGAAGGACATCTGAGTTGTTTCCAGTTAGGGGACCTTATGAATAAAGCTGCTACAAGCATTCATGCACAGTTTCTGTGTGAACTCAGGTCTTCATTTATCTGGGATAAATGCTCAGCAGTACGATTGCTGAGTCATATGGTATCTGCATGTTTATCTTTTTAAGAAACTGTCAAACTGTCTTCCAGACTGGCTGTATCATTTTAAATTTCCACCAGCAATGTGTGAGTGATCCCGTTGCTCCAGGTCCTTGACAGTGTTTGCCGTTATCATGGTTGATTTTTCTTTTTTTAAAGATTGCCACCTGTTGCCAATCTTTCTTTCTGTTTTTTTGCTTCTTCTTCTCCCCAATATATATAACAACTATGGTTGTATATTCTAGTTGTAGGTCCTTCTGGCTCTGCTATGTGGGATGCCACCTCAATATGGCTTGATGAGCAGTGCCAGGTCCCCGCCCAGGATCCAGACTGGCTAAACCCTGGGCCGCAGAAGCGGAGCATGTGAACTTGACCACTCGGCCATGGGGCCGGCCCCGTCATGGTTGATTTTTAGGCAAAGCCAGAGATCCAATTTGAGACAAAGCTTAGAGCAAGGCTTTCAAATTCAATACATTTTTTTGTTTTAACGTTACCTGGAAAATAAATATATACATATTTTTTAATGTCAGCTCTCTTTGTTTTAAACTTCACTACATAAAAGCTGTGTACTTTAGACTAATTACTTAACACTCTGAACCTCAATTTCTTTATATGTAAAACATACCCCTCCAAGTAAAGAACTGTATTAAAGGAATAATGTGTGTAAAGAGCATAGGTTAAAATAAGTGCTCAATAAACGCTAACTCCTTTCCTCCACATCACTCCGTTTGATCCTTATGTATTCTAGTGCAGGTGCTTCCTCCTAATCCATTCCCAGCGCCACCTAGAACCATTCTTCTGTTCAGTTTTATAGCTCTGTCTGCCCTTAGTTCAGACAAATATGAATATAAAAAGGTCTTAAGATGATGGAAGAGAAATAACATAATACTGCTTTCAGAAAGCAAGTTCAAACCCATCTTTGTTGCCTATCCATCATGTGAACTTGGGCAATTATTTCATATCTCTAGTCAGCATCACAGATGGTTCATCTCTTCCATCTTTAGAATGGACAGAATCTGGCCTACTTTACCTGTCTTACAGAGATGCTGGATTCAAAAAGAAACGTAGGAAAGTAAAGAGTGAAGAGCTATAGAACCACAAGGCAAATAGAGTAAGGCAAGTTATAAAAAACAAAGTTCAGCGCACCTAACGGTCTCATTCTTTCTGTCATAGGACGTCAAGGTAGAGAAATGGCAGGAACCACAATGACTTCCGAGTCTGGGACAGTGGTGCCCCCAAAAATGGGGTGCAAGAAGATCGTATTAGAAATTCTCTTTACATTTGTTTTTTATATAAACAATCAGAAATGAGTTCACCAATGCCCTCACTTGGTCATAGCCAACAGTTGCCTTGGGCAAACGGTGTCCTCAGGGAAGGGAGCAGATCTCAGCTACAGAGGGGTTGACAGTGGCCCCCTCACAAGCTCACCTGGACTGAGATGTGATACGGTTTGTGTGGCCCAGTAGGCAGAAGTAGATTATACAATCCAGTTTTAATTAAACTAACCTTCACAAAATGAACAAGTGGCTTAAAAAGATTCCTGCAAAGAACCTCAGATTGAAGATAATTCAAATACAGGCACAACCCCTTCAACAAGAAAAAGGCAGAGGGCCAGCCAGGGGAGGAGTGGTTAAGTTCCTGTGTTCTGCTTCCTCGGCCCAGGGTTTCACTGGTTTGGATCCTGGGCGCCGACATGGCACCGCTCCTCAGGCCACGTTGAGGGCACGTCCCACATGCCACAACTAGAGGGACCCACAACTAAAATATGCAACTATATACTGGGGGAATTGGGGAAGAAAAAAGCAGAAAAAAAAAAGATTGGCAACAGTTGTTAGCTCAGGTGCCAATCTTTAGGGGAAAAAAAAGGAAAACGGCAGAACTGACACTTCTTCCCCGCCTAGTTAAGAACTTCAATCAGCCACAAAACAAGGCAGAAACACTGACAACACGAAGCGAACAGTAAATCAACCAAAGCATTTGTAAATAATCAAGACTATTTGAAATGGGGATTTGCATCCACTACTGATGATGCTGAATCTCACCTTAAAATATTTAAACCTACTGTTTAATTCTTCTTTATCTTACTCTTCTTAAGTTCATTTTTTGCATGGGTTTATAAGGTATGTAATATATCAGTAAAGTAGTACAGATATACAATTTGCAAATAAATACACTTAACATGTTTTACTGTTGGGGTGTGAATTTAAAATAATGGGGAGACCCCATTCATTGAACCTCGGTTCGGTATCTGAAATGAAGGGAGACAGAGCTGTAAAACTGAACAGAAGCAATGTTTCTAGGTGGCACTGGGAATGGATTAGGAGGAAGCACCTGCACTAGAATACACAAGGATCAAATGGAGTGATGTGGAGGAAAGGAGTTAGCGTTTATTGAGCACTTATTTTATCCTATGCTCTTTACACACATTATTCCTTTAATACAGTTCTTTACTTGGAGGGGTATGTTTTACATATAAAGAAATTGAGGTTCAGAGTGTTAAGTAATTTGTCTAAAGTACACAGCTTTTATGCTGTAAAGCTTAAACCAAAGACAGCTGGCATTAAAAAATATACATATATTTTTTGTGTCCTGGATTGCTTGCCGTTTCTCTAAAGGTTTATGGTATTTGAAGCTGTTTCATTGTGGGGAGTTTGGGCATTAAAATCCCCTCACCTCCCGGGTGGAGGCATGACCACATAAGCCACCTTCTTGGTAAGAATGAATCACATCTGACATTTGGTGTTAAGAAAAAAAATGGGGAGACCATTGACCTAGGGTATTCCATTTCTTTAAATTGCCAGTTTCCCCAGTTTCGACCTTTATGTTAGACACCGAGAGACCACACCACACATGGAAAAGATGGCATGAAGCTAGATGTCCTCTGCCAGTCTGGCAGCTTGCTATCACTAGGACCATTTCCACATACCTTTCTAGAGCCTCTGAAGACAGCCAGAAGCCATTGCCTTCACTCTGTCAACCTTGAGGGCTGGAAGCCACTGCAGACTCCACAGACAATTCCCAGAAGTCTGCAGGGTTGTCAACATCCCCACACTTACTCAGTGACTCTCAGAAGGTAACTGTGGCATGCCACTCCTAACATTGTAGAGCTATGCCAAGAGAAGAGCTAATGTTTATTAAGCATTTACTCAATGCCAGACTCTCTACTAAGAACCTTATGTGAATCATCTCACCAAATGTGCATCATGACACTGTGACAGAATCTACAATTATCTACCTTTTACAGATGTGGTAACTGAAGTAAAGAATGGTTGAATAATTTTCCCAAGATCACAGGCTGATAAATATTGTAGTCAAGACTCAAAACTGTGCCTCCATCTCCAGAGATTTTGCTCTTCATCACTCTGTTATGCTGCTTTACATGCATAATAGTAGTTTTGTTTCTGTGTCTTTATTAAGATTTCTTTAAAACATACTCAAAATTAATTTAAAAAAATTGTTGCCTTTCAAGCGTCATTTTGCTTCATCTTGGGATCAAAATATTTACCAGAATACACCGTTGATCTTATAATAAGCATCAAAGTAAATTACATTTATAGGAATTATTGTTACAAACGTATTTGAAAAATTCATCTTATCAATGCTTTTTTTTTTTAAAGATTTTATTTTTTTTCCTTTTTCTCCCCAAAGTCCCCCAGTACATAGTTGTATATTCTTCGTTGTGGGTCCTTCTAGTTGTGGCATGTGGGACACCGCCTCAGCGTGACTCCATGAGCGGTGCCATGTCGGCGCCCAGGATTCGAACCAACAAAACACTGGACCGCCTGCAGCGGAGCCCATGAACTTAACCACTCAGCCACGGGGCCGGCACCGATCTTATCAATTTTTGAAACACCTACTTTAAATCCTCTCTGACATGAAGCAGGGCATGAATAACAATACAATAAAATATGTATGGCTTATATTTACTTACTGAGGCTGTCCTATTTGGGGCACATCATGAGAAGACAGGATTCTTTGGAAAAGACAAAAATGCTGGGAAAAGCAGAAGGCAGCAGGAAAAGAGGAAGACCAAATATGAGATGGATTGACTCCATAAAGGAAGCCACAGACATGAGTCTCCAGGAGCTGAATTGGGCTACTGAGGACAGGACACTTTGAACATCCCTCATTCATAGGGTCACCAGGAGTTAGAGCCAACTTGACGGTATGTAACAACAACAAATCTGAGGTTGTAAGTTAAAACTCCTAGCATCCAAGACAATGAGAAAAATCAACGTGTGATCCAGTTGTTTCCACATGTTCACACAGTTAACAATGAGAACAAAAGACCCTAGGGACAACTGAGTGAACTTTTCAATCATTGGTGTAGCTATATTAATACCATGTAATAGTAAGGTCTTTAAGGAGAGAAAAGTCCAGAGAGTTGCAGCCACTCGTAGTTCTGTGACTTTTTAGAAAAATACAGCAAGTAGAAGGACAGGTGGGAGGAAATGGAGAAATGGCAATTTCAATAGAGAAATGCTTCTGAGGGCAAGTTCTACATGATCATGTGTTCTTGCCTGCCTGGGTTAAAAACTCTTGAGCTTCTCTTCTCAGATATCCTCATTACAGACATCTAGGTCATGATTCTAAAAGCACTGTAATTTACAAAGTGCAGCCCACACCACACAGACTCAAATGCCACTTTGTTTCCATGACTATTTTATCTCTGATAAACCATCGTATTGATTTTTATAAATACTTCATTAAATATCACTCTATCTGAAAAAAGAAAAATTCGGCATTCAAACAACTAAGCACATCGGCAGCCCAATATAATATGTATATTTTGTAGTAAAGCAAAAATAGTCACTTGATTAGATTCTGTGATTTTATTGCTGACATCATCTTTACTTAAATAGTATAAGATGCAAAGAACTTAACAATGTTTGGAAATGTAGAAAGAATTACTAGGAATGTAAGGAGGCAGTTTTTCACTGTATTTCTCCCAGATTAATAACAGTTAAAGTTGCCCGCTTTCTTCCTGAAAAAAGTTGTTTTCACCTTTTTCTCAGCAAGTTGGAGTTTATGAAAATCACCTCATGGATACACTTTATTTTTCCAGTTTAACACCAGTTTGAAATATTCAATGCTTTTTGACACCAGTTGTTACAACATGCATTCATTTAGAAAGAACAGTGTTATAGTGGATTAAAGGTCCTTATATTTTAACCCAATATTAAAAATTAAGATAGCTAATATTTTCCTATATACCAGAATTTATATATATTTCCTTGATTTGGCTTCTTCATCCAGTGAAATCTTTATTTTAAAAATCACTGCATGGAAGAAGACAAAAAACAATCATTTGGTTATTTGGATCCAATTCATCCCTCTCCTGTTTGTAGAGAAACAGCCAGATCTTGCCTATGAAAGCTGGCTTTCTCAGATTTTGTGTTTCTGCATTCCTCCTGTCTTATATCGTGCGTCCCTCTTTAAGCCATCATTTCATAACTGTAGGTAGAAAAAGCTCTCATTCATTTTCTCTGCCTTCAGATTTTAACAGAATTATTTTTAGATGGACCACAAGCAATTTCATAGGAAACAAACCATTTTCTGGTGGATTCTGCAAAGGGTAGGCAGTCTGTCCAGTGCACTGTCTGTTTGTCACCCAGCACAAATAGGCAATCCTATTACCTCCAAAGGTATTAGGAAAGTGCTCCCAGCTGAAGGCACTTATCCAATTCCAATTGTTATTTGGAAGTCTAAAATACTAAAGGGTATTGTTCCAAGAGCTACTGTTTTAAACAATGCAATGCCTGTTTAGAGGGAAAAATCAGTACTTGAAAATCTGAGTTGGTTTAAAAAATAATAACTGTGCATCCAAAAAAGAATTCTTAAAGAAACATTTATATGCCAGGCACATGTTTTTAATTTTGATAACATTGGCCAACCGAAATAAATATGTAGACCCTAATAATTGTTCTCTATATTTTGATATTTTTTGTATATTATTCTATTTTAGTGAGTTTGCAAAGAGGCTAATGAATAACAATGTAGGAAAAATATATATCTGTCAGCACAAAGTTGTGGTTTGTAGACATTACAAAATGCTATGTTGAAAAGAATTCTGTTAAAAAGTAATTGAAACTGTTCTGATTTTAAAATAAATGAATGCAGCCACATCCTTACAGGATACTGTCAGATAAAAAGTAATCATGTTCCCTCTACAATTCTGTTTGTTGGCATTTATATAAGAATAATAATGCTTTAAGGTTATTTTCATAGTTGTTCACTTAATGTGAGATTAATATCAAAATCTTCATAATTATCTGAGATCACCCATTTGAAAGTGGTGTGCTAAAACATGTGAATGGTTAAGACACTCTAGCAGTTTAATACTAAACAGATTAACACACATGAAAGTAATATTATAATTTGCGTATTGAATAATATGCCAGACCAATTTTTTTGGTGAATAGAGAATTCTTATGAAATGGTACCATTTCTGGCTACTGCTTCCCATTTCTTGAAATACTCAAGCAATCAGCTAGAAAACTTAATGAGAGATATACATGGGTATGCAAGTCTTACGGACTTGAAATATGATTCTGTGGCTTTGTCATTGCATCATTTTATGAAACCATCTTTTCTGAGTTTTGCTTTAAATGAAATTGAGAATCAAAATATTACAAAAGGAGGGTGATCCAGAAGAATGAAGAAACAATTCAGGTGGGATTTAGTAATCAAAAAACTTTAAAGCATAAAAGATAGATAATTAGCAAGAACGGCTATGAATTTATTTTATGATCACGAGCAAACAAATGTAGGTCCATACCTCATGCATTTTTAAAAATATAGAAGCATATTTTCATATGTACCCCAGAGTCTTATAAAAATATTTCTCTGCCTCAACTTTGCTACCTCCTTCAGAAGGTGACATGAGAGGAAAATGAGCAGTCATTTAGAAAGTAACATAAAATTATAAATTAATTACCGAAGTCATGCTCATCTTTCTTGAACGCATGTGAAAACAGACTTCACATCCCAGACCCAATTATTTCATAATCCTTGCTGCATTTGGCTATATGGGTCAGGGCGGGGTGTGAAATCTTGGAAAAGAAATTGAATGTAACAAATACAGGTGCCTCCCCCCAGATATGGAGAATGTGTGTTAAAAGACAGTATCTGTACAGTTTCAGCTGCGCCTGAAAGGGAGGTGGGATGTCGAGGATTTAAATCATGTTGTTTCCACTTACGCAGAGAGAATCCATAAAAAGAGATTTATTATCATATTTTCTTTTTGAAATGTAGTATTTGTTTTTGACTTTGAAAGTGCTCCTCAGCATAGAGCAGAGTAAATATTACAATTTTGTTAAACAGCAGCCAAGATTTAATTGTCTGTGAAATATAAGGCTTAGGACCTGATTTGAGTTAACTACTGTTCTGCTGATACAAACTAGGCTGGCCTGCGGTGTGACCGAACGCACCCGGCGGCTGATTTACACCGAAGAACCATCCCGCAAGAAGTCAAGGAGGGCTGGGGGCAGCCACACGCCTGCAGGAGCGCATCCAAAGGGCTTGCAGCTTTTTTTTTCCTGCAGCAGATTTAAAGTGACTTTGTACAAGAAGTCAAACAAGAATAAGGAGCTATGGAAAATATAACAAATCATGCTAGCAGTTTAACAGCTAGAGAGAAGGGAAATCCAGTAGTAACCGCTAACAAATACTGAAGAAAAATGTAATGGGGATAGAAGAGAAGAAAGGGAAGAGGCGAGGAAGGAAGCTGGGTGAGGACACGACACTGATTGCCACATGTATATTGCACATTTTATTTTTATTGTACGTGGTACCTCAGTGGCTCAGTCAGGGACCTGAAAAGCTCGTCTGCTTTCACACTGCTTTGCGCGCGGCTTTAGGAGAGGCTCCGCAGCCCGTGTCCCCTCGCGTCCCCTCCCCCGCACCACCCTCTCTCCTCCCCACAGTGGCTCTGCGGGTCGCTTCCTCCACCCGCCGCGGGTGCAGAGGAGAAGGCGGGCGGCTGCAGGTTTGCCCCGGTGGCACCGCAGCCACAAGCCAACCCGTAATTGCAAAGCAAACAAGGCTGAAATATTGGATTGGTCTCAATCGTGACAAGATCTACGCTTTTGCCGCCAATTTGTTTGTGCAGCTCTATTTAAAGGCACTTGATTGAGGAAATGTTGAAAATAGCGGTGAGGGTTTCCCTAATGAGACCTCAGGAGGGAAGCGGCGGCCTTCGCCCGGCGCACAGGGCGCGGGGGTGGGGGCGAGGGACGCGCTTAACCCCTTCCTGCCGGCCTCCAGCGGCAAGTCCTCGGAGCCGAGCGGCGGAAGCTGGGGGTCCATCCCACCCGGGAGCGGTGCCCTCCCTCGGCCTGCGCGACAGAGAACCGGCCTCCTGAGTGGCGGGAACCGAGAGGGGGGTGGGGATCAAAACGAGAATTTAACGAGGATGGAGGGGGCGGCCCAGCAGCCAACGCAGGGGCTACAAGGCCAATGGCCTAAATCCGGGGAGGCGGCTCTGGCCGCGCCCCTTGCCCCCCAACACCCTTGGGCCTTGGCTGCAGCCCGGCCTCTCACTCTCCGGAGCCCAGCGTCCTGCGAAGGCTGAGGCCCTTGGATCCCCAGGGCGGCGCGATTCTGCGCGGCGTGGGCACCAAGACCAGGCGGTGCCCTCCGATGCGCCCCGGCCCATCGCGGAGGGGCTGGGTCTTCAGGCGGCTGGAAGGAAAGGCAAGAAAGCTAAGAGACGGGAAGAGAAAATGCATAAACATTTATTGAGCGCAGCCTGTGCGTCAGGCGTCTCGATCTTTCGTGCACCTTCATCTCATTTAACCTTCCCTGCACACTCTCGAGGTCGGTGTCATTCCCCACTGTTCAGATGGGGAAACTAAGGCTTAGAGAGACGGAGGAGCTTGTCCGAGGTCACGCAGCCAGTCCGTGGGGAGCCCAGAGTCCGCCCTGCCCAGCTCTGACTCGGGAGCTCAGGACGTGGAGAGGGGCGACCCGGGAAGGCCAGGCTGGGGCTGGGTCTCCCACGCTCGGATCCAACGACGGCTGACGGAGACCCATTGCAAGCGCGATCCATCCGGAGGAAGCCTTCCCTGCTTCTCTCTAGGGCGTGGAGATGAAGTTCTGTTGCCTAATGGAAGACGTCCAACTCCTCTACTAGCTCCAGTCGCTTTCAAAATAAAGAAAACCAATCCGATTGCAATTGGGATATGCGGAATTCACCCGAGTTCTCTAAGTCATCCCTTTTACACAAGCTGTTTAAGCATCTACTGGGTACAATGCATTGATTGGGCTCTCAAGGAACCCACAATCACAGGAGGTGAAAGATAGGTGCCCAGAGACCTACCAGAGGGAATATGGGGAGGAGCACTAGAAAAGAGTTCAGAAGAAAAGAGACTTCATTTGGGGGAGCAAAGAGAAGGGAAGCAATACCTGGAAAGGCTTCCTGGAGGAGGTGGAATTTAAGCTGGGCCTGGAAGAAACAAAGAAGTGTGGATTCTTTAATGTGGGAGAGAGATGGGTTGTTTGCCAGCTATGCTGACAAGTCAAAGTGTGCCAGACCCATACCTGGAGACAAAGTGGGGGTCACACTTTCACCACCTGCTGCCATCTCCCGGCTGCACCTCCAACTTGGAGAATTGTGAGTTGATCAAGCCTTGGGCGGAAATTCCAATCTGTCTCAGGATTGACAACCGAGGGCTTGGAGATGACACTAGCAGCTAGACTTTGACCTTCCAGAGCTCCGGACTTGGGCCAGAAAGGACTGTCAAGGGCAGGGGCAGGAAAATGGCACTGGGGGCACCCTCACCACAGCTCCTCACCATAAGCCACACATTCCTGCACATTTCCCCAGAGGGCTCTGGTCAGAGATGTACCTTGGCCAATCTGAAGCTTGTCTTTCTGGAGTCACAGGCAGATGTAGATTGGGAAAATGAAGACCCTTGGGGTGGAGGGGCCAGGGAAGGACTGGTTTCGGTTGTACTTGCCCAAGTATGATCTTCGCCTTCTGTCAGCAAAATAAAAAAGCATCAGTCACACCGATTTAGTGGAGCCTTCAAATGTATTCTGAATGGAATTCTGCTTTTTTTTGTATGCAACCAATTCTTCATTTGAAGTTGGATGCTTTGCAAGCAGAATGCAATTCCGTTTTTTGTTCCTCGAGGTTTTGGCCTGTGTTAACTTAAGTGGGCACTCACACAAGTATTAAAAAGAAAACCATTCTCTTCTGGAAAATGGAACAAAGTAGCATTCACGAGGCAGATATATAATCTGTAACAACAAATGAGCCTCCTAGTGCTGCGCATTTCCAGCAAGCATCCTGCCTTCTCTGTTTATATTATAACTTTTCTCCCTGCAATTATTTTTATTTTAATTTTCTGTCACTTTAACAGAAACCAGAGCCTTTTCTTTTAATGTTTTGTACACAACATGTTCATTTTGATAAGATGTTCTTTCCTATCCTCTTTTAGCTTGCCTTCCTTGTTTAGAGTTCTGTATCAGGAGTTTCTAATATTTCTCTCTCTTTTTTTTTTTTAAGAACTTGTCCCTGTCTTGCTTTATTTGTTTGTGTGAAATTTAGTTTGAAAGGAGATCAGAGAGAGCAGGAGGGGTTTGTAATAAGAGAATGACCGAATGACCCAAAGGCTGATTATCTATCATTAACTGGAGACTCGGTGTACCCAAATTACCAGGGAGACCTCAGTCTGCCGGATCCTTACCCGGCCAGAAAGGCAAGCATGGAATGCGCACACTGAAACAGGCTCGTGGTGTTGCAAATGAAGACACTCTGCTCACACATTTTCTTAAGGAGATTTCCTTCAAAACTCAACTCCAGTTCAGTGGACAAATTTGTGAGATTCTGACATGTACACAGGTAAAAATCTCTGCCGAAAGACTAACTTGAACAATTCCGTAACTAACTTTTCTGTGTTGTTTCGTTAGAAGCAAAATTGCAGTTAATTGTCTAAGCTCCAGAGAATATTGAGAAACCAAGCCAAGCTGCTTTTGATCTGCTCGTGCTGCTAAACCCAAGCCTTGTAAAAATCGAGATTTGCCATTAATATTGACAATAAAAGTGTTTCTTTTTGTTAACCTGAAACCTAACCATCCTGGCTCACGTCCCTTGTCTAGAAGGAAAGGCCCTAGAAGAAAATAGAAAAGGCTTGGGAGAAACTGCCAGCACTAAAGAAATCCATTTCTGTGAATTTGCAAAGGAGGCTTCAGAACTGGACATCCCAGGAATGCGACAACACTGCAGCCAGAAGTGGGAAAGCACAGGCCGTCAAGTCACAAACAAACCCTTCAGTCACAGAAACGGCTTGTCCAAAGCCCCACATTTTAAGTTGCCATTTGCCCTCTTTGCTTTCTTATTTTATTCTGAACCCCAGACCGAATTGCAGGCTAGTTGAAGTCTGTTACTTACTGTTCCCATAGAGCAGAGCGCGTATGCAAAATTACAACTACTTCCTCACCCAAATGTTGAATGCTTTCCTCCTGGCTTAGAAGAAAATATTGCTAATGTGTATGTAATTTGCTTGAAACAAGAATTTGGATGAGTAGTTAACATAAATCCTGTGGGATGTATTTTCTTATGCCACTTTTGCTCTCAACGCTATATTTTACTACAAAATAGCAAAGATCAGATTTACAGTACCTCTTAGGACCAGTATAATAACATTAATAACACCTCCCATGTACACACACTGGCTCTTGTGAAGCCCTTTCACATGTAATATCTTTTGTTCCCTTTAGTCTGAATAAGTATTTTAGCTTCATAGACAGACTTGGATGCCTGGCAAAACATCTAGCTCTCCCTTATCATGAAATCTGTCCAGAGCAGCAGCACATTTGCCAGTGACTGTGGAGCTCTAGTCGCGATTAGTTGGAGAAAATGAAACACCCACTGCCTATAATCCTGGATGTTAAGATTATTCTTACATGCTGCACACCTTAAACTTACACAATGTTCTATGTCTGTTATATCTCAATTTTTTAAAATATTTTCCTCAAAAGATGTAAGGATGAACCAGTATCTTATTCTTTTTCACCAGTTTCAGATTCAATGACACAAAAAATCTTGTAAATCCAAGCATTGCTGGAAGGTAAATTAGAAGGGAGGGAAGGAGAGAAGGGAGATAGGAGGGAGAGAGGTAAAGAAAGAAATAGACAGAGAGTGGTTGGGAGAGAGAAAGAGAGAGAGAGAGAAGGGTTAAATGGGGAGGGGGTGAATTTACAGGCACCAAACAAGTTCCATTTTCTCCACTGACTTAACTGTTTCCTAAGCAAAACTGGGCTGAAGGAGTCATAAGCAATCATCCCCTCCATGGTCATCATCGCAGATGGACCAGCCCCTCCCCACCCCCATCTCCACAGATCTGCTTTATTTGGGGAAAAGGAAGGAAGAGGGCTCGTTCACCAAATACCCCGCCCCCATCCCAAAATCCAAAAAGAAAATGCTCAGAAGAAACAAAACCTCATAAGAGCCAAGGGCAGCTTTTCCTGCTCTTCATTTTTGAAACAGACATGAAAGTCCAATCAAACTTGATTCTGTTTTGTAGGTGTACACAACACATTTCTGAAGCCACTGTCACTTGCTATGTTTGTAGACAACTATTTCCCAAAAGAAAAACAAGAAAGGGAAGGACTGAAAAACTCCAGTTAAAAGGAGACACTCAACAATATGCCCCACTCAACAATATGCCTTGTTTTAGATGTCCTAAAGTCTCTGGAACTAAGTGGCTAACATGTAAAAGGACTCAATCCTACCCTAGCACCAACAGGAATGCAAAGCCATCAGAGTGTCGCAAGAAGTACCATCCTTGGAGCAGGTGGGACTGGGGTTACATCTTCAAGAACACATTGCTTCTTCTGCCACCTTCTGGGTTGGATGTTCTTTCTGGGGTTCTTAGCATGCTGTGGGGTTCACTTTATATAACAGCATTATAGATCTATCAGAGAATGCTCAGTCACTTCTACTATGTTCGTTGGGGAAAATAAGGTAAAACGAGATTTGAAAAATGATGAGGGGAATTGAGCCATAATTCCCGTAAACATAAAATGTGTGTTTATGGCCCTCCGGCCTGGTTCTTTTCAGGTCCAGTTTATTTTGAGTTCTCATGAGCAAAACACAAGATACAAACTGCCCTTGCTTTTGAAATAATAAATACCTCAAAAATATCTGTATTTTCCCTAAAAACAGACTGAAGTTTTTTTAAAAAATATATTTAGTTTAAACCAGATTGATTTTAAAAGTAATATCTCACAAGATCAAAATGTTTGCAAGCGAGTGCTCAGCCTCTCCTGTGCCCTTTGAATCTTTTCCAGGGGAAGGGGCGGGGTGAAGGGAAAAAGACAAGAGACGTGGGCTCAAAATGTATGTTTGAACCCGGTTCTGTCTGTTTAGCTGGAGGCAGATGTAATGCACAGCACAGTGGGCATACCATCAGCTACAGTGAAGACTATGGACACACAATCACAAACATTCCCCCAAACTGGGGCTGCTTTCCTCTGAAGCAGCCCCTGGGTAAGATGGTTTGCAGCTCAGCCCAGGGCCTTGGAAAAGGAGAGGTGGTTAGTACGCCCTTGCAGGATTCCTCCTGCGGGTGGCCTCCAGCCCGTAACATCTCAGCTGCTCATGTTTTCGAGTACTCAGAACATGTGCCCTTTGGGGAACAGCACATCAGAGGCCACGATAGTACAACCCAAGGTTGAGGTCCCTGGGCTGACATCTAAGCTGGGAACTTCACCATCCTCCCTTTCTTTTCCCCCTCCATCACCACCACTACCACCACCAGAAGGCACAGGCCACCTAAATTGAGGGCAAACTTGAGATGGCTTCTTTGCCTCACAGCTTTCCAAAGCAGCAGGCTAATGCAGCATCCCACTAGACCTGGAACAAAATGTGCGCCAAGAAGGACACTAAGACAAAAAAAGTGGATGCATTTGGTTGTGCATTAAGAGTGGAGCTCAGCTAGTCTGGCCTGTGTCAGCAACTACAGCTGAAGACACAGGGGTTCATCCATTTGTCCCCTGCCTCCAAGCCGCCTTCCTATGGCTGTAGCCCCTGGGTTTGGCTTTCTGAGATACAAGAAGCCCTAGATCCTTGGACCACATTAGTTAACCGATAATGATACTGTCAGTGAGGATTGAAGTTCAGATTAGCAACTTTTACGACTTTTTTCTGTTCCATGTTGTCTATCTCTTTTATCACTTGCCGTGCTATCAGGGACCATGAAGAGATTCGCCCATTTTTTGTTTCAATTAAAAGAGCATGAGAAAGGCTGAAAGTGGCAAGTTCTGAAGGCTTTGCCACTGAGGCCACTTGCCTCTGGTGGACACAGCATCCCAATCCCCAATCCAGTCCTCTACCTGGTCTCTTATTCCTCCTTTCAATTCCCAAAACTCCCTCTGGGTCTGAAAGCAGCCTACCAACTCCTGTCCCTGAATTTGTATCTGTTTCTAGCAGGAGTGCGATCATCTTATTTTGTCTACCTGCTCCCAAGGCCTAGATGTGTTTTTATAAACAGACTTTTTTTTTCAATGTATCAAACGTCAGAGGATTGAACTACCAGTATTTACACATTCTGGGTTGCCTCTCTGGTGAAAATGTAAACAGAACCCCAAGCACACTACCTATATTCTTTCCTTGAAGAACAAGGTCTTAAAGACTCTCCTTGTGCTCATAACTGCAGACCCACCCAAGTTGGAATTTCGAAGCTCTAGGTCACTATTTTGTTCCGAGCCCAAATGCAAGCCCCTGGCACTTACCAACAAGTCTGTTTTCAGCTACTCCCCACCTCTTGTGCTCTGCCTTAAGATGCTCTGCTGGGGGGTCCGGGGAAACTGACCCCTCACTGAGAAAATAAAATGGGCCCTGCATGGGCTCCCAGCCTGGATTTCTACATCCTTCTCTGACTCCTTTCTCCTCTCCTACCATCCACCCACTGCAGATCTAAAATCTATTTCTCAATGCTGCTGCCCAGGGCCCCCAGGGTGGTGACTGGCGGGGCCCCAGCCCCGAATGCCTGGCAGCACGGGAGTTGGGAGTTCCCCAACTCCGACCTCCATTCGCTCTGATCTTGCCTTCCATCCCCGAACCATGTACCTGGCGGCAAGCGCCCACCGGCAAGGAAAGGACTGCCTTCACCGAGTTCTTGGGGTTTCCTTTGCGGCCTGGGGCCTGACTCTGCCTCCAAAGGAAGATATCTGAGGTGTTGGTCTCCCCTGGGCAACCCTGGCCCGAGCCGGCTTCTACACACCCCGCCTTCGGGTCTCTTTAATTTACGGCCCGCAGGCTCCTGTTGACACCCTTTTCCACACGGAGCTCTATCAGGCGGAATCCGCATCTACACATCAGCCTCCCTTCGCGGCTCCCATCAAGCCCCGGGGATCATTTCAGCTCCTGCCACTGTCCGCCCCCACCTCTCGGCCCCTTCCGAGTCTTCTCAAGATGCTCACGCCACGCGGGCGCCGAGGCCCCTGTGCCCTGCGGCCCGGTAACTTACAAGTGGAGATCCATTTTCCGTTATAATGCGTTCAAGATCACCAAGGCCAGCAGTCTAAACATCCACGAGCCGTCCTCCCGGCTTGCCTCTTAAACTGGTGTTTAATGGTTCCCCTCCGATAACTAAACCTGCTTTCCACAGATGCCCGCTTTTATGAGAGAGGCAGGAATGCAGAGACATATTTATATGTTTGTTCATAAAAACTGGAAAATAAGCTCTGAACACGCTGTAAAAGATATTCAGTTACTTACCAGACAGGCTAGTTAAACCAAGGGAACACCGATACCGGCCACACCACAAATTCGGGGAATCGAGGTGCCTGCGCCTTGAAATCGCCCAAGGTCTTTCGTTGGGGCTGGTGTCCCTGAAGAATAGGGAAATAAGAGCATTTACAATCGGCTTGACCGTTCGTCCGAGGGTCTCAACCACCGTCTCCAAAAGCAGCCACAATAACAGGAGCCACCCCAGGCAGCCCTGGCCGGGGGAACGTGGTAGATAAGAAAAGAGACAGCAAGACCGGGGTTTCCAGCCTGCGCCCAGGTCAAAGAAGCAGCCTTCGCCTGCCGCGCCCGGTGCCCGACCGGGCGGAGAGACAGCTCCGGCTTCCAGTCGCCCCTTTGTGGGGCCCCCGCCGCCCGCCTCCTCTGATCTCGGCCCCTGCTCAAAACTGCATGAGGCTGCCTGCTTATTTCCTTACCTCGATGACCTACAAAACAGTTAGAAAAGCAATAGCTGAGTTGTTGGGGTTTTTTAACCAGAAAAGAAAGTAGAGCGATACTGTACCTGGTTTGAGATTCTTCAATATTTAAGACTTGAGGGGAAAAAATATTTTAATTGTGAAGCATCTGCTAAACACTTGCATTAACCTCTGGCTGATAAAAAGTTTTTTTAACCCTGCCCCCCCTCGTTTTAATTATCTTATGGTTATGAAGGGGCAGCCAATCCTGGAAGAGGACCTAGGCAATTAGCAAGGAGAACATCAAAAAGTTTTATTGCAGAGCGCGCGAGGCGCCGCCCCCGCCGCCCCGGGATTGGCGTGAGGAGCCTCTGACGACATATATTAACCCGAGCGGCCCTAAAGATGTAGCTGTACATGGAGATCTTGCTGGGAAAATCCGCTTGCTCCCCTCACGGCGTCCAGTCCCGGAGAACCGCCGCCGCCGCCACCCAGGAGCTCCCTCAGCCACTGCGCAGACCCCTCCGAGAGCCGGAGCCGCCGCCTTCGCGCTCCAAGGCGCCTCCAGGGCCCCAGATCCTTCCCCCGAAAGAAGGAGAGGATCTGAGAAAATGGATGCACTGAGACCTCTCTGAAAACCCTCCGAGGGAGCCCGAGAGGAGCGAGGACACGTTACTCGCAGCTAAAATCACATTCAAGGACCAAAACAACAACAACCAAAAAATTCATTAAAACAATAAGCGCCCAAGAACCCAGATCGGGCTGGTGGGGGGAGGGGAAGGGGCGGGAAGGGGAGGGTCGCATGGAGGTAGCTTCACAGTGAGCAGTCGACCCCGCAGCCTCCCTGCAGAGCCGGGCCGGTTCCTCCAACCGCGGCTCGGACTCGTCCCGGGACTCCGAGTTAGCTTCGGTGCCAGGAGCGCGGCCCGGGCGTGGAGCCCGGCGACTCCTCAAAGCAGCCTCGCGGAAGCCGGGCACCTTTGCATGAGCACGAGAGGATTCTGCCTCCCCACAGCAGCCCAGGAAGCAGGAGCCGGCGCGCGGGCCGTGGAGCAAGGCGGGAGCCGCCGGCGGCGGCGGCGGCGGCCAGGGGCGCACGGTGCCGGGACCAGCTCGCCGCGCCCCATGGGGAGCCGGCAACCGCAGCGCTGCTAAGGCAGGCCCAGCGGGCCAGGCGGGGGGCCGGGGCCCGGGCTGCAGCACCCCCCTCTGTGGCTGCGGGGCCAGCCCGGGCGCCCGGGGGCTGGGGGGTGGGGGGTGGGGGAGGCCGCCGAGCGCCGAAGCAAGGGCCCGGGCCGAGGGCGCGGCGGGGCTACGCGCACGCTGGGGCGCGTGGAGAGGCGCAGAGGGCGAGATGAGTCTGGTAGGGGGCTTCCCCCACCACCCGGTGGTGCACCATGAAGGCTATCCGTTCGCCGCCGCCGCCGCCGCCGCTGCAGCCGCCGCCGCCAGCCGCTGCAGCCACGAGGAGAACCCCTACTTCCATGGCTGGCTCATCGGCCACCCCGAGATGTCGCCCCCCGACTACAGCATGGCCCTGTCCTATAGCCCCGAGTACGCCAGCGGCGCCGCCGGCCTGGACCACTCCCATTACGGGGGGGTGCCGCCGGGCGCCGGGCCCCCGGGCCTGGGGGGGCCGCGCCCGGTGAAGCGTCGGGGCACAGCCAACCGCAAGGAGCGGCGCAGGACTCAGAGCATCAACAGCGCCTTCGCTGAACTGCGCGAGTGCATCCCCAACGTGCCCGCCGACACCAAACTCTCCAAGATCAAGACTCTGCGCCTGGCCACCAGCTACATCGCCTACCTCATGGACCTGCTGGCCAAGGACGACCAGAACGGCGAGGCGGAGGCCTTCAAGGCGGAGATCAAGAAAACAGATGTGAAAGAAGAGAAGAGGAAGAAGGAGCTGGTCAGTACCAGGGGGCAGTGGGCTGTGGGGGTGCGGGGTTCGGGGCACCGCTGTTCCCGGTCTCCTTCCAATTGGGCTGAGCAGTGGCATCCTGCCTTCTTTGGCTGCGTCCTGAGCCGAGGTTGTTTGTACCAGGTTGTGGTAAGGATGGTTTCCCGCAGAAGCAGAGGAGATGGGGAAGGGTGTCAGCCTGAGGAGGAGGTAAAGAGGGATGCTCCGCGCTGGTGATCTTCCCTCCGGGATATTGCTGCTCCCCCAGGCATTTAGGGCGGGCCTCGCGGACTAAGGGGCCGGATTGATCTTCCCATCGCACTGGCCCGGACCCGTCATTCCGTGTCCGTTAGAGCCTTCATTTGGCCTCCAGTCCTATCTTGCTTTCAGATATTTCTAAAATAAGTCGCCCAGAAGCGCTCGATTCCAGTTATTTCGCTACTGATCCCATTTCCCTCTCTTGAGAACAGGCTGCCACTGATCTAAGAGAGTTTTAAGGTTGTTCTCATTACTATGCGTGGAAGACGTAAAGGTCAACATGCAATAAGTACTTTTAACTTCAAAATGCAGCTCCAGTTTCTGTCTGGCAATGAGGTTAAAAGGTAACTTCCTGGATGAGTATACTTCAGGGGTACTTCTTATTTTATTGGAATGAGCCTGTACATTTTGACACAAAAAAAGTAAATATTACTGTGGTCATTGTTATTGTCGTTAATAGTACGACGAAATTATAACTGAAAATTAAAGTATTCTCAAGTTCCTCCCAAGTGCCCATAGGGTGGTGGTGTTGAGAGCAGGGCTATTGCCATGAAGGGCCTGCAAAGGAATTCCATTTGTCGAATTTTTCTTCTCTGGGGCCTGTGGCGCTTTAGTTACTGCATAACCGAGCGACCTCCCCTATAGCCAGGGATTTCAAAGACCTTGGAGGAGAGGCACTACAGAGCCCCAGGCGGAGAGCCGCGGGCGCGGGCGGAGAGGCCCAAGCCAGGGCGGAGGGACCTTCTCCCCATCTTCTCCAGAGCGCAGATCTGGGATTGCGATTGAAAACAGGGAAACCAGATTTAGCGCCGACCCCAGCTCGCGCCCCTACATCTGGAGTTAGAGAAAAGGCCCCCAGCTCCTCCATAAACGACTTGAAAACGGGCGGTTGTTTATAAACTTGTGGATCCGGTAGTTGAGCGTTTCAGGCGCGAGGAGGCCTGGGCGGTAGCCAGAGCAGCGCAAACCTTCGTAGCTTTTCTGCAGGGACTGGGACTTGAAACCATCCCACTTCCCATCCCTTTCTCCCTCTCTCACTGTCTCTTCTGGCCCAGGAAGCGCTAGGGGGGCGTGGAACCGGGTATCCTCTCTGAATTTCTCTTTCCACTTTTCTCCCCCTCACCTCCCCTCTGCCCAGAACGAAATCTTGAAAAGCACAGTGAGCAGCAACGACAAGAAAACCAAAGGCCGGACGGGCTGGCCGCAGCACGTTTGGGCCCTGGAGCTCAAGCAGTGAGGACGAGGAGGAGGAGGAGGAGAGCGTGTGAGCCGGGGCCCAGGAGCCGGATGCAGACCCAGGACTCCGGGCATGCTCTCCGCGCTCCGCTCTGAGGACTTCTTGCATTTGGAATCATCTGGTTTATTTATGTGCAATTTGCCTCCCCTCTCTTTGCCCCCCTTTGAGGCATCCGCTCCCCACCTCCCCTTCCAAAAAAAGTGGATATTTGAAGAAAAGCATTCCATATTTTAATATGAAGAGGACACTCCCGCGTGGTAAGGGATCCCGTCGTCTCGTAGATTCTCTGTGTGTGAATGTTTCCTCCTGGCTGTGTAGACACCAGCGTTGCCCCCTCCCCACCCACCCAACCCCTTCAAGATAAAGACATCGGACAATAGTGTATATGTGAAGTGTATCTTTAATACTTGGCCTTTGGATATAAATATTCCTGGGGATTATAAAGTTTTATTTCAAAGCAGAAAACGGGGCCACTAACATTTCCGTTGGGGTCGGTATATAGTGCTGTCCTTTCATCTGTGGTCGTTCCCTATTCGAAGATGTTTCCAACAGCTATTTGTTTTGTGCACTTCCGTCCTCTAAAACTAAGTGGAATTTAATTAATATTGAAGGTGTAAACGTTGTAAGTATTCAATAAACCACTGTGTGTTTTTTTTACAAAAACCCCAATCTTTTTATGATTGATACCTCAAAAGAGTTTTGAAAACAAAACTGTTATACTTGTTTTCATAATATTTAAAGTATTCAGAAGTAAACTAAATTATCATGATTGCCTCTAACTTTGTTTAAAAGAGTCAGTGTTCCGACCAGTCATCAACCTGAGCTCCGGCCCTCCCTTAAAGAGAAGTGTCCCTTAAAAGAGGTGTCCTTGGAGAATTGTTCCTTGGTCCTGCCAAAGGGCCTGGGGCTCTATCCTAGTCCTGTCTCCTTCCCTCTCCCCCTACCCCCCCAGGAGAACGCTGAGTGGTTTCTAGAAGGACAGTCTGGGCCAGGGAAAGGCCTCTGCCGTTCGCCCATAAGGTGGAAAGGTGTCCTTGTTTTCCTGAAATCAACCAGATGCCATTCGGTGGGGGCTTCGGTTTTTGTTTGGGGAGCGCGTTGTCGGTGGAGGAGGTGTGAGGAGCCCCCCCCCAAGCGTCACTGCAGCCGCAGGAACTAGTCTAGAGTTTTCAATGCAAAGTATCCGGCTTTTATCCAAGAAAAAAAAGAAGAGGAAAGAGGGAAAAGAGGAGGTTTTTGCTTGTCGTCTCGATGGAGTTGGGGGGAGGAAGAGAATTCTCATCTGAGCAGGAGAGGGGAGAGGGAGGGCCTTCGAAAAAAGTCCAAGATTAGGTAACAAGGAATTTTACGTCAAGTAAGAAATCGCGAACAAGACCATGGATTTAAAGGGGGTGGGGGCAGATTTACAAGGAGCTACAGGGAACTCAATATTAACTGTGCTATGTCTGAAGTCTTCCCGGCCGCAGGCCAGCGGAGCAAGCGTCTCCCTCCCCCGGCTACCAGCCGCCCGGGACTTCACCTCGTCGGAGGTTCGGTCTCCCTGAGTCCCAGCACATCCCGGAAGGAAGTCCCTGAGGCCTCCTTTGCCTGTGGGCTTGGCTAGAGCCGGAATCTCCGCTCTAGGAACCAGAGAAACTGAAGTGCCATAAAGGACCCTGCAGGCCAGAGAGGGGGGAAAGGAGGGGAGGGATTCGGGAGTGGGGAGGAGGGGAGAGAAGAAAGGTGAAACGTATTAAAAAGCGGTTTGTTTCATGAAACGCCACGTATATAAATCTGATGTTGGGGAGGCTTGCCAGAGGGTTTCCATCCTGGAACCCTTTCTCGGGTGATGTTCGCACCTCGGCTTCGGTTCCAGATCCTCCCTGGATGTCCCAGAGGTTCCCATGCCTCGCCGGTGCCCACTCTGAGCCCGCCGCCTGCAGCGGGCGAATTCGCAAGTGCCCGGGGAGAGACGAGCGAGCGGTTCTGCGGGCTTCTCCTGCGGGCAGCTGACAACGCGAGGGCGAGGGGTTAGAACAACTCGGCCAAAGCGATCTGAACTTTCTCCCCTCGGGTCAGCCAGCGCTGGGCCGACGTGGTGGGCGCAGGGCTGTGTTTACAGACACTTGCCTTTGTTTATAGCACTGGGGGGCGGAGGGAGGCGCGCCCTGATTTTCTATGACTCTCGGGATCCCTGTCTGTTTGACCCAGTGGCTCCCTCCCTCTCCTGCCTCCAGCCGCCTTTTGCGTCTTTGCTTTAATCCCTTCAAGAGAAAGACGCCAGCTCCTAGGGGTGGAAGAAAGGAGTTTACCGAAGTAAAGGACTGAATGATGGTGGAGGGGTGAGGTTTTTAAAACAGGAGCCGGAGAGGCGTTATCTTCATCGTGCCTGTGTGCCCATGCTTGCCTTGGGTAGTTGCTCCTCTTCGCCACCTGGGCCTTAAAGCATTTCTGCTCGCTTAACGCTTTTTCTGGTTTTCAAACACCAGCAGAGGGGAAGCAGAAGACCCTGGCGGCACCTCGCTACGGGGCAGCTCGCTGCTACACATGGTTTTATGCTCGCGCTCCAGAAACCCGTCTTCTTTGTCTGGCCTGAGCCGGGAGCCGCCGGCCTCCTCTCCCTGCCGCGCCGCCTGCTCGGCCCGCAGCACCAGGCTCCGACAGCCTAACCACCTCGACTTCCCAACCCGCTGGAAACCCCAGCTGGGCAGATAGCCAGCAGACCGGACACGCCAGGGGGCTAAACACCCTAACGGACGCACACCCCAACTGGCCAGACACTTCAACCGGCAAGACACACCAGATTTCCTGTCACTCCAGCCGCCCCTACATCCCAACCTTCCCAATGCTCCCGGGCACCCAACATCTCTGCCCCGCGTGGTCAAGTCCCAGGGAAGTGAGTGGTGGGCTGGCAGGGGTTTCTTCCGCGCTTCCATGCTTTTCTCTTCTACGCATTTCTTTCTTTTTAACTCCCTTTCGCCTTCGCTTTAAAAAAAAAAGTTTCCAAGCTCTTGCCTTGCGGGACCGCCTAAAAGGCTTCTGCTTTAATTGCTCGGATAATGTGGTTGCTGCCATTTTGTTAAAAGCAATCACTCCTGCAGCGAAATCACAAGCTCTCTAGACAGGCCGGAGCCGACAAAAATGCAGGATTTGACGTTAAAAGCTAAATGGGAAGCTGGGGCGGCGGAAGGTAAATTGATGGTAGATCTGGCTGTCAGGGCCAGGCCCCAGACCGCCGCGCAGGCCGAGCGCGTGATAACCCTGGAGCACCGGCGGGGCGAGGGCTCGGCCTGTGTGTGTGTGTGTGTGTGTGTGTGTGTGTGTGTGTGTGTGTGTGTGTTTTCCTACAGACCCATTCTCAACTTCTTGGGAACTAATTTGGAAAACTCGACAGAGTGAGACCTAAGCACATTTCCTGCTCCCTGTCGCAATTTGCCAGGACTGTCGCCCCCGGCCGGGACACCGACGGCAGCTTTAAGAGCTTTTTCAGGTCGAGACGCCGAGATGACAGCGAGTTCACTGGGGGTTCTTCTTGCCTTCCAAATCCCGGGGCCAACATCTGGTCGCTCCGTGGGAAGCTCCCGCCTGCGTCTGAGTTAGCCAATAGGGCCTGGCGCGTAGGAAGGGACGGCCCAGTCTGCCCTCCTCAGGTGTGGCAGGACCAGGCGGCCTGGTTGTCCCCGCGATGAGGTGGGCGTAGCAGTAGCGCCAGAGAGGGAAGCCTCTGGAAAGCAAGCGTGCATGAGTCAGGGGTGCAGAGTGGCTCCATCCCTTCCCCCACCCTGACGCCTCTGCCGGCGGCCATCTGGGGCTGGCGAGGATGTAGAGCTGGTATCCCACCCACTTGTTAAGGCAGCAGGAGGGTGAGTGCGTTGTGTGCACGCGGATTTCGCAGGAAGGAGTGCCGAGGATGAGCTCAAATGCAAAGCCACAGGGAACAGAAGGAGGCCTTCGAGCTGCTTCTGAGACTTGAGCCTTGCAGGGCGAACCTGAACCAGTTGCGAGGCCTGAGGAGTGTACGCAGGGAACAGTAAACTGGGCAACGGACAGCACAACAGCTGGGCCTGCATTTGCACTGCGGGTCCACAGAGCGCGGGAAACCTCTCGGTTATTCCGGTAGCTTTAAGGAAACGCTGTCTGACGCTGCGCCTGCGGCTCGCAGTGTTCTCTTCCACAGCTGCCTTGCGTTCTCCCTGCCCGCGAGACCTACCCACGCGCCTGGATTTGGAACAGCGACTGGTGATGGATGCCAAGCGGAGATGATCCGGAAAGGAGGCTTGTGGCGTGTGCCCGTGGAGGCTGACTCTGGACCCGGGGCACTGACTGTCTTTTCTGGCTCTGTTGACCCGAGAGAACCCATTCCCTCCACCCGGCACAACTGCTACGCTCCAGATCCCTGCGCGAGGCAGCGCGCTAACGAGTCTCCAGGATGCACAGGACTCCTGGCCTGTCGGAGCCCGGGGCTCTCTCGGAGAGGAAGAGCCTGGAGCCGCCTTCAGGCTGGTCCAGGACCCCGGCTCGAGGCCTCAACAGCCCCATCCCTGAGGAAGATCAGCTGTGCTGGAGGGTTTATGTCTACGGAGGGAAGGGGGACGAAGTATTTTTTAACTGTTTGGAAAGGGGCGGAGGGGAAAGGGGGCAACTCCGGGAGGGGAAACGACTCCCGCATTTCCGGGGGCCGGACAGCTCGTAGCGCGCCGCTTCACCCTCCAGCCGCTGCACAGAGCATCCTTGCCCGCTGCGCGGCTGTCCGCCGGCTTCTGACCGGCCTGGAGCAGCTCGGAGGCCTCGTCCAGTCCTGCTAAGGGACGTCACAGTGCCCTGGGTATCTGCCTTACACGCGCACACAAGTGAGACTTCCCTCCTGGTCTCGCTCCACCCTGCCGCAGTCGGTCCCTGCGAGGAGCGCGCCTCCCGCCTCTCCCCTAAACGCGACCCCCCTACACACACATTCCCTTCAAATTCTCCCGGCATTTGGGCCGCTTTGATGATCAGATGGTAGAGCCCTGATTACAAATTTATTCCCGGCCGCTCCGTCCGTCTTTATCTCCGCTATTAGGGACATCTGGGAGTGATTAGCGCCGCGCCCGCGCCCGGCCGCGCTGCCTATCTCGCCGCGGCGGGGCCGGAGCCGCGCTGACGTCAGGGCAGACGGCTCGGAGCCATCGCAGCCGAGCTGGGTGTAATCGGCGGCCGCGCGGCCAAGTCCTCCGCGGGCCAGGCCAGCAGCTGGAACGCGCCGCCCGCCTGCGCACAGGGACTTGCTAAATATGTATTTTTAGCCCAGGAGACGTTTTTGTTTTCCTGTTTGAGGTGAGGTGGGGCCGGTTAACGTTTAAATTTTCCAGCTCGCTGCGTCTGGTGTATTCCGCCTGGAAAAGCCTCCTATGTCCGGCCCTGACCGGCGGGCGCTCCTCTGCTGTCCCTGCACCGAGGTGCTGCTCTCCTACACCAACAGCTGCAGCCCGTGCCTCTGTGCCCATGCAGGCCGGGGACGGGGAGTGGGGCGGATCTTAGGAGTCCAGGCGGCTCTTAGGGCTCCCCTCCCCGCACTGGCACCTAGTTGGCTCCTATAGCTCTCGGACCAAAATAGTGGGAGTTTCTGCCCAGCGGGGTGGCAAGGCAGACCCTGATTATTGAACCTGACATCTCTCCAAGCCTCTGTCTTTGCACCTGCTATTAAAGCCTAATGGATCTAAGGAGCAGAGGCGCTACACCCTCTTCCGTCTCCCCCTTCTTCCCCCGCGGGAGTTGTCCTTGGCGCAAACACTGACACGTCCTGAGCGCAAGGATGACTGGCGGCAGCTTTGTCCCCAACTATGTCTCAGTGCCCAGGACAGAGGCTAGGTAATTTGTATCACTCGTGGACAGGAGGACGACACCCCAGACCTCCGAACCTGGAGCCGGGGCCCTGGCCCGGTCCCTGGAATGAATCCAACTCCCAAACTCTCTAAGTTGGAGCTTCCCATACCTAGCTAGTTATCCCAAATCCCCAAAGAACTTGATAAAATTATAAATTCAGCCCCTATTTCATCCCACCTTCACCAAAAATTCTGATTCCGCAGGTCAGGGATGAGACTCGAACTCTGCAATTTTCAAAAGCTCCCTCAGGGGATTTGGGACCCCTGCCTGAGGCCACACAGACCCACTGCAGCCAGTCTCTCACCGTTGGCACTCTCTCAACGGTCAAGGGAAACACTGGACAGTGGGGATGGGCGTGGCTTTCTGAAGGATGTGGAGGGGGAAGGCAAGGCCTGCATTACTTCAGGTCTCTACAGGGAGAGAATTGGCCATATCATGGATCAGTCCTCACCTCAGTTTAGCCAGGCAACCCAGAAGATGCTATTTATTTCTGTACAGGCTGCAAAGCCCGAGCTTAGTGTCTAGTCAGAGGCCACAGTGAATTTAGCTAGAGGGGAAACAAGCCATAGCTCATGATTTGAGTGTAGTAACAAGAAGATCTATTTGGGGGACCAAGGGTATCAAAAATAAACAAAAATCCAATAGATAAAATTTCCCAAATGTTCATCCCTCCTCACTTCTTTGAGGCAACTCAATACACCAACTCCAAAGTGTCTTCATGTCATCTAGAAGGGAAGAGGGCCATTTCCTCCTAAGTCAGTGAAAAGGTCACCCTGGGAGAGCTTGGCTCCCCCTTCCACCCACCCCTGTCCCCCGCAGAGGGGGAAGGAAATACTGAGCTGGTGGTGGAGGGGAGGGTGTTATGGGCTCGGGATAGAGAAAGAGGCTTTTAGACAACTGAATGCTTAGGGACTGGAGGGGGAGGGGCCTATTTGTGCTTCTAGAGGGGGAGGGGCACGTAATGGCTGCCCAAAGTAGTTTCCCATAGGCCTGGTAAGTGGCTTCTCGACACTCTTCCCTAATGATGGAGTCTACTCAGACAAATAGGCAGTTATCTGAATCGTTCAGACCACTCAAAAACAAACAAAAGGAACAATAACAAAAACCCACATCGCTTTTGCCTCTAATACTTTCTTGCACGTAGCATAAATGAACTTTTACTTGAATTAGATGGAATGAATCAACATGGGCCACAGGTCCAGAGAATCCCAATTTATATTTCCAAGCAAAGGAGACAGGCTTGCAGACAGCTAACCCATTCATACAAAGGATCACAGGGTACTCACAAGGCCCCTCCCCAATTAACAACCCGGTTTTTTCAAATAGTGTATTTAATGCACAAGTAATCATGAACAACCAGACCCAAGCAGATGCTTCCCTGTGACCAGAGGGAGTGTTTCAAAACATCATTGCTTGTTGTAGCACCAAATCATCCTGCAATTCCTTGGTGAACAAAGACTAAAGAGTCAGGGGGACCTTCAGACTTTTCTGTAAGAGGTGGGGTCATTTGCTACCCCCTTGTTGGCTGCTCCACCAGCTGAAAGGATTTAGAACAAACAGTGTGCTTAGGGAAGAGAGTTTTCAAACTTCATTAAGTGCATTCCCTAGAGAAGAGGCCAAAAGAGATATCATTCTACATTAAGATAGCAGCAAATACCTCCTTCCTAAAAAGATGGAAGCCAGTAGCCACTGAGGCCAGTCCATGGTTGCCTTCTATTTAAAGTGGGTTGTTGTTGCCTTGAGCTAACGTTTCTGTCTTTAGGATAAGGCAAAAATGCAGGAAAAGAAAAATGTTTGTTGCTTTTATTTTTAAAGAAGAAAATGTAACCTAAGTCTGTAACTAGAACTTGGCTTGAAGGAAAGCTGGTCGGTTTGAATGGGAGAAAGTGGCTGCCAGGCCGCCTGACCATCGCCTTCGCTTTGCAAATCTGGTTTTCATATTCTCTCTCAGTAATCACCCAAAGCCATAACTGTCTCTAAAATTATTCATTAAAGTCATTTTCAGGGATTCTCACAGGATGACTCTTTCACGTTTATGATCATCTGAGAGCAATGACATCAGCCTCTGTCTCTTTTCCGCTTTTAATTAATGTGCTGGGAAGATGAGAGGGGCCCGTGGCTGTGTCGGTGGGGAGGGGGCGGGCCGGGGGTGCAATTCGCCCGCAGTTCTGCTCCTGGCGCGGTCAGCTGAGCTCGGGCGCGCAGACATCCTTTGATTAAGGAGGGTATTTCGGGGAGTGCAGGCTGTGCAGAAGATCACGGCTGTGCCCTGTGGTGCTGTCAGCAGTGACAGATCCCAGATGGGGCCGCTACTGTATGGCAGATTGAGTTTCTCAGCAGAAAACTCACCCTCCCTCCTAAACGTCTTCAAAAACCTTCTCCAGATACTCCAGGTCGCTTCGTGTGAAACTGAAAAAGTCCAACCCTAAAGTTGTTTTTGCGTGAGTGTGTGTTAGTTTTTTTTTTTCTTCCTCCTCTTTTTTCTCTGCACTTTCTCCTCCTCTGAGCATCTTCGACCCGCAGGGCTGCCCGGCTGCTAAGAGCGCAGACCTGACGGGCCTGGTGGTTCCTGTTCGCCTGGCCCACAGCGCCGCGCCTTCGACACCGAACCGAGGGGCCCTGAAGGCAATCCGGTGGGTAGGGGTGCGGCGTCCGGGACGTGGGGGCAACTTAGAGCACCCTAGGCAGGTGGGGTGGACCTCACGGGCGAACACTCCCAATGGGGAGAGTTGGACGGGGAGTGGGAGGAAGAGGAATGAATCTAAGGCAGAAGGAGAGAGTACCCAGGCCTGGTTCTCGCTTCCCTTCCTCGTTTTCCCCAGCCGAGCTCTGTCCTGACAGCCTCGGCAATCTCCAGGGGCAGCGCCGAGCCCACGAAACGGGGCAAGGGCTGTCTGCTGGGATCAGAAAGGGGGGTGAAGGCGGGCCATAGGAGCCAGCAGGGGCCCAGCGTGATCCAGGTTGGGGGAGACGGGGGGCGGCGGAAGTCTCCGCGGCAGCCCAAGCCGGAAAGCTGGACAGGGGCATCTCCAAGGTGAGAGGGGGCGCAGCGAGACCCAGCTTTCTACAGAATGAACATGGGCCCACTCGAGAGTTGCCAGTCTGAGTGCCAAGGTTCACATTCCTGGACACACATTGGGTTGGAAATTCCGTTGCAGAAACATTTGGACTTATTTTAAACCTTTAGTTAAAAAATAAACAAATGCTCTGTATCCCTGCCTCCTCCGAGGCCACGGAGATTTCCTCCCCTCCTCCCGTCCCCTCGTGAGAGTTCCTAGGCCGGCTCCCAGGGAACAGCGGTGGCCGGGAGAGAGGGGACGAAAGGCGGTAAGGAAGGCGCGCGGCATCCTGACTCTGCTCGGGTTTCCAGACCCCACCCATCCCTACCCCCACGGTCCTCCTAACTGTGGAACTTGGCGTGTTCCCACGAGCCTGAGCCGGCGGCGAAACAAGGAAAAGGAAGGACAGAAACCTAGAGAGAGTGAGTTTTGTTTTAAAGATAAGCATTTTTTTTTTCCTTCAAAATACCCGCGCAGCCCCCTCCACCTACTCCCACACCCCCCCCGGCGTGAGGGTAGCTTGGAGAGCCTCCATTCGGCTTTCAAAAGAGCCTCTGGGGAACTGAGAGAGGAGCTAAAAATATCTCAGACGCGAGGCCCAAGGTCCAGGAGGAGCTAGCCGCCTCCCCCAGCCCTGGCTCTGCCCTGGAGAGGGGCAGCCGCCTTCTCCACCTCGAGGGCCGGGCTGGCTGTCGGGTCCCTTCCTTTGAGCCAAGGGCCGGAGCCCGGGCTTAGCTGGGCCCTCACACTGCAGCCGCCGGGCGAATTTCGCCTCGTCTTTGCTCCTTGACCCGGGTCTTCTGTAGCCACACTCGTTACTCTTAGAGAAACCTTCCGGTCCAACCTCTGGTAAAATCAGATGCCACATTTTTAACGCTTTCCATTCTGCCCCCACCGCAGACAGTTTTAAAGACTCAGTTATAGAAAGAAAAGAGGTGGGATAGCTAAGTAGATCCTATATTCTGCCAATAATAATCCGGCCATGCAAATATTCTCCCCCAGTTTGTATAAGGATCTATATGGCTATCTGCAGCTGCTTGCTGTCCTAGGATACTAGCTGATTTGGGAGAAAGCTGTGAACCCCTATTACCGCCCTCTCCCCCCCCAAAAATCTAGCAGTTCTTTTCCCTACAACTCCCCCCTAGGTTATCACGTAAAATCACAAAACTCTTTATATAAAAGCAAAACACGCTGAATTTGAAAACTCCCGCTCGCCCCCTCTAAAAAGCGGCTTTTATTTTCACGGCCCACGCTGGATGAAAGTGGTTTATTTTGATTTTTTTTTTTTTTCTTGTACCCACATGCCTTGTAAAAGGTTCCTGTGCACGGGCCCGGCCCCCCTCTGATGACCGCAGGGCCTTGCTTCCAGACTGCAGCCGCCTGCCACTTGGTTTTTAAGTCCTCGCCTGGAGCCGAGGTGTAATTGTAACCCCGCCCGAGCCTCGAGCCTCCCGGGGGGACATTTGGCCAGGCCTGCGTTGGGGCCGGGACCTCCCAAGTGGCGGACCTCGGAGGCCGTAGCCTCAAGGTCCTCTCCCTCCCTGCCTCCTCCCTTTCTCCCTCCCCCGCGGACTTTGCTCGTTTCTCCTAGATTCTCCAGCTTGCCCGCGCTAGAGCGCTCAGCATTTCTCTTTCCCTCCACTTTTTTGGTTTTCTCTTGCCCTTTTCCTCTCTACACCTTTTTACCGCTCTCTCCGTCGCCTTCACGTAGAAATCCCAGGCCCAGAGAAGCAAAGTGGGGCTTTGTTGGCCGGAATCTGGGGAAACGAACTGGAAGCCTCTGGCCCCCTAGGCGCCGCAGCGGAGTCGCAACCGGGCGCGCTTCTGCGTAACGTCAGCGCGCGGGGTAATTTACCTTCCCTGGGCGTCTGTCAATATGACTAATTTCCACGGGGGTCAAAAAGCCTTTCTCCGGCAGTCCATCTTGGAGCGCTCTCTAACGCAGCAGACTGGGCTGGTTGTTTTGTTTCCAGCCCTAGAAATAAATACTCTTGGGGCGTCCCTGCCAGGGCAGCCCGAGAGGAGCAGAGGAATATACACGGTGTCAATTAAAGGTAGTTTTCCTTGAACTACGAACTGTAATTAGGTTTTTAACGACAGCGACCTGCTTGCCTTTTCGTTCACATTACCTTACTCGTCCTTGATACCAAGGCTTTCTTTAGAAACAGGAAATCAAAGAAGAGGGAAATTATTGCTCCAGTTTTTCTCTGGCGTGCGTAGATCCCTATGGAAACATTTTCTACGCATTTCAGGGTGTGATTTAAACACAGAGTATGTGCGCGTGTCTTGCCAATCTGGCCTAGACAGACAATATATCACCCGGGTGACGCGTTACAATAATTTCAAAAGTGCTACCGACTTGTACGTGTGAAATCAGTGCTATGTATTTAAACATCCTCCCGGACTCGGGGACTCGACACAGGAGGCTAGCTGATGCTGGCTGCGTAACAGCGACCCACTCTGAGAAAGGCGTTGAAAGAAGCCAAGGGGGCTAGCAGAGACGGGGCGATCCCCTGTCTGCAAAGTCCTCTCCTGCCTGGAACAGGGAGCGCAGACACTGCGAGCATTCACCCCTGAGGGCAGCAAGTCGCACTCCTTGGGTGTTGGGGGAGGTAAACCTCTGCCGTCCGGGAATCTGAGTCCAGCCGGGAAGTGAAAGTCGCCAGACAAGCCGCTTCCCTCCCACCTAGGGTCAGGTACGCACGTCCCAACTAGTAAACTTCCCCCCAGTTAAATTTTTAACAAACTCTCCTTAAAAAAACACGCTTCTCCCCTCCTCCCCCACACACCCACTTCTTGTGGCCTTTAGGCAAGAAAAGGCTTGAACTTTGAACAGTTAGGAGCTTCGGGGGAACCCACGAGAAACATAACAACTCAGAAAGCTTAGCAGAATCCCTGGGAACCTCACCGCGGGCGGCCTCAACTCGTCGTCCTTGACCTCTGCCCGCTGGGGTGGATGGCACACACCTCGGCGCCTGGACTCCGCCTCCCACCACAGCCGACCAGCATACACGCGAGCGCACGCATACACACCCCTCTTTCCCTCTCTCTCATCTGTTGGAGCATTTATGACCTAATGAAAGTATATCCTTTAGGGGAAAGACTGTCTATAAAACGTGCAATATGAAGAACCCGTTTGGATATTCCCACTTCGGGCCAGGCCCTATCCTGAAGTTCTTTAGCATGAACACCTTGACTCCTCCTGCTGCTTCCATAACCACTCTGCTGGTCTTGCTGAACAAGGAGAATTGGTTCTAAGAGACCTCTGCTCATTCCCTGTGGAAGCAGAAAAAGTCTCCAGCCTTAAAATATGTCTTCATTTGGGAGAAGGTATGTCTTGGGGAAAAAATAATTTTACTTTTTATCCCTTGTCATCTTTGGAAAACCCTGGCACCATATGTTCCGACTTCTGCAAACAGCTGGAGAGACCAAGGGCTCTTTCTACTCTCTTCCCTTTCCTTCCTGTCTCACTGTTTTCCCCCAAACTCCACCTTTTTGTATCTCACAAACATTGGCCTGTTTTTCTCCTGGTCCCTCTTCTGAAATTTCTCCCAGTTTCCAGTATAACCCAGTACCTCCTTGGATATCACATAGTTAACCACCTGCTTTCATGGGAAAAGGTGACCTGACTTTGTGTTTCGGTGGGGGAATTTGTTTATTAACACAAGAGTGTAGAGTAGAGATTATTCCCCCTGTGGTTTTCTATATACCATACTTTTAAAGAAGAGTTTTGCAAAATCTCTTGCATTTTTGCAGTTTGACCTTTGCCCAGACAGCGATTTCAGTTGTTTTTCTGGCAGGGACTATACTACAGGAAAAACTGCAGGAGATGTAAACACTAGTGTGAGCTGAAGAGCTGTGTCCCCTGGTGGGGTGGAGTTGTTTATTTGCATGTTTTTCGAGAGCACAGAAGTTCTAACGCAAAGTCTTCTTGACATTGAGGGGCCATTTAATGACCTGAGAGTGGAGAGTGGAGTAGGTTGATTCTTCAACTCACTGCTTAGTTGATCCTTTCTGTTTCTGCGTTAACATCCTGAAGGGAATTTTTATTCTCCTTTTTTTGATTCAGGCTTAAAACATTAAATTTCTGAGTGGGGTTTGCCTAACAAGAATTTTTACACCTAGTTAAAGCCTAGGGAAAGGGGCAGACACCCTAGGGCAAGCCCACCCTGAGAGGGATAAAAGGATGTGAGGATGGATGGGGAGTGGGCTGAGAGGCAGCCATTTCTAGAGAAGAGTCTTGTCCTCCTTCTGTGAGAAATTGTCCATTTTCAAACTTCTATTAGGAAACATCAATCCTTCTTTTTCAGTTGTGTTCTAGTTTAACCTTTCCATTTAGGACTGGGGGCTCCACCAGTCCTCAAGTCTGTGTTCCCAGTGACCTGACTTAAATGGCGGAGCAAATGGCTTTAAACTGGCAAACATCCACATCTGCAAATAGGAGAGGGGTCTTTGAGGAAGGGAGTAGTGGACATTTTTCCTCACCTAAAGTTTCATACTTCTGCATAAAAATATTATTTTCTGGACAGATTTTCAACGTTTGATCCATTGAGCAAAACAGAAAGTTTATTACATGTTTTTCAATCTTATATTCTCGGTAGATGTCTTCTAGATCCTCCTCCTCAATGTAATGTCTATACATACTTATCATTTAGCATCTCTTATATGCATATATATCCTGATCAGATTAACTTATAATGAATAGGCAGTACATTTTCAAGGTTCAAAAATATACCAAATGTACATGTGAATAGTCTCTCTTTCAATATCTGTCCAGTTGCTTCTCCCATTGTTATTCATTTCTTGAACATCCTTCCAGAACTTCCTAATGCAAAGGAAAGCAAATAGGAATATAATTTCTATAGATCTAGAATGATACAAGTTACTCCATTTGTATCTGTTGTCCTGATCAGGTGGGCCTGGGGCAGTGGAGGAGATCCCTGGAAGCTTTGAAGAACTTAAAGAGGGTCACACCAAATACAATCTGGTCAGGGTGTGAGATGCCTCCTGATTGTAATTTAAGATATCTAGCAAAGAGAACATGGGGCACATGCACAACAGACCATCCCTAAGTCTTCAGGCTGGATTGTCTTTTCTCTGTGGCTGAGTGCAAAGAATAAGGAAAAATGGAAGAAGGGGAGGAAGAAAAGCAAGCAGAAAGAATGAAGTTTTCAAATTCTAGAATTATGTGAATCTGGCTTCTCATTTTTTGGTGTGCTCTCCCCAACTCAAATTAGAAATGACTAAATTGTTATGCATTGAATAAGTAACAAATAAATTTCCTCCTATGGTAAGAAAGGTTTTGTCATGTCTGGCCTGTAGATATTTTGTATAGGTTATAAATGGAGTGGGGGAGTGATTGGGAAATGCACATATATTATAAAACAACTAAGATAATTCTGCAGTGTAATAAGTGAGTATATGTAGACTTGATAGACCTCAGGCATTTTGTCCTTTGCAATTCAACAAGAGGCTGAAGATAAAGCTAGAGTTGATTGTTCCCTATACAGGGCAGGTGGCACCTTCAGTTACATCAATGCAGCCCTCGGAGAGGCTAAGGGGTCTTGCTGCCAGAGAGTGACTGACCCTCAGCATCCTCTATCTAGGATTCAGATGTGGGTGAAAAAGACGACACACCTTGTAGGAAAAGTGCCATGCACAGGGCCCTCTGCCAGAGAGGGGGCCAGTTCTGCTCTCTGGGGTGTTTTTTGACTTCCCGGTACCTGGCCAGAATTGTGGTTGCTAAATTGGCTCAAGCCCACGCACTCCTCCTCACTGTGCCTTCCCTTATCCTTATAAATGAAGTTGGAAGCATTTTCAGCTTCTTGATAGACTATAGCCATTACAGTGTGTGTGTGTGTGCGTGTGTGTGTGTTGGGGGAGAGGGTTGCTAAGTTTTCATGCCTTCTATTAACGGCAAAAATTTCTCTCCTTTCACTTTGGGCTTCTCTCTGCCTTCCCTACTAGAAGAAGTAATAACAACAGAAGCTCACTGTTGATTCTCTTTTTCTCCTTTGAACAGATAAGATCCCTGCTGGCCCTCTTAGGGACCCACTGCCAGGTTTTAGCCTTGGTTACTGTGGTTTAGCCACCCTCTGAAAGGGACTAGATTTCAGATCACCCACTGTGTTCAAATGATGCCATGGTAGGACCAAAGGGCAACGGTAGGTGAAAAAGATCCCAAACGCTCTGCCCCCTGCAGCCCTAAGCTGTTCATCAGACTGGAAGCCAAAGGCCCACATAACTCTAATTAACGTGTGCATATGTTGGCCAGGCTCTTGGCTGGTTTTATGGGGTTTCACTGAAGTGCTTGAATCGGCAGGGTCAGATGAGGATTAAGGGTCCTAATGAATCATGTGATCTTAAGTGGACTTGGATGGTAGCTGTGTTCAGGAGACCTACCCCTGGGGTTCTCCACCCTGAGGATCTCTTTCTGTGCCCAGAGAGGATGACTGGTCTGGGAGGAACCAGTCAAGGAGGGCACCATCAGAAGTTTAAATGTCCTCCTCCTCTGCGCCTTGGCACAGGATGTTACTGAAATGCGTATGCATTTATATATGTACATAATCTTCAGTCATTCAGAAATAGAAAGGCCTTGTCTTGAAAGTATTGAATTTAAGATGGAAATAAGCCTTTGGAGTTCACCTGTTCTAACCATTTCTTTGCAGATGAGAAGGCTCAGGCTCAAAGATGCTCCTGGTACCTGGCCAGCACGTGCCACTAGTCAGTGAAACTGGGGAGTAGGTTCCCTTCCTCTCCTTAGGTAGTTATTGCCAGGGATCTCCTGTTTAAGAAAGATAAAGCCGTAAACATGGAGGAGGTTGCAGTAGGAAGGGTTTTGAAGAAAAAATGATGTAGAGGGCCAGGCGGGAGAAAAGGTAGCCAGAGAAATGACAATCCCGAGGTCGGTTACTTGAGCAGGCATATCTCCACCATTTCCTGAAAGTCTTTACTCAACTCCAAGACAGCTATTAGAGGCTGACGTTTTCACACGACAAAAACTTTGTCGTGTGTGAGTGTGTGTCTGTGTGTGTGTGTGTGTGTGTCTGTATGTAAGCAAGCGAGGAGAATAGATTCTTCTCTCTTGGGGAGAGGGAATGGTGTTTCCAAAAGGGAAGCAACTCTCATCAAAAGCGCTCCTGCCTCTGGTGACAACACGGACACGCGCTTCGCTTAGAGCCTGGAAATCGTCAGGCGGCGTAGGCGGGATGAGGGACAGCTAGGACTGCGGGGTCCCAGGGTGAGCGCCGGGTACTGGGTTCCAGGTGGGCCGCATCCTCGGGCCCGGAGGGAGGCTGTGGCCCGGCTGGGAGACTGGCGTCGATTCACGGGGAATCTCAGAGGAGGCTGGTAGATGACTGCGATATAGAAGGATGAAATTAGGAAAAAGAGGGGGCGGGAGGAATGAGATTGCGTAGTCATGAACCGGTCTTCTGGATCTCTACAGGGAAACAGTCCACCCGCAGGGTAGGCAGAAGCGGGCTGCTGTCGCGGCTGAAGATACTGCTTGGGCTGCATGTGCCTCTCTGTGTGGAGCGGGGAACCACCAAGGTGGCTCTGGGTTTTGCACAAATTCATGCTAAAAAAAATCTTTTTAATTCTTTTGGCGTGGGTCTCAGTAGGGTCTGAGGCTGAAGGCACCCCGGCCAGATACAGGGGGTCCTGGGGAGTCATCGCGCTGTCTTTACTGAAGCCTCAGAAACAGAACAGGATAAAATGAGAAATCAGCCAAGGAAACTGAGCAACAGCCCCCACTAGCCATCCTTCCATAGCTGGGGAGCAGTGCTCAGGCCTCAGCGCTCAGGTTCGAAATCCGAAAAAATGGAGCCAGATCTTGGATTACACCCCGGGGACAGCATTTTAATGTAAATGTAAAATATGCTTGTAATAATCACTTGTGGGCCCTGAAGCACCACTAGAATCTCTGTTTAATTATGGGGGCATGAGAGGAGCATTACCAGCTAATTAAATCCAATCCTATTTGTAATTCTTCCTCTGCTGCCGACTTTACAATGCGAAATTGCTTTTTAAACGTGCCCACATATGAATTTTTAAAACACATGTGAAAACTAAAGAAGAAACAAGGGGACAAGGGGCGGGGGAGAAAGAAAAAAGAAGGCAGGAGAGAGACGCCGGCTGCTGAGCCCGCCTCAGGGGCGCCCAGGAGGAACCGCCCGGCCCGCGTTCTGAGTTTGGTCACCAATGAAGCCATTTCCTCTTTTCAGAGGTTTCGACTTCCCCTGTCCTCCGAGTGGAGTTTCAGCTCGCAGAAGTCGCCCCCCAGAGAGTCCCGGGCGCGGAGAAGGCGCAGGGCCCCGAGTCCCGCGCGCCGCCGCGTTGGTCGGCGGGGAGCGGGTTCCGCTGACGCAGGGGAGCGGCGCGGGGAGGAAGTGAGCTCACTGGGGAGGCAGGAAAGAAAGGCTAGGCCACGGCCTGGGGGCGCGCCGAGCCCGGGGGAGTGGCCGGGAGGGCTCTGCAAGGGCCGGGCGGCGGGCGCCCGCTCCGTCCCGAGGCGCACATCCTGTGCCTCGCGCTCCCCGGGAGGAGGAGCGCCGGGCGCGACTCGCGGGATTCAGGCCTTGAGCACCGAAGCTGGAGGCTCGAGATTCGCGAGGGCTTGATTCAGGCTGACGAGGCCCCCACGTCCTGGTGCTTGCCCACCCTCCCGCCGCGTGAGCGTCTGCTTCTGCCCCTCCTGCGCGCGCGTGCACCACACACACACACACACACACACACACACACACGCCTCCCTTTCTCCGTCGTCAGCGCCCCTTGCAAAAGCAGGTCCTGGAGCCTTGATTTACGATTCGAATGTTGAATTATTTGCATGAGGAAACAACGGTGACCACGGCCGCCAATTATTGAATACTTCTTAGTACTTGTGAATTAGAATAATACGCTGCGGGGTCTGTTTCCAAACCTGGTACCATCTGCTACCAGCTGCACCATCACCCGGCCGCTCCGATGCAGTCGGGTCTAGGGAAATGTTCTAAAGAGGGAGGCCAGCTGTCTCACCTGGCACCGGGCCATGAAAGCAGAAAATGTGAGAGTGCGGTACCAGCGTTTCCCAACGGACAACGCGCCTACAAACGCGGTGGCACCTATCCCAAAGGGAGGCATTCGCACGGCTGCCTCCGCGAGTGCTGCTCCAGCCGGACTGGCCCTGCGGGCGGGGTCGTCGCTTGGCCGTCGCAGAGCTCGTTCGCATCTGGAAGAGAGCTGGCGACGGTGCAGAACCCGGCTCCGGGCTGGGTGGGATGGCGGTTGGGGATGGTCTACGCTGCAAAGGGGAAACTCCGGCCCCAGGCCTCTAGTGCTATTCTGGAGGGCCCTGCCCTTGCTGGAGAGAAGTCGCTTGGGCACCAGCCTAGCGTTAAGGACGCGGCCTGTGGTCTGGCTCCCCCTGTTGCCGGCCTCTGGTTTGGGCGTCCCTCAGTTAGGGGTTGCTGAGACCCAGGAGGTGGAAAAGGCCGAACCCTGTGTGCGTAGGGGGTGGGGGATTGTTGTCAGACCGGGAGGAGGGGCCTTTGTCTGCAGAGCACTGTGTGGGAATGCTTGTCGGGTTGGTGCGCTCTCCATCTAGAATCGATTAGAGAAAGTTCCATCAACTAGGACCTCGCCACTTCATCTCCACTTCCAAGTCTTGCAGAAAGCACCCGCCTACCTCCTGTCATCTTTACCCAGTGGATTGAAAGGTTGTTTCATAAGATTGGTAAAATCCTGTTTTTAACCTAACTTGCAACTTGATCCTTATCTATTTTTTGACTCTTTCTTTGTACAATTCAGGGGGCGTTCTAGGAAGCTGCCTCGTGTCAAACTCGGCAGCCGGGAGTGGGAAGCCCACAGGGCTTTACTGAGGTTTCTCCCATATACTATACTGCCAGCTTGGCTCCCACCTGCCCCTCTCATCCTCTCTGTGGTACTGTCCCCTCCCACCCTGGTCCCTAATCCCTCCCACCACGTTCCAAACCAGTAGCAGCTTCCAGGCCGCATGGGGGGGGGGTGGGGGCAGCAGGGACTCTGAGCCTTCCAGGCCAGGCAGCAGAGGGGCCTCTCTGTCTGCTTTGGAAATTCTCCATTTTCCCACAGTGTTTCACATTCATATTACTTTTCACACCCCGTTAGGCAATAACAGCAGTGAAGCTGCTAAATACTTCCATGCACCCAGCCAGCCCTCCTGTGATCAGCGGGATCCTCTGCTTTCCCCTGGTGATAGTAGGAGGCTTGCTTTCTCATTTGGCCAGCTTGTTGGCTTCTTTCTTCTCCTCTCCTGGGATCTACCTCCAGACCCTAGTAAGGTAGTGCAGGGGGGCACTCAGGTGTGGAGGAGGTCTTAGCCCTGGTCCCTCAAGAATGTGAAGGACTTGGGGACGCTTCTGGCTTTTAGTGATGTGTGAGGTTAGACTGGCAATTTTTTAGAGAACAAGGCCTTGAGCAAGGAGGGGCCTGGCTGCATGATAAGCACCACCTCCTGGCCTGTCCTTCAGGAGCTGCAGGCCCAACAGGTAGCATTTGGGCACCAGGGGACTCTGAGGCGACAGAGCCCAAGGCCCCCCACCGCCTAATCTGGCTGTCACACAGCAGCTCTGAGAATCAGGAGCTCCTTGGTAAACCTAGGGTGGATGGGGCGAGTTAGAGCCAGGCACCGAGGAAGCCACTGCTCCTTGCACCAAGAGTCACTTGCTCTTTGGCTGTAGAGTGCACTCGAGTCACTCTCTCTGGACCTACGGCAGGTGGAACCTAAGGCAGCCGGATTCTCCAGTTACAGTGGACTGGGCCCTGACTGGGGCATTAGACATCACCGTGCTGGTCCTCACCTAGGCATGTGCCTGGACTCCCAGATGGTGCCACAGGGGTGGGAAGGGGGCTGCGAGTCTGCCACCTTAGCAGGACTGAGGCCAGCGGCCCTGGGACTTCAATCTAAGGGTGGTCCTCTGCCGCTCCTTCAGGATGTCCCCTCAGTTCTTCCATCAGGAAAAGAGGAGTAATAAAATCTGCCTGTCCTCCGTCCAGGACATGGGGAAAGGAACTCCCTTTTACAGAGAGCCTATTACAGGTCAAGCATTTTACAGGCTGCATGTGGTTTAATCTTCAGCAACTGTAAGGAGGGCATTTCCACACCCGTGTGCTTGCAAGGAAACTGAGCTGCAGAGAGGAGGAGCCTGGCCAGAGCCGCAGATCTGTGCATCCAGACACAATCCAGGCCTCCTACCACTCTGCATTTCTAGCAACTGTCCTAGGAGTTGATGACGCACTGAGGGGTCCTGCAGCCTGGTCCAGGTCTCCTGGTGACCTTGAAGAGAGAGAAGTTGAGCTGCTGCCTTCCTTGAGCCTCTAACATACACTCCCACAGGGTGATTTACGTGCTGGGAAATCTGGTTTTGAGGACTTGGAGCTTTGGGCACCATTTTAGCCTGGTGTGCCCTTATACCTGTGCCTCCAAAATATCTATGAGACAAAGCTACCAGGACTCTCTTACTCAACCAGAGGAGCCCCGAGTCTACCACACATGTCCTTCAGTGTTACTCTTCTTGCCCCTCCATACCAAGGTTGAGAGGATTTAAACTCAGATTCACTGGACTTGAGTTTCTGCTTATACCACTAATATCTAAACTGACCCCAAAGCTCCCCCTCCAGCCTGGGGCTTAGAGTCCTGGGGAGGGAGGCCTAGGAAGGGATTAACTTGGTTCTTAACTTCCAAGTGCCTCCTCAGTCATTTCTCTACTCATTGAGGTTAGAGTTTGTCAGGTGAGCAACAGGGACCAGCCACCCTAAGGTGGAGGAGGACTGAGTGTGGGGCTCTGGAAACCCACGTGTCAACTTTTGGAAGCAAACCCCAGGAGCTCCACCTCCCAAACACTGTGATTTGCATATCCAGCTCCCAGCCCTTCGGTAGTTGCTCCCTGGTGTCAGGACTTCCTTCGCATCCACAGAGAGGCTGTCTGGTGACTGCTTGCTTATCCTCTTGAGAAAAGGCTTTAGATTTTGTATTTGAACTTTTGCAGGAGGTAGGAGGGGTGAGACAGAACAGGCAAAACCAGAAAGCAAGGAAGGCAAGTGTGCAGGCCTGTGGGGGGAGGCAATTGTGGTTTGGGAGTTGCTTAGGGAAAGTTTTTTTCTGTTTCCTCTCCTATGAAGACACAGGTCCTGCCCAGATCCTCTCCATTGTCTATTTACTTTCCCCCTTCCCTTTTCTTTACTCTCCTGCTGCTAAGCCTGAGCAAGAAGAAGAATTAGGGAGCAGGACCCCACATCCTTCTCTTCTGGGCAGTCAGCTGCACAGGGCACCGACCCCAGGTGGGCATTAAGGACACATTGTTTGAAAGAGTCCTGAAGCCATACTCATCCTTGTTGAACCCTCTCTTCGCTTCAGGCATGGAGGAGAAGTTCTGGGAATATCAGGTGCATTTCTTGAACTTCTGGACCCTAATTCCCCTGGAGCACTATTCCAAACCTGGAGGCAGCTAAATGAGTGGTCATTTAATAGGATTTTTTAACCCTGCCAAGGTAAATTTACTCATTTTACAGTCATTGTGGTGAGAGAGGGAGGGACTATGGTGATTTCCTAAATGCCAACCAGTAAGCCCCTATGCTCCCGCAAATTTTATTTTATAAACATTTATTCTCAAATTCAGTGACAAACAAGACAGACAAACAAGTGAAAACCAAGTTAGGAAAGCGGCACTGCATTTGTGTATTTCTCCTCCATCTTACTCTGCCGTGGTTTCTGCTGCTACTTGTGGATGGTGGCGCCACACTGGACTTTAGGAACACCAAGCGGAAGAGGCTCACCACAAGAGACCGGTGAGGCTGTGGGACTGGCATCAGGTTGCCAATTTGAATTATACTTGGTCTTCCTCTGACCAGGGTGGCCATGACCCTGGAATGACATCTCCTCTCCTCTCAGGTACTCTGGAGGTCTGTAAACTATAAAAATCAAGAAATTCAAGTGGGAAACTAAAAGAACAAGAAACTATAGGAAGAGAGGAAAAGAAAAAGGAAAATAATTTTGCACCAAATTTAAAGGCGTTCAGAATTCTTCCTGAGTTTCCAACAACCGAAGATAAAGAGCATCTGTCTCCACTTCAGTGGGTTTTGCCGCTTGGTTTCTAGAGCCAAATTCCCTTGTTTAGTACCTCTGGGGTTCTTTGCATGGGACCAGCACATTCACAAACAAGTGGGTCTAGTCTCTGAGAGGGCTCTACCCACTGGCAGAGGGTAGCGAAAGCTGGAGGCCGCGCAGGGAGTGCGGATGGGAAAAGCCCTGGGAGGTGCGGGCAGGGGGTTGGAGGTCCTCCTCTACACAGTTCCGGCCAGCTGCCCCAGGGGAGCCTCTGGGCTCTTGGCCATTCTGGGTGACTTGAGCTAGAGTGATCTTATTACACTTATTAATGACTACAACGATTTCTCAAGCGAAGATAAAAAAGAAATGGATCCAAATGAGAAAACCAGAGCAGCTTGGACTCTGCGTGGTGGCTGCAAGCGGGAGATTGCACAGGTTGACAATGTCCACAGCTGCTTCTTCAGCATCCACTCAGTGCTGGGCAAAGCAGAGCGCGCGGGTGTGCTCTGAGCTCTGGAATTTGCAGTTGTGTGGGGCTGGAAGGCAGTTCCGTGCAGCAATTAGACTACACCATGCTTATAGCCAGTGGAAACTACAAGACACTCTTGGCTACTTCAGACTTACCACCACCCCCCCGTCCTCCCCAGCAGCAGGTTTAAGGTAGGTCTCTCCTTTGCTAAGGATGACACACCCTCTCAAAAGGCGTCAGGAGCTTGGACAGATCAGGGACTCCTGTAGAATTAGGAACATCGTGGAGATTCCGCTTGAGCTGCTTGTCAGAGACTAAGTGGCAAGTGGTTAATGCATTTCGGAGCCCACCATGGGCCTGGCTTCTGGACTTGCTGACTTTGTGACCTTGAACTAGCATCTCGGCCTCTCTGAGTTTGTTCTTGCATTTGCAAACCGGGAACAATTGCCCAATAAGGGGTTTGCCGCGCCTAGTCCTGGTGATCCTCGTCTCTGTGTGTTTATTTGTCTTTGGAGAAATCCTTGTATTTTCTTCCTAGAAATGAGGGAAACGTGATGGAACTGCCATCTCCCTTTCTCACCGGGAGGTGTGGCTTCCTAGGCCAATCACCTCCCTCCACCCCTGCAACGACCCTAGGTTTTTTTCCCACACCAGGAAGATTAGCCCTGAGCTAACATCTGCTGCCAATCCTCCTCTTTTTGCTGAGGAAGACTGGCTCTGAGCTAACATCCGTGCTCATCTTCCTCTACTTTACAATGAGTGACGCCTGCCACAGCATGGCTTGACAAGCGGTGCGTAGACTTTGGACTCCAAGTCCTTTCCTCGGATCTCACAAGCGCATTCTTGAGCTTGCTCACGTTTGCGTTCCCCCGACCCTGGCCGATTGATTGCTCTCAGACAGTTCTATTACCCTCCCACTCCACTTCGGGGAAGCCCACGTTCGACCGCCAGGGAGGATGGTCCCTCAAAGCGGGCCCGAACCGGCGCAAAACCCTGATCGGTGATGCCAATGGAGCACGACCGGCTCCCACCCACCTGCAGGGCCGGCCAGTCTGCACTTGCATAAGGGGTCCGGGGAGTGGGAACGAGGCGAGGGCCAGCTGGCCACGGAGACCAAGAGCCAACACCTGTCTTGGCTGTGCAGGATCCCTGGCCAGGACGAACCCAGAGATTCCGGTTGTAGGGGGAACCGCGTGGGCCTGGGCTCCACCGCCCCTCCCCCAGCCCTCGCCCAGCTGGAGAAGTGTGGCTGGTGCTGGGCCCCTCTTAATGCGCGCTGCTTCCCAGGGAGCCCTGCAGTACGCGCCAAGCTCCCTTTTAATTTTTTTCACTGAGGAAAGCAAACATCTTGCATATATTTCCATAGTGGTCAGGCCCTAATTATGGAAAACCGCGTCCAGAAACGCGGCTGTGGCCGCAGGAGGGCGTCAGGGCCGCGGAAGTCACTTTACATAGATAGAAAAAAATGTTTAGTTTGGACCGTTTGGGGAGGGTGAAGAACAGACGGATTGGTGGGTCAAAAGGGGGGTGCCTGGATTTCCCACTCAGAAAACGGGGGCCTCTATGCCATCTTGCAGGTGAGAACTGGGGAGGCAACAGGTCAGTGAGGTCGGGACTGCCCCTGTCGGACCCCATCGATCCTGGGCCGCCAGGACTCCTTCCAGGGCCCACATTTGGCCAGCACCATCACTCAGCTGGGACCCAGAAAAATCTCTTAAACTTGAAGACTTCGAGAGAGAGGAGAGGAAGGTAGCCAGGCAACAGAATCGCAGAAACATCCTCCCGGTCACGTGAACTTTATTGCAGATCAGGAAGTTATCTAATGGCTGCCAAAAATCTTCTGACTCCAGTGCTCCAAATGTTGACTGTTTCTCACACCTCCCCACCGGATACCGAGTCTGCTGCTTGGGGGTTATCCAGATTCCCTATTCCCTTTCAGCTTCTATCTACCCGCACCTGGCTGGCTGCATTTGGAGATGATTTCCTTTTTTCCTTTTGCGAGACCATGTGGCTCCCATACTTACCTGGGCTGGCTGTTTCCCCGCCCAGCCTCCGTAAAGGGAATTCCAAATCTCCTGAGGAGGGAAAGCCGGGTTAAGGAAGGGTCAGAAAAAGGAAGCCGAGCCCGAAGTCCAGGCGTGCAATATTATATTCTTCTCTGGGTGCCTTTGATTCATTCCAGAAAAAAAGTGTAGCACAAGAAGAAATTTTAATGGGCGCCCTCTCTTTCTTCCACTAACGCACTAATTCCCAGAAGTGAGCCAGGTTCACGAGCGGGAACCTGACCTGCTGTGACCTTGTGTCCCCCAAAGGGCCTGGTAAAGATATGAGCACACAGTAGGTGCTGAGAAAATAGATCCTGGTTGACAGAACGGATGCTCCGAAGGATAAGGGACCATTACTTGACAGCGATTTTAAGTGAAGGCGCGCGCGTGTGTGCCTGTTCCTGTTCAGTTAATTTCAGCCTCACATGTGACATCACCTTGGAGGACCTGCTCCCACTTTCAACCCAGAGCCCAAACTTAGGCCGATTCCTCCTGAATAACCCGCACCGTGGGGTTGAGGAAGCCCGCTGCAGCTGACCCATTTAAGACAGTCAGGGCATCACTGTGACCTCTGCCCGACAGTGCTCCTATTCTGACCTTCGGGGGTCAGGGTGAGCTGTGCCCACTCTGCGGAGTCCAGACTCACTCCGGACACCAGGAGCAGAGACCTTCCCGGAGGCCAGAGCACAGGAAGGCCGTACCTCGTGCGCCCAGTGAATTTACTCCGGATAAAGGGGCGCCCGGGCGGTGCCCGAGTGCCCACGACCACGGGTGGGGCCGGGAGGCTGAGGCGACGCTCTGGCCACGCGCTTCGCGGATCCCCGGTGCATCCCGAGCCCCTTCTCACGGCCAGAACAGAGAAGACCTTAACGAGCTTGAGCAGTAGGGCTTGACCATGACTAACTAAAGGGCCCTTGATGTCGCCCCCCCCCCCCATATTATCGGTCACACTAGTGACTGTGCTCTCCTGGCGCTCATCTTCCCGTTTGCTGTTCGAGACCATCCATAGGCGCGGAAACCAGGCGCGTAGCGCGCACCCCGGAAGCGCTTGCGGAGACCCGGAAGCAGCGGGGGCTCGGACACCGCCGCTCTCGGGGGAGAGCCCTCCCGCCCCACCCATTTTTGAGCGGCCAGGGTCTGCGAAGCCCCGCGGGGCACCACAGCTGCCGGGCGTCTACGCCACCCTCCCGCCCCGGGGTAGGGAATTTCCCGCTTTTGGGGGCCTCGCTTGCGACTGGCTGGGGCCTCCCTGTCCCCTAGAGGGACCCCGAGTGGATTTAGGTCCCTCGTTAAGATAGCCGTTCTGACTAGCGGTGGGTAGAGGGAGGCGAAGGGAAGGAGGAATTTACAATCGGCCCGTGAGTGACTATTTCATAAACTCCCCAAAGATTAGAGTGTAAATTTACTAGGGATCTTCGGTTGCGATTCATAATTCCACACGTAATAAATCCCCCCTTTATTTCCCGCTGTGCTGGCCTCTCCCCTGCGAGCTGGAGTGGGCGCGAACCTGGGGACTGCGGTGGGCCCCGGGGCGCATCCCGCCGTTCGCGGGGAGCGGGACTCGCGCGCGCCGGGCGGAACCCGTGACCCGCCGTCCTAAGAATGCTTCAGATCCAACCTGGGCTCTTTTCCGTGATGCAGGAAACATCTGGGGGCTTTTCGTCCGGCGTTTGGGAAAGTACTTACTTCCGAACTTGGCGCTGGGGTGTTCTAGGATCCAGACAAACCGGGCCTGAAAGGGGGATGGGGCCGGGAGAGGCTGGCAGCCCTGCCAGCTGCCAGGGTGCACACGGGGGAGCTCGCTGGTGGCAAGCACGTGGGTGAAGGACGAATTAAACACTTAGAGCCGGTGCGCGCGTCCTGGCCTCATTGTTTTAATGTCTGCAGTACTTAGGCGCTGTTTGAGAAAGAATAATGTCTTTTCTTTCAGAAAAAACATCAAAGACCAGGGGCTGCTCAATGTGGAGCACACATGGTAGTCTCCGAAGGCCTTGCCTGCCAAAACATGTTTCTCAGTATTTATCTCCTTTCCTTTTTTTCCGATCCCTGCCCCCCTACCCCCACCCCGTCTCTTTTTTTCTCCCCAAATGGGAGGGAGCCGCAGGGTCAGGTTACCTAGGGCGTCTTGCGTTCACGTGAGGCAGTTGGCTGCTGTGCCGAGGCCATCAATGAGGCCTTTCAGGAACTGAATCTAGCCCGGGAAGGGACTTTGAAGATGGGCCGGCTGCAGGAGCCAGGCCAGAGAGAACGTGACTTGCCGGGGACCCCAGAGCCGGCTGTGGCAGAGTTGAGGCATTATCAGATTTGAACACTCTAGGTCGCTTTGGGCATTATACCTGCAAAAGCACATTTTCCTGTCGGTAGGTGCTTCCATAATGTGGTCAAGATACACTGGCTGTATGCCCGGCCTTAGCATCTTGCTCGGTATGTGAGGGGCACTTAGATCTTTAACTGAGTGAATATTGAAGGAACTAAGTGAAGGCAATACCCTGCAAACCACTTTTTTACTTCAGTCTAAACAAGATTCTGTTGCAAAGCTCCCCTTCCTCATTAACTGCTATTATCATTATTACTATTATTATCTAAATCACTGACCCAGTTTTTAAAATTACCTAGCAGAGAGAGGCAGGGGACAGTTGCCTAAAAATGCAGGCAGTTTTCTTTAGGAATTTCTCAAGATGAAACCTCAGAATATTAGGGATCTTTAAAGTGATCTAGTGCAACTTCTCCCTGAAGATAAACTGAGACCCAAAATGTTCAAGTTACTTGCCAAGGGCACACAGCTGGGATGGAGCTGGGGACGTGCCGTCTTTCCCTGCTGGGCTCACTACCCGGTAATTGCCCTAAGTGGAAAGACAAGCTGGATCATTTCCTCTCTTCTAGCTTCTTCCAATAAATGGATTCCTTTCATCACCTCTGAAAAATGATCTCAGAATATTCTCCTTCAGCAGATTGACATGTAGAGTTAGTATTAAAGGCAGGGGTAAATTCTTGGGGCTCCCATTTAAAAGAAGATCCGTGCTGTCTCCAGAACATGCAGCTTTTTCTGATGCAGTATTGATGGTGGTGGGGCAAGGAAGCACAACACACATGGAGCTGATTAAACACAAATCTTATCAAATCTTCCAGTGTTCTTATAAGTGTCACTTACATGACATACACAGAGACCAGTGAGCAAATTACCTGACAAGTAGTTGGGACTTAAACCTGGCTTTGCCATCAACTCACTGTATATCTTGACCAGTTAATTTCTCTGGATCTACTCCTCTCTCCCTCACTCTTGCTCTTCTCTCTATCTCTGTATCTATACACATGTATATTATTAATTTTTGCAGGTGATCTGTTGGTCCATAAATCTAATTTCTGTTCTCGTATTCTCTGATGCTATCATATGTATCAACATGCAATGAGCTCCTTACCCATACGAGATGGAGGAGTAACAGAACCAACACTAGAACTCTGCTTATTCTTGTATTAAGTACTTAGAGAATGTTAAACTTGCAAAGTGCTTTAGAGATGCTTCTGCCCCTTCTTACAGATGAGCACATGAGCCCAGAGAGCTGACTTCCCCAGGTCACGCAGCTGGAGAGCCCAGGGTGGCTTCCTGCTCAGTGCCATACTCCTCCAGGAAAGTTACTGCAAAGATGGGGTCCACCAGTCTCTGTGACAGGTTTAGGTGAGCAAGGATCAAGTCTTTAGGATACCTCTTTCTACCACCCAACCATCTGCACTCCTCTTGACCATCCTGCCATTCTTAAGTGTAATCATCAGAGTCTTGTTTTGGACCTTTTCTTTTATATGATAATCTCTCCCTGGGCAATACTTAATCATAATACTTCCTGAGGTCGTTGTGAGGACTAAATGAGACAATCTACTAAAAGTGCTTTGCACAGTGACAGATACATAGTTAAGTACTTGATGCATGTTAGCAAATATTATTATTAACCATTCTATGGTTTCAGTTGATGTTGGTGACACATTTGTCTACAATTCAGACCTCTTCTTGGAACTCTGGACCTGAATATCCAACTCCCTGCTGGAGGACACTTCCATGTAGATGTGCTTAGATTTCTAAAACTCATCATGCTCAAAACAGAATTTATTTCTAGTCCCTGTTGCACACTCATAGTCTGTTCTCTTAGTCTCCATGAATGGCATCAGGAGCTTAGGCCAGTAACCTGGCTGCTGTCACCAGGTCCTAAATATCTTTCAGATCCTTCAAATCCACCCTCTCCTGCCCCACTTCTGACCTCCTGCCTTAGTAACGACAGATATTGACCTTTGACTGCATCATTCCATCATTTCTCCTACTGCCAGCATATCTCCAGTCTGTGCCAAGGGTGGCCAGAGTGATCTTTATATCAGGCAACTTGATCATGTCATTTCCCTACTTTAGACCTTTCATTCACTCCCCATAGACTTGAGGAAAATCCAAATGCAGAGCGTATAATATTCTTTATAGTCTCCCTTCTCACCACTCTGCCTACACACATGCCAAGCCCTGGCTCTGCTAAACTGTGTTGAACACCCTAGTTGCTTTCGCCTTCATGTTTTGGCACATGTCTTTCTGCCTGGTAAACACCTCACTCCTCCATTAGACAGCATTGTACTTGTCCTTCAAGATTCAGCCCAGGTGTCTGTCCTCTCTTCTGGAAAGCCTTCACTAAGCCCCAGGCTGATTATGGTGTTTATATCCTACATAATTGTGATCTCTCTCTTCCTCACTAGGTGTGAGTTTCTCGAGGACAGCAGAAAAAGTCTTTAATCTTTGTGGCCACAGTGCTTAAGTGCCTGGCAAAACAGTAGGTGTCCATTACGTGTTTGCTGAATATGAGAATGGCCCAGATTTAGAATAAAAGCCTTTGGTTCTATAGCTTCTTATCATCAAAATTTTGGTAAAGTTATTTTCTGAGCCTGTTTTCTCATCTGTAAAATGGAGACTGACAACGCCCCCTCATATTGTGAGGATTAAATAAAAAGTCGATGCAAAAGTCTTGTGTAAACTGTAGCACTGTACATGAGTCATTATGCCAGTAAATGCAAACCCACATTTCCCATGCAGGTACACGTTTTCACACATGCACTTAATGTCTACATATTATATGTGTCCATGTGTCTGTGTTTGTGCACCTGCATGGTTACATGGAAAAGAAGTTTCGAAACATACCTTTTTTTGGGTTCAACCCTGTAAAAGACATGCTGAAATGGGTGGCTAAATAACTACTTTTGATAACTAGTCCAGGTTCTTTATAAAGCAGGTGGTAGCAGTGTCCTCTAACTAGCAGTCATTCTGTGAATTCATCCATACACACAAATACAAAATTAGTACAAATTTATAGAGCACTGAAGGGTAATAATAGTCCATTACCATTTTTACTACGACTATTATTGTACCTTCCTACTAAAAACGGTGACGTTGAAAAGCAGTTTCCCGCCAGGCTTTCGGTTTATTTTCACTTCAGTCACTTGGACCAATTATTGAATGCACTGTTTTCTCTATTTTGCATGTGTACAAACAGAGGCACAGGGGACTCATTTTAACAACCTGCCTCCTTGCCAGCGTTGCAGCCCAGTAAAGGTCAGAACCCTAGGATGCCCTTTCTCCTTTCTTTGCCCACAGGCCAGTGTGGAAAGTTTGGGCAGAATAGATGATTGAAACTAACGAGCCAGAGCTGATCAGTGCGAAATTGACCGGTGCTATTTATAACGCTTTCAGTTGCCACAGTTGTTTCTGCACTTTGAACTTGCGTTAAATGTGGAATCTGCTGTTCTAACATCAGTAGCGAGGGAAGTTCCTGTTTTTTTCGATTCCCCGGAGGGTAATTGCCTCTCCTTCCGCAGCGCGCAGTTGCCAGCTGCCAGGCTGCCCCGAGGGCTTTGAAGTGGAAGGCGCCCCAGGGCTTTCTTCCCGTCGTCGGCTGGTGCCCGCGGTGGAGAGGAGGGCGAGGGCTCTCCTTCAACCTCGCCTGTCTCCTGCCTCTCGTTCTTCTTAAAGAAGCCAGGTGGCGCCAACTCTCAACCCCTGCAACAGCTGGAGGATCTCCCTGCTTGCTCACAGTAGAGAGAGGAGGCGGAAGGAAGAGCACTGTCCTGGGCAGCCGCTTTCTCTCTGCGCCCTCCGCCCTTTGGAATTGGAGCTTTGCTTTTTTCTTCTTCCGCACCCCTCGCAGGAGGACGGCAAGCCTAAAGGGAAACGAGGTGTCCTGTGTGCCACATGGAGCTTGGGGAACGGAAATAATTAAAGCCATGAGGTTTCCTGGCTCTTCGCAGTGTTTACGGTGGGTTTTGATTTGGGGAAGGAGAGCGAGAAGTGAAGACCGGTTCCAATCTGCCAGCATCCTGTATCTGTCTGTGCGGCAGATGAGTGCGGGGCCGGGAGGGCACGCGCGCCTCGGTGTGCGCATAGCTGTGGGTGCAGGGTCAGGTCTCCGGGTGTCGTGTGTAGTGGCCTATCTATTCGTAAGTGAGAGAGAAAGTGCATGGTTCTAAAGAGGCAGAAGTCCTCCCAGCTGTGAAAGGAGGGCTTTGAGATTTCCTTACATGACAGCTGAGGACCTGAATCTCTTATGGAAAGCACACGGGTTTTTAAAAATCCCATTTTTTAATCCTTGAAATATTTCCAGTCTTTGAACTACTGTTATTTAACAGGGAGAAACTCCGTTTTACGATTATATCGATTTACGTGATTTAAACCAAACTTCGTTGAACAAAACTGTTGGTTGAAATTTAGAAAACAGCTACTAATCTGGAAATTAAAATTTAGCCATCCACATGTACCGCTCTTGCAAATCATCACCAAATTTCAAGTTAAGATGAATTCAATAAAAGTAATTCTTTTTATATTCACTGGAAAACTAAGAGAATAGAGTTGGTATTATGGCCTATAGCAATTTGAAGATTTTAATTGAAATGACAGTAACACACATACAAACACAGAGAGCACTCAGCAATGTTAGTGATGATGACAGTGTGCTATTAATGCTGCTTTTTATATGCCACCCTGGTGTGTTTATTATAGTGTGCACTTAGAGCAGTGTTTTTCATACTGCAGACTGCCAACCGTTAGTAAGTTGTGAAATCAATTATGTGGGATTTGACTAGCGTTTTTGAAATGAAATAGAAAAGAAGAGAAGATATCGGAAGGATGGTAAGGATAAATATTCTTTCACAAATCTTTTTTCCCGTATAGATACATGTGTACTGGGTCACAATGTAAAATGTATTTCTTACCATGGATTACATTAAAAAGGTTGAAAGCTATGGTTTTAGATAACTCCATTTTCTCTAACAAAGTTCCCATCAGTGTTAGGCTCCTCTGGTTTGGGGCGCAAGGCTGAGGCCCCTGCTGCCCCCTGGTGCTCTACACCGAGCTACAGTGGGTATGTGCCCCCTTGCAGCCTTGACACTGAGAATGACCCTCAGTGAAAGGAGATTGTGAGGTGGGTATTCAGTTTTTAAAATCTCAACACAGTGGATTCTTTGCTGGTTATGAAAGTAATACTGGATGAGACATCATGTCGGGCTTCAGGCCCCAGGGAGAGGACTGGGAAGAAAGAATGACATGGAGCCCCAGACCTGTGGTAGGACTGGTAGCAATAGGAGGATGAGAATAGGACCCTGGAGCATAGACCAAAGCAGAAACCTGCTTATTCAGACTAGGTATGGGAGGGGTAGCTTGAGTCAGAAATTTTGGAAAGGGGATTCATTATCTTAACTGGTAGAAGAGTCTGGAAGCATGAGAAGCAATTTAGGTGCTCAATGACTGATGTTGGGGTGAGGAATGCTTCTATCCCTCTTTCTCTCTGTCCCGGTGTCTAGGAAGAGCAGATACTACTTTTATTGTTCAAGTTTCAGGACACTGATTAAACCATAATTACTAGAGGACGGGTCATTTTGTGTTAAAAGGTGATGGCTCCCTTGGCTCTTTCTCTTATTTCCTGGTAAGTGGACCTGCTAAAGCCTGCTCTAAAGATTGTCAGCCCACTCCCTCTTTTCTCCACTCCAGATACTAGGATTGGTTAGCTGGGCCCAGACCCAGCTTGGGTGTGGCCTTCCTTCTCTCTATTCACCTGAAAACATGCTGGTCACGGCTTTGGGTTCCTGCGCCATGTGGTCAGCCAGAGGGAAAGGAGCTGTAGATTTGGACTTTGGGGGAGATGGACCTAGCCACATGCTCCATCTTAGCTTGACTAGAGCTCTGTACTGAGGCATAGGCTGTTTTATGCCTCATAATAAGTGGCCATTGTTTCCCATTTTCTGTTAGTTTCAGAAATGTGTAATTCCCTGCAGCAGTTGTTGTCAAACTTTAGCGTGGGTCAGAATCACCTGGAGGGCTCGTTAAACCACGGATTGCTGGGCTCTACCCCTGGTTTCTGATTCATGAGGTTTGTAGTGGGCCTTGAGAATTTGCATTTCTAATAAGTTCCCAAGTGATGCTGATGCTTCTGGCCCAGGACCAGACTTTGAGAACCATTGCTCTATAAAATCTCCAGAGGAGTGTGGAGTGGGAAGGTGACTGACAGGGCAAAATGAAAGCACTCCTGAGTTCTTGGCCTTATTACCATCTTAATTCCATGAACCCTGCCTTCCACCCCAAGGCAGTCCCCTAACGTTCTAGGCTGCCAGGGGATCAGATCTGGAGTAGGGTGACTCCGTCACTAACACCAGCTCTCAGTGGTTAGTTTGGGGACTCTCCATCTGGAGGGGGACTCAGGAGAGGATGGGTTCCAGAACACCTTATTCTTGGACAGACCACTAAGGGATGGGATTCACTGCAGAGTCCCTGTAGAAGAGCTGCGCTGATTACTGTCTACCCCTTGGCATTCCGAAGTTCCCCCACCACCTTCTATTGCAGGGCCTGGAAGTGTAAGAACTATATTCCCAGTCACCTTTGCAGCAAGATTCAGGATGCAGTTCAAGTTCTGATAATGAAATGCAGTCATGTAGGATTTGAAAGGCAGAAAAGAGGAAGACACACTTTTTCTTCAGCTGTGTAGGTGTAGGATAGGGCTCTGGAAGCATGAGTATGGGCAGTGGCCGCATGCCATGGTCCACTGTCTGGTCACCAGCCTCGTGGCTGTAGGGGGCCCTGATGGCTGCCCCGACTCCATTCCTCCAGCCCTGCCACTTGATAACTTGTGTTAAATCCCTGTGAGCTTGAAAGGTCGAGAGTGTTTCCTCTTTCCTGTATGGAACCCTGACTGATACAGGGAACAAGGCTGTCTGAGTGCTTCATACCTGAGGTCTGGATTATCGTGGGCACGGAGTGGTAGAGACCTGAAGGCAGTGAGGTGACTGTCCCCAGCTGGGGGCAATTTGGGGGTGGTGAGCCCCATCTAGGAGAGCTTGCCTACTATCCAGAAATCATGAGGTTGAAGGGATGACCGACGGGTTGCTCTCATCTCATTCTGCTTCTCTCTCCACAAAGCTTCACTTCCACTGGCTTTTCTTCCTGATTTTTGCAGCAAATCAGGAAAAGCAGCCATTCTTTGCAGAAGTCAAGCAAAACTTTTTGCTAGGGCTCACTGACTGTTCTACCCATTTTAATGAGCAGGAAAGATAAGGGAAGGTAATGAGTTTTCAGTTTCCAGCCTCAGGGTGAACAAGTTGCTTGGGCAAGTCGGCTTCGCTTAGTGTGAACCGAGAGCTGGATGGACATCACGGATCTCCTCTGCCACGGCAGATCACAGGGCATCTCCTCTGGCCAGCTAATGCCTGAACCTGCAGATATTATTTAGGAGCTGATTCTTTGGCTCATCAATTCTTCTTGAACAGAGACAAGATTTAATATATGGCACTAATTTTTGTGCAGAAGGAATTGATTGCTCTGGTAACTCTGTCATTGTTCTCAAATGTATGGTACCTCTCTCTGCGGGAGTACGTGTCCCCACTCTGTGGCTCTTGGTTGTGACCAGGTGACTGGCTCTGGCCAACGATGTGTGAGTGGAAATGACTGTGCTTGGTCTTTAGTCCCTATAAACATAGGTCAGCAATGATGCAGACAGAGGCAGCTCCCCAGCCTGGGCCCCAGGGTGAAGATGATGTGGAGCAGGCCAGCAGGAATCCAGGATGGACATGTTGCTAAAACTTTTTTTTTTTTTAAAGATTTTATTTTTTCCTTTTTCTCCCCAAAGCCCCCCGGTACATAGTTGTGTATTCTTCGTTGTGGGTTCCTCTAGTTGTGGCATGTGGGACGCTGCCTCAGCGTGGTCTGACGAGCAGTGCCATGTCCGCGCCCAGGATTCGAACCGACGAAACACTGGGCCACCTGCAGCGGAGCGCGCGAACTTAACCACTCGGCCACGGGGCCAGCCCCTTGCTAAAACTTTTTTAAAACTATTAATTCTGTATTAGTTAATTTACTTCTGTGAAGTGGTTGAGATCCGAGAGGGCTAATAAATTACACCTCTCATCCTGGCCAGAGTTTGGTCCAAGAGGGCTGGAGGGGGATGCTCAGGTCCTTCTTCCAAACGCACCAATCGGGTCAGTTGCTCCTCCTCCCTGCCAGAGGCGGGAAGAGGTTCAAGGAGGTTCTGCCCCTTGAAAACTTTAGGAGAGAGAAATAGAGATTTCCGAAAGGATTTTGTTACTGTAAAATTATCTCTCTCTACATAGCAAAAAGAATTTGCCAGAAAGAGAAATATTAGGAGAGGCCATAAAAACGTTAATTTTTGTCTCATTTTTATTCTCGCATATTTGAAACCCTCATTCAAGTGACAAACCATGGTATTGAAATAAAAGTTGAAGCCTGGTACTCCTAAGCGTTATCATTGAATAAAGGTAACTTATCAGCACGTTGCTATAATAGGGCAACAACTCCATAGTAAATGGGAACTTGTGGCCTGAACGTTAATATGACTGACTTTCTGCAAAGACACCCCTTGCCCCGAAGGCCTGGCTCCTTGTCAATCGATGGCCTCTGGCTTCCAGCACAGTGCTCTGCTCTGGCTGCTGGGCCTGAGGGAAACAGGGTTGTTTTGAAACCCAGTGTTCTTAATGAATCAGATCCTGACCCTGAAATGTGCAAGAAAATAACCTAAAAGTGTGGTGAAAAACTGGTCTATTGAAAAGTCAGTGACCTTTCCAGGGTTGATTTTAAAATAACAGATTTGTTTTATTTGACATTTTGGTAAATGACTTAATAAAACTTAGCAATGTCAAAGAAATTATCCTGCGTGTTCCGTGTCCTGCAGCCTGGAATATCTAAATGATATGCTTGCAAATGAGCATCATTATTAGTGAGATTTTGTTGCAAAATATGGCATGGAGTGTTTTGGAGTGTCAGACTTTTAGGCGCTATCGCAGAATTGACCATATTCAAGGGATTTTTACTGACTTAATAACATTTTTCTTTGTTGTCTCCATAATCACCTGCTTTATGAACCGTGGCTAGAGCCGATGTTGCAACTGGTAATTTTCTTAGAACCCAAATGCATTTATATTTTTCCATCTTTTGCTTTCCATCATTTCTGGGAATTGTTACTAGATGGAATAAAAAGCAAATACATTGTAAACAATTCAAAACACCAAAAACAAATTCCTTGGACCTTTTACAGATACCACACATGCAAATAAATGCGGCTTTGCATTCCAATGGCATTCGAATGAGGATTACATTTTCCTCATTAACCTCTTTCTTAACCAAACAGTATTGTTCTTCAAGCCTGTTTTCTGGAAATGGAGTTTGACATTTTAAATTAATTCACACTGGTTCAGTTCAAGTGAAGAGGTAGAATCTTCTTTTGATCCCAGTCATTTGTGCAGTCCTGGTTGAACTGTACCAAAGTAAGAACGCCTACTGGTTTAGAAGGAAAACAGGAGATTCATTAGATTGCTTCAAAACCAAACATTAGGGGTACTAAATATGGTTTTTCCGGCACTACTGAGGAAAGAGGTGGAAAAAGCAATCCATGATGTACTCCTAAGATCTGAACATGCTTGCTTTCCTGTAGCAAATCATTTCTAAAATTAATGTGCTTATTTCTAATTGAAGGAACACCCAATCTGTTTTCAATCAGTCATAACCAATAATTGCTCTGCTAATATGAGGACCTTAATTTGAAGCAGTAGGAATCTTCTCTTTTCTCCAGGAAAGTCAACAGAATTGTTTAGAAAGACTACATAATTTTGGTAAGAGCAGAAATGTAACTTAATTATTTTTTAAAACTTCTGTAAACATTTATGCATGAATTTGTGATTTTTGCCCTTTTTTGTTACAGAACAACAGGATGCATTGTTTTCAGTGTTGATATTTGGCAGTGGATAGTGAAATATTTGTGTGTATTTAGGTATGTCTATCTATTTAAAATGAAAGAGACATTGAAATAACTCTCAGTCTGAGTTAAATCTACAATTTTAGGAAACCCAGTATCAGTTGTCTTCACTCTGCTGTTAGCTCTGTCTTGTTTTGTCAGGCATTCTTTTTCATTCCACCATCCTCTCATGCATTGTTTCAGACTCCTGTAATCCTAGCTCAAGATGGCATGAGTTAGAGTTGGAGAGAGAACCAACACTAATTTCTGTAGTGTCCACAGTTTCAAAACACACCCTTTAATGTTATTTGACACCATTTTCTACATGTGCTTTCTTTAGAAAGTGAAGAAATACATTTTGAGAGTTTGTCAGATGAAACCGTATTCCAAAACATTTGCAAAACTGAATCATTGACAAAACGCATGTGATTCCAAAAGTGCCTGCGTGATTGAAAGCAGTTGCAGTATTTCAACATGAGAACGTTGCTTACCCTTTCTGTTGTCTGTTTCTAGATTCCTGCAGAGCCCTCTGGACTTCTACTGTCCCCAGACAGCAGTTACTACACAGCGAACTGAGAATAGATGAGAGCTAGAGTTTTAGAACTTTCTATGCCTTTTATTCCTTGAGTAAGCATTCAGGAACATCACATCCTCGTCTTCTCCCAGGGTCATCTCTAATTCGCAGGAGGCTCAGTCCCCCCTGCATGCCTGTACTGTCTAACAATGCCTGTCAAATTGCACAGCCACACCCGTCCATTCTCGGCCCGTGCCATAATTGCCAAGATGCAGCCGTGCCCTCAGTAGATCCGAGTCATGTATCTTCAAGGGTGATTTGCCACCCACTCTTAAAGTCCTAGTTTGGCTGACACTCAGCCTACCTCTGAGAATGACACCAAAATCAGTTCTGCCACTAACCAGAAACAAGGCCATTTCAATCTCCAAAGGAGAACAATAGCCTCATGGAAAAATTGTATTTGCATACTTGATGAAAATAATTAACAGTTATTTAGAATTTAAAATTTTAAAAAGCCCAAATGTGTGGTGTCTGCGATGTGTGGTGAGAGAGAATTTTTCAAAACTCTAATGTATTTGACATCTCAGTTGCCGTTTGATTAACACAGACATTAACATCCTGAAAATTGACCAAAGAGAAAAAAATGCTTCATTTTCTCATTTTAAATATACTTCTTTTGTCAAATTACTCTCTGTACTTATAAGGAAATCATCAAAAACAATGTAATTCTTCTTTACTTGGAATTTCAGAAAAGCTAATGTCGCAAACTCTGTTCTGAACTTTTCAATGGACTTTTTGCTGTCTAGCTTCATCTTGTTTAAAGATGTGAGAGCTGTGTCGAGCTGAATATCAACAATCAGAAAGTAATATTGTGGTTCTGGTTGTCATTATCCTGTTTAGATGTGCTAGGACTAGATTGCCTGTGTTAAAACTTAATGGACTGGAGAAGAGAAGTGTTCAAAGTCTTAATGGTGGCAGCTTCAGCTATCCAGGCATCTGCCAGATGTCTTACTTTCTAAACTAAGAACATCTGATAAATCCTCAATTAGTGTTCTCAGCCCTGGCTGCACATTAGAATAATCCTAGAATTAGAAAAAAAAAAACTTGATAAGGTGGCTCCACCCATTCTAATTAAAGCAGAATCTCAAGTTAGAGCCTCAGATCTTTGTTTTTAAGTGCCCCCAAGTGATTCGAATGTGCAGCCAGGCTGAGAATCACTAACCCGTGTGATAATTTCATCTTTCAGAGGGGAGAGGAAGTGATGAAGAGGATTAACACTCTGCTTCTAATTCTGGCCAACTTGGAGGCCCTGAATGGAAAATCAGAAGTGACAGGAATTCTGGAAGAGGGCCACCTGGCCATCAGAAAATTCCAGAGGGATGTGGTCACTGCCAGACACACACTCGGTTAGTTTGAGTTTTAAAATATCTTAGGAAATTATAAAAGCCTGACTTTAACCCCCTAGTCTGAGATTCCAAAAATAAGCAGAGGAGAGTCCTCAAAATAAAATTCTGATGCTATTATTGTAAATGGACCAAAACAGGGGAGAAAAAAGAAGAAAGAAAAAGGAAGGAGGTAGCCAAAAAGATTTAGTATCTTCATGCAGGGAGCTGTGTACTGAGATCAGATATATTTTTAAATGGTGTATGTAAAATGTGGAAGATGATTTAGAAAAACACGTATGAATACAAAAAATCTGTCAAGAATATGTGAGAAAAGAGTTAGAAAGACTAAATCCTGGAGGCTGACATTCTAGATGAGGAGGAGGGCTGTTGGAAACAAAGGTTAGTGCAGAGTCCATGCAGGACTGGGATGGCATTTTGTCGGTGTCCTGTGAATGGTGAACATACGAGGTGGCCGCACCCTCATACCCTGTTCTACTTCTTAGACTAGAAAGGGTGGGACAAAGTTTAGCAAGAAGGAATTGAGGAGGAAGATCACTTAGGAGGAAATGCCACCTGTCCTAAATAAGTTCAAACAACTTATAACAAGCCAGAATATTAATAGAATTTTCAGATATAATTGCTTTAATCTTTAAAAAAATATGGAGAATGAAAGAGGTGCATGAACACTGTCTACTTTTTTTTCAAGAAGTGGAAAAAGTCTTTGAACTACAGACTTGAAGACCTGCTAATTCTTCCTTTCAAAAATTCTAGAAGATACTTTAAAATGCAGTTTGAATGCAAGACTTGCCAAGTTAAATCATAGCTATGACATAGCTTATGAAGAGATTAGAGACAAGGAATCATAAAATTTTAAATAATCTAATTCAAATTCAGTAACCTTTGAGAATCAGATAAAAGCTAAAAAAACCTTCTTGAAGTAGTTAGATATTACAGTATAACACACCATCCTAAACTTAGTGGTTTAAAACAGCTACCATTAATTTGCTCACAATTCTGCAATTTTTGCTAGGCCCAGCTGGACGGTTCTTCTGCCAGCTTGGTCTGGGGTCACTCAGGCAACTTCAGTCATCTGATAGCTTAACTGAGGCCAGCTGGTCCAAGAGAGCCTCAGTCACAGCTTTGGTGATTGTCACTGGCTGTCAGCTGAGCCACATGTCTCCAGCAGGAGAGCCAGGGCTAATTTACCTGGTGTGGGCAGCATCCCAAGAGAATAAGAGCAGAAACTTCAAGCCCAAGGCTCAAAAGTCACACAACTTCAGTTCTCCCTCATTCTATTGGTCAGAGCAAGTCACAAGACCAGCCCAGATCGAGGGATAGGGAAATAGTCAATACCTTTAGATGGGAGTTGCTGCAACCCCCATGTCTGATCTACCACAGCTCTCCTCAAAAAAATGCTTCTCCACTAACACACGCAAACTATTTTAATTTCAGGGGATTCAAGGATCCTTTTAACCCAAATTAAGAGCCTTTATTCTAACCATTGGCATATTTAAATAAAGAAATTAAAGCCCAAGGAGACTAAAGATTTACCCAAAGTCAAACATATTTAGTATTCAAGCCTATAAGCATGGCCTATCATGTAGGTTTCGTAACTCCCAGTCCTGTGCCATTTTCGTTATGCCCAAGTGATCACTGTATTGTTACAGCAAATGAATTTCAGCAGTTTTGTAAATCGATGTTTGAGCACCAAATCAGGACAACAATTTAACTCAAATGTATGCCGTAAAATATGAATATTTTATTTAATTAGCGTATTCTACGCAGACATCCAGTTAGGAAATTAAGCTAGTTAAAATAGACATGAGGAGTAAGTTATTTTATTAATTTGCAAACTGGCCCAGTTATTCACAGATTATGGGCAGTTCCCTAAGTCTAGCCCACTTTTTCAGACAGGTGCTCTCTATTGAACTAACTCACACTGAAAAGTCAATTACAGCAGATAATCTACAGTTAGCAAGATTGTTTTCACTTTTAACCATCTACTTAGAAATCACTCATCGATAACAGCAAACATCAATTATACGGATTTTAACTTATGTGAAAACCAGGCACCATTACCACTTCAAGTTTTTGGTTTTTCCTCATAAGATAAAGATTATTAAAGGGAAATTGATGTGGTTTAGTTTAAAGTATTGCCTTTCCTTTGTTGTTGTTGCCAGTGGAGGACTTTTCATGTGAGGGCTGCAGCTTCTACTCTACATTTTTTTTTTAATTATTAATATTTTATTTTATTTATTTATTTGTTTATTTTTTGGTGAATTTGGCAGGTTGATCTCATCCAAATGGATGGAGAGAAACTAATTAGCTTCAAAACATCAATTTTCAGAAATTATCAGCTAATAAAGGTAAGGATTTTTTGTTTCTTTTTTTTGTTACTTTTTATCATAAAATTGTTCAAACATGCAGAGAAATAGAGAAAAAAATCATACTATATATACACATAACCCAATACACTTAGTCAATAGTTATTATCATTTTGCCATCTTTGCTTCATCTATCTATGTGCATTTTGTTGATAAATGTCAGTGACCCCCCCCAAGCACTTCAGCTCCAAAAAATGAGGACATCCTCTTATATAAACAAATTCCAATATATCTCACTTAATAAATTAATGTTTATTCCCTAGTATCATGTAACACCAGTCCGTATTAAAAATTGTAACCTTGGTTTTGTAAATGTTTTTTTCCAATGTAGAATCCGCTCAAGGAGCACATGTTACAATCGTTGAGTCTCTTTTAATCTAGAATAGCACTCACACACCTGTTTCTCATACTACTGACTTTTTGAAGAGGCCAGGCCGTTGTCTTATAGAACGCTCCAGTTCTGGACTTTTTGATTCTTTTTTCGTTGTGCTTTAGCTTGTTCCTCCATCTTCGGTATATCCTTTAGATCTGAAGTCTTGATGAGATTCAGGTTATACGTTTTGAAGAATACTCCAGAAGTGAGACTATCTATTTCATAGTATGTGACATCAGCAGCACATTAAGCCTGGTTGTCCCGCTATTGGTGATGCCAAGTTTGATCGCTGAGTTAAAGTGATGGCAGCCACAGCTCTCTTCACTAATAAGGCATCTTCCCTTTGTAAATTAGCAAGGCATCAGTGGGGCAATAATTTGGCGCCACAAAAATGTCCAGTTCCCTAAAGTTAGATTTTTTTAAAAAACATCACTCATTGTGCTTTTGTTTTTCATAAAAAGTTATACTCAATTTTTCAAAGCCTTCGTCAAGCTGGACATATTCAACCTAAAATTATGGAACAAACCAATGTCTGCATTAAGCTGTCAGATAATTATTCATTCTGTGCCCATGTCTTTGTCATTTTGGGTACCATTCTGGTTTACAGCAGTCATGCATACCTGGGCTAGTAAATTGGGCATTAGTGAGGTCCCAGAGCTGTGTATTGTAGTTCCCTTATCCACTTATTTTATTTTATGATCGTTACATGCCAAGTTTGGGACTGGAGCAGCATAGAACTCTGTGGAAGTGAATATTATATTGTCATTAGTAATGAAGTGAGATCTGGGCATCACCCAAGCGTACCAGAAGCCAGGTGTTGCAGCAGGTATGAGTGCTGCCAAACTCTTACTGTGAACTAATTGTGCTACACATTGCAACTGAAATGTGGGTCCCTTGAAGTGACTTTGCTTCTTTTTCAAGAAGGTCAAAAGATGTGAGGGAAAACACACCAGTAACCAAAGATGGTAGGATCAAGCCTAATCAAAAATAGAAAATCATTTCTAAAATCTGTGTCTGTTCATTTTCTTTATTTCATTTGTTTTTGTTTCACCCTCATCTGCAATTCATTTGCCTTTTGTCATCTTCCACAATGGCTTCTGCAAGAATATCAGTCTTGAAACGAACAACATGGTTCGCACCCACTTCAAACATTGTTTAAAATCTCATTTGTTATTTTGTACTGTGGTCTCACTTAAAAGCCAGCATTACTGAGACTGCGGAGCACATACCTTGAATTCCCAGGATGAGAGGGGAAAGAGAGAGTAACAGCAAGACAGAGGGAGAACTAAAACTGAGACGCTCCACAACAGACGTGTGAGAAAAACAAGAAAATTCAGAAGTCGTACAGGCAGCTGAAGTCTCTAGACACGAGAAAACTGGAAACTGCCCAAAGCTGGGCTCAGTAGAGTATAGAAATGTGATGAAGACCAGGACTGGTTTTTTTTTCCAACAAGAGGTTAGTTACTTAAGGACCACATTCCCAGGATTACAAGGATTTGCCTGAATAGCCCAGGGAACACTTTTCTCCAGTAGAATTAGTGAAGTGAAGAGATGGGACTCTGTGTGAGCTGCCTATTACGTGAGACTGTATTTAGAACTTGAAATTAACACTGGGAGTAATCATATTAAATTGATATCAGCAGATGAAAGCTATATGAAGTAGGAATTATGTTTTTTCTAATTAGCTTAAATTTTCAGATACTAAAATCCAGGTGTCTGGGGGAGCCAAACCCAGTTACTTGGGCTTAACGTCATTCCTTGAAAGAAAAACAAAAACAAGACCATGTGCTGAATATCTCAGGCCAGAAGCTCAATCATATTCATTCAGCTCAGCTTCTTTCCTCCATGTTCAAATAGAAAAATAGTCACTTACAACTGGGAACTGCTTCTGCGTGGGCTGTGCAGCCTTGGAAGGGGAGAGTGTCCCAGCTTCCCGTAGGTGTGTGCTCTGCTGATGCCCCTCCTCTCTGACGCTGAGCGGGAGCATTTTGTGAATGACAGAAGAAAAGCATTTACCTAACAGGGAAGAGAAGATAGAAATGACACTTTCCTGTTCCTGGTGCAGTGAATGTTTTCCCCCTTTTTCTAAGAAAGCTCCGAGTCGCACCTTTGTAAAGAATTCAACTTGCAGACCACACATGCTTCAGGCCATCATTTACTCAGCAGCTCGTTGCAGCAGGGTGGCCTCACTCTGGAAGCTACAGTAAGTATAGGCATAGGATAAGACAGTTACAGGCACTGAACTACATTTTTCATTTCTCTTGCGGAAGAGACCTTGGCTGGAAGGACCAAAGGAAGCAGTGTCTGAAGCTTCCACCTTTTATCTGCTGGTTCATTTGAATAAAATTACATGGAGTGGTGCCATTTTCAACTTCAAATTCTTATAGATTGGGCAGCCAATTTCTTCCTTCTGTCCCAGGTAAAATAAAGAATGAACAGATAAGGCATCACTTGAGATGCTAATTGAATGGAATTGAATGATGGAAATTCTCATACAAGTGAAAAATTAGGATAGAATGTTATTACGAACACTCCAAGGGACTGAATAGCCTTTAGACAGCTGAAGGGAATGTAAGGATGGCTTTTTATATCAGACTGGAGAGTCAGTGTACAAGAAATGTAACTTTATGATGCAACTACAATTCTATTTCAAGCTGTCATTCAGGACCTTTTCTGTCCCTGGTGTCAACAAACGAATTCTGGGATGGTTTACACAGAGCCAAGACATTGGAGAGGCTCACCTGGTTCTTGGATGTTGTCTGTCCACTCAGAGGACACTGTGTTGCACATCAGCCTGGGTTGTCACTGGTCATAAATTCAGTCCCTTCAGCTCCATCTGCCAGCCCTTCAGTTCCCATGCCTCTTCCCTACCACTCTTGGGCACACACCAATTATTCTGCCCTTCTCGGACCCACTGGGACCTGGGGATTTTGTGAGGCTAAGACCTGGATGGCCAAGATATAACACAGAGCCGTAGTTTCCATCTTCAGAATTCTTGCCATCCTCAGGGCTTTACCCAGGAAGTGAGGTGCAAATTCTTCCTGTGTTACATCTGTGAAGATCTGGCCACTTCCCAAGAACAGGGTGCAGGGCCCTTTCTCAGGAACCCATCCGCTCTGCCTCTCAGGCTTGCCTCTTTTACTGCTTCTCCCAGCCTGAGGAATCCTTTTTTGGTACTAAGGGCAGAGAAGACTTGCTTTCAATGTCAGACCTCCTCTGCCACTGAGGGAGTTTGTTTTTTTTTTTAATTGTGGTAAAATATACTTAGCATAAAATTTACCATTTTAACCATTTTTCAGTAGCATTAAGTACGTTCTCATTGTTGTTTGACCATCACCACCATCCATCTTCAGGACTTTTTCACCTTCTGAAACTGAACCTCTGTCCCCATTAAACAACAGCTCCTCATTCCTCACTCCCCTCAGCCCCTGGCGCCACCATTCTGCTTTCTATGTGGATTTGACTGCTCTAGGTGCCTCATATAAATGGAATTGTACAAGATTTGCCCTTTTGTGATCGGTTTACTTCACTTAACATGTCTTTAAGCCTCATTTTTGTTGTAGCGTATGTCATAATTTACTCCCTTTTTAAGGGTGAATAATATTTCATTGTATGTATATGCCACATTTTGTTTATCTGTTCATCTGTCGATGATCATTTTGGTTGTTTCCATCTTTGGGCTATCATGAATAATTCTGTTATCTGATGCCTTATCTTTTCTGATGCCTTAAGACCTTGTCTCTAGAAACTCAAAATCCTGGGCGAGGTTCTTTTTTCTCTGTCTTGCTGTCACATCCTTCCTTGAGTCAATAAGTAGAGAATGGCCTAATTTAATTGACTGCAGGGGACAAGGGGGGGGGGAGAGAGATTATATTTCAAAATATTAACTACCGTACAAGGATTTCTCATCTTGTTTACTTTCTTCTTTTGAGTAAATATGAATGTTTGTGATCTTTATTTTCTTGTCAGACAAATTTAGGTTTTTAAAAAGGCCTTAGACTTGCATACAACATATCCTTCAAAACATATGAACAGAAAAAAAGAAAATTACAGGCCTATATCTCTGATGAACATAGATGGAAAAATCCTCAAAAAAATGTTCACAAACCAAATTCAACAATACATTAAAAAAGGTCATACACCATGATCAAATGAGATTCATTCCAGGGATGCAGGGATGGTTCAACATCTGCAAATTAACCAATGTGATACACCACATTAATAAAATGAAGGATGAGAATCATATCATTGTCTCAATATATACAGAAAAAGCATTTGACAAAATTCTACATCCATTTATGAGAAAAACTTTCAAAAAGTGGGTATGGAGGGAACATATCTCAGCATGATGAAGGCCATATATGACAAGTCCACGGCTAACATCATACTCAACAGCAAAAAGCTAAAAATGTTTCCTCTAAGATCAGTAACAAGACAAGGATGCCACTCTCGCCACTTTTATTCAACATAGTATTGGAAGTCTTAGGCAGAGCAATTAGGCCTAAAAAACAAGTAAAAGGCATCCAAATTGGAAAGGAAGAAGTAAAACTGTCACTACTTGTGGATGGCGTGATTCTATATAGAAAAAACCCTAAAAACTCACCAGAAAACTATTAACACTAATTAATGAATTCAGTAAAGTAGCAGGATACAAAATCAGTATATAAAAATCGGATGTGTTTCTATACATCAATAATGAACTATCAGAAAGAGAAATAAATAAAATAATCCCATGTACAATTTCAGCAAAAAGAATGAAATACCTAGGAATAAATTTAACCAAGGAGGTGAAAGACCTGTGGATTGAAAACTACAAGACATTAATGAAAGAAATTGAAGAAAACAAAAATAAATAGAAAGATAGTCCATGCTCGTGGATTGGAAGAATCAATATTGTTAAATGTCCATACTCCCTAAAGCAATCTCAAGATTCAGTGTAAACCCTATCAAAATTCCAATGACGTTTTTCAAAGAATAGAACAAATAATGCTAACATTTGTGTAGAACCACAAAAACATCTACATAGGCAATGCAATCTTGAGAAAAAAGAATAAAGCTGGAGGCATCACACTTCCTGCTTTCAAACTATATTACAAAGCTAGAGTAATTAAAACAGTATAGTATTGGGATAAAAACAGTCACATAGATCAGTGGAACAGAATGTAGAGCCAAGAAATAAATCCACGCAAACATGGTCAATTTACAACAAAGGAGACAAGAATATTCAATAGGGAAAGGACAGTCTCTTGATCAGGAAAACTGGACAGCCACACACAAAAGAATTAAACTCAACCACTATCTTATACCATATACAGTCCACTCAAAATGCGTTAAAGACTTGAATGTAAGACCTGACACCATACAACATAAACCATAAAACTCCTAGAAGAAAACATAGGCAGTAAACTTCTTGACATAAGTCTTGGCATTGATTTTTTGAAGCTGACACCAAAAGGAAAAGCAACAAAAGCAAAAACAAATAAATGGGACTACATCAGAGTAAAAAGCTTCTTCCCAGCAAAGGAAACCATCAACAAAATGAAAAGACAACCTACTGAATGAGAGAAAATATTTGCAAATCATATATCTGGTAAGGGACTAATATTCAAAAAATATAAAAAACTCATACAACTCAATAACAAAAAATCAAACAATCCAATTAAAAAATAGGCAGAAAATGTGAATAGACATGTTCCCAAAGAAGATATTCAGATGGCCCACAGGTACATGAAAAGATGCTAAACATCATTAATTATCAGGGAAATGCAAATTAAAACCACAATGAGGTGTCACTTCACACCTGGCAGAATGGTTATTATCAAAAAAGACAAGAAATAGCAAGTGTTGGCAAAGATGTGGAGAAAAGGGAACCCTTGTACACTGTTGGTGGGAATGTAAATTGATGCAGCCACTATGGAAAACAGTATGGAGATGCCTCAAAAACTTAAAAATAGAATTACCATATGATCCAGCAATTCCACTTCTGGGTATTTATCTAAAGAAAATGAAAACACTAACTCAAAAAATATATACACCCCCATGCTCATTGCAGCATCATTTATAATAGCTAAGATATAGAAACAACCTAAGTGTCCACTGATGGATGAATGAATAAAGACAATGTGGTATTATATATACACAATGGAATATTATTCAACCATAAAAAAGAATTAAATCTTGCCACTAGTGACTCCATGGATGGACCTCAAAGGCATTGTGCTTAAGTGAAATAAGTCAGAGAAAAACAAATACCATATGATCTTTCTTATATGTGAAATCTAAAAAAAAATACAAGCTCATAGATACAGAGAATAGATTGGTGGTTGCCAGAGGTGGGGAGTGGAGGGTGGGAGAATTAAAATGTAAAAAAAATAAAAAGCATAAGAATTACATTAATGACGTGAATGCAGTGCCAAATGTCATTCCCATCTCTACAGGAGGAACATGCTCCTGTGTGTCTGTCCTTTACTCTCCCAGTACATCTACTACACTACTTCATTTCTGACGCTAAATGGGTGGGTTTTCCACACGTCAGGCAATTCTTCAACACCAGCTGGGTGTCCTACAATTTAACTCAACTTTGATACTGTCTACCTGAAGATAGCGTCAGATCCCACAAGTTAAGGGCTCAGTCCTCTAAGACTGCCCCCTCCCCCCACTTCAGGGGCCAGTCGAAAGTCCAGGTGGTCATCTGTGCTTCTGACCAAGCAGCTATAAATCAGAGGTGCCCATGAACCCCTCCTTGGGTTTGATTAATTTGCTGGAGCAACTCATAGAACTCAGGAAAACAGTTTACTTACTAGATTACCAGTTTAGTATAAAAGGATATAACTCAGGAACAGCCAGATGGAAGGAATGCATAGGGTAAAGCATAAAGAAAGTGCAGAGAACTTCCATGCTCTCTCCAAGCAAGACGCTCTCCCAGCACCTCCACGTGTCCACCAACCCAGAAGCTCTCTGAACCCCCTCCTTTTGGGTTTTTATGGAAGCTCCACTACATAGGCATAAGTGATTCAACCTCCAGCCCCTTTCCCCTCCCTGCAGATCAAGAGGTGGGACTAAAAGTTCCAACCTTCTAATCAAATGATTGGTTCCCTTGGCAACCAGCTCCATCTTTAGGGGCATTCCAAAAGTCAGCTCATTAACATAAACTCAGGTGTGGTTGGAAGGGGCTTGTTATGAATAATAAGACACTCCTTTCACCTTTATGACTCGAGCTATTTCAGGAACTGATGACAGAAGACCAAATATTATAAGAAAAGATGCCCCCGTGGTTCTTATATAGGAAACTACAAGGGTTTTAGGATCTATCTGCCAGGAACAGTAGAGGAAGACCAAATATGTATTTTTTATTATAAATCACAATATCATACTGTCCCTTTCCTGGGACCTGATACTAGTCTGGTGACTTGTCTGTGGCTAACTACAAACCAGTGATCTACAGACAAGTGAACTAGAGACAGCTGTGACCTGTCAAGTCTCTTGACTTCTCATGACCACAGGTAACTCCAATGGGAAAGCAAGGGGGTTCAATTAAATGATCATTCAGTATCGTCTCTTAAAAACAGTGTAATTATAGATAGTGACCAGTAAGTGATCATAAGAATTCACATATCACAATTGGGAGGAGCTAAATGTTCTGAAAGTGTGAAGAATTTTTGACTCTTTTTCCACTTTATTTAAACTTGACTTACCTTTTAGAGCTTTATTTTCATAACTTTCTGATGTTCAAATGATCTGCTTCCCTAGGTGGTTGAGGGCTCCGAAGTCTGAGACCTGGCTACTTTCTAACCCAGTGATTTAATCTCTAAGAGTTGGCCTCCCCATCCAAAAATCTCTGCATTTACATGGTGGTTTAATTCCTAAAAAGTGGTGACTAATTAAATAATGCTTAAATTAAAATTTCTCGTAAGAAGAAAAGATAAAGCAAAAGATGTATTCCAACTGATTGGAAGGAATGTCAGCTATGCCTTCCTGCCTTGGTGTACTGCATGAACATGAACAGTTAGTCAACAGTCTAAGAGAAAATATGTAAGAGTTGGATTTATAAAATAATTTTTTTTAATTTATAAAATAAAAATTAAAAAGTCACTAACAATGCCCTGTGGAGTCCCATGAGAAATCAGCCTTGCTCCGTTATTCTGAAACTTCCTTATAGGAGTCCTTGCATACAAAGTTATGCCACATACTTTGATGTTATGGACCAAGATGTTCTTTAATTTGGGGGGGCCTTGTGCTGTGCTGTTCGCAACAGTCACCTAGAGAGGAGCTGAGCAAATATCCAGCAGGTGTCTTTTTCCACTTGAACTTCCATTTGGCTCCTTTATTCTTTGGCTAAATGTTCACTTCTTTATCTGTGGGATCCTGAGTTATTTTAAAGATTTTATTTTTTTTTCTTTTTCTCCCCAAAGCCCCCCGTACATAGTTGTATATTCTTAGTTGTGGGTCCTTCTAGTTGTGGCATGTGGGACGCTGCCTCAGCGTGGCTTAATGAGTGGTACCATGTCCGTGCCCAGGATTCGAACCAATGAAACACTGGGCTGCCTGCAGCGGAGCGAGAGAACTTAACCACTTGGCCACAGGGCCAGCCCCCGGATCCTGAGTTATTAAATGACATTTCCTACTAATGGTTTCATCTAAAATTAAAAAATGAATAGTCCCTGAAGAAGCACGTGAATTCACAGAGCTTACTCTCAGAATATCAGAATACCCTTGGTGACAACAGATGGTGGCAGCTGTCTGAGAAAGGCCTGGCAGGAAGCTGAGAGAAGTCCTGCTCCTAGTTCCTCTGGCTTCTGGCAGCGCTTCTGAATGACCAATGAGAAAATTAGGACGTTTCTGCAAATATTATTAAAGGTACTAACCTGAAATTACTGCTTATCTATTTTTAAAGGGTGAACATTTCTTCATGACTTCTCCTCCACCAAAAACTCACATGCATGGGAAGTCAGAGATAATCCTTACCTCAGAAGGCTGGGTTGTGAGGATTAATTGAGGCAGTGTATGTAACCTGCTTAGCCTAATGCCTAGAACTTAATCATCATTTGATAAAAAGCTCTAATTATGATGGTGAAGATAATAAGGCCAATAATTCTAATATTTACCTAATTTTTTAAAAGTTGGTTCAAATTAGTAAATCTTCAGAAAGCTGAGTTTTATCAGACATGTTCAATTTTCTAAATCACAAATCTAACCTAAACCGTTATCTGCTGTGACCCCTGCCAATGTGTAATCATCACCAACGGCATGTTTTCAAACTCCTTAGCACAACCCAGAGGCCTTCAGGACTCAGCTACTGTGAACCCCTGCAGCCTTGTAACCGAGCAAGGGCTCATTCTGCTTGTTGCAACCCTAAAACCAATCAATTGCAAATGAGTCAGTAGTTGAGAAAGGGATTTATTCGATTAGCCAGAAAAATCAGAAGATGGCAGACTCATGTTCCAAAGACCCTCTTAAGCAAGCACATAATCTTGAGGCAGTTATATGGGGACTGGTGGGCTATGACGGAGGGGCTCAGGAACGTTGACCATCTGGCACTGGTGACTGGAGCCACCACACCAGATCTTTCAGTTGTCATTCATGATGGATGCCAGCATATATTTTCTTCTCTGAGGAGGTTACCATGTTCTAAGAAACGCAAAAGAACAAAGTTCTCATCGGTCACTATGGGGAGTTACATATGTCAGCCAGGATTATTTCCCAGAGGGTAGCTATTTATCTCCTGAGCCACATGCAAGGCAAAACATATACAACTTGGCTGAGTTAGTCAGAGGTTATTCTAGGATGCAACATGGCTTCCCTCATGTCAACCTTGCTTCAGGCCAGTATCAGCCTTCTGCCTCCCCCCAGCCACCTGGCGTCTACTGCCCCAGATACATCCAAATATTTACAGTTGTCCCATACCCACTACTCATGCCTGCCACTTGGCCCTTACGCATGGTGCTCCCTTCCCCCTTCTCCCTCTGCCTGATAAACACCTATCCTCATTTTTCGGGATCAATCACGGGGTCCATTGAGGGCTCTCCTTCCCTGACTCTCCAACAGATAGCTCAGCCTCTCCCTCATGGGCATCCCTACTGTATCTTACAGAAACGTCTCCCACATCCCTTATAGCTGGATAGCTAAATAATTTATTTCCCAAATTAGGACACTTTTAGCTAATCATATTTTCAAATGTTCTGTGGCCAAGTCCTTGAGCTTTTGATATAAGCATAATTCTTTGCACATAAATCTATCAGCAGTCATTTAATCGAATCTCACATGGTTAATTTTATGTGTCAACTTGACTGGGCCACAAGGTGCCCAGACATTTAGTCGAACATTACTCTGGGTTTGTCTGTGAGGGTGTTTGTGGATGAGATTGACGTTTGAATTGGTAGACTGAATTAAGCAAATTGCCCTCCCTAATATGGGTGAGCCTCACCCAATCAATTGAAGGACTGAATAGAACTAAAAGGCTGACCCTCCCAAGAGTAAGAGGGAATTCTTCCTGCCTGACTGCCTTCCAACTGGGACATCAGTGTTTTTCCTGCCTTCAGGCTCAAACTGAAACATCATCTCTTCTTGGGTCTCAAGGCTGCTGGCTTTCAGACTAGAACTACACCTCAGCTCTCCTGGTTCTCAGGCCTTCACATTCAGACTGGAACGACACCGTCAGTATTCCTGGGTCCCCAGCTTGATGACTACAGATCTTTGACTTCTCAGCCTCCGGAATTGTGTGAGCCAACACTTCATAATGAATCTCTTTATAGATTTACATCCTATTGGTTCTGTTCCTGTGGAGAACCCTGACTGATATACACAACCAAAGGAAATCTAATTTTGTTAATTTCAGCCATGAAGTATCACAAAGCTTCGCATAAAAATAATTCTTCTAAAAAGTTAATATTGTGGAGATGCAATTGGATAAAGGAAATCACTTGCAATGAAGGTAAATTATATGTGAACACATCTTGCATATTATTAGTGTATTCCGTGGCCATGTGTTGGACACTGGATTTTTATTTTTCTTCATTTTAATTTTTAAAAGAAAATTCTTCCACGATAAATTCACCAAATAACAACTGAAAGCTTTGTGGAGAAGTTAAGGGAGAAACAGGGTAAGAAAAGGAAGAAGCAGAGGTGGTAAGAAGTCAGTATGATTCTTGCTTTCAAAACTCATTTCCCACCTCTCCCCTGTCAGGAGTTAGTACCCTCTCCTGGGCTGGGGCTGCACGAGGCTACCAGAGTGACCGTTTCACTGTAGTGACCAGGCAATTCAATCCAAAAACTGGTTTGCCTGATTTTTTTAAAACTCTGGAATGGCCATTTAAACATTTTTTGGCTTTATTGAATTAAATACTCATTTGAGTATAAAATTGTGTGTGTATGTAGGGGGAAAGGTTGGCAGAAGCTTAAGAGGAGACTGTTCCGATGTCTATAGTGAGCTGCCCCCTGGGGATGGGGCGATTCTTATTCAGAATCCGGATCATGTATGGGGCGCTGTGGAGGCTTAACCACAATCGAGAAGCCATTTTAGAAGACTTTTTAATCCTCCAGTCCAAAAATGCATTGTTTTCTCCCAGTTGCACCCTGTATTTACTAAGAACCTACTAGGTACTTGCTGTTATACAAGGTGGTTTTAATTCTTTGAAGGTCTTAAAATTTATTCTCATAAATCAATCAGATGGTTTCTTTTTTCAGACTCAGTCTATATTGCATTTCTAATCTCAGTATCCAGGAATAATTGGCTTTAAAAACTCTTTGTGTGCAGTCAGCATTATTTCATCACATGAGCCAAGCTGTGATGTTTTTCTAATTTTCAAAAAATACATAATAGGGGCCAGCCCCATGGCCAAGTGGTTAAGTTCCCGTGCTCCGGCAGCCCAGGGTTTCGCTGGTTCGGATCCTGGGCACGGACATGGCACCCCTCATCAGGCCACGCTGAGGCGGCGTCCCACATGCCACAACTAGAAGGACCCACAACTAAAATATACAACCAGGTACTGGGGGGATTTGGGAAGAAAAAAGCAGGAAAAAAAAAAGATTGGTAACAGTTGTTAGCTCAGGTGCCAATCTTTCAAAAAAAAAAATATTTTCAGTTTTTATTTCGCATAAATACACAATATTTAAAGATTAAAAATTAGTAGACTTTTCTTATTTGGTCTAAATTCATACCCTTTGTTCTTTGGGGGGAAAATGTGTTTAAAGTCTGTTGCTCATAGAGGATTTTTTTTAAATGTCTTGTTTCCTAGAGTCCATTGATATTTCATGAAATTTGTTCATTTTAGTCACCATTTGGTACTAAACTATAAACATATATAACTTTTAGAAACTGTTAAATAAAACTTATATTCCATTGTTATTAGTTAGGATAATAGTGTTTCTAAAAATCCCTACAATGCTAAAAAATAACAAACCAAGGTGCTGAATCCAGATAATTTCATTAAACTGTATTAAAAAGAAATAAAAGGGTAATGTGCTTTCTTTAATGTTGTATAAAACAAAAATTCATCTGAGGAAGTAAATGTTCATATGAAGTACATTTAAAAGAGAAAATGGCAAATGATCCAATTTGAGTCTTTGTTATTTAATTTGCTTTGGTGGGAGGTGATTTGTTTGTTTCAGTCTTTATGACCACTTGCTCAGCACCCAGAGACTGCTTGACAAATCAATGTGAAACACCTGATCCCCTCTGAGCCGACCTCAGTCGTTTAGACTGTAAACTCCAAAAAGGAGGGATTATGTCTCATTCTTCTTGCATCTTCCTTACGACTTGGATGGTGGATTGCATATAAGAGACGCCCAACATAGGATTCTGCACCAGTTCAAAGTCTAGCTTCCTTCTGTTCTTTTAGTAGCTTAGACCACCTGGTAAACACATGTTGAGGTGCTTACCAATGATATGTGGGAAAAAAAACAGAGAAGAGGGAAAAAAGAGATAGGAAGCGGGCAGATCACTAATGTGTTGTGAGCGTACTCCTTGCTCTCAGCTCTGTCTGGGTTCTCTCCCTGGGCTGGGTCAGCTGCTCGGCCACCCAGCAGAATGTAAGACCCCCCCCAGAAAGGTTATCATTCTTTTACTGGAAAGATGCACACACACCCACGGAGCCTGGGTAGCTATGAAGCAGTGATATGGGACAATATGTGCCTCTAATAGTGGAATCAGTGGCCTTGTGTAGACAATAAAGCCAGCAGTAACAAGCCTCCCCTGACACAGCCATAGACTCTGAAGGAGCTGGAGAAGAATTCTTCCCCTCTGCGTATCTAATCCGTGAAGGGGAGAACCCATGAGCAGGAGCATGGTTTCTCCTTCCGTCCTCGGGTTGTTTCCTTGGTGTCTTATGCTAAGAGAAGAATTCAGCAGATAAAAATTTATTATTTACACTTACTTATACAACATTTTCCCTCTAGTTAGAAGAAAACTGCTGCTCACATCCAGAAATATCTAATTCCATGCATACTTTATACAGTTTATAGAATTTGCTTCCCACCAAAGCAAACTCCTGAATACATGAAATATGAAATCTTGCAAATGTAATGGGTTCCTAATAATTTTAAAATAGCGTATATTATTTTAATGCTTTATACAGTGGGAAGGTTATTGAGGAATAAATTGGCATAATTTCTATTTTCTTTTGGAAAAAACTCATAAAAATGAAGTATTCTACATTTACTTTATATTATTATTTTGGCAGTTTTGTTTTTATGATAAAGTTCTGAATCTGTTATATTGTCTGAATTCTAAAAAGTCAATTGATTACAAAAAAATGTATTTAAAACTACTTTGCCATTTTTTTCTCTGGATAATTCTGAGGTTTTTTTATGCTTACTATTTAAAGGACTTAATTTATTTTTCATGGCCCATCACCAACATCCAAGATAGTATCCAATTTCTGCCTTGAGTGACTTCCAAACCAAATGAAATAAAAATACCTTGGGCAGTCTTTGCTTATATACGGTGGCAAAGTTCACTTTAAGTTACAGGGATCACTGCACTGGGGAGGCTTCCAAGCCCCTGCTGTGTCTGCCCCGTGCAGAAGGCTTCTACTTCATTCACATTAGTTCAAACAAGTTTTTGAGCACCTCCACTGAGCAAAACATGGTGCCGAAAATCCAAAAGTGGTTCAGGCTCAGTCCCCCATTTGATGGTCCTTGTTGGAATAGGTTCTTGAACTGTGATGTCAGTGTGTCTCTAAAAGAAAAAAGTTTGTGTTTATCAGTGGCTTTCAAAATAGGGTTGAGTTCACTTACAAGCCATGAGTTGTGTCGTTAGTGTGCCTGACTATCCATTGTCAAGATTTCTTTCTGATGCCTGTCAATTGCAAACAATTTAAGTAGTTCAATCAGTGAAGTACTTCAAAGGACATTCTGAATCACAGTCTCCTCCTTTTGGGTTGTGAGAAAATGTCAGTGGTAGAGAGACTAGATGGGAGACGCAGTTGTCCATGTCTGGTTGGGACCATCTCTGAGAGTGACACTCCTAGCAGGGCCAGAGGGCTCTTTCCTCCTTTCCCTTACACATCCAGTGCTATCTAATACCCAAACATACACTTGGCACATGGTAAACCTTCAGCAAATATTCTCATCAGTAAATGGATAAATGGGTGGATTTTGTGGGCCTATTTGGGCTAAAATATGTAGGAAGCCACTGTTTGGCTTGAACATCTAGACATCATTCTACTCATATTTTTCAATTATTCCATTTTTGCAAAGCCTTATTTGCATTTGGGTCCAATTACTTGAGGAGACATCTCCTTACTCCCTGCCCTCTTTCAATTAAAAAGCATGTTCTTTTTAGATTATTTCAAAATGTCCTCCTCCAGCAAGCCCCAAAGGCTGCTGGCTTAGCTGACTCAATGTGACTCAACATTATTGGAATATAAGAACAGACGTAGCTTTTAGAATTCAGGTGAAATGGAATTGAGAGCAGATCCAATCAGCCTAGAGATACTAAACCTCAGAGGACCATTTGAACATGAGAGTTTTAGTGCTAACAGTTAGCTCCACCTGGGAGAGGTTATAAGAATTATAGGCAAGTGTCCAAGATACCATCTTTCCTAAAATTGTTGGCAAAATTCTCCCAAAACAATCCAAGACAAAAAGTCTGGTCTTGGGTGACTAGCAATTTTTGTCAATAAATTCAGTCTTTTCCACCCTCCCCACATTCGCATGAACCCAAAAGGCAACAGTTGGCATGTCATGGATCAGTTACTCTATGCCTGTGCTTGCTTGTCTCCTGGGTGGACTCATTCACTTTTAATCTAGTGCATTGAGTAGTCACTTAAGGTAAATCTAGTGATTCTGTTTGCATAATATAAAAGATGTCTTGATCCTAGACCAATGCCAAAAACCTGGACAAGGTGATTCTTTAGTACAACAGGAAAATGTCTTTCATCAGTAGACTATTTACTCACTCCAAACCAGGGAAGAAAGAGAAAATTAACTTAATAAATTATAATTAAGAAAAATGCATTTTCTTTAAAAACATTCTTTTAATTGGTTACATATTCCATGAAAAAGAATTTTTTAATCCAAATGATCAAGAAAATTCCCAGCTTCCTACTTTTCATGTATAGATGCATATGTCCCCTGTCATACTAATATTAGGCCCAAATTCAGAAGAGGGGGAGGAGAACTCATAGCTGACAACATTCAGAAACTAGAGAAACTAGTTATAGCCAAGTTTATTTTTTCCCTGTGGACATGCCTAGGTAAGGTGGCTATATCAAGTTTGTAAATCAAATAGAATATTGGCATATTTTACTTCAAATGAAGTAAATGAACATATTTCAGAATTATAACATTTTACATTCTAAATCTATTGTAGTCTTCAAATTGCTATTCGGTTTTACAATTCACTGCATTTTTGCAGTTTGGGATATTCATTTCATTACTTTGTCAAATATTACATGGCTGAATGCTAAAATTTCATTATTAGATCATTTATTTCAGGTACTTGAGAAAGAGGCTGAGTTAAGCATTGGACTCTTTCTTTAAGTTTGTGTCAAATATTTATCAGGCCTGACATTATTTTTTCCACTCTCCCTAAGTGAATATCTTGTACCAAACCCAGCATTAGCTTCTGATTGGAATCTTGGTCTCCCCTAACACCAACACTGTGTTGGCTCCAAAACTCTGTATGAAGTTCCAGTCCTCATTTTCCAATTTGACTATGTCTCCTCAACTGGAAGACCATGGAAAAATGTTGTGGGCGGTAATGAAAGGACTTGGAGGTTTTCACTCTCTGTAGACTGAACAATTTTTTGTTGGGAATTGTTCACTTGGATTCCCTTCCTAGGATGGAATGTAACATATTCCAGCTGACGCTATTTCAAGTCAAGGAAATATATCATGATTAACTTGACAAATGACTCCAGACCCAGCTTCGCTGCTTGGGAATTTTCCCTTTGAGTGCATTGCTTGGGACAAGTTTATGTACCAAAAAAAAAAAGCAAAACCTTGTTTCATGACCACAAGTATAAGCCCTCTGAAGTTTCACAAGATTTTCCTCCTCCTCCCCCCCCCGGCCCGCCCCTCCTCCTGCTTCTCCTTCTTCTTTTCCTTTTCCTCTTCTTCCTTCTTCTTCCTCTTCTTTTTTTAACCTGTCTCCCTCCTGCTTTTTTTTCCTTTTCACTTCAGATTGGCCATTTTATCCATAAATATTCTTTAAAGCAAGGAGAAGTGGGCCTGGCTTTAAGCCAGCACCAAGTCTCTCCTATCGCTAATGTTCCTCTCTCTTCAAAGGAAGGCTTAAGGAAAAGAAAATGACATTCCTTTCACACCTGGGAAGACAGACCACTTGCCCCGTGCACAAAAAAGTAACGTTGGGACATTGCGGGTACTGTCTATGCATGTCCACACAAAAACACAAAAATTGTGGTAAAATAAACATAACATTTGCCATTTTCACTGTTTTTTAGTGCACACTTCAGTGGTAGTAAGTACATTCACATTGTTGTGCAACCATCACCACCATCCATTTCCAGAACTTTTCACCTCCCCAAACTGAAACTCTGTACCCGTTAAACACAACTCCCCGTTCCTCTCTCCTTGTAGCCTCTGGGAACCACCGTTCTACTTTCTGTTTCTATGAATTTGACTATTTTAGGTACCTCATATAAATGGAATCATACAATATTTGTCCTTTGTGTCTGGCATATTTCACTTAGCGTAATGTTTTCAAGGTTCATCCATGTTGTAGCATGTATCTGAATTCTATTTCTTTTTAAGACCAAACAATAAATATCCATTGTATATATATACATTTTGTTAAGCCATTCCTCTGTTGATAGACACTTGGATAGTTTCGCTCTTTTGACTGTTGTGAATTCTGCTGCTGTCAACGTGGGTCTGCAAGTATCTGTTTGAGTCCCTGTTTTCAGTTCTTTCAGGTATACACCTGAGTGGAATTGCTGGATCATATGGTAATTCTATGTTTAAATTTTTGAGACACCACCAAACTGCTTTCCACAGCAGCTGCCCCATTTTACATTCCTACCAACAATGCACGAGGTTTCTCCACATCTCATCAACACTTATTATTTTCCTTTGTTTGTTTGTTTGTTTGTTTGTTTTGGTGAGGAACATTGGCCCCAAGCTAACGTTTGTTGCCAATCTTCCTCTTTATCCTTGAGGAAGATTGGCACTGAGCTAACGTCTGTGCCAGTCTTCCTCTATTTTGTATGTGGGATGCCTCCTTGATGAGCAGTGCATAGCTCTGCACCCAGGATCCAAACCCATGAACCCTGGGCCACTGAAGCAGAGCATGTGAACTTAACCACTGTGCCACCAGGCTGCCCCCCCCCCCACATTTCTTTGATAAGAATCATTATAAGATGTCTATTCTCTCCTGTATATTTTTAACATTTTGAAAATGATATTTTGACAAAAGAAAGATACTAGTCTGGTGGTGTTTCTTTATAACCACATTTTTTGGTTAATTTGGTGACTATTTTGTTCTTCAAGAAAGTACAATTAATTGTTTCCAACTGAATCCATCAGCCAAACTTTATGAAAAGTCTGAACTAAATAAACACTTTCTGGTCCTGTTTTATGTGTAGCCATGACCTACAACTCTGTCTGTTCATTAAAGGTCATTTTACTCCTTGTGATTAGCAAGTAATGACAAAAACTGAATTGGGACATCTTTAGATATTTTCCATAAACTATCTAGACGGTTCAGATGAAAGTGATTTTTATTTAATTATCTAGGTCATTGCAATTTTCTACTTTACTTTAGATGTGTGTCTAGATCCAGTCCAAGTGAAAATAGTTTGAGATTCTTAAAAAATCACTTGGAAGCTCCATTCCCCAACAACCCTACCCCCACCCCCTCCCAACTGAAAAAGAAGATTCTAAAAAGTACTTAGTTCATTTGACCACAAGCTCTTTCAACAATTTTAAAATCTGGTCATAAATGTTGCTTGAGTCAGCATTTTTCCCCCCTCTGCCCATTTAATTCTGGCTCAGCTGTCTGTTAGACCACCAGCTCGGTTCTTTTGTTTGTTTTGATTTTTTTTTAACTGCTGGCTAAATGCCAACTTCATGCTTCTCATTATTCTGTAATATGCCCTGCCCACTCAACTCCTCCTCCCAGTCTTCTGGAATTCTCAGTGTTCATTGTCATTGGTCTTTCCTGAGGTTTATGAGTCATAAAAGCTCCGTTAGCATGAACACAGAATCACAATATTAGAACTTAGGGAGCACAGAGGAAATTGAGGCCTATATGGTTTATTGAGTTAATTGAGGCTTGTTCAGAGCTAGTGAGAGACAAATCTAGGAGGAGCATTCATGTCTACTGATTCTCAATCCAGGTGCCTTCCCTCCAAGGTGTCTCTGTTCATTGGCAGGAGACCGTTCTGATTACTGAGACCAGACAGAGCCATTAAGAGACAATGTTCTAGAAATGCAAGTTTGTGGTAACTCTCAGGATCCAGGGAGGGTCTTCACCCCCATCGCTTACCCCAGGGCTCATTCATGTGCCTTCCTCAGGGCAGAGTGTAGACTCAAGACAAAGGGCAAGTTCAGCCTCGCCAAGAATTCAGACACCCTGACAGAAAAAGTTTATTCAATATGCTGTCTTATTTTCTTCATATTGCGTCTTACTAGCAGCAATTATTGTATATCCTTGTTTGTTTACTAATTTACTGCCCATGTCAGAGACTGGAGAGTAGGGACCTTGTTCATGAAGGTGAGGGATGCCATATCTGAAACAGTGTGGTCGAATGAAAAATCATGCAGAGGATACGTACAGACGCCAGGGCAACAGGTTACTAGATCATTAATAACAACTTTATTGAGGAGATAAGGCCACAGAATTGACAGATTGAGTCATTGACTAGGCCTTTGCTGTCTAACCTGATAACCACTAGCGTCAGATGGTTAGTAAGCCCTTGAAATGTGGCTAATCTGAATTGAGATGGGCTGTCCGTGTAAAATACACATTACATTCTGAAGACTTAGTATAAAAAAATGTAAAATATTTTATGAATACTTTTATTTTGGCTATATATTAAAATAATATTTTAGATATATTGGGTATGTATTTTAGATAAATATATAATATATTGATATATTTAGATATTAAATAAAATGTAATATTAAAATTAATCTCACCTGTTTCTTTTCAATATTTTTCATATGGCTACTAAATCATTTAAAATTACGTATGTGATTACATTTATATTTCTACAGGACAAGTGCAGGTCTAAAGAATTGGTCATTACTGATCTGATTTTTCTTTCACTGACTGGATTAATTTTTATACTCTTAAATTCCCCTCTGACAGTGTCAGGATGGCTGGCCTCCCCGGATACACCCCAGGCCCCTAGTGGTCTGATTAGGCGCACATTCAACTCCTGAGTTGAGATCATCTCAGTCAGTAGTGGCCATTAGGAGGGCAATTAGGGATCTTGAGACCCCCATGCCCATTCCTATTTAGGCATTTCAGAGGGCGTTTCATTCACAGCCTGGCAAAGGCCTGTCCTGAGAGTGACCACATGCCCTGCCAGGTAACTCTAGAATCCAGGGCAACCCATGGTCCCCCTGGATTTAGAGACATGGACAGACCCTTTACTAATGAAATGCTGTCACTCAGGAAACACTCTCCTTCAGGGAGACAGAGAACAAGATGTAGGGTGGCGGGGGGGTGGGGGTTGAGGTCAGGGGTAGTGGGAGAAGAGTGACAATGGGACACAAATACAGAATGAGCAAAACCTAGGAATCCAACTGTCCAGGTAGTGTCAGTATACCTTTCACGCACTCCTTAGCTACTACAAGACTGATGACGTTTTTAGCATGCACATATGCCTAAAATACTACAACCAGCAAAGTCTTATAGATAAAACCAGAGTTAAAAGTAGAGTAATAGGAGACTATTGAGTTACAGGCTTCCAGGCGACCTCACAGTCCTGAGCGAGCCTTCCTAGCCCACATCTGGGAGCACAGACACCTCACCAGGAAGTGGGTGGGAGACTGTCTGCAGGCAAGTCCCCAAGGACCAATTATTCTTTTAGTGAGGAAGGATGGTTACCCAATGTTTTGACTCTCTGTGGAAAACAGAGACAAACTCAAGACAAAAGCCAAAAGAAAATAATTTTTTTTCTTTTCATAGCAAAAAGAAACACAAGGCATTGGCTCCACTCCCCAGTCTTCTGAAATGTGAGAAAACCCTCCTTTTTCTTTGCTGTGTCATCATCAGCATTATCAGCATCCTAACATAGCATCATTTTTTGGGGGTGTCTTTCTGCCTTAAGAATTTGCTGCATTTTTCTACAAGTTCTGAATGCTTCTTCACTCCTCAGTACTTGCACAGGCCGTGGGCTTGGCTTCGTGGAGGGCCCTCTCCACCCTGGTACCCTCTCCCTGTAGGAGACTTTTCTAAGCAACATGGGTAATAGCAGAGTGCAGGCTCTCTTGGCCTTCAGCACAGTTAGTCTCTAGTTTTGGTAAAAAGGAGACAAATGCATTGGCTTCTAACTCTCCTCTTTGCCTCCCTGGCCTCTGATGTAGAGATAGAGAAAAGGGCCTTCCAAGCCCCTTTCACAGCTCCTCTGCTGTTCAGGGTCAAGTGTTGCCAGGAAAGCAAGCCAGACCAAATCTAAGCTGAGACCCCTGGGAGGTGGGGACCTGACCCCTGCCCTACCCCTCACCTCCACCCTGAGGAGGCACAAGAAAGTTATCCTCAAGGACACGAAACAACAACCCTTTCTTTCCATTCTCTCTGGAGCAGTACAACCTCTCCTACTCTTTCTACTTTTTCCTAAACCCTTACAATTATTTTCTCTAATTCCTTCCCAATTTTGTACATATTCTTAGCTGTTCATGCCTATTGCCTTGCCCATGCTGGAAATACAGTGTTGCCACTTGCAACCTCTATGATTTTCAATAAGAGAAGTTTGCAAATGAGTGGACATTATTATATAACAAAAAGTTTGGTTTTTTTAATATAATAGAGCATCTCAAAACTGTTAGTTATGGCAATATTTATATGTCTATGCACATGTGTATATCCACGTGCATGTTCTAGGTGATGGCAGACAACCAAATGAAATGCCACCGCTGGAAAAGCTAACTTCCCAGGAGAAAGCTAGGAGCGCGGTACGATTCTTTGGGGACCAAATCTGACCTTCAGATTCACTGAGACCAAATGAGCTCACATCATTATCAACAACTGAGCGTAAAAATATTCTTGGGATGCGTCCTCTTCACTCACATGAGTTTCATTGCCGTACAGCTTTTGCTTCAGTGTTTGTGGTGAGTCGAAGTTGTGAGGGTTTCACGAGGATACTCTACTTCAGATTCAACTTCCCTCTACTTAGAATCACAGAATCCTGGGGCTGAAATGACTTCAAGTCACTTCGTTTAATGCCCGGTGTTTGAGTCCTTCTGCACTATTCTTCCATTATGCTTGCACAGTCAAGGCTTGATTGGCTCAAATGACAGAGAATTCAACATCTCCCAAACTGCCTAGTCCTTAAAAAACTGCTTTTTTAAGAGCTTTACCAGAAAGTGTTCCCTCTTCATCCCCCTTTTTTCAGCCTAAAGCTGTTTTTGTGGTCTCCACCCTTTATCCCTGGTTTCCGCCTCCCCGGCCCCTGAGAAAACCTTCGTCTTAACAACCTTCAGAGTATTTGAGGACGGCTATTGTGTCCTCCCAAGTCTTCTGCTGTCCACTCGTGTCCTGTTTCTTGACTGTTCCCAGTGTAGCATGGTTTTGCGTCCCCTCACCAACCTGGTTGAATGTTGTCTCCTCTGAATGTATCGCATTTTTTGGTTTATATGTCTCCTGAAGTGTGGTGTCCACAATCAGGCACAGTGCACTGGGTGTGGTGATTTTCCATTAATAATTTGGCTTTTCTTCACTTATGACAGATTGCTTTTCTCCATGTGGGCCCTTGACATTCACTCCACTTCTCCTTTGAAGGTTTACGTTCGTCACTGGCTGTGAAAACTTCCAAGTTCACTTTCAGGGAACAGTTTAATGATGGGTCTGAGTAAGGCCATATGGATCGTTGCTCCTTTGCCAAGAGCAGTGGTTCCCAACTGGTGGCCCACACACTACAGGTAGCCAGTGGTCAGGAGACTGCCCACTAAAAGATTACCAGCCGTGACTCTGCCTTAATTCTGGAACCTTGCTGTGATTGACATCTGAAAACAACATCAGCCTCTCATTAGGTAAGTGTTATTTATTCCCTTCTGGAAGGCCTACTACAGGTATATGTTCCGTGACAAGTGTAATGTGTTTATGAGCGTGTGCATAATAAATTATTAGAAATAGCTGTATTTTTAATACTCCCTTAATATATAAAGTTTGACACCCGTCAGCCATGGGCTCTGTTAAAAATATTTAGGAGTTTGCTTACACGGTAGCCTGCCAAAGCCTTCGGTGATGATCTAGTGGCCTCACTACGGAACTGCTGAGGACCTAGGATTGTAGGAGGCCCCAGAGGATGCTGGGAGCCTGGGGACATGTAAGGTGGCACTTCATTCATTTATGGAGAGGCAGGTGTGAGACTTACTCATGTTTCTTACAACAAGATCAAGGAGCCAAGACTATTACATAAGAATAATAGGAAACCACTACAGGTCATTTCAATCTCTAGTCTCAGGGTTAAAGACATGGATGTTTAATACTTACTTTATCAACAGGCTCCCCCTGTTCAAACCATTTGCTTGTTAGTACCCTGGGTTTCCTTGAGGACATGTCTCTTACATTAGTTTCCTCACTTTGAGAGCTAAAATGGTAACTGGTCACCCATGTACAACAGGTGTCTCTTCTATCAATCTGCCCCCACATCAAAACCCTCCCTTATCTTAGCCAAGAAGGATCCCCTGAGGTCCATTAGACTTGACCCCTGACACCTTTGGGGTGCCTAATCCCTAAATGCGTGAGAGAATCCAGCACTGAACACATTTGGATGAGATTCTCTTGAATGATAAAGTCTATAAAAGTGCCACTTAAGGTAACAGATTTATTAATGATGCTATACATCGATCCTTACACATACAGAGTTACCTAGAAAGTTTGCCTTGGTACTCGTTAGTAAAGGAAACTAAATTGAATAAATACAAATATGTTTTCCTGCCATGTGGAAAAAATTCAAGTATTCAGTACTTCATGCCCAGACCATTGCAATAAACTTCTAGCAGTCTCTTCGCCTTGCCTCTAATTGCCTGCACTCTGGCCCATCCTATGCTGTGTTGCCAGTTAGCATCGTTACTGTCCCTCCTCATTACTGTAAGAAAGTTTCTTAGGCATTCCAGGCCCTCTGGAGACCAGTCCAACCTCCCACAGCCTTCCTAAATAAACTTTCCCTTCAACCAAACTGGTCTTTGGAGTTCTGCAAATGCATCCTCACATTCCTGTCTCCACACGTGCGTGTCTAAGTAGACGCTCTCTCCTCTTTCCTGGTCCAGGTTCCCCCCTCCCTTCAAAGTCCAGCTTCTTTCCCAGACTGCTGAGCCTCCGGTTCACTTCTCACTCCTAAGGAGAATGCTGTGATATTTAGCGTTTCTGGTACTTGTGTAGCACTTGGCATGCACTGCCTCATATCTTTGGGGAGACAATTCTCCACAGGTCTTTCTTATTGCTGAACATCTCGCAAGCAGAGATTCTGACTACCTTTGTTCTGGACTATCTTTGTAAGGATGTTTATACAGTGAATAGCCTTGAAATCTAGACAGAGATAGTGTTTCCCCTCTGGAGAAAAGGGCAGGCATGCTTACGACCCATTATAAAAGACTTGGGTTCCTTAAACTCAGAGTTCCTTTTCTGTAATGCAACCTACTGCATGTGCAGTTGTCATGTGGCCATCTGCATCACCCTGTGGGAATTGGGACCTGGGGAACTGGCACAGGAAATATTGATGCTCTGACTGTTGCTATAATCAAATCCTTTAACTCTGACCCAGGAGTCTTGTGTCTCCTACCCGCATCCATGACACTGTGTTGGGCTAGCTTGTTCCTTATGAGTAGGGTAAAATCTCAGACCTTTCACAGTTCTTGACAGTATCTTTCTATGGGAATCTTATCTCCCCTAAATGAGAAAGTCAAGATTAGACACAGGAATCCTGTATTATATTTCCTAACGCCTCTGATAGTTTCCCCTGTACATTCTGAGTACACAATAGGTTTTATTGATGATGATATAAATGATATTGTTAATAAGGTAAAATAATTATAGTAACACACTCTCTACTTTGACTCAGTTCCAACCCATATTTGTTTTTTCTGCTCTGTATGGCCCTGACTTCCAAGCAGTAGGGTCTTTTTTCAAAATGCATATATGCAAGAGAGGGTAGGGAAGGAGAGGTGGGAGCATAGGAAACAAGATGAAGGGAATAGGTTTGAGAACCAAGCTGTAGCAGAAACTCCTAATTGCCTATAAATATTAATTGTCCCTTTTTTCCTTTGTAAAAATAATACTAGTTTTGTTCAGCTGAGAACATTATGGTTAGCTAAAATTATACGTTTCTCAGCCTGCCTTGGAACTACATGTGACCATATCACTGGGTTCTAGCCAATGAGATATAAGCGGAAGTGAAAGGGAGAGCATTCACTTCTTCTTGTCCCCTTTTCCTTCCAAATGCCTGGATTGCAGATATAATTGTTGGAGCTCTAGCAGCCATGTTGAACCATGAGGTAAATTAGGGAATATAATCCATGAATGGTGGAGCAACAACATAGGAGGAGCAAAAGCCTCCAACACCATGAGGCCACCATAGCATCCTTGAACAGACTACCCCCGATCTCTTTTTATTTCTAGAATGGCCCTGAGATGACATCCATTGCTAATCTTTTTTTTTTCTTCTCCTGAAAGCCCCCCAGTACGTAGTTGTATATTCTAGTTGTAGGTCCCTGTAGTTCTGCTTTGTGGGACTCTGCCTCAGCACGCTTCATGAGTGGTGCTGGGTCCACGCCCAGGATCCGAACGCGTGAAACCCTGGGTCGCCAAAGCAGAGCGCACGAACTTAACCACTCGGCCAGAGGGCCGGCCCCTCTCCTGATCTCTTAATGTGAGAGAAAAATTAACTATTTTCTTTAAACCACTGTTATTTTGGGCTTTCTGTCACATAAGTGAACTTAATCCTAACTAAAACACAAACCCAATTTTCATTGAGTGTGGAGTATATTATAAATCACGTTTGCTGAGAAAAATGCCATCCTATGTCTTTTTGACACTCAAAACTTTGAAAAGTAAGGGCTATGATCAAACCACATATATGTGACCATGTAGTCCAAAAGAAACCCATTTTAAATAATTGAATTCAATTCTGTTTTATGAAGAATTTAGTCTAACTCATGTGTGTGTAGTGTGTCTTAGGACCATTTGCATCAACATAATTAAGAATGGCTTGCTTCAAATATTTTCTGACAAATTGAATGTAAAGATTATATCACCTTAAAAGTATTTCATAGATACTTTGAAAATGCTTCTTAACATTGAGTGCCACCAGCACTGCCAAAAGTCAGACTGGGCTTACCTTCCATCCTTAGCCTTCTTCCTTATGTACTCTAATCGTGTGTTCAGCCATGATTGAAATCCTTAGGGCCAATCCTAAGCTAAGGCAAGAGATGCTCAAGCCTCATCTGCTCCACAGTCTGGAATCTTGGCTTCAGATGACCATTGCTGCTCATCAGACTGCTTTATGCAATAGTGTGATCCTTAATAAACACTTGTGTGCAATATGGAGAAGGGAGCAAGGTGGGGCAATGGTTGAAGATCCCAGTCCCGGCTCCCTCGTTTAGTAGTTCCAGTACCTTCAGGAATGCATGGGTGTTTTTGTCTCAGTGTCCTCACCTGATAGAAAAGGAATAACAGAGGCTTTGACTCTCTCCCTGGGATCCCTGAGGTTTCATGAAATAATGCATGAGGAAGAGCTTTGTAAACTAGAAGGGGCCCTATCATGTAACAGGTCATGAAAATGGGGATTCCTGACACTTAGAAAGCCAATGGAAAAAGAAGGACAATATATGGGATAAACCTATCAGGCATACATTAATTTTAGAGCATGTCAGTCCTTGTAATCAATAACTCCTTGGATGTCTTATCAACCCAAACCTTAATTAGGATCATCTTGAAAAAGTTATCTGAGAGTAACTATTTCTTTCTGGCCCCTTATCTAACATGCATAGTGGAAGTTAACGGCATTACTTTAACTCACCCAACCAAATAAGGTTTATTAATTAAAATAATTTAGATATTGGTCTTAGAACAGCAGATTTTGCATGGTACCTTCAAAATGACCAAGGGATAAATGGTGGCATTTTAATGTTCACCATTATAACAATGCTACTACTTACTATTTTAACAGGCAATCAAGGATACAGTTGAGGCTCATTCTTCCATTGGTGATTTCTCAAACTTCATGAGGAGAACTTGCTCTCCTCTTTGTGAGGTTCTTGGTCAGAATTTTAGAGAAGAACCCCACAGTTCTGAGACAGAATTGGAGAAGTAAAATTCAGGGAGCTCCTGAATTGAGCTCATTTGTGGACCTTCTCACCCCTGGCGGATGCATCTCAGTTTAGATCCCAGCTTTGCTACTTAGCCCTTACATGATCCTGGTCCATAACTGAACTTCAGTTTTCTCATTTATAAAATAGGAATAACAAAACATCCCTCATACTAGATGCTTGCTTATTCTCAATCCCATTCTTCTTAGTTCCTCTTAAAAAAAAATAGAATAAGTAGAAGATTAGAGACTGCTGCCACACGTACTAGAGTCTTGGGGTATCTGTGCCTCACTTCTAACATCTTTGGAGGACTGAGAAGAGCTTAAAGCTAATTCAAAGACATTCCTTGGAGAAACAACTTCAAAAATTGGGTCAGATTGAACTATATTGTTCGATGACCTCAAATCAAAGAGAGGCAAAACTGTCAAGTAAGCAAAGTGTGTTTTCAGTTCCTCCACCTTCTAATTCCAGCCCTCTCTCTTTCCTGATAAGATGTCCTTTCTTGGACACGGGGTGTCCCAGTGCTGGTCATGGAAGCGCTAGGTGAAGTCTTTCCCCTCTGGGGAAGCCCAAAGACCTAGGCTGAATCTGAGCTCTCATCTCCCTTCTCTCTCAGCTATCCTCATCAGAATTTTCTTATGAATGAAGTTATCCTCAGTTCAGATCCTTCGTAAAGATCTTATAAGGCAATTCACTCAGAGGTTAAATAACTAATAAGATTTTTGGGGTTTCCCTATCCAAGGCAATCTGCCGTTCCTCTGTAGGAGATTTTAAAGCTAAGGCACCATCAAGAAGCTCTGTTACCACCCTTCCTAACCCCCATCCTGAACCCACGTGTAAAAAGATTTTTATTTGCCAAAGAGGCAAAGTAATGAGCTGCCCAACAGTGCTTGCTATCAGCGTGAGGTCACCCGTGTTGCATCTTGACCTGATCTAATTGTTGCCTAAAGCAAGTCACCTGAGCGGCCAGCATAGGAATGCTTTCTGAGATGTTCACAGTGGCTTGTGAACACCCATTATTAGGCTTCAGAGATGACCCTTTGGAAATTTCTGGTCTTAAAACAATTTTTAAGTATAGGCTGATGAGGAACACTTTTTTAAAGCAACCAACTGTAAAAGTGTCTACCTAGTCCACCTACAGGAAAGGCATGCCTTTGCTAAAAGCATTTCCTCTGCTTTTTTTTAAAACAGGCAATACTGAGAAGGGAAAAAATTCTTTCAGCCCCTAAGGTCTTTCTAGTTGAAAACACTCATTTCAAATGGCAAAATAAAATCATCAATAAACAAAGCTATCCAGCAACACAGCCCACCTCAAAGTGATTTTCTCACAAGCTGCAGTGTAGGAAGGAGGCCGGCTGAGCCTGCTTGGTTGGCTTTGCATGAGAGGTAGTAGGCAGATCAGGTAGGAAGCGTAATTGGCACAAGAGCCCAGGGGAAAGACGTTCAAGCAATGGAGACATTTGTGGAAGGCTGGAGCCAAGAGGTCCTGACCAGAGCAGCTGGATCGGCTGCAGAGACACAATGACTGTGACAAGGCAAGTTATGTGCTGGGAGGCCAAAGGACACAAACCAAAAGAAGGCTCTCCATGTATACTCTGCAGAAAGGCCTTATCTTCTGTCACCCTTGAGTATTTCCAGTCACACTTGCATACAGGGATAACCACAGTGTCAACAGTATCATCCTTGACTACAAAGGGCAACAGTGACAAATCTCAGGGCCCTTTGAATTTGAAGATAGCATTGTTAACCACCGTGAATGCCAGATTTTCTATTGTCAACAGAGCTTCTCAAGTTATTTATGCTGCAGCTTGTATTAGATCACCCCCCTCTTTTAGCTGCTTCCCTGTGATATGTCATAATGAAAGTGAGAGTGTTGTCAGCAGTAACATGTCCTACATTGTCTGAAGACCTCTGAAATTGAAGTTCCCAGACGTAAGCCTGAGACCTCTCACTCTGTTAACCTCTCCATCCGCCTGTCTCTGTGATTCTCTTGGGAACTTATCAATGGCACAAAATGATATCCTATTCTTCATTCTGGAAACTTTGAAAACCTTCCAAAAGAATAAATCACTCTACAAGACTCTTTAAATGCTTGGTCCAAACCATGCCTGCAAGGATTTTTGACGAACCTGCACAAGGAGGCTATTGTATGCATATACAAATAAATGACACAATTCAATGGTTTGATACTATCTGCCAAGTTAAACTACTGCAGAGCAGCTGTGCACATTTAAAATGATGCCTGGCACAACTGGAGATCCATAAATGAGCAGCAGCATACTTTCATCCAATTAAGAGAGTTAAATTAGAAAAAATCCACAAATTAAGATGTGTCTAAGACACGGATGACATCGTCATTCCTCTCTGAATGCAAGAATAAATAAAAAAAGGTCTTCATTTTACTAATGCTAAGGCTGGAGTGTCTTTTCTGGGGACACAAGTTTTCTGGCATGTCAAATCCTGACATAAAATCTTGTTCTTAGGAGGGTCATTTCAGGCTTGTCCGTTTGTCTTTCTGTAAATAGTAGGGCAAAATAGGAGTGATGACTCAAACCAAAAAACAGTTGTTCTTTAAAAGGAGTGGATGAGTAAGCCAGGATCCCCAGGCTTTCCTGGGAAAGCTAACCATCTTCTAGGTTTGGGGCCCTGTCTCTGTGCAGTTAGTCCCTTTGTCTGGCTTGTTCATCTGAAGGACAAGGACATACAGCAGCAGTCAGATGGCTCAGCCAACAGATGCCTCCATCCGGCTTTGGTTGGCCTTGGGTATACAGACTTGGCTAGAGGAGCCAGGTCAAACTAAACGGAAGAGACGTTGCATTATTCTAAAGTCAGGTCACTGAAGGACACAGTGACCAACCATCCCAGTGCGTCTGGGTCTTAGGAGGTTCTTGGGATGCCTGAGTTTAGTGCTAAAAACAGAAAAGTCCTGGGCAAACGGGGACGAGTTGGTCACCCTAGTAGAAGACCAAGTTTTAGGCTGTTTAGGAAATCTGAACTATTCATTAGTCTAAAGAAGCTGATAATTCTCAGCTTCTCTTTAGCTGAATGATAAATTAATATTAGCAATCCAACCCCAACCAGCACTATGTAGAATGTCGTAGATGCCCAATTAATGTCAATTAATTGAGTCTTTGCTTGGTGCTCAGCATTGTGCTATGTATAGATTAGGGATAAAAAGGAAAGTGCAATTAATTCCTCACTTTCTTTTAATTTATAGAATACAGCCAAGGAAACCTCTATTAGCTACTAAAGGATCTTGCAGTCCACAGGTAGACTTCCTTTTACTTGGAGACGTGGGGGCTCTTCTGGGCTCCTTCCTGCATGTGGCCTCACGGTTCTTCCCAACAGCTCTCAAGGTCAATATCAATAACCACACAAACTGTTAGCTTAAGCAGGCAGAGGAGGGAGGGAGAGAAAATGCTACATCTTTATAAAGATATAAGATTAATTTCTTCTGTGGCCAACTGTCTACAGACAATCCTTCAATAAAGGTCCCAAAAAACATCGTTTGAACAAGCATATAGCCTCCTGAGGGAACTATTAGGAAAAAATACATTCATTTGATTTTGGAAAGTTTCTTTATTTAAAAACCTTATTGTCTTATAGTCAAACATATTAAATTCTTACACATGACTAATAAAAGGAAACCATAACGTTCTTTTGATGGATGCCACTATTATAGGCAAATTTATGATTTGTGTTTGGAATTGAAATTTTATTCTTCCTGATTATAATGGCAAAACTTTTTCTTGTAAGACATACATATTTTTATTTTTTAATTAAAAAAGTTTTCATTAGAGAAAACTTGGAAAAATCCATGAAAATAAAAGAAAACTTGAATTACCTAAATTATTAATATTTTACAGTGTTTCATCCTATTCCTTTTCTGTGCACATGTGTTTTTTGTGTAATTGGAATCACGGTATGTCCATTTCAAAATTGTGCTTTTTACCCCTTGATAGTGTATTTCCAGTATTTTCCTGTGTCATTAAGTATTCTTCTAAATCAATGTTTGGTCTGGACCCATTTACAGTCTTAAAAATTATTGAGTACCCCAAAGAGGTTTCGTTTATGTTAGTTATATCTATTGATGTTAATCATATTAGAAATTAAAACGGAGAAATTTAAAATGTATTTTGACTATTAATTTTCTGTTAATAATATTCGTTATGAAAAATAACAGTGTTGTCAAAAAATCAAGAAGAATGACATTGTTTTAGCACTTTTTCAAATTTCCTTAATGTCTAATTTAACAGAAGACAGCTGGATTTTCCTATCTTCGTCTGTGATCAGTCCTTTATGATATGTTGTTTGGGCTGAGATATATAAAGGAAATCCACCCTCAAACAGATGTGTAGTTGGAAGAGGGAGGAGCATTTTAATAGCCTTTTCAGATAATTGTAGCTATTCTTCTTTGACACTACACCACAACTGGACAAGTGGTAGTTTCTTAAAGGTTACTTACATCGTGAGGTCTGAAACTATACCAGTGAACTTTGTGTTCCTGTTTCATTAAATTCCATTGGTCCATCTTGTACTTTGAATGGATCTCTTACCCATGCATGATTTCATAACATAAGGCATAGATCATTTGGAAAATAGTGGCTAATTGAGTTATAAAAATCTTCTAAATGTTGACACATTTCATGATACAGTATTTAAAAAATCACGTTAATTAATAACACCACTTGATCGCATCAGAAATATGTCTAAGTATTGAGAAGCTATCAGTCTCATGGTGGCAGATACAAATTCTCCAAAATTCAAGTTTTCACTTGGAAGTTCAAATTTTATCATTGGCAATATTCCCTGAAGTGACTGCCTCACTTGATTCACGTTAGCGAAAATATCTGCCAAAACTCAATCTGAATAACCGTAGTCTGTCTATCACTCTTTCAAGTAAAAATGGTATTCTATTAAAAAAGAGGTTCGGTGGTGCAGGGTTTCACTGGTTCGGATCCTGGGCACGGACATGGCACTGCTCATCAAGCCACGCTGAGGTGGCATCCCACATAGCACAACCAGAGGTACTCACAACTAGAGTATACACCTATGTACTGGGGGGCTTTGGGGGAAGAAAAAAAAAAGATTGGCAAAAGTTGTTATCTCAGATGCCAATCTTTAAAAAAAAATTAAAAGAAAAGAGGCTAGGTAAGCTCACCACACAAAGAATGACACAAGTGCTCCTCTTCCAGACAATGGTTGTACTTTGGTATGCAGAAGTACTTCCATCTGAAGTATGCATTTTTGCTTCACAGAATATTAAAAACATGTATACTTAGGGTTGAGATTTGATAAAAGTTATCGTTTTTACTGATCCTTCAAGAACATTCTTAATTAATACCAGCATTTTTTTGTTCATATGAGTTCATGGTGTTGAAGAACACAGTGACTCCTAGTGCGGTCGGAAGCCATGGCCTTGACTCATGCTAAGACACCAGCAGTTTTGCCTACCCTTGCTTTTGCACCATCAGTGGAAACATCAATGTGGTGAAAAAGGCAAATCATTTTTTAGTATTATCATGAAAATGCTTTTGACCTCACAGACTCCCTGAAATATAATGCTTATATTGGCTACAGGGTAATCATAAAGGAGAAAATAAATATTAGTATCCTCAGCGGCATAAGAGGGAAACCATTGCTTTTACTTCTGTATTGTCTGAATTTAAAAAAAATGATCCAGTATGACTTGGAGTTTATAAAATGAAGAAAATAAGTGGGCCTAGTGTCTCCACTGAAAAAGTGGGGGGAGCTTCATAAGAACTTCATATAATACATATTCATGTTAATTTGAAGTAACCGACTCTATCCTGCCCTAATCACCAGTTTATATGCAATGTAAAAAACTTTATACAACTGTATCATTTATAGTTGATTCAACATGGCATTTTATCATTTCTATAAAAAGTTGGACACCATATTCTTTATCAGAAATGTAATAAGAAATATATCATTTTTCCTCATGAAGCCAGACTCATCATTTTAATATCTCTTTAACATTTCAGATATGTAACTATATCAATTAGTATGCTTTCTTGCAAGGAAAAAGACTAACTGGCTTACACAAGAAAGACATTGATTAATTTGCGTAGTTTGGAGACCAGAGCAGAGTGGGCTCCAGGTGAGATATGTCAGGGTCTCTCTCCTTCTTTCTCTGATTCTCTCAGCCTTGTCCTCTTGCCACTGTTGGGTCATCTTCTGGCAGGTGGTATGATGCCTGTTCCCAATTCAACAAGGTCCACAGGAAAACAAGGGACAGGCCTTTACTGTGCCTCCTTAAAATCAAGGAAGCCTTTCCCCCAGGTCCCCACCAGATTTCCCCTCCTGTTTCCTGACCAGGGTTAGGTCACACGCACATGCCATTCCTCATGAAGCCAGACTCATTATTTTAATATCTCTTTAACATTTCATTCCTGATCCAGTCACTATCAAGAAAAACGGTATGACCAGCATTTATTTGGACCAGAAATCAGCAAACTATAGCCAAGGGCTAAAGCTGGCCCACAGCCTGTTTTTGTAAATAAAATTTTATTGTAACACAGCCATACTTATTCCTTTATAAATTGTCTATGGCTGCTTTCTCATGTAACAGTTGAGTAGAGCTGTTACAACAGAGACCATGTGGCTCACAAAGCCTAAAATATTTACTATCTAGCTGTCTTAGTTTGAGCTGCTATAACAAAATGCCATAAACTGGGAGGCTTATAAACAATGGAAATTTATTTCTCTCAGTTCTGGAGGCTGGGAAGGCCAAGATCAAGGTGCTGGCAGATTCAGTGTCTGATGAGGACCTGTTTCCCGGTTCCTAGATGGCCATCTTATCACTGCATTGTCATCTTATCATGGCTGAAGGGATGAGGGAGCTGTCTGGTGTCCCTTTTGTAAGGCACTGATCCCATTCATAAGGCTCTGCCCTCATGACCTAATCACTTCCCAAAGGCCCCACCTCCAAATATCATCACATAGGGCATTACGTTTCCACGTATGAATTTTGGGGAGGCCACAAATATTCAAACCATAGCACTGGCCCTTTACAGAAAACGTTTACTGACCCTGGGGTAGAGAATTATTCATAGCAGAAGAAATGATGACAAGTCAACTGCAATGACTACTGCAAGATAGGGTGGCTCTAAAAAACAAGCTCTGTGCTCTCGAAATGTGGAGATAAAGCCAATGGAGTACATTGCAGAGTGCCAAATGTATAAATTATGTATCAAAGTTTACAAGGGCTATAAGAATTCAGAAGAGAAAGTGATCAATAGAGGCAAGGCAAAAATATTTTCAATGTACGTGAATTCTCCCCTACAATGTCTCAGGAGACACCGGGACAGAATGCTGGTCTGGGCAGCACTGTTCTGCTCAGCTTCCTTGTGTTTTGGTGTTCACTCTTGAAGGACAGGCGAGCAGCATGTGAATGTCTGGTCTAGCATTTTCCACTCATGGACACTGGTATTACAGGCCCTGTAAAGGATCTTCCCCTGGATTTCCCTAGGTCTTCCTGAGCTGTAATCATTACATAATACTAGGATTGATTCTAGATAAAAGGGTGGAATTTTATCATCCTTGTCCAACTTTGTGGATACAAGTCTTGTATCATTTCCCTCCTATTCTGTGACACTTCTCTCTTGTTCTCACCTATTAGAATGTCTTACAAGGGAAAGCACTCATGGTAAGAGGTAAAACTAGAAGCCTCACTCCAGTCAAGAGGATTTACCCTGAATGAGATTAGGAAATCCTTGAGCTAAACCAGAAAGGAATCCGTGACTACTTCTCGTTATCCTCAAAACTACCACTTTTGGGTACTTTCCTAACCTGATACTTCAAATGTGCACTATTATGTGCCGAGCATTGTGCTAAAAGATAAACATTGAAAGGATATAAGAATATGGAGAAATATCCTTCAAATTCCTACTCCATCTGTCCTACAGGACTCCTCAGAACACTGAGGTGGAAGTTGAGGTGGTGACTTCAGATTTCTCAAGAGTTTCATGAGTTGAAAACTAGATGGGAACCAGTCATAGCAGTTTGAAGAAAAGAGAAAGATCTGCCTCATCTGTCCCACCAAGTAGTCAAGGATGCATGTGTCCCAGCAGTGACTCCCGAGCCATTAGCAGGAAGCTCCAGGAGCCACATCTGAGAAATGGTTGCCCCTAGGAAGTTGCATATCTTCACGCGAAGCCTAAAATAGGGTGAGTCACACCAGAAATAAGGCAAGGTGGCACGGATCCCAGGAGGGTTAAGTACTGAATTTCAAAGCTGGCAATGACAAAGGCTTGAGGACGTAAGTACATTTTAAAGATCCAGGCAGGCAAGGGCCCAGGGAGTTTAAGATAGGAAATAATTCCTTTTGCTCCAAAATGTTTAAGCCTTTTTGTTCAATTCGGCAAATGTTTCTTGAGTAATTATTGTGTGCCAGAAACTGTACATATTATTTATATTTGCTTTCTCCCTATTAGACTATAGACTTTTTCAGGACAGGACATATATTGTATTTATCTTTTTAATCTTCTCCATGCCTAGCACTGTGGTTTGCACACAGTTAATACTCAAAAACATTTGTGGAATGAATGATGGAATGAATGAATGAATGAAGTTAGTTCTGATCCTAAGGCAGTCATCTTTTATACTTCTTTCTGAGTGAGGAGAACCCTAGATCCAAAATCAGAGGAAAAGAGAGGGCTACAGGTGTTCCATGTTCACAGTTGGAATAAGGCCAAAGGGGCTGGGATTACGGAGAGATTCTTGCACTAGGAAGTGTTAATGTGATATATTTAGCACATGGCCTCTAAATATTTCACAGCTGAGAATAAAGTAGAATTGCCTGGATTAGAGCGGTGAAGGAGACATTGCTATAGGAGAGAAACAAAGGAAATGCTGGAGACTGAACTTCATCTTAATTAAAATAGCACAATAAAAGTTCTGTGCAGAAGGTATTCTTTAATGTACTTTATATGGTATCACACATGTTTAGATGGTTAACCATCTTGTTTCTATTTTAACTTCGCTTCACCCCTCAAGATGCAGCTCAGCTATCATCTCCTCCTGTAGGAAACACCATTGGATCATCTTTCTGACTTGTCGTCATCTTGGTTAGAAAACTATTCTGGGTTGAATAGTGTTCCCTCAAAATTCCTGTCCACCTGGAACCTGGGAAGGTGACCTTATTTGGAAGTAAAGTCTTTCAGACACAATCAAGTTAAGATGAGATCATACTGGATTAGAGTAGGCTTTCAATCCAATATGATTGGTGTCCTTCTAGGGAGAAGGAAATTTGGATCCAGACATAGGGGAGAAGGCCATGTGAATAGGGAAGCAGAGATTGGGGTGATGCATCTACAAGCTAAAGGATGCCAAGTGTTATCAGCAACCACCAGAAGCTAGAAGAAGCAACAAAGGATTCTACCTGAGAGCCTTCAGAGGGTATATGGCCCTGCCAACACCTTGATTTTAGATTTCTAGTCTCCAGAACTGTGAGAGAATAAATTTCTGTTGTTTTAAGCCCCTCAGTTTGTGGTGATTCATTACAGCAGCCCTAGGAGACTCATATAGAGCCCTTTTACTTTTATATCCACTGACATACGACACTGCCACACCATTGTGGATATATCTTTTTGTGTATATGTCTCTCCTTCCAGATTATGCTTTCTTAGAGATAAAAGAATGTCTTACTCATTTCTGTGTCCTTAGCACATCATACAATATCTGACAAAATAAATATTATTAAAGTAAATTGATTGGGGCACAATTCACAATTCTAAATGTCCACCAAAATTTAAATGTCCCATGCTTGCCAAAATTCCAGACTCCAGTAACCCATGTCAAAGCCATGCCCTAGAAATGGCCCCAGCCCACTATGCCACTTATTCCAGCATGAGGACTAGGAGACAGTAAGAAAATATAGAAAAGAAAATGTATTGCCATTTAATAAGAGCCTTTAGTGGGTTGAAAAATCTTCCAATCTACACAAATTCTGTAGAGGACAAAAGTTAGAAAAGAAATTCTATATGGTAAACATGCTGGAAGCCACCAGCCCAAGCCATGGAGTATTAATAAATGAAACAAAAACCAAAATCGGTAGGGTTTACCAATTGCCAGGCAGCAAAAATAGGGAGAAAGTAAGAAGTTTGCTTAGACACACCTTAAAAGCTAAACCTCCTAATTTTGACAGAAATATCTCAATATTTTTGCAAAAATACAGCTAACGTCTCAGGAGTACCTCTCTGAAACTTCACCTAGAGATGTTCACATGTTTATTAGTTAGATTAAGAGCCATAAAAGACGTTAAAATTTAGAAGAAGTCATATTAGAACCTAAGAGGAAAATCAATTCTGTGGAGACAGTGTCACGTATCCTTGTTCAAAGCAAAGAAACAAGAATGATTATGCATGTTACTCTATGTTGAAGGCCCTGGAAGGAACATTTGATTGGTTGGATGAGGGCCACATGCTCATGCTCTTCCTACCAGGAGAAGGGACAAGAATTATCTATCTATCTTTAGCTATAGTGACAGGAGGTGAAGACCTGTATCCACATATTTCTTTGCCCCAAATAAGAAGGCTTTTATATGCTGAAGAACTTCCTATATTTTGTAGTGATATATATATCCAAAAATCTTTAACACAAAAAAAATCTATACCTTGCTCACATAAATGGGTAGTCCTGAGGAGTGGGGAAGTATTCTGTCAAGCAGTAATTTTTGAGACCCAGGTTCCTTCTATCTTGTGACTGCCATTTTAATATATGATTTCTAAGGACCCTGTACTTCCTTCCATTTAATCTGGCAGAGGAGGAAAGAGAAAGCATGGAGAAGCACTCTTGGGAGGCTCTGAAGGGGAAAGGCCCAGAAGTGTCCACATCACTCTGTACACATCCCACTGGCTCAGGACTCAGTCTCACGGCCGCGTCTAATTGCAGTGGGGCCTTGGAAACCATGTGGGTGCCCAGGAAGAAGAGGAATCTGGTTTGGTGCACAGTCTCTGTCTTACTATGATTATTGTCCACGACAGCGTCTCAAAAATTATAAAAAGTCTTAAATCAAAAGAAGTAAAATGTCGTAATCAAGTCTTGAAAGAGCTAGGTAAATCTGTTAAGTCCCAACAGCAATAATTGAAAGAAAAAAATTGGATAGAACATAAAAGATTTATTGAAAAATGTGAACTCTGATGTAAACAGGGTCTGTGGATATTCAGAATTGGTCAAACAACTGGATGATGCTGTTCTAACTTTTCTTCTCGATGTTTTACTATTAAGAAGCTTGTGATTAATGTTAGTTATTGATTAATCAATGTATTTCTCAGATTCCATTATTTTATCAAAAAAATCTCCTTATCTCCAAAGTTTAGAATTTAAAATAATGTAAATAAACAGATGACAGCTATTTTAATGTGGGATTTGGTTGTAAACTGCAAATTCCCTTACAAAAAGCTTAATTGTGAAACTCTGGTTACCAGTTTTTGCCCTGAGAATGGCTAGATCTACACAACCTCGATTTTGATCAAACCAGTTGAACTTTCTGATAGTCCATACCAAAACCCTGGAAAGACTTGGTGTTTCCTGGAGCGATGTGGTATAAGCAGGCTTCATGGATCACTTGAAGGAAAGTTAAGTTCAGCACAATATTTGGAACGGTTCTTTCCTCATGCATGTAGGCGCAGCCTATGTTTCGTTCGTTTGTTTGTTTAATCTTCTGTATTTCACATTGTCTTTTCCTGCAATTAAGATCAAGGCAGCCAGTCAGGGACTATGTCTAAATTGTTTATCTTTAATATGTAAAGGGATAGATTGTCATCAGCCTACTTAAAAGATATTAGATCCTATCTCATACAAGATAAGCCTTTGGTAATTCTAGCTTCTGCTATAGCTTTTCTTTTTCCTCTGTTCTTTTCAGCTAATGTGTGACACTAACAATTACCACTCTAATTGGGTGCTTGCTCAGTCAATTCAAACATAGAGTTAATAAGGAAGGCAAATAAGTCAATAAGCCCTTTTGTTTTAACCAGACATCTCTTAAAATCTAAACATTAAATTACAGGCCATTATTGCAAACCTTCCCTTATTTGAAGACATCTGTGGCTAAATGTTTAGGTCTTTCTGTATGTGTAAGTTATTGTATTAAATACTGCTAGGCAAAATAAGTTGGCATATGCTTTATTAAATGTGACACTGAGTAAATGAGGTTTAAAAACAAGGAAAAGATGCCCAAAAGATTTTGTTTTGGCATACTGTGTGTGTGTGTCTTGTTTTGCTTTGGGTGTCTTACACAGTAAATTGTCCTAAGACTGCTCAATAACAGGACTGCATGCTCTGGGATGCCGGGGTAATGTTTGCTTTATTTCTAAAGTAAGTTGCAGAGAGAGTATAGTAGAAATAAGACGATGAAAGCGAGAGTTGATGTTAACATAAAGACAGCCTGCCTTTTATGTCTTCCAGGACTCCACAGACGAATCTCAACCTCATTACTGAGCAATGAATGTTTCTGGTTAATTTGGGTGTGTGGGCAAAAAAGGCGGAGAGGGAAAAGCTGGCAGCAGGCTCGGCCTTCTAAGTAGTCTCTTACAGTCTTTGGAGATGCTTAGATGAGAGAAGTAATTAAAATCAGTACACCTGGGAGGCTGGGAAGAAAACTGGAGAAGAGTAATTAATGAAAATCCAAGCACATAAGCAGTCGTCGTATGCACTTGAAGCCTGGGAAGATGGTGGTTCAGCTAGGCACCAAGGTGTCTTTTAAGCACCGCCAGATGCTTGAATTTACTGACAAACAAACACGCCAGCACTCAGCTTGTGTACAGATGTGCACACAGCTTCAGGTTTACCCATCACACGTACACTAATAGTTTACCTATGCACTTTTATGGGTAATGTATATGTTGATACAGAAAAAAGAATGCATAGAGAATGATTGTTTTGCTTCGTGTGGGGGTGAACTTTGATGGAACTTAGTAAAACACAGAACATTTATGACCCTGATGAATGGCTCCCTGGGGAGTCATTTCCCTGCCCTCCCAGCTGGAGTGTAGGGCTGCAGTGACAGCACTGGGTAAGAAAGGGACAGAACAATAGGTTCTATGAGTTCAAGAAGCTGAGGTTGCCCTCCCTGAGTGGGTGGTATAGCATCAGTCCTGAGCAGCACATAATTCAGAGAGAAGTGATGGATTCTTGTGAAATGTGGAAATAACAAAGGGGGTAAATTGAGAGCAAATTATGAAAGTGCACTTGAATCACCCAATGTGCTGAGGATTTTTCGTGTCAACAGATTCCACTATTGAAAAACCACATGCCTAGTGAATTTCCTGATCAAATCCAGGACCCACTATTCCACGCTAAGTAATGCAACAATGTTACCCAAACTGGACCCCATACGAGATTGGCCAATTGGCGCAATTAGAAAACAAGCAGCCTTTTAAAAAACTTTATTTGTGTGTTTGAATTTTTTAAATTTTAATACAGTTAAATCAGTGTGTCTGTTCATTTCAGCTCCTTCTCTGGGAAACCCAGGGGCAAGGACTGCCTCCATTTTTCTGCCTTCTCTTGTCCGTGACGGCCGAGGTGTAAAGGTACCTGCTGCACCGAACTTTAAACTTCATGTTATCCTTATTTTTCATGATCTTGACAGATTTGGCCTCCTTTTGCCTGACTTTGAGCAGAAAGTTCTTGATTCCCTTAATTTTTCGAGTCCCGAGGAGGAGGCGCGCAGGGAGGGGGTGAGGATCCGTGCCGCCTGAAAGACACCTTCTTTCACCCTTTTCACAAGAGTCTGAAAAAATGCTGAGGCTCTCTGCTCTGTGTTTCATTTCAAAGTCACAAAGCAAGAAACTTGACCCTGGCTAAAGTTAAATGAGACTCCTTGTTGCTGCTGACCTTGGCTATGTTCTTTTATTTATTTTGTTTTCCATTTACTCCATAAGCTCCTGGCAGTTTCTGTGGACATATGTGGCTGTTTCTTTAAGAAGTCAGATGCCTGGTGACTATATCTTGAAATCCTACAAAGGAAACAACCTGGAAAGAGCTCTGCACTGATCATTTAGGATGTGGACTCCCAGCATCCCGACAGCAGGTGATCCCTCAGAGCCCCAGTACCCAGACAGAGAAGGTGTCCCGATGTGGAAAAGGAAGCTGCCAGAGCTGCCTTGGCTCTGAGGACCCATGATTGGCTTTGACACTGGGTGGAGATGAACAAAAGCCTGCAAAATCAGCCTCTAAGGGAAGCTCATTGCCTTTTGTCTCTTCTACCCTACTGTTCCCCACTGGCCCTATCAGGATAGAGACTGTCAACACCATGATGCTCCTAGATCAGACTTTGAATGGAAAAAAAAAACCAAAACACTGAATTCTGAATCTAAGTTCTAAAAAAAAAAAGAACAAAGTTTTTATTTTATATAATAACATATCCTAAACTGTTGATCATCAGAATCCCTTGATCACACGAGGTTTTCCAAAAAATACCAGTTCCACCAGCTTCAACAATATCTGAGAGAAGCAGAGAAGAGCCACATGAAACTGTATGAATCATCTCAAGTGCCCTGTTATCCCATGGAGTGAAGACTGGCTCTATTTTTATCCAAGGAGATAAAAAGAAACTCCACTCTCTATCTTTCTATTACTTTTAGAACTATGATTATTTCTACCCTCTCCATGCCTGCCTCAGGCTGAAAGAGGCATCTGATTGCAACACCTGACACAGACTGAAATGAAAACACAGAGTGCAGCACAGTCAAACTTTGGGAGCAGGTCTGAGGCCACCATGTGGCAGATGCAGATGGGCAGATCAAAAAGGTTGCCTGCAAAGACAGCTAGAGAGAAAAGGAACAAGCAGAAGAGAAGAGAGAGGGAGGAGGAAAAGGAGGAGAAGGCAAAGAAGGAGAGAGGGAGAGAGGAATGGAGGGAGGGAGCAAGAACACATAATTGCCTGAGTTTCCAGGTCCCTTGGCTCTAAATTATTCCTATTTAACTAGAGTGTTTCAGTTTATAACACCATAATGGCCAACTAATATGTGTTCCCATTAAGTATGCTAATCTGGCTTTTACCTTTGAGTTGGATTCTGTTTATAAAGACAGCTGTTTCCTGTCTGGAAATCCGGAAATTTCTTAAGCAAAAGCAGTTTGAATTGGCTTTATTTATTTAATTGTCTATTCCATTCCTTATCCTAAAAACAGGTACCAAAAACTTCCAAACAACTGAATGTGGATGAAAGAAACTGTCACATGACTTCAACATACGTCCTTTCATCATGATGGCTTCCTACAGACCTGACATGATGCTAAATTCACATTAGGACAAGATATTAAGGCCTGATTCTAGTTTTAAACTTGTTCGTTCCTATTCATCTGGAAGCTCATCAGTCAAGACAGAAGACTCTGGTAGTTTTGTCTCCAATACCCACATAACAAAGGACAAAAGTTCCTGGGGTGGAGACCGGCGAAACCAAGCTCAGTTAAATACATATAGTTCCAGGGATTAAAATCTCCTATTAACACACTAGCAGACAGTTTCTTTCTGAAATTAGATTTCTTTCACTGGATCTGGCTTCACTTCAGTCAAAACAACACTTCTGAATATTGTGCAAGCCAGCTCCCAACCACAGCCTCCTTTGAAGGTGACCTATAAATGGTTGCTTCCATTTATATTCTTTTGCCTTAAGGAACATCACATTCTCCACCTCCTAAATTCACTGGCTTTGGCTTGCTTCTCTTTCATTTGGTTCTCACTCTTTCCACCCTCCTGGAATTAGTCAGTCTGCTTTCCAAACTTGGCTTCAGCTGGAATACAGATTCAAACTTCCCTTTGCTCAATGGCCTCCAGTTAAAGGCCAGCAACTGTGCCTATTCCCATGCTTAGTTTTGCTTAATGAACTCCAGCATATACAGGAGGGTTGGTCTGAAAATAACATGGTGTACCTTCCTGCCCATAAGCAGAAGTCCAACCATGAGTTATTTCTTAATTAAAATGACATACGAGAGAGTGTGCAAATTAACCCCTTTGTAGGCCTGAAAAGTTACTCCTAGTAAGTATTTCAGCAGTGTTTGCTTTTCCTCTTTAACAATTTTAAATATACTTATTTTGTAATCTATTTCTGAAGTTTAGGGTCTAATTATACTGATTGTTATTGCTGATGATTCTGAATTGTTTCTTCATGTATTTTGTAATTTAGAATTATGAGTTCATGTTTGGTGGGATTTTCTTTTTTTTAGTAAGGAAGATTCACCTAGAGCTAAGATTTATTGCCAATCTTCCTCTTTTTCGCTTGAAGAAGATTAGCCCTGAGTTAACATTTGTGCCAATCTGCCTCTATTTTCTATGTGGGTTGCTGTCACAGCACAGCTGACAAGTGGTGTAGGTCCACACCTGGGATCCAAACCTGGGAACCCAGGCTGCCAAAGCAAAGCATGCTGAACTTAACCACTATGCCATGGGGCCATCCCTGGTGGGACTTTATAGGAATCCTGTGCAGGGTTGAAAATTTGTCTTTCTAAATGAAGCTTTTAATTACTTTTAATAAGGGCACCAGTATTATTACCAGCCTGAGACTGCTTTTTTTTTCATTGAGCTAACACTGGTTTATAACATTATATAAGTTGCATGTGTACAACATTATAATTTGACTTCTGTATACACTACAGTGTGCTCACCACCCAAATCTAGTTTCCATCTATCACCATACAATTGACCTCCATATCCATTTCATGCCCCCTCACCCCCTTTCCCTCTGATAACCACTAATCTGTTCTCTGTATCTATGTGGTTTTGTTTTGTTTGTTCATTTATTTTTTTTATATTCTACATATGAGTGAAATCATATGGTATTTGTCCTTCTCCATCTCTGACTTATTTCACTTAGCATAACACCTTTAAGGTCCATCCATGTTGTTGCAAATGGCAAGATTTCATCTTTTTTTAATGGCTGAGTAGTATTCCATTGTATATATATATATATATATATATATATATATATATATATATACACCACATTTTCTTTATCCATTCAGCCATTGAGGGGTGCTTAGGTTATTTCTGTATGTTGGTTATTGTAAATAATGCTGCAATGAACATAGGGGTGAACATATCTTTTAGAATTAGTGTTTTCATATTCTTCAAATAAATATTCAGAAGAGAAATAGCCAGATCATATGGTAGATCTATTCTTAATTTTTGAGGAATCTCTATACTATTTTCCATAGTGCCGCACCAATTTACATTCTCTCCAACAGTGTACGAGGGTTCCCTTTTCTCCACATCTTCTCCAACACTTGCTATTTCTTGTCTTTTTGATAATAGCCATTCTAATGGGCATGAGGTGATATTTCACTGTGGTTTTGATTTGCATTTCCCTAGTAATTAGTGATGTTGAACATCTTTTCATGTGCCTGTTGGCCATCTGTATGTCTTCTTTGGAAAAATGTCTATTCAGATCCTCTGCCCGTTTTTTAATTGGGTTGTTTGGGTTTTTTGTTGTTGAGTTGTATGAGTTCTTTGTATATTTTGGATATTAACCCCTTATCAGATATATGATTTTAAAATATCTTCTCCCAATTCTTAGGTTGTCTTTTTGTTTTGTCTCATTTGCTGTGCAGAAGTTTTTTAGTTTGATGTAGTCCCATTTGTTTATTTTTTCTTTTGTTTCTCTTGCCTGAGGAGACATGCTATTCAAAAAGATACTGTTAAGACCAATGTCAAAAAGCATACTGCCTATGTTTTCTTCTGGGAGTTTTATGGTTTCAAATCTTTCATTCAAATATTTAATCCATTTTGAGTTAACTTTTGTGTATGGTATAAGATAGTGGTCTAGTTTCATACTTTTGCATGTGGCTGTCCAGTTTTCCCAATACCATTTATTGAAGAGACTTTCCTTTCTCCATTGTATGTTCTTGGCTCCTTTATTATAAATTAGTTGTCCATATATGTGTGGGTTTATTTCTGGGCTCTCAATTCCATCCCATTGATCTATGTGTCTGTTTTTCTGCCAATATCATACCTTTTTGATTACTATAGCTTCGTAGCATAATTTGTAATCTGGGAGAGTGATTCCTCCAGCTTTGTTGTTTTTTTCTCAGGATTGCTTTAGCTATTTGGGGTCTTTCGTGGTTCCATACAAATTTGAGGATTTTTTGTTTTATTTCTGTGAAAAATGTCTTTGACATTTTGATAGGGACTGAATTGAGTATGTAGATTACTTTAGGTAATATTGATATTTTAACAATGTTTATTCTTTCAATCCGTGAGCACAGGATATCTTTCCATTTCTGTTTCTTCTTCAATTTCTTTCAACAATGTCTTATAGTTTTCAATGTACAGGTCTTTCACCTCCTTGGTTAAATTTATTCCTAGGTATTTTATTCTTTTTGTTCTAATTATAAATGGGACTTCCTTTTCTTTTCTTTTTTTTGAGGAAGATTAGCCCTGAGCCAACATCTGCTGCAAATCCTCCTCTTTTTGCTGAGGAAGACTGGCCCTGAGCTAACATCCATGCCCATCTTCCTCTACTTTATATGTGGGATGCCTACCACAGCATGGCTTGCCAAGTGGTGCCATGTCTGCACCCAGGATCCAAACCGGCAAACCCCCGGCAACAGAAGCAGAACGTGTGAACTTAACCACTGTGCCACTGGGCTGGCCTCAGGATTCTTTTCTTAATTTTTCCTTCTGCCATCCTGCTGTTAGTGTATAGAAATGTGACAGATTTTTGGGGTATTGATTTTGTACCCTGAAACTTTACTGTATCCGTTTATTACTTCTAACAGTTTTTTGGTGGAATCTTTAAGATTTTATATGTGTAAAATCATTTCATCCACATATTGTGACAGTTTTACTTCCTCCTTTTCAGTTTGGATGCCTTTTATTTCTTTTCTTTGCCTAATTGCTCCAGCTAGGACTTCCAATACTATGTTGAATAAGAGTGGTGAAAGTGGGCATCTTTATCTTGTTCCTATTCTTAGAGGGATAGCTTTCAGTTTTTCACTGTTGAGTATGATGTTAGCTGTGGGTTTGTCATATATGGGCTTTATTATGTTGAGGTACATTCCTTCTATATACCTTTTATTGAGAGTTTTATCATAAATGGATGTTGAATCTTGTCAAATGCCTTTTCTGCATCTATTGAGATGATTGTATGATTTTTATCCTTCATTTTGTTAATGTGGTATATCATGTTGATTGATTTGCAGATGTTGAACCATCCCTGCATCCCTGGAATGAATCCCACTTGATTGTGGTGTATGATTCTTTTAATGTACTGTTGTACTCCGTTTGCTAATATTTGTTGAGGATTTTTGCATCTATGTTCATCAGAGATAATGGCCTGTAATTTTCTTTTTTGTGTGTTGTCCTTGTCTGGTTTTGGTATCTGGGTAATTTTGACCTCATTAAAGAGTTGGGAAGTGTTCCCTCCTCTTTAATTTTTTGGAAGAGTTTGAGAAAGATAGATGTTAAATTTTCTTTGAATATTTGATAGAATTCACCAGTGAAGTTGTCTTGTCCTGTACTTTGTTTTTTGATTACTGTTTCAATTTCCTAACTAGTGATCAGTCTATTCAGATTTTCTATTTCTTCATGATTCAGTCTTGGAAGGTTTTATGACTCTTGGAATTTATCTATTTCTTCTAGGTTGTCCAATTTGTTGGCATATAGCCATCATAGTAGCCTCTTATAATCCTTGGTATTTCTGTGGTATCCATTGTAACTTCTCCTCGTTTGTTTCTGATTATATTTATTTGAGCCTTCTCTCTTTTTTCTTGGTGAGTCTACCTAAAGATTTGTCAATTTTTTTATCTTTTCAAAGAATCATATCTTAGCTTCATTGATCTTTTCTACTCGAGTTCTTTTTATTCTCTTTTTCATTTATTTCTTCTCTAATTTTTATTTCCTTCCTTCTACTGTCTTTGGGCTTTGTTTGTTCTGTTTGTTTGTTTGGGCTTTTTCTAGTTCCTTTACATGTAAGGTTAGATTGTTTATTTGAGATTTTTCTTGTTTCTTGAGGTAGGCCTGTCTTGCTATAAATGTCTCTCTTAGTACTACTTTTGTTGTATCACATAGATTTTGATATGTCTTATTTTCACTTTCATTTGTCTTCAAGTACTTTTTAATTTCTTCTTTGATTTCTTCATTGACCCAATAGTTGTTCAGTAGGATGTTGTTTAATCTCCACATATGTGTGATTTTTTCAGCTTTCTTCTTCTCCTTTTTTTCTTCTTTAAAGATTGGCACCTGAGCTAACATCTGTTGCCAATCTTCTTTTTTTTTTTTTCACTTCTTCTTCTTCTCCCCAAAGCCCCCCCAACCAGTACATAGTTGTATATTCTAGCTATAGGTCCCTCCGGTTGTACTATGTGGGATGCCACCTCAGCATGGCCTGATGAGTGGTGCCATGTCTGTGCCCAGGATCCAAACCAGTGAAACCCCAGGCCACCGAAGTGGAGCATGTGAACTTAACCACTCAGCTATGGGGCCAGCCCCTTCAGCTTTCTTCTTATAGTTGATTTCTAGTTTCATGTCTTTGTGGTTGGAAAAGATGCTTGATATGATTTCAGTCTTCTTAAATTTATTGTCTTGTTTTGTATTGCAACATATGGTCTATCCTTGAGAATGTTCCATGTACACTTGAGAAAAATGTGTATTCTGCTGCTTTTGGTTGGAATGTGCTATATATATCTGTTAAGTCCGTCTGGTCTAATGTTTTATTTAAGGCTGATGTTTCCTTGTTGACTTTCTGTCTGGTCTATTTATTGATATAATTGGGTGTTAAAGTCCCTTACTATTATTATAGTGGCGTCAATTTCTTGCTTTAGGTCATTAATAATTTATTTATATATTTTGGTGCTCCTTTGTAGATGTATATATACTAATAAACGTTATATCTTCTTGATGAATTATCCCCCTTTATCATTATATAATGTCCATCTTTGTTACCTTTTTTGGCTTGAAGTCTATTCTGTCTGATATGAGTATGGTTACCCTCATTTTTTTGTTGTTTTGTTTCTTTGGGCTGCCATTTGCTTGGAGTATTATCTTTCATTCCTTCACTTTGAGCCTACGTTTGTCTTTAGAGCTAATATGAGGTTCCTGGAGGCAGAATATTGTTGGGTCTTATTTTTTAATCCATCCAGCCACTCTGTGTCTTTTGATTGGTGAATTCAATCTGTTTACCTTTAGGGTGATTATTGATATATGATAACTTAATACTGCCATTTTATCTTTTGTTTTCTGGTTGTTCTATATCTCCATTGTTTCTTTGTCCTTAGGTTTCTGTCTGCCATTTTAGTTTGGTGATTTTCTACAGTGTTTGTCTCAGTTTCTTCATTTTTATGTCTCATGTCTCTGCCCTATATTTTTGTTTTGTGGTTGCCATGAGGTTTGTTTAAAATGTCTCATAGGTAAGATAGTCCTTTTTCTATGGATAGCATCTTATCTTCATTTGCCTCTAAAGTTTGCATCTTTTTCTTCTTTCCCTTTTATATTTTAGTTTTCATAAATTATCTCTTTTTGTGTTCTGAGTTCATTACCAAATTGAAGTGGCTATAGTTATTTTTAATGGTTTTTTCTCCTTTAACCTTTATGCTATAATTAAGTGTTAACAACTTATTCTGATATAGCGTTGCAATTTTCTGATTTTGTCTATTTATCATCATACTCAAAGTTTTGTGTACTTTTGCCATTACATTTCAGGTAGAAGAACCCCTTTCAGCATTTCTTGCAAGGCAGGTCTAGTGGTGATGAATTCCCTCAGCTTTCATTTATCTGGGAAAGCCTTTATTTCTCCTTCATATCTGAAGGATAACTTTGCTAGATCAAATATTCTTGGCTGACAGTTTTTATCTCTCAATATTTTGAGTATGTCATTCCACTCTCTCCTGGCCTGTAGAGTTTCTGCTGAGAAATTTGCCATAGCCTAATGGTTCCTTTGTAGGTTACTCTCTTTTTCCCCTGGCTGCCTTTACAATTCTTTCTTTATCATTGACTTTTGACAATTTTAATATAATGTGTTTTGGAGAAGGTCTTTTTGCACTGAGATAGTTAGGTGTTCTGTTAGCTTCGTGAACTTGTATATCTATTTCCTTCCCCACGTTTGGGAGGTCTCAGGTATTATCTCTGTAAATAAGCTCTCTGCTCCCTTCTTCCTCTCTTCTCCTTCTGGAATATCCATTATCCTTATGTTGCCTTTTCTAATGGAATTGAATAGTTCTCATAGAGTTTCTTCATCTTTTAAAAATCTTAGTTATCTCTCTTCTACCTGAATCACTTCTAGATTTCTATCTTTAAGCTCACTAGTTCTCTTTTTCATATGATATGCTCTATTTCCAATGCTTTCTAATGCATTCTTCGTCTCATTTATTGAGCTCTTCAGCTCTGGAATTTCTGATTTTGGTTATTTTTTAGAGTTTCTATCTCTTTGGTAAAGTATTCCTTCTGTTTATTAATTTTATTCCTGAGCTCAATGAACTGCCTCTCTGAGTTTTCATGTAGCTTGTTGAATTTCTTCATGGCAGCTATTTTGAATTCTCTATCAGTTAGATCATAATCTTCTGTGACTTTAAGCTTGGTTTCTGGAGAATTGTCATTTTCTTTTTGTGATTCTGTGTTACTCTTGTTTGAAGAGTTGTTCCCCTGCTGGCACGTTTGAAGTAGTGAATATTTTTCTTACTTAGGTAAAGCTTTACTTTGATTCTAACAATTCAACAGGTTGGTACTTAGAAGCCCTTTTTTTTTTTCAGTAGGTGGCACTATGGCACAAGTTTTTGGTTTCTCTTACCTGAGCTGCCTCTAGGTATATTTGAGAATTGGCACTTTCCACCCTACATCACCTCTGTCAGAACTGTTGCTGATGCCCTCCCATCGCTGCTTGTGCCTCTAGGGTTGCTGGTGCCTTGCAGCTGCTGGTGTTGCTACAACCATTGGCACCACCATGGGGGCACCAGGATGGCAGGTGCCTCCTCTGTAGTGGGGTCACCTGGGTTGCAGGCACTGCTGCTGTGGCTGAGGGAGAGGAGGGTAGGGTGGATAAGATTTGCAGGTACCCCACCACATCCAGGATTGTTGGGTTCACAGGCACTGCTACTGCATATGGGGGGGCCAGAGTTGCAAGCACTGCTGTGGCTGGAGGGACTAGGGTTATGGGCACCACTGCCACTGCTGCCTTGTGTATAGGGCTATGGCCATGAGTGCCACTGTGGCCAGGAGGACAGAGTTATATGTGCCACCTCTGCTGCTGCTACTGGGTTCCCTCGGGCTGCAAGCTCAGCTGCCACGGCCAGGGGCCAGGATCATGGACACTGTCTCTACTTTTCCCCTGGTTCTGCCTCTGTGTGTTCCAATCCACCCACCTTCAGATACACAGATGTGTGGACCTCTCTGGTATCCTGGTGTGTTGGGCAGAGGAACCTGTGTTGAGTTATGGGTGTTTGACCAGTGGTAGATTGAAGGGGAGAGACAAAGGGAGCATCTCATGCTGCCATGCTGCTGACGTCAGTCCTCCTGAGACTGCCTTTTATACTATTTTGTTGGAGAATCTAGGCCCTTCAAATCCTAAACTTGAGTGAGGGCAGCCTGAGGTTTTCACACTCTCAGGGTTTTCCTTCCTTTCCCTCTTCCCCAATAGATTAGGCTAAACAAAAGAGTTTCCTTTAAGCCTCCCTTTGGGAGGGGATAAACATTTTCAGTTCTCTCCTTTCACAGATGTATAGTCATTCAAGGGTTATTTATTTGAGGGCCTTGCTTCCAAATTTCTGCCCTTCATGGACCAAAAAATTTGTCTCCTGTACTTTGATAGCCACTAAAACCCAAACCCACTGTTAACCAGACTGGCAAAAAAGTAAATCCAGAACAGTCAAAAGATAAGGTTCTAACGTATTTACTTTACTTTCTTATTAGCACTTAAAAGCATACATTTCATATTTTTATCCAATATATCTACGTGATTTTTAGTAAGAGAGTTTTCAGATTATCTAGTCAGAAATATTGCTAGAAATGAAAGTCCCATGTTGTTATTTTTCATGTATTTATATTTTAACCTTTCTGTTCTTGTCATCTGTCGAGATTCCTTTGTATATGGAGTCAATTCTGAAAATGGACTTGCTTGGTAACCACTTTTGATCCCTTAGAGATTTGCATTCAACATATCTTCTTAGGCAAAGTGAAAAGAAGATTTATGCAATTATCTGCCAGCTTCAATCAACAGAAACAATCAAGATGCAGATTGCAGCACCCCTTCTGTTCACCTCTCACAAACGTAGTTCAAAGTTTACTGGTACTCTACAAAGCAAAACAGAGGGTATGAATGTTTCCTTATGAGAAAGATTCTTTGGAATCAGGTTTGAAAAAAAGAAAGAACCAGCCCCATCCTCAAAGAAATCTAGGCTCTCCCTGGGAAAATCAGGATTCAGGCCTTAAATTTAATATTTAAAACTCTCTCCATTTTCAATTTTTCTTTGGCTTGACTTTAATGGAAATCTTTGAGTGGGAAAATTATATCACTATGCCTTTACAACACCAAAATTAACTTTCAACTTGATCAATTTAATCAAACCTAACCATCCATTCTTTAAAAATATATTATTTTATTGAATTGAGTAATAATAATCAGAAGGATTATTTAGAAAAGACAGTGATATTGGAAAACTGGGTAAGGTAATGCAAATCTCATATGCTGAATAGAATATTCAGAAGGCCTTATGGTTTTGAAAACTATTAACAACGTAATTTCTATCATAATTTTACACATCTTCTTAGGAATACTATTACTTAGCCTCTCTTAGAGATTTATTTTTACTGATTACCAATACAGAGAGTATTTGGATCTAGCCTAAATTCTTCCTTCTACATATCAACGTATTTCCCCTTGTTCTATTCTTAATGGAGACCAGATTCTCACACAATAACCCTTCATCTTAAAGACTCACCCTCTCAACCAGGCATTCCATCGCACTGTCTTGGTTACCCATCTGCCATGGAGGATGTCCTGAAGGGAAAAGTTCAAGATCAAACCAGATGTCTCTCTCCATGAACTAACAAATATGATTTTCTCCTTTCTAGTTTTATTAACAGTGAGAATTTCTCTTCAAATAACACACTAAAACCAAAAGTGCCACAGAAAATTTTTCATTTTTAAATCCCACAGAAGCTTGAAAATGTTACCCTAGTAAACATTTTCCAAGTAATTATGTTTGTAGAATAATTACAGTCTGAATTTTTATGTCATCAGAGTCAAGTGGCTGATCCTCTAATGACCTTTGTTCTAAAACCACAATGATTCTGACTGTTTCTGGCACAAATTTTATTGCTCAAGGATAAACTTTGATTCTGTCCCTTTCTTTGACTCTGTTTTCAAAGTGAATTAAAATGGAGTGTTAATCAATTCAAAATCAGTCAGTCTGGACAATTAAATTCTATCACCTCTAGTCACTATCTATCCTATATCCATGCTCTTTCCCTCCTCTCCACCCCAAAGACATATCTAATCATAAAGTCTATTATTATCAATAATTGATTCTTATGTCTGACATTTTCTGGATATTTACACATTTTTCCCACATAGACCCTCTCTATATATGACCATTAATCACAGATAGCAAGCATGTATTCATAAGATCATTCCAAAAAAAACAGAAGACAAAATCATTAATAATAACTATGACAGCTGCTATTTATTAAGTATTTCCTATAGCCCAGGATTTCTGTTAGGTGCTTCATCTCAGTTCCCATATTTAAGTCCTTAAGCAACCTATTATGAGTTGAATTGTGTCTCCCCAAAAAAGATATTTTGGAGTCCCAACTCCCAGTACTGACCGCAAAGTGTAATCTTATTTGGAGATAGGGTCCTTACAGAAGTAATTAAGTTAAAGTGAGGGCATTAGGGTGGGCCCTAGTCCAATATGACTGGTTTACTTATAAAAAGGGAAAATTTGGACGCAGACACACATATACAGTGAGAACACCATGTGAATATGAAGGCAGCTGTCTACAAGCCAAGGAGAGAGGTCTGAAGTAAATTCTTCCCTCACAGTCCTCAGAAGGAATCAATTCTGCTGACACCTTGATTTCAAACTTCCAGCCCCCAGAACTGGGAGGCAATACATTTACATTGTTTAAGCCACCCAGATTGAATTTCAGATAAACAACCAATAATATTCTAACGTAAGTACCTCCTATGCAATATTTGGGACATATTTACACTAACTTTTTTTTCTATAGTTTATCTTAAATTCAAATTTAACTGGGCTTCCTGTATTTTTATTTGCTTAATCTGGTAAGCTTACCCCAGGAGAACTTTTAGCTTAGGGTCCCAGCCCCCAGTGCATGGGAATGATGGCATAAAAGTGGCACCAAGAGTCTTGCTGGCTAGGCCTAAAGGAGCATTCTCGCTTCACATGTAAAATTCTGGGTTTATCTGGTCTATTGCGAACATTCAATAAATATTGGAGAAGATGCAAGGATAGAGGAGGGGGATGCAGCAGGCAAGAGGAGAAGAAATGGGGTTAACCTGATTATTCCAGGGGTGGATTGGCACTGGCAAGGCTTATATAAGATAAAAGATGGGTGAGGCATGCTGCTCTAAGGAATGAATGTTCTGAATGCAGTCCTCTTGTGAGTCTCATTGGGCCTCGAGCCAATGGGATAAAAGAGTACAGAGCTCTAACAGCACAAAGGATTCTAGGCTTGGAAATACAGTAGCCTACCATACTTCCCCCTTAGGAGAAACAAGAAGAAATCCAGTAGATGCGTGAGAGACATGGAAATGGATGTGGTTTATATTAAGTGGAGTGAAATAGCATCATTGCATTGGAAAGCCAGCTACCAATTAAAACAGCCAGAAAATTCTTTGCTGTTGAACAAAACTCAAAGAAAGCATACAGTGATCTTTTTTTAACAATGTTGCCTTCTGAGTTTATGACCAAACTCTCCCAATTAGTAATGAGAAATCTTTTGGAAAATGAAAAGAATGTCCTAAGACCAAATTAAAAAGTCAAAATGGTGGTCCTGAAATTGGCAACTTACTGATAACTCTTTTGTATTTTTCTTTGAAAATATACTTTTACTTTTGGGTTTACTCAGCCTTAAATTTTTTAAATGATGTTACAGAACCATGCAAGTATTCCCACAGCAGCAAAGTCTTGTCAGCTAAGAAGTCATAAAGTGTATATGTAATTGTTTTCTGATGATTGGCATAGGAACTAGGAAAACTAATAGAAATAGATGATGACTGACAAATTCTACATATCATGTTGTCAGCTTTGGTTTGTAAAATCACTCAATGTAATGAGCTTCACACATTTCTTAGGCTCAGTGTGTATAGAAAATGGCTTTGCAAACTGATAGTCCAGTAGGTTAGCTCTATATCAGTTGCTCTTTAGAGCAATGCCTGGTGCCAATCAGATGCATCCTAACTTGACATCCAAAGTTCATATTATTTGCTTTAATGAGGCTACTGTGGGTCAGTGGAAGAAGCAGCTAATAATATTTTTTAAATTTTTTAGTGACATGTTAAAACTATTTAGTGACAAAATGGAGATATCTATTTGTAGCAGAGTGAATTGTTACCCTGTAAACTACATCACTGTTTTGCTTCTTTGAGAAAAGGATACAATTTTTATTTTGTTAAGAAATGAGATATAGGGGCCAGCCCCATGGCCTAGTGGTTAAGTTTGGAGCATTCCACTTCAGGGGCCTGAGTTTGATTCCTGGGCGCAGACCTACACAACTCATTGGTGGCCATGCTGAGGTGGCAGCCCACATACAAAAAAAAAAAAAAACAAGAAGATTGGCACAGATGTTAGCTCAGGGCGAATCTTCCTCAAGCGAAAATGAGGAGGATTGGCAACAGATGTTAGCTCAGGTCAAATCTTCCTCAAGCAAAAGAGAGGAGGATTGGTAACAGATGTTAGCTCAGGGCAAATCTTACTCAGCAAAAAAAAAAAAAAAAAAAAAGAAGGAAAGAAAAGAAAAGAAATGAGATATAAAACCAAATAACTAAATACTAAGAGTATGAAACGCCACATGGCACAGCTAAATAAGCCATTTATGTTGACCTCAGATATCTAAAGTTTTTGTGGTCTGCTCAAGATTTTCCCTAAGAGTCTCCCCCAATATGAACTAATTGTGTGTTAACGTTCCATTTTAGGTATTATATTCACAGCAAAGTATTATAAGAAAAATCTTACCAAAAGAGAAATAAAAAGAATTATATTATGTGAAAATGTTTATTCACATTAAAGGAAAATATAAATAGAAGATTTTCTTGTTAATAATTTGAACTAAATTTAAAATTTTAAATAATTTCCCCAGATTGCCTAAAATTTAGCTTTTTTAGCAAACATTTTCTTCATCAACTACATAAATTAATGTGCTAAACTGATTAGGGAAGACTGATTAAAGTATTGAAAAGGTTCAGTGACTCTTCTTGGAAACATTGTTTCATTTCAATTAAAAAAGTATTTATGGGTCCAATTAGATTATTGACCTCAGGAGAACAATGACAACTTGGACATCTAGACCACATAGAAACTTAGATTTGCAAATCTTGAATCAAGTCTTGTCTTTGCATTGAAAGCATCTTCAAAGGACTTTTACTGGGCAACAATGTTGGTGATTAAATCAACTATGTAACTATCAAGTATGTTATTAAGAATATTTGAATTAGTGAAATCACTTATTTTAAAGTGCACAATTAGTACTTTAATAATTCAGATTATTTTTTTCTTTCCAATCAATCTAATATCCTGAGGTTTGTGACAGTTTCTCCTCAATCTTTTCATGAAGTAAACCAGGATCACTCAGGTCTTCTTGAAGGTAGCTGAAATCAGCACCAGCACCAAAGGCAAAATGTGATCCTCTAAGCCGGCTCCTTATAAAACAGAGGAAATTCTGTCCCTGCATAGATAAGCTGGACTTTAGATAATCTCTGACAGGCAATTTTTAATTGATGGTGCAGAGTTGTAATTATGGTAAGTCGATTTGCCTTTTAAAGTATTAAAACTCATGATATTGATAAATAATGATCTGTGTCATATATGGTCATATTTATGATGAAACTTATCCGTTCAAGTGACTAGATAAAGCAAAATGTCAATCTTGTGTCACTTTTCAAATGGTTTGTGACATCACATAGTTGGAACCATAATATAGAATCCTATTATATAGAGGTCAATTGTTTAACAATTTAGAATCACTGTTTTTCTTCATTATCTCTATGACCATTCTCCTTCCTTTTGACCTTTTCATTTCTAAAGATATGGCCTCTCATGGTGATGAATGGAAAGAGGTAAAAGTCAAATTAACACATATTCATGGCTATTCTGGAAAAAGTATGGATGGGGACGGGTGTGAAGTGATTGGTTACAATTGACACCAAGTATATGACATTGAACAAAGCAGTCTCTCAATTAAATCCTTAATTGATTAATTAATTAGAGACGATCAATTTTTGACTTCTGGCCATTATCACATCTAATCAGAAGTTGATTGTAACTATAAAACCATATGAAACTACCAACAATTCTAAGTTATACTTAAAAAATTAATGCCCATTCTAAAGACACATGTGCTTTATTATTCCAGTCTCACAAAGCATTTGAAAACCACAGCTGTTGATAATGCTTTGATTTGCCAATTCCTGTAACAGTCCACTTATTTTGCCTTGAATATGGCATTTGTACCACATTAAAGTTTGGCAAGCTTACTCTTTGTTAACCACTGGCAAATGTGAACATGCTATAAAATATAAAAATATATTTCAGCCAAAGCCATTATCAGGTATATATTTGTTTGGATTTGACTAAGAACTTCTAATTTGTTCATGCACACTTGGCATCTTTACATTCTGTGTGGTGATTATGCTTTCAATGAATATATTACATGCCTAATAGTTAACTAAAGCTCTAAGCACAGTAGAGGAAGAAAAGGGACTAGAGGAAGAAAGAAGCCCTGTTTTACTTCTATTGGAGTGATAATGAACTTCCACAAACTCTTAGAGGGAACTCTTCCAATGGCCACTCTTCCCCATCCTCCTGCCCAACCTGCCCCCAACTAAAAATATTTTTGACTAGTTTGCACATTCTCTTTTAAATCATCACTTAAGAGAATCTACCCTTGCATTTATATGGCTACAAGCCTCATGATAGAATAAAACTATATTATCCCGCTACTTCCCAACACAAAATTCAAGAAAACCATCATCTCTAATATTCCAATGCAATGGATTTCTTCAATCTGGAAATCCACTCTACCCATAAATGCAGAATGGGTGTAGGTAGTATATGGTATTGAGATTATTGTTCTGTTTTGTTCGTCCACTCATTTAGACAAAGAGCAACATGTGTTACTGGATGGAGTGTGTGAGTTAGTCATACTTCCTCCCCAAGGGGCATCATAAAAAAAATTTTGTTAAATCTCCATTTATTGACTAGCTTTCCCATTTAGCCACCCAAAACCTTTCAAATATGGCATCTCATATTTATCTCATGACATGTTGTACAATAGAAAAGGTAGAAATTATGTAATGATTATTTTTGTGGTACAGAATCTAAAGGAAAGGCCAATTTCACAGCAGGACCAGAATTAACATCTATTCATCTTAGCTCTCCATCCATGCCTGTCTTTTATGTCTCACGACAGGAACCACATTCTATCCATACTTTTCAGTGTCCAATAAAAGGACACGTAATGAATAAAGAGCACTGATTCTTTATTCGTTCTGGTACCCACATTCTGGGTTTAAATTGGATTTAGTTCTATCAAGGAAATAAAACAAATCAACTCCCTCAAACAAACCAACACAAAGCAAAGAAACAGTTCTTTTCCCTAACAGTCACTTTATCACTCATTCATTTATTCAGTCATTATTGTGCTTCTGCTAAGTTTAGGTGCTATCTTTGACATTGTTCACTTCAGGGAGTGAGTGAGATAATATGTGAAAGTACTTACCACAGTGCCTGATGTGGGAGGCAATTAATAAAACCAAATTTCCTTCCTTCTCAATTGTTTATCCTTGAACTAATCAATCAATCAAAACCAATATGCAATCTAAAGAAAACAATTGGCTTCCGATCCAGTGTCATTATCCCTTTGTATTCTCCCTCTATGTAGTTACATACTGTGACATTGAGGCATGAGCTATGGAGCCAGGGAGAATAAGCCACACTCAGGCAGGATCATGGCTTGTGATTCTTGGCTTGCCACTTTTTTTATGTAAAAGAGAAGAGCAAAAAGTCCATCAAGTGTCCTGGTATTGATAGGCTGTTTGTATACACACACACACACACACACACACACACTTTTGGGAGGTTGTGTTGTTAATCTAGGCAAATAGTTTGGGAGTTGAAAATAAACATTTACTATCTTCTCTGGTTGTTTGACTGAATTTAACTTTTACTTACAAGCAGTTTATATAAATAGACACAAGTCTTAAAGCCAACACTTTCTGCCCCATCTTGGGTCCTATTTTCCATTTGCTTTTTTTTTTCTGCTTGGCTCCAAGACTAAGTCATATATGCAGGGGAAACCAATATGAGGCATTATTAATTTTTACCTTTCAGTAGTTTTCATGATCTATACTAACTGCCACCACCAAGTTGATCATCTGGCAATCCATACTAATCACTGAGACATCCACAGAGAACAGATCTTGTACAAACACAGACATAATAGTTGCAGGTTCAAAATACTTAAAGAACTCATCTATGACCTCTGCTGGTCATGTTTTTAAAATACAACAGCTACCATTCTTTCAGAAGTGTTTTCATATTTTCATTCATTCATTTAACAAATTTTTTTAGGACCTACTATGTGCCATGCACTGTTTAAGGGATGACAGTAAACAAAACAGACAAAAACCTTCTCTCTTAAAATTCAGCTAGGAAGACCTTTAAACTACAAGCATGATAAATAAGTTAATTATAGAGACTTTAGGAGGTATTGAGTGCCTTTAATAAGAGGAAAAGCAGATCAAGGCAAAGGGAATCAAAAGTACCAAGGAGGGAGAGCCAGAGAAGGAGGCTGAAGAATTGATGTGGTTGCTTGGGATAAGTGTCAGTGAGAGTAGGTTTAAGCAAAGACTTGAAGATGGTGAGAACCTCAGCAACTTAGGACATAACACAAAGGTTCTCAAATTAATTAAATTAGACATCATCCTGGAAGCAGCGTGCTTTTTCACAGAAAGTTTCCAGAGAAATTGTGAAGTCAGTCATTTGCTTTCAAACCCTGTATTGGTCAGCTTTTGCTGCAGCAACAAACAACTCCAAATTCTCAGCAGCTTGAAAAGAAATGTTTATTTCTTGCTCACATTTCATGAGGGCTGCAGGTTAACTGTGGGTCAGCTGTGGCTCTGACGGGTTCAGCTCAGCTGACTTTAGCTCAGCTCCGTGTTGTCTCATTCCAAGAGCCAGGGTTGAAGGAACAGTCACTCTCTAAGGCATTTGTTCTCACAGAGAACGTCGGGACTGAAGTGCACTCAATCAAACCACAAAATTTAAGGCTTCTGCTCACATGTGGCACATATCAAGTCCATTCACATTCCATTGACCAAAGAAAGTCAAATTGGACAAACCCAGAGTCAGTGGGGGCAGGGAAATACATATATCTGGCCCATACACAGAAGTATGGCAAGGGCAAGGAGGGTATTAATAATTGTGAACAAATAATACAATGTAACTGTAGTAAGTTGCTCAACCTTTCTGAATCCTGCTTTGTCCATTTGTGAAACAGAAATAAGAACAGACTACCTATGAAGAATATGTGAGGTCACGTTTCTAAATGCATTTAGCACAATAACTGGTTTGTAATAAGGGATCAATAAATGTTAGCATTCTTTTTTGCCTTCTTCCAAAAATAGCATCACTCTGGACCAATTCCTTTGGAGACTTAAGAGCCTATGGGGACGTGTTGGAAAATTGAAAACCCCAAGATTCAAGACATATGGATCCAGTTCTTTCTCTAAATCCTGGATAAATTACTAATCTATAAAATGAGGCAGCTATCTAAGTGATCTTTAAGGTTCCTTTCAGTGCTAAAGATCCTCAACTTGAGATGAAACATTTACAGTAGGTTCTTGCTTTTTTCCTAGAGCCAATGTTTAGTTTTAACACCAGGTGGCGTTAGACGACCATTTAAAGGAAAAGGACAAAGGCCTTTTTGTGGTGAAGACGAGTTCTAGATTATTTTTTTCTCCTTATAGATTGTTATAAAGAACTTTTGCATCTGATAGTTCCTTAGAAAGTACCAGTTTGAGGGAATGCATCCAAAAACATAAAATGAGTACTCTAGTCTTAGGATCTCACGCATGGAAAGGGGACCCTAGGAGCCTAGGTGACTGCCCCAGACAATTTCTAGGGTTTGAATTTGGAATCTGGGAGCTTCTCTCTTTTTGAGCAGAAGTATGAGATAATAGGATAATAGATAATAACTATGTGATGGGAACAAGGAATGTCTGGCAAGGGGTAGAATTATGTAGGAGACTCAGAACAGACCAGAATCCACATACAAGAGTCTGAAATAGAGTACTGGGAGCGAGCATAGATATGGGGAAGATGTTGCAGCAACATAATTTCTACAACTTGGAAGCTATTTAAATAAAGAGGCTTCAGTAGGATAAGTCATTATGAAATATGGCTCCCTGGATAACTAGGAAAATGTTAGGGCCATTGACAGAAAGTGGCAAAATGACTTTGGGGTGGCAGTATTGCTGTGATTCCTGCACTTCTTATAAATTCTGAGAAGAGGTCATGCATGTTTCTTCCCTGTTAGGTACTGAGACCACCCTGAGGTACACAAATGCTAGTCCTAAAAGAGCCAGACTTGCATGCTGTGGAGAGCATTGAAGTACTCTAATATGAAAATCAGCCTGTCCTCAAAAAAAAGTTTTCTTACGCATGATTTTACTGATGGTGCTTAAAAGCCTGAGGCATTTCTCTGTTGCTAATGGGGGGGACATGCATGTGTGCAGGCAGGGAGTATATGGGAAATCTCTGTATCTTTCACTCAATTTCGCTGTGAATCTAAAACTGCTCGTAAAAAAATGAAATCTATTTTGTAAAATTCTGGAGGATTCTGGGAAGATGGTGAAGTAGGGAACACTAAGAATCTGTCTCCCCCACTAGACAATTGCACTGACAGAATCTGTCTGATGTAATTACTTCGGAATTCTGGACATTTATTGAAGGCTTGCAATGTCTGGGGGAAGACTTGGACAGCTAATTTTGGTCAATTTCTGGTCTCAGCACAGTTTAGGAGCTACCCATTTCCCACCCCCAGTCATGAGGCGAGCAGCTGTGCACATCTTCCTGGAGCACTCTGCATACAGGAGCCAGGGTAAGCAAAAAGGACCCTGTCCTCCAATATCAGAGGTCTGTCTTCTGATTACTGATGGCTGCTTCTGATCACAGAGGTGCAAAGAGGCAGGCAGCTACCATTGTTGCACCTCCCCCCATTAATGCACAGCCCTCCTCATCTGGCTGAAGTGACATCTAGGAGATTTAAAGACCCAGAATGTTTTTCTTCACCCCTCTCATTTTTCTTTTTCCCTTTTTGGTAGCCAGACATTAAAAAACAACTATATATATGGGGAAAATTAGAAGGTGACTGGGCATGCCCAGGGAAGGGCTCAGAAAAGACCTAAGAAGACCTTAATTTTACACCTCAGCCTAACCCTCAGCTCACAGACAGCCCACACAATCAAAAAAACAAAAAGAATAAACAAACGTGATAACAAAATACAGCAAATCCTGGGAAAGGGGGAGAATCTGATTTCCAGAGTTACCACATTATTATATTCAAACATTCAGTTTTCAACAACAACAACAAATCACAAGGCATACAAAGAAACAGGAAAGTATGGCCCATTCAAGGGGAAAAAAAACAGACCAACAGAAACTGTTCCTGAAAAAGATTTGATAGCAGAAATAGTAGACTAAGACTTCAAAATAGCTGTCTTAAAGATGCTCAAAGAATTAAAGGAAGATGTGGAGAAAGTCAAGAAAACAATGTATGAAAAAATAGAAGTAGCAGTAAAGAGATAGAAAACCTAAAAAGAAACCAAAAAGAAATTCTGGAGCTGAAAAGTACAATAACTAAAATAAAAAATTCACTAGAGGGATTCAAAGACAGATTTGAGCTGGCAGAAGAAAGAATCAGCAAACTTGAAGAAACAACAATAGAAATTATTGAGTCTGAGGGACAGAAAGAAAAGAGATTGAAGAAAAGTGAACAGAGCTAAGGGATCTGTGGGACACCATCAAGCAGGTCAACATACACAAAATACAAAAGGGCAGAGAGAATATTTTAAGAAATAATGGCTGAAAACTTCCCAAACTTGACTAAAGACTGAATACAAACATCTAACAAGCTCAACAAACTCCAAGTAAGACAAACTCAAAGAGACTCACAAAAAGATACATTATAATCAAACTTTCAAAAGCCAAAATCAAAGAGATAATCTTGAAAGCAGCAAGAGAAAAGCAAATAGTCACATACAAGTGATCCTCAATAAGATTATCATCAGATTTTTCATCAGAAACTTTGGAGGTCAGAAGGCAGTGGGCTGATATAGTCAAAGCATTAAAGGAAAATAACCTGCCAACCAAGAATCCTATATCTAGTAAAAAGTGAGGGAAAAATTAAGACAAACAAAAGCTGAGGGAGTTTGTTACCATCAGATCTGCCCTGAAAGAAATGCTCAAGGGAGTCCTGCAGGGTGAAATGAAAGGACACTCAAAGCCACAACAGTAACTCAAAGCTGTATGGAGAAATAAAGATCTCAATAAAGGTAAATATATAGATAATTAAAAAAAACTAGAATTATTGTAACAATGGTTTGTAATTGCACTTTTTGTTTTCTACATGATTTCAGAGACTAATACATTTAAAGGGAAAAAACAATTATTAGTCTAAAATATAGTATTATTGTAACTTTGGTTTGTAACTCCAAATCTTGCTTCCCACGTTATTTAAGATACTAATACATTCAAAAGAACTATGAGTTTATGTTTTTGGGCACACAATGTACAAAGATGTAATTTTATGATATCAACAGCCAAAAGGAGTGCAGACAGACCTGTAAAGGAGCAGAATTTTTATATGCTGTTGAAGTTAGGCTGGTATAAATTCAAATTATACTGCTATAACTTTAGGATGTTAAATGTAATACGCATGGTAATCACAAAAAAAATAGCTATAAATACACACAAAGGAAATGAGAAAGAAATTTTAACATTTCACTACAAAAAAATCAACTAAATACAAATGAAAACAGTAATGCAGGAAACAGGAGATAAAAAAGCTATAAGGCATTTAGAAAACAAATAGCAAAATGATAGAAATAAATCTCTCCTTATCAGTAATCACTTTAAATGTAAATGGATTAAACTCTCCAATAAAAAGAAAGAGATTGGCAGAATGGATGAAAACACATAACCCAGTTATATGTTGTCTACAAGAATCTCACTTTAGATCCAAAGACACAAATAAATCGAAAGCAAAAGAGTGGAAAAAGATATTCCATGCAAATAGCCATCAAAAGAGAGCACAGGTGGATATATTAATATCAGACAAAATAGACTTTAAATCAAAAAAGTTTATACGAATCTAGAAGGACATTATATATTAATAAAAGTTTCAAGACAGCAAGAAGATATAACAATTATAAACATTTGTGCACCTAATGACAGACTGCCAAACGATACAAAGTAAAAACTGACAGAATTGAAGGAAGAAAGACAGCTCTACAATAGTAGTTGGAGACTTCAATATCCATTATCATAATAATGGAAAGAACAACCAGACAGAAGATAAGTAAGGAAATAGATACTTAACACAATAGACCAAGTAGATCTAAAAGACATATACAGAACACTCTAACCAACGACAACAGCATACACATTCTTATCAAGTGCACATGGGATATTTCCCAGGATAGACCATATGTTAGGCCATAAATTAAGTCTCAGTAGATTTTTAAAAGATAGATATCATACAAAGTATCTTGTCCAACCACAATGGGTAGAAGTTAGACATCAATAACAGAAGGAAAACTGGAAAATTCACAAATCTGTGGAAATTAAACAATGCATTTTTAAACAACCAATGGATCAAAGAAGAAATCACAGGGGAAATTAGAAAATACTTAGAGACTAATGAAAGCAAAAATATGACATGCCAAAACTTATGGGACACAGAAAAAGAAGTGCTAATGGGAAAATTTGTAGCTGTAAACATTTATGTTAAAAACAAAAAAGATCTCAAAGAAACAACCTAAATTTATAACTTGAGGAGCTAGAAATTAAAGAACAAACTAAACCCAAAGCTAGCAGAAGGAAGGAAATAATAAAGACTAGAGCAGAGATAAACAAAATAGAGAATAGAAAAACAACAGAGAAAATCAATGAAACCAAAGTGGCTTTCAAAAAGATCAACAAAATTGACAAAACTTTAGCTACGCAGACTAAGAAAAAAAGAGAGAAGAATCAAATCACTAAAATAAAAAATGAAAGTAGGGATGTTACTATTGATTCTACAGAATTAAAAAGGATGTAAGACTACTATGAAGAATTGTATGCCAACATATTGGAGAACCTAGATGAAATGGACAAATTCCTAGAAACACAAAACCTATAAAGACTAAATCACAAAGAAATAGAAAATCTAAATACCTCTAATTAATAGACCTATAACTAGACCTATAACTAAAATAGCGTGAATCAGTAATAAAAAATCTCCTGACAAAGAAAGCCCTGGATCTGATTGCTTCACTGAAGAATTCTAGCAAACATTTAAAGAAGAACTAATATCAATCCTTCTTGGACTTTTCCAAAAAGTGGAAGAGGAGGAACACTTCTTAATTCATTCTATGAGGCCATCCTTACCCTCATATCAAAGCCAGACAAAGATACTAAAAGAAAATAAAACTACAGACCAATATCCTTTATAAACATTGATACAAAAATCCTCAACAAAATGCTAGCAAATCAAATTAAACAACATATTGAAAGGATTATGTGCCATGACCAAGTGGGATTTGTTCCTGGAATGCAAGGATGATTCAACATACAAAAGTCAACCAATGTAATACACTACATTAACAGAATGAAGGGGGGGAAACATGATCATTTCAACTGATGCAGAAAAAGCATTTGACAAAATTTAACACCCTTTCATAGTAAAAACACTCAAAAAATTAGAAGGAATAGAGGAAAATTACATTGACACAATAAAAGCCATATATGAAAACCCCACAGCAAACATCCTACTCAATGGTGAAATACTGAAAGCTTTTCCTCTAATATCAGGAACAAGGCGAGGATGCCCACTTTTACCACTTCTACTCTACATAGTACTGGAAGTTCTAGCCAGAGCAATTAGACAAGAAAAAGAAATAAAATGCATCCAAATTAGAAAAGAAGAAGTGAAATTATCTGTTTGTAGATCACATGATCTTATATGTAGAAAACACTAAAGATCACACACAAACACACACACACATAACCATTAGAACTAATAAATGAATTCAGCAAAGTAGCAGGATACGAAGTCAACTCACAAAAATTATTGCATTTCTTATACGCTAACAATGAATAATCTGAAAAGGAAATTACAAGAACAACTCCATTTACAAATAACATGAAAAAGAATAAAGTACTTAGGAATTAACTTAACCAAGGAGGTGAAAGATTTGTACAATAAAAATTATAAAACACTGCTGAAAGAAATTAAAGACATAAATAAATGGAAACATATCCCATATTCATGGATTGAAAGACCTAACATTGTTAAAATGTCAATACTACCCAAAGTGATCTACAGATTAAATGTAATCACTATCAAAATCCCAGTGACATTTTTGCAGAAATAGAAAAATTCATCCTAAAATTTATACAGGATCACAAGGGACCTTGAATAGCCAAAACAATCTTGAAAAAGAACAAAACTGGAGAACTCACACTTCCTGATTTCAAAGCTTACTACAAGCTACAGAAATCAAAACAGCATGGTACTAGCATAAAGACAGACATATATACCAAGGGAATAGGATAGAGAGCCTAGAAATAAACCCTTGCATACATGGTCAACTGATTTTAGACAAAGGTGCCAAGACTATTCAATAGGGGAAAGGACAGTCTTTTCAACAAATGGTGCTAGGAAAACTGGATATCTACATGCAAAAGAATAAAGTTGGACCCTTACCTAACACTATATATAAAAATTAACTCAAAATGGATCAAAGACCTAAAACAATAAAACTCTTAGGAGAAAACATAAGTCAAAGGCTCTACAACATTAGATTTGGCAATGTTTTCTTGGATGTGACACCGTACTGAACTTCATGAAAATTAAAAAATTTTGTGCATCAAAAGACACTATTAACAGAGTAAAAATATTCTATTATCACACAATGGGAGAAAATATTTGCAAATCTTATATCTGACTAATATCTGGATTAATAACCAGAATATTTAGAGAACTCCTAAAACTTAACAACACAAAAAACAACCTGATCAGAAATAATCAAGTGAAGCCAGCCTGGTGGCATAGCGCTTAAGTTTGCATGCTCTGCTTCAGCGGACTGGGGTTCACGGGTTTGGATCCTGGGCACAAACCTATACACAGCTCATCAAGCCATACTGTGGCTTTATCCCACATACAAAATAGAGGAAGATTGGCATGGATGTTAGCTTAGGGCCAGTCTTCCTCAAGCGAAAAGGGGAGGATTGACAGCAGATCTTAGCGCAGGGCCAATCTTCCTCAACAATAACAACAAAAAAGCGGCAAGTGACTTGAATAGACATTTCTCCAAAGAGGGTATACAAATGGCAAGTAAGCACATGAAAAGATACTCAACAGCACTAGTCATTAGCAAAATGCAAATCAAAATTATAATGAGGTAATACCTCACACCCATTAAGGTAGCTACTATCAAAGAAACAAAGCAACAAGTGTTGGTGAGGATGTCGAGAAATTGGAAACCTTGTGCCTTGTTGGTGGGGATGAAAAATGGTACAGCTACTGTGGAAAACAGTATAGCATTCCCTAAAAAAATTAAAAATAGAATTATCATATGATCCAGGGATTCTACTTGGGGGTACATACCCAAAAGAATTGAAAGCAAGGTCTCAAAGAGATATTTGTGCACCCATGTTCATAGCAGCATTATTCACCATAAAACGTGGAAGCAACCCAAGTGTCCATCAACAAATGAATGGATAAGCCAAGTGTAGTACATATATACATGGGAAATTAGCCTTAAAAATGAAGGAAATTCTACAATACACCACAACATGCATGAACTTTGAGCACATTATGCTAAAATAAGGCAGTTACAAAAAGACAAATACTGTATGATTCCATTATATGAGGTACTTAGAGTAGTCAGATTCATAGAGAGGGAAAGTAGAATGGTGGTTGCCAGGGGCTGGGGGGGAGGGAGGAATGAGCAGTTATTGTTTTAACGGGAATAGAGTTCCAGTTTTACAAGATTAAAAAAGTTATGGTGATGGATGGTGGTAATGGTTGCAGAACATTATGAATGTATTTAATACCACGGGAAAGGTTTATTATATACCTGTTACAAATAAATTTGTATTTTCTTTGCTATGTTGATTTCTTGAGGGTTTGGCTAGCACACCCGTAAAAATGGTTAAAGTGGTAAATTGTATGTTATGTGTATTTTACCACAATAAAAAATAATTTGAAAAAGAATAGAGAGCAGCAAAATAAAAAACGAAAAGAAAAAGGAAAAAATCCTGTGGTATTTCTCTAGCCTCTTGTATGTTAATGTGGCAACATGGTACAATAAAAGGAGAAGTGGCTTTGGAGTCAGACAGGCCTCAGATTAAATCCGAGAACCCAGCTCGACAGTATTATCACCTCACTTCTCCTGCATAAAACTGACCGGAAGACAGCATGTTTGTTTTATTTTCTAAAGTACTCTATTACCTCGAGCAAACTACTTAATCTCTCTGAGTCTCAATCTCATCCATAACATAGGGGAAATAATATCAATCTTATAGATTTGCCATGAAAAATAATGGTAGTGTGGCTACAGAGTAAGTAATCAAAAATGTCAATTCTCTTTTCCTTTAAAGAAATGGCTATTAGGATGCCCTTATGTGAATCTGTCAGGCAAATTTGACATCAACACAGAGACAGATATATTGGCCTTGGTTATCTGTGGCCACTTCATGCAAGAAATTCTGAGCTCTCATGATGCGAGATGTTAAAAAATTAAATCTATTAAGCTGGCCTATAGCCTGAGACTTAGGATATCCACTGATCCCCAATAAATAAAGAGGAAGAAGGAGTTACACATATCTCTTTTCTAATTACTCAATCTCTACTCAACTGAAACCTTGCTTCACAAGAGATTAGCCACAGTCCCTGAGAGCAACCAATATCCTGAATTGCCAACCCCATTTTGCCAGCTCACAGAACCTTTATAAATCTCGGTTGCAGTGAATGTATCTCATTTTACTTATGAAATGACTATTTTGAGAGAATTTTCACAATAGCCATCATTGTTAGTCCTTCTTTCAACTCTCCAAATTGGGGGAAGAAGAAATTAATGTGTGATATTAATATTTCTATTTTGCCTTCAAAGAGAAGATAGTTTGCTCTTTTCAAGGGATACAAGGCAATTTCTGGGATGTAAGGCTAGTAGACAATTTCCAGAGTGGGGTCATTGCTGCTTCCATCTCATTCTGAAGATGGGGAAAAACTACTGGCCAGCAAAGACCAATGGACAAATGCACTACAGCAAACAAGTGTGCGATATCCAGTGAGGGGTACACAGTGTCTCCTGTTTACTTCCTGAGAGGGACACAACTCAGTGAGAGTACTCAAAGTGGTGGTGCTCCACCGGTAGACGAGTCAGGGATGAGAATGCCAGGGAAAGTCATAGAAGCATACGTTCTCTCTGAGGGGCGGAAATGGACAAATTTCTACACTCTCCCATGGCTGCTGCTCATGCAGCTGACAGACAGAAGTACCATTCTAGTTCTGCTCTTGTGGTTGAGAACACTATATCCTGTCTTCCTTTAACCCAAACTACTCTCCCTTTCAAGTTACTTGATAAAGAGGCACAAGGGGGTCTGGGTAGGAACTGTGTTTGGTAACGTAACATCCTTCCTTTCCAGCCCCTTGCTGAAGGACCCTCGGTACATCATCATGTGGCCTCACCATGGCTTGGCCTCTCAAGATGAAGAGGACGGCAAGGACCAAATGAAGGTGTAAGTTTGCTACTTGGTGAAACTATATGGTCACAGTGTGATTAGAGATAATGCAACTTGTTTCCTAAGATTCAGGGCTATGAGACACTAGAACGCATTACAGGGAAGATAATTTAGAATGATCCTCTAAGCAAGCAGGGAGATGATATTCTGGGATGGTTTGTGTTGAATTTAAAGAGAGGCACAGATGTCAGGGAAGAAGACCGAGGGCTGCTTGGGTGGGACCTCATGGGATAGCAAAGGAGAGGAGTGGTCACAGTATTCTGGGGTCTGGCACTCAGCTGTGCAGGTCCAAACAGTGGATTTTGTCTGTACTGCTGCGCAATTAGGTTGCCCAGGATTTTGTCTGTATCTCTGGGCCTATGCTAACCAAACTCTCAAGAGATGGACATATCTACAAAACACAAATTGATTTACTTGTAACAGGTATATAACAAACCTTTCCGTTGACCTTCAAACTTGTTTCCTCAGTCCTACCCATTGTCAAGGTAGCTGGGAGACCAAATTCGTAATCAGAATGTTACTTGTTGAACAAGGATTCAGAACAAAAGAAATGGATACCCTCAGGGATGTTTCATCTGGGTATTGGAAAAGCCTTCTGAGTGGAAGGTACTTTCTAGGTGATCTGAACACTAATAACCCCCAGGGAAAGTGTCTCTCTCCTCTGGAAAGTGTCAGATAATCAGCAACAAATTCTCCCCACCTGGTCTCCCCTTCTCTAAACAAAGACAGATACCTATCTACCACACCTCCACCCATGTTACTCCCATTTTTCTTCAGATAGAGCACCGTACAATTCTCACTGCTTTGTTTTATATTCAGCTATTTCCTTGAACCTCTACCAGGCTCATCTTAACTATTTCCGGTCTTCTCAGCCCCTCATTACCAGCTCTCAGAGAGGGTTACTGATGGTTGGCCTTTCTAATTTTGTGTTAATTTTTGTTACTTCTTCTGATAGAGTGATTTCCAAGGTCTAGGGGCACTTTAATACTTGTGTGACAAGTTCCCCTAGCCTGCTTGGAGGCGGGAGAATGTTTCCAATAGCCTCGTTCAGCACCAATTATTCAGTTCATCTGTGGAATGCATGTGTAATGTGTTTTATTTATTTTACCTCCACATATTCCCACCTTCCTAGAGGAAGAGGTGAATAAACCACCCTGACTTTCCCCCTAAGAAAGTAATTTTTTCACCTTAGATGGGCCATCTGTTTCTCCTAACACAGCTCTGCTTTGACTTGAATTGAATACATCTTGTCCCAGGCATTTTGCCAGCTGTACGCTCCAGGAAATGGAGCAACTAAAAGTGGTTTCCTTGTAATGTCAGGTCTCTTTTTTTTTTGAAATGCAACTTACGGAATTAACCTAAGGGAAATTGTGCATCACTGTTCATAGGAATGGTTCACAGAGTGGCAAGAGTAACAACCAGAGTAAAGACCTAAGCTGTATATGACTTTCCTAAGGATTAACTCCATTGAGCATTGAGTAGATAGAGCAGCGGGACTGACAAATAGAGGGGAAGATTGAGTACTTGCTTTGGGACCCAAAACAAACCCCTAACCTAAGAGTTTTCAACCCTGGAAGCAGATCAAATTCACCTACAGAGTTTTCAGTCTTCATGATTTGGTCCTACTCAACGGGCTGCTTTTGATGCCCAGGCATGTTGAGAACAATTTCTGGGGCAGAAAGAGTTTTGAAATGTACAGTCTCAATCCACAAGATGGTGAACTATGGGAGGTGACAGTAAACTGAGGGTGGTGTGATGCTCAGGTTGTTTTCTGATATGGTTATCCAGACATTCAGGATTGTAGTAAGCGCTAAGTCAGGAAGAGAATAAGGCAGCTTTGGCTGGGAAACTATGGGCCCCTCAGGCCAATGGAGAGGATTTTCTCCTGCTTTAGCTCAGAGATGGAGCATCAGCAAGGGCTACACCACTTGAGGGACTTTAAGAGATAAAGAATAATCAGTAGCTGCTTCTAGGAATCATTGCATAAATATGGGAGCCATTTTATGGAGGTGAGAGACAGAAGAAGAAATGGCAGATATTGTGAGATGGAAGAAAAGCATTCATGGCCTTATTGTGACTTATGTGAGAGAAGACTTTGACACTTTCTGAACGATTCAGAAGGGAGTGGGGCATGGCTGATATTCAGCCAACACACACTGGCATAGTGTTACTGCACAATAAAATATAGAAATACTCCTCTGATGGTTGGTAAATAGCTTAAGTAAGACCATATGTCACCAAATGACATCATCCGATGACTACAGCATAGGCAGTAATGGGACCTGGGACTGGTACATCTGGACATTGGGGCATGAGTTGAGCAGATCAAGGAGGTAGCTGAGGGGAATGCAGTGCCTGACTGCTGCTCAGGAGGGGCCCGGAGTTGGCAGGAGTGGTGGGACAGGCCAGGCTGGTGGCAGTGATGTAGGTGGGGGTGGAAGTAAAAGCCTTCCATGTACAGGCTATGTGAGAAGCACTAGAATTCAGGCCATGAGGGATGGCCCACCCAGTTACTCTCCCACTGCAACAAGTCCCTGGTCCCAGATCTAATGACCATCGATTTAATGGGAGAGCCATTGGGAGAGTTTGGTGCAGTTTCCATGGTAAAACTGTAGCTTAGAGACAGGCAGCATTTAGTTTTGTGTGAACTTATCAAACCTGATACCACACCAGTAATTTCTAAAAATCAGTAATGATTTAGAAATTATTAGAATGATTCGTTGAACATTTTGCCTTGCAAGTTGTATCACAGGATAAGTAGTTTCATGATATATAGTTTAGTTAGAGAACAGAAGGGAAACATTTTAAATTTTTATTTGTATACTGATTTGTAGAAATATATTATATTTATTTCTAAAATTTACATTGCTAGTTGTTAGTGCCATCATCAAGTCAATTCCGACTCCCAGCGACTCTGTGTACAGCTGAGCTGAGCCCTGCCCAGTCTTTTTGTGCCATCCTCTCACCTTCTGGCACTGTATCAGACAATGCTCTGTGACTATTTATGGGATTTTCATGGCCAATTTTTTGGAAGTGGGTGGCCAAGTCCTTCTTCCTAGCCTGTCTTAGTCTGGAAGCTCTGCTGAAACCTGTCCACCATAGGTGACCCTGCTGGTATTAGAAATACTGGTGACATAGCTTTCAGCAACACAGCAACATGCAGCCACCACAGTATGACAAACAACAGATGGGTGGTGTGGTTCCCTGACCAGGGTACGAACCTGGGCTACAGTGGTGATAATGCCGAATCTTAACCACTAGACCACCAGGGCTGGCTTACATTGCTAGATAGGTTGTTAAATATGTTACACATCATCCTTAGATTGAACAAAGTGGAACTGCAGGGACAAGGGACAGTGATTCCGTTGGTGGGGTTTGAAATGGCTTCATTGTACCCCTGTCCCACATCCCAGGTTGGTCTGACTTGGGCAAATATGAGTTTCCTTTGATTTACAAATGAAATGTTATTTACTATCTGTTGCTGAGGAGCGGGCCTACCAAACCTACCAAACCAAGTCAAGTTTTGCCAGTCATGACTGTTCTCATGCTTCCTCAATCTTCAGAAGGACCTGCTCTGCAGCCACAAGGTACAAACTGTGCAAAAGAAATGGCTATGTTAGGCTTTTAGTAACTTTCCCAGGACAGTGATTGCCAGAAGCTCATTCATTCAACAAATAGTTTACTGAGCACAAAAACTGTGGTGGGCACAGTTCTAGGCATTGAGGATACATAACAGAGTAAAACAGATGAAAATCCCTACTCCTGGAGCCAACAACTGATTGCAGGTGGTGGTCATCATTCAAAGGCAAGGGATAGATGCAGCCAAGGAGAAAGTTGTGATCTCATTTCAGCACCCTCTCCCTGCATACTCTGCCCTCCTTGGGTCAGAGCTACTAGAACATTGTGATTAACACCACAGCACTGTGGAGATAATTAAGCAATCATACATGCGGGTGCCAGGAAAGGGTGCCTGCCCCAAATTTACTGCTCCTTAGTCCTGACCTTGTATCTAACAATTCTATCATCTGAGAAGCATTTTCCAAAAAGTATTCTTTGGAATCTAGTCCTTCAAGATGCTTAGTTTAAATTAAAAAAAAAAAATTCAGTGGTCAAACAAGTTTGGCAAATCCTTCAGCTCTTGGAGATTCACAATGAACTGGCATATTCAATATAATCCGTATGACCTCCATCAGTTTAGGATTAAAAACTGGTGCATGTTTCTTTATTTTTCCAGTTACTTGCTCAAGCCTTCATTCCTCCATATTTTACGTAATTCAGTCTCTCTCTCTTAAGGACTCCCCATACCCTAAAATGTCCAGGAACCCTGGGAACTCACTCACTCCAAAGGGAGCAGACTTGTTTCTAATTTATATCTGGAGAGAACTGATCAGTCCATCAACAGGTTCTGGTTTTAATCATTACTTCTACAGTGTCACTGTTGAAAAGTGGTTCCAACAAGCTCCAGTGAGCCTGGTGCTGCTGTAAGAACGCCCTTGCTGCTGCAGAACCCTGTGCAGGCAGCACACAGTTTATTGGATTTACACTCACACAATCAGCCCCTGTTCCCCAAACATGAAAGCTTTGCCAAGGTGGCTGGGTATAATTGGGTTTCTAACCACAGCTACACACTGTATCTAGAACACGCTGTCCCCCACAAACCTCTAGACCCTGGTGTTGAGCCTAAGTCACTTAGTTAGACTCCCTCATTTTTCTTGGGGGAACATTAATGCTTTTTGTTATCAGGGGACCTATATCAGGGCTATCTCTGCCCTTCAGAAAGTTCTAATTAAGTTGAATCTCAACAAAGAAAAGGATAGGGTCTTTATCCCTTTCCCTTGAAGGTTTCTTGGCCCTAGGTAAGTTTAATTTGGCATACTGGGGTGATACTGGCAAGAACAATCTTTGTAAGGCCACTAACGCTCTTTCCCCAGAGACATGTATATCTACTCACTTTATATTGGCATAATTAAGAGTATTCGGGGAACTATCAAAGAGGATCTGGGCTCAATGTCTTGTTGCGTCTTGCAGCTTCTCCAGCTAAATATATATATAAAGTTTCAAATCACTACAAATGTTTCTGGGAAGTTGGAACACTTAAAAATGATTGGTTATAAATAGTTTGGCCCAAGTGGTTTATCAGATTTCTTCCTAATTTATGGGTAGTTAAAATCTGGAAGGATATAGGGCATAGCACTTATAAAGTTTCATGGGATCAAAGGACAGAAAGAGATTCCAGGGTATTAGAGGCAACTAAGCATCTGAAGGGCCCTCTGTCACATGGGGGAAGGGGCAGTGAAAAAGAGATAGAAGGAAGATTTTTCCCTGTCATAATTTCATATATTAAAAGGGGCATGGTCTGATCCAGCAATTCCACTTCTGGGTATTTACCTAAAGAAAATGAAAACACTAACTTGAGAAGAGATATGCACTTCCATGTTTATTACAGCATTATTTTAAAAAGCCAAGATATAGAAACAGCCTAAGTGTCCATCAATGGATGAATGAGTAAGGAAAATGTGGTGTATATATATTCAATGGAATATTATTCAGCCATGAAAAAGAAGGAAATCTTGCCATTTGCAACAACATAGATGGAGCTTGAGGGTGATATGCTAAGTGAAATAAGTCAGAGAAAGACAAATACTGTATTATCTCACTTATATGTGGAATCTAAAAACAAAAAAAATGCAAACAAAAAAATTTTTTAAATGAGCTCATAGATACAGAGAACACACTGGTAGTTGCCAGAGGTGGGATGTGGGGGGTGGGTGAAATGGGTGAAGGGGGGATCAGGAGGTACAAACTTCTAGTTATAAAATAAAACGTCATGGGGCTGTAATGTACAGTATGGTGACTATAGTTATTAATACTGTATTGCATATTTGAAAGTCGCCAGGAGAGTAGATCTTAAGAGAAACACAAGAAAAACATTTCGTAATTATGTATGGTGACGGATGTTAACACCTCCCTGTGGTGACTGTTTCACAATATATACAAACATTTAGTCATTATATTGTACACCTGAAACTAATATAATGTTATATGTCAATTATATGTCAATTTTAAAAGGGGGGATGGGGTAACTACAGAAGTCCCCATCCAATGCATTTTAAGATCTGTTCTGCTTCAGAGAGAATCAAACTCCCAAGAATTCTCTCCTGAATTCCTTCCACTGAACTAAAGCCCTAAAGCCCTCGAGGCCTCTTGACACACCAGTCCTCACCTCTCAGTGAGGCAGGCTCCTATGGAGAAATCTCAGAACCATTTAGGTCAGGGAAGAAAATCTCAGCATCTGCCAACACGGCTTTAGACTCATTCATTTTCTGACACGAAAAAGGTCATAATTTTTATGGAGAGGAGAAATACATTGAACTAGTATGCTATCTCTATGCCCCTTATTCTCACTGGTACTTGGCCTTCTCCATTTTCTCAAATATTTTATATCAAGTAACTTAAAACATAGCATACACTGTTAAAGCTTTCTGATGCTAGGGGATTTTATACTTAAGCCTTACTGGACCAAATCAACACAAGTCATTTGAATACTTGTGGGAAAATACAGTGAAAATTCTGTTAGGTGGTAACAATCTTGGGGACAATTTTTGTTAATTCATCCCCAAAGAATGAGCCCTCTTTGGAATCCTAGTAGTAAAGGCAAAGACAAACTTGCCATTTGATAGAAGACAGTGTCCTAGAAAGGCTTCTTTTTTTTATTTTTGTAGAATTGTTATTATGTTTTAGACTTTAAGTGGACATATTTGACTCCCACTCTAATGCATACCCATATCCTACATAATAAAAATTATGTTTTAATAGGATTATATGGTATGTAAAACATATCATGTGTTTAGAGATGAAATATCCAGGGAAAATATTTCCATTGCTTACTATTTCTTGTCATTTCATGTGTCCTATCTGATATGTATACACATTTGGTTATCTAACACTGTATTGTATTTATTACTTCAACTTGCATATGCTTTTATTTAGATTTCCAAACACATAATTTTTAATGTATTTTATTAGTGAGGGAGCAATAAAGGAACAATTTTGCAGCTAATTTAACACCTATAAACTTTCTTGTTTGTGATTTAAAAGAAATAGCCTCAGCAGACCAGGTCTGTTCATATTTCAAAGAATATTAAATGCAAATACTTCTAAATAGCCCTATATTTAAAATTCTCTTATTTCGTAAAATATTTATGGGTTCATTATTTATACTTGTATAAAAAAATGGTGCCTGATTCTGAACAGATTTATTATGTGAAAGTGTTTATTGTTTTTTAAATAGCTATATCTGAGAAGCCATACAAAGGCTAGATAATTACAAATCAAGAATTACAATTAACCTGAAAAATAAATGTCAAAAAGATATTGACCAACTTATTTGAAAACTTGTGTCCACACAAAACTGCACACAAGTGATTATAGCACCTTTATTCATAATTGCAAAAATTATAAGCAACCAAGATGTCCTTTAACAGGTGAAAGGATAAACACATGTAGTATATATATATATAATGGAATATTACTCAGTGATAAAAATAAACTATCAAGCCATGAAAATATGTGGATGACTCTTAAATGCATATTGCTAGGTGAAAGAAGCCAGGCTGTAAGGGACACATACTATGTGATTCTAATTATACGATAGTCTGGAAAAGGTAAAACTATAGAGATGGTAAAAAGATCAATGGTTCTCAGGAGTCCCGGGAGAAAAGGCTGAATAGGTGAAGAACAGGAGATATTTTAGGGTGGTGAGACTATTCTGTATCACAATGTAATGGGGGTGATACATGACACTATGCGTTTGTCAAAACCCAGAGACCTCTACAGCACAAAGACTGAACCTCTATGCATGCAAATTAAAATAAAAAAATACTTAAGGGGCCAGCCCCATGGCCAAGTGGCTAAAGTTCCACACACTCTACTTTGGCGGCTGGGTTCACAAGTTTGGGTCCTTGGCACAGACCTACTCCACTCATCAGCCATGCTGTGGAGGCATCCCACATAGGAAGTAGGGGAAGATTGGTGCAGATGTTAGCTCAGCGCGAATCTTCCTCACGAAAAAAAAATGTATACTTAAGAGGTTGAGGTGTTGCAGGATGAAATACAGATTGTGACAAAACAATCTAACTGTATTATAAATACATGAAACAACCTCACTCAAGGTGTGGTGGAGGGAAAAGTCCTGACTTAAGTAACTTTGGGAATGGAGTCTATAAAACTGAAAGCAAAAACACTACACATAAGCACTGTACCCTAGCTGACAAAATTACTTAATGTAGGATATGGGTTTACAGTTCTGATACTGCTATACACATATATGGAATTGAACAAGTAAATAAATGGCAGCTTCAGGGGGACAAGCTGCTCACTGTTGGAGTGGGAGGTTACAGATAAGCAAGGGGCAGAGGCTCGAACATATCACGTAGCAATGGATTAAAGTTGGAGACATTAGTACAAACTCATGTTTAGTGTGATATAGATACAAATGGTTACATATAGAAATATTTATAGATATATTTATATATACAGATTAGTATATACTTATGCATTTCCTTGCTCTGTCAGCTGAGAGGGCCTAGAAGCTATGACACATCAGTAGCAATCAGCCCACCTAGTGCCTGGATCTTGGTTTCTAGTTTATTCTCCAGTTAAAGAAACCAGGGCTCCTTGGAGCAATGGTTGATTCTAGGCCTGGGACAGGAAATATACAAGATGAGCCTGGAGCATCTTGTAGTGCCAGACAGTAAGGAAGTGTTGGGAAAAAACTCCAAACACCTGATGAGGGTAGATCAAAACAACACAGGGGACAACTGGAAAAGCTCCCAATGGCCAAAGCTGGAAGAATTTGAGCAAAAAAAAACGTTCTAAGTCATATTGGATTGTAATCCAAAGTATAAAATAAATATCCATGAGTTCATACTGACATGAGTAAATAAATGAGGGAGAATAGGCAAATCTCACAGAATTCCAAAAAATGTACATAGATACTCTGCCCTTAAGGAGGTGGAGCATAACTCCCCACTCCTTAAATGTGGGCTGCACATAGTGACTTCCTTCCAGAGAGTTACAGTAGTGGAAAGGGGGAGAAGAAGAGTAACTTTACAGTGGAGAAACCTGACAAACACTACCTCAGCCAGGTGACGACGGTTAATATTATCAGTGATAAGTCACACTCAGCCTGTACCCGTGATATGATGTGATGAAAATGGTACTTTAACTCTGTAGTCTTCTCAAAAACACATAACTCAAGTTTAATCATAAACATTAGTCAAATCTCAGTTGAGGGACATTCTACAAAATACCTAACCAGTACTCCTCAAAACTTGTCAAGGTCATCAAAAACAGTGAAAGTCTAAGAACTTGTCACAGCCAAGAGAAGCCTAAGGTGACACGACAACTAAACGTAATGTGGTGTTCTGGAGGGGATCCTGGAACAGAAAAAGAACATTAGGAAAAAACTAAGGTAAAATGAATAAAGTATGAACTTTATTTGATAATAATGTATCAATATTGATTTATTAATTGTACCACACTAATGTAAGGTGTTGAATAATAGAGGAAACTGGGTGTAGGGTATATAGGAAGTCTCTGTACTAAGCAATTTTTTCTATAAATCTAAAACTATTCTAAAATAAAAAATTTATTTAAAAGGGATATTGAGAATCATATACTCAGAGAAAGTGGGAAATGAAAGGGACAATAAAAATCATCAATTAAACCCCTTATTTTACAAGGGATAAAACTGAGGAATTATAGTAAGATTTAGCAGTCTAGCCTGGCAAGTAGCCTGAACTTTGGAGAGGGGCTTGAGAAAACAACTGCCGAACTTCGTCCTCGGTGACACTACAGCATCAATCATAGTACACAGTAGATACTCGATAAATAATTATTGAATGGTGATTAATTCCCAAGAACCTACTCTCTACCCATGTATTTCATCCATTCACTCATTTACTCATTAACTCATTCACTCATTTAACAAATATTTACTGAGTGTCTGGCACTACAATTTTACTCCTAGAATTAGAATCATTTAGAAACTCTATCCAGGGGCCAGGCCCGTGGTGTAGTGGTTAAGTTTGACACACTCTGCCTTGGCTGCCCAGGTTTGTGGGTTCAGATCCTGGGCACAGTCCTACACCACTTGTCAGCCATGCTGCGGCAGTGACCCACATACAAAATAGAGGAAGACTGGCACAGATGTTAGCTCAGGGCCAATATTCCTCAAGCAAAAGAAGAGGAGGATTGGCAACATATGTTAGCTCAGGGGGAATCTTCCTCAGCCAAAAAGGAGAGTAAAAATAGATAGATAGATAGATAGATAGATAGATAGATAGATAGATAAAAGAAAAAGAAACTCTATCCAAAGGACTGACATTTTGGCAGTTTTCCATATCTGACTTTGTAGGAGACTCTATTTAGCTAATTTAAATTTACATGCCCAAGGAAGAATTTTTCAAGCCGAGTATTAACAATTAAAATAGATTGAGGAGGCACATTAAGAGAGTGATTGCTCTCCGAGTCACACAGAGTATGTATGGTTCATTTACACTCAAATTATGGGCTACGAACATTTTGAATAGTATTGTTATTTTGGATTCTCCAATCCTTCATTCTACTCCTTTTACTATTTATTCAGGCAATCGGCTAAGAGCACAGTTTTGTCTTGCTTTCCAGTTTCCCCTCTACTACTTACCAGCTGTGTGATCTTGGCCAAGTTGCCTAATCTTTTTGAGCCTCAGTTCCCCCATCTGAAAAATTACCTCATAAAAGAGTGTTGCTTGGATTAAATGAGCCAACATTTCTAAAGTGTTTAGCACACTTGGCAATGTCATTATTATTACTTGTATCATTGCTATTACTGTTATCATTACAAACCAATCAGATGCTTTTTCCTGTGAAACAACCTTGGGAAACTAAGGGCAATACCTCAGGATCTACAAAAGAACACACACAGGCACACTTAATCAATCTCTTGATCTTTCTAGGTTAGGTAAGTGGGTTGTTTCCAATAAACCACAAAATTATTGTTGAGATCTGGGCCGCGATTCTATTTGCTGTCAGTCCAATGCCTCTTTTAGACTGCCAGGAAACTAATGTGGTTAGTTTCAAGTTCCTTCTTGTCCAATTTTTTCTGACAAAGTTTATTTTCATGTTAACATTATCATTTAACCTAAATATTCCATGGGCTCCTAAAACTAGATAATTTCCCTTGACACGCTTCTCTCCTGATGTTCATTTTTCTGACTTTATTTCTGTCATATTTAAAGATCATGTTATTCAGGGTACTTACAACCTCTATGTATAAATGCTGTGAAAAAGTCCAGCACTGCCCATGGGTGCCTTACTCTCTATGCCCAGGCAAAAGAGGTCTTGCATTTGCCATTCTGACTAAAAGTTTCTGAGCAAGAAGACTGCCTCTACGATCCCCATCATAGCCATGGCTGCCTGTCTGGGAATCCTAGGAGTTCCCAAGTGCACCATACCTTTGGAACTGCATTCCAGGACGAATGCCTCTCGGACGCAGTTCTCTCCCTGTAGTTGTAGCAGCATCTGCTCAACAGCTTACACAATAGCTCCTTGGTAATTCTGCTGTCTCCTCAAGGGCCTCACTCGAGACTCCACAGTAGAGTCTGCTTTCATAAGTTTCACTTCAGTGGCAGAAAGCTAAGTTTCAGTAATAGAGTTATCTTGTTCAACCCAATTGCAAAAACTATTCTAAACACAAATGTTCCAAGTTCGGAGGAAATCTTAAGGGAAACTTTAAATAGTTTTAATGAAAAAGAATACTCTTTTACTGAGTTCAAAAATAATTAAGTTAATAAAACAGGTTAATTGTTTCTTTTTAACTGATGAAAGATTTTAAAGGAATTTTAAAAGGTAATTTTGTCTGTAGCTCATTACTATGATTTCAGCAAACATGCTGTGACTTAGTTTTCAGTTAGCATAATTATTTTGCAACTCTTTTTGCCAAGGATACTCACACAAAACAGTCCTACCTCTCTCCTGGGAGGGACCTGTGAAGTTTGAAACCAGCTCCGCTTCTCCCCACACAACCACCCTCAGTGACTCCAGAAGGATTGAAGCCTGAGGGAAATGAGAGAAAGGGGTCAATTATGGAACAGAGGAGCAGCAGATTCTAAATCAGGGCATACGCCTGAGCTCCCAGGTGGAAATCAAAGGAGGAGCTTACATGTGTTCCCATTTTTTTTTTCACAGGCTTAAGATGTCCAATGTCTAAAATTATTTATATCTAAGACATCTCATGAGACCATCTGACTAGAAGGATTTTGTTGTTGTTATTGTTTGTTCATTTGTTTGTTAAGAAATACTAATCAGCTCTCTTTTTAAATTTAATACCAATACTTTTAACATAATTGCTTGTTTATCAAATTTTCTCTACTCATAAATTGTCTCTGTCCCTAATTCGTGGGGATTTTCTATTTGTAACAAACTTGATTAGACATAAGAGTGATAACATACACCTATATAAATAACACACACATACACACATATATATAGTAAGTATCACATAAATATAGCAGGACATATTTTCCAGAAATCTGGACAGTATATTTGAATGGCCTTACTTACCACACATAAAAGTTTTACTTTGGGAGGCTCCAGAAGCCGCCTCAAAGAGACAGATGGTCTCTGGAGCAATATAAACCACGGTTCAACAAGAGGTCTGAGTATCAGGCCATCAGGAGAGAAAACAAAGCAAAACAAAACGCCGTAAGTCTCCATATACAAGAAAACAAATAGCGGTTTCAGATTTGAGCCCCAAATCAAAAATTACAAAGGCAGCCTCTCCAGTGGCAGGCTTTGGTTTGCAATTCAACTGCTTCTCAAATGGGCAACTCTGTGTAATGGACATCAGGGTGAATAGCAGCAGACATTTTTAAATTAAACAATGTTCAATAATTCTCCCTAGAAATGATGAGCACTCCGGCTAGTAACAAGTAAATATTTGAGATAAAATAAGGACAAGGAAGCCAAGATTCTAATGTGCTTTTTAAGGGAAATCTTTCCTGAGTGACTAGGAACACGATCCAGAGGCATTAGACAGTTACCAAAGAGTGGCCGTGTACCACTTGAAGCAGGCATGCAAGAAACATAATTCCAGGCATATTGTATAGATTTGAATATTGCTGAATATAAAAATGAATCAACTATTTTGAACACCTATGGTTTCCATACAAGGAAACAAAATGAGGAATGCAATAAATGAAATAAAAAAGAATTAGACATACAGGGAAGTAAGAGTTGAAAAAAGAGGAAAAGAGAATTCATCTACAGAAAAACCAATTTGTGTTGGCACCATACTTCTGGTCTAGATGGACATGGGGTAAATAAGATGGTTAGATCTTGAGATGGAGTGAAGGCTGAAGAGTTCCCTTTTTCCTTTTTATGCTGACATATTTCTACACATTTAAGTCATATAAATAAATTTATCCTATCTGTGGGATAATCTTTATTTAGTAAGAATCACAGGAAACTTATTTTTAAATATGTAAAGGAAATGTGCAGTCAATTGCATACATGCCTCTCATTTCTTTTCTTGAATCCCATGCCACTTGCTCCAACTTCAATAAAATGGAGATCAGAGATTCCACCTCTCTTGGGGCTAGAAACGCCTTCTGATTTTGTTAGTCTTCACTTTGCTCTACATATCTCCATATTGGGGTACACATGTATGGCTTCCCTAAAATGGCTGTCACCAGGGGCCTTCCGCTTACCTCCATTCTTCTTGAAATGCTCTTCCTTTGACTTCCATGACTTTTCCTAATTTTTCCACTACATCTTGTTCTCCACAAATCTCTTAAATGCCAGTGGTCCCTAAGATTCTGATCTTAGCCCTATTCTCTTTTCTACAACCATCCTGAGAGGCACAATGATAAGAGCATAGACTCTACAACCACGCTGCCAGGGTCTTGCCACTTTCTGGCTGTCTGTGTGTGACATCTTGGGTAGGTTACCTGACATCTCTGATGTTTCCTCTTTTATAAAATTGGACTGATAATAGTATCTACTTCATAGAGTCATAAGGTGGAGTAAATGAGTTCAGACATGTGAAGTGCCCAGCACACAGTAAGTGCTCAGTAACTTTTATGTGGTATAGCCATGGGTTCATTGATCATTTAGTAAAATAACTCAATTAGTTATTTAGTTGGTTAGTTGATAAACTCTAATTCTCTAGCCCATACTTCTTTCTGAGTTCTAAGGCCATTTAACCAACTGCCTACAAACATTTTCAATTACATCTAGGGCTCCTTAAATTCAACATTCACAGACTAACTCATTTCTATCTCCCTACTCCTGCTCCAGCCAAAACTGCTCTTTTTTTGGTATTCTTTTTCTGAAATGAATAACAGCATCATCCGTCCAAGGGTCCAAGCCTTTGAAAGTTAATACTCTCCACCCCTTCTCTCAACTACCTCAACTAAAAACCTAATTGGTCACCAAATCTTTTTAGTTTTGCCTCCTAACTATCTTCTCTTCTGGATTACAGCAAGCGTCCTTCTCCTTCTCCCTGTTTCTAGTCTCTTTCCTCCCACATCATCCTTCTTTCACACTGCAGTCAGGGAGGTTCATCCTTTTTAATATTTTTCATCATCTTTCCATTTACCTTGAGGATAAAATCCAAAATTTTCAGCATAGCATATGAGGTACTTCATCAACTTGTCTCTTTCTATCCCCCTGATTTTATCTCCCACCATCCCTAGTTCCAGCCACATGAAACTATCTATAAACCCCAAAGTTGCTACCCTTTCCTTCACCTTCATGCCTTTATTAATACAGCCTAGAATGTGCTTCCCTCCATTCTATGTCTAGATAATCCCTATTCTATTCTATTTCCAAGTCCTGCAACAGTACTCCAAATTGAATTTTAAAAAAGGAACAAACTAACAACTGAGGTAGTTAACAGATGTTACAATTCCAGTACAGTTTGCTCAAAACAGAGTGAAATTCCCTCTGTGCCTTTATTTCTGAGACACAGAATAGATTTTTCTTTAAAGTCATTTTGTTTTTTGCTTCCTATTGACTGATAATGATTGGTGAGGAGTTGGAGAGCTGGAATATATCATCAACCAAAATGTTATAAGAAGAGATCTAGACAGTGAGTAAAACTTGCTGAAAAAACACAAAGAGACTATAAAAGAGGAAGAGGTGCTCAGCTATTTTTGTAAATCATATTAGCCATTTCTCCTCCTCCTCCTCCGTTTCTCCCTCCCTCCTTCTTTCCCACACCCTCTGTCTCTCTGTCCCTATCTCTCTGTCTCAGTCTCTCTCTGTCTGTCTCTGTCTCTCTCTCACACACACATCTCTCTTAAGGTAAAAATCACTCTCTCTGTGCTCTTTTTAAATCCCTCAGATTTTATATTTTACTGCTCCAAGAGTCTGCCTCTCTGAGTTTCTTGCATAGACCAGTTATTTCCCTCTGTAAGGAAACTGTTTAGTTTGTCCTTGCCTGGTTTGGAAGGATCCAAGGGAGGCAGTTCTTGCAGCCCTGTCTCTCTTTCACTCCCCTCCTCCCTGAGTCCTGGCTGGAGCAGCAAGTCTGTCAATCTCAGGCGAGAGACAAGGTGGACAAAGGTCCACTTGTAAAGAACCTCCTTCCAGCACCTCCTCTCTTCTCCTTTTGCCCAAACTCACCCAGTGAATTGAAGCATTTAAGAAGATTCCTCTGCCAAGAAGACCAAAAGGAAAGAAGAAAAGGGGTATGTATTTTTTTTTCTTAAAAATAATTTTATGTCATTTGTGCTACTCCAAACGACTGCTATAGATTAGAGCAGAAACGTATTTATGTTTTGAGTTAGAAAAGAAAGACAGAGAGGCAGAGAGGGATTCTCTAAGGAGATGATGGATGTACTTTGTAAAAGATGATGTTTCCTAGGATAAAGAAAAAGAATCAGATTAAAAAAGAACAGAAAAATGTGCATTTCTTAACTGGGAAAGTCACAATCGTAGGTTTAAAAAGAGGCAGCTTCCTCACTGTTACTCCTTATTAATGCCCGCGTCAACTCTGAATCTGGTTCCATACAACAGGACCTTATTATTCCACCTCTCAGAACTAGATGATGATGATGAAGTATATAAGTTTTCTTAAATGCAGTAGCTTTATCTCTATATTACCTACTCTACATAAAGTTAACTGCAATGTCTAAGAAAGAAAATGTTTTTTGCTTTTAAAAATCCTGATTCCTAAAAAGGAACTGGTATAAATGTGTGATACAAAGAGGGAATTCATCTTTGGTGTCCCCACCATGGAACACAACACAGTGTCTGTACTGCTAAGATAAAGGGAACACTTTTTCCCTTTGGGGCTTATAAAAATTCCCTTTAAAATTCTTTAACTTAGTTACACAGGCTATGAAAAGCTCTCTCAAATGCTGGTATTTTTCTCCAGTTATGATGATTTATTGTGGCCAGGAAAATAATTAGAATGATGCAAGACTGAATGTTAATACCATCTTCTATATTTCTGAGAGGGCTGAAGGCAGATCACTTGAGGGAGGACGTGGACTTGGTTTTTCTACCAAGGAAGGTCACTTGGGTATTTGGGCTGATCGTGTCTGTTTTAATGATGTTTAAAAGGCTTATCCACTTTTTAATACACTTCTGTTCCTTTAAACATACACTTCGAGAAGTTTCTCTTCAGGATTCAGTCATTCTAACACAAACCTATTCTAACACGGTTAGAAGAACAGAGAATTGAAAAAATAACAGTGATTTTCACCCTCCAAGAAAGATGAATGGGCAACATCACAGGCTGGACAGCAATTCTAATCTCTTTCAACTATAATTTTGATATTTGAAATGTCAAGTACTGGGCTGGAATTTTCATTTGCTTTTATAGCCTTTGCTTCTCTCTTGCTGAGTTATGAAAGAAATCTTAAAATGAACCGCCCTTTCTAATTCCTCAAGTCTATTTCATTCCTCTGCTCTTAATACCAGTTCCCAGAACTGACATCAGCTGCCTGTATGAGCATTGCACCATAAACGTCTGAACATTTAAACTACATAGCCATGTTAGTTTTAGCCATTAAATGGGATAATTTTTCTTTTTAAGTCTCTACTTAACTCCAACCATTCAAATCTTGCTTGTGCCAAATACTCGCACACAAGCAAAATTTGCAATTCCCTACCTATATGATAGTAGCAATAATCTATTGCTTAACTGGAAACGTCTTACTCATAATTCTGTATCCTCTACATTGATCTGTTAAAAATTTTGCCACTATTGGGATATGAATGGTATCAGACAACATTAGGTATAATGTGAATTACATAAAATTGAACCCAAAAAACCAGTGGATAACTTTCTAAGGATCCTTACTTATTCCTTCAGATCTTCAGCTTTTAGCTTTGTTTTCTTTTGTAATTTGGATGTACTTCAGGAAGAATTTTAAGTGCCTGTGCTTCAACTGAAAGAGAAACAGAAATAGAGCAATTTCCTTCAATATTGGCCAGTCATTTCACTCTTCTTGGCACTTGAAAATATATGGCCTTGATGGATTGCCAAGGATTAAGATTGGTGTCTTTTAATGAAAAAACAAACAAAGGTATCACAGGAACATACTGTTCAGACATTTTTCCACTTACTAAATAATAGTTAAGTTATTTATCTGCACTTAGGTAAAGGAAGAGGAGAAGATTTCAGTTCAAACATGTAATTTATAAAGTGTTAAAAAAAAATGACCAGTAAGTGCTTGCCAGGTGTGGAACTTTCCATCGTAGTATGTGACTGAGACTGTGACAGAAACACTATTTTATGCTCTGGCATGGACATACAAGAGGTGCAGGGTATGGCAACATACCCACTTACTCTTCCAGCAATTTATTTGTTCATTCCCTCAGTGAATGTTTTTTGAATACTTAACTGTGAGCCCAGTATTGAAGCAGGCATTCTGAGAGATGCAAAAGAAGTAGAAGTTACAGTCCTTGGCCTCATGGCTGGCATCTCTCCTTTCAGTCCTCTGAATATTGGCTTGCCTCAGGCCTCAGTTCTTTGCCTCTTCTCTTCTCAATCTACACTCACTACCTTGCCAGTCCCAGAGCTATAAATACAGTCAATAAATATCCTGATGATTCTCAAATTTGTATTTCCAGCCTTGAGCTCCAGACTCATATTCAACTGCCTACTCAATGTCTTCATTTGGATGGCTAATAGGCATCTCAAACTTAACTTGTCCAAAAATGTACTCCAGAATTTCTCCAAAATTGACTCCTTCCAATTCCTCTTCAGCTCAATAAATGTCAATACCATTCAGATAAAAAAACCTAAGAGCCACCCTTGATTCTTTCTCTCTTGCCTCATATCTTCCATCAGCTTTCACCAATAGCCTCTTTTCAACTACTTCCAATCTTGACTCACCACAACACATCTTCATAGAGCAGCCAAGGATTTTCTTGTAAGACATAAAGTAGGGTCGCCTGGTGGCATAGTGGTTGAGTTTGCGTGCTCTGCTTCTGTGGCCCGGGGTTCGCGGGTTCAGATCCCTGGTGCAGACCTATACATCACTCCTCAGGCCATACTGTGATGGCATCCCATGTGCAAAATGGAGGAAGATTGGCACAGATGTTAGCTCAGGGACAATCTTCTTCAAACAAGAAGATGATTGGCAATGGATGTTAGTTCAGGGCTAATCTTCCTCACCAAAAAAATAAATAAATAAAAACTCAACCATTAAAAAAAAAAGACATAAATTAGATCACGTTGCTATCCTATCAAAATCTTCCAGTAGTTTCCCAATACACCCAATAAAATCTAAACTCCTTATCATGACCTAAAAGCCTTTTATGATATTTCTATATCTTACTTCCTGGTTCTACGTAAATTCACAGAATGACCAGTTCACAAAATGGCTGCATGGCTTACAGTGAATTTTCCACTTCCAACTGTAGTCATATTCTCTGTGGCCAACGGGCTTATGAAAAATGCTCACAATGACAAGACATTATTTAGTTAAATTCCTAGTTCTTGTAGTACAGAATATACATAAGTGCTATAGGAACATAGAGCAAGGGAATTGTTAGTGTGGAATGGCTGGATCAGGGAAGGATTCTTAGAGGAGATGAGTTTGAGGTTTGTCCTTAATGGGTGGTCAGAAATAATACAAAGGGAAAAGGTGAGAGGGAACAACAAGGCAAAGCACATATTTAGGATTGAAGAGATGACTGGTCTGACTGCCTGGCTAGCTCAGCAATGGTAAATGATAGGTGTAGAGGGGAAGTAGAAGGAAGGCCTTAGGATTACCCTTAAGAAGTTCACATTCTTTTAGATAACACGACACCTCTGTAGGCTCTTACTCAGGATTTAAAAAAGTCTTTTCAGAGAATCACTCATTTAATTCTACAAATCAGGACCAAGTATTTTATTGGCCACTGGGTATGTGGTGGTGAAGAAAACAGACTATCCTCATGGAGCTTTCCATCTAATGGTAGCAATAGGCATAAAATGAGTAAACTCACAAATATATAATTTAAATGTGACAAATATTGCTAGGGCAAAGAAGAGGACTCTTTCAAAGAGTCAGGTTGAAACTACTTTAGATTAGATGGTCAGGGAAGGCCTTTGAAGAAATGACATTGAAACTGAGACCTGAAAGTTGAGAAGAAACCAGCCAAATAAAGAGGATTTCTGGCAGAGAGGGCAGCATAGAGAAAGACTCTAATGGAGGGAGAAAGATTTCTTTTTAATTATAAGGAAATATTCTATACATCTTTATTGCAATGCATTTTTTAATGGGTGATATGGGCTATTTTCTAACAAAATATAAATTATCAAAATTAACTCAAGAGGTAGAAACTATGTAATATTTGTGACATATTTATACTAAAAAATATTCATTATTTATCTGAAATTCAAATTTAACTACGTATCTCATGTTTATCTGGCAACCTTATACTTTAACAATATTAAATATCATTGTCTGAGCAACGATATCATGTATATAATCAGAGACACAAGGCGTGTAAAAGAGGCCAGGGAGTGGTGTACAGATTTTGAATTTATCTACTTTTATGTAGCAGAGTGTAGTGGAGACGCTCTAAAGAATAAATCTAGTTAATACCAGTCTTTGACATGAGTTTGTCAAACATGCCTCAGCCTTCCACTCACTCATTCTTTCCCCCTTTGCTCATTACTTTACAACCCTGTACTCCTTCTCAATCTCTGTCACTGGTCTATAATCTCTTTCTCTGACTTATCTTCCACCCAGTACATAAATGTTAAAGTTTCCCAGTGTTCTGTCACTGGCCAGCTAATTTCCCCTTCTTAGCAGCCTCACCTATGCCTCCCCAAAACAAACACACCTGAATGTTAACAACGGTTCTCTCTACATTGAAACTCTAGTTGAATCTTACTCTGTCTATGCTTTTCTGTATTTTACGTTTTTCACTAAGTATTTTTACTTTTTTTTGAGAAAACGTATTTTTCTTAAAATAATATCCAGTCAGGTTTACTGCCCTAATTACAGCCATCTAATGGAAAGAACGCTTACACAGTTAATAGTCATAAAATGAGCTCAGGAACAAACTACACCCATATGCAGGAAATATAAGAAGGGCAATAAGAACCCAAGTTGGCTGAATGTATGACTTTATCCAACAGCCACAAACATTAGACAAAATTAAGCTAGATTACCAAAAATAAGAACAACATGATTGGACAGTAAAAAATTAGGAAGATCAAAGCTGTAAAAGATATGAAAAATGCCAAAGACCTAAAATAATAAAAAAAATTCTTCAAACACGTTAGGAAAAAAAATTAAAAAGGGTTTAAAACTGTCCCCCCATGCCTCCCCCTACTCCCAATCTTTTAATAAAGAAGAATCTGGTGAGAGAGGTTAGAGAAAAGGCAGGTGGTGTTTGTTGTTATTGAATCTTCTGGTAAATGTACACACACATACAAATATATATTTTTAAGTCAAGTATGAGCTAGTTGATCAGAAAAAAATGCTATTTTTGACAAAAAAGGGAAAACAAAACAAATTAGGAAGTACGTTTTAAAGTCACACTAATTAGAAAAAACTAAATACAATTAAATTAAAACAATAGTACCTGATGACCTGCAAATTTAACGATCTGACAGCTTACTAACCTCTTCCAGTAATAAATACAGTAGTTCTCTGCAACTAGATACTGAGTTTAGCAATCTGAGAAATGCCTCCTTCTCTAACTGAGTATCTGGAGATTAGGATATATCATTTATTCTTTCACTAACATGCCAGGCACCATTTCAGGTGCTTGAGATATACATCAGACAAAATCCTGCCTTCCTGGAGCTTACATTTGAGTTTAGGGAAACATAATAAGAATATTTTATAATAACTTAGAGGTCTATAAATGCCATGGAGAAGTAGAACAAGTAAGGCAGATTGAGCATATGTGAGGAGAGATAATGATTTTAAATAGGACAGTGGGGTAGGTCTCATTGAGGAGCAAAGTGAGCAAAAACTTGCAGAGGGTGAGGGAGTTAGACATACAGATAGATATCTGGTGGAAGAGCAGAGGAAATAACCAGTGAAAAGGCCCTAGGGCAAGAATGCATCTGGTATTCTTGAGGAATAGTTGGAACAGAATGAACAAGGGGAAGAGTAGATGATTTCAGAGGGGTAATGGGGAGCCAGATTGCATATGGAGGCCATATGAGGCCATCATTGCAGTGACTTTAGCTTTTACTCAAAGACATTGAAGCTATTGGGAGAGGATAGGTTTAGTTATTGATATTTTCCTTAATTCCTTTGGTATTCCTCGTACTGGGGACAGTGCCTGGCATAAAGGAAACACTAATAAATGTTTGATAAGTTGAACCAAATTAAACTAGCTTGCTACTGTTTTCCTCTCTCTCACATAGTTACTTTACCTTATCAGTGAGTCCCGCATCAGTGCTATTCTCTGACTTCCTCACTATCCCAGTATTGGCTGCTCTTCTCCTGAATATCCTTGCTGGTTTGGTCTTGGTATGGGCAGAGGGATTCTAAGTCACCCGAGGAAGTATACGAAGATTTTGGCCTGAAGAGAAAAGAATGATTCTAGGCTATATTTCAGCAGCCTGTTTCACCTAGAACAAAATCATCATTTCAGAAGTAGGAAAGGCAGCCTGAATAAATGGCTTCTTAGGCAAACCATAATGGGTCTCATTTTTGTGTTTTGGAGGCCAATAATTATCACCCTATCCAAGAGATGCATGTCAAAGGAACCATAGTTCAATTTGGGAAAGGAAGAATAGAAAAACAGGAGAAACAGTTCTGAGAATTTGACTTAAGTATTAAAATTACCAGAGTACCACACAGCTTATTTTTAGAATCTGTAAGATTTGGGTTTCTGTCCTTCATATTCCTCCAAAAATAGCTACAAGTAGTAACAGTAATATAGAAAGTTTTGCTTCTGTCCAAGATGGAGTAACAAGAACCAGATTTACCCACTCCCTTGAAACAACAACAAAAAACCAGACAACATATAGGAAACAACCTTTGTCAAAACACTGGATTTCAAGCAAAGAAGGATACTGATACCTGAGAGATGGGAAACAAGTGAGGTGAGCCCTACAATTTCCCCCAGTCTACTTTCTTGAGAAAGTTTCTTGGCTGCAAAACAAGGAGAGGGAACCCAGATGGAGTCCAGACTCCCCAAGGTGAGGAAATGGAGCTGAGGGTCGGAGATACCAAGGCAGCTAGAGTTCACAGAACAGAGTACTATAGAGAAGAGAGATAGAGGGAGAGAGAACTCTGGAGGTCTGAAGAGGGCCCCATTCAAGTGTTCAGCAGAAAACCAATTAGTGCATGCAAATGAGGAAACTATCCAAGGTCAGGGGGAAAATATCTGAAAGGATTAGAGAACAGAGTGCCTGGGACTCACAAAAGGCCAGGAATACTCATAGACACACGCTGAAAAAACTCATAAGTCATAAGGCACTGGGTAGAATACTCAGGAAGAAATGGCCTCAGTAGTGAGGAATAATTAGCCCCAGACTGAGTACTGCTCTAGAACTACCTAACAAATAATAAAAGTAAGACCTGAAAGGGTCAAACTGTTTCCAAATAACTTAGTTGCATCCCAGAACAAAGCACAGGAATATTTATAATAGAAAAATATCCAGCCCCCAATAAGGCAAAATTTAAAATGTCTGTCATCCAAACAAAGATTATCAGGCATGCAAAGAAGCAAGAAAATATAACTCATAACTAGAATAATCAATCAATTGAAACCAACCAAGAACTGATACAAATGTTAGAATTAGTAAAGGACATTAAATCCATAAGGTGTATCCATAAGCATACATCCATAAGGTGCTGAAAGAAAAAACTGCCACCTTATCATAGTATAATCTATCATACTATAACCTATTATACTATAACCTTTGTTCAAAAACAAAGGTGATATAAAGACATTTTCAGACATAAAAAAGCTTAAAGGATTCATGACCAACAAATTTACACTATAACATTGTTAAAGGACATCCTTCAGGCACAGGGAAAATGATACCAGATTGAAATATGGATTTACACAGATGAATGAAGAGCACTGGAAATGGAAACTGCATGGTTTAATGTATAAGTTTTTTCTTGTTACTTAAATCCCTGAAATATAATTTACTATTTAAATAAAAATAATATATTTTGGGGTTTATAGCATATACATCAATAAAATGATAACAACAATAGCATAAAGAATGGGAGGAAGGAAATGGAAGTACACTATTGTAAAGTGATATAATATCATTTTAAGGGAGACAATAATAAGTTAAAGATACACAACATAAACCCTAAAGCAATCACTAATATAAGAAAATGAAGAATTACAGCTTATGAGCCAATAAAGAATGTGAACTAAAATTATCAGTTTCAGTTAATCTAAAAAGCACATAAAAAGAGGGAGAAAGGAACCAAGAACAGATGGACCAAATAGCAAACAAATTGCAAGATGATAGATTTAAACCTAACCATGTCCATAATCACATTAAATGTAAATGGTCCAAACAGTCCACTTAAAAGGCAGAGATTTGTCAGTTTGAATAAAAAATAAAACCAACCTATAGACTGCCTATAAGAAACACATTTGAAGTATAAAGCCACAAATAAGTAAAAATAAAAGTATGGAAAAATATGTTCAGGGGTCAGAAGATCCAATATTATTAAGGTGCCAATACTCCCAAATTTATCTATGGATTCAATGCGATCTCAATCAAAATTCCAGCAGAATTTTCTGTAGAAATTGACAAGCTTATAATAAAATTCATACAGAAATGCAGAAGACCTAGAATTGCAAAAACAACAAGAACAAAATTTCAGGGTTAATTCTACCTGATTCCAAAAATTATTGCAAAGCAATGAGAATGAAAACTGTAGTATTGGATAAACAATTAGATCAATGGGAAAGAACAGAGTCCAAAATAGGCCCACTCTTATATTGAAAACTGATATTTGACAAACATGAACCTAAAACTACAAAACTTGTAGAAGAAGACATAGGAGGAAAAACCTCGTGACCTTGGGTAAGACAATGATTTATTAGATATGACACCAAAAGCACATTCTATAAAAAAATTGATACGTTGCACTTCATCAATTTCAAGAACTTTTGCACTTTTAAAAACACTGTTAAGAAAGTAAAAAAAAAAAGCCATAGATGAAGAGTAAATGTTTGGGAAGCATATATCTGATAAAGAACTTGTATTCAGAATATATAAAGAATTTTCAAAACTCAAGAAAACAAGCCCAATTGTTTTAAATGGGCAAAATATTTGAACATACAGTTCACCAAAGAAGATACACAGATGACAAATAAGCACATGAAAGAGGCTCAAAACCATTAATCATTAAGGAAATGCAATATAAAACCACAATGAGACACCTATTAGAATGGCCAAAAATTAAAAAGACTGACCATACCAAGTTTTGGAGAGGATGTGGACAAACCGGAACTGTCATGCACTGCTGGTCAGAATTTTAAATGGTACAACCACTTTGGAAAAACAATTTGCCAATTTCTTAAAAAGTAAGGTATATACCTATTGTTAGACCCAGCTATTCCACATCTAGGTATTTGCTCAAGAGTAATAAAAGCTATGATCTTACAAAGACTTGTACAGAAGTGTTCATAACAGCTTTATTTGCAATAGCCTGAAACTAAAAACTACTCGAATATCATCAACAGGTGGAAGGATAAACAATTTTATAGCATATATAATGTAATACTTCTGAGCAATAAAAAGAAATCAGCTACTGATACGTGCAATAGACATGGATAAATCTCAAAATAAGTATGCTGAGTAAAAAAGGCAGATAAAAAGAGTACATATTTTATGATTTCATTTATATGAAGCTCTAGAAAATGCAAATTAATCTCTAGTGACAGAAAGCAGATCAGTGGTTGTCTGGATGGCAGTCGGCGGGGCAGGGAGAAGTAAGAGGGATGGATTATAAAAGGGAATGGGGAAACTCAGGGATGACAGATGTGTTCACTATCTTGATTGCAGTGATGGCTTCATGGGAATATACATATGCCAAAGCTTGTCAAACTGTATACTTTAAATATTTGCACTTTATTAAATGTAATTTTTACCTCAATAAAGCAGTTTTTAAGAATTTTGCCTGTATAGTGGAGTTCTTTCCTATACCTCAATATGTTTTTAAAGCTTAATTGTTGTGGGTATTCTTGCTATATAGTAAATGGTCAATGAAAAGGAGCTTTAATTACCCTTCTTTGAAGCTTAACCTGAAAAAAATGTCAGGAAATGTAGCACTTTTTTTTTTTAACATTACTTATCTTATGGGTATAAACAAGGCCCTAATTAGAAGTAACTGAGAACTAGAGCACCTCAGAGAATTATATTTTTAAAAATACAAAACTTAAGCTGTGATCGGCAAAATACCTTTTGGAAGATATTATTCTATATATACTAGATTGTGATGTACTACAACACTGTAATGTCTTGCTCCATCAAATCTGAAAAAATATAAAGTGAAATAGATCTCATTTTTGTCTTTTCTTTCACTGATATTTGGAGGTAGAAATTAACTGAAATACAGATGGTCCTTGATTTATGGTTCAACATATGATTGACTTTACAATGGTGTAAAAGCAATATGCATTCAGTAGAGACTGTACTTTGAATTTTTATCTTTTCCTGGGCTAGCAATATATGGTACAATACTCTCTCATGATGCTGGGCAGCAGCAGCGAGCTGAAGCTCCCAGTCAGCCACAAGTTCATGAGGGTAAACAACTGATACACTTATAACCATTTGGTACCCAGACAACCACTCTGTTTTTCACTTTCAGTACAATACCCAACAAATTACATGAGATGTTCTTTATTATAAAATAGGCCTTGTGTTAGATGATTTTGTCCAACTGTAGGCTAATATAATTGTTCTCGGCATGTTTAAGGTAGGCTAGGCTAAGCTATGATGCTTGGTAGGTTAGGTGTATTAAACGCATTTTTGACTTACAATATTTTCAACTTTCAGTGGATTTATCAGGACCTAACCCCATTATAAGTCAAGGAAGATCTGTATTTGTAATTTTAAGAAAATATATAAGCAAAGCCAAAAATGACATTCAAATTAGAATATAAAATAAAGAAAACCTGAAACTCCTTCAGAGTATAAAGGAATATGTTTAGTTTCTCAACTGACAGAAAGCAGTGAGTGTGCTTATTCAAAAATCCATTATTGGACTTCTGGTTTTGCATGTAAGGAGCTTGGAAGTCACAACTCATTTTAACAACAAGAAAAAAGCTGAACAGATTGAAAAATCGACAACTCTTCTTGGATCTGTAAGAGAGCGAAGGACACAGAGCAAACCACTGCCCTCAAGATTTGAGAGACAGATGGGCAAATACAAGGAATTGAGTCTTACCAGAGCAGAGACTCACTAGTAGAAACCACCACAGGAACCAGAATCCAGGTAGAAAAACCTGAACTATAATTCACCAATTGTTGTAGGTTTAGTGTGGACAACTCTGAAAGTTAAAAACTTCAAGGGGACCCAATTACAGGAGGGCCCTCAAAATCTTGTGAGACCTACCTCAGTAGTTTGACAAGGTAGACATAGTGAATATCAGAGAAAAATCCCCTCAAGTTTCTGGGAGAGGGAGGAAAAAAGGAAGCATTTTGAAATATGCCAGAGCACTCTGTTATTTTCTTGTTTTTTTTTGTTTTTTTAAAGATTTTATTTTTCCTTTTTCTCCCCAAAGTCCCCCAGTACATAGCCATATATTTTTAGTTGTGGGTCCTTCTAGTCGTGGCATGCCGGATACCGCCTCAGCATGGCCTGAGGAGCAGTGCCATGTCCGTGCCCAGGATCCCAACCCAGGAAACCTTGGGCCGCCGAAGCAGAGCTTACGAACTTAACCACTCGGCCAGGGGCCGGCCCCAGGACTCTGTTCTTCTTAACAAAGTCTGCCCTCGGGAGAAACTAGTTAACTAGAGCCGAAGCTGCTAGGGTATTATCAGAGCCTAACTGATCTGGGGGAAGGGAAATACTCAAGCCCACTCTAGCCATCCTATCCCACCTAAAGGGAGAGAAAAAAACTGAGTAACACTTGTGAAGGTCACGGCCCAGAAGCACAGGCTCACTAAAAGACTAAGACCTAATTATAGAACTATAAAATGCTTCCCCTCCCCTCACATCTCACCACCACATGACTAAAGGCCTATTTACAGCAGTTCCTTTTACCTGGTACATCATATGGGCTATTAAGAAAGATTTACAAGGCATACCAAAAGACAAAGAGATAAAGCAAGCATCAGAACCAGACATGGCAGGGATGTTGGAATTATCAGGCCAGGAATTTAAAACAACTATGATTAATATCCTAAGGACTCTAATAGATAAAGTAGTCAGCAGGCAAGAAGAGATGAGCAATGTAAGCAGAGAGATGGAAATCCTAAGAAAGAACCAAAAAGAAATGCTAGAGATAAAAACAGCACTGTAACAGAAATGAAGAATGCCTTTGATGGGCCTGTTAGTAAATGGACACAGCTGAGAAAAGAATCTTTGAGCTACAGGATATATCAATAGAATCCTCGAAAACGGAAAATCAAAGAGAACAAAGACTGAAAAAAACAGAATGGAATATCCAACTACTGTGGGACAACTACGAAAGATGTAACACACACATTACGGGAATACCAGAAGGAGAAGAAAGAGAGAAAGGAAAAGAAATATTTGAAACAATAATGACTGAGAACTTACCCAAACTAATGTCAGACACCAGATCACAGATCCAGCAAGTTCAGAGAACATCAAGCAGAATATATGCTGAAAAAATGCACACATAGGCATATAATTTCTAAATTACAGAAAATCAAAGATAAAGTCCTGAAAGAAGCCAGAAGGGGAAAAAAAACACCTATAGAGGAACAAAGATAAGAATTATATCTGAATTCCCCTCAGAAACCATGCAAGCAAAAAGTGAGCAGAGTGAAATATTTAAAGTCTTAAGAGAAAAACAATTACCAGCCTAGAATTCTGTACTCTGCAAAATTATTCTTCAAAAGTAAAGGAGAAATAAAGACTTTCTCAGACAAACAAAAATTGAAGGAATTTGTTCTCAGTAAACTGGCTTTGCAAGAAACGTTAAAAGTGTTTTCAAGAGAAGGAAAATAACAGAGGTCAGAAACCTGGATCTACATAAAGAAATAAAGAGCATTGAGGAAGGAATAAGTGAAGGTAAAATAAAGACTTTAACTTTTCTTAATTGATCTAACAGGTAACAGTTCAAAATAATAATAGCAACAATGTATTCAATTGTCTGCTTATGTATGTATACAGATAGACATAGATGTATAGATATATATGCTTATGAATGACTGCAATGATACAAAGAATGGGAGCATGGAATTAGGTTTATTTTGTTATTATAAGGTACTCACATTACCTGTGAAATGGTAAAATATTATTTGAAAGTGGACTTGGATCAGTTATAATGTATACTGCAAACTCTAGGGCAACTACTGAAAAAAACAAACAAGGGGCTGGCCCAGTGGTGTAGTGTTTAAGTTTGCACGCTCCACTTCAGCAGCCTGGGGTTCCGGGGTTCAGACCTGGGTGTGGACCTACATGCTGCTCATCAAGCAACGCTGTGGTGGCATCCCACATATAAAACTGAGGAAGACTGGCAACAGATGTTAGCTCAGGGACAGTCTTCCTCACTAAAAAAAAAAAAGCAAACAAACAAACAAACAAAAAGTATAACAGATATGTTAATAAAGGAGAGAAAATGGAATCATAAAAAATGCTAAATTAAAACCAAGAAAAGAGTGGAAGAGAAAAACAGGAACAAAGAACAAGGGTAACAAATAGAAAACAATAATGAATATAGTAGATATTAATCCAACTATATCAATCACTTTGAATGCTCATGGTCTAAATACACCAATTAAATGACAGAGATTGTTAGAGTGTTCAAAAATATGACCCAAATATATGTTGTCTACAAGAAACCCACTTTAAATATAAATACACATATAGATCAAAAGTAAATGGATGTAGAAAAATATACCATGTTCACACTAACCAAAGAAAGCAGGAGTCACTATATTAATTTCAGACAGAGCAGACATTAAAGTAAGAAAAGTTATCAGGAATATAGAAGGGCTTTTCATAATGATAAAGGGGTCAATTATTCAAGAAGACATAACAATTCTTAATGGGTACTTGCCTAACAACAGACTGCCAAATTACATAAGGAAAAAACTGACAGAACTGCAAGGAAAAGTAGATGAATCCACTATCATGGTTGGAGACTTCAACATCCCTCAGAGATGGACAGATCCAGCAGACAGAAAATTAGAAAGGACATGGTTGAACTCAACAATATCATCAATCAGCTGGATATAACTGACATCTATAGACTACTTCACCCAACTACAGTAGAATATACACATTTTTCTCAACTCATATGCAACATTCACCAGGATGGACCACATTCTGGGGCATAAACCACACCTTAATGGCTTTAAAAGAATAGAAATCGTAAAATGTCTGTTCTCAGATCACAAAGGAATTAAAGTAGAAATTAATAACAGAAAGATAACTGGAAAATCCCCAAATACATTGAGACTAAACAACACACTTCTCAATAACACATGGGTTAAAGAAGAAATCTCAACAGAAATTTAAAAATATTTTGAACTTAATGAAAATGAAAATAAAACATCAAAATTTATGGGATCCAGTGAAAGCAGTGCTTAGATGGAAATTTATGGATGCTTTGAATGCATATATTAGAAAAGAAAAAAGACCTAAAATCAATCATCTAAGTTTCCACCTTGGGAAACTAGAAGAAGAGCAAATCAAATTTGCTCCAAAGTAAGTAGAAGAAAAGAAATAATAAGAATTAGAGCAGAAATCAATGAAACTGAAAACAAGAAATCAATAGAGAAAATCAAAGAAAGCAAAAGCTGGTTCCTTGAAAAGATCTATAAAAGTGATAAAACGCTAGCCAAGCTAATTAAGAAAAAAAAAGAGAGGATACAAAATTACTAATATCAGAAATGAAAGAGGCACATCACTATAGATGCCATGGAAATTTAAAAAAAAGAAATATTATGAACAACTCTATGCCTACAAATTTGATAACCTAGGTGAAATGGACCAATTCCTTGAAAGGTAGAATCTGCCACAATTCACACAAGAAGAAATAGATGATCTGAATAGGTCTATATCTACTAAAGAAATTGAATCAATAATTAATAACCTTCCAAAACAGAAAGCATCAGGCCCAGATGGGTTCCCTAGTGAATTCTCCCAAACATTTAAGCAAGAAAGTATACCAATTTCTACAATCTCTTTCAAAGGATAGAAACATAAGGACTACTTTCTAACTCATTCTATGAGGCTAGCATTACCCTAATATCGAAACCGGACAAAGACATAACAAGAAAAGAAAACTACAGGTCAATACCTCTCATGAACATAGATGCAAAAATCCTCAACAAAATATTAGCAAATTGAATCCAAACAAGTAGAAAAAGTATGATACATCATGATCAAGGGGAATTTATCCCAGGTATGCAAGGCTGGTCCAACATTTGAAAATCAATTAATGTAATCCATCACGTCAACAAACTAAAAAAAAAAAATCACATGATCATATCATTAGATGCTGAAAAAGCATCTGACAAAAAACCAACACTTACGCATGATAAAACTCTCAGTAAACTAGAAATAGAGGAGAACTTTCTCAATTTGATAAAGACTATCTAAAAAATCCTGCAGCTAACATCCTACTTAACAGTGAGAAACTTGAAGCTTTCCCACTAAGATCAGGTACAAGGTAAGGATGTCCCCTCTCATGACTCCTTTTCAGTATCATACTGGAAGTCCTTGCTAATGCAGTAAGGCAAGAAAAGAAAAGAAAAGAAAATGTATGCAGATTGGGAAGGAAGACATAAAACTGTCTTTGTTGGCATATTATCTATGTAGAAAATCTGAAAGAATCAACAAAAAACACATGGAACGAATAAGTGATTATAGTGAAGATGCAGGATACAAGGTTAATACATAAAAGTCAATTGCTTTCCTATATACCAACAATGAATAAGTGGAATTTGAAATTAAAAATAAAATACCATTTACATTAGCACCCCCAAAATGAAATATTTATGTATAAATCTAATAAAATATACACGAGAAGATCTATATGAGAAAAACTACAAAACTCTGTTGAATGAAATCAAAGAAGAACTAAAAAAATAGAGAGATATTCCATGCTCATGGATAGGAAGACTCAATATTGTAAGATGTCAGTTATTCCCAACTTGATCTATAGATTAATGCAATCCCAATGAAAATCCAGCAAATTATTTTGTGGAGATTGACAAACTGATTCTAAAGTTTACACGGAGAGGCAAAAGACCCAGAATAGCCAACACAATACTGAAAGAGAAGAACAAAGCTGGAGGACTGATGCTACCTGACTTTAAGATTTACTATAAATCTACAGCAACCAAGACAGTGTGGTATTGGTGAAAGAAGAGACAAAAAGATCAATGGAGACAGAATAGAGAGCTCAGATAGAATCCCACAAATATAGTCAACTAATCTTTGACAAGGGAGCAAAAGCAACACAATGGACAAAGACAGTCTTTTCAACAAATGGTGCTGGAACAGCTAGACATCCACATGCGGCAAAATGAATCTAAACAAAGACTTTACACCCTTTACAAAAAATTAACTCAAAATGGATCATAGGCCTAAAAATAAAGTGCAAAACTCTAAAACTCCTAGAATACAACATAGAAGAAAACCTAGATGACCTTGGGTATGGTGATGCCTTTTTAGATATAACACCAAAGTCATGATCCATAAAAGAAATCATTGATAAGTTAAACTTCATTAAAATTAAAACCTTTTGTTCTGTGAAAGAAAATATCAAGAGAATTAGAAGACAAGCTACAGACTGGGAGAAAACATTTGCAAAAGACCTATCTGCTAAAGGAGTGCTATCCAAAATATACAAAGAACTATTAAAACTCAACAATAAAAAAACAAAGAACCTGATTAAAAAAATGGGCCAACCTTAACAGGCACGTCACCAAAGAAGATACACAGATGGTGAACAAGCATATGAAGAGATGCTCCACATAATATGTCATCAGGAAAATGTAAATTAAAATGAGAGACTACTATATATCAATCAAAATGACCAAAATCCAGAACACTGACAACACCAAATGCTAGTGAGAATGTGGCTCAACAGGAACGCACACCTTGCTGGTGGGAATGCAAAGTAGTACAGCTACTTTGAAAGACTGTGGTGGTTTCTTACAAAACTAAGCATACTCTTACAATATAATCCAGCAATCATGCTCCTTGGTATTTACTCACAGGAGTTGAAAACATGTCCACATAAAAACCTGCACAAGGATGTTTATAGTAGCTTTATGCATGACTGCCAAAATTGGGAAGCAACCAAGATGTAGGTGAATGGATAAATAAACTGCAGTACATTCAGACAATGCAATATTATTCAGTGCTAAAAAAGAAAGATCGCTCTATCAAGACATGAAAAGACATGGAGGAACCTTAAATGCATATTACTAAGTTAAAGAAGCCCATCTGAAAAGCCTACATATTGTATGATTCCAACTATAGGACATTCTGGAAAAGCCAAACTATAAAGACAATAAAAAGGATCAGTGGTTACAGAGCAGGGAGCAGGGGGGAAGTTATATAGGCAGGGCACAGAGGATTTTTAAGGCAGTGAAAATACTGTTTGATATTATAATGATGGATATATGTCATTATACATTTGTCCAACCCATAGAATGTACAACACAAAGTGGGAACCCTAAGGTAAACTATAGACTTTGGGTGATTATGATATGTCAATGTAGGTACATCCTTGGTAAAAAGTGTACCATTGATCATGGGAGAGGCTATGCGTGTGTGAGAGTAGGGGTGTTTTATTTATTTATTTATTTTTGTTATTGTTTTTTTTTGAGGAAGATTAGCTCTGAGCTAACATCTGCTGCCAATCCTCCTCTTTTTGCTGAGGAAGATTGGCCCTGAGCTAAAATCCGTGCCCATCTTCCTCTATTTTATATGTGGGATGCCTGCCACAGCATGGCTTGATATGTGGTGTGTAGGTCCGCACCAGGGATCCAAACCAGGGAACCCCATGCTGCTGAAGCAGAACATGCAAACTTCACCTCTGTGCCACCAGGCTGACCCCTGAGGGCAGAGGTTATATGGGAAATCAGTACCTTCCTCTCAATTTTATTGTAAACCAAAAACTGCTCTAAAAGAACCAAGTCTTTTTTAAAAAGTCTTTATCTTACCTAAAATAATTCACTTCTGAGATGTATCTAATCACTGAAAACTTCATACTAAAATTTCAACAATATTGTTTACTTTCAAAGTACAATATACGTATCTGTCTTCCCCTCTTTACAATATTCCATAGTAGTACAGATACTTTGGTGCCTGTCAACAAGATGAAATCTGAATGGCCGTGGATTCTGATTTTGGTTCCTCCACTCTTTTGCTAGTTTTCCTTTGCTACAATAGCCTCCATTGTTTACACGTTTAATATGGAAGCCAGAGAAGCCTGATTTAATAGATGGTGAATATTCCATAGTTGTATGCAAATACTGTACTTGAAGACTTATCTCCTGGAAGAGGAATTAGACTTGTTTGGTACGACCCCAAGAGTTCAGACTAGGACTGGTGGTTGGAAGCTACAGAAAAATATTTTACAATAAGGGAGACGTTAGAACTATGTCCATGGAATATGTTGACTTAGCCAATAATGAGTTCTTCATCATGGTAGGTAGTTAAGAACAGGCTAGAGATTTATTAGGGAGAATTCAAGCTTGTGCTTTCAACTGAGGCTAAGATGAAGTAATCCATGTGGGATAAAAGTTCACAACATTACTAAAAATTTGCAACAAAAATGGACCCCAAAAATAATTCCAAAGTTTTTAAAAACTTAACTGAACTATAAACATATGTATACAATATCATCTGTCAATATCAGGATAAAGGAGCTTTTTGATTTTGTCAGGGTGGGAGCCAGGTTCTTTGACAATCTTGTTAAGATATGCAAAGTCAAGAACACTGTACTCGATGAAGATACTTGTTCTAGTAATTTACCTGAGTTTTACCACCTTAAAAAGCAGTTTTTCTCTACTGAATGTACAAAAAAAACCAAAAAAGACTTTTGGTACTTAAAAATGCAGATTGTGGCTCTTACCACTACCTGTCCCCCTCCGCCCTTCCCAGCATTTCTCATTCACTATTTCTTTGTGGAGCCCAGGCATTTGATTTTTAACAAATATTCTAAGTGATTTTTATTGTAGATGGTCATAAAACTACACTTTGAGAAACACATTCAAAGAGGAGAGTAGGAAAGATCACCTCCCATTCTGTCTATCCAAAGTTTATGAGAATGCTACGGAACTTTATGTTCAGATGAATTCCATCTTAAAAAAAACCAAAAACACTGACACATTTTGGTTCTTCTTCTATCCCAGGGCCAAAAGCCAAAATGAAATTTACAGTACTTGCTGTCACCGTTGCGCTAACTTTGCTGCTAGGAGTTCAAGCCATGCCTGCAAATCGCCTGTCTTGCTACAAAAAGATACTGAAAGATCGCAACTGTCACAACCTTCCGGAAGGAGTAGCTGACCTGACAAAGATGGATGTAAACGTCCAGGATCATTTCTGGGATGGGAAGGGATGTGAGATGATCTGTTACTGCAACTTCAGTGAATTGCTCTGCTGTCCAAAGTAAGGAAATGCAATCACAAAATACATTGCTATGAAATGTATGCATAACAACTCTTTTCTAAGGACACCCTCATAATGAGTTTGCTGACATTAATCACCATTTTTAGTAAAATCCTGTTCAAATCTCAGCTATTTTCTAGAATCATCACCATTGTGTATAGAACTGAATATTTTCATTTAAGAAACAGAGTTTGGCAGATTTTAGTAAAACAAATTAAATCCAGAAAATCAATAACACTCCAATCTATTAAATTCTAAATTTCCTATCTGATTTTTAACCACACAAAAAAATCTGTTGGTAGCTGAAGTCACCTTCAAGGTTGACATCTTAAACCAATTTGAAAACTAATAAAAGGCTTTAGATAAAAGATTTCAGTAACAGGATCAAGTAATTAGCTGGACAAAAAACTTTGATAAGGGTCAAGGAAAAATTTTCTAGCTCTATGTCTGAGTTAACCAGAAATTAACTAAATAGACGTTATCCACTGACATGGAAAGTAGATGTATTTAAGTATAAAACAATGGTAGATAAATCAATAAATATTTTTAGCACTTGATTTTAAAATTATTTTCCTTTGGTTATTGAGGAATCTTTCGAATACTATGACCTTGGCTATTCATACTCAAAATAACTTTTCAAATTACTTTCAACATATGTCATCATAGTTTCATTTTTCTAAGAAATCTGTGAGGTAGAAAGGGCAGATATAACCATCTTATCAAGGAAAGGTATAGAGAGGTAAAATGACTAGCACCATCCCACGTAACTAGTTAATATCAGCACTGAGACTAGAACCCAGGTCTTCTGATTTGGACTAGATACTTTTTCTATCAAGCCAGTTGGTTCTTAAAGTATGGTTCCCAGAAGAAAAGCTTCAATATCACCTGAGTTCTTGTTAAAAGTGCACATCCATTCTTGGGCCCCAGACCAGACCAGCTGAATCAGTAACAATGGAGGTGAGGTATAACAATTATGGCTTAAACCCTCTAGGTGATTCTGATGCATGGTAGTTTGAGAATCGCTATGTTAAACCATGATAACAAGAACTTGAGTTAACTGGCTGCATAAAATGACTTAATTTTTCCCAGACTACATAAATGAAATGACATCTACTATTAAAATAACACGTTTGTGTTTTTTAATTGTAAGACTTGGAACCAATTTACTGAGATGTACTTGTATTTATTTTATGATATAATTTTGTGATTATCTGTGTTAATCGATGAGAATAGAAGTATGGACTTCTATACTTCTTGTATAGAAGAAGTATACAAGATTTTTGTATACTTTCAAAAAAAGTAATTTCTATCTGATTTGGGGTTATCATTTTCCCAGTAGCAACAGACTTAACTTGCTAAGCGTATTCCTTTTTTTTTCTGTCTATAAACATAAATCTTAATTTGCCATCCTATCTTTTTCTATTTTATTGAGATTTAATTGACATATAGCACTGTATAAGTTTAAGGTATACAGCATAATGATTTGACATACATATATTGTGAAGTGATTACCCTAAGTTTAGTTAACATCCATCACCTCATATATTAACCAAAACAATTTTTTTTCCTGTGATGAGAACTGTTAGGATCTACTCTTAGAAACTTTTGAATATACCATACAACAGTGTTAACTGTAGTCATCATGTTGTACATTAGATGCTAATCAGCCATAATCATAATACCACCTTGCACATATACACAATTTTATATTATTCCATGCATTTTTATACATTACCTTATATGATCTTTCAAACAAGAAGAGCTGAATAGCTTAACATTTCTCCTTTCCCTACAAAACCTAGAAATTTATTTATTGACTTTTTAAGAAATTTTTAACCTTCTTTTTCTTACCTGTAGATTTAAACTTCATGATCTATCCTCACCCATGTCAGAGAAATTAATCTTTTTGCATGACTATAAGGTTTTGAAATCACTCAGTCTTTCCTTTTCTTTATAGATAAATGATAGCATAATATCAATGGCAAATGGGAGGAAAGTAGAACTGATTACCTTCTTAGTCTTTATTGCTCCTGTGGGCAAGTCCTCCCACTCATTCTTTGTACTTTATTCACCTAAAAAGAATAGCCATATCTGAAATCCTAGAAATCACTGTCCATTTTTAAGCCAGAAGAGACTAACATATATCTTAACTTTCAGCTGAACTTAACTCATGTTATATTTTCTTTCAGAGATGTCTTCTTTGGACCAAAGATCTCTTTTGTGATTCCTTGCAACAATCACTGAGAATCTTCATGTATTCCGGAGAACACCATCCCTCATTTCCCAAAAACTGCACTATATAAGTGTAACTGCATTTCTAGTTTCTATGCAGTGCAATAAAGCAGATCCTATAAATTCTTACTTGTCTAGGACAAGTAAACTTGTGTTAAATAAGTAGTAATAAAAATTAATTCAATTTAATTTTTCTCTGTGGACACTGTTGGTACCAGTTTAAAAATTTTTGCTAGAAAATTTTCATCTACAAGGTATTCACTATGCCCAGTAAAAGAATTCTGTCCCCAGATGAATAGCTATAATCCTGGCTCAAAGATTGAGAATACTTTCAGTTCTTAGTTGACAGTTATTGACCAGGTATACTTAATGGAAAGAACCAGATAAAAATTGAGGTTCTTGGAAGGGAAATTAGAAGTTTTCTAGAAAGAGGGGGAAAGGGAGCCAATATTTGAGTGTACATTAAGTATGTCAAGTACTTTAGGTACATTTGTGATTTATTCTCTTAAAAAACAACAAAAACTTGCGAAATAAGTATTCTTAAACCTGTTTTTCAGATACCAACTCAAGTTTAAGATATTTACTAAAAATAAAGGCAGAATTTGAACAAGTTCTAATTCCAAACCCCATACACTACACACACTCACACACATAGCTGTATCCTTAAAACTATGATACATATTCCTGATATATCAATTTTTCCTGAGAATAACAAAACACATATTAAAACAAACATGTAATGGATGAGAATTAAACAGTCACATGAATTTTAAGGGTAAACAAAACAGATGCCTTCAGAGACATTTTCTGACTGTTAGAGGCAGCTGTGGACTATGCCCTCATATCTTAGGAGGTATGCATTGACTAGGCCATCAGAGGTAATTTCAGAAAGTCCTTATGCTATAAAAATTTATTAAATGCTTTCGAAGTGCCAGCTATTACTAAGATTTAGGGATGTAGTAATGAATAAGATGGACTTGTCTTCTTGGAACTTGTATTCTAACAAAGGGGTAATAATTACAAATAAATAATTATTTATAAATGTGAAGCCTGCTACAGAGGATAAGCGTAGGATGCTATACAAAGTATTGTTGAGGAGAAAAGTTTGAGAAGTACCACACCATGTAGCAAATCCAGGAGACATCATTTTGGAATAAAAGTGACATTATTTCATTGAAATATAACCTTGGAGGTCCCTGATCTGCTTCTGAAGACCACACCCAGAACAGTATCTGATATCTATTCAGTGTTCAGTAAGTGTTACAGGGCTGGACCAAACCATTTTGAGATAGTCATAATTCAGTTCCTCCTAAAATCTGCACAAACACGTCAGAACATGTTTTCCAATAGTATGACCTCTACAAAAATTCATGAAGTGGAATTGTAAAAAAAACAAAAACAAATTTGTTGTTTTATCCACATAGCATTTGATCTGATTGGGCTTTTTTTCGTCACTTAATTGACTGGTATTAAAATCAAACTAACTCAATAATGGAAGTCTTCTATCCTTTCTGGAACAGTGCATGGAATAGGTAAATAAAGAAAATCATCAGTGAACCTGTTTCATTTTCTACTTGGTATAGATTCTCTTTGAGGGAGAAAAAAAAGCACTAAAGATTCAGTATCTCTATTTATAAATAACAGATCAGCATGAGGGCATATGCGAGGCAACAATGGCTTTTTAATTAAGTGTTCCCTTATTACTACAATCAAAATCTGTTGAGGGGCCCGCCCCGTGGCCGAGTGGTTAAGTTCATGTGGCCCAGGGTTTCGCCAGTTCGGATCCTGGGCACCGGCATGGCACAGCTCATCAAGCCATGCTGAGAAGGCATCCCACGTGCCACAACTAGAGGGACCCACAACTAAAATATACAACTATGTACTGGGGGGATTTGGGGAGAAAAAGCAGAAAAATAAAAAAAGATTGGCAACAGTTGGAAAAAAGAATCTGATGAGGAAAATAGTATTTGAAAAAAACTAAACAATAAATGAAATTTTATAATTATTATTTTTCATCAAATTCTCTCCTTTCTGGAAATAACTTTGTAATATGAAATTATATTACATTCTTTTAGAAATGAATGCATTATAGAAGCACATATTCTTCTTTATATTACCAAATAAATGTAAAAAGCATGAATGCTCACACAACTTGCCTTATATAACTTTTTCTAACTTGGTTAGTATGTTTTTAAAAGCAAACATTTCATTCAATCATATTAATGAACAGATCCTTTATTTTTTCAATAGGTTTTAGCTACAAGAAAATACAACCAAGCTTTTATTAAAAATGTATTATTGTTCCAAATACTGTCTTACAACTGAGTGAGATAAGTACTATCATGATCTCTGTTCTATGGGCAAAGATGCCAAATTTAGAGAGAAGCAGCTTGCCTAAGTGTACATTATCAGAGCAGTAGAGCCAGGTTTTGGATATGGCCAGTCTTCTTCTGGCATCTAAATTCTTAACTGCTATGTTATTTAATAACATCATCTAATCCAATTCCTTTTTAGGAAAGCAAATCTTTGCTTGTATGAGGCATACAATTGTATATTTCAGTTGGCTTATATATGCTAAATGCTTACCAAATAACAATTTCTGTATTTTTATCTTTGACTTTCTATCTCTTTGTTCTTACTATGAATTCCATGGTACTGAGCACAAAGTTAACAGTAATACTTACTAATACCTCATCGCTTCTTGATAAAAATTTCCTTTTCCTCATCATAATCCATAGAGTCTCCTTGAATATCTTGTTTGCTGCAATTAGGTACTAATCCTAGGATTATTAGGGAACTGGAAGCAACATGGAGAACCAAGACAACGAGCAACAACTATTGGAGGAAGGCAAGGACAGATAAAAACATTTACAGATCATTTCGTAACTTTAACTTCCTCACAAGTGCCAACAGGTACACATGAGTTCTTCCAGAATAAATCGTTTTTGCAAAATATTATGGCAGGTGACTTTAAAATGTAAATAATCCTATCAATAAAGTCCTACAGGCTTTAAAATAATTTTCCCCAAAGGAAAAAATAATCAAATTCATATTATTTCTAAATCATCTTGCATTAACAGCCTAAAACTAAACTTTTCTCTCAAAGAACTGAAGAGAAACTGATAAAATTATAGTAAATTGACATAGAATTAGACTATTCAATTTACTTCTATAGAATGGTTATCACCATAACGTGCTCATCTTTATATAGTAGCATATCTAAAGAGAAATGTGTGGCATAAACGTAGCCAAAACATTCTGAGAATTTTACAAATAAAAACCTATAGAAAATTTTCAACAAAAAATAATATACAAGATCTAATGATCTATATTTCCAGAGGTTTAGAAGTAAAATATAAGTCTGTTGGGTATTATGGGTACAAAACTGACTTGATATCTACATCACGTATACATTAAAGGAAATGTAAAAAATATATAAATATATATATACATACACATACCTATATATGTATGCACATTATTCAGCCTTAAAAAGGAACAGAGTACTGATACATGCTACAATCTGAATGAACTTTGAAAACATTACACTAAGGGACAAAACCCAGACACAAAAGGCTATATATTGTCTGGTTCCCTTTATATGATATAATAGGCAAATCTATAGAGACAGAAAGCAGATACCAGGGATAGGAGGGAGGAATTGGGAGTGATTAGTTACGGGTGTTTTTAAGAGGTGATGAAAAAGTTTTTAAATTAAAGCTAGTGGTTGCACAACATTGTGAATACACTAAATACCAACAAATTGTACACTTTACAATGGTTAACTGTATAGTAAGTAAATTTCACCTCTATTTAAAAAAAAAGCCTTATGTAGAAATAACATACAGCTTTTCTTCTTAAAGAAATGTATCTCTGACATTGATTTTTTAGCCTTTTCCTAAATTATTCAGTAAAAGGTAGTTACCAAACAACTGACATTTCTTGAGCTCATGCTACACATTTGGTATATTTTCTTCCTTCTACCCCAATGGCAGTCACATTTGGATTCTTCTCCTGATACTCTAACCTAAAGGTAAGCCATACCATCATAGAGACATGAGTTCCCATTTACTTTTTCTGCTCAGATATAGACAAGTAAAAACATTTCTAGTGAATTCATCATTTTTAAAACCCAAAAGCAAAGAATTAAAATCTTTATATAAAACTGACTTTTACATTGCAGTTTCTTGAGTTCCTCAGCTTTGCTGAGGTTCTTCAGTTCTCAACTTTTCATGTTTTAAATTGCTCCAACAAGGGCTTAATTTCAATGGATAATCAATACTCAGAACTCTTGCTCTTTCACTTTTTATACATTTTATGCAAATATACGAAACTAACATTGTTAGTCAAAGGTTATCTATTCATAAACAGATACTTTAATGTAAGTAAATAATTTCAAGCTTTTTTCACAAGAATGGAGTGTTTTTACAGAAAAACTAAGCCTACAGTCAAGTTTTTATTATAAAATTAAGTCTTTAGGGATTTAGGAAAAATATAAAATGTAGAAGTAAGATTTTCTTCAAATAAATCACCACATCTTGTAGCTTTGTGGTTCATTTTCATACATACATTTCAGTTCTCACAGAGATTTCTGGAATGCCAGGAATGAGAGGTTTTCATACCAGTTATTACAGCCTCTACTCATCAATAAAGTAGCAAGTAAATCTTTAAATGGTCATCGCAAGAACAAAGACCAGTTGCTTTATTGTTCACCATATATTTTAGCTGTCAATACAACATTCAGAACACTTAAAAATACAGATTCACCTTCTACTGACCCAGGACTTTAGGTTTAGCTACATCAGTGGTTCTCAGTCAGGGGTGATTTTGCCCCCCGGGGAATGTCTGACAATGTCTAGAGATATTTCTGGTTGTCACCTTCGGAGTGCTACAGGCACTAGCGTGTAGACTCCAGCAATGCTGCTAAAGCTACAAGACAAAGGACGGCCTCCCACAATGAAGAATCATGAGGCCCAAATGTCAGCTTTGAGAAACCAAGAGCTACATTAATGATCTCACCCGTTTCCAGCCTAAAATCTGCCCCACAACCTCGTAACACTTCACTGAAACTGTTTTGTTTTGGTGTCACAAGCTATGAATTCGATTTGTAATCATAGGAACTTGGTGAAGCAACACAATGCTCAGGAAAAGCAGAGGTTAAAAATATTTAATAGAAAACTGACAGAGAATGAAATATAAAAGGAAATAAAACAAACAAATCAGAGCTAAGTATGACCAAAATTTAAAGATCTTGTTGGATTTCTAGATCTCTCCAATTTATTAGTTTTAATTTGCAATGTAAATAGCATAGGACATGACTCAAAGTTAAGGGGTATTGCAGAGGTTCTTTCTATATTCATGCTATATAAATACCTTTTCTCTAAGAGAAAATTTAAAGAAACAATTAAAACTTGAATTCTATGTTCTTACTTCAACTTTCAGCAATGTGTTTACCTTTGCTGGCACATTAAGTCTTCTTTGGAAGGACGTAAGAATATAACTTAAACTATTTGTTCTTCCTGGCACTTCTTCAAGTAATAATAACAATAAAAGGAAACAAAAAAGTTGCACCTGAACGGAAGTGTATTTTTCAAATGTGTTAGCACTAAAAAGCACTTTGAAAATAATGCTATTTAATAGGATATCCTGAATTAGAAATCAGATTGTCCCACAGAAAGCAAATATGCTACATTTGTTACTTTTCCTTAACCTGTTAGTTTCTTGGAATTAAAAATAAATAAATTTAAAAAAGGTAATAAATGATCTTTACATTAAAATCTCAATTAACACTGGTCCCTAAAAGTCAGTTTATAATAAAAATCAAGTTTCACAAAATAAATACACTGAAGCAACTATAATAGTAACAACCTTTATTTAAAATATTTTTTAATCTAGGAAAGCTTGTTTTGCATGAGTTTCCAACTAATTATTAGAGTCAGAAACAAGGAAAATAAAACCAGAGAAAATCCTCTGTAGAAAAAATACACAAGGAACATTTCTACATGTGAAAAAACAGTAAACAGTCTTAACATCTGAACATTCAAGTCTTAGTCTCACTTCCATCTCTCCTAGTGAACACCACTATCAACCTTGAGATCTGATTTGTTCTTGTCATTCTTCACTGAGTAGATGAAATATGTTAAGGTGTCTTTTTCATTCACTGGAATAGACCTAAAGTGGCAACCAACTATCTATAAAGAAAAAAAATTGAGGAAATTAAATTATAGATATGAACAGATTTCATAAACTAGGTAAAAACACTTTCATCAAAAGAAAAAGTGCCATGTGATGGTAATAGAGCTATTTATTTTTAAAATAAATTGTATTTAACAAAATACCAACAGGATGACATAAGCATATAAAAATAAGATGTTATGAACAAGAGACAGTGTGATTTCAAAAGACCCTTTAGCCCACTCAATTAATTATACATTAATTAGAATGTGTATTTCCTTTTATTTTAAATTTTATAACTAGAATCTAGATTAGGAGGTACTTTTACTTTTAAACTTTAAATATTAATGAAATAAAACAGAACCTACTCACAGAAAAAGGATAAATACAAAGCTGAAAAAGTTTTGGTACTATAGAAACAAACCACGAAGTATCTTACAAATATGTTTGCTACAGCTTGCATTCACTCATTCATTAGGACTATTTATTGTTAAGGTTCCTTGAAAATTTTTCTGAATAAAAATTATGGATGCAAAATGAGAGGGGAAAGAGGGTCGTACACTGAAGAATGTTTATTTGCTTTTTTGTCTTTTCATCGTGCTAATCTAACATGTGCACTGCAACTATCAATAGAAGTATAACAGACTAAACTGGGGTGCTGATATGCATATCTAGATTCTGGAAGATAAAACTGTTAAAGAAAAAGTTATCCACACAATAATTAAGAGACTTAAAGAGGACAGTCATCTAACTCTGGAATCATTTATAAATACCTGCATTTCTGACTATATATAATACTCATGGATATATGGATTATCGCTATTTCCTATTTCTAAAAAAGAAAAGAGCTCTGAAAATAATATATCTTTTTTTAGAAGATCAGATTATCAAAAACTTCATACTTGATGTATGCATTTTAAAAATACATACATTTAAATGTAAAATTTAAAATGATCAATTCTTTGGTTCTCATTTGTCCCAAAACAAAGGTAACTTTACGTGATTAGTATTTGTACACATCAATATAGTTTCATCACGGTAGGCAATATCCACATTTATGTTATATTAATGTAGTATACAATCCAAAAAGGACTAGATCTTTTAGATCAAATTTAAACAAAAATTGGATTTTTGTTGCCTAGGCAAGAAGGAAAAAAGAAATTCTGGCTAAAATGTTAATATATTGTATCTTAACAGTGTTAAAAAGCACTCTGCCAAAGAACTGTACCTTCTATTTCATCTTTTATTTAATATGCACATTTTAGAAAATGTTAGATTATGAAATTCAAGCTGAAGACTATGAGAAAACTGATTTATATATTTACGTTTCTATTCTGTCTAGTAGATTAAGTATTTTTATTTTATATATGATTGAAGTATAAGTACATAAATCTATAAATACCTTAATATGTTGCCGGATTTCTTGGTTCTATTAGTTCCTGAGAATACGCACTCAAGTTTTCAAAATTCACTAAAGACTAGAAGCCCTATCTCAAAGCAAACTGTAAGTAAAATGTTGGATACAAGTCTTTGTGTCTTCTAGATGTGAAGACGACATGGATGCCTCAAATAAACTAACATCAACAAGGACAAATTCTGAAATGGTTAAATCAGCAAATTATGGAAATATTGTTTAGGGGCTTATCTGTAGACCTATTTCATCAGAAACTTCAAAAAATAAATTCTAATAAAGACATCAGAACTTATTAATTTATTTTATTATGCCTCAATTAGGTGTTCAGTAAACTTTACTGAGAAAATGGAATTTTAAAATGAACAAATTTCTAGAAGGAGAATGAAAAAACTCTCACTCAACATTTCTGAAAGCCAGCATTAGAAGGTGCTTAGAAAACTACATACAATCCATTGAACAGTCACTATGTAAAGGAATTTCCTAAGTGGCCAACATTTCTAGGCAACTAGATTCTTCCACAATAGACTTTTTATTAACTTTGATCCTTCTAACTAAAACACATTGCTATATACACTACATTAACAATTTCATTAGCATTTAATGACTGTTTTTGTACGAACAGGCTCACTCAAAGTTCAAATAGTTGAAAACTCATATATACCTCAACAAGCTGTGCTTTATTGAGTCCTGGTCTGGTTGGTAGTTTGAAGTGTCTTTTGTATCTCCTAAGTGTATTTACTTGTAATTGGTATAAATCAACCTAGAAAAAATTAACACATGTGAATTAGTTCATGGAATCTGTTAAAAACTTCTCTTTAATATGTATAATAACAGTTTAATTTCAGCACAATAAAAACCTAATTCCATTATTAAAGAAGTCTTTTATATAATCAAAACAACAAATGTATTAAATACTTTAATTTTTTGAGGATAAATATTAAAAACTAGGGGCAAAAAAGTTATAAAACAGAGCAATAAGAGTTGTCAACTGCAAGTATAACAAGTCAAATTGTGTAACTGCATATTAACTGGCTACATCTAATTTTGCTTTCATTTTCAGATTTTGCAAATGCTTTGAGTATTCAGAAATTTGTTCATATCTTTTTGTAAAAGTTTCAGAATGGACTAGTTAGGATTTACATTTAAAATACAAAAACTTTCCTCTACCTCTGGAGTATCAATATCTTGAACAGGTGAATCTCCTCCATCATCATCACTCCCTTTTCTCTTTCTTCTGTTTCGAACACTCTGAATTAAGTTTTTATGATAATCACAAATGTAAAGATGCCTTGCCTGAAACAGAAAAGTTTCACAAACTACTTATGATTACAGTAAAATGTGTCTATGTATTAGTAAAACACATAGGCCACAGTGAATTATCAAAAATAAAAACAACAGTCAAAACAGGCCATTAAGAGAATGGCATGTTTCTTTCTATTCTTAAATCCTGCGCCCAGTTAAAACATACCAAGTCTGACGACAGTGTTAAGAGGATTGGGGGGTGGAGTTAAGGGCAGGCAGAGGAGAATGAGATTCCAACCCTCTGGATTTTGTCATCAAATTGCACTGAGGGTGAACTACATTAGTTAGGTCATGCTGTTTTTTTTAACAAGGGGAAAGATGATGTTGCCCACAATTTTGCTATTTGATAGTATTTTTTCTACTTAAAGAGCATATTTTAGTAGCATAATGCACGCTTCCTAATCCTTCTATTTTGATATTTCAATTAGAATCCAGATACAAAACTATCCATTTTTACAAATGAGCTGTTGGTTTCATATCCCAACTACATTTAAATCTGAATTGTAAACTTTTCCTTCTGAGTATTAAATGTTAATCTGTAATACGTTTTTCCAACCAAAGCATTATGAAATCATTCAGATTTACCTGAAAAGATTCTCATGAACACGACCGAAAAAGTATCACAAATAAACTTTTCAAAAACTTTAATTACATACAGTCTTGAGAGCTGTATACTAACATCTCAAGTATTGAGCTTCACATCTTAACAGTTACTCCTTAAAAAACCAAACAATTAAAGACCGAGCTAATAGGCTTTTAAATTAACTTCTAAGTGCAAGTTAAAAACATGCCGGGCGTGAGCTAGGTTGTGACATCTTGTTATTCATTTACTGCCATCCAGAGCTCTGAAAAGTGGCAATGGTTGTTTCTAAAAACCTGGGATGGTCAGAAGAACAGACGTGCAAAAGGACGGAAAAAGAAATCCTGATGGCTGCCAACGGACGGCAAGACCGCAGAGGCTGCGAGCTGCCCACGTTCGGAGCAGCTGCCTGGATGCCGACACCGCCGGCACAGCGCAGCCCCGGGCCCCCGCGAGGCGCGGGGGAGCTCGGCTTCCAGCTTCCTCCGCGCTCGGAGAAATGAGGAGCGGGATCCTTCTCAACTGCGAGGTCAGGTCCTTGCAGGACGCCACTTTCCCTAGACGAGGGGAGCTACTCCCTGGGGCCAAACGCAAGCTTGGGCAGCAAAACAAAGAAGGAGCCTCCATTCCAGAAGGCGCTGCCGGGCTGCAAGAACACTACTCCCGGCCCTCCGGGCGGCGGTCCCCTTTGTTTCGTTTCCCGACCTCGGCGGGGGAGGAAGGGGGAAGACCGAGAGCGGGAGAGAAGCAGGGAGCCGGGTGGGGGATGGGGCCAGCGGGACCGCAGAGTGCAACTGTGTATCGGGGGTGGCGGTCGGAGTTGCAGCGACTTTGTTGTTTGCGTCCTACTAGAGACCCCACAACGGGTTCGCACTGCCACCAGGTCCGGGGGACGGACGCCTGAAACCCCCGCCCAACGACCTCCGTCTGCGCCGCTCCCGGAGACCCAAGGGGGCGGGCAGGGCAGCGCCGTCGTCACTTACGCTCTTATCCAGCTCGATCTTCACCTTCTTCTGGGAGATGCTCTTCTGGATCCTCTTGCTGAAGCTGGCGTTGCCCGCTGCCCGGCCGCACCGCTCACCGTCCTCCCGCAGACAGCACAGCTGTCCCGGGCCCGGCCCGGCCGCTCCCGGGGCCCCGGCCGCGGAGACCGCCCCGGCGCCGGGTACCTCAGCCCCGGCCCCCGCCCCGGCCCCGTTCCCCGCCGCCGAAGCAGCGGCGGCGGCGGCGGCGGCGGCGGCAGCAGCGACCACGGCGGCTACTGCGGCGGCCGCGTCCCCGCCGCGGCTCATCTCCTCCGGCGTGAAGCCGTTCATGCCTGGGCGCTCAGGGGCGCCGGCGCCGACAGAAAGTCCGCTCCGTCTCTCCCCGCAGACGCCGGGCTCTCGGCGGGTCCCCTCAGGCACCTGCCCGGCGGCGGCAGTTCCCTCTGCACCTCAAGTCCTCCGAAGGCACGGCCCAACACCAACTGTCCCCGGCCTGCTGGTGTCTGCAGGCGCCGGGTCAGTGGACAGGGCTTGGGGTCGGGAACTAGAGCCGGGCGGCGCCTGCAGCTGGGACCCCGCTCACTGTCACATGGAGACTCTTCAGTAGTTGGACCACTGCGCCTCCGCCTCTCTCCAAGTCCTCGACCTGCGCAAGCGCGAAGCGCCCTCTCCCGTCCGGTCCCGTCCACTCTGCCGCACGGCACCATGGGGATTGTAGTTCTCTGCAGGGGACTCAAGCGGAGCTCCGCTGTGACCGTGCGCCTCGCTGGTTGGGGGAACTACTCATCCTAGCATGCATCGCGCGGCGACGGCAGGTTTTTTTTTGTTGTTTTTTTTTAAAGCTTGGGGAAAATAGGGACGTGCGGTAGAGGTTGCGATGTTTTCGTCTTCTGTCTCCTGAGGACTTCAGTTGTGTTTAGGTCCTGGGATTTTGCAGAGTTGGCATTCTAATCGAATATGTCACTCGTGAAGCAAAGCACAAAATACGGAGGGAGGAGGAGAGGAGAGTGAGCGTGTGGGAGAAAAAAGTTTCGGGGCTGTTTTCGTATCTGTAGAACAAGAGTTTTTGGTCTGACCGCATTTTTGTGGGAAACTCAAACCAGAGAACTCAGGTCTGGTGCTCTTCGAGTCCTGGAGGTCCGGCAGCTAACAGCGCGGCTGGATAATAGCTCCAGTCACCAACGCCCCCAATTGCGCTGGGCGCCTGCTTAGGGGAAAACGCCCGTCCCGACCTCTCGCCCGCACAAGTGACTCCGCTGAAGGCCATTTCTAAATCTTTGCACGTTCCTGCAAGAAATATGTTTTATGCTCTGGCGCACAAAGTCTGCTGTTTCCTGAGGCGGAGCTAATGGCTAGTTGACCATAACAGGGCTTCTTTTCGCCTCCACCCCAACCTTTTCCTTTCTCCTCGAATGAACCTGGAGGAAGGCGAAGTCTATTATCACTTGAAAGGGGACGTGGAACCCCGCCAATATCGAGTTAGCTTGAGTACTTCTCAGAAACTTCCCAGCGTTCGCTCTATCTAGCGAGAAGGGAGAAAGAAACCGCATTTCCTGGGTGGTCTGCACGCGCGTGCGTGCGTGTGTGTGCATGTGTATGTGTGCGCGCGTCTCTGTGTATGTACGTGTATGTGTGCGCGTTTGCGTGTCTGCGTGCGTGCATGTGGACGCGTGCTGGTGGAGGGCGGGGTGGAGGGATGGGAGCGGCTAGTCTGAATGCTGCAGCTTTGCTAGTTACACGGCGTCGTTATTCATCAGTAGATGTATCCTGTTTAACAATCGCATTGTTTAAACAAAAATACAAACCAGTAGTTTTTTTGGAAAGTTCTTTTAGACTTACTAAGTAAATTTAGTGATAGATGATTTTTTAAAAAAATGTAAAATGTCATCTGCCCTGAAATTCAAAGCCATCCAATCCATCTGTGCACTTCGGTTCTAGGATATGGCAAAGGAAAAAAAATTAAAATATTATGTAAATTGAGTGAGCAAAAGAAAGACGCTGAATGGTAAGTAGTTTGTGTTAACTTTTTAAGTGCACTGCCCAATAGGGTGTCCTCTAGGCATCTGTGGATATTGAGCAGCTGAAATGTAGTTGTGACTGAAAAACTGCATTGTTGATTTTAATTAATTTAAATTTTAAAAACTGATTTCAGTTATTGGAAAAACTTTTAAGTATATTTGGAACAACCTGGATATATGAATCTATTTTTTCAACTTAAATTTTATGAAATCTAAATTCACCTTCCAAATTGAAATGTGCTGTAAGTGTAAATTACCAGGGGGATTTCAAAGACTGAGTACTGGATTTTTTTTAAAAAAAAATATTGAATAGCCTAATAATGTTTATATTGATTTCATATTGAAATGGTAATATTTTGGATATACTGGGTTGAATGAAATATAACATTAAAATAAAGTTTACCTGTTTCTACTTTTTTAAATGTGGCTACTAGACCATTGAAAATTACACTTGTAGCTCACATTATATTTGTAATACATAATGCTGGCTTAAAGTATTAAAACACAGGATAATATTATTTATTGCTTATTAATATATTTTCTTAAGTGGTAAAAATGAGAACATGTGGAAGGGATGGATACACTTCAGTTTCAGGGTGTGGTCATCTCTGAGGAGAGGGGCCAAGGGATAGTATCTGGGAGTTGCTTAAAGGTGGTGTCTAGAGTATTTGTAAGTTTTTATTTATTAAAAAGAATCTGAAACAAACATGATATTGAGATGTTGGATTTTCATACTTGGCCTTGCACTTTTATGTATTTTAAAAATAATTCATAATTATTGTTTGGTTCTTGCCCTTAAAAGTTTATAATCTTACCTTCTGCAAAATGTGACCAAATCAGTTCACGTATATACAGTATGTATGGTTTATTTATGTATCCGTTTCATATGAATTTTACTAAAGTGATGGATTGTGGTTATGCTTCCTTTACATACAATACAGTGTTTTTAAAAGATCCAATTAAACACTCATTTGTTGTATACTAGGATCTTTTCTAGGCCTTGGGGATACAAAAATAAGTGGGAGAGGGTCCTAGCCATTTTGGAGCTCACTGTCTAGTAGGAGAGACAGGTAGTTCAACAAGCACATGATACATGCTGCTATATACTGAATGTTTGTGTCTCCACAAAATTCGTATGTTGAAACCTAATCCTCAACTGATGATATTCGGAGGTAGGATCTTTGGGAGGTGAATAGGCCCTGAGGGTGGAACCCTTAGGAATAGGATTAGTGGCCTCAGAAAAGAGGCTCCAGGGAGGAGGACCTCACCCCTTCTACCATATGAGGACACAGTGAGAAGACTGTGAACTGGCAGTCTGTGAACCAGAAAGCCAACTCTCACCAGCCACAAATCTGTCAGCACCTGGATCTTGGACTTTCCAGCCTCGAGAACCCTCGAGAAATAAAGTTTTTTCATTTATAAGCCACCCAGTCTATGGTATTTTTTTTATAGCAGCCCAAACAGACTAAGACACATTCCTCAATAAAATTAGAGGAAAAGTACAGACTTTAGCACACAGGAGGAAATGATTCATTTCTGGCAAGTAGAAAGCATTCCCGGAGTAGATGACATGTAAATTCTCCACGCTGGATTTAAAGTATCTCTTCTGTGAATCTATTATCCTTCAAAGAAATTTTCATAACAACCACAGTTCATTGTTTATTTCTACAACTCTTCATATATACAGGGCAGGTAAGAATCCCTTTAAGTATAATTCACAGTCAAGGTTGGAATCAGGTTTTGTTGAGCTTCAGGCTTATATAATTTGAGGGGTCTTCTTTAAGAAAAAGTATATAAAATTAAGAATGCAAAATTAGGTACAGGCCTTTAAAAGGTCCTGTCCAAGTGAGGCACTCTGAATCTTACATCCACTAGCTTCATGGTAAATCTACCTCAGAGTAGACAATACGGAAATATAGATTTATGAAACCTAAGTTATAGGAGGGTTGTTGATATCATGAAAATATTCTTTGCTTTCTGAAAAAGTTTCAAATATGATTCTTTAAAAAGTATTTTTCCCTACCTTTCTTCTCTGTAACTACAGGCTTTTAACATGATTGAATTTTTCTGATTTTATTTTAAAATAATTAATTGTAAATTTTATTTAATTTACAAAATATACAAATTGGCCCGTAATCCTAATAGGAACATGATTATAGGTTCAAATAATACAAAAAGGTTCAATATGAAAAACAAAAGCCTATTTCCTTTCCTCTCCTCAAATCCCTGTCCCTACAAGCAAGCAATGTTAATTTCTTGTTTTCTTCTAGAAAAAAATTATATGCATATACCAGTATATACAGCTCTATTTTTTCACAGCTAAGGATCACCGTGTATTATACCATGCTTTCTTTTACCTGGTTTAAAATATAGCAAGCATACCAAAAAAGTGCATAAAATGTAAATGCCCAGTTTAAGCAGTTTTGGCAAAATACACATCTATATAACTGCTACCCAGGTCAAGAAATAGAACATTGCCAACAGGGCCAACTTCATAGGTGTGCAACGAGTGTAGTGGCACCGAGCCCCAGGCTCAGAAGCCCACCTCCTCCAACCCCTCCAACCCACAAGCTGTTCACCCTGCTTGTAGTTTAATGCCCTGGATCACCATCATGAAATTCTTAACGACTTTATCTCTGAATTTGTTCTAAAGATTTTATTTTTCCTTTTTCTCCCCAAAGCACCACCCCCCCACACACACACAGTTGTATATTTTTAGTTGTGGGTCCTTCTAGCTGTGGCACGTGGGATGCCACCTCAGCATGGCTTGATGAGTGGTGCCGTGTCCGTGCCCAGGATCCGAACCCACGAAACGCTGGGCAGCGGAAGCCGGACGCGCAAACTTAACCACTGGGCCACGAGGTTGGTCCCTGAATTTGTTTTGTAAGTATGGATGGGACAATGGTGGGCCTCTGGTCAGCCCCTTCCTCCTCAGCATAGGTTCCAGCAGCTCCCTCGCCCTTTCCCACTCTCCTCTGGCCCGGGCCTGAGCTCTGGCACAGGGATTGTCCGCTTCGGTGCGCAGGCCCTTCCCCCCGGCACCACGCTGAGTCGGGGTCGCCCGGGTCCCTGTGAGGGTCTGCCTTCTACCAATTAAGAATCGCGTGCCCAAGGGAGGGTGACATTAAATAGCAAATTAGAAAACCCCGTGGCAGGTCGAGAGGGAGAGAGAGCCCGGAAGAAAGGAAAAAGATTTTTGCATTGGGCCCCACAAATTAAGTAGCCGGCCCTGACTGACAACTTGCCATCCCACGTGCTCCTCCTCCATCATAATCCCCCGCTTCTGGCTAGCGGCCGCAGCTATCCTGATTTACGGTACGCGCTACCTCACTTTTCATTATAATTTTACCACATAATTATTAACTCTGAAAATACTTTTTAGTTTTGCCTGTGTTTGAACTTTATATATGTGGAATCATGTGCTTTGTTTTCTCTGGCTTCATTCACTCTGTTTTTAAGATCTACTGGTACTCGCTTAACTAGTTCTTTACATTATGGTTTAAATAAAATACAATTTATTTAACCATTCTATTGTTGATGGACATATGGGTTGTTTTCAGTTTAAAAGCAATGTTGCCATGATCATTCTTGTCCATGTACCGTGATACATAGGTGCTTGCAGTTCCGCAGGATACGTATTTATGAGCAGAACTGCTGAGTCATGGGGTATGCATAGCTGCAACTTTTCTAGACACTCCAAGCTTTTACACTTCCACATGCAGTGTGTGAGAGTTCCGTTTCTTTGCCTGCCATTTGATATTTTTATGCCTCTTTTTTTTTTTTAATGATCCAGTGGGTATGTATAGTATCTCATTGTGGTTTTACTTTGAATATTTCTGACTACTAATAAGGTTACATGTTAATTGGTCTTTTGGCTTTCCTCTTTTGAAGTTCCTATTTAGGTCTTTTGTCTGTTTCTCTTTTGGGTTTGTGTCTTTTTCTATTGATTTGTAGTTCTTTATTCTGAATAAGTACCATTTCTCAATGTTGTGTTTTGCAAATATCTTTTCCTACTCTATAGCTTGCCATTTGACTGTGTTGGTGACTTTCGGTTAGTCTTTTAATGTGGAAAAAATATAGCAATGTTTTCTTTTATGGCTGGGATCTTTGTGACTTAAGTAATATTTCCTTAGTTATATAAGTATTTTCAAAATCATGAAGATATTATTCTGTATTATTTTGGGAGGTAGAGGTCCAATTTCTTTTTTTTTTTATATGCTACCCGTTTGACCAAGCACCATTCACTGGGAAATCTGTCCATATCCCATTCTACAGTATCACACCTTGTCATAGATCAAGTTTTTATATATGATCTGTTTCTGATCTCCATTCTTTCCGTTGTTGTTTTTGTCTATCCTTGAGCCAATTCCCCGATGTCTTACTTAGAAAGGTTATAAAAGTTTGATAACCTGGAAGTATATATCTTCCACCTTATTTTTGTCTCTTTAAGACAGTGTTGGTTATTCTCGGCCCTTTTACGTTTCTTTATAAATTTTAGAGTCAGCTTAAGTTCCAGAAAAAAGAAAACAAAACAAACAATACAACAACAAAGCTTTTTGGCATTTTTGGTTGACATTTCATTGAATCCACACATTAACCTGGTAGAGAATAGATATCTTTACAATATTGAGCCTTATAATCTATGAACATGGCATGTTTTCAGTTCATTTAGATCTTCTACAATGTCTCTCAATAGAATTTTATGTCATTTTGCCTATCTTTTATTAGATTTATTTATATGTACTTTTTATTTCTGATGTATTGTAAGTGGTCTTTTTAATATTTCATTTTTTTCTTTGTTGCCAGTGTATAGAAATTAAGCTGATTTTTCCAAAATAATTTTTAAATCCAGCAATCTTTCCTATTCATAATGATTTATCTGTATATTTGTTTGGATTGTGTCAGCTGAGGAAAAATCGCTACAATTTAAACAGCAGATATTTATTTGAGCAATCAGAATTGCAATTCAGGAGACACAAATTCAGGTAGAAACCCAAATCGTGTTCTGATAACAGGAGAGGGCCTTAGAGTTTTTATGAGAAAAAGAGGATGGGGGAGTTGTATTAAAGAAGAGTTCATTGGGGGTAGGTGAGGCTAGGTTTGGGCTAGGTCATGCTAGGTCTGTAATTCATAGATTCAGTCATCGATTGGTTAGTGATTTGGTCGTCAGCAAAGTCCAGTTTTACCAGTTCTTACAAAGAGGATTATCTTGTCCTTATTGACTTTTTGGAATGTTGGCAGTTTGGTCCAGTTTGGAAGATAAAGAAAATAAGCCGTGCAAGGCAATTCCTCTGAAATTTCTGCTCTGGCTCTGTTTTAATACAACTCTACTCATGTCGTCTTTCACAATTTCACGGTGGTATGCATCCAAACATACCATTTGCAAATATTGAGTTTTCTTCCTTCATTTTTAAGTCAAATACTTTTCCTTCTTGCTCTACTACATGGCTAGGACTCCGAACAATATTGAAAAGAAGTGGTTAGCGGTCATCTTTGTGTTGTTCCCAGTCTCAAAAGAAAGACTTAATGTTTCACCACTGTATATTATGTTTGATACAGAGTTTTTATCTTTCAGCCAAATTTTTATGTATTTATTCGCTCATAATATCCTCTTATATATTTAATGTATGCAAGATCTGTATTGGTATCTCTCTTTTCATTCTTGATATCAATTATTTGTGCCTTCTTTCTTTTTTTCATTAGTCTCCTCAGTGTTTTATCAATTTCATTAGACCTTTCAAAATACCAATTTTAGTTTCGTTCATATTTTCTAGTGTATTTTTTTCTATTTCAGTTCTTCTCTTTTATTATTTCCTCTTCTTTCTTTCTATTTTGCTGTTTTTTTACTGACTCCTTTACAAATATATGCTTATATACATTTCCCTATGAATACTGTTTAGCCTACATCCCACAAGTCAAAATATTATCTAAATTCCCTCATGATTATTTTGATGTATAGATTATTTAGATGTAGATTTCTTAATTTCTAAAACATGCAGATGGTCTGGTTATCCTTTTCTTATTGATTCTAATACATTTGCATTATCAGTATAGAACTCTGTATGATTTTAATGCTTTAAAATTTATTGAGATTTGCTTTTTAACCAAGAATATGGTTGATTTTTAAAAATAGTCTATATGTGCTTAAAAACAATTTATATTCTACTATTAGGTCAGTGTTTTATTTATGTCCACTGTGTCCTCTTAATTGGGTTATTCACCCTTATGTATCCTTACAGACTTTTTTGTCTGCTTGTTTTATTAATTACTAAATTAAAATATCCCACTTTGCTAGTAGATTTGTTTATTTTTAGTTCTATCAATTTTAGTTCTGTCAACATATGCTTTACATATATTAAGACTATATTATGTAGTTTACACAAATTTAGAATTTATTTGAACCTGAAATGAACATTTTAACATTCTGAAGTGACCTTTTTAATCTCTGTAATGGTTTTAGCCTTAAATTCTGTTTTGTCTCTTGGTATCAATATAGTTAGACCACTTGCCTTTTACTTAGTGTTTACATGATATATTTTTTCGTCCTTTTACTTTTGGCTTTTCTGTGTCCTGATGTCTTAGATATGTTTCTAGAGCACATGGTTTTCCATGTTTTTTTTTAAATGTCATCTGATAATCTTTTGTGTTTTAATTAAGACAGTCTATGGTCATGTAATTACTAATATATTTGGGCTTACATATACTAAAATATATTTTCTTATAAATATACTATATATACTAAATATACTAAAATATATTTAAGCCCAAATATATTAATCCTTCATCTTTTGTGCTTTATATTTGTTGTGCCAACTCTGTGTTCTTTTTAGTCTCTTTTTTTGCTTTATGTTGGATTTTTTTTTTTTGTAGTTCCATTTCCTACCCAATTAGTTTGGAAATTATACATTCTTTTTCTGTTCTTTGTCCATAAAACTTACAACATGTGTTGTTTACTTTTTTTAATCTAATATTAATCTTTACTTTGCCCTTTTCCCAGAAAATGCAAGGTTCCTCTGAAAGTAATCTTTTTTTTTTCCTGGCTTCTTTTAAGTTTTTCTTGTTGTCTTTGATTTTCTATGGTTTTACTTCAAGTAATATGCCTTTTGTTTTTTAAAATCCTGCTTGTACTTCATTGGGCTTCTTAAATTAGAGATTAATATTTTTAATCATTTCTCAGAAATTCTCAGTCATTATCTCTTCACATATTTTTTCTGCCCTTATCCTCTCTTTTCCATTTCTGGGACTCCAATTCAATATATATTAGGCCATCCCACTTTATCCTCCATGCTTCTTGCTCTATCTTCGATATTTTTTATTTTGCATCTCTTTCTCTCAGGTTGGGTTGTTCTTTTCTTTTCTTTTTTTTTTTGCAGGGAAAGATTTGCCCTGAGCTAATATCTGTGGCCAATCTTCCTCCCCAAAGCTCCAGTTCATGGTTGTATATCCTCATTGTAAGTCCTTCTAGTTCTTCTGTGTGAGCTACTGCCACAGCATGGCAACTGACAGACGAGTGGTGTGGATCCATGACCGGAAAACAAACTGAGCCGTTAAAGTGATGAGAGCGCAGAACTTTAACCACTAGGCCATCAGGGCTGGCTCTGGGTTGTTTCTTTTAATCTATCTTCCAGTCACTCATTCTCTCTTTAGGTGTGCCTAATCTGCTCTAACATTCATTCATAGTTTTGTACTTTTAATTATTCTGTTTTCTAGTTTTATAATTCCTATTTGGTTATTTTTCAAATCTTAAATGTCACTTTTTATGGTTTCCAGTTCCTTGACAAAATTTGTAAGCCTGACTTTTTTCCATGAACATAGCAAGCATAGTGGTTTTTAGACTATGTTTGTTATTACGTCTGTTTCTTTTGGCTGCTGTTTCTGCTGGTGCTAGCTCATGCTCGACTCTTCTTGCATCCCATTATCTTTGATTGTTTGCTATTCATTTTATTTGAAAAATTACGGAAATAATTTAAAGGATTGGATGATATTATGTCCTCCAGAGAGGAGTTACATTTCCTTCTCTCAGGTCCTGAAGGGTGCAATAGTCCGGAACCAATGCTTGAGGATTTCTGATCCAAACAAATGATTCTAGTCCATATTCCCACTTTTGGGTTATGCTTTTTGGGTCCTATCACAGAGAGGGGGATGTTTCACTAGGGTTACCACCCTTAATGCTTACTGGATTTCAACCCTAGACCCAAGTGACTGCCAAATGCTCAGCTTTTTCTCTCATCTCATTTCTTAAGTTGCCTGGTTATAACTAGTCCTGTTTATGTTAAAACAACATCGGCATTCTAATACTGTTTAGAGTCTAACATTTTGCTCAGCATATCTCTGTTGCTTCCACAGTGATTTTCTTCTCATGAGAGTGTGAGGCATACAAAAAGCAGATGTAGTTCCTAGGTAATGCTGGAGCTTGCTCCACAAATATGAAACTATTTGTGGCTAACTACCACGATGGAATGGTATTAATCTTCAAAAAGAAATTGAACATAGCTTTAAATCCCCAGGATCAAAACAAGAATTCTTAAGATATCCCTCATCCATAATCCAACTGGATAATGATAAGATCCAATCCAATAAAATCTCCTCCAACATTCCTGCACAATATTCTAGTTGCCTGGGTTCAGAAGAAACATTTTACTAACAATTCTCTTTTTAGCATATCAGAATAAAATGCTGCTTCTGAGCATCTTCCATTTAAAATTTTTATCTACACTATATGCCTCAAATGATTTTCCATTAAAACTACTTTAGACATAGCCTTAATGTCATAGCAGGTGTGAACAGCTATATAATTATCTCTAATTAGACTATTGATCATTATAACATTCTTGTTCATTATCTAAAGGCAATAAGCATAGTACTTTCAGAGAATTTCTTCATATCTTTTGAAGACATGGGAGAAAAATTGTATTACCAGTCTGTAAGAACATGGGGTGTGCTTAGTTCTGAAACTTTTCATTCCTTCTCCTGAAACCTATCCAGAGCAACAAGGAGAATGAAAATAAATTCACAGAAACTGAATTTTCGGTAGACACCTGACTGAAAAAACCCTAAACCTTCAAAATTACATGAGTGCTACAGTGGGCAGCTGAGACCAGGAAATCAAGAGAACATTTTAGGAAAGAAGTGAGATTGAATAGGGTCCAAACAGTGAAGAGGGAGAGAGTACAGAAGTGCCTAATCAGAGACAGCAGATCTTAGAAAGTGTCAGTAAAATAACTTTCTAGAAGTAGTAATATCATCTTGGAAGGCAAAGCTGGGGTCCCTGAGTCCTGTGAATAAATCAGGAAGTGGAGAACCGTGTAGAGAAGCCCTTCAGAGGCATGGTAGGTACTGAGAGGCAGAGGAAATGTGGCTTCCCAGAGTTGCCATAGTTTAAGGAAACACTCTTTTGCTCCAGCAACTGAGGAAAGAGCCCACAGGAAGCTATCCTGGCCCTTCTTTCTACCTCCTGATAATAGTCCAGGAAAATTCAACTTATTCAAATATGAGGATTATGAAAGTCATATGCACAACATCTACTCAAAAATACAAGAAAATTGTGAAATAGAGTACCACAATTGTCCCACAGAAGCTGAAAATTTACCAGAAAATTGTTACCATAATACACATGAAATGTATGACTCAGCATTCCAACATGAATATGAAAAACTTAATGAAACAATCAACTATGAAGTAAAATCACAAAGAAGTAATAAGTATAAGACTCAGCAAGCAGGGAGCCAGAGAGTAGGTTATTAATGTCTACTATTTATAAGAATCTAATCAGAAAATGGATTACTTGATGTTTTGGGAATGCATAGTAAAGAATTAACCTTAGCCACAGAGAGGTCTGGTCTTGGTCCTCATGTCCTGGGAGGGGATCTCTAGGAATAATGGCTTTGTTTACCTGGGGACTTTGGGCTGCTTTGTATCCTCTCTACCTTCAGAGGGGCTGGAGACTAAAAATCAGCCACAAGTTTACATAATTGAGCCCCCCAAAAAGCTCTGGAAACCAAGGCCCAGATAAGCTTCCCTAGATGGCAATATTCTGTGCGTATTGTTGCACGTCACTTCGGGAAAAGTACCACTCCCTGAATCCCTTGGCACAGGACAACTGAAAGCTCCACATTGGGGACTTTCCTGGACTCTGCCCTGTGCACCAATTCCCTTGGCTGATTTTAATCGTGATCTTTTTGCTGTAATAAACCATAATTATGAGTATAACAGCTTTCAGTGAGTTCTCTGCATCCTTCAAGTAAATTGTCAATCCTAAGAGTGGTCCTGGGAACCCTGAACTCTGAAGTTGGTGTCAGAAGTGAGAGTGGTCTCTTATGGACTGCTTCCCTAAGGAAGTCCCTGCAAAGGACTGCTTCCCTTTGCAGGAAATTTTTTGAAATTTTGCCACCAAGTATATAATCAAATTTTGTAAGTCATGCCTCCTGATAGGGTATATTTTGTGTTTGTTTACAACAGACCCCTATGAGAGGATGTGTGGACTATTATGTGTTTCTGAGAATTTTTGCTTGCAATACCAATAGTTCTTGCTACACTTATTTTAACGTTGTGTTATCTTTAATGTGGATGGTATATTTGGTTCATAAAAAGCCCTGTTTTAGAAAAAAAGACACTATTCTGATAAGCAAAAAGACTAATTATGTGGGTTTTTTTGCCATTGGTACCTGAGAGTCACAGTTCAGTCCAAGTAGAGAAAGTGTCACTCCTGTACCCAGCAGCAGTGCCTTTAGGGTATGGATATAATGAGAATTAACATTCTTCAATTACTTTTCTATTTGTATCCTATGTTCTGTCACTTTCGCTACTTTCAATATTTTCTGTTCCCTTGAAAACCTTCCTTCTTATCTGCTTGGCAAAACTCAACTCTGGTTTGATCCAATCTTAGTTGACGGCCTCTTCTTCCATAGTGCTTCACTGCAGTCCTTCTGCCCATCCCTGGCTAGAATTGAATTGTCAGTACCTTCTCTGACCGCCCATTGCACCATCCATCTCCTCATTTTCACCCAAAGACTAACATGCTATTTAACAAAGAAAATTGATGCTAATAGTCTTGTCATCTTGTTGCCTACCAATAAAATGATCTGCATTCTCACAAATCTTGGCCCCTTTGGTGGAAGAGGGAAGAATCCTTTATTTGTATTCTAGATTTCATTACTTCTCATCTCCCTAAGTTTTTCGTTCCATTAATTATCTTCCCCTCCCTCCTATATCTTAGTCTCTTCTTACAGCCTACAAGTTGCTCAAGTTTCTCACATGTTAAAACAAACACCTTATACAAGCCAGTATCCTCCCTTAACTCTAAGAGGCTCTAGATATTTATATAACCTCTCTGATTCCCATAGTAGTCAAGCTCCTTGAAAGGGTAGTGTACACTTATTATCTCCAGTTCTTTACCTCCCATTACATCCTATGCTTAAAACTCTTCTTTCATCCTCTCCCACCCCCATGGTTTCTCATCACCCACAGGATAAAATCTAAGCGCTTTATAAATTAACCCCTGCCTAGCTCAGTAGCCTCTTTGCCACCACTTCTCACCTTGCACTCTATACTTCTGCATTACTGAGCCACCCAGAACACACCATACTGTTTAAAGCGCCTGTGCTTTTACACATGCTATTCCCTTCTTTGGTAATTGTCATCCCTTTCTCTTATACTATCCACTCTATTCATCCTTCAAGCCCTAATCTGGAATCACCTTATCTCTGAAACCATCTTCTTAGAAATTTGAGGGAGTCAAGTAAATGGTACTAGTACTTCTCATCTGAGTTTTGAACCAATTTATAAATAAGACCAAAAAGTAGGGCTGGTAGAGGACCATAGGATCTCTTTATCACAGATAAAGCTAATATTGGGGAATGCAGCTCCCCTCTTTAGGCAGTAATAAACTCTGGAAATAGGTAGACTTATCCATCTAATCACGGGAGAGGTGGAAAACCACAGGCTGCCTTTCTTTTGCCACATGGCAGAGAACAGAGCAGAACGTGTCCTGTCTGAGGCAGGCTGACTCCCAAGAAGGAAGAGGGAGGAGGAGACTGGAAGAGGAATGCCCAGTTCTTTTCCAAATTCACCAGATAAGTCATCCCACCTTCTCAGGGCAGGAGTGAGTGAGGGAACTGAGTGAGGTGAAGAATCATGTCCCCACCCCTACTCACCATTCTGTAAGTTTTCTTTGATTAGTCCACTGAGCTTAAACATTAAACATAGAGTCGTCCCAAGATGTGGTTATCCTCTTTGGGAAGAGCTTATCAGCAATCAGGATAATTTTGTGCCCACTTTCAGAAGTCTGTCCCTCTCCCAATCCTAATCACCACTCCTTTGTGAATCTCTTAGATCACAAAGTGTGTGATGTAGATCTGTTCCCTCAGAAGGCCCTGAAGTGGATCAAAACAGGACATTAATTGAATCTATTCCAAGGTCAATTCTGTGCCTAAGACTTAAAATTCACACTCTACGCTATTTCCTACCTCAAATTGTATCTAGGCACGTGGTGTACCACAATTGTGCACCGAGCAGAGATTCTTTATTGACTTCAAACAAAAAATAAAGATAAACTTTGATAATAAAATGCAATCATTTCAATAATAAAATACCAGCAATACACAGATATGTCACATTTGAATATAAACCACCTCCTATTATCAAATTCCCAAGGAAAAATTAAATTCCCTGCAAGTTGAGCCTCAGTCTTTAAGTTCTTCCGTAATTGCCCTTACAAAGTCTGTCTGTGTCCTTAGAGACTACATCTCAGTAGTTCCCTAGATCCTGATTCCTTTTGGGGAGTCATTCTAGTCTGCCCCCATCTCGTCTTTCTTCTGTTAGATTTCTTTGGGCGTCAATCATTTTTCTGATCTAATAACAAGGAAAACATTTTCCCATTTTCTAAAGCTTTAAGGACATTTAGATCCAAGTGCATCACCATTTTTCTTTTATACCTGTTTATCCTGGAATTCAAGATCTCATTTTTCCATTTCACATCTTTCTAGTCAGTTCCTCCAAAAGCTCTCTCTCCAAGAGGTCAGATATTCTTCTAAGGAAACCTTCTTCTTTCTCCAGTACCATCAGCCTATCCTCCTTTATTTTGTTTTTATTCCATTACTGTTGTTCTGAAAATAAGACTGAAGCGTAATTTTCAAGCCGCCCTAGCTTCTCCTTGATTTCCTGAGCACACCCAATTCCTAAAAACAATATTCCAAGTGCAGTCTTTTGTCTTCTTAGCCTTTGGGTTTGTAATACTTTGTGTTGTTTCTCTACTCCAACCCAAAAAGATGGCATAGTCTTTATAATAAACACTCCCATTATTTATTAATAAAAATACTCTCCCTTTCTATTAATGAAGCTACGGTTTGATTGTAGCATGACAGATAAAGCCATGGTCAGAAAATATGGAATTAATGAATTAAAATTGACCTGATAGTTAGTGAATCTCAAGAGCCTGTGGACAAGCTACGTGAATCCAAGAGGTTAGTACTATACCTAATGGTTTCCTCTTTTGGCCCTGTAGGTAGACAAAAATAATATACAAATGGATAAGATTTAGATTTGCCTATCTACTAGGCTTGGCAATAACAATTTAAAGCTGGAAGGTCAAACATCAGTGCTTTATAACACACAGGAAACTTGGGTGTGTAGGGTAAGTCCTCCATTACAGATCTAGCTGAAAGATACAGTATAAGCAGCGAATAATTGCTGTGTCTCTCATGTCTGATGGGTCTGTACAGGGAAAGATTTTCTTTTCCCTATGATCGTCTTTGTTTATTAGGGCTTCCACAACCTGTAGAAATCAGCTGGTTTTGTGGGGGCTACACACCCACAAGAGGACCAAGGTGCTGCTGTCTGCTCTCTGAGACTTCTGGCCTTTCCGTCGCTGAGGTCTCTGAAGGCCTTGTAGGTTTGCTGAGCCTAGCTTGACTTGTGAAGCTGGGGCTTTGCTTGCTTAGGCCAGCCAGCAAGGCTCACTTGTAGCTGCTGGAGCTTATTTGCTTTTTAGAGGTATTCTCATTGCTGAGACATTAATTGAATCAATTCCAAGGTCAATTCTGTGGCCAAGGCTGAAAATTCACTCTCTATTCTATTTCCTACCTCAAATTATATCTGTTAGGGCCCTACAAAAACAGCTATTTGCCTATTACTATAAATTTCAGTAGTCCACCAAAGTGAATGACCTACATGACCTAAGCTTGAAAGACACCCTCAGAGATCACAGCAGTTAAGCTGTGTAAGTGTAAAAATCTACCACATTACAGAGTATAAGCCACCAAGGTCAAGAATGCATATGATTTGTGCTTACTAAAGCACTATGAAAACTTAAAAGCTACTTACCCAGCTCACTCCAGAAGTCTCAATCCCTCTGCATGTGTAATCTCCCACCCACCTTGTCTTATTTCTTGATGATTTTGGTCAATGCACCAGATTTTGGAACCTTAAAGGGGTCCATTAAATAACTGAAGCAACTGGGAAAGAAGACCAAAGACATCACATATGGAGACTAAATATCTCCTCTATTTCTGGTGAAATAGAGGGAATTGATTTGTACAGCAGGCAAGTGAATTTCCTAATATTTCACCACAGAATTAGAGAGTTAACCTTTCAACCAAAAGCCATACCCAAACTGGACTTTGAAAAATAAGGCATGGATGAAGAGAGCAGAATGTATGATTCCTGAAAGCAGTTTACTCCTGAGAGAAAAGGGAAAAGAAATGGCTAGGCTACCGATACCCAATTTCTTTTTCTAAACTCACCACTTAGATAATTCACCCCATCTCCCTTGTGAGTTTTTAGCTATTACAAAACATGCTCTTATGAGCATTCCAGCATATGTTTACGGGACTATGTTTACACATACATAAGCATTTCTGAGGGTATAGCCCTAGGAGTAGAATTTCTGGGACAGAAGTTTGCCTGCTATCAGCTTTCGTGGATGCAGTGAAATGATTTTCCAAAGTGGTTCCGACAACCCAGTCTCCCACCAGAAGTGTATGAAAGTTAGATGCTCAACATCCTTGTCAACACTGTGATATGATCAGTGTTTAACATTTTATCTCTCATGGTGGTATATAGAGATATTTCATTATGGTTTTTTTTTTTTTTAAAGATCGGCACCTGAGCTAACATCTGTTGCCAGTCTTTTTTTCTTTTTTTCTTCTACTCCCTGAAGCCCCCCAGTACATAGTTGTAGGTCTCTCTGGTTGTAGCATGTGGGACGCCGCCTCAGCATGGCTTGATGAGCAGTGCCATGTCCGCGCCCAGGATGTGAACCAACGAAACACTGGGCCACCAAAGCTGAGCCCACAAACTTAACCACTCGGCCACGTGGCTGGCCCCTCATTATGGTTTTAATGTACATTTCTCTGATTATTGATGTTGAGCATATTTTTATATGCTTATTGGCCATTTTTGTGCAATACTTGCTTGTCTTTTTGACTATTAAAAGAAAATGATGTCTTTTTCTTACTGATTTGTAGGAGTTCCTCATATTTTCTGGATACGAGATCTTTGTTGGATTATAAGTACTGCAAATATCTTCTCTCTCTCTGGGGCTTGCCTTTTCACACTCATAATTGTGTCTTTTGATGAACAGAAGTTCTTAACTTTAATAAAACTTAATTTATCAGTGGTTTTCTATATGATTAGTGCTTTTTGTATCTTGTTTAAAAAAATTTGCCTACTGAAAGGTCATGAAGATATTCTCCTCTGTTATTTTCTAGAAGTGTCAGTGTTTTGCCTTTTACATTTAGGACTACAGTCCATCTAGACTTGATATTTGTGTATAATGTGAGATAGTAGTCCAATTTAATTTTTTCTCTGTGGACACTCAATTAATCTAGCACAGTTTATAAAAAAATGTCATCCTCTCCCCACTGCACTGCAGCGATACTTTTGTCATAAATCAGGTGACTTTATATACGTAGGTCTTTTCTGTTCCATTGAACTATATGTTTGTCTTTTCACCAACCCCACACTGCTTAACTATTGCCACTTTATAATAATCTTGATATCTGTTAGTGCAAATCTGCCAACTTTGTTCTACTTTAACTTTATCAGCTTTTCTTGGCCTGATGCATTCCTACATAAATTTTAGAATCAGCTTCTCAAATGCCTTAAAAACCTGCTTGGAATTATATTGTGACTATATTGAATCTACAGGTCAATTTGGACTTTTAAACAATATTTTTTATTTTACTTTATATTATATATACACATTACTTTACATATTACATTTGTTTCTTTCTTTCCAGTTCTTTTAGTTTTCCGGGGGAGGAAGGAGTGCTTTATTACACTGGCTGGGACCTCCAATACAAGGTTGATTAGAAGTGTGATAGTGGATCTCCTTGTCTCATTCCCAATCTAAGGGGAAAACTTAATTCAACATTTAACATTAAATGTAATGTTTTCTGTAGGGTCTTTGGATATATCTTTTATCAGATTAAGGATGTTCTCTTGTATTATTACTTTGCTAAAAGTTTTAAAAATCATAAATGGGTGTTGAATTTTATCAAAAGCTTTTTCTGCATCTGGAGATGATTGTATGATTTTTTTTCTTTTCATTCCATTAATTTAGCAAATCACAATGACTGATGTTGTTGAATGTTAAACTAATCTTGCATTTCTGGAAGAATGTTGAATTGGCCATGATCTTATCCTTTTTCTATTTTGCTGGATTTTTTTTTCTTTTTTTTGAGGAAGACTAGCCCTGAGCTAACATCTGCTGCCAATCCTTCTCTTTTTGCTGAGGAAGACTGGCCCTGAGCTAACATCCGTGCCCATCTTCCTCTACTTTATATGCAGGATGCCTACCACAGCATGGCTTGCCAAGCGGTGCCATGTCCACACCTGGATCCGAACCGGCAAACCCTAGGCCGCCAAAGTACAACGTGCAAACTTAACTGCTGCACCACCGGGCTGGCCCCAATTTTGCTGGATTTAATTTATCAATATTTGTTCAGGACTGCTGTCTGTCTGTTCATAAGACACTGGCCTGTAATTTACTTGTCTTGTAAAGTCCTTATCAGATATTGTCCAATAAAGTTGCCAGATTTAGCAAATAAAAGTATGGGACACCCAGTTAAATTTGAATTTCAAATAAACAGTAACTTTTTAGTATAAGTGTATCTGGTGTAACATTTTGTACTAAAAAATCATTCTTTCTTTATCTGAAGTTCAAATTTAAGTGGGCAACCCTAGTACCAAGGTTTTGTTTACTTCATAACACAAGTTCAAAAATGTTTCCTCTTTTTGTATTCTCTGGAAGAGTTTGTGAACTTCCTAAATGCTTGATGGACTTTACTGGTAAAACAATATATGCCTGGAGTTTTCTTCATGGGAAGGTTAAGTACAGACTGTTTGTTAATAGATAAAGGACCATTCAGATACTCTATTTCTTCACCTGTCAGTTTTATTTAAGATGTGTTTTCAAGGAATTTGTCGATTTCATCCAAGTTTTCAAGTTGATTGACCATGATATTTCTTGTCTTTTAATGTGTAGAATCTTTAGTTATATTCTCTTGATATGTTGATTCTTTTATGGTCTTTTTATCTCTAGTAATATTGTTGACACCAATTTGACTTTGTCTGATATTAGAGTACCTATACTAGATTTCTTTGGTTACTGTTTTTATATTTCTTTTTCCATCCTTTTACTTTCACTTTTTCTGTGCCATATTTATGGCCTATCTTGGTTAAGCAGCATATGATTGGGTTTCGCTTTTGTAATCAGTCTGACAATCTTTGTTTTTTTTGAGGACGATTAGCCCTGAGCTAACATCTGTTGCCAATCCTCCTCTTTTTGCTAAGGAAGACTGGCCCTGAGCTAACATCCATGCCCATCTTCCTCTACTTTCTATGTGGGACGCCCACCACAGCATTGCTTTCCAAGTGGTGCCATGTCCATACCTGGGATCCGAACCAGCAAACCCCGGGCTGCCAAAGTGGAATGTGTGCACTGAACTGCTGTGCCACTGGGCCGGCCCCTTTGTTTTTTAACTGTATTATTTAGTATATTTACTAAATATATTTGAATTTAAAAGTACCATCTTACCATTTGTTTTGCATTTGCCCCATCTATGTTTATGTTCTTTCTTGCCTTTCTGTAAACAATTAAATATTTTTTATCATTCCATTTCCCCCTCCATTAGCTTATTATAGTTTTGTAAATGAAACTTGTAATTTTGAGGTAACTATAGGTTGTCATACAGTTGTAAGATGTATTACAGAGAGATCTTGTGTACCCTTTCCCAGTTTCCTCTTGCAAAACTATAGTACAATATCACAATGCAGAATTGACATTGATACAGTCAAGATTCAGAACATTTCCATCACCACAGAGATCCTTCATGTTGCCCTTTTATAGCCACACCCACTTCCCTCCTGTCCCCAACCCCTCCTTAACTCCTGGCAACCACTAAGCTGTTCTCCATTTCTATAATTTTGTCATTTCAATACAAAATGTACAAAAATACATGGAATTATACAGTATGTAACCTTTTGGAATTGTTTTTTTTTACTCAACACAAGACTCTGGAGATTCATCCAAGTTGCTGCATGCATCAGTAATTTGTTCCTTTTTATTGCCGAGTACTATCAGATGGATGCAGAACAGTCTGTTTAACCATTTACCCAATGAAGGATATGTTGGTTTCCAGTTTGGGGCTATTACGCATAAAGCTACTATAAACATTCGTGTTCAGGTTTTTATGTGAACATAAGTCTTCATGTTTCTGGGATAAATTCCAAGGTGTGCAATTGCTGGGCTGTATGTAGTTTCATGTTTAGGTTTTTAAGAACTGCAGACTGTTTTCCAGAGTGGCTGTACCATTTTGCATTGTCACCAGCAATGGATGAGTGATCCAGCTTCTCTGTATTCTCGTCAGCATTTGGTGTTGTTGCTATTTTTATTTTAGCTATTCTGAGTTGTGTGGTGATATGTCATCGTGGTTTTAGTTTGCATTTCCCTAATGGCTAATCATGTTGAACATCTCTTCATTTGCTTATTTACCATCCATATACCTGTATTGATGTCTCTTCATCTCTTTTGTTCATTTTATAATTAGATTTTTTTTATTGTTGAGTTTTTAGAGTTCTTTATATAATATAGATATTAGTCCTTCATCAAGTATGTGGTTTGCAAATATTTTCTCCCAGGCTGTAACGTGTCTTTCATCCTCTCTAAAGGTTTTTCACAGAGCAAAATCTTTTAGTTTTGCTGAGGTCTGATTTATCAGTTTTTCCTTTTGTGGATTGTGCTTTTGGTGTTAAGTCTAAGAACTCTTTCCTTAGCCCTAGATCCCAAAGATTTTGTCCTACTTCTTTCCTAAAAGTTTTATAGTTTTACATCAAAGTCCATTATCCATTTTGAGTTAATTTTTGTGTGAGGTGTGAGACTTAGGTTGAGGTTTTTTTTTTTAAACCGGTGGTGTCTTTTATCAGTTGTGGAAAATTCTTGGCTATTATGTCTTCAAATATACTGTTCCCCATTTTCTCTCTTTACCTTCTGGGACTTGAGGTACATGAAGCTAGCCTTTTCACTTCGTCACATTTATCTCTGATGCTCTTTTCTGTATTTTACATTTTTTCCTTGTTTCTCTCTGTGTTCTGACTGGTTATTTTCTACTTACCTGTCTACCTTTTCTCATACAGGCAACTCTGTTTACCTTTTTTTTCCTAAAAGCTATTCTTTTTTATATTCATACTGTCTTTCTAGGATTATTTCCTTCTACTTATAGCATATACTTTAAAAGTCCCTTTAGGGCTAGTCTATTGAGTCTTGCAATTTTCCTTAATCTTAAAATATTTTTATTTGCCCTAATCTTGAAAGATAGTTTTGCTGGGTACACACAGTTCTAGGCTGACAATCATTTTCTCTCAGCACTTGACAGGTATTTCACTGTCTTTGGGCTTCCATGGTTGCTATTGAGTAGTCTGCTGTCAGTCTAATTGTTTTCCTTTGTAGATGAACTGTCTTTTCTCTCTTGCTTCTTTTAAAATCATTTGTCTTTGATATTCTGCAAGTTCAACTTGAAGTATCTCTTGTGGACTTATTATTATTAAACTATTTGGGCTATCTTATGCTTCCTAACTTTGAATTCATATAATTTATTATGAAAAAATTCAGTCACAATATTAAAATAGTACCACTCCTTGCTTTTCTCTGTTCTTTTTTTCTAGGACTAATTAAACATATTGGCATGTTGACAAACATTGTTCTATTTTCAGTGTTTCTCAGCTTCACTTTTTATATCTTTTATCTCATCTATGCTTCATTCTAGGTAATTTCTTCAGTAATATATTCCAGTTTGTTGATTTTGTTTTCAGCCTGATCTAATCTGTTTAGCTCATTCATTCAGATTTCAATAATTATGTTTTTTATGTCTGGGAGATCCATTTGGTTATTTTTCAGATCTTTCTTGTCATTCCTGATAGACATCTGTTACTTCCTCATCTTTGTAATTTCACCGTTTTTCCTATTAAAGATTTTTATATTCTGAATCTAATGATTGCAATATCTGAATTTCTTGGGTGTTCACTGGTGGCTTGCTTCTTTATGTACTTGGTCATCTGTGATTTTGTACTTATATTTATTTCATCAATCTGTGATTCTTCTGTAACATTAAATTATGATGGTTTCCCAAGTGAGCATTTTCATATGTTTCTGCCAAGAAACAAGTTGTGCTACCAAAGTGCTGTCATTTTAGTTTCTTTAAAGTGCCTAACTTAATTTTGTCTCCAGTTCACTTTCCCTTCCTTGTTGTTGGCCTATAGGTAAGATCACAAATTAAACTGCTGCTTTGGGCATTTGTTCTCACAGCTAATTTGGCCCTCAGGTTTACTTATCACTCAAAGCTACCACTTCTGAGTTTAGCTCATGGTCATGGTCTCCCCTTGGCCCTTATTTTGGTGGCAGGAGGGAATTCCTTAGGTATGTCCTCTGTTTTTTGCCATTCTGGTAATGCATTAAAGAGAATAATTTACTCAAGAACGAATTTTTGGAGGAACATAAAAATACTCAAGCATCTAGTTTATTATAATGTTGAAAGCTGCAATCACACATCCCTCTTTTACATGAAAGGACACAAAAAATCCAGTTTGGAATCTGGGGATTGCTTTCAACTAAAATCACTGCTATTAATTAATCGATTTAGTCATTTAATTCAAATTTACAAGCAATTATGTGCCAAACACTCTGTTAAAGGAGAAGAAAAGAAACATGTCTCTGCCCAATTGGGGTCTAGTTGAGGATATATATACTAAACTAATAAACAAGTACATATATTATTATAGATAGTGATAAACGTTATAAGTGTTATGAGATAAAGTTGGGCAGTGACTTCATATTTAAGCTTAAACCTGAAGTGAAGGAGCCAGCCATGATGAGAAAGAAGGTAAGAGCATTCTAGACAGAAAGGATAGCTTGTACAAACGCCTTGAGGCAAAAAAAAAGATTTTGGTGTGTTTGAGTAACTGAAAAGATAGTCTGTATAGCTATAGCATAGTGAGTGAGAGGGAGAGTGGTAGGGGATGAAGTTAAAGGAGATGGGAAGAGGGAAGCTTATGCAGGGCATTGTGTGCAATGATAAAGTGTTGGATTTTATTTCATGTAAAATGGTAGGTCATTGATAGGTTTTATGCTGGGAAGTGATTGATCTGATTTATGTTTTGAGAAGATCATTCACACTATTCTGTGGAGGATGGATTGTTAAGGCCAAGAGTTCCTAGAATTAGGGAGACCACTTCAGTCTCTTGCTCTATTCTGGGTAAGAATTATTATGGCTTGAACTTGTGTGATGATAGCAGAGATGGAAATAAGTGGAGAGAATTAAAATATATTCTGAAGGGAGAAAAGAGAATGTTTTTTGAATATGGCTGAGCCAAGCAAAGTGGCTGTGTAGGCGGAAATGATGCGTGACTGGTTATGCTAAATTAACTTGCATCCAAAAGGTCACCATCTCATTACAACTTTCTCAGTGATAGAGCCCTACTGAGCATCTTTAAATGCAAGTTTTAAAATATCAAACTGAGTATTGAAAGGGAGAGCACAGGGAGAGAGCTGTGGGGAATACTGTGATCCTTTCTCAGTCACAGGGGAATCCAAAAGGATTAAAACTAAAGTGGCTAAGCACTCACTGCTTATCTGTTCTCTGAAGAGTTACTATCTTAAATAATTTACTCTAGAAATAAAATGACTTGTATGGGTTGCTATGCAAAAGGAGCAAAAAAATGCTACTTAAAAAGTTATGGATCACTGACTGCATATAACAGAATACCTATTTAACAGTATTATTAGAAGTTTATTTTTCTGGCATAATAAGAAGGCTGAGGGAAGAAAGCTATTGGTATTACTTCAGTAGTTCAACAATGTCAGGGTTGGCACCTATGATTTTCTTGCCTTTCCTTCATGCTACTCAGAGTAGCATTCTCATGATTGATTTGAACCAGCAATAATCTATCATACCCTATTTTTAATCAAGGTATTTTTTTAAAGTAAGAAGGAAAGAGAGAATCGTTATTGGGTAGGCAATTAATAGATTTATCTAAATGGCCTAGGTTTAAGAATAATGATAGAGCCAGCCCTGATGGTCTAGCAAAGTTCAGCACGCTCCACTTTGGTGGGCCAGGTTCGGCTCCTGGGCGCAAACTACACCACTCGTCTGTCATTAGCCATGCTGTGGTGGCGGCTCACATAGAAGAACCAGAAGAACTCACAACTATCCAACTATGTACTGGGGCTTTAGGAGGGGGAAGAGGAGGAAGATTGGCAACAGGTGTTAGCTTAGGACAAATCTTCTCCTGCAAAAAAAAAAAAAAAACAGAAGAATGATAGAAGAAGGAATAGAACAAGACCATGCTACTTAAAATTCTTGAAACATAAAAAATTCTTTCAGAAGTTAACAATAATGAGTTATTGATCTTAATGACACTTCAAAAATAATTCCACTAGGGCCAGCCCTGTAGTATAGTGGTTAAGTTCATGTGTTCTGCTTTGGTGGCCTGGGGTTCACAGGTTCAGGTCCCAAGTCCAGAATTAGCACTGCTCGTCAAGCCACGCTGAGGCAGTATCCCACATAAAATAGAGGAAGACTGGCACAGATGTTAGCTCAGTGCCAATCTTCGTAAAGCAAAAAGAGGAAGATTGGCAACAGATGTTAGCTCAGGCCCAATCTTCCTCACCAAAAAAAAGAAAAAAAATTGCATCTTTTGTAAACCTGGAAAATAATATGTTCGGGTATCAATTAAAAAGACAAAATCACTTGGTAACTATTTTAACTCATGGCATATGTATTGTACTGTGTTAGGTCCTATGAGAGACACAAAACATGATATACATTCCCTGCCTTCAAGAAACTTCTAAACAATAATTGTTTGTATTCTACCTTCTACTTTATAAAAGTCTTTCACAGGCATTATTTCTTTTGAAATCATAATAACTCTGCAGAGGAAATTTTTATATGATGAAGGAATTCAGAGTAGTAGACCCGGTAGATCCCTGCCCTTCCCTCCCTGGCCTTTACCACTTCAGTGTTCTCAGGCTGATATCCAGCTGCCAGCCTCTGCATCTCTTTGCCTGAGGGCTGCCTCCCAAGGGTGAAAGGCAGCCCTGTCCCTGTGTAGTTGGCAATTTGGATGTACCTGGCAATTATCCACCACCCATCTCAGCAGCTCTGGTCCAGTGACTGACAGGATTTGTCACAGAGATACCGCAGCTCTCTTGCCCCTCAGGTGGGATAACTCTGAGGCATGTGTTTCATACCCTTTCCCAGTTTTCCCGTGGGATTATGCTCCAGTCATTACCAGTGGTAGCTGGCTTGATAAGGCACCCTTTATTTACGGCCTTCCCTTCTTTGTCTCACTTCCCCACCTCCTACTGGTGTTTCCTGAATCCTCTAGATAAACGACCTGCACTCAAATCCTTGTCTCAGGATTATAGTGGGCATTTCCACTAGGTTATTCCCCCTATACCCACCCCTCAGCTAAAGTGCATGGTTCAGTGGGTGGGCATATGATTCATGCTAAGCCAATTGGACATCTTCCCAGGGAATTTTGTTCAATCTGAAATAGGGAGAAAGGAGCTCTCTTCCCTCTTTTTTGTTTTTCTTTTTCCTCTCCATCATTGTATTTCCAGTAGAACAGTGTCTGGCACAAAGTAGGAACTTGCTAACTATTTGTAGAACCTTTAAAGAATAAAACTCTTACAATTTCTTTGCTGCCAACCCATATTTATGATCAGACGTTAATTTAAAAATGTATGAAATACTCGTTATAGTATATCACAGTGTCATGTCATAGTAAGGAGCATGGACTGAGAAGCCATACTGCTTGAGATTTAAGCTCTGCCACTTGCCAGTTGTTTGTGCTGGTTATTCGTCTGTTGTGTCTCAGCTCCTTTCTCCTTCTTTTACTCTCTTCTGGATGGCAACGGTACTGGAATCCTAAAAAACATTTCCCAGACTCCCTTGCCAGTTGGTCTCCAGTTTGGTTCTGCTAATGGGAGATTAAAAGGCAAGAGGAGGATGGAAGACATTTTTTCCTTTCTTTGGGTTCCAGCAGCCCTCAGCAGCACTGTATTTCTCTACTCTAGCTCCAGGAGTCGGGGACCTCCTGAAGGCTGGTGGCTTCCTGCAAAGCAGCTAGCAGAGATGGTTCTAATAGTGCAACAGTTAAGTTCCAAAAACCTCAGAAGCACAGCATTTGTGAGTTTTGGATAACATTACTTTCTCTTTTGTTCCCCCAGTGCTAAGGTGCTGGGTCTTCATGCAGTATCCACTGGATGACAATGCTTTCCCCCCTTTGTTCCTCCAGTCCTTCTGTAAGGATTCTCTCAATAATGGAGGTAATAACATTCCCTTTGAAATATCCAAAGTGGTTTTTCTTTTCCTGACTGGATACTGACTGATACTGTGACCTTGGGCAAGTAACTTACTCTCTTTGCCTCTGTGACTTCCTCTATAAAATGAAGATAATAAGAGTATACCTATCTCATTGGCATTATTAGGAGGATTAAATGAATTAATATTTTTAGAGTACTTAGAACAGTGCCCGACACAAAGCAGACACTGTTTGTTAAATAAATGGTACTGTATATCATATTCTATTATTAAAAACATGCAGTATTAGCCATACACTTTATAAAATCAAATGTCCCTTTCCATACATCTGTCACTTTGTGCAACCTGCCCCATGATCCTCCTTTGTCATTACTGCTTATCACTGTCACTTCCCTACCTCTGTCCTCCTCTGCCTCTAACTTCTCCTTTGCTCATCGCACCTGTCATAAATCAGCATGTATGTTTTTCAGCGTCTTTTTCTCTCACTCGCTTTAGACGTAATAGAGATATTTTGGAGGCTCATAGGTTTAAACGTTTTTATGAAGTTATTGTATTGTAGGATGTTCCCATAGTGAGACAGGTGTGCAGGGTGGGAAGCAGCACTGGCAGTGGAAGACTGGCATTAGAACCTGAAGATGAATCCAGAACCTTCTGAGTGGGATACCAGGGACCTCGTGTAGGAGAAAGGCTTGAGAAATACAGATTCTTTTGGTTAAATCTTGTCCACATTAAGACTATTTTATTTTACATTTGTTCGGAGTTATTTCATTGACTTCTGTTTTGGGATTTTGAGATAGACTTGTTTTTGCTTTCATACTCAACAGGGAGAGCAGACTCAGATTCTAGCGTTATATTTACTCTGTTCCCAAGATCCTTGAGACCAGACCACCCCCAAAACCAAAAAAATGTGGGAATGAGATAGGCTTAGAGGTTACTGAACAGACAGAATACTTCTGTGACTGTGAAAGGGTTGGATCATTGCCCAGAGAATTGGTTACAGAAATTCCTAGAATGACTGTTGAAGTAAGATCACTTCAATTTTTTACTGTCCTTTAAACTTTCAGCTTGTCCTATTAGACACAGTAAATATTTCTTTTTTTCATTATTATTAGTCCAATCTTCAGCTATACATAAGTGCATTTTTTAGTCTAATTAGAATTATAGGCTTTAAATTTAGATCGGTATTTTTAAAAGTACATTGTAAAATCTCATATTGCTTGTAAATATATTTTTAAATATAATCAAACTACTAACAATAGTAACAAAATTATTTAGAGAACAAAGTTGTAAATCTGTCACCTTTATTTGAAATTTTTAGTCATTACTAAATTCAAAACTATCATTGTGTAGATATAAGATAAGCATAGTATTAATATATCACAAATTTACTTTAATTTGAAACACCTACAAAAAAGTAGATAAAAAATTATTTTCAAAAAACTTTACAAAAGAATTATTTTCCTATTGCATGAAAGCAATAGCTATTCAGCTAAATATGGGCCAAACTAACAATGTTATTACAATTGAAGAGCTGTTGACACTCTTAACTACTATTTCCTAAAATAGAAGAGTAGTATTCACTTCCTCTCAAACGATCCCTATGTTTTCATACTGTATTCTGAAGTTCTCATTGCTTAAAGTCTAAATTGTTCTTGACTATTTTGAATGCAATGCTCTGCAAGTGGAAAAATAACTCATTGGCCTTTTTAAAAAAAAACAGCTTTATTGAGGTATAATTTACAGATCATAAATTTCACCCATTCTAAGGGTACAGTTCAATGATTTTTAGTGAATTTATACAGTTGTGCAACCATCACCATAACTGTTTTAGAACATTTCCATCACCTGAAAAAGTTCTGTCATACCTCTGTGCCAACAGTCCCTGTTCCCACCTCCATCCATAGGGCAACACTCTTCCTCTGTGTCTATACATGTATTTGCCTTTTCTAGAAATTTCATATAGATGGACTCATACAATATGTTGTCTTTCGTGTCTGGCTTCTTTCACTTAGCATGTTTTTAAGGGTTCATCCATGTTCTAGCTTGTATCAGTGTTGGTTCGTTTTTTCTCCTCCATTCCCTTTTATTGATGAATAGTATTCCAGGGTATGAATATAACATGTTTTTGTTTATTCATTCACCAGTTAGTGGACATTTGGTTATTTTTAGTTTTTAACAATTACAAATACAGTCTTGTTGCTTAATGGCAGGGATACATTCTGAGAAATGTCTTGTTAGGCGATTTTGTCATTGTGTGAACATCATAGAGTGTACTTACACAAACCTAGATGGTATAGCTTACTATACACCTGGGTATAGGGTACTAATCTTATGGGACCGCTGTGGTATATGTGACTCATCGTTGACTGAAACGTCCTTATGTGGCACATGACTGTAAAGCTGCTGGGAACATTCACATACAAGACTTTTGTGGACATAGGTTTTCACTTCTCTTGAGTAGATGCCTAAGAGTAGACTTGCTGGGTAAATATATGTGTAAATTTTGAGAAACTGCCAAATTGTTTTCTTTAGTGACTGTACTGTTTTACATTCCCACCAGTGTTCCAGTTTTTCCACATCTTCACCAACATTTATTTTGTGTCTTTTTGATTACAGCCGTCCTAGTGGGTGCAAAGTGGTATCTTATTGTGATTTTAATTTGCATTTCCCTAATGATTAATGTTAAATATATTTTCATATGCTTAGTAGCCATTAGGCATTGGCTTTTTTAGCATAGACTCACTTAAGACCTTGTAGCCTATGTAGAGGAGGATAAATTTTTGCACACATATATGTATGTATATGTATATACACACATACCTATGTAGTAGCACCCCAATCAAAGTATAGCATGCTAGGTATATTACAATTTAATACAAATTATTACTTTTATCACTTTCTGAGCAATGCAAGACTCTTACAACAATTTAACTCTACTTATCTCTCTTAACCATTTGTGCTATTGTTGTATATTCTACTTCCACATTATAAAAACCCACAAGGCATTATTATTATTGCTGTTTTAAACACGTAACAGGCTTTTAAAATTTACATAAACTACCCTTGCCTGTGTTCTTTTTCTCCTCCTGAGGATTTTGGATTATTTTCCTTAAGCAGGACTGCTGTCAATGAATTCTCTCAGCTTTTGTTTGTCCGAAAACATCTTTATTTGGCCTTAATACTTGAAAGCTTTTTCCCTGGATATAGAACTTGTGGTTAACAGTTGTTTTCTTTTTCTTTAGCAATTTAAAGATGTCATTCTATGTCTTCTGGATTTCATAGTTCTGTTGAAGAGTCAGCACTCAGACTTAATGGCTTTTAAAATTTACTGTCTTTTTCCTCAGGTTCCTTTTAAGGTTTTCTCTGTCTTTAGTTTTCAAATTTTTTATTATGATGTGCTCTAGATGGTATCTTCTACTGGAGAGGTTTGACCTTTCCTCTGTTAGGCAGATTCAACCCCTCTAATAGCTAGAAGGAGAAAGGGTGGTTGTCTCAATCCAATGAGGGATTCAGCTGTATGTATCCAGGCTGGGTTGAAAAGTTTTAACAAGACCCAGTTCACCTCTGGCTCCTTTCTGTCACATGGCTTTTGATTGAGGGCTTGGGGATCTCTGTCTCCTTAGCCCTGACAGACTATGGAAGATTCATTTTTGCTCTTTGAGGGTTTTGAGCTGGTCTCTCTACATTCCTGCCTATACAGCTTCAAAATACAGCAAATGTCTTCAGGAAGAGACCAGTCTTGTGTTTGTGGCAAACTCTCTCCCTCCAGCCAGACTTTTGTCCACTAAGTACCATGAAACTCTGGGAGGTTTCACGTTGTCTTTTAGAAGCTTCTGGCACAATTCTTTACCCATACCACCCAGAATTCAGCCTGTGTGTGTAGAAAACAGATCATTATATATTTACAGGCCCTCCAGTTTCCAGCTAATTGTGGTAACCCCACACAACTGCCCAAAGCTTGTTCTAGTCTCTTTCCTATAGTAAAAGTCCTTCTACCTGGACCAAGTCAGATTGATCCTCAGTTCCATGCCTAAAATCTATAAACTGTTCTCAAAAATCATCAGCGCACCTAGGAAGAACTCTTCCCTGACTAGAATTTTAGTTTGAATTACTTTTCGATTGCTTCAACAGATCTACAGTGTATTTAAAAACATGATGTTTGCAAGTCCCATGTCTGACCGGGCAAGGGAAACAAAAGAAAAAATGAACAAATGGGACTACATCAAACTAAAAAGTTTCTGCACAGCAAAGGAAACCATCAACAAAACGAAAAGACAACCTAACAATTGGAAGAAGATATTTGCAAACCACATATCAGATAAGGGGTTAATATCCAAAATATATAAAGAACTCATACAGCTCAACAACAAAAAAACCAACAATCCAATTAGAAAATGGGCAAAAGATCTGAACAGAGATTTCTCCAAAGAAGAAATACAGATGGCCAACAGGCATATGAAAAGATGCTCAACATCATTAGCTATCAGGGAAATGCAAATCAAAACTACAATGAGGTATCACCTCACTCCGGTCAGAATGGCTATAATTAACAAGACAGGAAACAACAAATGTTGGAGAGGGTGTGGAGAGAAGGGAACCCTTGTTCACTGCTGGTGGCAGTGCAAAATGGTGCAGCCACTATGGAAAGCAGTTTGGTGTATCCTCAGAAAATTAATGATAGATCTACCATATGATCCAGCTATTCCACTGCTGGCTATTTATCCAAAGAACTTGAAAACACAAAGGCATAAAGAAACTTGCACCTCTATGTTCATTGCAGCATTATACACAATAGCCAAGACTTGGAAGCAACCTAGGTGCCCATCAAGGGACGAATGGATAAAGAAGATGTGGTATTTATACACAATGGACTACTACTCAGCCATAAGAAATGCTGAAATCTGGCCATTTGTGACAACATGGATGGACCTTGAGGGTATTATGCCGAGTGAAATAAGTCAGAGGGAGAAAGTCAAATACCATATGATCTCACTCATAAGTAGAAGATAAAAACGACAAAAAAAAAAACACAGCATTGGAGATTGGTGGTTACCATTGGGGAAGGGGGGAGGGGGGAGGGCAAAAGGGGTGATTAGGGTTACATGTGAGGGGATGCACTATAATTAGTGTTCGGGTGGTGAATATGATGTAATGTATCCAGAATTTGAAATATGATGTACATCCGAAAAAAATAAAAATTAAAAAAAAAAAATTTTTTAAACCTCGAAAAAAAAAATAAAAAAAAAATAAAAACATGATGTTTGCAATTTGTCCTTTTTTTCTTCCCCCTAAGTGTGGCAGTGGAGGCTTTTAGGAAGTAAATAACTTTTTGGTGGACATTTAGTTCATACTGATTGACAAAAATAGCCAATGGTTTTTTTTTTTTGAAGAAAAAATAACTTTGTTTTCTTATCAATTTTCATTGAAAATGCTAGCAGTAGAATAGAATGAAAGATTTTTGTTTTTTCTTGACCTGCATTTTTACTTTTTGAAAAATATATTGTTAAACTACATCACTAAATTGACTCTGGAGTGAGTGAGTATACAGTCAGGCCCCAGAACCAGTGACCTCCCCACAAGTAGATATGCCTGGTTGACAGTACTTCAGTATGCTTATCCTTCCCCCGTCATTGCCTTTAAAATAACTTAAAAATATTAAACTTCAATATAAGATTCATCTTTGAGAAACAAATGTGTGTGCAGAGTAACGGTTTTTAGTTTTCTTCATTAACTATGCAACTTGAGAGAACAAGAATTATTTTATATGCAACCAACCTTATGTGAAGTATACTTAATTTTGGTTAACTACACAATTAATAAATAATAAAAAATAATTATTGAGAATTTATTATTTACTGCTTTGTGTGTGAGGGTGGTTTACAAAAAAATGTATATAATAGTATCTTTTATCAGGATTTTCCAGTCTGGTTTGATGATCAGATTATGAAAAGTCCAAATTTTTAGGAAAACTGGATGAATAAATGATAGGAATGTCAATACCTAGCACAACCCAGATCATTTTTACACAATCCTGCCAGATTGACACTGCTGTAGAGAAATTCTAATTTATCTACAGAATAGCTATTTATACATATAGGATAGTGGATCTGCTTTGGAAACAGTTTCAATCCTAACTCATAATTAGTTTATTGCTAAATATTTATGTTGTTAGAATTTGTGAGATGCTAAACTCAGGTAAAGGTGGGTAAATAAAGTATATATTGGTATCATCTATGGGGGAAAAAACCCTGGTAAATCATTTTACTAGAAGACTACGACGACTGAGAAATATTGTGTAATCGAAAGTTTGGTCTATCTAGTTTATTACATTTGGACAGCTATAAACTCTTAACTTTATCAAATACTGTTTTGAAGTAACTGGGCTCACAACTAATTGGTACTCTTCTAACCAAGGGATTTCCTAGAACCCAAGGTATTTATCTTTTAAAATTTTAATTATAATCTCTTGACTACCTGATGACTGCAAAAGTTAAAATATTTATTTTCCCACATTATTTTCATACATTCACAGACTTACAGAATTATACAATTTAAGAGCTGAATGGTATCTTAGAGATTATCCCCCAAACCTCATTTTACAGTTTGTCAATCAAAAGCCTAGAAATGTTAAAATGTACTGTTCAAAGTCACAGGCCCTTGCTGGATTTTAATTTATACATTTTTTATGAAAAACATGAACACTTCCTCTTCATTCTAATAAAAATAAATTTGGGAAATTATTTTTAGAATATGAAATTGATGTGTTCCTGAAAAGAAATGGCTTTAAAGTTGAGTTTTAGAAATACAATCTTATTTTCCCATTTAGAACCATAACAATATTAGAAACACAATGAAAAAGACCTTTGGTATTACCTTTTTCTAGGACATTTTAGTTTTCTGATAAAGTCATAATAGTATGCCAAGTAATTCATAATAGTAAACCAGGACTCTTGTGTATTTAATCCATCTTTTCAGAACTACATTTGGGACTAGATTTTGTGTGTGTGTATAACCAGATTCTGTATATAGTTTTTATTTAAAAAAAAAAAAGGGTTCTGTAATCAGGAATTGTCTAGATCTCACTTAAACCTTATTTCATTTGTCACTTCACTGTGCTTCTCAATGTTACTTCTAGGTCAGGAAGTACAGCATGAGAGTGAAGTCTTGGCATCCACGGTAAAAGTAGATTAAATATAGAAATGTTTTCCTGTTCTCTGCTGTAATGGAGTAAAGAATGGAAATTGGTGTGGGCAGGTTTGGTTCCCTCTGAGGGCTGGAAGGGAAGGAGCTATTCCAGGCCTCTCTCCTTAGCTTCTAGATGGCCAGATTCTCCCTCTGTCTTTTCATCATCTTACCTCTATGCCTATGTCCAAATTTCCTTTTTTTATAAGGATACCAGTTATACTGGATTAGGGGTCCACTCAACTCCAGTATGACCTCATTTTGACTAATTACATCTGCAATGACCCTATTCTCAAATAAGGTCAGTTACAATTGTGCTATAAAAGCATGCAAAAATCCAAATTGACAAATCATACTACATTATTCAAACAGCAATAAACAGATCACTAACACATTGCACTTTTAAAATTTATTTTTAAATATAGTGTCATTAGTACATGCACAATGTTGGGCAATCAATATTCATTTCCAAGGAAAATACATTTTAAAAAGCCTAGTTTTTATTAACAAATCTAGATAAAGAGCTGCAGGTTGTGAGTTACTATGGACAGTGATCACCTTATACAAACCAAATAGGAGCACACAGTCTAACAAATGCCAGCGAACTTAGAAAAAAGGAATATTTAAAATGTGTTGAAACCAACTGTCAGTGCAACTTATGGGCCAATAGGAAAAAACAGTCCTCAAGACTAAATACAACACAGAAACAGCATACTGAGACGTCAGGGAAAGTCCTCCTACCTTGGGAAACGCAGCTCGTGACGCTAGTAAGCAGTTCGTTAAGGGAGCTTTGGCGCGCTCGAACTAGACACTAAGCCGGCGGGTCTGAACCTGGCCTTGGAGGCGGCTGTGAAACGTTGCGCTGTGCGGTTGGGCGAATGTATGCACCTGGGGGTGGGAGCGTTCACTGCTTTTATGAGGGGCTCAAAGGGATCTTTGATATCGAGAAGTTTTTAAAAAACGATCACATTAGAGGGAGAGGCAGTGAAGACCGAGGTGACAGCCAGGCCAGCTGCGGGGCCGCCGGGGCTCCGAGGTCTCCCCCAGCGCCCGGGGAAGGGTGCGGGGTTCGGCCAGGCGGGCGCAGCCGGCATCGGACCCGGATGACGGGGGCGGGGCCAACGGAGCCACTGCCCACCGCCTCCCCTTCCGGACCCGAGGGCGCCCGTGTTTACCTCTCGGTATTTGCCACCCGAGACAAAGGGGGAACGGAGGGACCTCCGAAGGGGAATTCCATCGGCGGGAAGCGCCTTACTGTAACACCCCACGAGAGGCGGGAACGGCTGCCCTCCCGCGCCCCGTCCCAGGTTCCCTGTCACCTCTGTCCTCCTTAGGTTCTGCCACAGCCCCAGCGGCGACGGGCCGAGCCGGGCAGTCGGGCCGCAGGGCGCGCTCCTCAGCCTCTCCCCTTCTGTTACGCTTTGGACGGGGCAGGGGAGACCCTGAGGACCACAGGGCCGAGCGGGCAGGGCCCCGAGGAGAGGACACCGCTGGGGCGCCGAGCAGAGGCGGAGGAGACAGGCCCTGGACTGTGGTCGGAGAAGGGGCAGAGCGCTGCTGCTGCTGTTACCTTCGTGCCAGGAAACCAAGCCGCCGCCGCCAACCCCTTGAGAACAACCCCCAGTCTCCCGGCTTGGTATTTTTAAATCTGGCGGGGCTTTCCCTTTCGGGCCAACCACTCCCCCCGTTTACCGCCCTAGCCAGTCAGCGTCGGGCCCGCCATTTTTCAAACCCTTTTCCCGCCGCCAATCAGCATCGAGCAGTACATTCCTCTCCTGACCGGTTCTAACGGGTCTGGGAGTTAACGACCTGGGCGACCCACCGAACCTGCTAGGCTGGGGCCGGAGGGACGGGCCTGGCGAGAAACCGACCAATCGGAAGCCTCCGTGGAGGGGAGGCGGGGCCTCTCTGCGTTTGAATAATCATCAGAGCCAATCAGAGAGACGGGGGTGTGGCCTGCGGCCCGGCTCGTCAAGTTGCCGTGGCGCGGAGAACTCTGCAAAACAAGAGGCTGAGGATTGCGTTAGCGAGAAACCAGTTCACGCCGGAGCCCTTGGAAGGAAGCGTCTCTGCCGGACCGGCCGCTTGGCGGGACTCTGAGGAAAAGCTGCCACCAGGCAAGAGTCCCCTTCGGCCCCTCAGGTTCCTGGGCCTGCTGTTGCCCCTTCCTTCTTAGCCTCCTAGCCGGCGTGGGCGCTGTGGCCCTCGGGGTTCGGCCCTGCGGGCGGATCCGGGCTGCGGGCCGGTGCGGGCCGGGGGCTGTGGAGGGCGGGAAGCTCCCCCGGGCCCGGTTCCAAGAGTTGTTTGACCGTCGGTTGCGAGGCGACAGCCCTTTGAGTGCGGCTCGCGCCGTGGAAGCCGGCACGTTTCTGTCAGGAACGCGGTTGGGAGGGCGCCCGCGGCGTTCACCGCCTCGACCGGGCCGGGGGCCAGGGCGGCGGCGGCGGCGCGGCCTCCGGGAGGGCCTGGGGGTCCCGCGCGCGGAGCTCGGCCGGCGGGAGGGCGTGTGCGCGGGGGCGGTTATGGGGGCGGCGGGCGGGTTTGGGCGGGAAGCTGAGTCCCGCCGCCCCCCACCGCCGTCACCCCGCCAGGTGGACGCCGCTCGGTGACCATGGGTAAAGGAGACCCCAACAAGCCGAGGGGCAAGATGTCCTCGTACGCCTTCTTCGTGCAGACCTGCCGGGAGGAGCACAAGAAGAAGCACCCGGACTCCTCCGTCAACTTCGCCGAGTTCTCCAAGAAGTGCTCGGAGCGGTGGAAGGTGAGGCGGCGCTTCCGGGCGCGGCGCTCGCAGGTGGGGCTTCGGCCAGCCCCGGGCGGGGCGGTCCCCGGGAACCTGCAGCGTCCCCCGCCGAGCGCCCGCTCGAATAGTTTCTTTAGAGTTTTAAGCAGACTGTTTTAGGGTTTTATTTTTAAGACGGCTCTAGCAAAATGCTACTAACTAAGGAAAATGTAGCCCTGAAACAGATGATCTTGCACGTCTATAGTTTACAACTTTGCTGTATTTTTATTGCTTCTTTCGTGCCCATAGACCATGTCTGCCAAGGAAAAGTCAAAGTTTGAAGACATGGCAAAAAGTGACAAAGCTCGTTATGACAGGGAGATGAAAAATTATGTTCCTCCCAAAGGTGACAAGAAAGGAAAGAAGAAAGATCCCAATGCTCCTAAAAGACCTCCGTAAGTTTGCTTTAAAATCAATCAAATTGCCCCTTGACGTTTCAGTTTATTAACTCTGTTGCTTCCTTTCAGATCTGCCTTCTTCCTGTTTTGCTCTGAACATCGCCCAAAGATCAAAAGTGAACACCCCGGCTTATCCATTGGGGATACTGCAAAAAAATTGGGTGAAATGTGGTCTGAACAGTCAGCCAAAGATAAACAACCGTATGAACAGAAAGCAGCTAAGCTAAAGGAGAAATACGAAAAGGTACATCGTCTTTTTTAAAGCCAACGTTAAAATTAGGTAGATGTTTTCTAAATGGATGTTAGAAAAATAGGTATAAACTGTAGATAGTTGGGAAGTCTAGATAATCTTGTATTAATGGTTGTCAGCTATGTTTAGAAACATAAAAATTGTACACTTAAGCAGCAGAAGCTAATTGGAACCCTCTCTTTTGACTGGAGCTGGTGGTTGTAGCGCTGGTAGATTTCATTTGTAGTTACATAGGTCTCTTAGTTTGAAAAAAGAGAGGGTTGATGTATTGTTTTATGTAGATATATCTGAAATGTGAAGTTGGGGGGGGCTTTGTGATGTAAACGGATATTGGTAGTGAAAGTACTGACATTGATCTAATACAACCCCATCATTTTGGATCAGTAGCTTTCTAAAGCCTGGAGGGGGCAAATGCTCTCCAGACTGAGTCAGACTCTGAATACCTTTTTAAACTGTCGCCAGGATTATTGGTCAATAATCTTAGATTGTTTACAACTTAGTGGTTTTCACAGTTGAGTAATGACCCCGGATGCTGATTTTATTTTTTTGACAATATTTCAGGATATTGCTGCATACCGTGCCAAGGGCAAAAGTGAAGCCGGAAAGAAGGGCCCTGGCAGGCCAACAGGTTCAAAGAAGAAGAATGAACCAGAAGATGAGGAGGAAGAGGAAGAGGAGGAAGAAGATGAAGATGAGGAGGAAGAGGAAGAGGATGAAGAATAAATGGCTATCTTGTAATGTGTGTGGAGTGTGCGTGTGTGCTCAGGCAATTATTTTTGCTAAGAATGTGAATTCAAGTGCAGCTCAATATTTAGCTTCAGTATAAAAACTGTACAGATTTTTGTATAGCTGATAAGATTCTTTGTAGAGAAAATACTTTTTTTAAAGTTCAGGTTGTAGCTTTTTGAGGGGCTACTACATACAGTTAGATTTTAAAGCTTCTGATGTTGAATGTTTCTGAATATTTAATGGTTTGTTTAATTTCTTGACTTGTGTATGGTAGCACAGCAAACTCGTAGGAATTAGTATCAATAGTAAATTTTCAGTTTTTTAGAATGTTGCATTTTGTTTTTTAAAAAAATTTTTGTAATAAAATTATGTATATTATTTCTATCGTCTTTGTCTTATATGCTAAATTAACTTCCACTTTAAAAACCACTTCTGGTCTGGAACCATGTCAACTTTTTTGTATTTCTGCCTAACAGTTCTTAGACACAGTTCATTTAGTAAAATATTTGCTTAAAAGAAAGTCACATATACCCATATTCCTATTTGCAGAGTGTTCTTTAAAAATCAATCTGGAATTTAATCAACTTTAGAAATTTATGCAGTTTCACAAAATGAGTAAGTTTCATTCTTGACATTTCTGTTCACTTATTAGCTAACTTAGGTCTCTTTTTTTTTTTTTAACTGAGACTTATCTTGAGGGAAACTTTTTCTATAATGTGAGGCAGAGGACCTAATGCAGTGAATCCATACCTAAAAAAGCTGTAAACTGTTAAAAACATCATTAGTAACAAAGTTAAATTTTTGTTGAAAGTGAACTAGTTCAAGGTGGAATACAAGAATGAATTTTGAGTTAAATCTTAAAAATTAGTGTGGCCTTAAGCTTTAGAATTCTGAGTAACTTTACTTACCTAAGAAAGCATGTGAGATGGTTATTTTGATTTCCCATGATTGCAATTTGACTAAATTTCACTAGGATTTATACAGAGGAAAGCAGTTATTTGAGAAATGTTCATTTGAGGAAGCAGTTGCTTGTATCTGAATTGAGATAACTTTCTAATGGTTACCAGGTTGTTATTGGAAGTTGACCATCTGTCGGCTAAGTGATTACAGAAGAAACCTTTTTGTTGATAGTTTTATAGGTGAACCTGACAATCTTTGTTACCTATCCAGTTTTAAAATAGAAGCCAAAATAATTATTACCTAACCATGGGAGCTTTGGTTGTCTCTCTTATGCTGTATTTGGTAAGGATTATTTCATTTCTTAAGCAGGAAATACAAAAATTTTGTTAAATGCAAATGAGGAATTAGCATAATTACCAGAGCAAATGGACTCAAGTAAAATCTTCAAACCTGTTTATGATTGCCCTCTATTAATCATATCTCAGTGATTACACATTAAATTTCAGGATTTTGCTGATCATAAAATGAAAACTAATTTTATATTTTTAAAAATATTTTCTGGTTTTAGGTGACTTAACACTAAAAAGTTGGGGTACGGTATTTTTGAGACATACCTACATCTGGATCCCAGTTCCCCAGATCTACCAAATGCTAGCTGCATGAAATTTACCTCTGAGCTTAGTTCACCCTGTTTGTAATATGGGGCGATACTTACTTCACAGTGTTTTAGTGATTAAATGAGAATGTTATAAAGTATTTAAAACTAGTGCATAGAAGAGATGTTGAGTAGGGAGTTTCTAAACCTGAAATTGAGTAAGGGTCTGTTTCCTTAAGGATTTCTAAATCTATAAATTAGACCCAGGGGGCAGGCCTATTAGGTTTCTTGTCACCTTTCTTTTCAGGAGTTTGTGACTGCTTTCATTCTGTTCTTTGTTATATAAAATATAAGTTTCTGAGCTAAGACTGACTCATTCTTTGTTAAAATCAAGAGCTGCTCCAGAATAAGCCCAGGATTTGTGATGAGTCCTCAGGTTTGATATTTTGTAAATATGGATCAAAATTTCAAATCCTTCTGAAAAATTAGACCAGTAGGTTTTCAAGACTAGGTGACTTCAAGGAGTGGTTATGTTGAAAGCACTGAAATAGGATTAAGAATTAGGTTCTATCCCAGACCAGCCAGTACTTAGGGGTACGTTTATGAAAACTCCCTTTTTTTGTTGCTTTAAGAAATAGGTCATATGTTACTAGTATAAAATGTAAAAGGGCTGTGCAGTAGATAGTTTATATGCTTATTTGATTTCCAGCTATCTGGTTCTCCCAGGAGGCAATCCCAATAATGCAATAATTTATCCTTCAAGAGAGACTTAAGCATAAATAATCATACATATCTGCGTGTACATATAAATATTACCCAAATGGAAGTTTAATATATATTGTTCTGCACCTTATTCTCATTTTAGAAATCTTTCTCTCAGTATGACAGAGCTGCCACACTTATTTAAATAGCTATCTGCATAGTATCCCATTGAATAGATCATAGTTTAACCATTTCCCTAAAGAAAACTTACATTGTATTTTTTTGTTTTAAGAACCATGTTGCTGTGAACATTCTTGTATGTGACTTTAAAAAGTCCTATAAAAAGCGTTTAAAATTTTGTACATTTTAAAGTTTGCTAATTACAGTCGCTAAAACCTGTTCTTGGTATATGCTAGAAACTGCTCTTGTGCTTTAATTTACCAAAGCCTGCCAAAATTGCTCTCAATAGAAGTTATACTAATATATACCTTACAGTGGTGAATGTTTTAGAGTGCCTGTTTCCTCATCTCAGCAACATGATAGTTCTCAAACTTTTTAGTCTTTGCTATTCTCATACACAAAAAATCGTTCATCTTATGAGTTTAATGTATTTTACATTTAAGAGCCATTTGTATTGCCTATGGTTTTCTGACTCATTGGTCTTTTTATTAGTAATTTGTGGGAATTAAGGAAGATGACCCTTTATAACATGCAATGTAAACATTTTTCTCCTTGTCATTTGTCTTTTGACTCTGTTTATGATGCTTTTTTGTGCAAAGATTTATTTTTATGTAGGTAAATTTATTAATTCTTTAGTGGCGTTGGGAGGCCTCTCCCACTCAAAGATTATGCAAACTTTCTTTGCTGTCTTACTTTTTAAAATTAATTAAATCTTTGATCCTCCTGGAATTTATTTTGGTGCAAGGACTAAGGTAGGGGCCTAAATTTGTTTCTTTCCAGATGGCAGCCACTACTTTTGCTCTTTTAACCTATAAAAGCAAAGTGCTGGGTTAGAAGATCCTAAGGTCCCTTAGGTATCAAAGAAGTCACTTGCAAACTTGCTCAGTAGATGGCAGTATGCCTTTTTGTAGGCCTTTTTAACAGCATCATTTACTGTAAGTAGTAAATCATAAGCTTGACTTAGAATAGTACAAATATGGTGTTATCTTAAACCTATTACTACATATGCCACGAAAAATGTTTTACAAAACAGTAATGATTTGATTTCTTGGGGACTAGCAAGAAGAAAGCTAAAGAAACTTATGCCACTGCATAACATCCAATCCTTTTAAAACAAAACACATCTCTAGAAATAAGCCATTTTTGTACTAGTTCTCATGAGAGTCCTATTGGAGACTATGACATTTTGAGAAAGGTAGAATGTTGACAGGAGATGCAAAGAGCTACAGAGGGTAGACAGGGAAAAGGGCTGGATGTGATAAAGTGAGGAGCATACAAGAAAGTAAGCTCTGAGCACAGTGAATTTTTTTTGTATACTGCTCTATACCTGGTGCTGGACACATAGTAGGTGTTCTATAAGTATCTGTAAACATAAATGACCAGGATTTTAAAGGGGACAGCCACTATTTAGCTCACTCCTGTTGCTGGATGGGAATGTGGGTCTAGGATTCCCAAATCTAAATTTTCAAGTGGAACCAGAAATCCGGAGTTTAAAATGTGACATCTGTATTATAAATCTTGGCAATGAATTCAAATGTTGGGGTCAAAGAAAACATGTCTATAGGTAAGATTCTGCCCAAGGGTTACCAGTTTGCCACTTCTATAAATAGTGTAGGTAAATAAAAGATTATTAATGATACTTCAGTTAGGGCTGTGGATAAAACTTGATGTACGCCTTCTAGCTAAGCATTGTTTTTAGTTGTCTAAGAAACCCTTCTTGCCCTAACTGGAAAGTCATCTAACTTCTTATCCTGTTGTAAAGGTAAATATAGACATTGTTTCTGAGGTTTTAATGGAATTTCATTGTGCTCCTGGGCCTTTGTTCTTCAGGACTTGACAGTGCAGACTTCTCTTTTAGTGAGCTTCATCCTAGGAGTTCCCAATCTATAGAGCAGTGGCTAAGGACATTTAGATTGTCCCATTAAATGGAAAGAAAAATAACTTTTAACCAGTATGTAGCATCAAATTTCAGAACTGGAAATGAGCTATCAATTGGTCCAATCTCCTTTTTTCAGGAAAGACATGGCAGTCAACTAGGACAATGTCCTAGGGCGGCAGGTAAGAGTAAAACTATCTCATTCACATTTATGTGTTATTCTTTGATTCTCCACATTTTTACAACAAAGATGAGATGGCTTACAGAAAGAACAAATTAAAATACAAACGGAAAAACAAGGCTATGAAAGAAATTAAGAGTGAGGTGAGGGGCCGGCCTTGTGACCGAGTGGTTAAGTTCATGCGCTCCGCTTGGGTGGCCCAGGGTTTTGCTGGGTCAGATCCTGGGCACGAACATGGCACCCCTCATCAGGTCATGCCGAGGTGGCGTCCCACATAGCACAACCAGAGGCACTCACAACTAGAACATACAACTATGTACTGGGGGGCTTTGGGGACAACAAGAAAAAAAGAAGATGAGTGGCAACAAATGTCAGCTCAAGTGCCAATTTTCTTTTTAAAAAGTGAGGTGATGAGAAGCTTACACTTGGGAAGCAGTTTGTAATAGGGCTGTTTCTTACTGGTGTGGTAACATCAAACAAGTCATGTAACCTTTCAGTTTCCTCATCTGTAAAATTAGAATTTTTTTTGAGGATTAAATAAGGCAATACATTTAAGACCCTTATTTTGGTGGCAAGAAATAGTAAATACCCAATAAATACTAGCTAAAAGTATACATACCAATATATATGGGTTAATATAGTTGCTATGATGAGCGTATTGGTTTCAGTTCTGAGACTCTTGACGGTCAAGGTGGAGAGGAAAACTACAGTTACATGGAAAACAAACAAAAATTCCTCCCACAGTATTCTGGGAATATTGAGTACTGGAGTTGTTTATTTCCTTGACTCCAATACTAAATTTGTGAACTTGGACAAGTTATTTAACCTATCACATATAAATCTATGACTTACTATATGTTTAACTTTTGTTCCTTTTGATTTTACAAAAAGTGTTTGCTGAATGAAGTCTTGTGGGAATTTCTTTTGTTACTCAACACTATCCTACTGACTTGTTTATAACTAGTTCACTCATGTTCATTGCTGTGTAACATTGCATTGTATGATTATACCACAATTTATCCATTCTCCTGTTGATGTGTACTTAGGTTGTTCCTGGGGTTTTTGCTATTGTAATGGCAATGCTACAAAAATTCCTGGGCAGGTCTCCTGGTATTCAAGTGCACTCCCCTCTGGTAACCTGCCCTGTAAATTCCAGCTGTCTCAGCAGCCCCAGATCCCCAAGATATCACCACTGTTTGAGCTCCACTTCCTTGTACCATGATTGGGAATGTTCTCCTAGGCAGACACATGGTGAATCTGGGGTTCACCATGTGTTTCCCTTCTCTCAAGTTTCACAGTCTGCTTTGCCTGTTATCCACTTCCTGAAAACAGCTGCTGCATGTATTTTGTCCAGTTTTATGTTGTTTAGGACAGAAGGATAAGTCCAATACTAATTATTATGTCATGGCCAGATGTGGAAGTCTAATCATCTCTTATTTTCTTTTGAGGAAGATTAGCCCTGAGCTAACATCTGCTGCCAATCCTCTTTTTTGCTGAGGAAGACTGGCCCTGAGCTAACATCTGTGCCCATCTTCCTCTACTTTATATGTGGGATGCCTGCCACAGCATGGCTTGACAAGCTTTGCGTAGGTCTGCATCCAGGATCTGAACTGGGGAACTCTGGGCTGCTGAAGTGGAACGTGCGAACTTAACTGCTGTACCACCGGGCCGGGCCCTATTTATCTGTTTTCTAGTGAAAGTTTTAGTTTCATTTTGGGTATTTAATCATTAATACAGCTAGAGTTTATCTGCTCATTTCAAAAGGCTGAGAGAAATTTCATTTAAAGATAACTTAAATAATACACTATCTTAGACATTCTTCAAGATGCATTTAGTTCTATCTAAGAGGTTAAATTAGACCACTGAAAACTACATTTGACACATGCTATATGAATGGTGTGAGGTAGCAATAACAATTTATTCCCTTATGGGTAACCATTTCACCCCCGGTTTAAGAAGATTAACTTCTGAGCTTCACTTCTTCACTTAATGATATCTCATATATGAAACACAGGTACACACACAAGTAGCCTTTATAGATGGTCTGTAGTGTAGACGTCTTAGTTCTTCTGATTAAAGACAGATTTTAAGACTTTAAAACCAGATAATAGCAGCTAACATTTATATTACCCTGTCTTTATGCAGGAACTATTCTAAGCACTTTATGTACACTAACTCATTCAATCCTAATAACAATCCTATGAAATAGTTGCTATTATTCTCTCCACTTTACAAATGGGGAAACTGAGGTATAGAGTTTGCCATAGCTTGCCCAAGGTCACACAAGCAATTTGTAGTGGTACAGATATTTGAATACAGACAAGCACACCATACTATACTACTATTCAGACGAGCAGATTGTAACGCCATTCTATTGTGAAAATTAAGGAGCCCTTCATTCCACCTCTGCTCAGACACGGCCCCAGGCCTGATTGGCTTAGAAAACTGAATCCACCCACCTCCATCATGGGCATTTCAAAATCTTAAAAACGAGAACTGCAAAGCAATTAGTGAATTTAGTTTAAGGATAGTCCTCCCTTTAATTCCAGGAATAGCGGTCCTCCAAAACCATTCTCTCTGACATTTGTCCATTTTCTTGCAACAGATTGATTCTAATGAATAATATGCATTTTCATAGTGCTCAATCCTTTTTTAAGTGCTTTCACATGGATTAATTTTCACATACCCAAACTACTGGCCTACTGGTGTCTGTCATGTTTTCTATCGAATTAGAAGTGGATTTTTTTTTCAATTGCATTCTGTCCAGAAATGAAATATACTCCAAGATCCTCATGAGAGACTATCTGAAATCAGTCAACCCACATTTACTCCAGTCTGGTGCTACGTCACTTTTTCACATTTCTGAGGCACAGCAGCTGAGAATTGGAAGACATGACAATAGCCAAGTCAGTTGAGAGAAAGATTCCCAAATCAACACAGCCACTTCTTTCTCCTGAGATGTCGCGCGTTGTGCCACAAGGTCCGATGGCCTATTTCTAACTTCATTTTGGTAGGCTTCCCTTCTCTCTACTCACTTGATCTGCTAGGTTGTAAAGAATTTTGACTTAAATTTTTTATTTCAATAGGCAATTATATAGTAGAATACACTGCCAAGAAAGATATTGTTGGGGTTGTTTTTTATAATGGGTAAGGACTTTAAAAGAAATGACTATACATAGGCAACCAGGGGTAAAAATAAACCTCTATGTTTCCTTCCTACGGTTAGGTAAGCTCTGCATAAGCACATTCTAAGCAGAATTCTAACCAACATTCAAGCACATACTCAACATTAAAACCATGGTTTATGATATTTTAGCTATTATGTTAGTGTATCTTGTAAACAATAAAGTCAAATAATTATTTCAAACAGGCAGTGTTTAGATTTAGAAATGATTACAAATACTAAAAAACCCATGGATTAAAATACAGTATTTTATTTTTTTCTCACCTAAAAAACAAGCAACCCAGAATTAAGATATACATAAACTTCTCAAATTTATCCCTAATAAAATTTTGAATATTTATACAATTTCTACAGAAACATACAGTGTATCAAAATCTGCATAAATCAAATTTATAAAATGTGTAGAAATGCATAGTGATATTATCAACTTACAAAGCAAGGATATGAGAATTATTTCCAAAGCAGCCTACAGTAGAAAATAGTCATTATGGCAGCAGCTTCTGATGTTTTTCGCGTTTGGTAAGGTTTCTGATTTCAATATATAGAATCATTTTCATAGAGTATCTTAATGAATTGCACAAAATACCCACTTAAAATTTACATGAACAGTTTATGTGCCACCTTTCTTAGGCCTATGCATAGTTAACAAGGTTATAATCTATTCAACAAGGAAAATGAAGCCCATTTGCAAACACACAAGTACCAGTTCTCTTAGTCTCTTTTTTATAGTTGATTTATTTTGTAATTATATAAGCATAGAAATGAGTTCCTTTTAAACATCCCTGGAGATGAATGAAAGTTAAAATGGTTGATCACAGATCAGTAGCAAAATACAAATTGACAATTCAAAATTATAAATAGAACTTTGTTTGGGATGTTTAACTTTGACTCTCCAAATTTAAGAACTAAGCTTGGAAGAAACAAATTTGTAGGCTTTTCTTTTAAAGAAATGTAGAGTTTTGTTTTTTTTGTTTTTTTTTTTTTTAGTTTTTAAGCTTTACTTAAAAATATTTCCCTCTCACAGTAGTTTGTGAATTCCTTTCATTGTAATTATATCATGATTACAGGATCAAAGATGTGTAATTTATTTGCCATTCCCCACCTTATCACATTTTTTTTTCACTCAACATAGCATTTTAATCTTTTGGGTAATAAAAGAATTTATTTAGAACTTAAAATCTAATTGACCACTTGCAGTATTTGGTTTTCCTATTTTAGGTACTATCTTAATAAATGTTTAAATCGAAACAAGTCTTCTTTTCACTGGAAAAATACTAATAGAAATATGCTTCCTAAAAAACATTAAGAAACACTAGGGAACTAACACCTAATCTAAAAGAAAGGAGTTCATCTTTGTTAATGAGCTGTATTTTTAAATAGCCTTTTTTTTTTTAATTTTAAAAATGTGCAGGGAATTTCATTTGGATGAAGATATAAATGAAACATCCATTCACTCTTGGCTTCATAGGTTGCACAGCTTAGGTTATAATGCACAGGAGTTTTGTAAGGCTTAATCTAATAAGGGCTCGGAAATTCTTATCTTGGTCAGGATGACCCTTTGCTGTGTTTACAGTGGTGTTTTGTTGTTTTTGTTACCCCCATTTCAAGGTTTCAAAACTGAGAATTATTTATAGTTTTCTGTAGTGATAAGTACTGGAGAAAAGAAATCCTAAACATCAGTGGACAATGTTTCTCTAGCTGGTAGACCCCTTTGCTGTCTGAGGAGTTGGTACTGACAGAGGGCATTGGGAATGCCAGGAAGTAAGGGAGTTAATGCCATACGATCTTAAACCCAACGGAATAGCCTGGGGATGTTCCATACGGTCATTTCTTTTTCAAGCCATACAATAATCAATTTCAGAGCAAGTGGTAGCACATAAATTCATCTCTGAGTAGTAAAAGTGTTCCTCACACAGGTGACAATTCTGTCATTACCATCCTATAAGTTTCATTAAAAGCTCTTGAAATATATACTGAGAAATGAAAGAGGCACTAAATGTGTTGAAATTCACCTTTCAAAAAAGCAGCATGACTGTGAAGGAAGGCCACCTTGGCTAATAACCTGTGGCAGTGCTTCAAAAAGATGTAAAATTAAATAAAGACACAACAGGTTGATAATCACCAAGTTATATATGAAAGTCTGGTTACTCCAACCTTTTTTCAAGTGTGTTAAAAAAAAAAAAATCAAACTGCCTTTCAGACCCCTGAGTGTAATCCCAAAGAAGACAATAATGCTTTTAACTCTGTTCTAAACAAAGCAGAGCTAAATGCACAAATTACCAACATCAGCTTAAGACAAAACAAAAAAAGATGTAAACACCTACAAGGTTTAAGGTAAAAGCAGTTTTGTAAACAGTAACTGCAGATGATAATGTTATTGTAAAATCACAGTTTATCAACGTCCTTCAAACTGACCAGGAGGTTCTGGGTTTGGAGCTGTACAGGTAATAATCGTTGCAGCAGGTTTCAGGCGGTTTTCAGTCCTGTATAAATTTACGTGTCAGTAGGTAGGTTATTGGTTTCTTTTATCCTTTCTAAACACTATGGATGTTATTTATTTCCCACTTTTGAGTCATTTTACTTGAGTCACAATTGGAGATGAACACTTGATGTAGGACCTCTGAGCGATCTAAACACTTTCCTGAAGGAATGTGAGTAAATCTGTGCAGGTTCTGGAAAACACAGGAAAAAGAAGTTTTAATTTTGCACTGTTTTGATATCACTGACATTAGAAGAAGTCACTACCTGGCTTTCATAATAAGATAATTCAAGCAAATTAGACAGGCTTAAACCAACCAGACCCAAACTTCGGATTTCCGTCTTTCAGTCCTTTTATTGTTAAGTCATGATGTACTGCTGGTATCTCAAAAATCCAATGTAGACAAACCTAAATTCTTTATCTTCCCCTCAGAACCACTTCCCCAGCTCCTATCACAGCTAATAGTAATACCAGCTTTCCAGCCCTCAGGATAGAGGCATCTCATGCTGCACCTTCCTTCCTTCCTTCCTTCCTCCACATTGCGGCCTTCATTTGGGACTGATATTTGGAATGTCTCTGGATATATCCTTTCCCATCTCCACTGCCGATGCCGTAGGTTAGCCCCCATCATCTGTTGTAGGTTTGTTCAGTACAGCTCAGGGTTTCCCAGAGTGTGGTGCTTAGACCATCTAAGATTGGGTCTGTAAGGTGACAATTATTTTCATAATACAAAGACCCCCATTTGCTTTCTTCATTGTATTGACATTTATACTGATGGTGTTAAAGCGATGGGGGGTAAAAGGGCTGGGGTCCTAGCATAAATTAAGCAGCGACCCAATACTGTGCCAGTAGTTACATTCTTCACGGCCACACACTCAGTTACAAAAGAAAACACTGGTTTCACTTAAGAATGTCCTTGATGAAGCAGTAAAACTTATTAGTTTTACTAAATCTTGACCTTTGAGAATACTTTTTAAAAATATTCTATAAGATGAAATGCAAAGTGTGCATAAAGCACTTCTATACACTGAAGTACAATGGTATCTTGAGGGAAAGCACGTGTGCACTTGTTGGACTTGAGAGTTGAACTGCTGCTTTTCTCATGGAATGTCATTTTGACTTGAAAGAACAACTCAAACAAACTGATTATTCAAACTTGGGACTGGGTAGACATTTTCTTGAAAATGAAGTGAGACTGTCACTTCAAGAAAAAAAAACCCAACACAAATCTAACAGTTTTTGTTGCCACTGATAAAATCGAGTATTCAAGCAAAAATTAGAGTTTTGGAAAACTTGTATCATCACCATGAACTTGATAGCTTTACAATATTTGAAGACTTTTCTGATGAAATCAGTGACTATAGTTGTGGATTTTTGACAATGTATAATGAAATGTGTCAACATTTGGAAGATTTACATAACTTAGTGGACCAAACTTTTCCAAACAAGCAATGTATGATGCTACAAAAGCTCACATGGGTAGAAGATCCATTCAGAGCGAAAGACAGACCAATGGATTTTAATGTGGCATGGGACTAAATGTTCACTGACATGGTTTCAGGTTCTCACTGCAAATAACTTTTAAGAAACTACCACTTTTCAAGTTGTGGTGTAGCACCAAAGAAGAATAGCCATGATTATCTGAAAAGGCTATTAAGTTAACCCTGTTTTCCAACTACATGTTCACGTGAGGCTGGATTTTCCTCAGACACTTCAACTAAAACAACATAGCACATTAAATGCAGTAGCAGTATAAGAATCCACCTGTCTTCTATTAAACCGGACACTAAAGGGATTTGCAAAACTAAAAAACGATGCTATCCTTCTCAGCTCGTTTTTGAAAAAGTTATTTTTCATTAAAAGTGTTATTTATATTAACAGGTATTAGTTATTATTGTTACTTTTATATGAATTAGTACATAAATACAAAATTTCTCAGATTTAATTTCCAATTTAGGAAATAGTGTTAGCTATAACCTAACAAATAACAAATAAACAAATATCAAATAGACAAAATCTGTCTGCAGGGAGTCTCAATACTTTTCTAAGAGTGTAAAAAGCTTGAGAACTGCCGATTGAGGCTGATCTCCTTGCTTATCAGTTCATTCTTCACAATGCTCCCAGGATTATTTTCCTAAAGGTGCCCACTGTTTCCTATCACTGTGTTCCTCCACTAACGTCAATCGCTCTCCAAAACTTATAAAATGAAGTTCAATGTTCTTCCATCTGCGGTGCAATTTAGGAACACCAAACTAAATGTGACTCCTAGAATTCTCTATACACTTTCATGCCATGGCTTTACTCACCCAGTTTTCTTATTTATACTCCATGAAAAGCCTTTTTGTCCATCAAGACGTGGTACAATGATACTTCCTATATGAAACTCATCAGAAATAATTCCTCCTATTAATCTCTCTTTTGCCGTCCATGGCATTTTGTTTATTTTTATTCTGCATGATTTTCCTTCTCTGCCATTAAGGTATGATGTGCTTTAGCTATTTTTTGAAGTCATCACATCGTTGGGCTCAGTGAATATTTAGTAATGTCTGATGCACAAATGTATATTCAGCGCTGTGTCCTTCAAAATATCTGAAATATGTACATTCCATTTTTTTATCCATTACTTCTTGATGGTGGTTTCTGGCCTGCCAGCTTTCTTTTACTATTTAACTAATATTGTTCTCACTGACCCCTGTCATGTTTTGCTATTTTTCATCTTTCTTTGTGGAAATAAACTCTGTTCTTCAGGGTTTACGTTAATCTTTCCCTTCCTAACTTATTATAAGAAAAAGATCAGCAACTGACACATACTTACGACTTCACAGTAATTATCTATGAATGATGATAACTAGGAATATTAAGCGGGGTCGTAATATCATCATTACATAGCAAACAAGTGCTTGCATGACAGATAGGAGACGATAACAAAGATCAGACGAGTAAAGAAAGTGGAGTGTTGCCAGGTTCTTTCAGTTTGGGGCAGCTTTCCCAACTTTTTGTTTCATAATAAATTGATTTATTTCAGCCAAGTCTAGACTTTGAAAATAAATCCATTAATATGTTGGAATCCTCAACTTGGCACAGAAATTTGAATACTCACAGCTTAAATAGAAACACTCCTCCCAAAGAGTCAAGTGACTAAGTAAATATGAGCTTTAAAACAAGCAACAGGCAACAGTTATCCTGTTGTATTTAGCAAACAGCAATGATAAGGAAGTTGTGAAGGCCTAGATTTCCAAGTGTTATTTGTTTGTCTCTGTCGCCACCTGCTGGACAACATGAACTATAAATGCAGTATTTCTTACATATACATATTATTTGACTTGAATGAATTTAGATTTAAAAAATCATTTTAAATCACCTTAATCACTTAAATTTCAAAAAATCAGATTTTGATATTAGAACAAATGGTGATGCTTGCCTCACAGAACATTGATTTTCCCATGTTACTGAAATTAGCAGTGGGTCTTCATGGATACCTTGTGACCTCATTACATGACAATATTGCACCAGAGAATAAAAGTGACCCTTCATTATGGAACAATGAGTCACTCAGTGATCAGAAAAACAACTGACTAAATGAGAGGGAAGTGCAAGTCAATTTGAATGCAGCTTTTAAGATTTATACATCTAAGTTCCACATGGTAGGTGTTATTAAAATGAGATGGCATATATTATTTCAGGAATTAAAATGCAGAATACCTTGAAGTACTGCCATTCCTTAAATTCGTTTAAATTACAGTGTGTAATCATAACTTTTGACCCATCAGGTCCCTTTGTCAAACACTGGTCATACTGCATGAGTTGATTAGCTTCATTGATTCGGAAAAGCTATTAAAAAAGAAAAAGAAAAAATAACAGTCATCCTCTCTGCTGATATACATTTAAAAAACAAAAAAGAAAAGAAACTTGTCTCCTATAGTTAAACCTAATGACTATCTTATTTTTCTGTATGTTCAGAACTCTAAGTACAAAGACAGGAATTATATTCATTTTGATGTTAGTGAAGACCCCTACTAACACTTAAAGAATTATGTTCTTTATCCTCTTAGATCTAGAATGGTCATGAACACACATTTATTATGTACCAATAATGTGAGCAAATGAAAAAATGGAAACAGACCTGATAATGTTTCACAATCTAAATTAGAGACAAGAAAAATACCCACATAAGGAACTAAGAAAATGTATGAGTGAAATATACATTACTGGCAGTAACATCCCAGCTTACCGGGTAAAAATATGGAATAGGAAAATATTTGCAGATAAAATTGTTTGGGAATTAAGCTTACACAGTTATATGCTCACACAAAAATATATTCTAATCTCTTTTATTAGACACAAGTTCTAGATTCTGATTGCTTACGTGAAATCCAATATTGCTATTATCCCCCTCAACTAAGTAAAGGTTTCAGCATTCTCAATGTTTTATAGAATGTTTTACTTTTTCAAAACAAAATCACCAAATTGGAAACCCTGCGATCAACGAGCCTGGCAGCTCTCAGTGCAGACCAATTTAAACACGACAGTATGGCTCCTTACCTGATTCCCTCCCATCCTGTGGCAGGGTCCTAGTTCAACAAAGCCGCCATTTGTTCTTCCCATGCTATCAATGCAGTAAACAGTTTCAAAGCCTCTGATCTAAAAAAACAAACAAAGAACCAAAAAGCAGGCAACAGTTTAGTTTTTAATAAGCTCTGGCATCAAAGTAAAAGAATGTCATGTTAAATGTTGCAGTTCACAGTGGAAATCTGGGTATGTGTCGTAACAGGTCATTACAGTATTGTCAGTCTTTGCGGGGTTTAGAGCATATCAGTTATCTGTGAAATCATTTATGGTCTCGAGGTCAACACTGGAATGGACTCATTCCAACTAAGGGCAATGGCCTATAGATTTTGATAAAATACCACAGAAGAATAAAAAAAAAGATATCATGAAGTATAATTTCTGATTCATGATAATTCTTGTGAATGAGAAGGAAATAGAGTAAAGTTACCTAACCACAGTGGTAAGAGACACTGACCCTAGATGTCTAGACCAGACCATATTTGTAAGGTAACTCTCTCACTTTTGGTGGCTGCCTCCAGGGGCCTAGGGGGCAAAGGTTATGGCATGTGGGCCAGGCAGTGAGACTTTTCTCTGACTGTGGATAATGTAGGTGAGAAGCAAACACAGGTTTCCATCTTTGGGATACACATTTTGTATAAAAATAACCTTTCTCCTTTTTGGAAATATTATATATTTATATTTCAATTATAAGATACTGTAGTATTTGGATAAAATGTCTTGTTCATTCATTCAGTCAGCAAATACCGACTGAGCACCTATGACGATAAGAGCTTGAGAAGACACAAAGAGAAGCAAGTCTTGGCCCAGGCCCTCACGTCTGCAGGGCGGCTGAGGGAAGTGTCGCTCAGGATGGCGGGAGGAACATGCAGAAGGAGACTCTCGCCCTGTCTGGAGGAACTCTGAAGACAGCCCCAAGCAGACGTCTTTGTAACTGGTAGGGGTCTACCCAGAATGTGCAGGGAATGCTGAGAGGTGAAGCGTACCGTGCAGGGGCCAGAACAGAGAGAGGTTAAACTGAAGATGTGTTCAGGGGTGACACTTAGGGGGACAGGCAATTCCATCTCTCCATTCACTCACGCCTTTATTCATTCATCAAATACTAAGTGACACTGGTCAGGCATGTGGTAGGCTCTGATAGACCAGTGAACAAAACATAAACATCCTTACCCCAGCGAGCTATGTTCTAGGGAGGGAAAGACAGAATACACACAAAAAGCATGATGGATATGTTAGGAAGTGATAAGGGCCCTGGGGAAAAGAGGAGCAAGTTAAGGGCAGGGCGCTGGGAGTGTTTGGGGGCCAGCAGGGTAGATCTCATTGAGAAGGTGACATTTGAGAAGATGTGGGGTCTATATATATCAGCCACGCATGCAGAGGCTAGCTTTGCTTTTCCAGGCAGAGGGAAGGGCAAAGGCAGGAGCATGCTTGCGGCAAGTCTGAAGACCAGTGAGGAGGCCAGTGGGGCCAGGGTGGAGTGAGGCCAGAGAGGAACAGGGCTGATTACGTAGGCCCTAGAGGCCACTGGGAAGGGCTGTGCCTTCACTCCACGTGAAAGGGGGTGTCACTGCAGGTTTCTAACAGAGGTAACGTGACCTGACTCACGTTTTAAAAAGCTGACTCTGATTGCCGTGTTTACAACAGGCAAAGTCAGTCTCAGTGAGAGAGATGTGACGGCTGAGACCACAGCAAGAAAGGGTCAGAGGGGGAACCAGATGTGAAGTGTGAGAGAAGGAGCAGATCCAAAGATGACTCCAGAGCTTTTGGCCTGAGCTATCAGCAAAGATGGGTTGGGGAGGGGAGACAGGAAGTTCAACGCTGGATTTGTCGAGTTTGAAATGTTGATTAGACATTCAGTGGAGATGTGGTGCAGGCAGCTAGATGTCCTTGTCCAGGCTCTGGGAGACAGATTTGGGTCGAAGATAGAAATTTTAGCATCATCAGCACATAGATGGTTTTAAAGCCACGAGACTGGACAAGATCACCAAGAAAACTCATTCCTTTTACAGAGAAGGCACTGTACTAATTAGGTGTTCTCAGAGATTAAGAGAGAACCAAGATGTGGTCCAGATTCCCAGGGGCTTATGGTCTAAGTGGGAGTTAAACACAATTTGCTGTAACAGAACAGAGGTGAAGTAAGAGTATACGGAAAAAAAGGTATTAAAACCAGAGGTGCAGAGAGAGCAGCATAAGTGTTGGCTTCTCCTTTTATTCCCAAACTCTAAATGTTGGAATGCCTTAGGAGTGGATCCCATCCTCTTTTCTCTATCTATGTCTTCCCCCCGAGGTAATCTCATTCAGTCCCATGAAACTGTGCACCTGACGATGGCTCCAAATGTACAATGCCTCTTTTCTGGGCTTCAGTACCACAAAGCCTGAGATCCGCTTGACAGCTCCACCTAGATGTCTAATGGGCACTTCCCATGAGCAGAAAACCAACATAGAACTTGCTATTCCCTGAACCCTCCCCACCCGTCCCCTGTACCACCTACCCAATCTCAGCTGCCACCTAATTGACTACTCAGATGAAAACCCAAACTAGTCATCTTGGCCCATATCCTTCACACATCAATCCATCAGTGATCTACCTCCAGATGAACTGTATATCTCAAATCTGTCCACTTCTCTCCACCTCCATTTTCACCACCCTAGTCTAAGCCACCATCACTTCTCATTGGAATTACCCTACTGGTTTCCTGACTGGCATCTTTGTTTCTACTCTAAATTCTTACAGCAGGGTGATTAAAAACAAAAGCATAAATCGAATCGTGTTACCTGTGTAAAACCCTCCCGTGGCTTCCCAACACCCTTAGGATAAAGGCTTCCCTCCTCATTTATTTAGTTATTTAATTTTTGGTGAGGAAGATTAGCCCTGAGCTAACATCTGTGCCAATCTTCCTGTATTTTGTATGTAGGAAGCCACCACAGCATGGCTTGATGAGTGGTGTGTAGGTCCGCACCTTGGATCTGTGTGAACTTAACCACTATGCCACCAGGCCGGCCCCAAAGGCCCCACTCCTCATTTAACCTCCTCTCTCCTGCTTATCAAACATGCAAAGCATTTCCTTACTCAGAGCCTTCAAACTCACCATTTTCTTTACTTGGAACACTCTTTCCTCGCTCTCTGACTTGCTTTTTATCATTCAGATCTCAGATTAAATGTCACCTCCTCAGAGGAGCCCTCCTTACCCTGTCCCTAAGTCCTCTTGAGCATCACCTGTTTATTTCCTTCATAGCCCTTACCACCACCTGTCATCATCTGCTTTGTTTTCCCTGTTTTTCTCTCCCTCCCCCGTGAGCATGCAAGTTCTCTGAGGAAAAGGACCTTGCTTGTCTTGTTGTATGTCTAGAAGAATGTCTGGCATATAGTAGGCCCTCAACCAATATTTTCTGAATACACAATTAAGCAAAGGCATGAAGACTTGAAAGGTCACGGCTTGTTTAATACACCTATGAGGCAGCAGTCAGTATAAGGCACTTGGGTGGATGCAATCAGAAATGGGGTTACAAAGGCAAGTTTGCAGAAACAAAACAATGAAAAGACAGATCAATGCCTTTGCCTGATTTTAATTATTTTCCGTTACCACTGATTAATTCATTCATTTGACAAGCATTGTGTGAGTGCCTATTGTATATGGGGATCTCTGTGTTAGTCCATTGGGACACAATGGTGGACAAAGTGTTGAAGCATTTACAGGAGGGCTGAGAGAAAGGCAATTCTGAGCATTATGAGAACCTATGGAGAGATCACAGAACTCAGTCTTTTTGATGGAGTGCGGAAGAATAGAAAAAGGCTTTTCAGTGGTGGTGCACTATAAATTGAGAACTATGGGATAAGTTGGGATTAGCCAAGAAAGGGAGTCGGAGTGAGGGGCAGGGAAGTGGCAGGAGCTGGAGGGAGTGGACAGTGTTCCAGACCAGAGGGCTACATGTGCAAAGGCTGAGAGGAGGGGACATGGCGGTCGGGGGTTGGGGGAGTTGTAACCTTCTAGTGGAAAGTACCAGACAGTTTTTAGCTAAACTCTTCCCCAAGAATTCTTCTCTTTCACTCACACATTTCCATCTCTGCCTTCCCCCAAACTCAGTCTCCAAACACATAACTTTGAGATCTGAATATCAGCTAATACTTACTTCTCCCCAGTCAACATTTTTGGGTGGTAGAGGGTAGTGTGAGGTGATATCATAAGCTATTTCTTCCATGAACCATTTGAAACTTTTGCAGTTGTGATCTTCTCGAAATTTCTTCAGCTCAGATATATCCCCATATGGTAGTGCTTTCGATTCAGGACGACTAGCATAGAAGTAGTCTTTATATTCATCCCACCAAACCTCTACAACTCTAACATAATTCTGTGAAAAAGAAAGTTAGTATCATTCTGAAAAATAAAAATATTAGTAATGTCATAAATAGCCTATCTTAGACACACGACATATGACCAACATATAACAGACTCATTTCAATAGGACCTAATGTTTAATTAAGCAACAAAAGCAAGTGAGCTAATGTTTCTAATTTGTCAATTGCCATGGATAGAAATGTCACACGTGTTCAACTAAAAAGTGATAGACACAGAATCTGATATCCCTGAGCTGCAGGATCATGTATTCTACGAAAATATATTCTATGCTGCTTTGAGAGGAAGAAATTGAAGCCCAGAGAGGGTTTATGAGAGGCTGGCTGCACACTGGTCCTCCTTCTCCCAGAACAATCTCTTTCTGTTAAGAGCCACACTACTACCATGTGTAGGGAACAAATCTCATTTCAGAAACAATCATGAAAAACAATAACTCTGATTAATAAAACACATTTTTGCAGGTGGCTTTTGTTGGTCTTGTTTCAACTCTAATATAACCATTTTACTATAACCCAGAATTAATTGGACATTTTCCCCAGTTGGTGCACTTTAAGAAAAAGCAACTAAAGAACAATACAGTATGTTGACATTGTGATAACTGACAAAGATCTAACTTCTAAGGTTTTACTGAATGAATGCATGTGACAGGTTTAGAGCATACGCAATCTAGTCCCTTGGTCTTCTACATCATGCATCAGCCAACCTTCTCTTTAAAGGGCCAGAGAGTATGTATTTTTGGCTTAGTGGGCCATACTTTCTGTTGCAACTCCTCAGCTCTGTTGTTGGAGTCAGAAAGTAGCCATATCACAACACGCAAACACATGGGTGTGGCTGTGCTCCAAGATAACTTTAGTTACTAAAAAGGGCTAGATGTGGCCTATTGGCCATAGTTGCTGAGCCCTGCCTGTTTTACACCAGGAGCAGGAATATGTACTGTTGAGATTAGGTTTTCTAGGGTACAAGATAACTATCAAAGGGTGAACGTGCTCCCACAGGCATATTGTTGCAAAGCCCGTAGATTCAAACCTAAAAAAAAACCACACGTGATAGTATTGATAAATATTTTGAATTCTTGCAAATCCATCCAAAATTAGATATAGTTCATGTCTTCTAGATACTAACACACATGAAGAGACGAGTGCACACACATACGGTTATAGCAACAAAAAGAAGGAGCACTTCATTGTTTGGGATGGAGAAGGCCAGAGGGGCACCACGGAGGGCGCTGGAGAGCTCAGTCTCAAAGGAGTGGTTAATTAGGTGGGAATGGTATCCACGGCAAAGAGAAAAGCAAATGAAGTATGACAGTCATGGTGCATTTGGGGTCCTGCAAGAATTCTACCACAAGTGGAATGCAGGATCCACTGAGAGAAAACCTGCCTCAGTTTCCTCATTTTAAGATGAGAATAATTATAGTCCTTACTTTACAGTGTGTTTTGAAAATTAAGAAGTTCATCTATGGAAAGCATTTAGATTTGTGTCTCGTACATAACTAAGCACTCAAAAAAGTGTCAGCTGTTATGAATGTGATTATTCTTTTCTAGGATTTTGCATTTTATCCTTTAGTAGAGAGCCATCAAAAGGTTTTAAAGAGGTAACAGACATCAGTTTTAATTTTCAGGGGGATAACGCTGGTGGTGAGTGGAGGGTGGACTGAAGGGGGTTGAACCTGATGGTAGAGAGCCAAGTGGGAGGCCACCTGATATCCAAGGGAGAGATCTGAGGACCTGGACTAAACCCAGAGAGGAATGGATTTAAGAGATACGGACGAGGTGGAATCATCAGGGCTTGGAAAGGCGGGTGGCGAGAGAGGCGGACAACCCTAAAATGCCCCCTAAGGTTCATTCATGGGCAAACAGAATACAGGAAAGGGATCACTTTTGAGGAAAAGTTTAAGTTCGGTTTTGACTGCACTGAGTTTGAAATATCTGAGGGTCATCTAAGAGGATAATTCTAAACGACAATTGACTATAAAGGTCTGAGGCTCAGACCAGACAAATGGACTAAAGAAATAGACATGGGCCACTGGCACCCTGGTGGCTGTAGTGGACAGTGTTGAAACTGGAGAAAGGAAAGTACCTGGCACAGTCTGGGCACTCACTAGGTGTAGGCTGAAGTTACATTTATTGGGTAGTTTTATGGCATCTGCAGTTAATTTTAGAGTAGATAAGTATTTCCCTCTCATCTCTTTTCCTTTTCTTTGCAGCAGAGACCTTCTTGAATCAAGGTGATTTTTCATTAATCCTTCGTGCTTATGGGTCTGACTCCAAGGGCAGGTTCTTTTCCTGTAATGCCCGTCAGGCCTGGTGTTAATTTGGAGCTATCTTTGTTTTATCGTGGATCTTCTAATCTCATCCCTTGTTATAGCTGGGGCTCCATTTGGCTATTTCTAAGATAATTTGCCCAGTTAGAAAGCTGCGTAGGATCTTAAAGCCTAGCTGTCTTTGCTTCTGTTATCTATTCCCCTTTGGGGAACTGTCTCAAGTTGCATCTGCAGCCAATAATAAACTTCCTTCTGCTTTTGACTTGGTTAAAAGCTGCAGAAAACGAAGGGCATCGGAGTCATATGTTCTTAGAATTTATGAAAGCAACCCAACCAAAGGAACTTCAAAGTTTCTCAGTCACAGAGAGCGCCTTCGTGCTCCTAACAGTGGGACATTTGGCCTCTGTGGGAAGCTTTCCTGGTTTGTCCCTGGTTTAAGGGACAAAAGATGACTAATATTTTGCAAGCACTGTTCAAAAATTTGATTTTGTTTACTACAAAAGTTCTTAATATGGTTACTTTAATTTTTTTAAACCAAACAAAAATAATATTTTTCTCATGTGTGAATAATAGAAGCTAATATTTTCCTTTCAACTACTTTCCTACAGAGTGTCAGTTCTTTTTGAATTTATTTGAGACATCTTCATGGAGAACACTCAATATAAGAATCTTAACCAGAATGAGATACAATGAATAATCTTAAAAAACAGTAAGATGTTTCATGACTAAATCTAGCCTAAGTTAAAAATGAGAACCAGCATGATTCCTTAAACAACATATCCCATTCAGTGAGCTGACATTTAAGTTACTACCACAGCATTTGGAACACAAATGTTAGTTCCCTAGCCTTCTCCCCTTTTAACCAAAAAACTCACCTTCAGAGTTGGAGAAGACCCAACATAAAGGGGTGGAGGATTCCCTTGCCAACCCTCAAGACGGTAGATGTGTCCAACGCGAGAACAAGGGACAAACAGTAATTTGCCACCACACTGCCATATCTATCAAGGAAAAACACATGTGGAAGTTGTTTCAAATGCCAAAAGAAATTATAGCTGAAAATTTATCTTGTAAATGTAAATCTGAAATCTAAATGAGATACAGTGTCCACGGGGAATTCATAAACTAAACAAATCCTAAAATAATTTGCTTGTTTTTCAAACTCACATAATGAGGAAGAAGGCAACAGGGAATTAGTAATATACTGCTACTAAGGGGCCTCTTCCTGTGTATGTGTAGCTCCAAGCAACCCTTTCCCAATGTAACCTGGCAAAGTCATGCAGATTCTTCATTCCTAAAATCATTCATCATTTCCATTGTTAATATATTTCCCACCTGGCTGATTATTATAATAATGTCCTAACTGGCTTCTTCACCCCAGCTTCTCTCTACTCAAGGTTAACCTTATTTATACTAAGAGATTATTCTAGCTGAAGGGCAGCTTTGGGTCATGTTCTTCCCTTGCTTAATACCTTTCATAGTTTTCCATTGCTTATCAAACTAGATAAAAATCTCTTAGCTCAGCATTAAAGGCTCCCTTCTATATGGTTCTCACATACATGTCCACTTATCTTCTGGATGTCTTTCTCATTCATTTAGATTCTGCTAAACCATGCTCCTCACTGTTTCCCGAATATTCTTCAGGTTCCCACCCGTTCTGTTTGCGTAGAATTGCCCCTCCCCTCCCTCTCTGCTTATTGATACCGTGCCCAAGTTGTAGTTCTGCCTCAAATTCTACCTCCAGCATGATGCTGTTTCTTAATCACACCAACTGAATGCCATTCTACCTTCTTATTGTATTATGAATTGAAGTATAATTCTAATTTCTTCTTATTGACTATAAGTTCCTTGAGATTAAGGACTGAGTTACTCCTATTCCTCATGGTGCTAAGTTGAATATTCAACTCAAACTGCCATAGAGTTCTTTCTTTCTTTCTTTTGGAGAATGGGGGGAGGGGAGTAGGAGCAGAAGACATCATTGTCCAAGGACTGCCCCAATGACAGGGGCTGCTGCAGGAAGGCAGCTCCACTGTCAGTCCGAGGATGCCGTCATTGTTGGGATCTGCTTCTGTCCTGCATTATCATGTCCTGAGATGATGAAGGGTAACCACATCAGTGAATGGTCAAACGTGGCCCCAATACATGCAAATTCTCCAAGGGGCTCCTACAAAAATGGCTCTAGTATATAGAATTCCTTGGCTGGGGGTTGGCGGGGGGGGGGGGGGCGGGTATTTCTGAAGCTTGCTGGCCTCAATTTTGAGCTGAGTTACGTAAATAGGTGGTAAATTTGGAGCTTGCATTTTGCCTTATTTTTCCTGAAAAGCATACATTTTTGATAGTCATTCCTTATGATTTAGAGAAATGCTTTAAGGAGTTCTTTCCAAAGAAATCAGCCTTATCTGAAAGTCATGAAAGCCAGTTAACTACTTAGAAAACTCCATTTGTTTAAATGAAATGTTACCTTGTATGAGATCTCAAAGTTTTCACCACCCCAAATCTGGAGACCTGGATCATAGAGACCCAGTTCAAAGAAGAACTCTCGTTCAATGGCAAATAACCCACCAGCCATGGCTGGGGACCTAAGAAAAAGAAACACTAATAACTATTAAAGACAAATTGCCAATATCCCTTCACCAACAGACAGCAAGTGTTTCTGGAATACAGTCTAAATAATGCATAACGGGGAAAAGATGATGGCCAAACATCAAGAAATTATAAAGCCTTACAATCTGTTCATAATTCTTCTTTAATAGACTTACCACAATTTCTAACTGAAATAGAATTACAGTTCACTACAAATTAGAGGATTGCATCATTTTGCCATAAGAGGGCGCCTTGGTTCCTTTACTGATTTAAAAATTAAGCCTTTAGAGTTAGTTAAAATACAATTTCTCTTTCACTCCTAAAAACACTGAGCCACACAGCCGTGGTCTGCTAACTGCTCCTGAAATGATTTATGAGTCATTCTGGGATGAGTGAAACCATACACCATGGAAGTAGTCTGTCATTTTTTAATTTTATAGCTCAGGGGCTTGCCAAATAAGGGTGTAAATCATCCTAGAACAGCCACAGTTCATTCAGAGTTTGCAAATGTAGCACAGAGACGACACAGAAGAATTAAACATAGCTATTTACTGTGTCGGGAGGTAGGAATGCAAAAGGGTGATCTGTGGGGCTTCTTGAATTGGGACTTTTTAGGGACAAGAGAAAAAAATTTGGTAGCTTTTTGGAGACAAGCCATTTCCATCATTAGGAGAAGTGACAGGGGAATAATTTTCATCCTGTTCTTTGTCTCCTACCCCCAAACAATTAATTATTAATGCATCATGACTTTTAAGTAGATTCCTCTACTAGAGGACCTTCTTTAGAATTACACCTGATATTCAATCCATCACTAATTCCTATTGATTCCACCTTGAAAATACATCTTGAATCTGTCTACTTCTTTCCAACTTCACTGCCGCCACCCTAGACCAACCTACCACTGCTTGGACTGTTGCAGTAACCCCCTAACTTGTCCTTTTTTCTATTCTGCCACCTTCCAAGCCTGATCCACAGCAAGCAGAGCAGAGTCAATGTGGGCCTGCATGATGCCAGCCTCTCTCCACTCTGGAGGTTCAGCTGGCTCCCTTGTCCTGCATTCTTCACTGCTCTGCTCGTGCCATCAACATGTCACACTGCCTTCTGTCTCAGGGACTTCACTTGTTCTGTTTGGTCTCCGGAAATGTTCCTCCTCCTCCACAGGGTTGACTCCTCATTCTTCAGGTCTCAGCCTCAAGGACACTTTGCCAGGGAGGCGGTTCTGGATCCTCCAGGCTGGACTAGGTTCTCCTTCCATAAGCTCCATGTAGCCTTTTATTTTTCTTCATACCACTCATCACAGTTGCTGTTCCAGAGTTATCTATGTAGTTATGCATTTAGTTTCTGTCTCACCCACTATATTTTAAGTACCATGAGGGAACATATTTTTTAAAATTTATCTCCAGAAAATAGTGCCTGGCACACAGTAAGCACTCATTAAATATTTGTTGAGTGGATACATAATGAATCAAGTAATATTCTCAGTGTTAAAGGAAAATCACATCAGGGGAAAGTCATTCTCTGTTGCCTTTTCTTCTTAAAGTATGCTGCCTAACTCACTAAACAGCCCTATTACATTTTTGGTTGTATTTTCATGTCTCATTTATTTAGCTATCATTTAAAATTACTCTATTATAACTTTGCCTTTTTGATCTTTAAATATATTCCCACTTAGCTCAGTATACGTTTGAAAATAGATCTTAACACGAAAACCTCCCTTAACTTTTTCTAGCTCACTTCTAAAAGTTTCTTTACTAGCCCATGGAATTGGCAGAAATATAAATGTAATCATCATCCCCTATTTTTTTTCTCTCAGAATTATTTGTTAGGTTAAGTGGGTAAGCAGTAGTTTCCTAGACTATTTTGAAAAAAAACTTCAAAGAGAAATTTGGAAACTGTCAAATAAAGCTTAAGGTTTTATAATTTCCTTATGTTTGCCATTTCAGTATCTTGATATCATGATATGCCCAAATCCCACCGGCATTTCCATGACATTGGAAACACCTTCCCAAAACAGAGTTCTAACATTATCAGTAGTGTAACAGGGAGAGAGAGACCAAAAGCAGAACCATAAGATCAGAAAAATAAAATGAGACACATTTAGAAGCCTACACTAACATTTGAGCAAACATTTCATTTGGGGTCCCTCTTTTGAAATATAGTATAATGTTCCACTTATAAAAGACCAGAAGAATAGAGGAACATAAATTGTTCTATTTCAAGAACCACAGAAGGGACGAAAGCTGATTTTGGAACAAAGTTTCCTTTTAACCAAGTGCTCTTCTGAGAATGAACTAATAAAAGCTTCTACTATGTAACATTTTCCACAGTCATGTATTTTTATGCATCAGATTTAACGGGTACAAAATTAGTATTTAAGAGTTAGCATATAAAAAAGAAAGAAAAAAAACAAAAGAATCTCTCGCTAATGCCTTTCATTGCTAACACTACACCCAAGGCATCAAAGTGGATATAAAACTTGGATTGTAATGGAATTTATGTGTTTTAAATTTACAGAATGACATTACCGTCAAAAGAATAAAATTTGATGTCTAGTTTACTAGGAAAGGATGGCAAAGATTTTCTTTTCTTCATTCGTGTTTGGAACTAATGCCATATAACATCCCTCCCTCCCACCAAAAAAAGAGAGCTTGCATTTAGGGAGAAAGCAATTACAAAGAAGCAAAAGTGAATTCAGATCTCGAATAGTGCAAGGGAAGAAACCCTCTCAGAATGTGAGGCAGCAGTTACAGTTTTAATAACAAACTTTTTAGCTTGGCAAGAGGTTAATAGGTTAGCAGCAACTGGAGAAAAGAAAAACATGTAAGTGATTTAGTGATTACCGATATGGTTCAGTTTTTGTCTTTCTCATTCTCTTCTCTCGAGGGGTCAGAGGCACCCGTTTCCAGAGCATACTCCAATCCCATGCTCCTCGGGCATACCCATCTTCGTCACCACCCCCTTGGGGGATAATTTCATATGTTTTGCCATTTATGACATCTATAATCGGCACAGTGCAAATGGTTCTGTATTGTGTTGATGATGGCAGCACAGATGAAATGGAAGCATATGTATGGACCCACATATTTATACGAGGACATGGGGAAGGAAAAAAAAAGTACTTAGATAAACATTCCACATGAGAAAATAAAGTAGTAATCTTTACCGATAAGGTTCAGTTCTATGTTTTCTTTTGGCCTTTTCCTTGTGGCTTAGAGGAATACGTTTCCATAGTAAACTCCAGTCCCAGGCCCCTCTGGCAAAACCATCTTCATCCCCACCTTGCTGTGGTTCAATGGAATAATCATTCCCATCTATGTAATCTATTAGAGGTACAGTACATGTAGTTCTGAAATATTTACAGAAAATGGAAAAGCATTTAAGAACCCAAAACTGACTAGTTTAGAATGCCTAACTATATTATCTTTTTATTGTTAATTTTTTTTTTTTGCAGTAGGGGACTTTAATATCTAATGGGAAATCGAAGTAAATGAATGTCCTTGCAAGTCAAGGAGGCTGTTTCGATAAGGGGAGGACAGAGGAGATTCTTCCTCAGCTGACTGACACATGTCAGGGACAAAGAAGCACGTCTTTGAACTTAATCATGTGTTCTCATTCTCGCTCTGGGCCGATGGGCAGCTTTCTCTTGGTAATTCTGGATTATTTATGAGATTTTCCTGCCTAGTACTTTCCCTCCTCATCCTTCTATTAAACCAATGAGCCTGTCTGTGTGCGTGTGTGTGTAGCAAGACAACACCTGCTACATTCTTAGCAGTTCTCCCAATTCTTTGTTGCTCTCTGTTCCTCTGGAAGCAGTTATTATGAAAATCTGTTTCTGTACTTTTACTTGCTTTTCTTTTCCTATTTCTTTTATTACAAAAAACAGCTTTCATTGCAAAAAAAAAAAAAAGGTACTGTATTATATTCCTGCTTTTAAAAAAATGAGAAGAAGGGGCTGGCCCCGTGGCCGAGTGGTTAAGTTCGCGCGCTCCGCTGCAGGCGGCCCAGTGTTTCGTTGGTTCGAATCCTGGGCGCGGACATGGCACTGCTCATCAAACCACGCTGAGGCAGCGTCCCACATGCCACAACTAGAAGGACCCACAACGAAGAATATACAACTATGTACCGGGGGGCTTTGGGGAGAAAAAGGAAAAAAATAAAATCTTTAAAAAAAAAAAAAAAATGAGAAGAAAAATCCCTCAAAACCTGCTGAAGAACTTAAGCAGGGGCCTGAGAATTTGAAGCAAAAAAAAAAAAAAAAGCCATGTATTCGGGTTATAAAAATGCTAGTACCATATGAGTAATTAGGTATAGAGTCAACTCGACAAAGATAACTTGGTACCCTGCTTGTTGCAATGCTCATCTTATCAGAAAGGATTTAAAAATGCATTTTCTAAAATGGAGATTACATTTTACGTTACATTTACATTTTCATAACCATGTTAAGGTGCTTTTTAGATGTTTAGAAACCAAGGAGAAGGGGAAAATCTTAGAATTTTGATATGGGAGCAGTAGAGTTGAGAAAGGTGCTTTATTCCCTCCAGCCTGTGGACTCTCATGGGACAGTGGAGAGTCACTGTGGGGTATGTGGGACCGCCACAGGGCCTTGTGGGAAACCATGTCCTTATCGCCCTGGAGGACTGCTAGTCTTCACCCGGAGAGGTGAGGTTCGTTATCTTTCCTCACTTCTCATGACTCTCAGATTTCTAAATTGTGCAGAATAAAGTGTCCCAGAGAGATCTCAGTTTGATAGTTTATTCGCTGTTGGATTTAATTGATTTCTCTAAGCCTCAGTATCCTCTTCAGTACAATGGAGCTAATAATATCTCCCTTGCAGGGCTGCTGTGAGGATTAAGAGAGACAGCACTTGAAAAATGTTTAGATAGGCCTTCACATTAAATCCTCTACTGATTAAATCCTCCAAAGTTCTTCCTTTGACTCATGCCTTTCGTCACAGGGACATGTCTATTTTCCTAGATTCCGAGAATTCTGGACCAAAAGCAGCAAAGGCTTTTGGAACTAGGAAACTCGTGCTGCCTTCTATTGTTTCAGATATTTCTGTAAATTTAATGGTGATGATCACATTTGCCTAGAATAGTGGATTATTTCTAAATTTTGAAGTTTCTATGGGAACCCAAACCCCGGACACAAATAACAGCCGATCCTTACTATTTAAAGTAATCATTAAAAAGGGCATAAAAAGACCCAATAGCTATAATTTCAAAGTATACTCCTTCAAGTCTTTAGAACTGTTACTACAGTGTAAAGGGTGCAATTAATATTACTGTTAGAGAAAGCTTTTGGAGCTGGAGGAAGTCTCTTCCACAACCCAACCACAAGATGATTCTGGAGGGAGCCACCCTAGGCTTATCCCAAATGCCTAACTGCCCGCATTTGAATCAGCCCAAAGTATCAGTCTAGCTCCACCCAAGGAAACAACTAGCTGAAAAATAAGACTCAAAACACAGCACTTGATACACTGAATGGAACTGGAATCAGAAGAATGAGAATATCATTTGTCCTTCTAGGATGAAGTTTACTTTTCAACCAGGAAAGAAAAAAAGCAAGGTAATGTTACCTGTCCTTAGATATGGGAGCAATGAGTGGTGCATACCAGTTAACTGCCACCTCACAATGAGCATCAAGGTATATCAAAACCTTTAAAAAAAAGAGGCAAGGTAAAGAACTCTCCTCATATATGGGACATCACATATCTCTCACAATTGAAAATTAGATGCTAATATAAATTATCATCAGAGTCAATTTTGACATAAATTATCTGTTTAAGCCATCATTTTCATTTCAATTAAAAAAGTAAGAAAATTGAAGGGTACTTAAAAATCCATATGATCTATTGGTTACCAAATCCAAAATGCTGACACTGTAGATATCAAATGTTTCTTACCTGCCCAAGTTTAGCCTTCTGGGCACCAATACTTCGTGCTTGAATTAAACCTTCTCTTCTCTCATTTCGAAATACCTTCACTAGGCCATTCCACAGCTTAATATAGTCATCTAATTTTTCCTTTAAGTGTTCTATGAATAAAAAAATTCAGTCAACATTATAAATTACATTTATGTATATAAACCAATTAAACTATTATTTTTCTCAAGAAACAAGGATAGGCAACAGGTACTTTGGATAGTCAATAATTTTACACTCATCAGGTTGAACAGTTCATCTTTAGGGAAGCAAGGTGAAGTGATTATTTGAGTTAAATTTTGAGCTTAATATGCCTACAGAGAAGTGGTTAGCCTGAGAATTATCAAATATCCCTCTAAACATTAAATAAATGCTAACTATTGCCAATTGACAAGAAAACTTAAAACAGATTCACATGTTAATATCATATCTAAAAGCTTTCAGGCACAATATTTTGTTTGATTTTGGCAGAAGCAATGGTTCAAGATTTCTGAAGATATATTGCCTATAAACAACATTATATGACTTCACTGGAATTCACACAGAGTATAGTGAACATTTGTTCTGGTCCATCTCTCTCCAACTACAACCAATGTCGAAGCTTGAGTCTTGGTGTGATGAATAGAGTTGCCATCAAGTTAGCAAGTAACAATCAAAAGATCCCATTTTCTCTCTATTTTAAGTATCAACAAGTGTTCATATGTCTATATGTATGTATGTGTATATTTATAAATATTTACATATTTATATAATAAATATAATATTTTATATAATAAATAATAGACATATATTTGCAATTTGGTAGAGGAAATTTGGTGTTACAAAAACAAGATACATCAGCCAAAGTTTCCATCTTGGCTTCCCAGTTGCAAGAGAACAGTTTTTGTTTACATCACTGTGAGCCTATGAAATTGGCACATCACAGCCACAACTAGCTCCCGGATCCTTAAAGATGTTTCTTGGAGACATAAATATTATTTTAAAATTGTTTAAAACTTTGGACCATTAATACAAAAACAAACAAAAATAGCTGTATTTCGTGATGAGCTGGTGGTTAAATGGGCAAATCAGACTGTACACTTAATACTTTACTTTTAGGGAGCTTATAATTAGCAAGACACCCACACATGGGTATTCAAAATAGAGAAGAAAAAAGTTTTCCTTTTTCTATTTTGGCAACCAGTTTTAATGAAAATTATAAGTAAAATTCTTATGCTGAATTCTATTTTTTCACTCTGAAAATCTAGGTAATTTTCCCTTCGATGTAACTTTTTCTTAAAAAAGCTCTTACCTTCCTTTTTTTTTTTTTTTTTTTTTTTTAAGCTCTATACAGTCCTAAGTTTTTTAAAGCCCCTTCTGAATTTCATTAGGTACTCTTTTGGATATGCAATCTGAATAAATCTAAAATAAATCATTATAGCCAGCAATGAGTTGATGGCTGGTTCTTCAAATTTAGAGTCTTAGTTAAGAGGCTCCCAAAAGGGAAGTTGGTGACTCAGATGAAGTTGGTGACTCAGATGACTTCTGCTTCTTTGGGATCTCGCACTGTGGTAGTCTGTATTACTGTCCAAAATATTCACCCCGCTCCTTGGGGGTGATTATCCAACCCACTGACGGCAGCCTGGGCCATGTCTCTTGCTGTGGCCAATGAGATGGGGGGAATGATGTGGGGCACTTTTGAGCAGAAGCGTTAAGAGCTCACTAATACATTACCAAACCTCTTCTTCCCGTTTGCCTCAAGGCAGGCAGTGTCCACAATCAGGCTGCTCTGCCAGCTGAGCCTGACCCTCAGGGACATGTATAATAAGTGAGAGAATAGTATAACCTTTGCTGTTAGAAGCCACTGAGAGTAGGGACTTGCATTTTCCCTCACCCCACTGAGCCTCAGCGGGCTGATGCTCACCTGTAGCCAAGTGTGCTCCAGAACCTTGTTAAGAGAGGACATTGTAATTTCCAGACACCCAAGTGTTATGAGCAGCCAGCTCCTCTGTGAGGTTTTATATTAGTAAAGTATTTCATCTTTAAAAGAAAATTATAACTCAAAGTTTTACTTTCTGAATATATTGGGGAAAGAACAAACCAAATTTTCATTCAAGTCAGATTTACCAAACAGTATATACTTTTACTGAGGATGGGACTGACTGATTTTAAGGTGTCTTGAAATTGGGAAAATTAATCAAAGCCCTCTGTTCAAGGATAGCCCCAACAAACGTCTCTCCTAAGGCTGCCAGCAAAGCTGCCCCTGCGAGTGACTGCTGTTATAGTGTGTTACAAGAGTCTGAACATAAGAGATTTGTGACAACAGAAGCACTGATCACAAAACAATGAAAGCAAAGTGGACAGAAAACTTAAGTCCAAAATTTTGTTCTCTCTTTCTTGGGCCAAGCAAGAAAGCAAGATTTTATAATGGCAAACACCTTTTGGTGGGTCTTCACTTTTTTTTTTAATGCTAAGCTTTTACTTGTATTAATAACATAGGGGTTCTTAAAACAAGTACAATCATAGCCGTGGGAATTCTCAGTTCTTTTTGTAGATTTAGATTTTTCTAAATCTAAAATATTGTTGTACCAACAATATCACGTTAAAACATATTTTCAAATATTTATTTTGAGACAGGAATAGTATTCTTAATGAAAACACTCCTGTCATAGAAAATTGCAACCAAGAGATGTTTAAGCTAAAGGCATTTGAGATGACTAAAAATTTTAAAGCCAAACGTTCTCTAGTGTAGTTAAAAATGATTAGTTGAAAAAAGTGATTAGTGCACAAAGATGAGGGGGAAAGGAAATAGGCCATATTTCTACTTCTTCTCCATGCCGACATGTGTACAAGATCAAGATTCCGGTTATGTCCTCGTAAAAACAGCAGAGGTTTATCCAGACTGCAGGAGTTCTAAATTAAGTTTTGGAGGAAGCTTTTATAAAGCTATTCTGAATGGTATTTTCATGCTACCCATGTTCTGTCTTCACTTCTAAACATTATATTCAGTTGCATCACTACTTGTACACAAAAATTCTCTGTAGAACTTCTTGGCCAAAAAGCAAATATTCTGTTGCTACTGAGTAGTCTGAGCTCCTTGGTTACTTTTCAAAGGTTTTAATTCAGTTTTGTGACAAGCAAAGAAGAATAAATAAATACTCAGATCTGGGTTTCAGCAGCACAATTACATTTTTTTTATTCAGCATGCTTATGTGAGGTCTGAGCTGTGGCATTACCTATCTTGATATTTATGTTATTAAGAAGATATATTCAGCTTACAATAATGGATCTATTTAAAGAAAAAAATGTTGGAAAGCAGTATGGAGTATCCTCAGAAAATTAAGAATAGATCTACCATATGATCCAGCTATCCCACTGCTGGGTATTTATCCAAAGAACTTGAAAACACCAAGGCATAAAGATACTTGCACCCCTATGTTCATTGCGGCATTATACACAATAGCCAAGACTTGGAAGCAACCTAGGTGCCCATCAAGGGACGAATGGATAAAGAAGATGTGGTATTTATACACGATGGAATACTACTCAGCCATAAGAAATGACGAAATCCGGCCATTTGTGACAACATGGATGGACCTTGAGGGTATTATGCTGAGTGAAATAAGTCAGAGGGAGAAAATCAAATACCGTATGATCTCACTCATAAGTAGAAGATAAAAACGACAAACAAACACATAGCAACGGAGAATGGATTGGTGGTTACCAGAGGGGAAGGGGGAGGGCAAAAAGGGTGATTAGGCTCACATGTGAGGGGATGGACTGTAATTAGTGTTCGGGTGGTGAACATGATGTAATCTACACAGAATTCAAAATATATTATGATGTACATCCGAAAGCTATATAATGTTATAATCCAATGTTACTGCAATTAAAAAAAATTAATTCCTTTTCTAGAATTAAAAAAAAGAAAGAAAAAAAAGAAAGAAAAGAATGTTAACTTAACAAACCCGCTTATCTGGAAAATTCACTGCTCAATCTCTCTCACCAGAATGAACCAAGACTAACCAATGCCTCCCTAAATGCTGTAATAGCTGGCTCCTTAAAAAGAATAAAAATAAAACAATTTCCTTTTATTTAGTATCCTAAATCAAACATAGGACAAAATAAGCTTTAGTAGATAATTTCTATTATGAATAAAAGTAGTCCATGGTTTCTGGTCAAATTCAATATTTGCATTCTCATTCAAATGCAAAATACAGGCTATTCAATAGGTATACGGATTTCAGTCTGACAACTCTGGATGGAGTTTCAGGTAGAATTACAATATAAAGGCAATTACATTCTCTCAGTCTTTCAATAAATTACCTCTATGACTGAAATTTTGCAAAACCCAAGGCCCGAAGAATTGGTATAGTATAAGACAGTGGTTCAATACACAAACTTATGCGCCTGTAGATTGGGATCTAGCTGTTAATTACTACCTCTGATTGCTGACAAGTTACTTAGCATCTCTGAGCCCCAAGTGCAAAATGGAGATAATAGCAATATCCATCACAAGGATTTCTGTCAGGATTAAACAAAATAATTAATATACAATGCTTGGCACAGTGCCCACTTGCTGATAATATATGCTATCAACAGATGCTAATTATTAGTTTTTAAAGACGATTTTGAAATCAGTTTTGCAATTACACATAATTAACTTATTTTATAGATAAAATGTCAATTCTATAACTATTACCTTTATTACTGAAGTCATCAATTAACACAATTTCTGCTAAATATTTCCTTGGCGTCCTTTTAATTACACTGTGGACCGTTCTCATGAGGGTTGACCATCCTTCATTATGGAAAACGATGACAACGCTGGAAGTGAGCAGGTTTTCATCATAATGCCAATACTTGCATCTGCAAAAGGAAAATTTCATCATATTTATTTAGAGGTAACCTATACTGCTTGGTTCCACACATACTATAATTATGCTTTCTGGCTGGATTACATATTATTGACTTAACTAAGGCAATGGAATGAAATATAACCTTTTATATTTTAACAGAAACACAAGATAGAAGAGAGAAGCTGCTATGAGATGAAGTTACTCACAGACAAAGCCACTTCCTAACCAACTGGCACTTACTGTGTGACAAAGAGAACTAATTTGTGAATTTATGCTTCTCAGTTGGGGATGCTTAAGATATTATTTACAGCTATCAGGGTTTTCTTTCATGACTTAGTTTATTTTCATTTTTAAAACTTGAGCCTCTGGTGCAAGGGATTTTTTTTCATTTGCTGTGAACAAACCACTGTCTAACTGTTTGAAAGCTCTTCTGTTCTAACAAGGCTATAACATTCAGAAAAGAAAAAAAATTAGGGTGAACTGTGGCATATAGCAGGCGTTCAACTGTTGAATGAAAAAACAAAGCTCTAATAATGTTTAGAATTACTAGATTGGCTAAAGAAGGATCATTAGCTATTTTATACAAAACTATTTAAACAACTGCAGCAGGAAGAAAGTTGCTAGAAGCCTTGTTCTAATCGGAAGGAAATTCAAAACAGCGCCTGATGAAGACTCACAGAGCCAGGGAAGGTTCAGAGAGATTCACAGAAGCATGATACATATCTTATATATATATGCTAATTATATGTCTGTGTATACACATATGTATATGTACGCACACACACATTTTCTTCTGTGGTATGAGAGAAGAACAAGACAGTAACAACACAGACTAATGAGAACGATTTGAGATCCACGATCTTTCTGCAGGAGCTAGTTTTCAGAACCAGCATTTAGAGCCTATTACCTTCTCCTTAATAAGTGGGAGGGAAAGGTTTTGTTTTTGTTTTTTTATCCCAAAGCTTTTCATGAAGTAGTAAATAAGTTTCTCCCCAAGATTAAACTTAAAACCACAAAAACAATAATTAACATTATCAGCTTGATAACCTATACCAGCATTTAGAATAGTAACCATTATCTACATTATCTAAAATAGGACCTGGCCCAATATAGATGGAAACAACCTTTTCTCCTGCTGTTTATTTTTCTTTCAAAATTGTCTATGTTCTTAGAGGTTATTTTTGTAGAAATGCAGACTGAGTCTGGTCATCCATTTCATCTTATTTCTTCTATCTTCATTTTCTTATTAAATGAGTATTAGGTACCGACTATGCCCATGCTCTGTGCTGGGCACTAGAGCTGGAGCACTGAGGGAGACAGATATGGTCTCTGCCCTTATGAAGCCCAAGGTCCTATAGGGTAAGCGAGACACGGAGCAAATATCTGTACTTTCTATGAGTGTGTCGGTGGGGAAAACAGGGTGCAAATATCTGGTGGACCTCAGCCTCAAGATGTGTGGTCAGGAAGGCCTCCTGGAGCCCTGATGAGTGGGACCAGAAGGATGATTAAAAAAAAGTAGAGACAAAGAAGCGGGGAGGGAGCAGGGAGAAAAAGATGAAACCACAAGAATGAATGGCGCGCATATGATTCAGATATCATGAGAACTTAAAAATGAACAGATCGAAGATTTATGTCTTTGGAAGGTATAATTAAAACATGAAAAATAAACATAAGTTAAAGAGAAAAAGTTACAAAGAAGGGCATTCACGGTACCACAGCAAATAACAGCATATACTTATTATGAGCCAGGCACAATTCTATGTGCTTTACTTTGACCAACACCCACACCACACCCAACACCTCTATGAGGTTAGTACTATTAATGTCCCCATTTTACAGATGAGGGGACTGAGGCTTAGAGATGAATGATTTGCCTAAGATCACACAGCTAGTAAGTAATGAAGTCAGTAAATAAACCTAGGCTATCTTGAGTTTATAAGAAATCTTTTTTTTTAAAGTTGGCACCTGAGCTAACAACGGTTGCCAATCTTTTTTTTTTGTTTTGCTTTTTCTCCCCAAATCCCCCCAGTACCTAGTTGTATATTTTAGTTGTAGATCCTTCTAGCTGTGCATGTGGGATGGCCTGATGAGCGGTGCCATGTCCGCGCCCAGAATCCAAACCAGTGAAACCCTGGGCTACCAAAGCGGAGTGCAAGAACTTAACCACTCGGCCACAGGGCCGGCCCCAAGAAATCTTGTTAAACATAAAAGAAAAAAATACTAGCTATACCTATCCATGAATGGCTAAGAATTGATATTGACACTGAATATCAATTTAATACAAGGCACCTGTATTGTCATGTGATGGGAGCCCTCTTCCCTCTCTCTCTTCCTAGTGCTTTGCAGCCAGGAGATAAACCCAGGAATGGGGAAGGAATGGTGGGGGCATGGCAACAGTTTCAGCAACAAGTTAAACAAGGAGGGATTTCTAGAATAACTCAAAGTTGAGAGGGACCAAATGCTCTTTTGCAATAACAAGTTAAAAAATACAGTAGTGGAGCAATGCAGATCTTGAAAGAACACGTTTTGAGTGTTTCTGGAGAGAAAGCAACCTGAGCAGGTCTGTCTAAGGATAATAATCCCCAAAGCACACTGGAACCCGGATGGAGACTCAGGCAACAGTTTTCTCCCTCTGAGACTAACCACTGGGCTTAAAGCAGCAGAACTCTTTAGGAAAGACGATTTTGATTTACAATAGACACCAGAATTGGTGACAATATCTAAGACATGAAGGGGATTTGGGACTTGCTGCTTTCTAAGGCAAAAGATGACAACTCGTGGAAACAAGCCAGATAAGCACTTTGAGTGGGAGACGGAAGAACTGACAACATAGAGGGACTGAAGGAGGAGAGGAAGAGGGTAGAGCGAAGATAAGAGAGATGGTCCATGAGGGACACCTTCCTTGTTCTGGGGAACACAATGTGGTGACAGTCTGAAGGTCTGGACATGCTACCTTGCATTCTTACATGGGACAAGGGGACAAGCGAGCTGGAGTAGATTATGTGGTCCAATTTTTCCATCTCCTCTGACCTATCTACAATTTGTAAATAACTCCAAAGATGTAAACTAGATTGTGTACCAGTAACAACTCTTGGTGGATATTTTTCCTATTTTCTTTGTCTTAAAAATTACAAAAGCAGTACACAATTTTTTTGTACAAAATTCAAGCTATATAGAAGTTTATAAAGTAAAGATGAAGTGCCCTCCCTTAACTCTTCCCAATTATGTCAAATCTCCCCTCCCAGGGGAAATCACTGTTAATGGTTGTATATTATTTAGATTTTTTTTATACTCATGAGACACACAAATGTTTGTATGTATATACAAATGGATTCAGATGAGTATATATAGATGCTTCTTCCATGTGGGTATGTATAGATTTATTTTATTATCTAATGCTTTTTAACTATTGCATAACATTCCATAGTATAGCTGCTGTTCTATAATTTATTTAACTATTTCCTTATTATTTATGAACATTTCAGCTGATTCCACAAATAATGTTACAATGATCATCCTTATGCATACATTTCTGTGCCCTTGCTAGGAATCTCTCCTACAAAATGCTCAAGGCTGGAAGCTCATTAGGGACAGGAATCTCATCTGTTTTTCTCACTACCATCTAACACATAATAGCTACTCCATAGATAATTATTGAATTGCTTTGGGGATATTTTTGAAATGCCTCTTGATGTATTTTCTTCTCTCAATAATGTCCACTCTCCACCCCACAATCTTCCTCTGTTTTCAGGTACCCTCAAGAACAAGTCAGTCCATATATGGCAGGTGCAGGAGCGGACTTCCCTCTTCTGCAGAAAGGGGAAATAGAAGCTCTTCTAGTGGGGAGAGATAGAAAATCTTGGGGCAACAAGATGACAGCACAGAATAAAAGCAGATAGAGGAAGGGACTTGTGCTTAGCCTCCATTTCCAAACTTCAGGAGATTACCTACCATGGGGTGGCTATAGCACGGAACAGAGATAATGTTAAAGTGTATTTAGGCAGGGAGGGTGAAGGACAATTCCCTTCCCCACCTCTTCTTTGCAGTCTCCCTTGGCTCTAGTATGGAGCCAAGAGAGCCTAGAAGTTTCCACATGCTTTACACGTGGGAACATGTAAGGTAGCTGAGAGTTAAGATCCAGGGGCCAGTTAGGAGTCACCATGGGAAGGGGTAAGATGACGTGCAGCAAAGCTTAAGGGCTAGAAGGCTTAAGCCAGAGACTGGCCCTCGGGGTTCAGAGGATCCACGGCACCAGTGAAAGCCAAAGTGGAGATGAGTCCCCAAAGTGGGGCAGGCATGGGAAGGGACCACCAGTCCCGAGGGCAGCAGGAGAACTGACCAGAAGTTACTGCAGCAGGGGTTCCTTCAGCAGCAGATGAGAAGAGGTCAATACACCTGGGAAGACAGGGTGCACCTCACTCAGAGCCAGGAGTAGGTGGCAGAGACGGAGGGTAAGCAGTCCAGAACTACCCACAACACCTCAAGGATACATGACCTTTCTGTCACCTGGATGCTGTAGAAGAAGGAAAGGGAAGAGACAATATCCTCTGGAGAACAGAAACAGCCCAGAAAGGGAGCCTGAACTCAGGCTGACTGGACACTAGCCCAGAGGAGATTTAAGCCAACATAGATTGGGTTACTTTTTTTTTTTTTTAAAGATTTGCACCTGAGCTAACATCTGTTGCCAATCTTTTTTCTTTTTCTTCTTCTTCTCTGCAAAGCCCCCCAGTACATAGCTGTATATTCTAGCTGTTAGTTCCTCTGGTTGTGCTATGTGGGACGCCGCCTCAGCATGGCCTGATGAGCGGTGCCATGTCCACGCCCAAGATCCGAACAGTCAAAACCCTGGGCTGCCAAAGCAGAGTGCACGAACTTAACCACTGGGCCAAGAGGTCGGCCCCAGATTGGGTTACTTTTAACTACAAGCTATTATTTGCTACATCAGACTGCATGCAGGTTCATGAGAAAGTTTAGCTCTTTGACAGCTTTTCTGATTTTCCACTGTAAGACAAAGCCACTGAGTGGAGCACACAGAAGAAATGCTTTTAATATACAAAGCTTTGCTGTTAAGTCTTAGTATTGAAAGAAGCACCTATGGTATTGAGGTAAAACCCCCTATTTTGCATCACTTCTCTCATTTTACTGGCATAGAATTTGTAATAAGTTCTAATAAGGAGGAAGGACACCTGAAAAAAGAGTGCCACAATTAAATGGATGGGTTTTGTTATAGATTTCTGATTAATTTCTGCTCTCTAGCACCTCATTTTCCAAGAGAACTTGAAAACCCTCTAACATCAAGGACAGCAGGGCTTAGCTCTGTCACAGAACTGCTCAGATTACTGGTTTGCAATGATTAAAGCTATACAGTTATTCTTTTTTTTTTTTTTTTAAAGATTAGCACCTGAGCTAACTGTTGCCAATCTTTTTTTTTTTTCCTGCTTCCTCTCCCCAAAGCCCCCCAGTTCACAGTTGTATATCCTAGTTGTGGGTCCTTCCAGTTGTGGCATGTGGGACGCCACCTCAGTGTGGCCCAATGAGTGGTATCATGTCCGTGCCCAGGATCTGAACCAGCAAAACCCTGGACGGAGTGCACGAAATTAACCACTTGGCCACAGGGCTGGTCCCAGCTATAGGGTTATTCTTAAAGCAATTTTCAGAATATTTTCACAGTAGCTATGTGGGCCAGGTTCCTTGTATCAGAAGAAAAGATGGGAATAAGGGATTTTCATAGTGACTTCTCTATAACTTAAAAAAGTAGATTTCGAGCCAGCCCTGATGGCCGAGTGGTTAAAGCTTGGCACTCTCACCACTTCAATGGCCAAGTTCGGTTCCGGGTCATGGAACCACACTACTAGTCTGTCAGTTGCTATGCTGTGGCGGCAATTCAAATAGAAGAACTAGAACAACTTACAACTACGATATACAACCATGCACTGGGGCTTTGGAGAGGGGGAAAAAAAAAGTACATTTCAAAACCAAAAATGAAATGCTTGTTAACAATTTACTTGCATTCTTTTTGTACCAACTATGTTTTTAACATCTGTAGTTTGATATAAAGCCTTTATGTAGTAGATTTTATCCATCAACAATATCCAATTCAGGAGACTATGAAAAACTTAACATTTTTAGGCTGGAAGTCCCTGCAATCCATACATACTATCATTAACCTACAGTAATGTGTGAATGTGTGTGCACGAGCCTGTGTATTTGTGTGTGAAAATTACTCATCTTGCCCTTTTTAAAGACTGTATCTTACTTCTAGCTCATTCCCAGAGAGTTTCAAGAAAGTCATTTTTGATTCTCTTTCTTTAATTCTGCGAGCAGTCCAAATCTAATAAGGGAAGATTCTTTAGGCATAGGAAACAAATCCTCAGTTTGGGAAACAATGATTTTTTTAAACTATTTGCTTTTATTTTTAAATAAATTGAAAACCTTTCCTGCCTCCATCTAAAACCTCTCCTGCTCATTCCCATGACAAAAGGAAGTGAAAAAATGTTTACAATTTACATAAAACAGTGCTGACATCTCATGGCTGAATAAATTAGTAATGTAGAATATAAAATTTAACTTAGCATTCAGAAACCAATATACATTTTCAATGAAAGGAGAATTATCACTGTTAAACCCACTCACTCAAACTCAACAGATTGGGGGGAGTGGATTACACTCAAGTATTCAGATTCTCTGCACTTTGGAATGATACAAAGTAAGCTCCTTGAGAACACGCCATGGTGGACTTTATTCCTCACAGTGCATTACACAGAGCGAAACAAAGAATCTAAGCATCAAAGAAATTCATAAACTTCCTAATCACCATTCTCTGGATGTGCTTCACTTTGTCAATGTATTTCCCAGGAAAGAGTGCTATAATAATTCAAATGTGGACTAACCAACATAAGGGGGTAATATTACAACACTTAATCTAGATACAATTCCTTTATAAATATAATTTTAAATTACATTGGCACTGTATTTTTTTTTTTTTGGCAATCATATCATATTACTAGCTTATAAACCCCTAAAACTTTTCTCCCCAAATTACTGCTAGGCCCAATGTCTTTCATTCTGTATTTCTGCAATTGAACTCATCATAAAATACTATGTTTACATTTACTGCATTTTATATTGCTGGTTTAGGTGCACGCTCCAGCAGGTTCTGCTCCCTTTGATGATTTTGTCAATTGGTGTATATAACCATCCCTCCTCCCAGTTTTCTATGTTGAAAACTGTACCCACTGTTTCTATGGATGAATATGAGAAGGTCAAAAGCAGTGCTTTAAAGTTATGTGCAACCCTTGAGAGGCTGCTAACACTCCATTCATCAACTTCATCTAAGCGCACTATCATTCACACTACATTTCTTTATCTTGTCCCCAGGGATTTGAAGACTTGACTCAAATATCCTGTTAAATCAAGATGTATTAGGTATCACACAGTCTCCTGGTCCACTAGCGTAAGCGCAGGTCTTTTTTTAGACATGTTACTAGTTTGGTTTGACTTCTTTTCATAGACCCATGCTGGCACCTAGTGACAGCTACTTTTTAATGCATAAATGATCCCTCCTAGGATCTTAACAACGTATCAGTGTCAGGCTTCCGGAACTAAACTTTCTCTCTTTCCTTTGGAAAATATAAGGCAATATTTTCCCACCTCCAGTTTCCTAAAATCTCTCCTTCACAATACCACTAGATTACTGACAGCACTTCCTCTCAAACTCATCTGGTAAGTTCCTCAATATCTAGTGCTATAAGAGGCTTAAAGGTACTCAAGAAATTTAACGTACTTAGGTGCTTTCTTATTCTATGCTCATTATATGTGAATTTAATTCCCTCTTAACATGTTGGTTATAAAACTTTCAATGTGGAGAAATCACTCCTGCAGAAAGCGAAGAAGGAAACAAGAAATATTGCACGTCTGTTTTCTCTCATATGTTAAAATTATATAATATGCCCTAATAATGTGTCTACACATCGCTTTTTCTTTATTTTACTCCAAATAGATTTGAAAATAATTGGTTGTTTGGTTACCTTTGGCAGATACCATCTGGTTTGCATGTCCGGAAAGTCTTCTGCTTCTCTGAAAGCTGCCCATCACAGTCCTGCCCAGATCCCCTTCTCTAAGAGGCTCCTTCAGCAGCAGTTTACTGAGGAGGGGAGACCACATGTTGTCATCCCTAGTCCAGCAGAATGGACTAGCAGGGAAGACTTGTCCAAGCTGGGCCAATCTGAGGCCCTCGCCCTGTGCTTCAGGCTTCCAAGACCCTAATTGGTTTCTATGAGGCTTTTGAATGATCTTGAGAGGCAAGGGCTGGACAGCTAGTTTCATGGAGAAGCAGAGAAAGAGAGAAGTAGAGATGAGAGTCCATGAACCCTCACAGAGAAAGAGCATATGACTTTGGTTCTCAACTGTTCGCTTTCTGGTTCAATCAAGTATACTTCCTGACCTTGGGTTCTATGAGATACTCCTATATCCTTTCAATTAGTGGCTCATTCTCCTCTGTTCTCACCCTGATGTTGACATTTCCCTTCCTATAATATATCCTTTCTTTTGCCTAGGCATAAAAAAATTGAGATTATGGTTTATTTTTTATTTAATCACTTTCTCAAAACTCGAGCTCAATGCCTTGAAGAGCTTGTATTCCTTTCCTTGATTATTAGAAACTCTAAGATGATCTAGTTACTTTTCCTCAATGTTCTCATCAATTAGTCCTCCCTTGAAAGTCAAAATTAAATGCCATAACAGAATTCATTCTTCCTTAACCATCCACAAGATGAAAATTCCAGCAAAGCTAATCATTGGAAGTTCTGCTCTTGGCCAGAACAGCATTTTTATCTACTATGTTAATACTCAATACATACTGGTTGGTTTGATTTCAAAAATATTTCTAGGAATAACCCTTTCCTCAAATTTGTACTATATCACAGAATACCACCCATTTTCCTTATCAATGAATTAAATATTAACAAAAAGGAGAATAATAAATCTTTAACTTCTGCTCTACTGAGATTGAAAGACAAAGTCAATGAAAACAGAATTACTGGTTAGGTCTGCAACAGTTTTTCAAATATACAACCTTTCAGGACAAAATTAGGTGGTTGAGAGAGTATAGCTGTGCGCCATACTTGTTTTGGAGTGTACTGTATAGTGCCATAGTTGGAAGGCAGGAAACCAGAGCAAGTATGAAGATAGGGACAATGGGGGCCTTAATTCATCAAGCCTATAATCTCTATCAGGTCCATCCTCCCAATCAGCTTGACCTAAATTAAAAAAATATGCTTGCCATGTGTGCGAGGTTCTAAAATAAGTGCCCCCAGTTCCAGGTAGCGGCATCTAAACTTCCCCTGGGGGAGATTTCATTTTCTGGGGCAGAGTTGTGGTGTACAGGTTATACAGGTCTCTTTCATGCCCCAAATGATCGATGTGTCGGGGGAAATTCTTATCAGAGCATAGTGATGAGGACCAGAAACTCTCCAGCTCATCACAGCTGATTCCTAAGGCAGGATGCTACAAAAAGAGCCAGGAAAAACCACTGCTTTATGTAGTTTATGGAACAAAGAACAGCACCATTATCTGCCCAACTGGTTTCTGAAAACCTTGTATTTGTATTCATTTCCGTTTTCTCTAAACTTCTCTGAGGTAACCAGTTTCCTGGCACCCCCAGTTACTGGGAGACAGCTGTCCAGTCGTTAGCCATGACAGCCCAGCTGTCAATGATCCTCAAACACAGTCACAGTATGGTTAGAATTCAAAACAGCCAGAGGCTTCCTAAAGCTTACATCAGCACTGGACCACTCAGCTCGCAATCTCTGCAGCAACCTTAAATAACGTGCGCCAGCTGTGGGGCGGAAACCTTCGAGTACGGCGCAGGAGAACATCTCCATCTCAGCCATCCCACTGATGCTCCTCCGCAATGAGTGTCCTAATAAGTCCAACCAGGTGTGAAGGGCACTGTCTCCATTTTGAGATCTCTGAGAGAAGATATAGGAGAGAACTTCTCAGCCGACTGCTGTCAAGAGTGGTAAGCACAGGGATGACTGTATGTCCCTTTGGTGAGGACATTAGCTGGATCACGGACCTCAGGCCAAGGATTTAGTGAGCACTGGCTGCGTGAGCAGCAATGGAAAGCCCACTGCAGTGACCCACAGAGAAGGAACACGAACTCCCGTAAGGGATCCAAGATGATTCATCCCCAAGCCATGTGTTCAACAATCCCAGCTGACTCCCAGGACCATCTGGGAAACATTTGAGGGAGCTAAAATTCGAGCAGAGTGGATAGCGTTTGAACCAAATAATAGTGTCTTTGCTATCTGTTATTATGATCTAATTTTCTCCCAGATTGGGGAAATGACGTTCTAATAGCTGTTATAGTTTCCAGAGTACACCCATTATCTTATCCGAGTTTCACAGTAACCCTGTGAGGCAGGCAGGGCAGCCATCAGTATCATGCATCTTATACACAAGGAAACTGACCATCTGTTAAGTTATATGATTTGCTCAAAGTCACAGTTAGTGACACAGGTGAGATTTAATAATGAATCCTTCTGGGGCTGGCCTGGTGGTGTAGTGGTTATGTTCGCACATTCCGCTTCGGTGGCCCAGGGTTCATGGGTTCGGATCCCCAGTGCAGACCTACACAGTGCTCATCAAACCATGCTGTGGTAGTGTCCCACATGAAAAATAGAGGAAACTGGCACAGATGTTAGCTCAGGGACAACCTTCCTGAAGCAAAAAGAGGAAGATTGGCGACAGATGTTAGCTCAGGGCCAATCTTACACACACACACACACACACACACACACACACACACAAAATCCTTAGACTCTAACTTTAAGGTCCTTTTCCCTAAACCATAGATTTACAATGAATTACTCACAAATATATGCTTTTAAAAACCCCAGGAAAACGAATGCCTTATTTTCACTCAACACGCAGGGAATATATGGCCAGTAGCAAAATGACTACACACAGCTCTGTGGATTTCTGCCTGATTGTGAGGGCTGAGAAGACTAAATACATACAGGGCAAGGTAAGAATGCTGACCTGTGTCACTGGGTAGCTGTCTTCAAATGTTCTTTTTCTGAAAAGGAAAACCTACTTGGGCAGACGTGTAATGTGTACACTTAATCATCTGAAATGTCAAAATACAATTTAGGAAAATAATCTGGCCGGGAATCCTGGGACTGCACCTATGTTCTTGTATATTTCCTCCAAATTCCCTGGGAAAGGATCAAGAACACTTCACAGTGTAAGCCATATGTTTATGGCTATATTGGACTCTCATTTCAAATAGGAGCTTACATACCATGTTCTGATTTTACAGAAGTACCAGCTTATCAAACACCAATATATTTGAGCTGAAACAACAACCACTAACAGGAGTAAGGATCAAGATGATGCTACTGCATGCATATAATGACACTAACAGCATGAACCAATACAGGTTTGCACTTGTGATTTAGTTATTAATTTATACTGCACCTTATTCCACAAAGGAGTTCAGCTTACAAAGACACACAGAATACAACATTTCGAAAACTAAAAATAGGAGGGGGAATAGACGGATAAAGAAAGTGAGGAAAAAAAAGGAGAAATCAAGAATGAGGTTTTAAAAGTGCATACCAGAGGACCAAGGGCTCCTGTGTGCCCAATTCTGGGGCACCATTCACAAAGAATACACTATGGATGGCACCACCCTGAGTTGGGCAACATAGTGGCCTTGGGTGCCTCCCCACTTCCATACTTATTATGGGTGGGCCACAATTTGGCCAGAATTTTCTAGCAGGGAAACCTGGTTAGGACTGTGTTTAATGAACCAGTTGTTCAGAAGAAATAAAATATTCTTAGTGTGAAGAGCAGGTAGGTTTTTTCTAGGGGGCCTCCTGATGGTAAATGCAGTAATGAGTTTCACTGGGCTGTTTTTCATGGAGGCTGGCAGTGGGGACCAATGGCATCATACCAAAATACAAGTCAGCAAAAACAGTTGTGCAGAGACCAAGCTGGGAATTTAAGTTCAACACAGATTTGAAAATCACACTTTGCAAACATTCCTTAAAATGTTTATTGAGTCATCTCCTATTCCATGTTTCATCACTCAGTGAGTGATCATATGCCTTCTGAACGTACTCTAATTACAATAAGGAAATCACACTGACCATATGGAGAACTTGCATTCCCAAAAGCAAATTCGACACTGCTAATGACTGAAGAAAAGGTATAAGCTTACAGTGGTAGCATGGGAACTTCAGGTGGGAGTTAGTAATATAATTTCCCTGCAGAGAATTCTTATATAGTGAAGGAGTTATCAAGGTAGGCTTTATAATATTTACTTATGGAAGTCTTAAACATTGATTGATACTAATGTTTCTATAGCAAAATGAGGAGGTTCACTAGATCATTTTTGGAAGACTTTCTCAACTATAAAACTCTGAATACAGATGTGGAAAAGGGTACATAATGTACAACAGCTAGCATTTACTAATTCACAACACAGGCAATTTCTGGGGCTAGTAAGAATGTATCAACTATGTTTAGTAATTTATCTTCTTAAAGGTATTAGGCAGCCAGGTTGTTCATTTAGCATGTAATATAATTGATACCTATGAGATGTTCAATAAATATTGGGAGGAGAAAATCTGTTAATACTATTTCAAGAAATCATTAAAGTATCCTGCCTCTTTTCCTGTGTTAATTATATTTACTTCTCTCTTACATCTTTGCTTCACTGTAATTTTCCAGAAAATCAAGTCCTCTTGAGGCTAATGAGTCACCAAAAGTGAGCTGAAGTTAGTTATCAAAAGGTTTATGGCTCGAAGGTGAGATGGAATTATAAGGTAAAAACTGAAAGGTATGTTAATTCTCACTCTGAAGAAGGTAGACGCCAGGAAATCTCTAACCACAGTTTTGGAGAACATTTTAGTTCACTAAACTCTGGCAAAGAACCCAAGGACTGTACACACATGAATGTTACAAGTGAGGTACAGTCAACTGTTATCTTGAGACGGTATATTATCAATTTGTTATCTTCTCTCCTCAGGGTCCCTGGGTTTCTGATAGGTCTATAGATAGGCCATATGCAATGGAGACAATTCCAGAAAGAGAAGAAGAAAGAAAGAAAGAAAAAAGGAAATGGGCAAAACAAATATGTTCTGTGTGAGGTGGAAGCTGATAGAGGTGTGAGCCGGGGATATGGTAGACAATGGACAAGAGACTCCAGAGTTGAAAAAATACTACCAAGTCGAAGGACACAGTTACTAATCCTTTGATCTAGCTATTCTACTAGGAATCTGTCCTACTGAAATAATTAATGGTGGGCCCAAAGATTGAGCCACAAGCTTCTTCATCACAGCATTGTTTATGATAGTGAGAAACTGGAAACAACCCAAATGTCTTAAAATAAAGGACTGGTGAAGTAAATTGTGGTCAACCATGCAGTGGAATATCTATATTAAAAAAAACAAAAAACAACCCTACCTTGGTGGTAAGTGATTTTAATTTTCTTCTTTTAAATCTTCTATTAAACATATATACTTTCCTTTTTCACAACGCTTAAAAATAAAATTGCTACTTAAGACAACTACAAGTGTTCAGAACATTACTTGGCAGCTTCATCATCAGCAACCCCCTGGGGAAGAGGACTATCCTGATACCTCTCTTCTCATTAAAACTATCACACGAAGGCACTAGAGCTCCACCTGCGAATGGAATTAGACCCAACTTTGGCATTCACTGTGTAGATGGCTTTGCTGGAATGCCAAGTGAGGGCACGTTTTTAAAAAACACTACTATTTACACCCATTCTCATTTTGATTCAATAGTAGGATATGTGACAGATCTGCAAATTATACTTAAATTGTCTCTGCATTACATTTCTGCCAGTTTTTCCCCTCCTGACACCAGCTGGTTATTCCATAGAATTCCACCTAATTATATAGCCCTTCCAGGAAGCTGCCATCATGTCATGCTGATAGAGCGGGAGCCTATACAGAAAAGGGCTGCCAAGAAGACTACTGTTGCTCAGCGTTCTGGAGCAGCTAGAAGCAAAGAGAAATGTGTTAAAGTGGGAAAGGAAAACACAAACAAAGAGATAAGAGCTCTGTCAGAAGAAATCTTTTATGAGGGCAGGTGCCAACTTTTGGAGGTTTATAAAGCCAAATAGGAAAGCCAGCTCTTCCGAGTTCCGGTATAATGTTTCAAATATTACTAAGTATGCTTAATTATCGCCGTTTTAGGAAAAAAAGTATTTCATGTGGTGGGAAAATTACACCTCTTCAAAATCTATCAAAAGCCTTAGAAATCCTAGATATTCTGAAGCAGTTTTTTAAAGTTCTAGACATTCTGAAGCATTCGAGATATGTTCAATTATGTTTCTCAAAAGTAAAAAAGTTTAAATTCCTTTAAATAGCTGTGAGAGGACATCACTTCGTGGTACTCTAAATAACTGTTTTGACATAATACATTTATCTGACTTTTCAGTTCCTGCACTCCCTGAGCGCTCCTCTGATGCACCATGGCATCTGCTGACAGCCTGCCTGTGGTGGTGTCTGACCGCAGGATTAGCCTCCCAGCACAGCCCCCATGGTGACCTTTCATGCTAAAGCCTTCAGTGAAAGAAAGGAAGCTTTTTCTGCAGCTTCCTCATTACCTGACATATTAGCATGCAGAACACTAACTTTTTCCCTAAAATTTTTATTCACTAGACACGAGTCACCAAAACAACCCCAGTTTTTTTTTCAAGCTGCTAAACTCAAGACCTCAGAGGAGCAATTTAGTTGAACCCCTTGGGTACCTAAAGTCTCGTTTTCTGAAGCTCATGTCAGTTTGTTAAATCTTTATTCTGGGAGCTCAGACAACTATAAGGGTTACTGTCACAGTTTAAAGGGAAAACAGTTTGCCTGTTTTTACCTCCAAATTATTCCCACCTCAATTTTAAAGATTTCTTTATGAAATTATCCCTATCTTTACATATTGCCAAAAGAGTAGCTCTGTGCCTCTGTAGAACTGTTCAAACCAGTGGCTATACTTCAAAGTACATTTGATATCGAACCTGAAGTGAGTTTGCTCACCTGTTGCTCAGCAAGCCAGTCTCTGACACTGGGTGTAGTGGAAGAAAGTAGGAATTTTATTATTGCACAGTGCTGAACAAGGAGAGAGGGCAGCTAACGCTGAAATCCCAAACTCCCCGAAAAGCTAAAAGGAAGGGTTTTTGTTTGGAGTTTTAGGTACGGGAGGGGGAGCACACAGCCTTGCTGGTCAGAGCTTTCCCACCAGCCTGTCTGTGGCCTTGAGACTACTTGTGGAGAGGAGGGAGCCCATGACCTTGCTGGTCAGCAGCTTTCCCACCAGCCTGTATCTCTTTGCGGCAAGGAGATAGTAAATCCAGGTGCTTGTCCTTGGTGGTGTCTGTCTCCATGGAGGATAGTGAATTCTGGAGCCAGGAAGCCAGGAAGTAAGCAAGGAAAGAGTGTTATGGTTTTAATCCCATATATGCTGGGTTTATTGTAGGGCAACTGATATCAGGGTCAGTATCACATTTTATTAGCACTTTATATTTTCAGGTTCTAGAAATATGCACACGTGTATTATCTTAACTCTTTTCTTCGCAGGACCTTTGTAAACAACTTCCGCACGATCAGCTGGGGGGATGACGTATCTCTAGTTTTACTGGATCCCAGGAGTATGTGAACCCCAGCCCCCGACCCCAGCATGTAACTTCTGATCCTCAAACACCATTCCTTTCTTCTCCTCTTCTTACAATTGGACTTCATGGCAATGGTCTATCAGATTCTGTATGTTTGAGACCAAGACTGAAGTAAGAAACAGGTGTGATGTTCTTTTGTTTCCATGCTACCTGGAAAGAATTTAAATTACTTTACTTGAAGAGGAGGGGAGATAAAATCTAAAATTAGTAATTGTTGCTGACAAAAGTCCAGGCTAGTTACTAGGAAATTAAATGAATTCCCTCAGCACCTAACCATTAGGTAAGGTGATGCGCTTGGGGCCAGAGAGTAACAAACTAATGTACATGGTCTTCAGTACCTTTGAAATTCAGATTAGGTCTGCTCATCAACAGAGACTATTTCAGCACTAAATCTAATAAATATTCCGAGCAGCGCAGAAAACCTCCTGTGTTTCACTGCTCATGCCACTGGCTGCAGCAGCCTCTGCTGAGCTCATCTTGGCATGATTCCAACTTCCTTCCCAAGCCCATTTTAGCAGTAAGACATGGGAAAGGAGGTGGGGGGTGAGGTGGCAAGGAGAAAAGAAAGATGAATTGTGGGGATACATTTAATGATAACTAGGCCAGTTTATTTCTGTTCTTTGAGTGGAAAAACAATATTTCTATGCTTTTTGGTCTTGATATTTCTAAAAGCCATTACCAGATTTTCTTTTTGGTATAAATTAACAGGTAAAAAATGTTTGGTCTATTAGAATTACCATTTTCAGTGTTACTGAGATTTGTATTTACTATAATGGGGTATTGGGCACTGTGCCTATTAACTATATACTAAATATTCCTGTGATTAACTGGCGCTCCATATTCAAATATACAAAAATGCAGTGGATCCTTATTAATCACAGATTCTGTATTTGTTAATTTGCCTACTCCCTAAACTTTATTTGCAACCACAAAATCAGTAGCCAGGACACTTTGAGAACACGTGCAGAGCAGAAAAAAATGCAAATTGCGATTTGAGTTGTCTACACACAGACACAAAATGATGTTCTGCCTTCTTGTTTCCACTCTGATACTGTAAACAAGTGTTCTTGTCATAGTCTATTTAGTGCCACGTTCTTCTCGTTTTTGTTCATGATTTCGCCATTTAAAATGGCCCCCAAGCCTAGTGCTGAAGTGCTGTCTAGTGTCCCCAAGCGTGAGAAGGCTGTGCTGTGCCTTCTGGGGAAAATACGTGTGCTAGATAGACCTCCTTCAGGCGTGAGTTCTACTGCTGCTGGCCGTGGGTTCAATGTTATGATTTAACAATATACCTTAAGTAAGTTTTATGCATTGATCTGTTGATGAAAATCTTGTGACCAGAGGCTCACAAGAACCTAACTCTGTATTTGCCCTAGGAGCAAAGCTTCTGTATTCCAATCCAGTGTTCATGGTGACTTACAGAACATAACTACCTTGATAACAAGAATTGACTGCCTATCAAAATGCGCATGCATAGAAATTACATTTCACCAATAAGGACAGTTACGAAAAGTCAGCTATAAAGTTTGTCACTCTTTTGGACTGCCCACTCTAAAGGGGAAGCATGGCAGGTGGATGAATTTCTATTCTACAGGCAAATGCTTCTGGGTGCCAAAGCAACCTGTAAGACGTACGAGAGACAATCACATTCCCTCAATTAAAATTAAATTTATGCTTTGAAAACAATTATGCCAGAAAACAGGACTCTGATCAGTAGGGTCATAAAAAGTAAGGGTAAGTCGGGAACATTATGTATAATATCCAGGGATGCGTTACATAAAAATATGCCCTGAAAACTGCAGGAAATTGCCAAAAGAACAGAGAGGTCTTCAGCACTGAGCAGTGGTGGTAACCAAGAGCCAGCTACTGAGAAAGGAGTCTGTTTCACAGACACACCTTCCCTGTAAAGGACAATGTGGTCTCTGGCTTAGACGACAATCTAGGCTACAAAGATGGTTACAGTTAAAATAAAAATTGGAAAACAGATTTATATTTTTAGAAATGGCAAAGAGTTTATTATTATGAAGTGTTTATTTACATACTAAACCCTATAGCCCTGATGCATCTTAATTTTTTCCTCACTTCTGTTAAAGATGCAAATTATAGATTCAATCACCCAGTACTTTCAGCAAGTAGTTCTTTATTGTATGCTGACATGAAGGACTCCTTTGTGTTTTCTCACTGTCTTTAGCACTTTTCCTCCTCTTACGTAGTAAGCTGACAGGATGAAAGACAACCAAGAGGGTAATATACTCTGAAGCTGAGCCTGTATACCACACCCCTGGCATGATGAGAGACCTATGTAGGAGAGAGAGCTTCTGTAGGTTTCTCTATGCCACACCAGGCTGGGGGTGGCTTCCAAGCACTGTGACCTCCAACCAGTGGGGCTCACGTTACCTACTGTACGTGTTACCTACTGTAACATAATGCTCTTTATCACATTTAATCTTCACAATAACTTTATGAGGCAAGTGTCATTACCCATGTTTGCCAGAAGAGACAAGCAAGGTTCTCTAAATGTCAGTTATCATTCTTCTGTTTTCAGCTCTGTGTGGGATCCCCAAGGTGTACCTCATGTGCACTCATGAACTCGGTACTCTCAGGCACCATGTGGTGCCGCCCTTTTCCTCTAGCTCAGACTGAGATGGGACCCTGCTGCAAAGGGGCCTCTGTTCCTGTGAAGCTGGTCCTACAGCTGCGCCTGCTCTAAGGCAAGGCCACATTGAAGACGCTTGCCAGTCTGTTCAAGGCCATGGTTTCCTGTTGCTGCAGAGCCCACAGATGGTGATCTGCCACCACAAGCTTTGACATACCCTCCAGTGTGGAAATTTGCCATCCTTGAGTGAAAAGCTCTTACATAGAATCTCCTTAGCATTCAGGTATTAGTTCAGGGACCAGGCTGGGAGGATGACCTAAGTGACAGGCACTGTGCGTGGTAAAACTTGCCCATTCCCTTAACAGTGATCCTCTCCTCTGGGACCACACCCACATGCTTTCTGCGGTCTTCTTCGGATGGCTTCTTCCAACACGGATTTAAGCAGAGGCCTTTGCCACAAATAGCTGGGATTTTAAATGCCTTCATTTAAAGAGAGAGTCACTTTGGAATTGATAAAATACTCCCCTTTTGCTCCTAAGTAAAAATTTTTATTATTATAAAAATGTTTCATGAATGCATATCATGAATATTACATTTAAAACAACTGCTCTGAGAAACAGACTCTCCTGATCGTCTACCCGCTATGGTGACAGCCCTAGAAGACTCGGGTTCACTCCCGGCAGCCAGGGAATCCTGGACACTCACTTACTCTTTGGACTTCAGGTTCCCTGCCCACAAAATGAAGGAACAGTACCAAGTGACCTCTCTGGTCCCCCGTTAGCTCTAAAATTTTGTATACAAAATACTTAATATATTAAGAGCAAGGTTGTTAAGTGTCCAATCTATTCCCTTTAAAAACTGCCATATGCCTCCGAAAGTGCAATCATATGCACTCGGCTCCCATCCATTGTGATCAGCACTATATCTGTGCCATTGGAGGAGTGAGATGAAAGCAAAGAACTGGACTCAGAGGGTGGTGATGGAAGAGGCAAAAACTAAGAATGAGAGGCTGGAAGGAATTCAAAGAAACCCCAGATTGCTTGAGAAAGGGAGAAGAGGGAGGAGAGAGGGAGAGAGTGAGAGAAGCATGTGCCTACGCCACCATCACTGCTACTACAAACAGTTAGCACACGCTTGCTGCTTCCCAGGTGCTGGCAGGGCAGCGTGCTAACCATGTCACAAGCCTGTATCACGTAGAAAAGGCTGGTGAGGCTGAAGCATAAGGTACATAAGGAAGCGTAGGGAGTGATGAGCATGTAGAACACAGAACAAGTTTTTTATGTTCTAAAAACCATGACTATATGTACATAAATGTATGGGAAAAGAACATGACAAATATTCACCAAACAGTAGCTGCCTCTGGAAAGGGAGAAAGGAGACTTTCACTTCATGGCAGATGTGGCCAAATGGGTTTCCTACGCCCCCGGGAGCTGACATACAAAGGTTCACAAGAGGGGACATTCCCATAACAGGATCATGTCCTGGAGATGCTGGCAGGGTGAGCTTGGCAATATAAAGTTGCTGATTGTCTTCTAGCTAATCCATTCTGGTCCCCTTCCTGCTTCGGGGGAAACCAGAGAAGGGTGAGCCTGGTATCCTGGCAGCCACTCTGATGTTCTCTCTGCCAAGCCTGGCATAGTGTTGAGGGGCTGGACACCAAGTGCCAGTTTTGCAAAACAGTGCAAATTGCTCAAGTGCTGGAATCAAAGCAGCACTTACCTCATACAGATACCACATCGCTAAGTTAACAGACACCGCACCTGTTGTTACTTTCCAAGAAGAGCTGGCACCCACGGTGGTGGCCCAGGGGCTGCCAGGACCCTCAGCCCTTCCAGGACCCTCAGCCCTTCCAGGAAGCAGGAGCAGGCAACACCAAAACAGAAAGCACTCCGCTCAGCTAGAATGATAATAGCTGCACACCAGCTGCTTGCTTTTGCATCTAGAGATACACTGTGGAAGACCCAGGGGAGAGTTAGAGAAAAAACTAATTTTAAAATGGAAGAGAGCTTGGAGGATGTCTAGTCTGGTGGTTTCCAAACTGGACCGAGGAGCCCAGGGGCTTCAAGGAGGTGCAAGGCACTAAAGCACAGAGTTGCCTAAGAAGTCATTTGAAGAGAGGATTCTGGGGATTCTGGGACTAAAACAAGTTAAAAACACTGAGAACTCCCTCTTTTAGCAGATAAGGAAATTGAGACTCTGAGTGGACTATGGGCAGTGTGTCCTCAAAGAACTCACACCATATTAGATAGAGACATAAGAATCAACACCAAAAGGTGTGTACACCCACCCATTCTGCTTTATAATGGACACTGATGGGAAAAATAAAACAATTCAATCGTCTTGTAGGGTTGGCTTTGTCTTATCAATAACATTTTGTCTTGTATCGTAACCACTCATGTCTTAGTTCCTCTGGCTTTGGGTGAATTCTTCTGATTCCACTGTGTACCTGCTTAAAGTTTTACAATCATTAGAACGGAAATAAATAACTACCTTCTGACTACTCAGGTATTAAACAGAAAATATTTTTCTTTTGACATGGAAAGGTGTGGTGGGTTGAAAAAATCAAAGCATGTCCTCAAATTGGTAGATTTTTCTCATTAAAAATTTGATCCTAAGACTAATTTTAACGTCAAAATTTAATTTTTTTCTATATAAACACTACATATGATAAAAGACCATTTTTTGGTCTAGTAATTTGCTGAAGGGGAAAGTCTTGCATGGAATAGCTTTGCAGACGTCTTGAGCCAATGAGCTAGCAGTTCAGAAGCTAACTTACATCATCTGAGTAACATCTGACCAAAAATTTTCATCATGTTAATACTACTGACCTCATTTTATGATGCATTTATCTGATGTATTGATAGTTATCCTAGCACTATCTCTAGCCTTTAGGAAATACAGACAACTTTTGGGTACTCTGCCACGAATTCTTGAGATTCAAAAGCAATCAATACAAAATATTGATATGACAATAAAGTACCCAACTAATAACTTGTTGAACGTTGAATTCCCAAGTTTGAACCCCTGTTCGCTCCCATGAGTTCCTTTCTGAATCATTTAAATTATTCTGATGTGGGTAAACTACTCCAAATTTTGAGGTTGATTGCATCACACAATGTAAAAACATTTCTGTCCCAGGAATATTAGAGTCAGTCCTATGTAATTAGTCCCGAGATAGGATCTCATACTATCAGGTCACCAACCCTCTTAAAGTTGTTCTAGCACTTTTATAATATAAAATCAAGTTCTTCTTTACCAAATACAATACAATTCAATTAAATTTTGCATTAAGCTAGCATCTTAATCATCTAAATCATCACTAACCATGGAATCTGGTAAAATTACCAATGAATCAGGTATAAGAGCTAATTTAACTTCATAAAATAAGATTGTATTTGTCAATGACCAGACTGGAAGACTGAAGATGACAATTTTTTCCTGAAGAGTCTCATTGTTATTATTTTTATTATTCACCTAGTTTATTCTAAAATCTTTAACAGTGGCTCTCAAAGTATCATCCACAGATCCCTGGGGTCCCCAAGACCCTTTCAGGAGTTTGGTTAAGTCAAAATTATTTTCATGATAATATTAAGACCTTACGACCTTTTTCACTGTGTTGACATTTACTCTGATGGCGCAAAAGCAAAAGTGGGTAAAACTGCTGGTGTCTTAGCACAGATCAAGGGAAGGGTAGCAGAGGGCACTTGTGTTCATGGTATTCCTCACCATCACACACTCAAAGTAAAACCAGTGTACTGATGTCCTTGATGAAGCAGTAAATCTTCCTGGATGAAGATTTATTAATTTCATTAAACCTTGCCCTTGAGTGCATGCTTTTTTAATATTCTGTGAGACAGAAAGGGAAGTAAGCATAAAGCACGCCTGCACATACTGAAGTATGATGCTTGTCTCAAGGAAAAGTACCTGTGCAACTGAGTTGCAAGTTGACCTAGCCAATTTTTTCATAGATTGCCATTTCTATTTGAAAGAACCAATGGACAAACTATGGTCATTCAGACTTGGTTATTTGGCATTTTCTCAAACATGAATGAAGGGAGCAGGTCACTTCAGCAAAAACAACTGACATCATTGTTGCCAATGATAAAGCTTTCAAACAAAACTTAGAATTTTGGAATTATGACAGCCTCCCATGAGTTAAAGACTCTTCTGATGAGACTGATTGATGATATTAACAAATGTGGCTTTGCTTTTGTTATTGTATAATGCAACTGTCAATATTTGGAAGATCTGCATTGCTCAGGAAACCAATATTTTCCAGGTGACCAATACAAGATGTTACAACACCATGCAAGAGTAAAAGACCATTCAAAGTGCAAGACAGACTAACAGAGAGTATTAAAGGCTCATTTACATGGTTTCAGAGTCTACACTGCAACTACTTTTAAAAAACTACCACTTGCCGTGTTTTGGTGTAGTCTCAAAGGATATCCACAACTATCTGAAAAACACTCCTCCCTTTTCCAATTACATATCTGTGGGAGGCCAGATTTTCTCATTTACTCTAACCAAAATAACATATGGGCAGAGACCACATGCATAAGTAGATACCAGAATCCAGCTATCTTCCATAAGCCAGACATTAAAGAAATTGGTAAAAATCCAAGACAATTCCACTTTTATCATACATTTTGGGAAAATTTAGTTATTTTTCATAAAATGTGTTAACATGTAAAATGGGTTTATTATATTATTAATTGAATTAATAATTTAGAGCTTATTTTAATTTCAATATGGTAAATTTTGATATAGTCCACATAATCAAAAGCTTAATAATTTGGGGCTCTCAATGATTTTTAGGCATGTAAAGTGGGCCTGAGACCAAAGAGTTGAAGAACTGCTGGTCTATTGCATCTGAACAGGCCAAGTTATTAAACAGGTATATTGTTATATGTTTTACCGTCACATAATTCATTCTGATACTTGCTGATATAACTAAAATATCAGTTTCTTACAACAGTCCTGATAAGTACATTATAAAATTATTTTCACAGCTTAATAATATAAGCATTATCGGTATTTTTCTTGTTAGAATAACATCCCCCCACAAGTATTAGCAATTTTCCTGATTAAAGAGGAAATGGAAATAACAGATAACTCAAGAGGCTGAATAGCTTAGGATAAAGTTCACACAAATATGTGCCAAATCCTGAAAATGTCATCAGTGGCCACCACTGACTGAAAGGTGGGACTAGATAAAAGGAAAGATTAGGTCTTTTTTTTTTTAAAAGTGAAATAAAGGGTGGCTCTCTCCATTCCACCCCTGGTGTTTATTATATTTTTAAAACATGAGAGAGAGAGAGAGAGATCCATGTATCCATGAATGATTACTGTAATATCACTGTTAATATTCAGATATTCTGCCATGATATAGCCTGAGACCCATCACAAAAGCCCCTAATCACTAGCTTCATTTTTACTTGGACCAAGTCTTATTTATTTCGCTCATTCAATCTGTGCTTATTTTTCTCCACTATGCTATGAATCCCATCTCTGTTCTTTCCACTATGTTACCCACCACCCGCTGGCCCAACATCAGAGCAGTGATTCCTAACCAGGGGTGATTTTGCCCTACAGGGGACACGCGGCAGAGTCTGGAGACATTTTTGGTTGTCACAACCAGGGATGGGGAAAGGGTGTGTGTGTGTGCTACTGGCATCTAGTGGATAGTTTCCAGACAAGCTGCTAAACATCCTACAACACAGAGGACAGCTCCCCCCATGACAAAGAATGTCAATAGTGCTGAGATTGAGAAACCTGGTCTTAGAGGCAGGAAAAAATTCTGTAATAATGTGATATAAAGCCTTTTGCCTTTTTCTAACTTTCTCTGTTCTTCTCTTAAAAAAGGTTAATGTACTGTAGTTTACTGTAACGTACCCCCTTGGCCATTAGTTTAGCATCACTAACAAGGCAATGTGGTATACAAGCCGGAATTTGAATCCCAGCGCCACCATCTTCTTGTTATATGACCTTCAAGTTATCTACTTCCCTGAGCCTCAGTTCCATCATCTGAAAATATAGTGAAAAAAATATATACTGTTTCAGTATGGTTATAAGAATTGGGGATAGTGTATTAAAGAATCTGGCACACTGCCAGACACACAGTAGGTGCTCAACAAATGGACCATGAGAGTACTGATCCTCACTGTCATTTACTGAAGACGCCCTGTCTTCATTAGCTGCTGCAACAGAGAAATATGGGAATGAAACATCATCGCAGCGACAGAGTTAATTATGTGGAAGTGGAAGACACAGTTTATACCTCACTTAAAGCGACTGACAAATATTTCCCCAAAACCATACAAACAAGCATCAACAAATGCCTAAGGGCTGGAACCTGCCTTTCGGTGCGTTCTACATCTATGGCATGTGTCCCCTAGCACACCCTTAATTCCAGCCCTCCTCTCCCCAGCCCCAATGTCTGGCATAGGACTGTGGAGAGGGAGATGAGCGCCATAACGACAAAAGACAGAAGGTCAAAAACCAGCCAAACCCTAATCCACATTGTTTCATTGTCTGCTTAGAAAATAAACTCTTCTTTGTTGGATTTAAATAAGAATACCCATGGTACTTTCCTAATAAGCTGTGGTTCACACAGACTTCAACAAAAGCTTTTAGGAAGGAGTTTCTGTCTTCCTTCAACACCCCTTTCCCTTTCTCTCTCTCATTCAGAAAAGAAACCAGCGTGAACATCTTCCTAGGCTGGGACCCGCGCCAGCAGGCCCGCAGCTGAGCGAGTTTCAGCTCTGGAGGGAGCTCCCGCCTCACTAAAGATGAAACGCGGCAGTTGGTCCTTCACACTGTCTTTCACTGAAGACTTTATAACTCTTTCCTTTAAAGCGACAGGTGTGCATCTCCAGGGTCTTAAGAACGTGCAGTTTAGATTCTCAAATCTTTCTCCAGAGCCCTTTATCCTGGGTTTTGATTTGCTCACTGCGACTTGCTATTCTGGAGAATACGCAGATATTTTTCTTTTGATTAAAATGACAGTGCTCATTCTAAAATAAGTTACTAGGTTATTAAAAATGTGACTTTCCTCCTACATTAACTGTTTTGGAGAGTGGAACCTCCCCCAGGATTCTGTGAAGAGGAAAGCACAACTATGGGCCATTTCCCAGAGATATGCTAAAAGATATTACTGAATTGAAACTATATTTTTATATAATTTTAACTCATGGAATTAGCTTGGCCTTTCTACTTTTCAACCTGTTCACCTTATATGTCGCAAGAATGACGAAAGTATTTATTATATACTAAGTGCATTTTTTACATATTTGGCTTAAAGAGAGCAAAGATAATTAACTTTTAAGTGCATTCAAGAAGTTGTACGACAAATTATTCCTACTTCCACAGTCCTTGCATAAGAAAAACAATTGGTGCTGATGCTCCTGTTTCACATATCTCTCAAGGACTTGCCTTTACCCTGGGGGAGCTGTGAAATCGCCCCGTAGACTGAGGAGTGGATGGCAGCTCGAAACTCAATCTGACAAGAAAAAAGGCTTTAACCTGGTTCAACCACTTTTAAAGATTCTTCTCTCCCCCGATCCTACTTTTTGCTTCTCTCCAACACCAGTCCTTTTACCAGATGTCCCAGAGGTAAAGATCTACGTGTGTACATGTGAAAGGGTGAGGCTGTCATCTCGGATTTTACAGCCTATCACGGCAGTAGCAGGACCTGGCTCTAAACTGGTCAGAGTTTCTCCTGAGTGTGTGGCCCAATGTGAGTGCTCACTCACTGAGCGCTGTCTATCTTGCAGAATGGTTGCTGTGCTTCTGGACTAAATGGACAGGTAGGGGATCTTCTTTTCCTTAAATGTTGGTGTATGCCTGGCTTAACAGGTAGAACCAGTTTCATGTAAATTATTCATCTTAACTGTGGGAAACACCTTAGATTATGATTCTGTAGTCATGCTGTGGTCCTATGTCCTGCAGTTTTGGCTCTGACTACCCTAAGGCACAATACAGGCACTTCTGCTACAATGCCATATATATATATATATATATATATATTTTTTTTTTTTTTCCTGGTTATCCTCTGTTTTGCAAAATCATGCACTTAAAAAAAAAGAAAGAAGAAAATAGGACTCAAAGGAAAAGTAGGGATAGAACCAGACCACTCAAAACTTAGGGAACTTTGGGACCAGAGCCCTAAGGAAAACAAAATTAATCAGCACACCTAAAATCAACACTGTCATTCACACTTTGCACCACATTCCATCCTTCACATCCTCTGTACCCAGGCGCTTGTGTTTTCCTTTTTGTGGGTCCTTGGAGACATTCACTTCTAATACAGAGCAATTTTTCCAAAATTAAAACTATGATCCAGAGAGCGCCTTCTTCATCAATCAATCTCCTCTCAGCATTTCTGGATGCACTGACAGCCTCCTCAGATGGCTTAAGACAATGACAAGGGCAGTGCATCATGAAGCCACTAAACCCCACATTTCTTGCATTAAAGAGAAATACTTGTGCAGGACTGTCAGCTTTTTTCTTACGGTCTTCACAAATATATGGTTACGGTGATCACTTTAACTGTGAGCAAGCTTGCCCCTAATCACTTACGAACATTAATGTGCAGGAGGACATCTAGAAACCACCAGGACTTCTACCCTGAATTGATGCCATTTCCCTATTTACCAAACATACAAGAGCCGATACCCACTAAGGAAACAGACACCTGAGTAACAGGCTGTAGGTATCTAACAGTCCTGGCTGCACCTGCTAGTCTGAGCTGCTAAATTACCAGAAGGGGCAGAGGGGGTCACGCCAACCCTCTGAGGGAAGCGGCTTGTGTTCTGATGTCCACCCTGTACTGTTCCATGTCTAGTTCTATTGGCAGAGGCTCTCTTTGCTGGGGAATTGATAAACTTTTAGCAGAGCACAATGACTAAACATTTTGAAATAATTGTTAGCTCCAAAATTGAGATTCTCCAGTAGGAGAGGGTAGAAAAACAGCCCTTAATCTCCACGCCAGTACTCCCAATGGGTGGGAAACTTATCCTGAAGAGAAAAAAAGAGTCAAGGTTTTCCTGAAATTGTCACTGGCGTGGGATGTTATGGGATATCTCGTGGTGCCTCCATAAATATTTGTCTAACTAGCCTCCAGGGAGCTTATTCCAAATTCCTGGTTAGGGGCCGAGGGCTGTGAAAAGACAACCTGCATTTACAACTTTTAATCAGACATACCTTACACTTTTGTAACATTGTTGGGAGTAAAGGGAGAGGATGAAGGGAGGGAAAAAGAAGCTAAATCTCTTTTTAACAGAGCAACTTGGAAAATGGCTAGAGAGTGGGAGGGACCAACCAAATGAGGTCTGGCAGGAGAGAATGTTTCCACTAAGGGAAGTGAGCCATCCCAGAATGCTATCAAAGAGAGAGGGGGATTCAAGATTGCTGCTACTCTGTTCATGGTGGCTTAGAGCAACAAATTACCTCTACTGCCAGTTTTTGTAGGCTCATCCACGAAGGTGGTACCCTCTGAACTGCTGTGGAAATTGGGGAGACATAAGTTACCCTCTGATTTCTATAATAATTCCAGTTTGGCTAAATACATCTCCTGTGGTGAGGAGCCAAACTCCTTGTTAGGCCAAGACCTTAAACAAAAATCAGCTCTGCCACCATAATTGAGAAAATTCCAAAGCGCAATGTGTGTATATGTGTTTATAAGTGAAAGAAGAAAAGAAACTGGGTATCAGAACACAATTTGTTTTTAAAGTTAACCTGGAAAACCTCTGAACTCGAAAACAGTAGCTTCTGAGAGTAAAAATTTTCAGGCCAGTTAGAAAGTAACACTTTTTAGACATAAAAGAAGCAACATGTCCATCATGGGTCATCTGAAACCAATTTCAAATGTGTTTGCTACAGATTAGATCTAAGGCTGCCAAACTGTAGTTTGAAAAATGAGACATATTTTGGGTAGTCTACGAGAGAGAAGGATTGCGTGTTAATAATTATGATTGGTGTAATTTGGATGGGGTCATGTAGAACCACCATATATTCTAATAGAAACTGGGACAAAGTACTGAAATAAATATGCATATATGTGACTCACATATCTATGTGCGTACATGACTTACAGATTATTCTAGTAACTTGTTTTAACCTCTTATGAGCGGCTCCTAAGAGTTTCAGTTAGTTCTAACTGAAACCCATGGCTCATGATACGTAGAAACTGATATTAAAAAAGAAATCTATAGCATTTCAACTAAACCGGTGTTATGAATATAGCATCTATTCTATAAATTACAGCACTATATTCTAAACAAAAGTATCAAAGAGAGCTTCTAACATGGATAGAGAAAGAAAAAAATCTCACAACCACAATTCACCTTAAATAAAATTAGAGCATGAAAATCAGTATTTTGGAATCAGATAAGAAGAGAATTATCTGGTATATGAGGCATGAATGTAAATATAAAATACCTTTTTAAAAAAACCCTCAATTTCTCACAGACAAGCCTAAAAAAGTTATTAACAATTAATCATATTAGCATTTGCATAGCTCTTAGAATTTTCAAAGCACTTTAATGTCTATTATTTCACTTTGTAAATGCAACTAAGATAGCTTTCTACAAAATAGAAGTGCAATAGGTGAGAAGGTAGGAGGAAAGGTTAAATATTAGAAGCAGATGAATTTGGTCAGCAAGTCAAAATATTTAATGCATTTGTTCGAAAAAAATAGCTTGGATTATATACCTCTGATTGTCTGCCTTCTTGGACAGAAAAAGGGCAGAATAATTTCCATGTATTTGCATCAGCAGTTAGTTCACTGTAGAGGAACTAAAATCCCAAACTTTATTAGAAGAAAATAACATATCACACAAATAGCATTTTCCACCTCTTCCCACAGACAGGCTCCCCATCCTGACGGGCTCTGCGTGAAGTCGTCTAAAGCCAGGGAGCAAACTGGTTTGGGGAACCCAGCTTTGGGCAGAGCAGCTTGTTCAATTCCAAGCGCCGGCATTTCTGTTAACGGCGCCCTTCTTCTTTGTGTTACTGTGCTTCAAAGCCTTAGCTTTATCTTTGATCCCTCCTTCCACCGGATCAGCTGCAGAGGCCCACTGATTCCAACTCTTTTGTTCCCTTTCACTGAGGCTCCTTTTTCTGGTTCTGTAACCTTCACTGAAGTTCCTATTCTAATGCTACTAACACCTCTACATTCTGATATTCCTAAACTTCTCTTTATAAACATTCAATGGGTCCTCCCTGACCACCAAATTCAGTACAGACTGTGAATGGCACCGTGGTTTCCCAAACATGACCCTACCTATGCTACCAGCTTTGTTTCTCCACATACACTTCCTGATCCACATAAACTATACCACTTGCTTCCCTCCTAGTCAATGCCTAGCCTCATGTCTTCTACACTTGTAACCTCTTCCTGGGGAAACCCTACTCATCTTTCAGGGTCTGTCCGTAGTGTCCCCTACATGAATCCTTTGCTGACTCCCCCGTAACCGGACATGGCCTCTCCTCTGAACCGTGGCATCTTGCTCACATCTTTCCTGTGGCTCTTATATTACGCTGTTTTTCCCCTTCTCCCCAGGGGTAGATGGGGAGTCTCTTCAAGGCAGGGACTGTATTTGCTCATTGCTGCATCCTCTGATGGGCTAGCACAGTGCCTCGCTTATTGAAGACGCTTAATATCTGTTGAACTGTGAAGAAAATCATACCTGTTTTTTATAGGAAATAAGTGTGAAGGCAAGTGAAGTCATTCTTTGGCACAAATCTTTAAAAAAATAAGTAGGCCTCCACTTCACTCAAAATACTGTTACTTACTATTTTAACAAGCAATCAACAGCCAGTAAATTAGTCAGTGAATGTAATTCAAAGCTGTAACATACAGAAGTATGAGTCATGCTGGCAGCTGGGCAGCTCTGTCCTGCTTCTAAGGTAGAGAACGTTCATCTGAAAAGACTATGGAACAGCCACAACAATGGGCAAGTTAACACAGTGCCAGATGCCACAGCTGGACAAAGCGCCCAAAGCTTGGTTTCTTGGCTTGGCAGGTGGCTCATTTATATGTCTGACAGAGACAGGAGAACAAGACTGATAAGGCCTGTATTTTAAAGCTGCACAGAGTCAGCAACACCAAGCCAGTCTCTGATGGGCTCCATGTAGCACGTTCTTAGTGAGGGATGAGCGTGAGGGAGGCTGCATGTGTGTGATATGGACGTATGGTGTGTGTTCAATATGTTGCCAGTAAAAGCAGAAAAGTGCTAATATGCATATTAGATAATATGCAAAACTTACGAGTGTTTTATTTGTTGCTGGCCTTTTTATTTTAAAGAAAGTTCATAAGACTGTCTGTATTCTAATTTAATTTATTCTAATTTAAGAATAACTCTAATTTTTTTTTTAAGATTGGCACCTGAGCTTACATCTATTGCCAATCTTTTTTTTTTCTTTTCTCCAAAGCCCCCCCAGTACATAGCTGTGTATTCTAGTTGCAGGTCCTTCTGGTTGTGCTATGTGGGATGCTGCCTCAGCATGGCTAGGTTCGCACCCAGGATCCAAACCAGTGAAACCGTGGGCTGCTGAAGCAGAGCACGTGAACTTAACCACTTGGCCATAGGGCCGGCCCAGAATAACTCTAATTTTTAAATAGAGTAGTCTACATTGAATTTTAAGTGTTTGAAGAGGAATAAAGCCTATCTCATTTTTTAAAAAGTGTGAGGAAAAAATCAGGTTTAAAAAATAATCTGGGATGGAATTTGGAAGATGGCAGTGTAGGAGGACCATGAACTCACTTCCTCCCACAGACACAACAAATCTACAAACTATCTGTAGAACAATTTCCTCTGAGAGAGATCTGGAAACTGAATAAAAGGACCCCCACAATGAGGGACAACACTGAGTAGGGTGGAGGAGGCAGAAATACAGCTGTGCCAAGCAAAAACCACACCCTAGCTGCAGCATTTCACAGCCAGAAGTGATCTCAAAGGTATGGAGCTTTCCCCGAGGAGCAGGGATCTGAACTCCAGAGTGGGCATCTCAGCCCTTAGATTCAGCACAACCGAGGCAAGAGCCCATAATACCTGGCTTTGATGGCTTTGAAAACTAACAGGGAATACTCTCAGGAAAGCTATAGCACTTCGAAGAAAGAAACACCTGCTTTTAAAGGGGCCAAGCACAGATTCACCTGATTGAGAAACCAGCACAAAAACACCAGACAGACAAAGGCACAGCCCATTGGTAAAGGAGACTCACTTACTAAGCTCAGAGTGCATCTTGGAGACACAGGAGGCACATGGACCCGCTCCACCAGGGACTGAGACACTCACGTCAGCCATTATTGTGACCTACTTGAGTCATTCTGACACAGACCCTGGCAGCCACCATTGGATTCCTTCCTCTAGCCCATCAGTACAGGGGTCTGCGCCACCCACAAGTGCTCACAAGGTAATCGAGGGCAGCCAGCGCAGGCAGCCTGCCCCAGGGACTGGCCGTACTCATCAGCAAGCCCATGGCAAACTTGTGGGCCTGCATCAGTAGGGCATGTATGTGTGGACCTGCATTGGCAGGAAGTTTGGGCCTACAAGTGGTGGGGAGTATGGGATTGCAGCAAACGTGTGACACTGGCCATCACAAACCAGCACACAGGGTATCTTTCCCACCTTCCAATGCCTGAAACAATTGTATGCTGATGCACCTGGAGCTGGTTCTACCTATATCTGCTCCTGAGGCAGCTGTGTATCACAGGCAAGCAGAGCCAGACCTGGCCAGAGGCCTACGTCACCCAAAAGAGAGCCGACAACAGCCACACACTGCAGGGAGCTGTACCAGAGGTTTGCAGCAATTGTGAGCCCCTGAGCCTAGCAACTAGGCAAACTGGGAGCCTGACTCACTTAACAGCAAAAGAGCAGCAGTTGTGTGCTATTAGACCTTGCTGCCAGTCATACCAGGGCTTACCCTGCCCAATAAAGTGGCTAAAGTGACTAAAGCAGCCACACGCAACTGAGCCTTACAAGCAGCTGGCCCAGGAGCCAGCCTAGCCTACCTGCGCACCTGCAGCAATAGCAACCCCACCAAAACAGAAAGGCACACACAGCCCACACAAGGGACACTTCCTGGAGCATCTAGCATGGGTGATGAGAGGGGAGCAAGCTGCTGGGCCCCATAAGGCCCCATAAGGACACATCTCCAAGATCAGGGGACATAGCTGATCTACCTAACACATAGATATAAGGGCAGAGAAACGGGCAAAATGAGGAGACAAAGGAGTATGTTCCAAATAAGGGAACAGGACAAATCCTCAGATGAAGAACTAAACAAAACAGTGATAAACGATCTACCAGATAAAGAGTATAAAGTAATAGTCATAAGAATGCTCACTGAACTGGAGAGACGAATAGACGAACACAATGAGAACTTCAATAAAGAATTAGAAAATATAAAAAAAGAACCCATCAGAGCTGAAGAATACAAAAATAGAAATGAAAAATTTACTAGAGAAAATCAACAGCAGACTAGATGACGCAGAGGACTAGATCAGTGAGCTGGATCAAAGAGTGGAGGCAATCATCCAAGGTCAACAGAAAAAAGAAAAAAACTAAAAAGAATGAAGACAATCTAAGGGACATCTAGGACAACATCAAGCACACTAACATCTATATTATAGGTGACCCAGAAGGAGAAGAGAGAGACAAAGGGGCAGAGAACATATTTGATGAAATAATAGCTTAAAATTTCCCTAACCTGGGGAAGGAAACAGACATTCAGGTACAGGAAGCACAGAGAGTACTAAAGAGGCCCCACTCAGACATATTATAATTAAAATGTCAAGAATTAAAGAGAGAATCCTAAAAGCCGCAACCACAGAAAAGCAACAAGTTACATATGAAGGAAACCCCATAAGGCTATCAGCTGACTTCTCAGCAGAAACCTTACAGCCCAGAAGGGAGTGGCACCATATATTCAAAGTGCTGAAAGGAAAACAAAATTACAGCCAAGAATACTCTACCCGGCAAGGCTATCATTCAGAATGGAAGGAGAGATAAAGACTTCTCCAGACAAGCAAAAACTAAAGGAGTACATCACTACTAAACTGGCCTTACAAGAAATGTTAAAGCTTATGTAAGTGGAAAAGAAAAGACCACAAATAGGAATGAGAATATTATAAAAGAAAAAATATCACTGTTAAAGGCAATTATACAGGAAAGGTAGTGATCAACCACCTATGAAGCTGGTAGGAAGGTCAAAAGACAAAAGTACTAAAATTATGTATTTCCACGACAAGAAGTTAAGGGGTACACACACACAAAAGAGGTAAAATATGATATCAAAAACCTAAAACGTGGGGGACAGGTAGGGTAAAAGAGTAGGGCTTTTAGTAAGAGGTCAAACTTAAGAGACCATCAATTTAATATAGACTGCTATTTACATAGGTTTTTATAAATGGTAATCACAAATCAAAAGCCTACAATAAATACACAAAAAATTAAGAGAAAGGAACCCAACCATAACACTAAAAAAAAGCCATCAAATCATAAGGAAAGAGAGCAAGAGAAGACGAAAGGGACAGATGAGAACTGAAAAAAAAATCCAGAAAAAAAGTCACGAAATGGCAATAAATACATTGCTTATCAATAGTTACTTTAAATGTCAATGGACTAAATGCTCCAATCAAAAGACATAGGGTGGCTGAATGGATAAAAAAAACAAGATGCATATATATGCTACATACAAGAGACACACCTCAGACCTAAAGACACTCACAAACTGAAAGTGAAGGGATGGGAAAGGACACTCCATGCAAATGGAAATGAAAAGAAAGCTGGGGTAGCAATACTTATGTCCAACAAAATAGACTTTAAAACAAAAACTGTAATAAGTGACAAAGAAGGGCATTACATAATGATAAAGGGAACAATCCAACAAGAGGACATAACACTTGTAAATATCTATGAACCCAACATAGGAGCACTTAAATACATAAACAATTATAAACAGCCATAAAAAGAAAAATGTGACAGTAACACAATAGTAACAGGCAACTTTAACACTCCACTTACAATGGACAGATCATCCAAACAGAAGATGAATAAGGAATCATTGGCCTTAAATGACACATAAGTCCATCTGGGCTTAGTAGATATATACAGAACATTCCATCCAGACTACACATTCTTTTTGAATGCACATGGAACATTCTCCAGGATAGATCACATGTTAGGCCACAAAATAAGTCCCAATAAATTTAAGAAGATTGAAACAATACCAAGCATCTTTTCTGACCACAACAGTATGACATTAGAAACCACCTACAAAAAGAAAACTGGAAAAGACACAAATATGTGGAGATTAAACAAAATGCTACTGGGTCAACAAAAAAATCAAGGGAGAAATCAAAAAATACCTGGAAACAAATGAAAATGAAAATACAACATACCAAAATTTGGTAACAGTGGTACTGAGAGGGAAGTTTACAGCAATACAGGCCTACTTAAAAACAAGAGAAATCTCGACTAGACAATCTAAAAATACACCTAAAGGAACTAGAAAAAGAACAAACGAAGCTCCAAATCAGTAGAAGGAAGGAAACAATAAAAATCAGAGTGGAAATAAATGAAATAGAGACTTCAAAAAAAAAAAAAAACAAGTGAGGCCAGCCCAGTGGTATAGTGGTTAAGTTCATGCACTCTGCTTCAGCAGCCCAGGGTTTGCAGGTTCAGGTACCAGGCACAGACCTACATACCACTCATCAAGCCATGCTGTGGTGGCATCCCACAGAAAGTGGAGGGAGATTGACACAGTTGTTAGCCCAGGACTAATCTTTCTCAAGCAGGGGGAAAAAAATGAGGAAGATTGGCAACAAATGTTAGGTCAGGCCTAATCTTCCTCAGCAAAAAAAAAAAGGGGCTTAGGAGCACTTGCTAAGATAGCCTCGGATCCTTTGATTTGATTGGAGACACAATACTTACAGGAATGATACGCAGAAACATGCAGCAATCCTATTTCTAGGTGCTGTTCCAGCTATGGAAGAGGAAAGAATATAAGGAATGAGTAGCCTACGCAAGGCATGGAAGAAGGAAGGAGGGTAAGAGGAAAGAAAAGAAGGAAGGAAGGATGCAATGAAGAAAGGAAGGACGGGAGGGAGGGAGGGAGGAAGGAAGAAAATTGTAGAAGAGCAAGAAGTTTCAGAGGGCAATTGGTGTGTCTAAAATGATCAAAGGAGAGATGCAGAGTTTGCCATCATGGAAGATGCAAATAGAAGCAAGATGATGGAGATAAGGCAGTGTGTGACATTTACATTTTCTGAAAAGCAGAAGAGGACACCAAAGTTAAAATGTAACTGAAAACATTCAAATTTGACAAGAAGGTATGTGACCTGAAAAGAATCTGACAGCAAGAAAAACAGCCAATAATATTTAAGTTTTGAACCAAAGGCCCAGGATAAAAAACTTTTAATCTGTTAAGTCACTTAATTATGATGCCAATCCTGAGAGACAGATATTGTTAGAACCATTCTAAGGATTGGATAACTGAGGGTTAGAGAGGATAAGTAACTGGTCTAAAATCTCATATCTAGTAATGGAGTCAAGATTTGAACACTGACAGACTTCATTCATTCATTCACTCATTCTCTCAACAGATATTTACCAACTAGATACTACCAAGCTCCTACGTGTCAGTTACTGGTGAAGAAAATAGACATATTCCTTGCTTTCAAAACCTTATCATCTAATAAAAAAGACAGTCAATAAACACCTAAATAAACTGCTATCTAATTATAAAATTTGATAAATACTATCAACAAAATGGCCCGAGAGCAGTAATACAAAATAAAGCAGGGCATTACCAAATTAGCATGGTTAGAGAGGTTTGACTGAGACCTAAAGGATGGGAAAGAGCCAGCCAATAAGAGGAAGGGAAGAAGCATTCAAAGAGGAGGGAGGAGACTGTGCAAAGGAACCAAGAAAAGGCCGACACAGCTAGAGCACTGAGCACGGCATAGTAGCGAGAGGAGGCTGGGCGGGCAGGGCAGGGTCGCGGCACAGGGCTGCTGCTAGTTAGGAGTTTGAATTTTATTGTACTGAATTTTACTTTAAGTGCATTGGGAAGGCAAAGAATGGTTTTATTTATTTATTTACTTTGGTGAGGAAGACTGCCCCTGAGCTAAAATCTGTTTGCCAATCTTCCTCTGTTTTTTTGTATGTGGGATGCTGCCACAGCATGGCTTGACGAGCGGTGTGCAGGTCCACACCTGGAATCCAAAATCGTGAACCCTGAGCTGCCAAAGGGAAGTGCATGAACTTAACCACTACGCCACCGGGCCGGCCCCAAGAATGGTTTTAGATAGGCTAGATTTGTTTGGCTCAAACACCATACTGGCTTCTGTGTAAATAAGGTAGGAGGCAAGAGTAGAAATAAACAGACCAGGAAGGAGGCTCTTGCAGGATTCCAAGACAGATGATGGTGGCTTGGGCCTGGGTGGTTGCAGTGGAGATGAAAGAATGGCTCTCGGAAATAATCTGAGACATGTTTTGGTGGTAGAAACAAGAGGCCTTGCAGATAGAATACAGCGAGGGCTGAAGGAGAGGGAGGCACAGAGGATGACTCTAGTCCTGTGTACTGCTCTGTCTTGCATGTCATTTGATTTTCATAGCATATATCTTACATCGAAAAGTGAGCTGGATTTATATTGGTATTTTAAATGGCGTATCTTTTATAAATATTTCACGTGGTAAATCTCAGTTTCTACACTAAGCTCACCCTCTGATGGTAACACTGCACTGAAGCACATTGTCTGGGAAGAGACATACTTTGAGGTGTGGTGTGGTGGAAAGAGAAGGGGCTTTGACACCAAACCACCTTGGGTTGAGTCACAGCTCTGTCATATCGCTGGATACATACACACAACACTAAGCCTCAGACTGTACATACACAGGTAAGTACTCTCTCATAGTTTGGCTGTGAGAATTAGAAAGGATAACTTACAGTAAGTCCTGACATGTAGTAGAAAGTCAACAAATGTTAGACTCTGCCCTTCCTTTCCCTTTTTCCTGTTACAGTGGTGAGAACGCCATCAATAGGTTCTGAAAGAACCTTCTGTAACAGAGAGGAGTGGTTTGATTAAGTGCTATATTTTAGATGACTGAGATAGACTCCAGATAAGGGGCTGTAGATCCTGTTAGGGGTCCTAAAGGGTACTTGCATGGCAATCCTAGTTCTGTAACAACCACCCTTACCCCCTGTCTTAGAAGAGGTGCCGGACATATAGGATGCCCAGTTATATTTGGATTTCAGATAAACAGCAATTTCTTTAAAAGCATAAGTATGTCCTGTACACAATTTGAGACATACTTAATGTTTTCCGTTGCTTATCTGAAATTCAAATTTAACTGAGCATCCTCTATTTTTATTTGCTAAACTTGGCAACCCTATGACTAGGCAAGTCTGTGCTTTGATTAGGAATAAATTGCTCCAAGCTGCTTCCTTCATAGTCCCTTGAGATGCTCCAACGCTTCTCTGTATGAAAGGTTGTCTCTCACCATCATAGTTCTATGCTTCTACCCCTTCTACTTTCTTTGCATATTTCATTTACTCTCTCTCACTCTTACCAACAAATATATGAATTCCAAACTCTATTGAGTAACACTATATTAGGCACGCAATTTTACTTAGTGGTCATAAAAAATGCCGCTCTGTGTGTTGTGGGGGCAGTGGTGTGCGTGCGTGTGCTGTGTTAACCTTTTAAAATGAAGATTATGTTAATAACACATCATCATGAATACATTTTGAGAGTTTTCTGGTAGCAGTGAATTAAATCTGCATCCACATTATTGGAAACTATTTAGATCCTATAGGAGTAGAACCAGTTATTGAATAAACTGGAAGAGAAAAGCTTTGAGTTCATTCAATAATCACCGTCTACCAAAAGTTAAGAGTTGGAAATCCTTTAGTTTAAATCAAACTACGTGAAAAAGAACTTGAAAGTTTAGGCCATAGTTTTATCTGTCTAAGTGCTCCTTTTGCATATAGTCAGGAGTTTCCATTTCCAGTTTCAGGACTGAGGAAAAAAATTAAAGAAAACATAAATACCTAGTTAATTAAATGAGACATCTAGAGCAGTGTTACTCTTAGTTATTGTTCCACAACAAGCTAAGGAGCTTCATCCAGGATGAAAAGAAACACTTCAAGAAAGTTTTGTTATTAAAAAATTGTCAGGTGAACTAAACAAAGTATTTAACACTAGTTGATTTACATAATGGTACAAGCTCATTTTCTCATTGTGGACTGGTAACAAAAAATTCAGACTGGTGACAGTCTGGGGACCACATTTTAAGCAGCACTGATGTAAATGACCCCAGAATTTTCTAAGTCATACCCTCAATATAATGGCATAAATGGAGAGATCTCTTCCTTCTGGCCATTTTGTGGACCAAAGACCCTCTTATTTCCTTGAAATAAAGGCGTAAATATTTTCTCCATTCTAACACCCTAACTAAATATCTATCAAAACAATAGTTGCCCCAATTTTAGAAAGAGGATGTGTGCTTACTCTTCTTGTCGTAAGTCATTGACGCTGCGGTCCAGTGAGATCATGTCACTTGCCACCATGTTAAATCCAAACTCTTTAATGCTGGCTTGAACTGCATGTTTGAATTCTGGTCCCAAAACCAATGGCTTGGCTTTCTCTCCAGGGCCACCAACCACTCCATGAGGCTCGGGTTCTTTGGGTTCAAAGTTACCGAGGATCCCTGGGCGTAGCACAGGATCACGGTAGGTGAATGTCTGAGGCTTAAATGTGAGATACTGCCTCTGTATTATGTCTTTCTGGTTATCTCCTCCAGCATGGCGCTCTTGTTCATTTTTGGCCTTGTTTTTTCTTCTAATAGACTCTAAGTCCACTTCTACTCCTTCAACATGAGGCCATGGTACCACAGGTTTGAATCTGTCATCCCCAGGAGCTAATCCATTGCCTCCTCGGTTAGGCATGGGGTTATTGACATCTCTCTCTTCCTATACAAAAGGGAGGGGGATATACAATGAGTACATGAAGGCAAACCACAGCAGTTTATGATACCAATTTTCATGTCTACAAAAAGGCTGAGGCAACAATAAAATGGTTTAAAATGTGAAACAGAAGCAGGCCATTAACCAGGACTTCCCATTAGAAGACATCTTTAGCCAGGGAGGAGGGAGAACGTACCAAGAAATAGACTATTCTCTTCCCTTACCATTCCAAAATAAACAAATGGATGCATTTTTTACTTCTCCCCTTCTAAACCTAACTCTCTAGCAAAGACCTCTTAACAAAGCACATTGTTATGGGTTAGAGCAATGAGCTTCTAAGACCTATAACAAAATCAGACACTTAATAGGTCATGTGGTACAGTATGTAGTTTTCCCAGTCGTCTGGCATACGATACACATAACTTTTTGTCAGTAATACAGCCACACGGTGGGAGTGGTGTTAGATGTCACTCGTCATTAGGCTGGCTTCGTGCCCCTAAGGCAGAGGAACAAGGCAGGGATACACATTCAGTTCCAATTTGGTATTTTCTATTTAGCGAGAGTTCAGCTGAATTCAGAACTATAAAAAAAGCTCTAATAACTGTAACCAAGTCAGTTTGGGTTTTAAACCACACCCAATACCTACTTTGCCCCACTCCAAAGGCAGCCCAGGTAAAAGCAGCTTTTGCATGTAAGGATACTCTGCGAGGGCGGCCTCCCTACTCTGTTTAGATCCTCCTCATCACCAACGCAGACCTTTCAGTGAGAAATCCCGAGTGCTTTTGCTTCTGAGGTATTTTCTGTCAAGTTTTTGCTAAACCAGTACCATTCTTTGCACAAAGCACTGTTTCCCAGCATTAACATCAATCACCTCGGTGTCTTTGAAAAATACTGCTCTCTGTGTTCCACCCCCAGCCTCTGTGATTTAATTGCTTTGGGCATTCAGAGTTTTAAAAGTTCCCCAGGTGATTTTAATATGCACCCAAGCTTGAGAACTACTAACTTAAAGGGAGAGCTGCGAGCTATAATTAGACACGGGGATTACAGAGTGTACACAGCTGGGGAGGAGGCAAGGCGAGCTTTGAACAAGTGCAAAATAGGCTAACTGGTCCGCCCCTTCACTCCACACTAAGATTATGGGATTCCTTAATAGATTCATAATACAATTAGTACCATCTAACCAAAATGTTTCTACAGCGTTAGAACTGTCTTGAACAGTAAAGTTAAAAACTTTGTTTTAAAGGGTACAGAAGTAAGATTCTAGGGCTGATGCTGATGCGTAGGTTGCTATCTACTGGCAGTTTAGCGACAAAGATCTCTTCAGAAAGTCAGTTAATGCAAATGTGAATTTAGTTGATGTTGAAGTTTTGGTAAGGGATAGCTAATGATTGATTTTAGAGAGTTCAAAAAGGAATTTTAAAAATTTATCAAGTTTTCAGGTAAATATAAGCATGTGATACCAAATCCAAAGTATCCAAAGGGCAGAGAGTGAAAAGCAAGTTTTCTGCCTTGCCTTCTGTAGAGGCAATCGTAGCCAGCACTGTCTGGTGGATCTTTCTACAGACGGTATATGCATGTATAAACATACATGTGTATATATAACAATTGTTTTTGAATGTGGGACATAGATTTTAATTGACATTAATTAAAAAGAGAACTGTAAGATGTTGCAACTGGTTCAAAGGTGAATCCAAAGAACAGACAAATATAGAAACATCAAGAATATTGCAAAGAAGTTACAAATAGACACAAAACTGGTACAACTGGTCAATATCCAGAAGGCAATTACCAATTGCACTCCATTGTACACAATTCCCATGGACAAGAATCTTTTGCATTACTATCAGGTTTCTGTCATTTACAGGATTGTAAAATAGCTCAAAGATAATGAAAGGGTGAGATAACCTAGAAAGCTGAGTCAGACTATACCCAGTAATCTTTTTGGTCCATTTCAAAGAATTTTCTCAATTCTCCTCCTATAACACAAAACTAAATATAAAATGCAACTCTCAGCCTGATTATATAAATGTGATGCCTGTCTTCAGGCATGTGTTACAGGTACATAAGGCTTCTGGATCAGGCTTCTGATCATCACACAACTGAGCAGCAGGGACTTAGCTGGAGCCTAATCTGTAAGCCCTACTAAGAGTCACAGGTAAATGGGTAGGAGGCAGTGTTGCCAGAAATCTTATATCCATGAAGTACTTAAGGTTCTCATGGGAATTAACTCATCCAAAGGAGAGGAAGCCAAGCATGACTCTAATGGAGAGGTAGGCACCAAAGTTGAGGGGTGATTCTAATGATGGAAAAATATCCATTTCTCCAATTTATCTTCTGGCTTTTTCCAAAACTATACTCACTTATGGCAGTGTTGTAAGCAAATTAAAACAGAGAAATCACTATAAAAGTCTAAGATATTGGACCCAAGTTGATGTTGAACCAAGTATAACACAAAAAGGAGAAAGACTTTCTCACCAACTTCAATTTTTCACATCAAGGCTCCAGTGCATCAGTAACCAGGAAGGTAAAAAGTGAGGAGAAGGAAATGTCACTAAATATAGAAATGTAGATTGAACAGGTCATCAGACGTCAACATGCATAACCATAGCATCCGTTAGATTACCTGATATTCCACAGAGGGAAAGTTGCATATTGGAAGAATGTGAAATATGATGGTACACGAAATCAAGATATCCAAATTGTGAAATACATGGTATGGTGTAGGTTGGCCAATGCTGAGGTAAAAATTACAAATTTAAATATTTCTGAAATTTACCCTCCTCAACAAGAGAATATTTAATGGATTCAAACTTAGTGCTTATCTTCTCCAAACATTGTTCTGATCTTTTCTTTGTCTAATCTTTGTTAGTGTTTATAGTTCCATTAGAAGTCTACCTGTCATTCTTCCCCTCATTGTGAGTTATTTCATTCTCTTCCAAGCGAGGTGATCAGATTTATATTGACTATACCTACATCCATTTCCTCAGCCCCCATCACACTTCTGATCTCCGGACTTTATAGTCAACTGCTTCCTGAACATTTCTACTTATATGTCTCTGGTACCTAAATTCAAGATACCCCAAACTGAATTTATAATTTGCCCCACATCACAAACCTGTTTCGACTACTATCTTTCCCCTACTTCAGGGACTGGAACCATCATCCACTCAACTGATCAAGTCCAAAACCTGCATTTCATCCTCCATTTCTTGCTCTCTTTTATCTACCCTACTGACATCCAATCAATCACTAATTCTTGTCAATTCTAACACCTGTGTAGCTCCTGAATTTGGCCACTTCTCTCCATTACCCTCATTGCCATTGCCTTAGTTCACTACCCTCACCTCTTCATTGTTTTTTCTACATAGCAGCTATAGTGACTTTTCTGAAATTCAAATATGAACACGTTACTTGCCTTGCTTACAACATTCCACTGCTGGCCCACTCCCCTCAGGAGAATTTATACTGCTTAACAAGGTTGATAAGACTTTTCAGGCTCCAGCCTGCACCTCCATCACACCCACCAGAGCAGGGGTTGGTTAACCTTTCCTATAAAGGGTCCAGTAGTAAACATTTTAGGCTTTGCAGACCATAGGGTCTCTGCTGCCCATTATTTAAGTCTACCATCACAGTGCAAAAGCAGCCACAGACAATATGTAAATGAATGGGTGAGGCTGTGTTCCAGTAACACTTTACTTACAAAGACAGGTGGTGGATGGACTTGGTCCCCCAACCCCTGCACTAGACTGTAAGTTCTGTGAAAGGATAGGGGTCATATCTATCATATGCACCATTGCATTGCCGATGCTTATCCTAGCATGTGATTCTTTAATAAATATTTACTGAGAAATAAATGAACCCTAAAATTTCTGTTTTGGTTATGAGCGAGACTGAGAAGACAAGGGAAAGATAATGGAGAATACGGAGTGGGAAAGAGGGGTTTGGATCAGATAGCACCTTTCTGGCAATATTTTATGAATTCAGCAAGTGAATGGGACATAATTTTATATTCTCTGCACAGTATTGCACTCTTAACAATGCTATATAACAGTCACCAGAAAAATTGAATTTGCTCATTTCTCAATGCCTGTATGTCATTAAATCTGAAGGCAAAACCAAATATGAGAATTGTCTGTCTAACCTGAAGTCAATTAAGAATAATCATGTCAAATCTTAATGTTACATGATTCAAAGAATGGTTATAAAGCAGTGTAATACTCAACTCCCTCAAGAAGGAAAACTATATTCTCCTTCTTCCTGAGCGTGAATAAGAATCAGTAGACGCCTTTGTGACTCACTGGTACTCTAATACCTTCATAAGCACCAGCTGACTTACTGTATAGTCAAAGTCCATGAATCACTGTTCATACAAATGGAAAAGAGAATAGCCGGATAATCTTCTCAGATCAGTCTATTCATAAAAGTGGAAACGTACTGACAAATATAATCACTTATCACCAGACGGAAATACGAGATTATCAGAAATCAAGTCCGACTATTCACTTTACACCTTACAAAGTTCCCCCCTCACCTCCAAATCCTACTTAAGTGAGATGTTTTTGTAACATGGCCATGCCTCAGTAGAAATTATATGAATACAAATGGATTTGCAAAAACGGTCTGTAAAGCAAATGAAAGTAATATAGGCTTGTTCGGATTTGTAATTATAGGTGAACCCTAAAAAACTAAGCTCTTAATGATGAGCTTCTGCGGTCACATGCTCTCTTGAGAAATTACAATATAGCTCTCGGAAGTGGCCACTGCTAACAATATGCACACTATTTGGTTATCATTCTGTCTGAGCCACAGAACTTAAAAACAGAACAAGTCAAATTTAATTCTATGATTTAAAAACCCTCTTGATAAAAAACACCTTTGAGTAGAAAAATCACATCAGCTTTTTTTCTCTGGCTGTACTTACTCACCCAGAAGGAGCAGAAGAAACAGGGGCAAAGAGAACAGGGAGGGAGGTGGTAAAAATAAAGAACTGCCGAAGTTCAGAAGAAACAGGGTGTGTTTGCAGGCTGGGCGTCCCCAAGCTCTCACCAACATGTGGCAGGATGTGGGTGGGAGTGTGGGGTACTCCAGCCTTAGTACCCTTGTTTCTCTGTGGTTAGCTAGAACTGGATTCTAAGCTAATCTGTCCCCTGCTGACATTTTCTGCTGAAAAATGTCTGAAGACCATCCAGTCTTGCTCCTTTCAGAGGACTGAGAATTGATTGCATTGGGAATCAGTTGCCCTGTTGGGCATGGGAGGGAGGGTAGGGGTCAAGTAATTTGTCTGTGCTTAGTCAGGCCTTAAAATGGATAAACCCAAGATTAAACAGAGACTTTACTAGTCCTTGAATATCTAGGATGTCCTCCCTTATGGAAAAGTACCCTAATCCAAGTACATTTTAAGAGCCATATACCAGGAAGAGATTTAAGGCCAATAGCAACCCCTCTTGTTAGTAACTGGGGCAGAACTGAAAATGGAGAAGGGTGTGGCTTATCAGTAAGTAAAAGTATTACATTTTGATACAAAAATTTCTGCTGAACGAAACAGACTCATGTAAGAGGGATTCCTATTCTTCATTTTTATTCTCCTAAGTAATAGGCCAGGATATAAACCAAAAGGTAACAAAATGGAGAAAACAGCATGGCTGACTGACATCCCAGTAACTGCTTACCAAAAGAGATCCCGATCAGATACTCTAGTACGATAAAGTAGACTGGCAGGGTAACCACTAGTCCAGGGTTAAGTACTATACACTAAGCCAGTTTGATCCAAACTTACTCTATGAAATGAGACACACTGAGACCCTGGAATATGGAGAGCTGCCTATTGCAAGATAGCTAATGATCATTCCTTTTCTTTTCTCTCAAAACTTATGATCCACGGTGGCAGCCACAGTTACAAAAGGGCGAGTTAGTGCTGCAGTTTTAACCACCTGCTGCAAAGATCTTACCAGGCTCATGAGGGAGCGTTTTGAGTCAATTAAATGCCAGTCCTACTTAACAAATAAGCAAAATATAAAATACAGTAGACAACACACATCTATCCTGTGCTATTATGAATAATACTGAAATTAGTATCTTCCTAAAAAATTGGCTATGTCATACTTTTGAAGATTTAGTCATGTTAATAAAAGGGAGAGTTCCATTACAGAAGAGCCTCTCAAAAAATCTCATAGTTGTGAAACTTTGCTGTTAGTGCCGTGGCGTCGATTCCGACTCCTGGTAACCCTGTGTACAGCAGAGCAAAACCCTGCCCGGTCTTTTTTTTTGCACTATCTTCTCATCTTCTGGCACTATATCAGACAATGCTCCGTTTCATGGCCAAATATTTTCAGGAGTGGGTGGCGAGGTCCTTCCTAGTCTATCTTAGTCTGGAAGCTCTGCTGAAACCCCTCTGTCTAACACAGGTGACCCTGCTGGTATTTGAAATACCGGTGGCATAGCTTTCAGCATCATAGCAACACGCAGCTACCACAGTATGACAACCGACAGATGGTGTGGTTCCCTGACCAGAAAATGAACCCAGGTCAGGGTGGTGAGAGTGGCGAATCTTAACCACTAGACCACTAGGGCTGGTTAGTTAGTACTTGCAGATTCGGATTTTCATGCATATCATATGGTATTCTTAAGAGAAGTATCCATCTGCATTGACACAATACTTTTCTGAAGATTTCTGTGTATCTTGTAGAATAATCATGGTCAACTACAGAATATCTAGATATGACAAATTTTAAGTCTTGGGTTCTACTTCTCCCAGTTTAAACACAATTTCTTACCCATCACTAGGATGAGACAAGATAAGTTTGTGATTTACCTGACTTAAATAATGGAAAACTTAAAGTATTTAAAATACTATATACTCAGTAGAAAAATATCAACTATTTTTGGGAAATCAACTATTTGAGTTATTGAAGATAGCCTCATGAAGGTTATCTAAAATTACCTACATTTTCTGATGCCTAGAATGAGCTCTCAGTTTATCTTGGTCCAAGCATCCTTTTGGGTCCACTCCCTCTGGAGGCTGTGAATTCCCTTTTTTAGCACAAGGCATGTACTGTCATCCCAGCTGTTTCTAATCCACTCAAGGCTTTTTCCTGCAGGTAAATGATGAAATCTGGATGCTTAGAGTGGAAAACTCTGATCCTTTCTAAACATTTAAAATCATCTAAGAAACCAAATAAGGGTTAAAGAGGTTTCTTCCCACCAGATTAACTTGTCTGAAAAGTGTTTCAGAGATAAAAGGCAATACCAAAAAGAAAACTTCTGAAATATAAAAATATTCTAATTTTTTAAGTTTGATCTATTTGAATTCTAGATTATTCTAGTGATTAGGTATAGTTTAAAAATGGTTTTCACCGTGTGTTAGTAAGCATGGGTAATAACATCCACTCCATTTCCTCAGAAGTATATAGTACAATTTAAAACAAAATTTAGTTTAACCAAACTAAAGTAAGTGATTGAACTGGTTAAACTTATCATAAAATTTACTTTTTAAAACCCACGTCAATGCACTGCATTCCCGCATTGCCTCAGTGTCTGTTTCCATGTTTCTCCCCAATCAGACTGAGGGCTCTTTAAGGATAATCTGTGTGTCCCAGCACCGAGTAGACAGTGTGTGTTTCTTTACAGACTGAGAAAATGGGGGACACTTAGCTGTGGGTCATCTGTTCTTACCCTGCTGGAACAGAAACTGACTTTGGATTCATTGTTTTATGCCATTGCTTGGCTTGGGTTAAGCTAGTATTTTGAGAATCCAAATGAGATAACTAAAAACATTACTCTCCTGACAAATCCAAAATCTGAATAATCCTTTTTTCAGTTCCTTCTCTTCTTCAGATTTGGGTAAATCATGTCTGCAAGTGAAATTTGTTACTTCATGGAAAATGAGTACTTTATTTAAACATGAGAAAGTAAATCTGCTGGTGTTAGTCTTAGTCCTCTAGGCCAATTTATCTTGCAAATGGTTTCCTGCCAAATTTGGTCCTTGTTTTAAAACAGTAATAAGACAGAGATTCTAAGTCAGGTCAGAAAAATATCAGATTATATTCAAGAGGGAATACATTACAAAAAGAAATGGGCAATTAAAGGACCAAAATATGGGTTAATGACTGTAATAGGAAATGAACAAACTGGTTATCTTTTTACGAAAACCTTTTATTTGTAAGATCGTTTAATGCCCAGATCAAAGTTATTATCATAGACAACTAAGAAGTCTATGAAACATGAAACTTAAACATATTTATGAAATCCAAATAATTTTTATTTTTCAGAGACTTTAATAAAAATTCATGCCTTAGCTCATAAACTGAATCATATGCATACTTTACAGGCTTTAAAAAATATTTATTATAAATTTAATATTAAATCTTTAGCTGACTGTAACTGAATTTTATGCATCAAACATGAGTATTAAAAAAATAATCAATAAATCATTTTGTAGTATATTTCAAAAGGTGATAAAGCTATCTTTGTCAAATTTTATGCCATCATTTCAGTGAAGAGCACAGAGATCAAGGCAGGGCTATAAATACAAGGCATATCAATGTCATTTAAAAGCCCCATCTCCCAAGGGTAGTAAAACACAGATTATATATCTCTTAGAAATTATAAAAGGATGTAGTGAGTAGATTTTAACTCTCTATTTTTGGAAGATAAGCGATTAAAAAGAAAACTCCTAAGTGGTATTTTCATTCTAAAAACAGCATACAAGTTACACAAAATATTTTTATAAAATTGTCAATATTTTACAATAAATATCCTATCACATTATTCCTACAAAATGACCTGTCGAAAAGTAAGATAGGTATTGGGGAAGGAATGAGAAGAAGAAAAGGAAAGCAAAGTAATGAGAGAAAAATTTGTTAAAAAGAAACAACAGGCCCAAAATGGAGTCACTTATGCTAAGCCCCACCAAGACTTACTATCTAACCTAACTTCAGCCTTTCTGAGGAGCAGAATCTTAAACCAATCAGTCTAGAATTTCCTGATCTACACTAGTGAGGTAATCTGCCTAAGACTCCTGCCTCCCCCAAAGAGAAGGTGACCTCGCTGAAACAATTCACTTTTTCAACTTCTTTGTCCCACCCTCTTTCTGCCTATAAAAACCTTCCATTTTGTACAACTCCTTGGAGCTCCTCTCTACTTGCTAGATGGGATGCTGCTTGATTCATGAATCGCTGAATAAAAGCCAATTAGATCTTCAAATTTACTTGGTTGAATTTCCGTTCTTTAACAGATTATAAAATAAAATCTGTGAAGATTTTTAAACACATGAATAATTTATGTATGCATATATATTATGTATGCACATGGAGAGAGGAAATACACATTTAAAAACCAAATAGCTTAGTAGGGTAAGAAATAAAAAATTAACCCTGCTGAATAGACCCGTCAAAAGAACAATCACAGTATTTCATCAGGTAGAGAAAGGAGGAACTACTTAAAAGCTGGATTGATTACAAATGAGGTCCCATCTGCTCCTCCTCTGCCCACTCACATAATGTTGCAGAACTTCCTTTCAGCTTGTGCCAATCAACTCTACTTTCTTACCTAGAAGAGCTAAGAATCTGCCCTTACTCTTTTTTCTAGATCATCTTTAAAATATTTTAAAAAAGCAATCCCAACATCAATCAGGAGCCACACCATTAACACTTTTTTTTTTAATCCAAGGAAGTGCCTCTTTACTCCTGTCCTTTTGATTGTTGTTTCCAATATAATCACGCACTTCATAATCTAATACCAGCCAAGGCCAAACAGACAGCTTAATTCTTAATTCTCCTTCACATCTGGCAATCCCAGGGAAAGCACATAATGACTTCCAAATCTTCTTAGAAAACTTTATCAGAAATTTTGTCACCAACAGAATCATTAATAATTCTTAGGATATTAAGGAAAACATTCTACTGAGAGCAGAATGCGATCAAATGTGGTATTTGCGTTAGGAGAGAATGTTTGTAATACCCTTTTGAAAGCTGAAAAAGCGATGTCCTATTATCCCTCTAGAGAAGAAATTCTAGAATGAATACAGCACTCCCACATGAAGTGTCACTACTTTCCGCAGCTGGAAAGGCATAACACAGCTTTTTTCCTCTAGTGCTTCCTTGCTTTGCCCTGAAGCTTGGCTTTCATAACGGCTCATAAAAAAAGTATTGCAACGTGGGACTTTAGAATACATACATTTTGATTGGAATAAGATAATCTTCTCTTGCAAATCTGAAAAAAAGTCACCTCAAGAAAGAAAATACCTCTAAATTTTCAGGGCAGATATATCATTTTAAAGAAGTGTGGAACAACATTTTACTACCATGTCATAACTAGAAATCCATTTTAGGAGGGTGTGCGAAGGAAACATAACTATGCAAGACAGAAAAAAATATATTCAGAATAGATCAAGGTTATTTACGTAATAAACTTTTTGACATTTTCAACTATCAACAGGCCTGCTCTCAGGGGGAATGGTCATCCAGTGATACTTGAGTTTGCCATGCTGTTATTATGCATTCAGGGTAGTAGTTATATGCATCATTGAAAGAGAAAAGAACTGTCCTTTCAGTTGCTCAAATATTTATTACAGGTCTACTAGCTGCCAGGTACTCTCTAAAGTACTCTGTTACAGAAAAAGCTCCTACCTCTAAGGGAGAAACGGCCTGGGGAAGGGACGCCTCAGAAGACTGTAAGGGACTTGATCCATGTTTTGGAAACAGCACACACTCCCTGGCACGTAGATGGGGGAATGGTTGGTAGGCAAGGATGTGGGAAGGCAGGGGTGTGGCTTGGCAGCCATTCTAGACTGAGGCAAAGGCACAAAAGCATAAAAGAACATGGACTATTCAGGGAACTCCAAATAGTCTGATGCAAGAAGTTCAGGGGACATACAGGGAGGTGGCAGGAGATGAGGGTCAAGATATTGACGGCGCCTCAGAGTGCCTCTTAAGAAACGCCAAGAGGTTCAGACTTTATCCTCTTTGATATGGGAGCCTTGAAGAGGGGAGCATGCCAGATGAGAGCTGAATTTTGTTCTAAGTGCTCTGAAGGAGCAAATGAATGGGAAGAGGAGCCGAGATGTTTTCAGAAGGATAAGAAAAAAAAAATTAGAAATAAAATACCAGAAAAGGCAATGCAGGAGAGAATTTCAAGAAAGGAGCGGTCAACATGGCTAAAAACTGCAGGCAAGTTGTTAAATTAATGAGAATTCCAAGGCCTGAAGGTGTAGGCAAGAGAAGTATTTTAGTCTGAGTTCTGCAGCGTGACTTACTCACCAGCTCTGTGATACACAATGTTGGCGGAGGCCACAGGAACTTAGATCTAGAGGGGCCTCAGGACTCCTCACAATTATCTCCTACCCAGCTGCCGATGGAAATATCCTACTATCTAAAGTGCTAGAGGCATTTCTGTGACCCTCTTGTTCTGCCCTAGACGTTCCTTTGAAATGTCTGATGAGTTGACACATCCATCTTGAGTAGCTACTCTGGGCCAGGCTACAGGGATACAACGATGAACAAATACATCCCCGCTCTTGTGGAGCTCTCTGTCCAGTGGGGCAGACATATAATCAAATAATCACACAAATACAGTGCTGTAAAAGAGCCTTTCAAGAGGGTTGATCTAATCTAGGAATTTAGGGAAGGCTTCCTTAAGAATTAAGGATTACTGAGCAGAGATCCGAAGCATGAGAAGCCAACTAGGTAAAGAGAGGAGGGAAGAGTATTCTAGGTAAAGAACATGTTGTACAAAGTCCCTGCAGCAAGAAGTCTATGGTAAGTAAGAAGGACTAAAGGTGGCTGGAGTGCCGAATGAGGGGGGCCTGGTTCAGAAGAGGCTGAAGATAGGTAGTGGCCAGACCAAGCAGGGTCTGGTGTCCATGGTAATGAATTTGGTCTTAATACAAGAGCAGTGAAAAGCCAGTTCATAGTTTTATTTGTTTTGTTTTGTTTCTGAGGAAGATTTGCATGCACTAACATCCATGCCAATCTTCCTCTATGTTTTAGTATGTGGGCCACCAGCACAGCATGGCCACTAATAAAGTGATGTAAGTCCATGCCCTGGGAACCAAATCCAGGCCGCCAAAGCGGAGCACACCAAACTTAACGACTAGGCCACTGCGGCTGGCCAAGTTCATAGTCTTAACTGCTCCTGGAAGGAAAAGGAGCATTTTGAAAATAGCCCACTGGCCAAGGAGTAAGAGAACACACTAGAAAGAAGCCAGAGTAGATGAGGGTTAATTAGGAAATGGAGAAATTCAGTGATGGACTGGGTATGGGTAGTGAAAGAGGCAGAGGTGTCAGGGATGGCTTTAAGGTTTCCACCTTGTACAATTGGATGCTAGTTACTAAAAGAGGAAACACTGAAAATGACGGAAATTGAAGATGACAAATGCCTTTTTGGATATGCGGAATTTGAAGTGCTTCTGAAACATTCAAGAGAAGATGGAAACACAGAATTTGTATCTCAGTGAAGAGGTCTGGACTGGAGAATATAATTTTGGCAGACATCTTCACATAGATAATAACTGACATAAGGACCTGAATGAGTCTACTTATGGAGAGATTATAAAGTGAGAAGAGGAGAGGGCCAAGGACCCTGCCTTGAGAAATCCAATTCTTTAAAGACTAGTGGAGCAGGGTGAGGTTACCAAGGGGACAAAGGACTGGCCCAATATGTAGGGAGAAAACCAAAAACCAAGACAGTGTATCCAAGACAGAGGGAACAGTCAACAGTGTTCAATACTGTTTAGAAGCCAAGTAAGATGAGGATATTTTTTGGTGAAAGAAGTTCACTGATAACTTAGTGACAGTTGTTTTGGTGGTGTAATGGATTCAGGAGTCCACCAGAAATGGGTTGAGGTATAGGGTTAGGAACTGTGGAAATAGTACAAGCAAAAATAGACAAAATTTGCGCAAAGTCTGCCTGTTAAGGGAAGAACAGAAATGGAGAGGTAGGAATGGAGGAAATGAGGTAGAGTGAGGAGTGTGGGTTTGTTTTGTTTTTAATGGGAAAGTCCTGATCATTTTAAATGAAAGGCAAGGGTGAGGTACTAAAATACATGTGAGAGAAGGAGTAATCGAGAAGAAAGTTCCTGAGAGTGTGGGAGTGGCCTGGTCAGGACAGATGGAATCCGTGCAGACACAAGCATTTTTCTCTTCTCTGGGATCCACTCCCTCACCACTGTTGCCTGAGTCACTCCAACAGCCTTCCCATTTAATCTACTCTACACACTGCAATCAGACTTACCTCTGTCAAACATGGCTCTCACAGTGCATTGTTAGGGTTTTCTTTAAAAAAAATTGAAAGGCTCCTCATCTTTTTCTAACATAGCACATTCAAAATCCTTTCCCTGGCCTTCTAATGTCACCCACTGTTACTCACTCAAGCTGTCCCCCTTACTCTAGTCAGTGAGACCCCTTCAAGAGATCATAAAAATCCATTCTCAGTCCTGCCTCTGGAGTTTGGTTCATGTCATCAACCGTTAGCTATAGCACTGCCCTGTCTATCTCCTCTTCTTTCCTTCCAGGCTCAGCTCCAACTCCATTTATAAAGATTCAATCCCACCGTGTTCTAGTTCCAGATATTGTCCCCCTTATGGATTTCTAGTCCTTAATACTTGTATAATTCTCTAACTATCCTGTGTTAGTTTTTTCTTCCCTAACAAGCCTAAAAGTTCCAGTTGAGGAGAGTCTTACTAGTCTTACTCCTTTTACATAGTAAGAGTTTCTATTATGGATCTTCTTTTCTCCTAAATTCTCTGACATTTCTACTTCCCTTATTCCTACCCCCATATACAAAACAATAATACCTATCTAATAGGAAACATGATGTCTCCTGGGCTCCATATTTCTAAAGGAAGGCCTGCTTTATATTTTTTTAGATGGATCTTGGAGAGACAGCAAAGAAATGTTTGATTTTAAAAAGTAAAATAACTGGACACTGTTAAGTATGTTACATACTCCAGCCCTAACAACAATCCTACAACAGGTGTTTTAATTTTATTCTCACATTTTATGGTTGAGGAACAAAGATTAGAGAGACTAAAAAACATGTCCAGTGTCACACAATTAGTGAGTGAGTGATTTAGGACTTGAACCCTCGTCTGTGTGACTCCTCAGCCTGAGAATTTAGCCACAAGGCTAAGCCACTTGATTTAAGACTGCTTGATGATGACTTCTACTTTCTAGAAATTTACATGGAAATTAATTTGAGGGGCCTTTAAAAATGCCCAATTAATATACACTCTAATGTCTTTTTATTCTGCTTTTTCATCACATTATAGTCTGTCTTTGGCAAAGAAATAGCCAGTTCTGACACTCTTAACGAGATCTGCCTCGTCAAAAGGTTTTTTTGCTCCTTCAATGTGATAGGCTATGACTTCCCCTGACAGCATGTGAAATAAGGGGGAAAACATTTTGAACTAATTTTACATAAAGAATTAAGTGAGCCTCTCTAGTAAGTGAGGACTAAAGTGTTTTTTGTCCCATGTTAAGCTGGCTCTTCTGACTGATGCACTGCTGTGGATTCTGAGCTCTTCAAATCCCCACTAAAGATTATTCTTGCATTTTTGTGACCAAAAGTATTGCTCCAGCCATGGAATAAAACCAAATTATTCATGATCAAGCCCATGACTATGGCTTCACAGATATTCTACTCTAACCAAAAATTTACCAATAATGACTCCATAAGGATGGCAGAAAATAACTACATCGTCACAGAGGAACTTACTACCTTTCTCAGGAGGTGCTGCCCACATACAAGCTCCATTTGTTTCCTTCTATGGTGTAAGAGGCATCATTTAGGAAAAGTGGGGAAAAACCCCTCAGAGTATATATCCACCATTACTATAGTCTGTTTTCTAGGATACATAAACATGCTCACTATGAAATTCAGAGAAGGATTAGGAGTAATATATCAAGACACTATCATAGAGAATAACACAGGGTGTTTTCCTAATTATTGTCTGATTTATGATGTAGTAAATGGTTTATACTTTTTTTTTTTTAAAGACTGGCACCTGGGCTAACATCTGTTGCCAATTTTCTCTTTTTTTTTTTTTTCCTTCTTCTCCCCACAGCCCCCCATAGTTGTGTACTCTAGTTGAAGGTCCTTCTGGCTGTGGTATGTGGGACGCTGCCTCAGCATGGCTTGATGAGCAGTGCTAGGTCCATGCCCAGGATCTGAACTGGCGAAAGGAAACCCTGGGCTACCGAAGCGGAGCACGCAACTTAACCACTCAGCCATGGGGCCGGCCCCAGTGGATTATACTTACGTCAGAACATTAAAGATATGATCCAGTTAACTTTAAATTAACTTTCCATTTCTTTCCAGTTCCATTTCTCAATCTTGCTAACCAGACCTGTTAGAAATTAGAAGCAATATTCTAATTGTATCATAACTATATTTGTAATACTTAACTTCTTTCTAGAACACCTGATAAGTGATTAGACTGATCATTTCATTTCAAGAAACCTTTTGGCACTTTGGGAGAAGGAGCCACAGAAGCTGGTGAGCAACAGGAAGCAACTCTACGAATTAGCAGAGAGGAGCGAGTCAGTCAAACAGGCTGAATTTAGCTGCTCTGACACATTCCAACCAACCTCAGTATGTCACACATACTGCCAAAGTGGGACAAGTGCAATCTGATATCCCTTTGCAACTAGAGGTGAAATTCTGGCAAAAAACACACACAGTAGTGGGAGCAGTTAAGTCTAACCAAATATCTCAGTTTTATTTTGCCATAAGCTTCTGATGATCCTAAGTCCCATTCAAGGTTTTTCTGTTTTTCTATTTGAAAGATTTCCTTCTTTCACCTGGTACAACAAAGCTACACAACACATTTATCCTGGTATCTATGAGTGAACGGAAAACGAGGCGGCTGGTACTACAGCACACACTGAAGATCACCTGCCAAGGTGTCAGTCAAAGCATTGTTCAAGTTAGCACAGCACTTCCAAAGGCTTAACGAGAAAAAAGGAAGACATAAAAAACAGTGGCAAATCAATTGATCACTGAAAGTGTTTCACTGAATGCTCATTTCCAAGATGATGACCACAATGATGATGAAGATGACAGGATGAGGAGGAGGCCGAAGAATCCTTACAACATAACAAGCACTATTCCAGGGCCTTACACCTATCTCTTCCCATCCTCGCGATAACTTTTGAGCTGGGTACCATCGTTATCTCACTCTGCAGGGGAGAAAACTGAGACATGGAGGTTGACTCGCTGAAAGCCATGCACTGAGGAGGTGGGAGAGGCAGGACTCAATCCCTAGGTCTCTCGATGCAGAGTCTATGCTCTCAGCCACTTCACTTTCTCCAGGGAGGGAGGCATCTGCAACCTTTTCGTAACTTTTAGCTATATAAATTGACAAATATCTTAAAAAATTTTTTAATGCAAAAACATAATATATTCCTTACACTCACTGTTAATTTCAGTAACTTCATTTCAATAAAAATGTCCTTTATTTTCAAGCTAATACAATGCTGTTAATTAGAATTTGTAACAAAATACTTCAGAAAGGGCTATTTTAATAGAAATAAACTTCTGAAAATCCAATTAGTACTTCAAAAAGTAGTAATAACTTACTTCGAGGCCCACTAGCCTAGGTGAACATCAAGATGCAGGAAAATGTGATACCCTTAGGATGATATACTCACCTCATGTGACTTTATTTGTACACGGAAAAATAGAAATTATTTTCAGTTTGTCACTTTGGCACTAAGATCATTAAACTGGCTGCTATGTTTGCTTTTCTGATTTCACAGAAACATAGAATGGTTTTCAAAAATCTTCTATTAGTCTGCCACTGACAAATATGAAGTAAATAAAATAAGGATTTTCAAATTGACACTAAAGAAGAGTTACCACCATTTCCACTCCCTGAGGCACCTTATTCGTCATATTCCTGGAAGGCATCCTCAGTTTTGATCACATGTACGTCTCACTATGGTCATATTTTTAACAAATTTCTTGCACATCTACTTCAGGCTATGCTTGTTGCTAGGCTTCTAGAAAGCTAAAAGGCAGTGATAACCTCAAGAAATATAAAATCTCTTTTTATAAATAAACATCAGTGATTCTTAACTTTTTTAGAGTCACAACGATCTTGGACCCTTTCTAGGGGGAAAAGAAAGTACTAACAGTATAATGTTGGTAGAGTTTTTTCTAGAACCATCTGGCTGTATGTATCAAAATTCTTCAAAACATTCATTCCTTCTGACTACAAAATTTCAGAACTGGGAATATTTCCTAGGGAGATAATTCTAACTCCAGAAATGACATTATGCATAAACGTTCATTGCAGCATATACAGCAAATACACTAGAAACAAACAGAATGTCTATAATGAGAATAATCAAGAAAATTACGGTTCACTTACACAACTCGCTAGAACATAAGTATAAAAATGTTCAAGAAAAGTAATTCTCATGGAAAACCCTATGATATAATGTTAGTTATTAAAAAGTAGGATAAATATATCAAATATACATAATGTTTATACCACATGATCTCAAATATATTAAAAAAAGCATAGAAACGACTAGAAGGAAAGTTAAAAGTAGTAGCTGTCTCTAGTAGTGAGATTTTAGACAATATTTTTTTTGTCTCTTGGTTTTCCTTATTTCCTGTATTGAGCATGTTTGTACAAGGTTTTCAAAAGTTGTTAAGCTTCCACTCAAACTTGTTTTAAAGATTACTGGCAAGAAAATTGACCCATTAGAAAAGTTATATAGTAACTTGGGGTTTTTTCCCATAAGGAGACCCTACATCACAGTAGGCCATAAAGTTTGTTGATCACGAAAGAGGTCACTGGGTATAATTTAGCAATAAAACAGAGAGAAGACACAACAAGCACCGTTGAAAGAAGGCTCAGAGAAACAATACTAATGACCACAAAAGGATTAAGCTGAAAGTTCACACTTCAGGCAGCATCAAAAAAACAAAACCCCCAGCTTTAGCAAATTAAAAGAAAAAAGCGCAAAAACCAGAATGCAGTGAATCTAAGTATTAATCACCCTATTGTCAATTATCAATCACTTAAAAGCAAAGGAGAATTACGTAGAATGACGTCTTCTAAAATGAGATGTTCAAGAAGTAGAAGCTCGGGGCTGGCCCAGTGGCGCAGTGGTTAAGTGCGCACGTTCCGCTTCTTGGCGGCTCAGGGTTCGCCAGTTTGGATCCCGGGTGTGGACATGGCACCGCCTCGCAAGCCATGCTGTGGTAGGTGTTCCACATATAAAGTAGAGGAAGATGGGCACAGATGTTAGCTCAGGGCCAGTCTTCCTCAGCAAAAAGAGGAGGTTTGGAAGTAGTTAGCTCAGGGCTAATCTTCCTCAAAAAAAAAAAGAAAGTAGAAGCTCAAGTCCTACACTGCACAGCATTGTACGTGAAGATGGGTGCATCTTATGAAAAAGAACAAATACTTTATTACACTTTGTTCTCTACTGATCTCTCCTACTTACACCTGCTCCCAGTTAAATCGTCCTCAAGATACTTCTTTAAAGGGAGTTAAATTCAAAATTTTAGAAATTATATTAAAATACTAAAGAAGTTAAATGTCTTTATCTTGATTTCGCTCCAAAGCAGTAGATGTCCACGGTAAATTGGAAAAAGGGAATTCAAAGGAGTGGTTGGATTTTAGCATCATTTTTTATTATATTGCCTTTTAACCACATATTAAAGTATATTTGACATACACATAATTTGAAAGTATTTCATTTCTAGTTTAGAAAATACTGTAAAGCAAAGAAACTATGTTCCTGGGTGCCAAAATTCTGTGCACTGAGAAATTATTAAGTTTTAAAAACTATAGACAGACATATTGAAAGTATACCACCTCCCTACAAATTCTTGATCTTTCTTTTTACTTCCCAGTCAGTCCTTTTCCCATTTCTTTACAGTTTTCTCTCTGTGCCCATTATCAACAATTATAATCAAATCATAAAAATGCCTTAGGACAAAAAAAAAGGGAGTGTGAGATATTACTTAAGGCAAAACACGTCTCAGACATTCCAGCAACCCTGAGACTGACTAGGCAGTGGACCATGGATTTGTTATTTGACAAATACACATCTACAAGCTGACATTACTGTCTCCCCAAGACTCTGATTCAAAAGATTTGGGGGTGTAGAAATTTGTGCTTTTAAAAACTCCCCGGGTACAAAAAGAACTGCAAAGAAATCTTAAACCTCAGAGTTCCATTCTTAGTGGTAATAATATTGATACTGTAAATTTAAACATATGTATATATGAGGGAAATAAGCAAATATATTAATAAGAACCAAGATTGTCAAAATAGACAAATATTTTCAAAAAAGTTAATACTAAATTTAGAAATATCAATATGAACTCATGATTAAAAGAAAGAAACATATGTCCTTGCTCTGTATACTGGAAGGGCCTAGAAGCACTGATAGAAAAGTAGAACAAGCACGCCTAATCCTTAGACCGTGATTTCTAAATACCATCCCGCACTAAAAGGAACTGGGGCTCCTTGAAGGAATGGCTGATTCTAGGTCTGAGGCAGGAAATTATAAGGTAAGGCAATTTGGTTGTGTCAGAAGGAAAAGTAGCACTGAAAAAGTGAAGGGAAAATTTGACTTATGAGATCTACCCCAAACATGGTAATTAAAGGGGAAGAATTAAGCGTTTACCCCAACTTTTTAGAAGGAACTATAGTCCATCCATAGTTGATGAGGGAATGCTCACTTTAACAGAAGAATGCCAGCTCACCATGTAGATGAAAAAACAGATTCTGGCAGGGACCAAAGGATGCTGAAACCTTTGGGTGAAAGGTTGTTGGGGAACAGGATAGTCACATGGTACCAAAGTATTACTCACCCACATTTGCCATTTACAAAAAAGAGATCTGGCAGTTACCGTGATAAATAAGTGACTAAATAGCACCATTAATAAGGGAACAATCTGACATCATTTGCCTCCTAATGTGCTGTAATATGAAGTACACCCACTAACAAAGAGGTATTTTTATCAAGAATGTTTTACCTAAACCAAAGCAAGCCAAGGCCTACAGAGAAAGGTCTCTGTATAGAGAGGGAAGGAGAGGGAGAAGGAAAGAGAGAAAGCAAATCTGTCAAAATATTAATAATTGTTGAATCTAAGAGGTATTTATATGGATGTTCATTGTACTACTTTTTCAACTATTTGTATATTTGAAGAAAATTTTCATTATAAAAAGCTTAAGAGAAAATAACATTTTAAAAAAAGCTCTTTTGGGCCAGCCCCAGTGGCCTAGCGATTAAGTTTGGCATGCTCTGCTTTGGCAGCCTGGGTTTGGTTCCCACGGCATGGACCTACACCACTCTGTTAGTGGCCATGTTGTGCAGGAGCCCACATACTGAAAAGAAAAAATAGAGGAAGATTGGCACAAATGTTAGTTTAGGGCGAATCTTCCTCAGCAGAAAAAAGAAAAAAAAAAGTTCTTTAAATTCTGATTCTGATGATCATTCTCTCTGACAAATTTTGGACTAGGGGTCTCATTTATGGGAGAGTTAGTTTTATGCCAATAGTGAAGTAAAGGAATTCCTAAAGAAAGTGTAAACCACAGAATGCATTGTGCAATTCTTTTTAATTCTATAGTAACACTTTATTATTGAATACTTACTCTAGAATTACAAAATTGTGTTACATGAGAACTAGTATGATCTGCTTCTCTTAGACCAAAGTTAAACTACTAATGTAATTCAAGCTTAGAAATCTTGCTGTACCAATTTTTTAAAAACTACTAAATTTATTCACCAAATTTATTGAACACTTAACATGGGTTAGAAGAAGGCAGGATACAGTATAGAAAACGGGTGGGAAGGCCTACGGCATTCAAAACGCAGCGAAAGGAATCCTATGCAGAATAGAGAGACTGTCTGACTTGACTTTTTGATTAGAGTATCAATGGTTAAAATTCTCAAAATCACTCATCAGGTAGCTTTCTTAAAGGCTCATCTTTTGATAAAACGAAAGGCCTGCTTATCCTCAGGAAGCGCCACCTAAGTACAAGTGGTTCCAGGAAGTGATTTAGAGAAGCGCCGAGGCTAGGACAGGATTTGTTTTTAAAGGATGATTCTCACCGTGAAGAAAATCATACTACTATTGCCAAAAAAGATCCAGAGCCAGAAACTAGCCGTCTGGTGCTTTGACCTTGGTAGCAATTTTATTTAAAACAGTGATAGAGGTCAATGATAGAAGGGGATTAATCTTAGCCCTAAACCAGGAGTCAGGAATTCTAGTTTCCAGCCATGTCTTCCACTAATTAGCTATATAATCTCAGGTAAATTGCAGTTAACTCATTGGTAAAATAGGAGAAATAATAAGTGTTCAAACTCACAGAGCTGTCAAGAGGATCAAATGAGATAATGTGTGGGAGAGCCCTTCACATACAAGTCCTATTTAAAAGTAATAGATTAAGAAGGGTAGGGGTAGTTTCAAATTTCTAAATAAGTGTTCAGAATGTAAAAATTGACTGTTTCATATGCATTACTTTAAAAGATAGATGATTTAAAAACAAATCAATACCAAACATGTGAGGTATAGATTATTAAGATAATGTTGAGCTCTTCTCTATGAAACGCTCTATTCACACAGAAGTTTATAGATAGACTGCTAAGCACATGCTGATGCTATAGAACAGAGAGACTGCCAAAGCTTAGGGATCCAAAAAGACGTGCGAACATAAGGTAAAAGGCAGCATTTAGAAACTTTAAAGCCATCTGATAGCTTACTGTATGTCTTCTGAATCTAATTTGGTCTTCTATTTTGTATGTTTTTAAAATTTTCATTTTTATGTTAATTCACTTGCATTGTATTGTATAGAAGTATTGGTTTGTGACTGGATGGAAATAAGAAATGAAACAAAAAACAAACATGGTCCTTCCCCACAGACAGTTTGAGGAGTGGTACTATAGATCATAAAGTGATGAAAACAAAGTGTCTGCCCCTGTTAGGACTAATCCTAAAACTTAAGTATATCTCTCACCAGATCAATCTCTTTGAATAGCATTAATTAAAGAGTGGGTGGAGTTGAATAAATCTGAATGACACATCACTGAGGTAACTGCAATTAATTAATATCCTTGCCTTTATAATAAAGTCTGATGTGACAGCAAAACTTGCCAACATTTGAATCAGAGCTAAATTTTAAAACTGGCATCTGCCTTTTGCCCTTTTCAAATAAAGTTAATTAAATAACTATTTAATACTACTGAAATATTAAAGTTCTCAGTAAGCCAAATGCTAAGTAAAGAATCCCCCAAGTGTGAGTCTAGAAACTGCTATTTTAGAATGTAAGTTCATTATGTCTGTTGGTGGTCCCATAACTTCAATTAGTCTCTTAAAAAAATAACCCTCCTGGGCCCGGCTTGGTGGCCCACTGGTTAAAGTTCCATACACTCCTCTTCAGTGGCCCGGGTTCACAGGTTCAGATCCTGGGCACGGATCTACTCTGCTCACCAGCCACACTGTGGAGGTGTCCTACATACAAAAAAATAGAGGAAGATTGGCACAGATGTTAGGTCAAGGATAATCTTCCTCAGAAAAAAAAAAAAGGAAAAAAATAACCCTCCCCAATTAACACATGGGTTAAAGATCTTAACAGGCACCTCATCTAAGAAGATATACAGATGGTAAATAAGCATGTGGAAAGATGTTCCACATCTTATGTCATCGGGGAAATGCAAATTAAAACAATGAGATACTGCCACAACCTACTATAGAATGATCAGAATCCAGAACACTGACAACACTGAAGACTCTAATGATGTGGAACAGGCACTCTCATCCATTGCTCATGGGAATGCCACGTGGTCCAGCCACTCTGGAAGACAGTTTGGCAGTTACTTACAAAACTAAGCATACTCTTACCATACGATCCACCAGTCATACTCCTTGGTATTCACCCAGAGGTGTTGAAAACTTATGTCCACACAAAAACCTAGACACAGATGTTTATAACAGCTTTATTCCTAACTGCCAAAACGTGGAAGCAACCAAGATGACCTTTAGGAGGTGAATAAATAAACTGTGGCACATCCACACAATGGAATGTTATTCAGTGCTAAAGAGAAATGAGCTATCACACTATGAAAAGACATGGAGGAAACTTAAATGCATATTCCTAAGTGAAAGAAGCCAATGTGAAAGGCTACATACTGTCTGATTCCAACTGTATGACATTCTGGAAAAGGCAAAATCATGGAGACGTTAAAAAGATAAACAATTTCCAGGGGTCGGTGGACGGAGGGATGACAGGTGGGGCACAGAGGATTTTTAGGGCAGTGAAAATATTCTGTGTCATACCATCATACTAGATATGTGTCATTATACATTTGTCCAAACCCAGAGAATGTACAACACCAAGAGTTACCCTTAAACTATGGATTTTAGGTGATAATACGTCAGTATAGGTTCATTGATTATAACAAATGTACCACTCTGGTGAGGGATATTGATAATGAGGGAGACTACGCATACGTAGGGTCATGGGATATATGGGAAATCTCTGTACGGTTCTTTCAATTTTGCTGTGAATCTAAAACTGCTCTAAAAAAATAGCCTATTTTTTAAAAACTCTCTAATTTTATTTATTAATTAGCCTCTCACCAAAGGATTGTGTCTCTGTACTAATATGATTGATAGTTCTGCTCTATTTGAGAAGTTCAGCTCAGTATTGGTTCTTCTTTATTTGATTCATGCTGACTTGTATTACTGGGCTGGAGAATAATTCCATAAAGGAGAGACTATTCCTGTCTTTTTACTGCCATATTCCCAATACCTAGGAGATCTCCAGGAAGACAAGTGTTGATGAAAAGAAAGAAAAACAAAACCAAATGACCAAGCATCTGGAAGCTGGTGGTCCTTAAGAGGAGGGACCATAGGCCACTCATCTTTGCATCCTGAGCATCTAGCACAGTGCTAGAAACAGCAGGGGTCAGTAAATGCTTGTTGAATAAAATGAGTGAATGAGTGAATGAATGGGCCCACTGAGCAATTGCTAAAATTTAAAAGAATACATGTGCTTTTCACTCTCTACTTAAAATATTTTCATATTTACAATGAACCTTCAGCAGAAATTTTAATATCATTATTTGTACTGGATACTATCAATCCTTCTATAACCAACACAACGTGAATAGCAACGCTCAAACTACAAAGAATTAGGAAAACTAAGTGGCTGAGAAAGTTGCCTGAGTTGCTCTTTTTAGAGTACATGCATAGAATTTCCTTCAAATAGCCCTCCATTAAAATACATACACACACACACACACAAAACCCCCCCACTCAATGGCCACTGCTGGATATTGTTTTTATAGTAAAGGAACAAAATATTCAAGGAGAATTTTAGGTAAGTGTGATACTATCTTGTTTTCCATAATAATAAAAAAAATCCTCTGAAATTTACTTTAAGATAAAGTTTTTTAGCTTTTCAGAAAACCTTCTCACGTTTATTCAACTAGAGTAGTTAGAACAAAACTACTCACCCAACCCCTAAATTCCAGAAATCTCTTCTAAGCCTGAAGCAGTTGAATAAGATTCATTTTTTTATATCAGAAGTCATATTTCATTCACAAATAAAATGACTTCTAATCTACAGAAAATATCTATGCTAAGATTTGAGGATAAACCCGAGTCCGTAATCTATCTTATCATTTAAACTTTTTAAGCAACTCTGCCAAGCTTAATGAATAGCATAAAGTATTGGAATTTAATCTGTCTTCCTACCCTGTCTCCAGAAGCCAGGAGAAAATTTAATGAAGTGATTCAGTCAGCGAAATTAAGGTTATTACAAAATTTAATCAGAGAACTCTCTGGAGCCTGATGGCTTTATGACGGTATTTTATAAACAATTGTCAGCACCGTTAGCATTTTTTCCCTTTAAGACGGAGCATCTAATAGTAGGGACAATCTTCTATAAGCAGAGTTGCAAGTTTATCAGTCCAATCCTTAAAGACTGTCAGAAGGCAGCCAGGCTGCAAAATATCTGTGCCTCACCAAATCTGCACAGAAGTTTGATGTGTATTAAATTTCATCCTCACCGTGTGTCTTGAAGCACATATGGTACGAAAGTTTAAGAAAAAATACAAACGGCAAAACCACCACCTCATAGCATTTAGGCAAAGGAATGGAGAAGACTCTAAGAGCCGAATCTTCGGGCAATGCAGATGTTAAATCCAATTTAAATAAAATGGCTATGCAAGGTAATTTTGGTTGTTTTTCTTTTTCTTTTGTAGAAACATTTTAAAATGCACAAACTAAAACATGCTTTTCATTTCAACCTTACTTTCTTACAGACATCAGATATTTACTAGTTATTAGGAAGGCAAATTAATGGACTATTGCCACATGAAATGAAAATGCTATTTTTTGACTAACCTAGGATGTATAAAACTCTTCATTCATTTAGATTCTACTGGTTTGGAATTGCTGACTAGTCACAAGGTTGAAGTTTACCTGTACACTGCTTATGAAAAAAGTGTTTGCTAAAGTAAATCAGTGCTGGAAAAAATATTAAAGACGGGGAGAGTTAACATAGTGAACTAGCTTACGTAGAAATAACACATGGACATCATTCTCAGAAATCATGAAAGAAAGTTCTAAAGACGGGAATGTTTGCAAAAATGCAGTCAGTATTGTCTAGCGCAATCCTAATTACTATAACACTTGCAAAATAATTGACAGAAAAAATTATAGTTTTTATATGGTTCTATAATTCTAACATTTCATTAACTAGAAACAAGTTTCTTATTTAATTCAAAAAGCTGAAGTTTTACTGTATCACAGACCTGAAGAAGTCTTGAGATTGGCACCCTATCAATGACAGTTAAACCTAAAGCACTATTAAATTTTCTCTAATTAAATGACCTTCCTGAATTTTTCATATCAATTTCATTTTCATGTAATTTTATCATTCTCATAAATGAAGACTTACGCATGTTGTAATTTTATGCCTTTGTAAGACTGTCCAGAGAAACAGAGTCTCACACAGGCTTTTTTTTTTTTTTTTTTGGTTTGTTTCATTTGTTGTTTTAAATATAAGATTACTATATTCACAGCTAGAGAAAGATGCTAATATCACTGCTGCTGGACAGTAATCCCAGTCCCTGGACCAACTCTAGAACTTTCTTAAGGAACTCAAGAGTTGAATGCCCAAAGGATTGTCAGAATGCTGCTTGAAAGGATTCCTTGAGCCCAACAGACGTACCATATCTAGGACTTCTCAGGAGTTCAGGTCAGCAAAGGGCCCTCCCCATCTAGCAGCTCTGATCCTTACTTAATCCAGCTCCCCTAGGACTCAAGGGAATTAAAAAGAGAACAGAGATTTGAGGGGGCTAGCGCAGAACCTCTTAGATAGTTAGATTTGCTCTTTCACTAACTTTCTTTGTGCACCCACCATGCTCCTGGCAGACTCAGCTCTGGAGACAAGGAGATAGGCATCAGCCTTCTAGGAGTTTAGATTCTGGTGGGGGAGAAAGAAAGCAGGCAATTATGATAGGGTTATAGAAAGGAATGGGGTCCATGCATCCAAACCACAACTTGGCTACATGAACTGGCATTTGGCCATCACCTCAGCAGCCGGCATATTCCTGAAGTACGGTCATGGGCTAGATGCCAGGATGGGCTGGTACTGCCTCTGGTATTAGAGAGGTGTTGAATAACATTTAGGAAAATGCTGTTCAACTACTGGGGCTGGAAGGAATGTAATGAAAAAAGAATCCACAAAGCTGAAGTTTGGGAGTAAATGAAAGGCAAGAGCAACAGGTTACTACTTGATTCCATCAAGCCATTCTACAAACTGTCTGCAGCCAAGTGCCAGTAATCTGACTCTCTCCCAGGCTTGAGAACCTGGATTTGGACTCCTGGGTTGGAACAGCTCTATGGAGGTGCACATAATGTGCACGTGTGCCAAGCATTTCACTTTTCTTGGGGGCTCATCTGGGTCTGTTCATCCCTTTTCTGTTTGAAGATTTCTTAAACTCCGGTGTTTTCTTAGTGTCCTCAATCCCCTGTGGACTTGATTTAATCACACTGAGATCTTGCTCTCTCTTGAACAAACTGTCCCAGGGGACAGGCTAGTTAGTGATAAGAAGCCTGAAGCCACTACGACCTTACAGAGTGATCTGGGCCAAAGCACAAGTTAATGACTCCTCAAAACAAAGCTTCTTAGGTTATCAAAATCCAAAGACTGAAATACTTATCACAACTGGACTCTTGAGAGTTTTTAAAGAGCTTTGTATTTATTCTGTCTTTTGAACTTAACTTTATTGTTTAAAGCAAACAATACTTGAACTTCTATTAAAATATCAAGATTAAAAGATATAGTCTAATGATTACATCTTAGTTACGTTTTGCAAACAGAATAAATAACATTGGGTTGTGTGTTACTTTCAGAGACATCCTAACCCTTTTTGCAAACGAGAGATTGTTTCAGCTTTACCAAATTTGCCTGGAACAATAGAAAAGCCCCTATATTAACTTTATAAAGTGAAATACACAACATCAGTAAAGTGCAGGGGTCAACATTTCAGAAATACATAGTGGAAAAGTCCACTTAAACTTATCTAAAAGCCCTCGGTCTAAAATCAAAGTTGCTGTAAAAAATTATGAGGAATCATTTTTAGTAATAATAGGAAAGGAGGTTCATGTAATTCGTTCAAGGAAAAAAACAAGACTTTTAAAACTAAACTGGTAAAAACAATTAGATTTGATGCGCTGTATGCATATCAGTGCTTTAATATTTATCAGAACAGCTTTATTTTTGTAATTTAATCTTTAATTTCATAAGACGGAATTTTATTACAAATCTTTTGGTTGGCAGACCTTCAAAAATTACTACGAAATAATTACAATATAGTTATCAAGTAATAGTTTTCAGGATATGTGTAAACAGGTTCCTTTGATTGCAAAGTATAGTACATAATAAAAATATAAATCTAGGATTCTTCTAAGACAATGTATGATTATTCATATTTGTCCACCACAGCTCACCTGTGTTAGAGACTACTGCTCATTCCCTGACCAGGTTTACAAACATTGCCACAGAAATACTAACTGTCGTTTTCTTGCTGGCTTTCAGCCTAGTTCTCCTTAACATTCTTGAATGGCAAATGCTTAGCTTCTAACAAACTCCCAGGTTTACGGGGAGCAGTTCCTCACTGGGGAAGCCTGAATAGCACACAGAGTTGAGAATCAGGTTGATCAGTTTTAATTCCACAATGAAAACATTGTCCAGCATAAAAAGGAAAAAAACTACTGGATGGGAGGAGAATGTAAAAAGAGAGATCACATTTTTTCTTATTTAGATTAAGAATCTTGAATACCAAGCATAAATCAGACCATTATAAATAGAGTCTTCTGGTTATCATTTGGTCAATTTAAAACTGCTGATAAAATACATAGTTTTTCTCAGTTATTTAATACATTAGAAGTCAATTAAGAGCAACTCATACTTCCTAGTGCATAATATATACAATTATATACACTTGTCCAAAGCAGATTTTTTTCCTGAAGTGATCAAGCATGTTAAAAAGGAAAAAAAAGGGCTGTGGTCCCAACTTTCAGTATTTTCCACAAAAGATATTTAAAAATTTGGCTCTTGTACTCAGTCATTAGAAATCTATTTTTGAAGAAATAATCATTCTCTATTTAATGCCCAATTGTAGACAGAGGGAAATGCAGATGGAACTTTCAAACACTTTGAAGTCATGCTGCTACTGTCTTTATTCAATTGTATTTGTAAGTCCAACAGATAGATCTCAAAATATTTTGAATCATTTTGTTACAACAAATCACCACACCTTAATATGCTATTACATTTCCAGAAAAGAAAGTCACCATATCATAACCAATGAAAAGCAAAAATCAGTGAAGTACATCAGATGTAGACAGTGGCAGACCAGAAGGAATCTCCGTGTGACCTGGTATTAATCCCTTGATCTCTCTGGATCTCAGGCTGAATTTTTCATCTGTAAAAAGAGAGTTAGAGGCAAAACTACTGAGACAGTAAAAAGATGAGTGCTTGCCAGGGATGGGGCAGGGTAGTGGGGACTGGGGGGAATGGACAGATAGAGCACAGAGCATTTTTAGGGCAGTGAAAATATTCTACATGATACTGTAACGATGAACACATGTCATTAAACATTTATCCAAACCCATAGGACGCACAACACCAAGAATGAATCCTAATATCAACTTTGAACTTTGGGTGATTACACTTTGTCAACGTAGGTTCATCAGTTGTAACAAAGGTACCACTCTGGTGGGAGATGTTGAGATTGGGGGAGGCTATGCATGTGTTGGGTTAGATGGGAAATCTCTCTCTCTTTCTCTCAATTTTGCTGTGAACCGAAAAGTGCTTTAAAGAAAAACAGTCTTTAAAAAGACTAGATAATTTAAACTCGAGACTCTTTCAACTGGGAGCCATAATAACTATCCTGATTATGTTGAAAATCTGTTTAAACAGTCTGGAACTTTAAAATGCGTTTTAAAACTCTAGTAGTTATTTGTAGGGCGCTTTGCACACTATTATTTTACTTAATAGGCCCTGTTAATTACTTGCAATTTCCGTAGACTTAAACTGATTTTTAATAAGGATGTCAATTAAAGAACTATGAAAATATTTAATTGTTAAATGCATTCGCCTTGAACAAAACTGCTGGATAATCTTTTAAGTTTAGCTGCTTCATAGAAAATTAGTGTCAAAAAGCAAACATTTTTCTCCATATGTTCAACTCATCTAGAATAATCCTGGCATGACCTTTGGATGACCTTTCTGAGATTTATTATCCTTCAGTGTAGTACATGTGCTGCCCTTGTCAGCTCTATGTGAAAGAAGAGGAGAAAGCCACTGTGACTCACCCTATAAAGAATACCCATAAAATTACAGAGTAGTCAACCATACCGCCTGTTGATATCTGGCAGTCTTGTCATTAGTTTACAGATATGAAATTTTAACCTGAAAACTTAAAGAGTCGAGTGGGTTTTCCATGCTTTGAAAAATGGATAGGCTGAAGAGCTGTTATATTAGGTCATGATGTCCAGAGATACATTAAAATAATTACAATGGTCCCTGATTGCTATTTTGATATAGATTTTTAAAAGCAGTTCAAAATAGCAGTCTATAACGCTATGGACTAATGCTAATGTCTAAAATACATCAAGAGAATGAAAGTACATACAAAATCCACACAGTCATGCCCATCACAACGACACCTCAATTAACAACAGTACTTAGGTAATGTGTGGTCGGTACGTTATTCCACATTTAATTTCCTGGCAATCTAAAGATTAATCTTAAAATCACTTTTGTTGCTAATGCTGTTTGTTGTTATTGAAAATCTACGTACAACATTAGTATGCTTTCTTATCCAATATCTTAGAAATGATGAGAAGCATGGTATAGCACAAAGGACACCAGATTTGTCATTGGAAGACTCAAGCCTGTATCGTTACTCTCTGTGGGAAAGCTGATGACACTAGACGTGATTAGTCACAGGTAAAATGAAGAAACTGGACTAGTTCAGTGGTTTTTAATTAAAGATACTTGTCCGAATCACCTATGTACCTTTTTCAAAACACACATGCCCAGGCTCATGCACAGAGATTTTTACCTCAGTAAATCTATTGGGATACAGACAGGAATGTGCATTTTGAAAAAGTTTCCAAGTAATTCTGGACAAGTATCCCTAGTTACGAACTTCTAGAAATAGTTATTTTCAAATACAAGGACAAAATAAGATAATCCAAAACTTAGAATTAAGATGATCTCTCATGTGGCTACTGAGCACTTGAAAAGTGGCTAGCCCAAACTGAGATGTGCTGTAAGTGTAAAATACACACCAGATTTCAAAGGAAAAAGATAATTTAAAGTATCTCTATTTTTTTATATTGACTACATGCTGATACATTACTTTGGATATATTGAGCTAAATAAAATACATTAAAATTAATTTCACCTGGGTGTTTAAAAACTTCTAAAAATGTAGCTAATAGAAAATTTATAACTATATGCGGCATGCATTTATTTTTCTGTTGGATAGCACTGGAATAGAGTTTCAATAAAGTATCTTCTACAGAAAACATTTAATTTTTAACATTTAAACTTTTTGTTGAAGAATCAAAAAGAAGGATGGGATTACTACAATAAATGCAAAAAGAAAAAGAATTGGTAGAAGTGATTCTCTGCTCTCCTTGGCTTCTTATAGAGATATGTGTTAGGTAGCGATTTTTCATTTTGCTCTAAGTGTGTTTAGAAAGAGTCAGTGAAGATGAGTTTCTGATGGTTGAAATTCTATCCACCTCAAACACAGGCTCCACATCCACAGACTCCAAAGCATAGGTTTCCTGGCATCCTTCCTGCCAGAAAACAAGTTCTCATTCTTCTGACTGGAATGAGTCATGTTTTATGCTTCAATATTTCTGTGTAAGTATAATTAAATAAGTATTTCTTGAATTGCTCTGCCTGAGCACAGAGGTACTCAAGGTCAGGAACTTTCTGTGCTGACACCCTGGAAGGGAAGGCCAAGGATAGGCTGGCAGATGGGGTGAGCAAAGAGCCTGACTAAATGGCCTCTGGGCCAGCTACACATTGCTGAGGGAGGCAGTGATGGAGGCTGGGGGAGATTGCCAGAGATAGGCGCCAGCCAGGTGCCGGCCGGTGCCAGGTAGCGGAAGCACACCTGCAGTGTTGATAATGAAATCTGGCTAAGTGACCCTTTTCCTTGGCTGCAGGTAACTACACAAAAATGTCAGCGAAGACATATGTTCACAGAATCAGAGAGGATTAGAGTTACTGGCAATTTACTGCATTTTAAAATTTTATTTGAGGTCACATTGGTTTATAATATTATGTAAATTTCAGGTGTACATCATATTTCAGCTTCTGTATAGACTGCATCGTGTTCACCACCAAATATCTAGTTGCTATCAGTTGCTGTACACATGGGCCCTTTTCCCTTTTTGCCCTCCCCCTCACCTCGTTTTCCCTCATAACCACCAATCTGTTCTCCATATCTGTGTGTGTTTATCTTTTACGTTGAGTGAAATTGTACAGCATTTGGCTTTCTCTGACTTATTTCACTTAGCATAATACCCTCAAGGTCCATCCAGGTTATTGTAAATGGCACAATTTCATCTTTTTTTAATGGCTGAGTAGTATTCCATTGTATACATATACCACATCTTCTTTATCCATTCATCCATTGATGGGCACTTAGGTTGCTTCCCAGTCTTGGACATTGTGAATAATGTTGCAATGAACATAGGGATGCAAATATCTTTTCGAATTAGTGTTTTCATGTTCTCTAGATAAATACCCAGAAGTGGAATAGCTGGATCATATGGTAGTCCTATTTTTAATTTCTTGAGAAATCTCCATACTGTTTTCCATAGTGGCTGCACCAGTTTGCATTCCCATCAGCAGTATATGAGGGTTCCCTTTTCTCCAGATCCTCTCCAGCACTTGTTATTTCTTGTCTTTTTAATTATAGCAATTCTGATGGGTGTGAGGTGACATCTCACTGTAGTTTTGATTTGCATTTCCCTGCATTTTTCAATCCTACTCCTGGGAGTGAGAACAAAACCTGGGTGGGACAGGGAACTAGTGTAACACAGAAGTTCTACTCCTCCTGCCAAGCTGGAAAAAAATACTGAAGATCGAAGAGATGGGTTAATCCACTGCAATCTCATTCAAAATATATAATACAGAGCCAGCACCGATGGCCTAGTGGTTAAAGTTCAGCAGTCTCATTGCTTTGGTGGCCCTGGTTCAGTTTCTGGTCTCGGAATCACACCACTCATCTGTCAGTAGCCATGCTGTGGCAGGGGCTCACATAGAAGAACTGGAAGAACTTAGAATATACAACTATGCACTGGCACTTTGGGGAGGAAAAATATGTATAATACAGCAAATTGTCTTCTTGCACAAGGGAAAAGGGAACACATCAGCTAAGACTATATTGAGGAAGAACAATGATGCAGGAGAAGAGACTTACCCTGAAGATATTAAAATGAATTCTGAAATAACAATGAAAGGCTTGGCACTGGTGTAGATAAGAGACAGATTAAGGAAACAAAATTCAGAAACAGCCACAAACGTATGTAAGAATTTAATATTTAATAAAAGGTGGTATTTAAACTTTGGATTACTTAGTAAGTGATACTGGAGCAATTGGCTAGCCATTTGGACAAAAGATCTCTAAACTATTTCACTCACCAAAATAAATACTGTAAATAAAGACTTAAATGTAAGAAAGAATTCTTATAAGTATTAAAAGAAAACATAATCTTAAATTGGAGAAGGACTTTTTAAACATGGCACCAAGGGTAAAAACTGAAAGAAATCATTTGTAGGTTTGATTACAGAAAAATGTTTTAAATTCTACACATCGAAAACCACCGAAGGTTCAGCTCAAAATAGTAGGCGAGGTACATTTACCTTTCCTCTTCCTGAGAACTCACTTAAATGAAAAGGCAGAGGTACAAGGAGGAAAACCTGTAACAGAGAAGAGAAAGGGAGAGGACAGGGGGAGGCTTTCTGGAAGACAGGTAGCAGATGAGAGTGGGCTGGGAGATGAGCCAGGCTGAAAGAGCTACAGTGGGGATGAATGCTGCTCCCGTGTAGACTACAGAGGGGAGGGAAGCTTCTGGAAAAGCTCTGGGCTCAGAGTCCCCCGGTGTAGGTGGGCAGGAGAGGAGTGGAGCGGAAAGGGTACAGCTGCTAACATTCTTACTTAATGAAGTGAGGAGTCAAGAGATGCTGTTGAATAATAATGGGGAAAAAAAATAGAGGATCAAGTGCATTATTTCAAATCATAAAGGTAAACAAGAGAAGAACTTTAAAAAATCTCAACTGTTAGTAGAATGAAAGGCGAACTGAAAAGGGCTGGCCCCATTTGCATCTTTTATATCAAGGAGTAAACAGAAACTTTCTATTGTTAAATCAAAAATAGGAAGAACTACGTATTTTCTAACACTATTAAATAGAAAATATAGAACCAGCATTTTTCATTTTCATTTTTCATTTTTAGCTGTTCAAATTTTCTTTAACCATGAATGATATTTTAACTTAAAATACCATGAATAAAATGAAAGACAAAAAGCTGGTGGAAATATTTGCAGTATATACGGAAACTGAAGTGTTAATATTCTTAAATTCCAGACCCCTACCCCCAAATCTTACAAGTCAATAGGAAAAAATAAACACCTATGGAAAAAAAGGCAGAAAAACATAAGCAGACAATTTACAAAAGAAAATATTCAAATGGCCAATAAGTAAATAAAAAAGATGCTCAACTTCACTAGTAATTTAAAAATACAAATCAAAAACAATGAGATTCCTTTCTTTACCTATAAAATTGACAAAATCTGAAATGATAATACCATCACTGAGGTTTTCAGTTACTAGTAAGAGAGTAAACTTATACAACCTAAGAGGCGAATGATTTCAAATTCTGCATACTGTTTGACCTAACAATTAAAATTCTAGAAACTTATCCTAAGGAAATCATGAGGCTATGGGTTGGTTGCACTGGGGGGTGGAGCCTGGGTGGTAATTCTTATTTTATTCTTTTTCGTATTTTCTACAAAATTTTTTTACTTTTGAATTAAGAAAAAAATATTTATGAAGGGGCATTCTCATTAGCAGGGTCACTGACACTTTGGAGTAGCACACAGATGAATAGCTACAGTGACAAGGGCAACACGTCCCCTGTGGAGAAAGTTCTGGAGTGCACTACACAGTCCGGGGAACTGTAAACAGTTATAATTGGGACACAGCTATGAGGAAGAAGCGAGAAAACGGCAGATTATCACGTTGCAGACTCAGGCCAACCTATGAGACAACACAGATGAAGACGGCCAACATGGAGTCCAGTTTACTGGATGGTAAACGCCAGCAGCTACCAACAGGAGACGCAGATGGAGAGGCTGGTGATGGCCACAGAGGGCCCCGGTGGCAAAAGGGGCAGTTTCCAAAGGCAGTAGCAGCCAGCGGCAGTGTCGCATGTTGGCTGCAGGCTGAGTTTTCTAAAGCCAGAACCACTCCAGTGGGAGGAAGACTTTGCACTGGGTACTAAGGACAATCTCTCCCCAGCACCTCAGCAACAGACCTCCTGGGGATAGGGCCTGTTGTACGGCCGTGAGAAGAATTCTCCCTCCGCCCTCAGCGTTCCTTTCTATTTCCCCCTTCTTAGAACAGAGGAGAGGGAGAAAACTCTTGAAGAACTTAAAGCCTAGTTTGAGGGTCCAGATCCACACAGAGGAAGCAAGCAGGCTCTGAATGAGAAAGACCGAGGTTTGAAACGCAGCTCCGCTACTCCACAGTTTTGTGACCGGTACGAGACTTAACCTTTTTGAACCTGTTTCTTCATCCATAAATTTGAGATAATGATAGTACCTACCTCAAGGGGACACCGTGAAATAAAAACAAGCACCTCGTCTGTATTCCACAAAATGATCACTTTTATTAGGACATACCAGGCAGGATCCAAGCCAAGGCCGGATTGCATGGTGAAACAAAACCCTGCAAATGACCAGGAACAGAAGAAATCGTTGCAAGTGGGATTGAGTAGGCGAGGCTTCCTGGAGGAGGAAGATTAGAACTAGACTTTGACAGCTAGATAAGGATAGAAGAGGCAGGAAAAAAGGTGAAGGGGGGGGCCAGCCCCTGTGGCCTAGTGGCTAAGTTCGGCGTGCTCCACTTCGTGCATTCAGATGCTGGAGGTGGACCTACATCATTTGTCAGCCATGCTGTGGCAGCAATCCACATACAAAAGTTAGAGGAAGATTGGCACAGATGTTAGCTCAGGGTGAATCTTCTTCAGCAAAAAAAAAGAAAAAAGTGAAGAGGATAATCTAAGAAAAGGCAACTGCATGACCAAAGGCAAGCAGACTGACCCAGCCCCTCTTTAAGTGATTTCTCAGGCTCTAGCCACTGCAGACCCACACTAGGAATCAACTCAGAGGCTCTCCTCCCTCCACTGTCTGAGCTCAGGAAGAAGCAGCGGGCAGTGGTTTCTGCCTTGTATAAAGTCTGGTGTGGGGCTGGATCCACAACAATCTACCCTCCTCTTTCGGACAAGTCTCATTCACCCTGCATGTCTGAGTAGCCTTCTTGAGTAGCATGCCATGTGCCCGATATCGGGGATGAACCAGGAAAAGTACTTTAAATCATGTCTGCTTCTCAAGTTCTCAGAAATAAAGAAGTGCGACCTTTCGGCAAAATAAAAATTGGTATCATATATTATCAAGGTTGTTATGAAATAGGAATAAATATTATCAGAAAGAAGAAAAATCAATGAATATTATGAACTTGAAAATCAGACTTCCTAATAAACCATTCATAAACATAGGATCTTCTGTGTTTTCTTTTAGATAGATTTTCCTCTCTTCCTCTCTTTAGAAGTATAAGATCAGGCATCCATTTACAGCAAAATTGTCACTTTTCTCAAAACTTCAAAAACGACTGAGACCCAGAGGTCTGAAAGTTCTCTGCCTTCCTATTAAAAGGAAAGGCCACAAAAATGACATCCCAATGGAAGTTGATAAAAAGCCGTTTGTAGGGTTCTGGACAACCTGGCTGAAGCTTACCAGGCACTCCAAGCCAATTACTATGGAAGGTTGTAGGACACAATCAGCAGTTACTAGAAAAGAGTGCTTTGTCAGAGATGCCCTCTCTGATATCACTTGTTGGTCACCTGTTTTGAATGGGAGTTGGCATTTTCACTAAGTTAATACAGTGTCGAACTGAATCCTACAGACCGAAAATGACTTAAAGCTTGGCTCAGTATAGAAATAGAATATAACCCAGTTCTCTTTGCTCAGAATAGATTGCATTCTAGTCATACAAATAGCTGTGAACTCGTTTAAAGCACTTAAATTTTTATCTGGATTCTATAAGGCAGCAAGGTGCACGGGGAGCAGCAAGTGCTTGGTAATTAATCATGTTTGGCTTTGTATTAATATTCGGCTCTTCCATTTCCTACCTGTGTGACTTTGGCCAACTGGCCAATTCATTAATTTAATAATCCAACCATATACTGAAAAGGATATCAGGTGATCTAAAAGCATATTGTAAAAATACAATTTCTAAAATATAAGGCAAAAAAGAAATGAAGGCAGAAAAATCAGGGGAAAAAAAGATAAACACAAAATTCATTCTAAAAGTATTACATAGTTGCTAAGAGTAAGTAAAACATTTGGCTCTCAACTTTAAAGACAGTAAAACGAATTCAAAACAATAATTTACAAAATCATTAGGCAACAAACTTAATCTGAACGAATTTATTTGAGATGGATAGTTATCACAGATCCGGAGTAAGAATTCAGGCCTCTAGGAAAACACCTCATGTAATCCCAGGCACATGGCAGCTGTCCCATAAATGTTTTCTTTCTTTTCTCTCAAGCTTTTCTGCGATACATCTTTCTTTCTGTTTTAAGCTGAGGTTCAAAAGTGATATTTGAGAAACGCTACTCTAATCCTTTTCTCATTCAGAACATTATTTTTGTCTCACTGAAATAAAAAGCAACATTCAACACACTCTACAATATAGAATTTCAGGATTATAGAATCTTTGTACTAAAAAGGAAATAATTTTATCCTGCACAATATATTTGCTGCACCATCCTTTATGAGAACACTTTCACCTCCCACTCCTTACATACTCTAAACACCTGATAGACATAAATTAGAAGAATAAAACCGCTATTAGCAAGCTGTGGAGAGTGTATGCTATTCAAATAACTAGGATAACACGGTCTTGAACATAGTATCCTAAAATAATATGTAGGAGGTTGTCAGCTCTCTCATATTAGTGTGTTAATTAGGATTACCCAGAATAAAATGATATGTTAAGTGAGATACTCCTTTTTTTTTTAAGAGTAGAATCTATAGATTTTGGAAAGCAGTATCCAAGAACCAAGTGGTCTCAGAATGTGGCAGCACGTATGACATAGATAACTGAAGACAGTTTTAAAACAGATTCAGATGAGCTTTCCGCCTTAAATAATCAAGGGAAATTTGGCTTTCTGTAATGGAATGACCTGATATTTCGTTCTCTTGGCATAAAATTCTCATGCTGCATGAGGTGAGTGACTTTCAACAGAATGCAGTTAGATTCATTCCAAAGGGCTGCTACAGAAGTTAGATAATTGGTCAGCTAAATGGGTTCTTCCACCCACAAATAGAATTTTAATAATTTCTTTAGCTTCATAAAAATCTCTCATTTATCTAAATGGTTAGGGTATGAGTTCTTCAGATTATGAATGTTTGCAGCAACTGAGACTTTCCTATTCTATACATGGATTGTCAATTTTTTAAGAATTAGAAGTCAATTAAATGCTAAAACTATTCCAGATACATCTTAACTTTTGTTAATTCAGAAAGAACATGATGAATCTTTTGGTGCCTTTATGTCACTTATGATAATCCATTATTATTGCAGATCTATGATTCTCATCTAAGCTAATCCTTCCAGCAGCTGGCTCACTGCAGATTCTGATTTGTCCCATCCTGCACTCCACCCTATTACTACTGCCCCTCTTGCCCAAATAGAAGAAAACCAGACTTAACACTTATAAATCCTCAAGAATCTTTTTTTCCACTTAAAAAGTTAACTTGGTGGGTGATCATGTATCAGACTCTCATGGGCAAGCCTGGGCACCCCTGGGAGGGGATGAAGGCTATCCAGGCCTCTGGGCCGCGGCACTCCATCATCTTCCACAATGAAGACAATGATGATGTCACCATGACCTTCTGATGATGGTGACAATGACCATGATGCTGATTGTGATGGGAACATCACACTGTCATCACCAACATCATCTGTTGTAGCAAGTGGTCCCTGCGTTCCAGCACTGTTCCAGCAAGTTTGCATATACTAACAATCCGCTGAAAGAGGCACTATCAGGGTCTCTAATATTCAGTCACAGGGGTTCAATAACTCGCCCAGGGTTATAAAGCAAGTAAGTGGCAGAGCTGGGATTTGAATTTCGGCAGGCTGGCTCCAGCCTCAACCACTACAACATGCTACCTCTGTCGTACAGTTTATCACTTGTCCCCTAAGTGTTGACTCTTTCTCCTTTGAATTACTCTATTCTTTAAAACGTAACTGTGTTCTCTGTGTCTGTAGTACACGGTACCTAGCACATAATGCTCAAAAGAGATTTCCTATATTATATACAAAACTTTGATTAGGAAATACTTCTTATACATATGCTGTTTGCCCTGATTTTCCTCAAAGTGTGCTCCAGAGAACATGAATTCCTTTTTTTCTCTCTGCCTAGAAGGCTCTACCCTCCAAGATTTTTGCAAGTTCAGTTCACTTGCAGCATTCCATTTATTATTCAGATTCCAGCTCAAATATGACCTTTTCAAGAGGCCTTTTACAATCATCTGATCTATAATAGTTCTCACCTCTCACTCACAGCATTCATGCTGATTTATGATGTTTGAAATCATCATTTCAATCTTTTTACCTGTCTCTGTCCACTTGCCACAGCCCTCCCTGAGGCAGCCTATGACAGCATCTATGGCACATTGCAAGTTCTCAAATCTTATTTACTGAAGTAACTGGGCTAAAGTTAAACAAATTTCTTCAAGATTCTTCATACTTATGAATCTTTAAGGGAGGGGGATGTGATAAACAGTTTTTGCCAAACTTACCTGGCCATGGGAATTCTTTTTGTATTTTTAATGGAGCCCCTCACAGGAGGACACTCTGGGAGGGGCCACATAGAGACGTTTCGACTCTAGGAGACACCCTGGACACTACTTTAAGAAGTGGCCTTCTCCCCAAGCCTTTCTTCACTGAGGACACAGGTTCAGTCAGGTCAGGCGAAGCAAGTCAGCAGCAGTGTTAGGAAGAGAATTTGGGGCCACAAAGCTGAGTACTCAGTGAACTGAAGTACATGCCTCCCACTTGATAAACTTCTCTCCTTCCCTTTCTTACATTTTTATTAGTCTGAAAACTCAAAACCAACCAAAGAAAGGAGTGCTTTTCCTTTAGGTACTTTCCTCAAGGGGGAGAGTAATTACAGCCAAATGCAAGAAAGAGTATTTTACTGTCAACTGGAAGTAGTGACTTGGATATGCCACTTCTCCTCATTGGATTATTTTCTACAGCTGAAGTTATGGAAATTAGGGGTCTTAAGTTAGGGTTTATATTCCTGGAGACCACTTCTCACGTTCCCCTCTTCCTTCCTCACATGCACAGAGTCCTGGGTTTCTGCTACACCAAACTACCTCTGTTTCCTCCTTCCCCTAACCTCTCCCCACAATGGAACAGGAGGCCAGAAATTGCAACACATAAACCACGCATTAAGCTGTGTTTAATCCTCTTGGCAGCCCTGAGAGGGTGGTACAATCTCCATTTTGCAGACCAGGAGGATAAGGCTCTGAAAGATTAAGTAATGTGACCCAATTCACCTAGGATCTAAGAGGGTGGATCAGGACTCAAAGTCAGAACTTTCTGGCTCCAAAGGCCATCCGCTTCCCACTACTGCACACTTTACCCCTTCACCTCCCATGTCTCCATCTCCCACCTCTCCAACCAGAGCCTGGACATCCCCGGCCTGGGCTATGGGATGACCCCGAGTGGGGCGTGGCTAGCCAAGAGGGAACAAAAGTAGAGGATAGCCCATCTTCCCATTACCTACTGGAGCACACACTGCTGCTTGCACAATTCCCAGACAAGAATAAACTAACTGTGGTGAGAGGTTTTTTTTTTAATATTCAACAACATTAGGTAGTATGGAATCTAAGCTCAAAGATAGGAACATCTCTGACGACCAGGAGTACAACAATTTTTCATCCCTTTACAGGATGAGATTTGAGAAGAGAAAGGTCTTTTCCACATTTCTGAATTGTTAATTAGGAAATTAATTACTTTTATCATAAAAGTCTGGTCCCAGGTTTATCAAAGCCATCCCTATCCTTTCTTTTCTCTCATATACATGAAATTTCTTCTCTGTTCTAAGAGAACAATGATATATTAGGCTTCAGATGCAATATAAATTTATAAAAGCTTAGGTTACAGAAATCCTGCATGGCAGTACATTTTGTTTAAGACAAGAATATAATTTCAGTGATAAGAGTCTGAAACTCTAGGGTTACTTTCCAGAGCTTGCAAAAAGAAGGCATTCATGGAGTTAGATCCCTATTACCCACATCTTGACAATCCCGAATAACATAGTTCCTTCTGTTTCCCTGCAAAAAAAAAAAAAAGAGCTAACAATTTCACCTTCTCTGAAACATACACCTCTCAAATGTACCTCTGTGCAAAGAGGTACTTTACCCCACTTTGATACCCATCAATTTGATATTTAAACAATCGGAACGAATGAAGGTAACGTTTAGGAAGCAAAGCAAAGTCTAAATATGGACAGGGCCCTGAGGTTAGGTCATTATTACACCATTGCAACATAACCACCAAACTAATTTGTTTTCATGGCAACCAAACAACAATCTTCCTATTACGAGCTAATAGTGCCTATCACTGCTCCAAACTCCAAGTTCTTTTTAGGTCTGGTGGAACAGATAAAATGCTTTCATTTTAAACAACTTAAATATATTCCAACTTCAGGCTCTCTCGATGATTAAAATATGAACTAGGAAAATATTACTAGGAAACTAGTAATGTAATTTGATGTAAGTGAATGTAATGCACTGCCCAAGAGTTAATTTTTTTCCATTAATTAGGGAATTATCAAATAACTAAAAGTATCTCATTCACATCTGAAAGCAAGTACAGTAAGCAGTTAGGGCTATTAGGAATTTCCATATTAATTTGAAGGCAGCTACTCTTGACTGTGTAACATCAATAACAGGAACATTTTAGTTTTAAGATTTAAATTAAAGCGTCAATAAAAGTCACATGGTGATGTGTACCCTTTTTCCTCATTATTAAATCCCACATGACATTTTTGAAAGCTTCTTTGGAATCCATGCCAGATCTAGTGTCTGTCTACTGTCTAAGAGACTACACATTTGAGTAAACCAAGCACAAATTCTTTTACCTATCTCATCCAAGTCATCCACTTCTCTGAATACCTGTTTAAGAGGAACCTCCATAGAAAGCAAGGAATGGAACAGAAATTCTTAATGGTAATTACACATTTTCCAAAGAGATTCATTCGTCAGGGTAAGGACCACTCTGCTCCTACACTGAGAAATCATTTATCCTCAGGATCTAGTGGTCCTCGAGAGGAAAATAGGTTTCTGGGCTACGCTTAGATATTGAAGTCATCGGGAAAGGCAGGGGGCATTTTTATGCCGCTTTTGTTTCTTTGCAGAATAATCCTAAGATCCTGGAGAAGTTATCAAGTTTACTCCAGAGAAGATGAAGAACCAACTCAAGCAACTCAAAGGTCTTCCGGACGGGAAAGGCATTAGATTCAGACAACTGTTGCAAACATGAAATCCACTTCAACGTGAGCCTAGAACTAGAGCCAGCCACTCAGACTCCCTTCAATTTCTGAAAGACTGTTCTGCCTAACCATTTTATAGATGGTTTCACTACCCTTTAAGAAATAACTAAATGTAGTCACCGATACTTAGAGAAGAGGCTGAACAAGTAACAATAATCAAAGGATAAGAGGTATGACAGACTTGTTTAATGACACTTCATCAAGCCCAACACTCAATTCCATATCCCAAAGGCCAACTTTGTATTTTGGTCTTGGAATTAAAGGAAAGAAATGACTTTATAAATATTTTCTGTGTGTGTGAAACCAAATCTCATGAATCAATTGAGTTTTCATTATTAAACTGGCACTGAAAATTAATTTCTGCCACTTAACCACTGATTCTAGGTTGAAATTTAGTAAGGAAATCTAAGCCAGAAGTTCTCAGGTTTAGAAAACCTTTCACTGATCTCTTCAATAGCAACAAAAGATGAGAGGACACTTTTAAGATCTGGTCTGAACACTCCTATGGATAAAAGCCAGATTACATTTCTTTCCTGTAAGATAAAACCTAATCACAGTTTCACATGAAACCACCTCCAAAAAAGTGCTTAGATTCAAAACCTGGTATGAGTTTTATTTTATTATTAGCAAACATCATCTCTCCCTTGTTTCCACACATAATGAATTCTTAAATTTACACTCAAAGCTACAGAATATCACAGTGACTGTGAAAGTGCTGGCAAAAAAAGTTCTGAACAGCTTTCCAAACATGTTAAAAGTTGCAATATGGTGTATACTAACCCTCAGGCGGTAAGGCAGACTTTCCACGTTGATAAGCAAATTGCCTGCTTTAAATTTACATTGTCTCTTTAAACAACTCAAGGCATGTAGAAAACATGCCTCTATAAATACTGTATATTAACATGTTATTTACATCTGACAATAAGAACTCCAATTAGTTTACATCATTAGTCTCAACCTTCTATTATCTCTTAATGCTTTTAACATTCTGTACCCTAAATGAACATAGTAAAATAAACAATAAACTCACGAAGCAATTAGCTGAACCATTAAAGAAATATTTAATTGGTTCCTAGACTATCAAAAAGACCTTAAATCCATTTACAAGTAGGAAAGTTGAAAACTGGGTCTAATTGCTTTCACTACACAATTCTATAACTACATAACATATGAACAAAATTTATATTAACTGAAAACTCAGAGTAAATACAGCAATAAATTAGTATTGTTAACAATGGAATACGTTTAGCCTCTTTTTTAAAACTTAATAGTCTATAGTTTTTGGCACAATCATCTATTCTAAAAGTCACTCAGATACCTCCTCAGAAAACGACAGATTCCCAACTCATCAAATTCATATTCTTCAAAAATTGAGTTAAAATGATACTTTTTTTAACCAGAAAGAAAAAATTAAAGTTTTAGGATTTTGGTTCAATGTACCACTCATTAGCAATAAACTAAATGCAAACAATTTGGGAGGTTAGTAATTCCTTTGTTCTGTTTTGTTGTCTTCTAAATTATCACTCATTTACACAGAAATTTCCACAAATTTCATATTATACATATATATATATATCACAGTTAATGACTCTTTATTGCCAAAAAAGATCAACAAAAAGCCAGGCATCTCAAAAAATTATAGGAAAACAAATTTTACTCTTGTACAAAAGCATGCTTCATCCTTCTTGATTGCCATACCTCAAAAACAAATTAAGGTGGGGAAGAGACAAGACAGGTAGTGACAGAGAGAAATAAGGTGCTGGATAGCAACATCCTGTATGTGATTTGAGGGTCCTGCTCCAAAATCTTCCGCTCTGGCTTACATGTGAAATTCCCATGATAGTAATTCCTTTAGGTTAAAGCAGGAGATTATTTCTGTATGGTAGATTTGTTACTCTCGAACAATTTGTGTACAAGTTACAGAAGCCCATTTGGGTTAACTTAAGTAAAATGGCACGTGTTATAAGGATTCAGGCAAATGTCACAGAACCTAACCTGCAAGAAGAACAGGTAGGTCTCATGGAAATCAGAAGGTCCTCAGACAGAGGTAGAGTCTTTTTGTATGTCTGTCCTTCTCCATAACCTCCTTCACCTCTGCTTCTGGAAAGAAAGTCTACTTCATTCCTTTCTTTGGTGACTGGCTCCCGCAGCAAGAGTTTTAGGTTCTCCTCTCTGATAACTTTGCCTTGTATGTGACTTTGATGCTTAAGGAGTTGACCATGCTGCCGTGTCTACAGACCAACTCTGCGCCATCTTTAGCGGACAACACCACATGAATTGAAATTCCCAGGACCAAGAATATAATTGGTCTAGCTTAGATACCCCTGTTCCAATTAACTGTGCCCATGAGACAGGACTGTCCCTTCCAAACCAGGGATAGAGACAGAGAACTGAGACCAGGATGTGGCTTAAGATGTTACAAGGTCCCTTGAACTGGAATTTCACACAGAGGATAACATTAATCACTGGCACAAACAGGAACACTGAGGGAGAAAGGCTCAGGCAGGTACATTTTGATTCTTTGCCTACAATTTTAATCTGCTACCTTTCAAGGCAATGATGACAATCCAAGAACTCAACTGTACACACAAAAGCAACATTACATGCCCTCTTCTGGTGGTATGGCCGCTGAAGCATCTTTCATTGTTTGGTGATTCTCATACCTCTCAAGACAGCCTTTCATCAGCAGGGAGGCCCCACATACAGAAACTAGAAATTGTTCTATGAGAGACAACAAATATAAAAACAGGATGAGATAGTTTCAATTTGAAAATAAAGTAAAAAATAACAGGACTTTTCTGCTTGTAAAGGTGAATGTCCCAGCAAGGATATGGCTGAAGGACAGAAAGTGCTACTGGACAGGGGCGGGAGGGAGCGTGCCTATCCAATTCAAAATTCTGAAACAAGGAGAATCTCTTGAAGCCAAAACAAGGCCATTTTTAAGGCAACTGAAAAACGCTTCTTCATACAGCAACTGGTAAATAAATAATATATGCCATCGTGATAATTATTTCCTGAGGCTGGCCCCATGGTCGAGTGGTTAAAGTTCTGCGCACTCCGCCTCTGCAGCCCGGGTTCACAGTTTTGGCTCCCAGGTGCGGACCTACTCCACTCATCAGCCATGCTACGGAGGCATCCCACAGACAAAGTAGAGGAAGAGTGGCAGAGATGTTAGTTAGCTCAGGGCTAATCTTCCTCAGGCAAAAAAAAAAAAAAAATAAGAGGAAGACTGGCAACAGATGTTAGCTCAGGGTGAATCTTCCTCACCAAAAAAAATAATAATAATAATAATTTCCTTCTTTCTCCTTAAATTTGTAGTTTCTATTTGCCATCCTCCCCCACAACACACAGCTACACACACTCCTCCCTCAGCCTGGCAAAGTCCTACTTCTGAAGATGAGCCCAAAGGTGAATTCTCCTCCACCGGCCTGCTCGTTTCCACTTTCTAGGTACAATTCATTCTATTTTCATATTTAACATATAATACTAGTTTCTTCACATTTGCCTTGTACCACAAACGAGGCTGTTGCTACCCTGAGGACAGAGACTGTATCTTAGTCATCTTTGTAGCCTCAAGGTCCAACACAATGCAAGACACCTAAAAAGTCTCACTAAGTAGTTTTTTAATGAGTCACAGACACTAGAGATAAACAAATTCAAGAAAGGTTCAAGGAAATTTATGAATAATAGTTTCATAACGGCTTTCAAAGGAAAAAGAAAAATCCAACCTGCATCCTTAACCTATAAGGACAAAAGGATGGAAGTCACACTCTCTCATAAAATTAGCTGTGGTACCGGGATAAGACAGCATACAAGATGGGGCAGACGGCTGTTCTACTTAGCATGCACATCAGTGGCATTTGGGAAAGAAAGTCTATGCTTGTCTATATGAAGAAGTCAGATCCATATTACATCCAGTCCAGACCTACCTCTCTAATTTCTCTCATAGTACTATTTGGCCCCAAACCTTCCAGCATGAACTTTCCAAAGGAAGACTTTATATCCAGTACTGTCTCAGGTATTAAACTATTAGCTCTCAGTTCCAAACCCACCCTTCTATATTCTGCTTTGTGGTCTGGAACTCTGCAAACATTTCTCCTTTGCCAACTGTCTCTGTTAGGCTTCACCAACAGGGGTGACAGAGGGAGACAAGGGCTGGCAGAAGAGATAATTGTTTTTTGCATGCTGTCAAAGTAAAGGCACTTTAACCATGGCCGTGGGAGCAGTTCTTTTATTGTTGTTAGTGCTGTCAAGGTGATTCCAACTCTAGCAACCCTGAGTACAGCACAGCGGAACCCTGCCCGGTCTTTTTGCACCATCCTCTCCCCTTCCAGTGCTATATCAGACAATGCTTCACTGCTATTCAAAGGGTTTTCATGGGCAATTTTTTCAGAAGTGGGTGGCCAGGTCCTTCTTCCTAGTCTGTCTTAGTCTTGGAAGCTCCGCTGAAACCTGTCCACCAAGGGTGACCCTGCTGGTATTTGAAATACTGGTGGCATAGCTTTCAGCATCACAGTAACATGCAGCTATCACAGTATGACCACGGACAGACGGTGGTGAGAGCACTGAACATTAACCGCTAGACCACCAGGGCTGGCTGGAGTGGCTCTAGCCTCTAGCATTTATCCAACCCAGGCCCACCCCACAAAACAGCCTTATTATAGTCTAGAGATACAATAGGCAGTTGACCAGGGCCCACACATGTCACCCCCTGGGGATCTTAACCCCAGCTTGCAGTGCCCTCCTGTGAGCTTCTGAATTCTGATCACCTCAATGTCTTCATTTTACCATCACCACCCTCCCTAACACCCTAGGGTGGGAAGGTCTTCTTGCAATCACTATCTTTGTGTTTTCTTGATATTCCCATTTCACTTTTTCAATTCTCCAACACATCTTGGTCACTGTAAGACCTACCTCTTACTGCTGCTATGCGAGTCCACAGACTTTTGCTCCCTCCTCCAGTGGCCCATAACCCTTTCCATGGTCTCTGACTGGCAACAGCAAAGGGGCCTGAGAGTGACTTTGTGGTCACAAATCTTCACCAACCCAGAAAATTCCATACCTCCTCTACATTTCTGAGCATGGATGAAGCATCTGCTGCAGGAATTATGGACTATTCCAGTTGGCATAAAAAAAGACAAGAAACCACTGACTGACTCTATTATCAAAAGAGGCAGAATTTGAATAACTCATCATAATTCAATGTGATGGAATTCACTGAACACCTATGTTAAAAAGTATTGCTTGGTGATAATGAGTGCATAAGAAAAACTTAAAACCTGCTCCTGTTGATGTGAGCTTAGCAGACAGCTCTGAAAAGAGTCTTGGAATCAACAGTTAATTAAGTAATACAAAAATAAGAAAATTTTACGTTTGGGTAAGAAGACCAAACTTACACCACATACCAACACCATGCTGATTGTTCTAGGGAAGGAAAAGTTAGGTAGAACCAAAAGTTGAGCTGCAAGTGCCTTTTGACCCTTGCTTTTACAACTTTATCATTAAAAAACTTGTATGTTATTACCTTGTGGCAAAGACTACTATTCCTCAATATCCTTTCTCTCCTTCTCTCTCATTAATTACCCACCTCCTAACCTCCAGTTATTAGCCATGCACATAGCCACCCAGAATAAAGATACATTTCCAACTTCCCTCAGAGTGACCACATTTTGGCCAATGGAATGTGGCTTAAAGTGACATGTACAAATGGAAGAAGAAACTCTCCTGTTTCCTTCCTTCCTATTGACGGAATGTGGATAAGGTGGTGAAATCTCAGCCCACGGAAATGAGAGCAACTTTCTAGGAATGACAAAAATAACATGGAGAAGGGGTATGGATCCCTGATGATGTCACACAGGACTATGAAGAGTTGCTGGATCAGTTTGAGTAAGAGAAAAAAACTCTAACTTTTTGGATTTCTTTTATAGTAGTTAAATCTGTACTTTAATTGATATAAACCCCAAATACCTAGTTACCACCCCTTAACATTCACATAGAGCCAACAGAGCCAATTGATAACTGAACCTGTGGTCTGCCCTTCCTGTATTTCCCAGGGAAGACCGGGATGGTGGAAGAAATCATCTGTTTCCTGGCAGGCATCATTCAACGACTTCCACAGGCATTTGTGCGCACTGAGCATGGGGTGAAAACGGTCAAGATAGATGATGTTAATTTTGTACAAAGAAGTTCCTTTGAGCAAAGGAAGAAGATCCATGATTACTTCAGGGAATTTCCAAAAGAAAAGGTGATGCTTTCAGTGCAAACTTTATTAGACTCATATTTTAAGAAGCTTTGCTCAATCCTGCCTATGCAGAAAAATTTATCCACATAACAGACAGGATACGGTTTTGGTTGTATGTGCCTGCAAAATGTCTGTAAAAGCATCTATTTGGTTTGGGGGACCTGCTTTGGTATTTTCATAATCTAAAGTGGGTTTCCAGTAACTGAAACACAATTTATACACTGGACATCTATCTATTTCTATATGAACAGCAATCTAATATGAGTTATACTTAAAACCATTTGCCTCACAACCAAAGTCAACACCACATATGTTGAGATTCTCTGTATACAAGAAATTCCTAATCATAAATTCTTAGCAGATCCACTGGGCTCCTGAGGCAGTGGAGCGAGACGTAGGTGACAGTCAGGCAGGGGCTGTTCTAAGAAACCTATTGTAACTAATCAGTAGGATTTTTCTGTAATTGTGAAATACTTTCTTTGTATGAAAATTTACAACAGAACTGAAATCATTTTTGATAAATAACACAGCAAAATCATTGAGTTTGTCCCACTGGAAAGCAATAAAAGCAATACAAGGAGCATGACTGCTGAAGCGAGTGTTTCGTAAGATGGTTACATGAGTTCCTCAAGTTTCAGGATTAAGAATAAAGTGCAGGTCTCACTGGGGGTCATAGTCAGGAGACTATGAGTATCTGTCAACTGAACAAAAGCCACTGGAACAACTTGGACCTCTCTCCTCTAAGACAGTAAGACCAGAGGCTAATCATCGGGAAACCAAGGGAGTTTAAGTACAAATAGGGCCTCCCCTCAAGGAGCTTAGGGACCAGCTGGGGAAACAGCCATGCGCTCGAGTATTACAGTCATTTATAATCACACACCATAATGAGGAACCTTTCTGAGACTGGAGACATCAATGTGGACTAAAGTGGTTAAAGAAAGCTTTAGAGGAGAGGCAGAACTTGGACGGATCTTAAAGAACGGCGAGAGTCAGACAGTTGGATGATGATATGCCAAACATGAACACGTAAGTAAAGACCTACAGGCAAAATTCAGCAAGCCCAGGCAGCTAGAGTCCTCCCCTGGCGACAGCTGCATCCATCCACAGAGCACTGGCCAGTAACATCACGCAGGTAATACCCTTACTTAGACTCAGCTATTAGCAAACTGTTCTCTCAGTACACTAGAGTTCTTCAAAGACTGAATCACGTCAGTTTGTAAAAGATGAGCTAAAATCTTCAAGTTTATCTTCTGTAGGATTTTTCAGAGCTTTTAACATACCAATGTGCACTGTGAATCTCTGAGGGGCTGATACAACATGTAACATTTTTCAAACTTATTGGCCCAAGAACCCTTTTTAAAGTAACTCCTGCTAATATATCTTGGTTCACAAAACACAGTTCAGGAAGCGCTACTCAGAGGTCCTGAATCTCCCTGGGAGGGCCGGGCTCTCCAGTCAGCCTGGCCTTGAACTCTGGTTCCATTACCTCAAAGGCCGGGCGACCTCAGGCAAGATGTTCAACCTCTCCAAACTGCAAGTTACCTCATCTGTAAAATGTCACCAGATTAAACTGAGAATGTAAACACACCTCGCAGAGGGCATAGCAAGAATTCAACAGAAGTCCCTACTAGTATTTGATGCTCACCAATCAACTTTCAGACTAGAACTCGGCTCCCCACATGGGAGCAGAGAGACGGTGCTGACCTATTACTATATATAAGTATAAATAAATAAACAAAACGTGTGTGTGTGCTTAAAATAAGATTCAAGGACAGAGAAGAGAAGACCCCTATCACTGCACAGCGGAGCAGGCGTAGTCCAACCACGCAGTGAAGAAAGGGCACAATTTTCATTTTTAAGTGTCATAATATGGAGAAAAATATTTGAGAAAATCCAGAAGTGGCTGAGTTGAACTAGTAGAAGAAAAGTTATTCTTCACAACACAGAGACAATAGGAAGAAGATTAATAAATAAAATCAACAGTGTATTGACTAAGCCTCACAATTAACCCCATGGCAGTGACTGAGATTTCTTAATACTTATTCACTAAGCAGAAGTTTAAAAACTTTAGAGTATTCAGCAACCACAACTGAAAATTAGGTTGTGGACTGTGCTTGGGGAAGAATAAGGAAGAGAGAATGAAATAAGTAACTTCCCAGTTTTATTCCTCATATCACTTCTGTTTTTCTCCATTTAATTGTTGGTTTAGCCAGGAAGCACCCAAAATTAAACAGCAGCTTTTATAAACCATCCTATAAACCTCAGAGTCATACCTATGTTTTTTAAGGGGCAGGGAAAAACAATTTTGCAAATGTGGTGTACACAATTTAGGATCTGTAACTCCCAGCACACTGGTATTTCTTTTTTTTCCTAATGTCCTCTTTCCTTAAACCACCTTAGTGCTAAAACAACCAGATACTAAAAGATTAGTTTACAAAACAGTATACATATCCTAGAAACAATATATAAATTAAAATATTTCCACAGTAAAATAAAAAAGGGCATCCACAAAGCAGTAAACACGTGGTCTATGTCTACCTATACTTAAATTTGGGCAAGGCATACACCAGACAGATCATAATAATTAGCTTTGAGTAAGGAAGACATGTTATGGGTGACTTTTAGTTTCTTATTTGCTTTCACTTTTTTATATTTTCTACAATGAAGGTACATTTACATTCAGGGAAAAAGTATATTTTAACAGTAAATAAATGATAGCATTTGCCTCTTTCCCCATTTTAGAACATTCGTATTGAAGGACATAATTTATAAGGCAAAAGTCTAGGGGGCCGGCCCCGTGGCCGAGTGGTTAAGTTTGTGCACTCTGCTTTGGTGGCCCGGCGTTTCACCGGTTCGGATCCTGGGCTGGGACATGGCACCACTCGTCAGGCCACGTTGAGGCGGCGTCCCACATCCCACAACTAGAAGGACCTGCAACTAAGATATACAACTATGTATGGGGGGGGGGGGGGTTGGGGAGATAAAGCAGAAAAAAACATTTAAAAGAGAAGACTGGCAACAGTTGTTAGCTCAAGGGCCAATCTTAAAAAAAAAAAAGTCTAAAAGCCTAGGAGAAAAGACAATATTCAGCCCCTTTCCACTTATAGTTCAAAATAATGAATTCATAACAAATTTGCATAACTTAAGTATTTTTCTTTTAAGCACTCTTAAAACTATGTACAAATTATTATGCTCATCCAAGAAGAAGGAAAAGAAAGAAGAAAGGGAAAACAATACGTGTAAAGCTGCAAGTTAAACACTGCCCTAGGAGCTCTGATAAACTTCACCTAATAGAGGCACAAGAACGCTGCTATGAAGCAGACTGTGTCTACCTTACAGATGAGGAAAAGGAAGCTGGGAGAAGTCACTAGGCCAAACTCACTAAAGCTATTAACAGTGTTTACACCAGGATTTCAACCCATGTCAGAGTCCACACGCACTTTTATACTATACAATTGATGTCAGCTTTTCTTTTTAATCCGGCAGCTTGTCCTTAGGGAGCTACATGCTACACAGTAAGGTAAATTAAAACATCAATATAATTTCCCCAGGATATTTAGCATTCATGGCGATTAATATTCATAGTTATCAGCCTGATTATTTTTAAAAAGAAAAAACACGTATGTGGTTTAGATACCCTCATCCTCCCTGCTCCCCACCCCAACACAAATGGCCTAGACATGACCTTGCACTATAGCAAAGCTCCTCCTCCTCTTAGATGGCACACCCTTCTCTTCCTACACAAAGCTCAAATGCCCTGCCCTACCCCTCAAGCTCTAGTAAGGAATACTATAATCAACTTGAGAGTATCTTCCCTAGGAATCTTCTTTCATTAATTATGGACTTATTTGAGTTTTCCAAAATCTCAATGAGACTGACAAGAAACCACCACTAAAATATGAGATTACTCCGAAACCATGAGATGGTGGAGTCTCTTGACCCCAAACAGAGTTTATGTTTCGTATTTGACTAGCACACAGTTTACATAACAACAGAAACTGTCACAGTTCACACAACAGCAAAAGCAGGACAGGAGTAAACTCTGAGGCTTGCACAAGGAAATAATAAAAAACTTCCCCAGCAGCACAGATTTGACCTCCACTGCTTCCTTGTAGCTGGCCAACACTACGAAATTCTAGGTTTAGTATTCCTGAGCTGTGCGTCTCTTTTGCTTGTGCTAAATATCCAATACGTTTTCATCCACTACACTGCCTGGGACAGGAAGAATTTAAGCAGTATTATAAAATCATACAAATTTAGCACCTATATTCTTAGAGGATCAGGGAATTCTCTCAGCGAAGTAATTGCAGTAATCCAAATCCTGAATTATACTATCTTTCCCTCTAAAATGAATTTTTCCACTTTTCTGAGACTTACTGATCTTCACTCAAGGCAGTAAGTTAGGCATCTAACCGACGTTGTCATTCCAAGATTCCAGGCACCACTTAGCGCTCCATTCATTCCTTAAACATACTTGATGAGGTCATGCACACTGCTACCTGCTCTCACAGAGCAATAAAGAGAATTCAACCAACCTAAGTCTCCGCTGGCAAAGCAAAGGTGATTTCCAAATGATAATGAGCAGACTGAAATGCAGCCAATTTCTGATGCTTTTTGCTTCACCCCAAACCAGTTAACTCAAGGTGATTTTTGTTATGTTTGTTGTTTTATTTTTTGGGGTGTCAGTCATCTATTACTAATATGTTTTTAAACGTACACTTTCGATATCCTATCTAAAAACAGCTATCTGAGTATCAGTACTGGCCCATGGATTTAGAAAATAAAATAAGCAAATCAAGTATATATCTCAATGGAAGACACTAGACGTAAATCAAGAACCTGACTAAATAAGGCACTGTATATTTTCTGATCTTTTGTTGCCACTTAAAAACTCTGACAAGTGGACCAATGCTTATGGTCACCTGATGAGAGGTAGTGGGAATGGAGAGAAGTAGACAGAAACTTCCACTTTCAGAATATTCATATTTCAAAGTATCAACAACACTGTTCTAAATCTGTTCTTCATTTTTTTTTTAATGTTCCACTTAGTAACTTAAATTTGATTTGATTTTTTTCACCACATATATGAGGCAATTTTAAATTAAGCCCACTCCAACTAAGGAAAATCTGCACTTTTTTGACGGAAGGAATCTCCTGCAAGAAAACCAAATCTCTAATCCTTCCATTCCTAGTCATATTTCACAGGATGCAATAGCTTCTTAGAGCATTGTGTTAAAAAAAAGTGAGGTATGTGAGAGGCATTGTGGGGAGGTGGCGCGCAGAGATTACAGAAAGGGCAAAAAGTTTTAAAAAAAAAAAGGTTCATTATCTCTAATTTTAGAAATGAAATTTTATTTTTTCATTAGCACTGACTCATCACTGGAGTGATGAGTCTGACAGGACTGCGAAGGTTTGGTTATCTTTAATTAAAAAGAACTGGGTATATTCAAAAAAGGCAACCTCTGCTTGCGTTAGAAAATTATGAGTCAGCTGCTAGCCTCACCATTCAGAGGCGACATGCTGTGTGCCCAAATGGCAGGCAGGTTGTCTCGCTACCTTGCAGATAATAAAATACAGGCGCGACATTTTTAACTTTGAAAGGATCATTCTCACATGTGGCACCCACTGGGACCCAAAGAAACTGACCACTCAACAAATGTCTCATAATCAAAGAAAGGAATCCTCTGTCCCAAGGGAATAAAAAAATAGTTGAACAGATTGCAGTTATTTTCATGGAGAATTGAAGGAACAGTAGGAAAGGTATCACGATTCATCAAAAAACAAAAATACTGAACAAATATATATATATTACCTTTAGTTTCTGATTTTCTGTAATATTAAAAATCTATTCCTTAATTGTCACTTACAACAATCTCTTTTTAGCTACTCTGCGTGTTTTACCAGCCCTTTTAAGTCATAAATCATTACACAAGACATGTTTGCTTTTAAACACAAGTGCCTATTATTTAAGCTAAAGAATTAGATGCAAATCAGAACACATGTTTCAAGCCATTCTCTTCATCTTCAGGAAGTGAGTTTTGCCAACACATAACAAGATTGTAACCTTTACTTTTCTCTTAGTGTTACCAGTAATTGAGCAGAGGTCAAGGATGAGAACTGCCTCTTATGAAACATGATGGTACCAGTATAAAACTAGTTAATAGACTCTCTGGCTGCAATTTTCTTCAATCTAGTCACAGGTACAGGTTGCTCAAACAAGAGTTACTGGCACTCTTCCTGTGGTTGCAATTCATGGAAAGTCAAATAAAGCCACATTCACTAACACCTTCCTCAGATTTCAAAGAGGACACTGGGAAAAATAATCTGACAACACCCATACAGTGCATATATATTTTGACCTATACTTCAGATGACGTCAGCCATCCCTTTCTCAAGCTAAGAAACAAGGAGGACCTGGGAAAAGGCATGGTATTTTGGGCTCTGTTAACTTCGCAGGTTTGACATCGCTCTTCAAAATTTTCGAAGTTAACAACTGTGCTTACATGTACTCTACATTTATTTTAAAATAGAAGTTACACATGCCATGGTTTAGAGTCTAAATCTTAACTACAAAGAGTTGTCTTAATTTCACATAGAAAATGTACTCCTTTAAAATACCAAGGTATTTGGAAATCACCCTCTTTGAGCACATTTTTAGAATAGAGAATTTTAGAAAGCTAGTTGCTAAAAGTATTCTCTTTACCACCCACTAGGATCTCCCTGGACCATAAGCAAACATTTTAATTGACCACCACACTGGAAACACTCTCTTCCAAGCTTCTTTGACAAACACCGGACTTTGAATTTCCTCTGAGGCCATCACACAGAGACAACAGTTAATGAAACTGTGTGCCTATATTTCCCCATTCTACCAATCCTTTGCTTAAATGTTAAAATGTAATTATATATTTTAAGTGATCAAAGTTTCCAATCCTGACAGTGATCTTTTAGCTTGAAGAACTAAACACTCTACCATAGTAGAAAAATCTGCATGTGTAAAGTAATAAGATTTCAGTCATTTCCATTCCATTACTCTAAAAAGCACTTTATAGTCATTTATTCTGTACCATAATTGAGAGCTTATTTGCCAAAAATCTAATGGATTTTTTATTCATTTTAAATCACTCTGGCAAGAGTTAGTAGACTTTTGAACAGTGTTTTAAACTTTCTTTCAAAAGAAAAGATGTAAAACCCTGCAAACAGATTGTAAAGGTAACAAATACTAAGACTTACACAGGACAACTTGTGGTATTAAAGACTAATTCTGTTCGATTAGATAAATTTTAAGAAGCATAATGATCAAATTGTTCTAATAATTGCACAGCAAAATATTAAATTGCCAGAGAAAATATTGGGGAAGGGGGTTGGATTTAAGTCATCCCATAAATAAAACCCATCCCTAATCACAAGCCAAATAGGTGAGAAAATGTCTAAGACAAGTTTTGAAATGGCTATATAAAGTGGAGCTTTGATTTCATAGGTACACGGGCTGTTATTGACAAAGCACTCCAGTACAGTGTAACATACTGCATGGGAAATTTTTCTAGGCAACTATTTCCCAACACAGATATATATTTTTCATAGCAGCATTAAACAATCAAGCAAATTAAAATATCTTAGTTGATTTAACTCCACTAGATTCTCCCTGAGCCACTTTTGAAATGTTTATACAATTAACAAACTATAAAATAAACAGAAATGGAATCTACATATCATGCTCCTCCCTTCCGATTTTCTGTCTCTGAACATCTTTATCCAGATAGCTTTGATATTCTCTGGCAAAATGAAACTTGCATGACTCAAGTATACTGATGGTTTAGTTTTTTGCTGGGTTTATAAGGGAACTATTTTTCTAATAACAGATGTTGACAAAATGTGTATGAAATGTTTACTTTAAATTCAACAAAGTAAAATTATTTAAAATGCACTTGTAAATCCTGACAAAAAAATCTCTAGAGCACTTCAAATCTCATGACTTAGGGACTTTAATTTTCATAACGTATAACTGTACTTTATTGTCCTTTTTCTATTTAGCCTGTCTAAAGAATTTATCAAAAAAGAAATTCTCACAGAAGCATAAAGATACTGTGTTGATGTTATGATATCACTTCTCGACGAGTGTTAATGTTTCAAATTCTGAAAGAGTGTTGGAAAGTGTCTCTTACACCACATTAGGAGCCTGAGGTACTGCTTCACTTCAGTGGCTGGACTCGATGAGTTAGTCTCAAATCAAAGTTTCCACCTGCAGGACTCAGCCATTCACTTAGTTGTAAAAGCTACTTGCAAATCTTCCTCACATTCGAGTATCTTACCACGGTTTTTTTTTTTTTTTAATTTTTTGGTGTTTTCATTCAAAGAAAAATCAAGAGTCAAAGAATAATTACAGTCTAAGAAACAGAAACACTGGCACACCCACCTCTCATAAGAATGACAAACAATTTTTTAGCAGTTTCTCAGGTAATGTCTACTTAAGACATGCTTACTCTTTAATTAACACCAACTCTTCCTATAAGATGTACACATCACCAGTGAGTACATAGTTTTCAAAGTAACTACCTCAATCATTAAGCGCTAAAGCATGTTATAAAATATTTTATACAGGGAAGAACTACAAATGCTAAAATTATGTTTAAGCCAGATAATCGTTAAGCATGTAAGTTTACTATTGAAGAGAACAGCATACCTCTGGAGGCCCAAATGTATTCTTAAACCCATGGACTCAATAAAAGATTAAAGAGGAAAGAAATGATTAGGTCATCTATTCTATTCTATTCTCCTACAGAACTACTCCCAATAGTATGTGATTTAATTTTAATTCATCCAGCTTAAAACATCCTTGGTAATAACAGATTCCAATTGCTTTGCTTGGAAGCCTATTAGCACACTAGTTGATATTGATATAATACTGCGGTTAATTGTACCTTCTAGATTTGGGAAACCAGGCTGCTCTGCAGCAATTCCATAAACCTAATTAGATAATGCAAAGTTAATTTTTTCCTCAAGTTTCAGTGTACCAGGTCTTATATTCTGTGAACTGAATCAGGGCTCCCTGTTGGCATGTTTAAATGCTTCTCAGGAGCAACGCTGTAAAACGCTACGAAGGCTGGGGAGCCCAGAAGGGAGTTTATAATGGAGCAGAAACGAGAACATTTCTCATTTTGAAATATTCAGGATTCTTAGCAAATGAAGCAACTGAAAGTTAGTTCTTCCCTCTCCAAAAAAGACTTAAGCCCTGGGTAATTGCAGTTCAAGTTGTCTCAGCGTTGCTTTTGCGATCACAGGACTGAACTAGAATTAAACAGTAGACCTCATCTTAAAAAACAAATATTACTGGAATGCTGAACATACAATTTCACTATTCTGTTTTCTCCTTTAATTACACATAAGCCAAATTAATGGATTAAAAACCAAAAATTGCCTAATATTCTCAGGTAAAATTTCTTTTCCAACTTTAAATATTAAAATGTTCTTCTAGTCACAGCTTTACATGTTACTGGATTTCAGACTAAAATAGAGTGCAAAAAATGCCTAACATGTATTCTAATCACATTTTAGTAGAATGTGTATAGTATTTATAGTATATATTATCACAAGTACATGATTATGGTTCAGCTTGAAATACATATGTACAACTGTGTCTATATATACACCCATGGTGGTGGGTGGGGGGAGGGGGAGAGGCACCCATTTAAGACAGAACAGACATAACCCAAAATGTGCTAAGTTCCCCTTTGGTAGTTACTGTTCTCTAATAAAACCCATCCTCTTCTAATTGTGTGTTTCCTCTAGCGAAGGTGACTGTTCACTTGAATTTCTTTTGCATCTGAGCCAGTCTTCCTGGGTCCTCATTTTTACTGAGATGCTGGTGAAGATGCCACTGTATCCCCATCTAGACCCAGGCACTATGGGTTTAGCAGGCAGGTGAACCTGCTCCCACAGCCACTTGCTGCATCCTTAATTCTAATGGGTTCTTGCTCAAATATTGCAGCATTTGAAATTATTGATGGTCCTGTCCTTAAATTATCTTTGCCCATGTTTTCTACAGGGCAATGTTCTCAAAAGCATTTCCCTCCTGCCTGTGCCTTCTTTCATCTCTGCCCCTCCCAGCACCTAAAAGAAGGCATTTTCCATGTTTCTTTTTTCCTACCCACGGTTTTCTCCTCTATCCACAAACACTGCCTTAATCTACGGATCCAGTCCCCGAGCTTCAGACATGCTCCTGCCAATGATTTGCACACTTTGCATCCAGTTCTGATTCCTATGCATTGCACATTTGCATTCCAGTACCTTCACTTGACTGACCTGTGGTTTGTAAAATACTATACGCCCAAACCAAACAAGTGTACACATCCTTTAGACCAGCACTTCTCAAAGTGTGATCCCTGGACAGCAACATCAGTGACACCTGGGAATTAGTTAGAAATGCAAATTCTCTGCCCCACTCCAAACCCACTGAATCAGAAATTCTGGGCAGGAGGCCCCAAGTAATCTGTGTTTTAACACACCCTCTAGGTGATTCTGATGCCTGAGGAGGTTTGAGAACCACTGTTTTAGACAGTTCTATTCCTTCTAAAGGCATCAGCATCCTCGCTTCCCCATTTCATCCAGTATGATTCCTCCTCCCTCCAGCTACACTGGGTAATTCTACTTTCTTACCGTTCTTCTCCTAGTTTAGGCCTCATCATGTTCTACAGTGCCATTTCTCTCCTCACTGAAATCTAGCCTGCACTGTTTCCAGATTATTCCTCATAACCCAGCTCTGACCATACACAATATTCAGGGTTCAGATTTTGTTTGTCTTTCTAGGGTTCTCTCTCCCATTCCTCCCCTCTGCTATCCAGTCTCCCAACCATGAAGCCCCAGGAGTTGCCACAATCTTTCCCGCTTTTGCTTATACTGTTCCTCTTTCCTCATGTATTCGTCCCTCCAACATGCCCTTTCTAAGATGAGCTCTGACAGCACCTAGCCCCGCAGACTAGATGCTGCTTTCTCTGGGATCCCACAGGACCCAGGAGACTTAGCTAATACAGTTCTTGTCTCACCCACTGCAACTGTTATTTGTGTGTTTGGCCCAAAAACCTGTGGCAAAAAAAAAAAAAAAAAGGTTATTACTCATTTTGTTTATCTAGGACCATATGTAGTAAGTAAGATTAGATAATTTATTATCCAACCCAGAGCCCTGCCAATTCTACTTCTTGAACATTCTATCCTCATTCAAACCTCAGGGGCTTTGCCCTTCCTGTTCCCTCTGCCTGGAATGCTCTTCCCTCAGAATTGCATTATAGGCTTATACTCATTCTTCAGGCCTCAGCTCAGCTATCACCTTCCCTGAGTGGTCCCTTCTGCTCCTTTCTCCTTCATGTTATCCTGTATTGTCTTCATAGAGTTTCTCCCTATTGCCTCTGTGTCCCCCTTTCAATGTAGTCCACATGAGCTTGTCTATGTTGTTAAAATCTGCAGTGTAGGGTCAGCGAGCATGGCTCTGAAGCCAAAACACCTGAGACTGAATCTGGCTCTACCACTTACTAAGTAAATGACCGTGGGCAGTGAGTTCACCTCTCTGTAAATCAGTGGCCTCATCTATAAAGTGAGGATTACATTAGACTTGCATTAGAGGGTTACTGTTACAATTACACAACACAGTACACGTAGAATGCTTACCTGGCACAAAGTAAAGATTCTATATATGTTATCTATTATCACTGCTATTATTTACTACTCTGTAGTATCTCCAATGCCTAGAGCAATAGATGGTACTTGGTAGACACCCAATAAATATTTGAAATATTTGGGTGAATTAGTGACTCAAGAGCTGATGAGTCTCTCAACATAAAAAAAGGCCATATGTGACAAATCCACATCATACTCAACATCGTACTCAAAAGCTCGAAGCCGTTCCTCTCAGATCAAGAACAAGGATGCCTGCCCTCACCACTTTTACTCAGCATAGTGCTAGAAGTCCTAGCCACAGCAATTAGATAAGAAAAAGAAAGAAAAGGCATCCAAATTGGAAAGGAAGAAGTGAAACTGACACTATCTGCAGATGACATGATACTATATATAGAAAACTCTAAAGACTCCACCAAAAAACTAGTAGAACTAATAAATGAATTCAGTAAAGTTACAGAATATAAAATCAACACACAGAAATGTTTCATTTCTATACACTCACAATGAACTATCAGAAAGAGAAATTTAGAAAACAATCCCATTCACAACTGCATGAAAAAGAATAAAATACCTAGGAATAAATTTAACTAAGGAGGTGAAGGACCTATACATTGAAAAGTATAAGACTTTGATGAAAGAAATTGAAGAAGACACAAATAAATGGAAAGATATACTGTGCTCATGAACTGGAAGAATTCGTATTGTTAAAATGTCCATACCACTCAAAGCAATCTACAGACCCAATGCAATCTCTATCAAAATATCAATGGCATTTTTCATAGAACTAGAACAAATAATCTTAAAATTTATATGCAATCACAAAAGACTCCAAACAGTCAAAGCAATCCTGAAAAAGAAGAACAAAGCTGGAGGTCTCATGCTCCCTGATTACAAACTACACCACAAACCTACAGTAATCAAACCAGTATGATACAGGCATAAAAACTGACACACAGAATAGCTATAATTAACAAGACAGGAAACAACAAATGTTGGAGAGGGTGTGGAGAGAAGGGAACCCTTGTTCACTGCTGGTGGGAGCGCAAACTGGTGCAGCCACTATGGAAAGCAGTTTGGAGTATCCTCAGAAAACTAAGGATAGATCTACCATATGATCCAGCTATTCCACTGCTGGGTATTTATCCAAAGAACTTGAAAACACAAAGGCATAAAGATACTTGCACCCCTATGTTCACTGCGGCATTATACACAATAGCCAAGACTTGGAAGCAACCTAGGTGCCCATCAAGGGATGAATGGATAAAGAAGATGTGGTATTTATACACAATGGACTACTACTCAGCCATAAGAAATAACGAAATCCGGCCATTTGCGACAACATGGATGGACCTTGAGGGTATTATGCTGAGTGAAATAAGTCAGAGGGAGAAAGTCAGATACCATATGATCTCACTCATAAGTAGAAGATAAAAACGACAAAAAAAAAAAAAACACATAGCATTGGAGATTGGACTGGTGGTTACCATTGGGGAAGCGGGGAGGGCAAAAGGGGTGACTAGGGTCACATGTGAGGGGATGCACTATAATTAGTGTTCGGGTGGTGAACATGATGTAATGTATCCAGAATTCGAAATATGATGTACATCCGAAAAAAATAAAAATTAAAAAAAAAGAAAAAAGAAAAAAAAATAAAAACTGACACAAATCAATGGAACAGAACAGAGAGCCCAGAAATAAACCCACGCAAATATGGCCAATTAATACATGACACAGGAGCCAAGGATACACAACGGGGAAAGGACAGTCTCTTCAATAAATGGTGTTGGGAAAACTGGACAGCTACATGCAAAAGAATGAAACCGGACAACTATCTTACGCCATACACCAAAATTAACTGAAAATGGATTAAAGACTTGAATTTACAACCTGAAACCATAAAATTCCTGAAGAAAAAACACAGGCAGTAAGCTGTTTGACATCAGTCTTAGCAATATTTTTTTGATCTCCTCAGGCAAGGGCAATAAAAGCAAAAACTAAGCAAATGGGACTACATCAAACTAAAAAGCTTTTGCACAGTGAAAGAAACCATCAACAAAACAAAAAGGTTACCTACTGAATGGGAGAAGTTATTTGCAAATCGTATATCCAGTAAGGGGTTAACATCTCCAAATATACAAAGAACTCAACTTAATATAAAAAAAAAACCAATCCAATTAAAATATGGGCAAAGGACCTGAATAGACATTTTACCAAAGAAGATATACAGATGGCTAACAGGCACATGAAAAGATGCTCAGCATCACTAATCATCAGGGAAACGCAAATCAAAACCACAATAAGTTATCACTTCATACCTGTCCCTCACACCTGTCAGAATGGCTATTATCAAAAAGGCAAGAAATAACAAGTGCTGGCAAGGATGTGCAGAAAAGGGAACCCTCATGTACTGCTGGTAGGAATATAAATTGGTACAGCCACTATGGAAAACGGTATGGAAGTTCCTCAAAAAATTGAAAATGGAGAGGCCAGCCTGGTGGCGCAACGGTTAAGTTTGCACGTTCCAGTTTGGCGGCCTGGGGTTCACTGGTTCAGATCCCGGGTGCGGACCTACACACTATTTGTCAAGCCATGCTGTGGCAGGTGTCCCACATATAAAAAAAACAATAGAGGAAGATGGGCATGGATGTTAGCTCAGAGCTAATCTTCCTCAAAAAAAAAAAAATTGAAAAGAGAACTACCATACAAAGCAGAAATTCCACTTCTGGGTATTTACCCAAAGAAAACAAAAACACTAATTCAAAAAGATCTATGCATCTCCATGTTCACTGTAGCATTATTTACAATAGCCAAGATATGGAAGCAACCTAAGCGCCCATCAATAGATGAATGGACAAAGAAGATGCGGTATGTATGCAATGGAATATTACTCAGCCATAAAATAGAACAAAATCCTGCCATTTGCAACAACATGGATGGACCTAGAGGGTATTATGCTAAGGGAAATAAGTCAGACAGAGAAAGACCAATACTGTAGAATTTCACTTACATATAGAATCTCAAAAACAAAACAGATACAGAGAACAAACTAGTGGTTGCCCAAGGGGAGGGAGGTGAGAGAATGGGCAACATAGGTGGAGTGGATCAGGAGGTACAAACTTCCAGTTAAAAAATAAATAAGTCATAGGATATAATGTACAGCACAGGGAATATAGTCAAAATACTGTAATAACTTTATATAGTTGACAGATGGTAAATAGACGTAGTGGTGATCATTTTGTAACGTATATAAACGTTGAATCGCTATGTTGTACTTCTGAAATATAACACTGTATATCAATTATGCTTCAATTAAAAAAAATTGATGAAGAAATGAATGTCACCGCTCCCTCAACTCCACTTTGAAAGCTTTCCAAAAGCTTCGGTAACTGTTGAATTAAAACCCCAACGCAGTTCCTGAGTCCACCATTTAACTCCCTTCAAAATGTGGCCGAAACTCACTTTTCCAAGCTTAAATTTCACCACTTTTCACAAAACCAGACTTCTCTCAGGTCTCACCATATTCCTTTAGTCTAGAATGTTCTTCCCTGCATCTCTGCCTGTCCAAATCCCACCGACACTGCAGGTCTAGCCAAAGGCTGTGGCCTCTGAAAAACCCACCTCCTACAGCTGTGTAAGGACCTCCTTTTTATGACTGTTACATCTTCACACACAGGTTATCTCACTAATGAGAGGGGATCGGAGTTTGTGTCCTCGCCATCTTTACTTCTCCAGCACCTTGCAGGGAGAAAAGCCCTCAATACATTATTTTGAGTGAAAATGGATGCCTGGAGATTGGGAGATATTGTAAAAAGGCCTGACTTTATAAATCAAAAGAAACTTGCTGTTAATATGGATACAACGTCTACTGCGTGGTTATTAGGTCCATACCTGAGTAACATCTTTATTATGTCAAAACTTTCTACGTCCTCTACTGTACCGTACAGTATCTCCAATGCCTAGAGCAATGGATGGCACTTAGTGAACACTCAGTAAATATTTGAAATATAGAGTGAATGACCATCATGTTTATTGTAACATAACTATATCTCTCAATTCTTACAAATAATTCTGTCCACATTGTTAATATATATCCCACCTTCCCACCCTTCCCCGCTTCCACCAGACAAAAACCCAACTATAAAATCAGTCCTTTCATAGCCTCAAGACATGTCCTATTCCAGAAATTTTAAATTCTTAATTTAACTACTTTTCTCCTGTCAGATTGTACATTCATTTTCAGGAGTGAAAATCAGAATTCAAACTATGAACAAAGACAATGATTTAGGTGGAAGCTGAATAATCACAATCATTTTCCTACATTCCATAGCTATTCAAATCTTGCTGACCAATCCTTTATAACTCAAGTTAGAATTTACAAGTATTCTGTTTACAAACGGCCCAAGTTCAGAATTCTGATTTTCATTCATGATGCATTTTCTCTCTTCCTCTGTCTCCACTTTGCTATTGACTGATCTAACACAGCTTATACTGAGAACAAATTGTAGCGCACACCTTATCTCCCAGTCCACACAACCAGCCTCAGTCACAAAACGGTTGTCCAAATTCAACTGCTGTCCAACAGTTTTCTTCCTTTCTTTCCTAATAGCTGTGCACTCTCTGAAGGGCCACTCTAACCCTTCTCCCCCTTCTGGTTAGCTATTAACGAAATATATCGCATGATAGCTCTCAGTGTTTCCTTATATTGCTATTGGATTAAGGAAGCCAGGCCATGCGAGTATTGCATCTTTTTCTTCAGCTGGGATGTGATCCCTTTAGTTGAGGTATTCCCGTATTCTCCAATGGGGTCTTACTGGAGGCGGGAGGGAATGGAGAGGTGTGGTAGTACCCAGATCCATGCTGGACCTTCAAGCACTGGATGGGAAACACTTCCACAGAACCCTAAGATACAGCAATTTTTAGGAATGTTTGCATTTCCAGGGTGTCCAGACCTATAGGGGAGGCATAAATTAGTGCTTCAGCCCCTTGCAAGATGGGGAGCTACTCCATGAGCAGGAAACACGAAGCCTGCCTCCAAAGGACTCAGTCAGTGGTTTCCAGGCACCTTTAAGAAACATGAAAGCTTTCGATTCCGACCATGAAGAACACACATGTACACAAAAGTCTGCGATAATTTCAGCAGGTCTATAAAGCCCAGATTTCTTAGCCTTGGTAATGTGGCAGTTTTTTTATTGTGTGGGTAAGAGAGGAGAGCAGAACAAAAACCAATCCTGAGGCCATTCGCCTGGGGAACTGAGACAACAGTGACCACTCAGGACACGACACTCAGGCTAAGTGATAGCTCCATCCCTGACAGCATGAAGGGAGCTTCCATTTGACATAAACTCTCTACGTGGAAGGTAGAGTTTTCCAGGTTGCAACCAAGCCTCCCTGAGAGAAAAGGCTTCGGTAAGGTGGAACTTGCCCGCGACAGGGTGATCAATTCAGTCACTCATCCTCTTTTAAGCGATTTTCCTTTCAGCTGTTCTTAGCTTGCTTATCACTCTCTGCCTAGGAAAGGTCCCTGAATTAGTCCTACTATGTATGATCCGAGCCTAAGCGGCATTAATGGTTTGACAGAAGTAGCATTTGCACATACAGAGACTCACCAGTTCACACCCAGCTTCTCACCACCGCTGAACCTGCTATACTAGAAAGGCTGAAGATCTTTCAACGTTTCCATTACAAACCTTTTGCAGAGGCTTTGATTCAACTGGAAACACTCACTCAGGGCTAAAACCTGGGTTAGGTGGCCTGGGAGATACTACACTTTACGTAAATAAGGAACTTTCTGTACTTTCCAAGTGCTAAACAGATGGTCTTAATAAATGCTGACCTTAGAACATCCAGGGTACTAAGCCTAAAGAATTAAGCCTTACCACAATCACAAAACACAACAATAAGAATGTATGAATTTTGTCCTCTGCACTGTCAATGTGCCAGATCTCCCACCATCCTAAACCTCCTGACACCTTCTTCTCCTTCACTCCCACATCCAACACCTGGTCCTGAGGCCTTTGCATCTTTAATAGTTCTTGAATCAATTTGCTTTTCTGCACTTCCACTGTCACCCTGCCAATCCGCCAATCCAAGCACCAGCACGTCCCGCCTGAACTACTATAACCTCCAACAGGACTCCTCTTATCTGCTCTTGCTCTAAAGCACTTCATACGTCCTGCAGGCAGCCAGAGTGTTCTTTCCCCAAAACACAAGTCTGATCTTGTGTCTCCCCTACTTAAAAACCCTTCAATGGCTTCCCACTGCTCTAAAGACCTAATCCTTAGCACAGTCTACAAGACCCATACTACCTACCTTTGCATTCTCACTTGACCTCTCTTCTCATTCACCATGTTCTAACTATAGAGTTCTTCTTCCAGTTCCTTTGTTCACCATACTACTACCTCCTACCTCAGGACCTTTGCACATACTTCCCCTCTCAGGAGTGCCCTGGGGCCCCATCACTCAGATAAACAACTACTTTTCTTCAAATCTTCAGATTTCAACTGAAAAGTCATTTCTTCAGGGGCCAGCCCTATGGCATAGTGCTTAAGCTCGGCACACTCTGCTTTGGTGGCCCGGGTTCACAGGTTTGGATCCCAGATGTGGACCTACACCACTCATCAGCCACGCTGTGGCAGCAAACCAAATATAAAGGAGAGAAAGGCTGGCACAGATGTTAGCTCAGGGCTGATCTTCCTCAGGCAAAGAGGAAGACTGGCAACAGATGTTAGCTCAGGGCTAATCTTCCTCAGCAAAAAAATTTTAAAGAAACAAAGTCATTTCTTCAGATCAGGCTTTTATGACCAAGCTCCTCCATTGTCTTACCCGCTATGGTTTTTCTTCACAGCATGTAGCACAGTTCTTATTTATAGATTTGTGGAGTCTTGATTAATGAGGTTTTCGTCCCATACTAGACTTCAAGATCCATGAGGTTAGGGCCAAGGAGTGTTTCCTCAACCACCAGCACTGGTACACAGTAGGCACTCAAAAATATTTGTTGAATACATCAAACCATACACAACAGAGTATGACTTGAACAGTAAGATCATTTTCCACATCGTTCACCTCAGAGAAACTGAGCAAGAGGCCCAGAGATGGGAGAGAGAGAGGAAATGTGATTCTCATGTCTTGACCACAGGTAACACGTTTTGCAATAGAGCCCTCCATGGCTGGGCAGATGGCAAAGAGGAAGTAATCTAGGTAAAAAAAAAAAAAAGAGGACCAGGTTGCAACAGACTTTCGTGCCTGAAACATTGAAAATACAACAGAAAAAGTGGCACAGGGTGGAGCCACAAGTACAAGCTTGTTGGAGTAGAGGCCGAACCTATATTTGGTCAATTGGATTGTTCTAGCCTATCTCAGGCCATTTACAGGGATCCTAAAAAGCCCACATTAAGTGTCTCACAGCGGATGGAAGTGTCTGCAATCATAATCAAAACAAAAGAACCAGAAAGGAAACTCAGGAGTCAGAATCTGAGTACTGGTCAGGATCTTCCCCCACCAGTAGGAGATGTTCTTCTAGCGCCCTCTCTCAGGAGCTTTGAAGTTCGTTTTGATGAAAGGGAGGCAATAGTTCCTTATTTGTGCTCCTATGATTCATAAGCTGTGCCTTAAACTGCTTGGTTAACATTTGCCTGCAAAGTTAATAAAAGCGTTTCGCTCTCCTGACACATGAGGCTTCTTCATAATGTTAATTATGCTTTAAAGTCCTAAAAAGCCAGCTTCTATCTTTGAGAAATGAGAGAAATTACAGTAGACCCACTAACTACCAAAAAAGCTGGACCAAAAATCAAGATGTCATCACCTCCTACAGCTATTAATCGGGCATTGTGGCTCAGTACTTACTATGTATCAGCACTAATAAAATATTTCAAGAGATGGGCACTGAGGCTCCACCACCTCTTTAAAAGGCTTGTCATCTGAACTGCAGGGCATTCTGAATATGGCTATTTTCGTCAGTCTTTCCAGGATTTCTCTCCCAGAAAATAGTTTTTCAACCTTTCTCGCTCTCTCCAAAGGGCTATTTGACGACTTAAATACTCTCAAACAATTGCAATACTCAGTTGTCTTTTGTCAAATCAATTTGAAAGGGAAATCATAAAGAGGTCACCATTACTCCATGACAGCTGAGAGCCTTGAAAATTCGGTACTTTTTACAATCATTCATTTAGATGACTTCGAGGGGAATCCACCTCAGATATCATAAAGAGATTCCACTGCAGTAAAGACTTCATAGACTAAAACTTAAATCCTGAGAGGGAACCTAACCTCATCACATAGGCAGGCACGGATAAGGAGACCTCTTCCTGGGATTTACTCTTGAAAGGAAGCCTTTCTCACTCTACTTCCTGATGCTAACTTTCCAGAAGGAAAGTTAATAAAGGAGGTCACGCAGATGCAATGCAGATAATATTTGCAAAAGGCACTTCACAACAGAGCACAACCGCTCCCACGGCCGCTCGGTGGCCCTGAACTCCAGACGGCCTCCCTTACCCCAGGGCGGCGGGCCCAGGGGGCTCTCCCGCCTCCGGGATGGGGCGGGGGGTGCGTGGGGAGGCCGGCACGCAGCCGCCCTGTTGGGTCAGCAACGCCGCAGTCGCCGGCCCCCCGCCCCCCCGCCGCGGCTCACGGTAACTACTGCTCCGAGGCGCCTGACTAAACCCTCAAAGGCAAGGGACTGTCATCGCGAACCGTTGCGCCCCGGGCGGCAGACAGATGCGTCCCAGCGGAGCGCTGGCAGCTCCTCGGCGGCGGGCCGAGCGGCGGGGCGGGGGACAAGTTAGTTTCCCGGCCGGAGCAGCCCTGCCGCAGCCGGGAAGGGGACTCGCTCCCAGTCCCCGGCCCGGGCCGGCCCGAGCGGGAGAACAGGCGCGCCGCCCGCGACAAGGGGCTGCCCGGAGGCGCGCGGGGCTGAGTACGGGGATGCCCCTCGCCAACTGCCGCACCCCTGGCCGGGGAGGCGCGAGGCCGGGCCGGGCCGGGCCGGGGCGAGAGGCCTGAGCTGCCCAGCGCACCCCGTCTCCCGGCATAGGGGTAGAGGGGGAGGCGGCGCGCTCCGTAGGAGCCGGAGGCGGGGCGCCATCTCCCTCCCACTCCCGGGCGGGCGGGCCGGCGGCTGGGGGAGCCCCGGGCGGCGAGCACCCGCGGACGGGCGGTGGCGGCGGGGAAGGCGGGACGAGGGGCCTGGTCCCGACCGGTGGTGATGGCAGCGGCGGCATCTCGCCTCCTTCGGGCCTGCACGCGCCACAGGCCGCAGCCTGGACCCAGCCCGCGTCCCCGGGCCCCGGCCGCGGCGGTCCTGGCCCGGAGGATGGGGGAACCCGGCGGCCGCGACCCCCCCGGAGCCAGCGCTCCGCCCGCTCCGCCCCGCAGTCCCGGCGTGGAGCGCGGGTGTCGGCGGCAGAGCCCGGGGCGGGGAAGTGCGAGAGGAAGGGGCGGCGAGGGGGCGGGCCGGCGGCGGCGGCACCGGGAGGAGTGCGCGGGGCTCGGCGCCCCGATCGGCCCGCGCCGGCCCGGCCCCACCTGCGGAGCTCCGCCGGCCCCCGCTCCCGCCACAAGCGCGCGCGAACAAAACAAGTTGCGGGTCGCCGTCGCCGGAGGGGGCGGGCGGGTCACTCACCCTCATCCTGCTCAGCGGGCTCGGGTCGTCCGGCCGCGGGGACAGGGAAGACCAGAGGACCACTAGCCCCAGGAAGCTTCCCACCACCAGCAGACTGCGTAAGATGAACCCAAGCTTCAGCCTCATCTTCCTCCGGCGGCGAGAGACACACAGCCCGGCGCAGCCGCCGCCACAGCTCTTCCCTCCCTCCTTCCCCCTCCTCCGGCTCTCCTCCTCCTCCCTCCCCCACCCCTGTCGCTTCGGCTGCCGCCCTCTCCGCCGCCTGCCCTTTCCAGCTCCAGATCCGGAACTCCCCTCGGCTCTACCTTCCCCCGTGCTCTTCCCTCCGCCCCCTCCCCGCAGCCCGCAGGCTCGGCCCGCGCTCCTCCGCCGCCGCCCCCCTCCCCCCGGCGGCCTCCGCAGAGCGCCGAGCGGCCCGGGAGCCTGGCTCTTCTAAGCGTCCTTTCTCTCTACCTGCCCCCTTCCAGATCCGCAGTCCCCTTCTGTCCACACTGTCCACACGCACCCCCTTCGCAATGCCCCTGTAACTAACTTACACTTTCCCCACGTCTGCTCCTTAGCCTTTGCCCCACAGCTCAGCTCTTAAAGCTTCCAGATTCCCGAACTTTTATTTAATTATGGGCCGTAACTGTCCTTAACGCCCGTGCCCTTCAGGATCTCCCGGCCCGCCGCCCCCGTCCCCGTCCCCCGGGGGCCCTGGAGCGGTTCTAGGCTGCCCCCTCCCCCCACGCCCCCTGCTTTTCTTACACCCACTGCCCGGAGCCCCCAGCCGCAAGGCTTGCAGGAAGCAAACCAGGAAGTCAGGGCTACCGCTGCAGCAGCAGCAGCTCCACGTGGCTGATTTATAGCTGAGAGGATTTTTTTCTTATTGATTGTTCTTGCTTTTTCACACAGCTCCTTAAGGAGGTAGATTTGCAACCGAAAGGTCCTGGTGTGATGTGCAAATATCACTGGACTGGAGGAGCTCACTGGGAACGCCAGTATTTCACTTTCTCTTTAGCTAATTAGAAGAAAGCCCAGCTAAGTTTCTCTTCGGAGATCCGAGGATTTCGGGTGTTTAAAGCAACGCTCCAGTCTCATTGTCTCCCCCAGACCCGATTTTTACCGCTTGATGGAGCTTCCTTGATTTGTTTTTGAAACGCCTTTTCTGCTTCTGAGATCTAAATTAGACAGGAAAGGATACTGACAAGTCTTTAGCCAGATGCCCCACCCTGAGGGAATAATTTTTTTATCTCCCAATAAAGATGTCAGTCACTTTATTATATTGCCAAGTGTATGTAATTACCTTATCCGTGTACTGTATCTTAAACTAAGTTGAAAAGAATGTTTAGTATCTTATCCTAAGTTTCAGGGCAGTGAAGGTAGATCCTTCTTCCTGATATTGTTTCATATCTGCTCGTACCTTAAAACAAGTAAAATCTGGTTATTTGAATTTTTAGAATGAAATAGAGAATTGGAATCATCAAGATAGATAAAGAATTGTACTTAATGTGCTTTATAGTTTGGATTTCACTACCTACTATATTGGGGAATTCTGTAGAGTCCATCATTTCAGAATTTTCACAAAATGTTTGAAGTGAAATCCTCGTGCACCACATGGGGGAATGTAGAATATAGTTAGATATATTCTTGGTTGGCTCAATAATTTTACACAGTATTGCGTGTAAGCCCAACATACAGAGCACCTGGAGGAGGGGTTCCGGGTGTTGGACACAAATCCCTGACTGACTCAGCATTTTCATCAACCGCTTCAGTTAAAAGCCAGTTAGTTACCTTTAGTATAAGATGAGAGAAACTTTGCTGAAGACTTTTTGGTGAAAAAGACCTGGAATATTTAATTGATAAAAGTATGAACCTGCTGGGTAATGTAGAAAGCTAATGCCCCACTCCTGGGTCAATTCAGATCATTGTTTGGACCCAGGAATAGCCTGTTAATGCATACCCCAGTGATTCTGGTCCAGGTAATCTGTGCACCGCCTTCAAAGAAAACAGTGAAAGGAAGGGGTGCTTGGGGAAAGATTCATTTGGGTAACTTTGGAAGGCAAGAATAGGATCATTTGTGCACCTGCCTTGAGCTGTTCAGAATGAGGAGGACTCCTGCAGTAGACAGGTCCCTAGACAGAGGCTGGGCTTGGAACAGGTGACCTTCAAGGGGTCTTATTCTGATCACATGAGAGAATAATCCATTTGAAAGCAGCAGCTGAAGTCCTTCAGGAGTAATTAAACCTTTCCTTTGTACTCATTTTCGCAGTCAGAGGAGACAGTTTTTTATTATTAAAAAATAGGAACTTTTATTTTTACTATTATGAACATAGTTGGGCAGGTTATAGAGTTGAAAGTGGTACTTATCACTCACTAAAGTGATCAGAATGATTCTTGGACAGAAATAGTATTCAGAGAAGATCTTGCCTCCTCCCTTTAGTTTTGAGAACTTAAAATATGTGTGAAAGGACACAAAGTTAGAAATTGACAAGTGGATATATAGTTGTAAAAGCTCATGTTTCTCTGAGTCCAAACAATGTTTAAGAGAAACTGTGTCTTAAAACAAATGCCCATTGCAACATTCGCTGGGAGACAACCTCTGTAGAGTTGACACAACTCTATTTAGAAAATGAGAAGCTACATTCAAAGCTTAGGTCAAGGTCAGTCACTTAACCTCTCTGAACCCAGGGCTCTTATCTGCCAAATAGTGATTACAATACTCACAATATTGTCAAAGGAATAATGGAGGTCAAGTACATATGCAAATATAAAGTACAGCTAGTGTGATGGAACAAGCCTCAGTTGTGTGTGGGTATAATTCTTTTTTTTAATGAACGCTACAGTTATTGTATGACAAGGATTGTTATGCTGGAATATTTCTGGTTTGTCCAACCCAGGGTTCACTGAGGAAGAAGGTAGAGACTAGAACTGAACTGGAGGGATGTAGGGTTATGGGGTCACATGTGGTGGATGGTGACATGGTACCTTCAGCTGGGAGGCCAAATGGGGGCTCAGAAGCAGGGTAATTTGAGGGAAGAGAATTTTTCTGAATGCCTAGTGTGTGCAAGATGCTTCACATTCATTACTTCGTTTAATGTTTACACAACCTGAGTGAGGTTGGTATTCCTGTTGTTCTCAAGCTGGGATTCGAAGCAGGTCTTTGTCACCTCAGAATTCTTGCCACTACGTACATACTCCTTGCCGAGCTGTACTAGCCTTTTGGACCTGGAATATAAATACGTTTTCTCAGATGGGATGCAGAAGGTCAAGGTCTAAAGATTTGTTAGTTTTTTCATTCTTTCCGGTGCCTGCTCTGTTAAAGGGGAACCCACCCGAGGAATTGTGTCCATTCTCAGGCTGCAGTTTAAAGGTGTAGGCGCACACTGGACTCACCACTCCCTCCTTCGTTGCATATGCTGCAGCAAAGCTGAACTTTGGAGTTTCTAAATGTGTCTTGAACTCCCTTGCCTTCAGGCCTTTGGACCGGGAGTTCTTTTGCCTGAAATGACACCTTAACAAAAAGCTTTCTCACACTCTCTCCCATAGTCCTCCCCACTCCCATGTCCCTTCCCACCAAGATACTGGGATAGGTGCCCTGCAGGGGCTGCCATTGCTTCCTCTACTTTTCCTTCCCTAATAAGTACCACTAGATTGTAATTGCTTAATTTCTTTTTTCCACTCCCGGAGAAAAAGGTCCACGAGAGTGGAGCCTTGTCTCTCTAGTTCATCATTGTCTCCCTGTCTAGTGTCTAGAAAGGGTTCGGTAAATATGTTTTGGTGAAATGCTGAATGAAGAATTGGACTGATTATACAAAGGGAAGATGAAACTTAGAAGATGGGTCACGGCCCTTCAACTGCTGTCCGTCCTCACCTGGAGCCTCTCCTTCTAAGGAGAAAACTTTGGAGGTTTCATTTAATTAGAGAAGTGATTATTTTACATGTCATTATCTTCAGCTGGTAGACTGTTGTTTCCCCCTTGCTCTATATCCTACTAGTACTCAGGACTAAGAAGAAATTTAAATTCAGATTTTTGTATCTACTGAGATTTCTGAAAAAAGAAAGAAACTAACTTGTATTGAAATGGGAACATGTAGCCATGGGCAATTACTATCTGCTACCAAGTTTCAATTTTAACTATGTCTGCTTGCCAAGACCTCAGGTTAAATTAGAATTAGTGACCTATAAATTATTGGTTAAATATCCTGTTACCTATTCTGTAAACCAATTAATCACCTCTTTTCAAAGAAAAACCCCAGTGGTAGTATTTTTAGGTCAAGAACGTATTGTATTGTTTAGGAAAGAATATACTACTTAGATTTTTTTAAGTGTTTGTAGTGTGTGTGTTAAGAAGATATTAATTTTGTGTGGTGTTTATTCATTATTTCTTACTGCATAACAAGTTATCCCCAAAATTTAGCACTTTAAAACAACAAGCTTTTATTATTTCACACAGTTTCTGAGAGTCCGGAATCCAGGAGTGGTTAAGTAGGGTGGTTCCAGCTCAGGGTCTCTCAGGTTGTTGTCAGGCTGTCAGCTGGGGCTACAGTCATCTCGTGGTTCAGTTGGGCCTGGAGAATCTGCTTCCAAGTTCACTTACAAGGCCAACGGGCAGGCCTCACTTCCTCACTGGCTGCAGGTGGGAAACTTCAGTTCCTTGTCACAAGGGTGCCTCCGTAGGGCTGCTCGTGACATGTCAGTTGGCTTCCTGCAGAGGGAAAGATCTGAGGGGGATAGAGAGAGAGACACAGACAACTCAAGTCTAGAAGCCACACTCTAGTACAATGTGGGAGGGGACGACACAAGGACGTGAATACTAAGAGGCAGGGGTCTTGAGAGGCTTAAGAACATTGGGAGTCAAATATCTGGGTCAGAATACTAGTTTTCTCATTTATTATTTGTAATAATTCAGTTACCATTATGATATGCCAAAGTTTTTCAAAAAGAATCCAGATCTTAAGTAGTTGCTTATTTTGATTATCTTTCAAGGAAATACTCTACATACTGTCTTCATCTGTAAAATGAAGGAGTTGGACCAAGTGATCTTTAACATCCCTTCCAATACTGAAATTCTGAGATTGTCCTGTGATGTTAATATATGGTTGAGACTTCTAAATTTGTTCTTGGTGGAATATGGCAAAGTCAAATTCTGCCTTTGTAATTTTTTTCTGAGATGGGTTACTATTTCTATCATAAGCTTAAGAGATGGATAATTCCTGAGTTGTGCTCATCTGGAATAAAAGACTCTTGTCACTAGGGTTTCCACTGATGAGGTTAATGGTCTCCTACAGTGCTTTGAAGGCAAAAATGCTTCTTCAAAAGTTCTCTTAGTTTTAACACTATAGAACACTACCTCATCACAATTCAGTACTGTTTCCAGACTCCCATAATTCAGAAGTGCTCTTCTGATTTAACCATTTATTTAAGAGGTGATTGAAAAAATTTTTATCTCTTACCACCCTTGTTTGGAACCTCCTCAGCAGCTTCTCCTTGCTCTTAAAATTAAGCCCAAACTCCTCAGTTTATTACAAAGACCTTTGTGAACTTGCCTCTGCTCACCTCCGTAGCTGCGTGACTGGTCAGTTACCTCTTCTTTTCAAACTTAAAACTACAGCCAAGTTGACCTTCTCTCCATGTCTGGAACAGGCCAAGTTCTCTCTCACTTCTAGGCCTTTATGCATGTTATTCCCTTACCTGGCACACTCTCTTAGTTTCGCTACCAACTCACTCTTCCCAAACTCCTGATCATCCTTCAGATTTCAATTTATACATCAATTCTTGCAGAAACTTCTGGTTCTCTTCAGACCCCACCCCTTGCTAGTTTAGGAGCCCCTGCTTCATGCTTTCAGAGCGCCTGTATACTCTCTCTCATGACATATAGAGCTCTACTTGGTAATTGTTTATTCAATGATCTGTCACCCCCATTAGACCAAGTTTCTTAAGGGAAAGCACCATGTTCTTCTCATCTGGCACTGTAACCCTAGATGTTCAGAGTACCTGGCCCAGAGGAGATGCTCAGTGTTTGAGAGCAAATGAGTGAAAGAATATTTCATATGTTCACTGCTTCGTGTGTTCACTCTATGTTTTAAGCATAGAGAAGTTAGAAGCCTTGTGTAATAGAAGATATATTATGTATATGTACATAAAGAGAAAATGTACTCGTTCACTGTTCAGTTGTTAGAATACAACTAAAGAAAAGGTGAAATTTCCAGGTGTCAGCAAGATGTAGTATGACAGCTGGAAAATAGAAGGTTTGGAATTATGAGATAGCTACTCCCTGTCCAGCCTCTAATTCCTGGATCGTTTAGGATAATCTCTCTGTGTGTCTCTCTGTAACCTATACCTCAGTGTCTTTATTTGCATTCAACTCTGCTTGTCTCTCTGAAATGTCTGAAAAGGCTTCTAGGCACAGTCCATTACTAAAAATAACCCAATCTTATTTGTAACTAATCAAAAAGTATATCAGGTAGTTCTGTCACTAAAAACCAAAAATCTCTTGGGAACTGAAGCTCCCTTCTTGGTACACACTGTCCCTACTGCACCTCAGCTATGAAGTTCTTGGCCTTAGTTTTCCCCATATCTTTATGAGTTTCAGTCTCTTCCTAGAACTTCACAATGTGTGGAAGTGAAGATACTTTTCTTCCCTACGCTTTAGTAATTTCAAATTCACCAATCTTAAAAGGCGAGAAGGGGCTGGCCCGTGGCCTCGTGGTTGAGTTCAGTGCTCTCCGATTTGGCAGCCTGGGTTTGGTTTCCACCAGGACCTATACCACTTGTTGGTGGCCATGCTGTGGCAGCGTCCCTCTTACAAAACAGAGGAAGATTGGCACAGATGTTAGCTCAGGGCAAGCCTTCCTCAGCAAAAACAAAGCAATAATAGCCAAATGTTTTGCCGAAGTATTTTAGAGGCAGGTGGCTTGGCCCTTATTTAGGGGCTGGGAAAGGAGGGTACACAGTTCTACATTTTTATCTGACCAAAATGAATACTTTAATTCCTAGATAATAAACTGATAGCTGTTTGAAACTACGCATCTGCTCACTGGTGCAGAGGTTTGTATTCACAAACTGTGATAGGACTTACAGTAATACCGTGACAAATTTCAGCTTGGAAAGCTTTTCTCATGTCATTTAACCACACTCTGCTGAGAACTTGAGTCTTTCTTCAGTGAGAGTCATACCTTAATTTCATGAAATTTTAGCACTTGAAGGGAAATTAGGAATTAGAGTCTAGCCAAATCTCTCATTTTACACATGACAGGCTGGGTTCTCTATCCCTTTTAGGGACGGTTTCTTTCCATTCCACCCCCATTGCATCAAAGTTAAGCTCTAGGAGATTATCAGTACTATCAAAACAGAGGCTAGTTTGTCTTGAAGCTATCAGGTTTCTATATTAAATAGTGTGAGATTCTGGGTGATGCATTTTGCTGAATCTCTCTGGCCCGGCCAAAATGGGTGTAGCTGGATAAACAGGATCTCTGCCGGGATGTGAAGATGTGTAGCCCAGGAGAAAGGAGCCAAGAAGGAAGGGACTTTCTCATGCTTGTCCAAGACAAACTACAGCCTAAAAGGCACATGATGGCAACAACAAAATGCTTTCTGTCATCTTCTGTCTTTTGATTAGTTACAAATAAGATTGGGTTATTTTTAGTAATGGACTGTGCCTAGAAGCCTTTTCAGACATTTCAGAGAGACAAGCAGAGTTGAATGCAAATAAAGAAACTGAGGTATAGGTTACAGAGAGACACGCAGAGAGATTATCCTAAATGATCCAGGAATTAGAGGCTAGACAGGGAGTAGATAATTCCAAACCTTCTATTTTACAACTATGTCATACTACATCTTGCTGACACCTGGAAATTTCATCTTTTCTTTAGTTATTTTCTAACAACTGAACAGTGAACAAGTGCGTTTTCTCTTTATTTGAACGTGTGGTTCAATGCTAAATGACTATTTGGAGAGCCACACCAGGGAAATGTGAGCCAAGAGGGCTGATCTTCAGAGGTGCTCAAATACTGTCATTTAGATAAATGTACCTTTTGGCATATTGCAGAGTGGTATGAAATTTGAATTTTAATTACATTTCTTTTTGGAGAATGGTCTTTGAGGACTTGGTCTTATGGGATGTCTTCTCTTTTTCAAAATATGTAAAATGATTCTTAATAAATGGAATCACCTTCTATGATCTCTTATTGATTAAATTTATCAAAACTTTTATTTATTCAACATTTTTTGTTGAGCGTGTATCACGTACTAGCCATTGTTTTAGATGATGGGATAAAACAGTAAACTAAAAGAGCAGAAATCCCTGTCCTCATGGAGTCAGACAATAAACAAGATATGTAAATTATTATATATTGTTATCCAATAAACTGTTATATCACTTATGTGCCAAGCATTGTTCTAAGAGTTTACAAGATTGACTCATTTATTTAGATAGTACAATAGAAGACAAATGCCATGGAGAGAAACAAAGCAGGGAAGTGGGATTTGGAATGCTGCATGGGAGTTAGAGAAGAGCTCAGTTGTGAATAGTCTGAGAAGGTCTCATTGAGAAGACCATATTTGAAGAGGACCCAACAGAATGAGGGATCAAGTCAAATGGCTATCTGAGGGGAGACGGCTCCAAGCTGAAAGAGCAGCAAGTACAAAGGCCCTGAGGCAAGAACGTTCCTGCGTGTTTTAGGAAAAGCAAGGGTATAAAGAGACTTAAAGCTGAAAAGTGAGGGGGAGTGTTAGGAGGTAGTGATGACTATGACTTTAATTTAGAGCAAGATGGGGAGCCATTGACAGGGCAGAGGGGCAGCATGATTGAATTTGCCTCTAAATAGGATCACCACCTCTGGCTTCTGGGTTTGGTGTGGAAAGGAACAAAGATGAAAGCAAGGACCAGTTAGGAGGCTGTTTTAATGATCCTGATGGGAGATCATGGTATCGTGGACTAGGGTTATGATGGTAGATGTGATTAGAATAGGTCAGAATATGGGTATATTTTGATTATTCTTCAACTATTATGGTTCCAAATTACTGAGCTTGTTGTTTTACTTCCCGACTCTCTGTAAGTAGTTAAATTAATAACCTGTAAAACAAACTCTTTAAATGCTCTAGCAGCACACATTATTTTAAGAAACTGTGTAAGCAATTACTTGGCAGTCTGTTTTAGATTTTCTTGTATGCAGTATATTTTCAAATGGAACAACCTGTCTTTGGAAATAAAATCTCTCATGCAACAATTTAGGTACCAGGATCAACTGATCCAATGAAAGCATGTGCAATTGCCAAGCAAAATATTTTTTAAATATTTTAAATATATTTCTGAATGCATCCATGAGTAACAAGAAAATAAAGAATACTAAGGTCAAAGACTGAGTAGAAGAGGTACACTGAGCACAAAGCTGGCTTTTGCCTTAAGGTCGTTGGCCAAACCTGAGGTATCTGAGTATCATTTATATTCTGAGTTCAAGGATTTAGGAAGAGAAAACAAATTCAAGACCCACTCCAAAACTAGTCTAATAGGACCTCAAAAACTAGAATCCCCAAAGCGAGAGAGAGCTAAAATTAACCCATTCCTCTACCCACTAAAGAGAAATCTCCCTTGACACATACCCCACACCATCCATCTAAGAAATTAGTAATCGTAAGTTGGCCGTCATGCTGGTTTACAGCTAGAATTCACACTACCAGGTGGATGGCTGGAAAAACTTCAAACCAAGAACTTAAAGTGGTCTCAGACCAATAATGTCACAAGGCATCTGAAAAGCAAATACAAATCCTTTTTGAAAGAACCCTCTTCACCTCACACTTTGAAAAATGTTCTGTTCCTGTGCTTCCTGAGAAGATGAGTTGCTCACAATTGAAAATCACTGGACACCCAAGGCCCATGAGGGAGGGCCAGCAAAAGCAATATACTGCAAAATAGGCTGCACAAGAAATTTAGCAATTGGAATTATCAGACACAGAATATAAAATAATCATATTTAATACATTTCAAGAAGTGAAAAGAGAGCTCTGAAAATATGAGTAAAATTGAGAAAAGGTGTATTTCCAGAAGTAAAAAAATATAATTAATTTTTTTAAGTTAATGGATAGGGTAAACAGTTAATTAGAATTGTTATGATGGAAACTTTCTCATCCCTTAGCTTATGGGCTCTCGGTTCCTTTCCTGTCTTTCAGGACACGCATTCTCAGTCTCCATCACTGACTCTACTATTCAAAAAGACAGCATCGTTTAAAATTCAGTTCTAGTTCTTTTTCTTCTCCCCAGTTTTTAATCTTTGTCTAAATTAATCCATTCACCAGGTTTCCACTATGTTAATAATTGCCACACTTAAAATTTCAGCACAGACTTCTTTTCTGAGCATTAGACCACAGGACATTTCCTAGTTGGATGTTCTATTGGTACTTCAAAGCCAGCATTTCCAGAGTAGAATTCATTTATTTTACCACCAAATCATCTATTCTGTCTAGACTCCTGATTTAGCCATTGACACTTAAAAAAGAAATTTCTAAGATGCCTTCCATAGTTTCTTCCACTTTGTCCTCCCAGATCTAGTTAACAAGTCAGAACCACTCCATCACTGATAGTTCCTTTTGCTTCTATTCCCACTGCTATGACACAAGGTCTCTTATAGTTTATCATGTTCCCACCTTCTAATCTCTTGTTTCTTAAAACCATTCTTCCTACCACAACTAGAATTATTTTTTAAAATATAAGTTCAATCATCTCACTCTTGGAGGAAAATCCTTTAATAGTAATGGGTGGTGATTCATTGCATCCTGGGAAGTACAATGCTCTCAGATAAAGCACTAACGCATAGCGCCAGTGACTTGGTTGGAGTACATCTTGAAGACTGTAGGTTTAATGGATGTTTTGTTACAGAATGTTAGAAAACTAGCTAGGTGATAAAGGAGGAGAAGCTCCTGTAGGATCTTATGAGATAAGTCCTTGATAGAAAATTTGTTTTATAGGACAAAATCATGCACAGCAACTGTGCTCCTGCTTTGGATTTGAGAAATGGCAGTAAGTGAAATCTGTACATTTGCACAGCCAGTTGACTGCTAGATAAATGAGTTCATCTGAGATTAAGTAAACTGAAGAAGTCAAAATAAGGCCCATGGAAAAGGTGCTACAAAACAATGGAACAGGAATTTGGAAGTTTTTAACACTTAGAGAAAGAACAAAACTGAATTAGAGTAGACTAATCAGTATGACAAATAACTCCAAAATTTCAGGGGCTTCATAAATTAAAATGCTTCATCTCCATGGGAAAATCCAAGTGCCCATCGACTGATGTTTGGATAAAGAAGATGTGGTATATATATCCAATGGACTGCTACTTAGCCATAAAAAAAAGACAAATTCATCCCATTTGCAAAAACATGGATGGACCTGGAGGCAATTATGCTAAACAAAATAAGCCAGACTGAGAAAGACAAACACCAGATGATTTCGCTCATTTGTGGAATATAAACAAACACATGGACAAAGAAAACAGTTGAGTGGTTACCAGGGGCAGGGGAGTGGGGGATGGGCACAGGGGGTGAAGGGGAGCACTTATATGGTGACAGACAAGAAATAATATACAACTGAAGTTTCACAATGATGTAAACTATTATGAACTCAAATAAAGAAAAGAAAAAGAAAAAAAAATGTATCATGTCACAGTCCCTTCCTCTCTGTGGGTTGATTGAGGGGTAGGCAAGAGGTTCTGCCCTGTCAGCCCTCTGGGGACCCAGGCTCCTCCCATTCTGTGTATCTACCATCCCCTGAGGAATCCAAGTCCTCCGCTGGATTCTTTGCATCTAGCTTGCAATTTATGGAAAGAAGAGCATGTGTGGGATTCTCAGAAGGTGTTTTAAGAACTCGGCCTAGGGGTGGTGAACATCCTTTCTGCTCGATTTTATTGACCAGAACTCAGCCACATGTCTATTGGTGGGTGACTATTTAAATGGTATATTTGGTCCTTCAAATCATGTTTTAGAAAATATTTAGTAACATGGGAAAATGGAAATAATAGGATATAAGTAATAGTCTATTAATATTAGAGAAACATGGGAGAAAAATGTGATACAAAAATAAATGCACTCTGGTTCTAACTCTGTTATTAAGAGACATAATATATTTTCATTTTTAAAACACTATAAGGAAATAACCCACTAGCATTTTGAGCTCTCTCTGAATAGTGGGATTGTTGGGAATCTTCTCAATATATTTCTGTCTTATCTAAATTGTTAATAATGAAAGGGTTACTTTTTAAAATAAACATCAAAAAATGTTTTAAGGAAGGAAGACGATGTGTCTTTAAAAGGTTTCTATATTCCTGGAAAGTACCTATCAGATGCCTCGTAAGTAGTAGATACTTAATACATATTCATTGATTGAACCAGTACAAGTGAATAGAGTAATTAAATGGAAAAAACCTAAGAACAAAATGTTAAGGTATTGAAATATCCCTAGTGATGCTATTTAAATGTGGTAACTGGTGAGCCAAATTACCACACTTTCTTTCTATGATACTTTGACTTCGGTTTTACAACACTTCAATCATATAGCAGGTGTGATACCAATACTAGTGAATTAGCTGCATTAGTGTTTCCAGAACTTTATTCAACTTGAGGCTATTTATACCATTTTTAGTCACACCTAGAGTAGTACACATTTTATTGTTTTAATAGTTTTGATTAAAATTACATACTTTTAGAAACTTAAATTTAGCTTTGTGCTAAACAATGATACTAGTAAAATCACAGGATAGTGGTATTAATTTTTCTACACATACTAAAATACATAATTATCAAAATTAAAAATATTCGTGTTCTACTTAATCATCTATTTTACCCCCAAGTTTACTACACTTTAGAAATAACTGACCTAGCATATGTTATAGTTACTTATTTCGTGTTTAGGTTCAAGCTTCTATGTGTTTGGGGACCACGAACAATGTAGGCTTTTCCCACCTGACAGAATATCTAGTCTTATGGTTTATGATCTAGTTTTGTGATTTATGTTAATATATAGTATCAAAAAGTGAATGTTTAATAGGTGCTATATATAGGTTAACTTAAAATTTTTTTTTTAAACAATGAGTACACTCTCTCCCCCATACTCACCCCATTTTCAGTGGAAGCCCACTGATATGATATGGGATGTTTCCATGGCAAAACACAGTAAGTTAGTTAATGTATGGAAATTTTTTAAAGACTAGAATTCTTTGGTTTGCACATAGCTAAAATGAGTAAAATACAGAGGTATCTACTGTTTCTTGAGATTATAATCTTGTTCCCAGAAACAACAATAACAAAAGCTGGTCATTAATTTTATACTCTGGATGAAAGTTTCTTTTTCAATGACAAAGAAAAGACAAACTTTGGGTTTTATGACAGTTAAGTTAAAAATACAGAGGGAACTGTAGAATCCATGTCTGGGGAAATGCTTTGTGTCGTCTAAAAGTAGGGGTGTGGTTTCTTAGTTATTTCTAGCTTTGTGGTTATTGTTATTAAGTGTCTCATTTTTTAAAACCAAGTATTAAGAAAGGGGTGGAAACAAAGCAAGACAGGGTGAAGTCAGCAAAATAATAATTGAGATCCATAGCCAAGTGGAATGACTTAATAAGTTACATTAGGTGGGTTAAAGTAAAAAAATCCTACCGCATTTTTAAAAGAAAACAAAAATCTTCAGCACAAATCCCATCTACAAAAATTGTGGAGGATCTCAAGAACAACAGCTGATTAAAGAACATTAGCATTCACGGTGGGGCACAGACTTTTGGAAGAAGCCCTTTCCTGAATACTGATGACCATAAACACGTTGGCTGAGCTATTTGTTACTATTACAAATTAGATGTGACAGTTTCCATTATATATGCTCATTCCATCATGTGATTCAATCATTGGGAATATTTTAATTATTGAACCACAAAATGAATAATTGGAAAGGAGGATATTTCTAAGAAGAAATATCAATCCTTCTGTATTGTCCTACTGGTGAGGAAATAAGAATTGCTTTTTTTTTTCCCTTTTGATATGTAAAAAAGAAACATTCATACATCTACAAGATAAAGGCAAAGAGCAAGAAAATAGAGGCATGAAACACTCCGAATTGCAGGCCAGTCTGCAGTCAGTATCCCATTTGTACCCCGTTTCCCATGCTTGAACCCTAACCCCTATTCTATATATCTTCAGTGATCAAATATCCTGGTATACCATGCTCCCTCTCCTCAATCAGTATCTGATCTTTTCTTGTTCTTAATATGTGATTTACACAGCCTGTTTCATGTGTAACTCTAAATTGCCTCATCTTTTTTGAAGTTGGACCTTAATTATAAATAACAAGTGGTGAATTTGGTTTCAGTTTTGACTGACCTAATAAGACTTTAAATGGGAATCATAGAGACCCACAAATGTACATTTCAGTTGTTTTGGCGCCAAGGAATAATGGCTAGAGTTCATAAATGAAATAACAGAAATGATTCTATCTGGTGCAGACTGCTGGGGAAACAACAGACAGCTGTAGCCCTTGGGACACCCTGGTCCATAAGCTGGAGGAATCACTAACCACTCTCTCTGCATCCCCAACAGGCAGAGCTGCACACTGGCCTGTTAATACTGTGAGCAGTTCCAAGCACACCTCCAAGGACAGTCCTCACACTGCTCTGTGGGAAGGACTATTCTGTGATTGTTATGTTTGCAGCCACATCGCATCAATGGAAGTCATCTCCAGGGGCACCAAAGTATCTCTCCTCAATAGTGCAAGAGTCTCTTAGCTTCATAAACCGGTATGAGTAAACTCAATCAAGCCACTTTACTTGCTTTGTTGGAAGAGGGGGACCAGGGTCAAAGTAACTGGCCTGAAAGCACACTGCACTAGCAATAGGATTTGAACCCATTTCTGCAGACTCTCAGGTACGGGTTCCCTTTACTCTGCAGAAGCTCCTATTTCAAGTTGAAGGCAGGATTCATTTGTTCAATTTAATTAAGGACTTGTAAACTGAGCATGGGTGCTCGAGATACAGTGATGGACAAGATAGAAAAATTCCCTGCTTTCACAAAGCTTATAGGCCCAGAGGGAAGGTAGACATTAAGTTACATAACACGTATTATGATCAGAGATATCTCAGATCCAGTACATGATGCTATAGAGGCACCTAATGACACCTAATCTAGTGAATCAAAAGGCCTCCTGAAAGAAGTGGTGTTTAAGGGGAGACTGACACCTGTTACCCAATCAAGGAAGTGGAGTGGGAAGGAGAATGTGTGGAATGCCCGGGATGAGATAAAGGAAGAGAAAGAAGTCTTGACGGCTGGTGTGAGTATTCCAGGGTGGGCAATAGCTACACCAAGAATTTCAGAAGTAATCCTAAGGACAATGGAAAAGGGGGGAAAACAGATTATTAATGAGTGTGGGTTGAGAGCCACAGAGAGCCTTAGTATTAGCTAAACATCCCAGAATATACATGGTTCAGCTAGAGTCTCTTGCCTCATCTTATCTGATAATGTTAAGAATACACAAATATCTACTTTCCCAAAGGTAGACTGGGGGAAAGAGAAGCCAGTGCGCTCGTACCTGAGGCTATCATTCAGTTTATTCAATATCTGTCTGTTGAATAGCTGCTGTATTCAAGGGTGTATAACACCTCGTGCTAGGCACTGTTGAAGATTCAATGAGTAAGTGAATATGCATTGAGTGTCTGCTTACCCATCACACTCTGAGTTGTGGTTATTGGAGGGCCTCGTTTACAGTAATCTGATGGAAAGATAGGACAAAACAAAATGAAATAACTGAACCTGTCTACAAACAGGTATTATGTGCAGACTGCTTAATGTTTTAGTAAAAAACTAAATTGATCTCAAGATTATTTTATCCAAGGATATGAGATTTTCTGGGTTTTGTTTTTTCAAAAAGATTAAGAACGAATTTCAGTTTTATGCTACCAAATTACTTTTTGCTTAAAAATATGAGTTCATATCATATGCCGGGCCTTATACCGGGAATACAAACTGGGGATGTTGTTCCTGGCCTCTGAGGAGCTTACAAACTAGTGGGAGCTATAGACGTATGAACAAATACATTATAGTTAGATGTGCTATAGAAAAGGAGTTAAAGTCGTTGTGGGCAACTTCATAAACCTGTTTAGTTTGTTCCCTCCTACTGCAAAAATGAGAGGAATGCCTTTCCTGCATTTTTTTCACCTGACAGGATTTTAAATAATATGGTTGAAATCCAACACATTTCTGTTTTCTTCTAAAACTTTCTCTTTTTAAAAATTTTTTTATTAAGATTGGCACCTGAGCTAACATCTGTTGCCAATATTTTTTTTTTCTTCTCCTCCCCAAAGCTCCCCAGTACATAGTTGTATTTTTAGTTGCAGGTCCTTCTAGTTGTGCTATGTGGGACACCACCTCAGCCTGGCTTGATGAGTGGTGTTAGGTCTGCACCCAGGATCCGAACTGGTGAAACCCTGGGCCCCTGAAGTGGAGCAGGCAAACTTAACCACTCAGCCACGGGGCCAGCCCCTAAAACTTCCTAAATAGAATAAAATGTCCAATAAAATTATAAAAGTGATGAACCATTTCCTGTTTGGGAAATTAATCTTTTGGTAATCAGAAAAGGAACAGGCAGCGAATTGAACTCTCAAAATGAAACTGTTTTAATCATAAGGAGACATTTTCAGTGTGATTAGACAGTTTTCGCTCAGCCCAGAAAAGGAAACCAACCAATGGACTAGGCCCTGGAAAACTTTATACGAATGTCCAGTTTGCTTTCTTTTTAAAAAAGACTGAAATAACCTATTTATACTATTAAAAGCATTTGTCTAGCTTTCTTCTTACACGCTATACACCAATTTTCCTATCTCAACATGAAAAGACCTCTGGTTGTATTTGAAACATGCAACGGTATCATACACCTCACCACTGATACGTGATTTCCTTGATGTATTCATTCAACAAATATTGAGTGATTAGTTGTACCAGACTGAGAATACAAAGTCCTCCTCTTACAGAGTTTACAGCCTAGAAAATCTGAATAGAATGATTAATGGTTATAGAAAGTATTTCTTTTGCTTGACCATTCTTCTCACTAGCATCTTTAATAAAAAATTTAAGGTTACATTTTATAAGTAGTTTCAAATGTCTCCTTTTTTTCTATTAGAATTGTGTGAAAACACTCTCTTTCTGGGTATCTTTTGTTTAGTGTTATGCCATAATGGCTCACACTGTGAACTTACCAAGGAGATTCACTGCCACAATTCACTGTAACTCTTTATGTTTAAGAAGAAAGAGAGAGGGAGAGAGAAAGAAAGAAAGGAAGAAAGGAAGAAAGAAAGAAAGAGAAGGAAAGAAAAGAAAATGCTAATGAGCATAGCTACCCATGAAGCTCTATATGGATAACGTATAATAAGAAAAGAGAGAAAATTCCAGAGGATTTCTGGGAAGATGGCAGCATAGGCAGACTCTAAACTCATCTCCTCCCATGGATACAACAAATTTACACATACCCTTGGATCAATTATTCCTGAGAGAGAACTGAAAACTGGATACAAAGAACCCCCCACAAGAAGGGACGGCGCTGACTGAAGTGGAAGAGGCAGAAACACCTTTCTGGGAGGAAAAAGCCACATTCTAGCTGCAGTGCTTCAGGGCTGGGAGCAACCTTAAGGTATGAATTTTTTCCTGGAGGAGTAGGAAATCTGAGCAGGAGAACTTTGCCACAGTAAGCAGCTTTTGAACTCAGCACAACCAAGATGCGTGTCATAATATCTGGCTTTGCTGGCTATTAACAACAATGGGAAATACTCCCAGAAAAGCCTGCTCTTAAAGGGCCCATGCACAAATGCACCCATTTTGGAAAGCAACACAAATCACCAGAAAGAAAGGTGCACAGTCCTTTGGTGAAAAGAGACTCACTTGACATCTCAGGGTGTATCTCAGGGAGGCAGAAGGCAGTTGGGGCCACCTCCCCAGGGACTGAGATATTGGCAGGAACCATTATAGTGACCTAGTACAGGCATGCTGCCACAAACACTGGCAGATGCCACTGGAGTTCTTCCCTTGGGCTGTTACTGCAGGAGTCTGCCCCACCCACTACAGCACCAATTTAAACCAGCTCAGCCACAGCAGGCAGCCTACACTAGGGATGGGCCCCACCCACCAGCAAGCCCTCAGGCAACTTGTGGGCCTGCATAGGTAGGATGTGGGGGCCTCTGCAGCTGGGCGAGTGGAGCTGCTTCAGCAGGGCAGGGTATGCACCTGGAGCAGGATTGTGTGGATGCGGTGTGTGATGCAGGCAGTGGGGCTTGTCAGCTGCAGCAGACTTGTGTTTCTCAAACAGCCATATAGGGGCTCTGCCCCACCTTCCAACACCTGAAACAATTGTGTGCTGCCACACCTGGGGCTGGCCCCACCCAGCTGTGCTACAGAGAGAGCTGACAAAAGCCTTGCAGGCCCAAGGCCTACAACAATTCTGAGCCCCTGTGCCTAGCAACCAGCCACATTTGAGACCTACTCCACAGAAACACTGCAGCAGAAATGTGCTATAAGACCTTGCAGCCCACTGTGTTAGGTCTCCCCTTGACTAATAAAGTGACTGAAGAGAACTTAGCAGCCACACACAGCTGAGAATTACAACCAGCTGGCCAGGGGGACTGCCTAGTCTTCCCATACACCTGCAGTAGAGCAACCCCAGAACAACAGAAGGACACATGTAGCCCACACAGGGGGCACTCCTGAAACATCTGGAACTGGCAATGAGAAGGAAGCACATTGTTGGGCCCCATGAGGCATCTCTTCCATAAGGCCACTTCTCCTAGATAGGGAGATGTAGCTGATCTACCTAAACATAGATATAAGTAGAGAGAAATAGGCAGAATCAGGAAACAAAAGAATATGTTCCAAATAATGGAAAAGGACAAATCCTCAGAAAAAGAACTAAATGAAACAGAGATAAACAACCTACCTGATAAAGAGTACAAACTAACAGTCATAAGGATGCTCACTGATCTGAGAGAATAATGGATGAATACAGTAAGAGCTTCAACAAAGAATTGAAAAATATAAAAAAGAACCAATTAGAAATGAAGAATACAATAACAGAAATGAAAATTTCACTAGAGGTAATCAATAGCAGAGTAGATGATTCAGAAGAACAGATCAGTGAGCTGGACGAAAGACTAGAGGAAATCACTCAAGCTGAACAGAAAAAAAAATTAAAAAGAATGAGGACAGTCTAAGGGACCTCTGGGACAACAAAAAGCAAACTAATATCCATATCATAGGTGTCCCACAAGGAGAAGAGAGAGAAAAAGGGGCAGAGAATCTATTCAAAGAAATAGGAGCTGAAAACTTTCTTAACCTAAGGAAGGAAACAGACATCTAGGTAGAGGAAGCACAGCAAACAAGATGAACCCAAAGAGGACCACACTAAGACACATTATAATTAAAATTTCAAGAACTAAAGACAAAGGGAGAATCCTAAAAGCTGCAAGAGAAAGGGAACAGATTACACACAAAGGAAACCCCATAAGACTATCAGCTGACTTTTCAACAGAAACCTTACAGGCTAGAAGGTAGTGGTATGATATATTCAAAGTGTTGAAGGAAAAAATCTACAGGCAAGAATAGTCTACCCGGCAAGGTTATCATTCAGACAAGGGAGCCAAGAATATACAATGGAGAAAAGAAAGTCTCTTCAATATATGGTGCTGGGAAAACTGGACAGCCATATGCAAAAGAATGCAAGTAGACCATTATCTTATACCATATACAAAAATTAATTCAAAATGGATTAAAGACTTGAAGGTAAGACCTGAATCCATAGAACTTCTAGAAGAAAACGTAGGCAGTATGCTCTTCAACATCGGTCTTAGCAGCATATTTTCAAACACCATGTCTCAACAGGCAAGGGAAACAAAAGAAAAAATAAACAAATGTGACTACATCAGACTAAGAAGCTTCTTTATGGCAAAGGAAACCATCAACAAAATGAAAAGACAATTGGGAGAAGATATTTGCAAACCATATATCTGATAAGGGGTTAATAACCAAAATATATAAAGAATGCCTGCATCTCAACAACAACAACAACAAAAACAACCTAGTTAAAAAATGGCAAAAGATCTGAACAGACATTTTTCCAAAGAAGATACACAGATGGCCAAAAGACACATGAAAAGATGTTTGACATCACTAATTATTAGGGAAATGCAAATCAAATCTACAATGAGATATTACCTCATGCCCATCACAATGCCTATAATTAACAAGACAAGAAATAACATGTATTGGAGAGGATGTGGAGAAAAGGGAACTCTCATACACTGCTGGTGGGAATGCAAACTGGTTCAGCCACTGTGGAAAAAAGTGTGGAGATTCCTCAAAAAATTAAGAATAGAACTACCATATGATCCAGCTATTCCACTGCTGGGTATTTATCCAAAGGACATGAAAACATGAATGGGTAAAGATATATGTAGCCCTATGTTCATTGCAGCATTATTCACAATAGCCAAGACTTGGAAGCAACATAAGTGCCCATCAAGAGACAAATGGATAAAGAAAATGTGGTATATATACATAATGGAATACTACTCAGCTATAAAAAAAATGATGAAATCTTGCTATTTGTGACAACATGAATGGACCTTGAGGGTATTGTCCTGAGTGAAATAAGTTAGATCGAGAAAGTCAAATACCGTATGATCTCATTCAAAAATAAAAGATAAAAACAGCAATGACAACAGCCAACAAACACATAGATTCAGAGATTAGATTGGTGGTTACCAGAGGGAAGGGGAGAGGGAGGAGGGCGAAAGGGTGACTGGGCACATGTGTGTGGGTGATGGATGGTAATTTGTCTTTGGGTGGTGAACATGATGTAGTCTACACAGAAATCAAAATATAATGATATACACCTGAAATTATGGAAATCAATGTTACCTCAATAAGAAAAATAAAATAATTTTTTAAAAGAAAGAAAAGAAAAAAATTAAGCAAAATTTTTTGGGAGTGGAAAATTGGGAGCACAGAAAGGAAGAAAAGTGGAATATAACTAGAATTGTACAAGAGATCAGATACAAGAGATATTTTTAACTTTGGTCAAAAATAATCTTCCCACAGTTGAGCCTTCAGATGACTGTAGTTCCAATGACAATTGAGCCAGAACCACCCAGCTATGCCCCTCTCAGAGTCCCAAATCTCAGAACCCATGTGAGATAATAATTGTTTGTTGTTTTAAGCTGCTCTGCTAAGTTTTGGGGTGATTTCTTACACAATAGATAATTAAAACACATAACGTAAATAAAGTCAATATGGGTTAATGATTGGTAAATAAGATGATTTGACAAGTTTTGACATTTCTGTTTCATCTTAATTGTTTTCCTCAAAATTAATTCCTTTGGGCAAAACATGTTAAGAGTGGTTACCAACAGGACATTGTAAAAATTAGCAACTAGCTTTGGGAACTAAAGTGTAACCACAGCATTATTTTCCATTTCATTAAACTCATTAAGCAGTATTGCAGTGTATTTGTTTCTATTAAAAAAGATGATATTGGACTCTGGGAGAAAAGCTACTTCAAATTAGTCTGAAAACTATCATTTCTTTCTAGCAGTGCATAATAATATAATAATTGCTTAGTAGTAGTTCCTAAGAGATGGACTGACTTTAACACATATTTAAGCATAATATTATAAACAAACAAGTTCTTTGGCAGTAAAGATAGTGTTTTCTTATAAACGTCCTCCTTTACACTGCTAATACTGTTTGCAATCCCTGACATTATTCTTGGTATAAAATTAAACTTCAGTAGAGTATCTGCGTTAATTCTAACAATTTCTGAATTAGTGAAGCCCCAAATAATGCAGCTTTATTACGTGTAAGGGAACAGGGAAGACTAAAATCCCAAGTTATGAGTCAAGGCCATAGTTCCAGGCAGTTTATATCCCTACCGGGATTATACCACCAATGTTCTCCGTGCTTCACTGAGGCTGGAATCCAGCTTGGGTGCTAAATTCACCACACTGGTAATTTCATTTTCCCACCTGTTTTCCCTGAACTAGAATGACTAGGTTCAATTGAGTTTTCCATGTAGACGAAGAATAAAAATGGATTCCTGTTTCACAACATTAAAAAAAAAATCCTAGATGAATCAAGGGCTGATATATGAAAGGCAGAGCGTTAGAGTTTTGGAAGCGAATATAGAGATTATCTTTATGACTTTGGAAGAATTTCTTCATCAAAACATAAATATTGCAAATTAAAAAGGAAAAGATGAGAAAATTTAACTACATCATCAACGTTCCTCTCTCTCTCTCTCTCTTCTTTTCTCTTAAATATTATATTACCAGGAAGAATTTTTAGGGAGAGCAATGTGGTTTAATAAGCTTCATTATATTTTGTAACTTTGGGCAAACGTTAGTAATACAGAGTCAGAAATCTGGCTTCAAGATCAACTTTGTGTGCGTGTGTGATTCTTGATTTTAATGGCTGTTGTAGACTTCTTTTACTCATTCATATTTTTCTTATATCCTGCATTTTCTCAATTATTGTTTTCTTTTTGTACTGTAGTATCTTTGTAAGTTACATCAAAACTAATGAAGTAGGGAATAAATAAATAAGTTGAACAAGCCATTAACTTCAGTTGGTGCTCCCATCAAAAAAGTATTTATAACTTGAGCCTTCAAAAAATTATAAAAATTTTATAATAAGCAATGGATAATTTATGGAGACTTTATAGCAGTAATGAATGCAAATATGGGTAAATCTTCTCCAACTAACTCAGTTCTGGAATATCTGAACACCCTATAACCTCAGAGACAGAATACCAAACCTATTAGTAAGAGATAATATTTTCTAGTCAAAGATTCAGTTTGTCAAAGAATTTTGTTAATTTTTATCAGGTTGTGTCTCATATTGCACTGGCTAAATTGGAGGAATAACATATTCAGACTTTACCTGAACTTCCTGTAGGCCTTCTCAGAATACAAAAGAGGATGAGAGACCAGGTTTCGTTCTTCACAATTCAATTTTGTTATATGATGCAGAAGTTACAAAGCTTTCATCAACAATTACTGACTACTTTCATCGTCGTCCCCATGTGGGAGTTCTGAAAGACTGTTTGAAATTTGTTCAAGAAACAGAGGAGCGTGCACAGTGCAGCCTTCTGTATTAAACAAAGACTAAGAGAAAAATATTCACTTCTATCAAAGGTGGAAGCAAGAGCATCAACACACACACAAAACAGGCACAAGCCAGAAAGCATGTAGGCAATCAGGGAAGGAAGATCAAAGTCGGGTGATTTAGAGGTGAATGCTATAGAAAAAATACAATGTTATTTGTAACAGAATTTTTCTAAAAGAAAGACAAGTCTGAATAAACTACTAGCCAGATACTGCTTCACAAACTGAGTTCCAGACAGTGGTTCAATTTATAAGCACTCAAAATAGTAGCACACACAACCCTGAACAGAAGAGTTTGCAGAGGTGTTGTGCCACTCAGCCCCAGCCCAAGCCCAAGCATCCACAAGCGATGAATGCCTAAAACCTGATTTATTGAAAAACTGTAAGTGTCTCATATTTTTTCCCATAAAAATATGAATGAGATGGCTTATGGATGAAGGTATGGTGGAAAATTCCAAAGATTGGTTAATAATCACTTATTGCAGTTAATTGTGTCATTTTAGCAGTTGAGAAAATTGCAACCCAAGGTGAAAAGCCCACATCCTTCCAGACTTATTCATACCTCTCAGAGGCCTAACTAAGTACTTTTTATCAATAGCTCTCTATTAAAAAAGTATAAAATGATTTACTTCTTTGACACTAAAAAAGTGAAATGTCTAATTAGAGAATATATTCAAGATTTATGATGACACCTGACAGATAATATTAGAACTTCCCAAATTTAATGCATTATTATAAATTTCACCAATTGATCATATTAGCATAAATGTCAAAGTAAGATTCTGAACACCTGAAAGTAATATCGCTTTGGGAGGGAAAAAATATAATTAGTAAATAGTGCTCTTGTGGCAACCATTGTGGAAGGTCACAAATTCTGGGCTTTCTTTCTTAACAAGGGGTAGGGTTGTACTTCCCTGTGCACTTGGAATTGAGTGTGGCAAGTCATTTCTCTGGCTAGAGAAAGAGAAAGCTCTAAGAGGCAGTGTCTCCTTCACCACATTGTTTTTCCCTCTGGCTGTATGAATGACAATATTTAAGATGGCAGCCACTCTGAGCAATTATCAAAGGGGGCATCCTGCTACCAACCTGCAATAGAAATATAGAATAAGAAAGAAATAAATGAAATTTGTGCTTTAAGCTACTGAGATTTTGGAGTTTGTCGCTGGGTCACAACCTAACCTGTCACATTATCGTATGCAAAAGTATACAAGAAATGGTCCTGGACATTACCATCAAGAGTGAAATGAAGACAGGTTTTAGACCATGATTCTGTTCATTTTATCAAAAGAACCACTGGTAGTTGTTAGGAGAAAGATACCCCAAATTGTGTCAATTCATTTGAATACTACAAAGATGTGGCTGGTGAAGCAGGGAAATAAATGGTGCAGATTATAACACACAATAGAAGAAAGAATTCTAGCCATGTTGAGCAGCCCATTGTGCATTCTTTTGCATATATTTATTTTAAAGGAAAAGGGAAAATATTAGGAGTTTATTTTTTAAGTAATTTATTCCCATTCCATTTGGGCTCTGATATTTATCCTCCTTACCAGAAATGAGCCAAGGCAGGAAATTGGGAGTCCTTTTATGTATTTATTTTTAAAATTCAAATTATATTGTAGATACCATTGACTTTATTTAAAGTTTTATTATTATGTTACTTTTATGAGGGAAGGAATCTTGTTGATCTTGTTCAAAGCTATGTCCCCTGTGCCTAGAATAGCACACATAATAAGCAGACCAAAAGTAGGCATTTTGGGATGAATGAATGAATCTATATTTTTGCCAGAAGTTTTCATTACCTGCAAGGTCAGTGTTAGTTAACAGTCTGATGTGGCTTTCCCCAAACCCGAATACTGTTTTAAACTTCAATAATAGAAGTACTAGTCCAGGACAAATGAAGAATAGAACTCATTCTACTCTTCTTAGCCTTCTGGAGTATAATGTTTAGTTAAGTCGAGTGCCATGCACTAAAACAAGCATTAATAAATGCTAACGCAGTGTTTCTTTGACTTTTTTTACACCATGGTGATCCCAGAAAATGATAATATTTGTAGGATATATGTGGGTAAAAAAAGCCTTGCCGGGCCATTCTTAGAGCTGAGGGCCTAAAACGCTGTCAAGAGCTAACATACTTCTCTTAGAGAATCCTTTACTTCTAACAGAAGATGCTGTTTAAATGCCGATAATGAAAGAATATTCATAGGACAAGGGAGAGAGACTTTTTTATTCTAAAAAATGCTGCGGTACACAGGAGGGAACATGAAAAAGAATATGGTGCTATGGCTCTCATACACACCAAGGCCATGACACCCACAGAAAATGATAATATTTTGGCCCACTGGTAACACATTGTTTGCGAAGCTCTGCTCTATTGCGTCAGGACAAAAACTGGGTTGGAAGGAGGGGACTTGAAGCCACAGTGTTAATAATTATACTAGCCACAATTAAGTAAGCACCTCTTGCATAAGGCACTTTGCATACGTAACTTATTTAATCCATTTAACAACTATGTGGGATGGGTATTGTTTCCGCTACTTTTTCATTAGGGAAACAGAGGCTTACAGACGTTAAATTCTATCCAAGTCTGTGTAAGTGGTAAATGGCAGAGCCAGGTTTTGAATAGGACTGACCCCAAATCCCATGTTCTTTTCTCTGCAAACAGGAAGACATAAAGGGCTCACGTTCACATTACTATCTTCAAATGTTAAAGGACTCTGACTCTTAGGTGGCAGAGAGAGTAGAAATTTCTGACGCTCCAGGAGGTCAATCTAATACTTAGGAGTGGAATCGTGAAGGAAGACAGACTTTATCTGGGAATAAGGAAGAAATGATTATCTCATGAAGGTAGAATTTTCCACCCCAGATGGAATTTAACAAGTGATTACTTCGCACAGAATTTTAGAGATGACTTGTACTTGGATGACCTCTGCTTTACTTCCAACTTCAAGAGTATGATGTTATTGTAAGTAAAAAGCATGAGAAGATTCTGTTAGAGTTACTGTTTCTCTTACATGAACTTTTTGGGGGGGAGGGTAAAGAAGATTGGCCCTGAGCTAACATCTGTTGCCAATCTTCCACTTTTTGCTTGAGGAAGACTGTCGCTGAGCTAAGATATGCGCCAATCTTCCTCTACTTTGTATATGGGGCACCGCCACAGCATGGCTTGATGGGTGGTGCTAGGTCGGCACCTGGGATCCACAGCTGCGAAACTCCCGGCCGCCAAAGCAGATCATGCGAACTTAACCACTATGCTACCAGGCCGGCCCCTCTTACATGAACTTTTTAAGGAGAGATTTGTATTTTGAACTATCTCCATATCGATAAAGAGCCCATTTCCAAGAGAGAAGTCTCAATAGTTCTCCAAAGAGTTTAAAAATGCCTTTCTCAGAAGACTGCTGTGTCATTTTGAAGCTTCCAGGGCCTGGTCAGAGATACATTCATTCTGAAAAATCAATATGGTTTCAAGCCTCCACTATCAGCAGGATTGGAGTAAAACAAAGAGAATTTATTACTTCCCTCAATCCCTCCCAGAGAAGTGAATGGACATCAGTTAACAAGAAATCTTAGAATGCATAGATTGGCCTACTCTGAGCAACGGTTTAAGTAATTTTTAATGTGATCTAGTTGGTGTGCGTGTGTAAGAGAAAGCACTGTATTTATTTGCTGATTTCCTCCTCTGTATTACTGAGTTTTTAGGGGGAATAAGACCCCTTTCATTTTCCCACCACCTCTTTCGTAAATACACTTCCACTTTCTGCTTTAGAATAGCAATTACTCTTATACATCAAGGATTCTCTTTTAAGACTATTTCTGTCCTTGAGAGAGCCCACAGGTTTAAAGTAAAGCACTTGCCACTGACCAGGGTAGAGAAATTGTAGAGCTGGGACGAATCCTTGCTGCAACCCTCCAGCATCGCTCTTTCTGCCTTTGTCCATTCTTTCTCTTTCTCCTCCTTACTTCCTTCAGGCAAGAGCAATTGATGCCCCATTGAACTCAGTCCTAGGAGGAGTCTGAGATGATTTTGGAACTGCAGTGATTATCTTCTTGATTCTTCATTCCCCAAACTGAAGGTGATTAAGTGAAAAACCTAAAGCATCACAGAGAAGGAAATTCTAGACAGGGATGTGAACTTTCATTCAAACAATCTCCCTTTTCCTTGGCTAAAGATATCTAAAGATATGCTATATAAAGATATAAGGAAGGAAGAGTGATTGAAGGCAGAGGGAAAGTCTGGTAGATCTGGATTCCAGATAATTCTATCATTAATAGCATTAATTATTTGTAAATGAAAGTGAGCACATAAATATCAATAAAATTTGCTGAAACATGTCTACCTAGATAAAATATCTGTATAATTTATTTCCCGTCTGATCTTTCCAACTGTTTTTTAAAAGCTAGGTACACAGTAAGTGATCAATCAATGCTGTTGAATTAAAGAAATGATATACTATGATTGGGAGATAATGGTGGTGAAGAACATTATAATTTAATAGCCTTTGATATCCATATTTTGAGACAACTGCTTGATAAATGAAGTCATCTTAAAACTGAAGTCCTTTCAGTTCAGTAGATCCATTGGTAGGGTCTTAGACTCAACACATACCTAATTTTCCTTCATAACAATAGGGCCAGTGATAATTTCTTCTTTGATGAGCCCAAAAAATAACATGAATAGATATTCAGGATTCAGACTGCTGGACTTCAGCTCCACCACTTACCAGCTTTACCACACTGAACAAGTTTCTTATCTTGGTCCTCTCATCTATACTAGGTTCCCTCATCTATAAATTGAGGATAACTCCAGTGCTATTGGGAGGATTAAATGAGATAAATCTTTAAAGTAATTAGGATAGTGCCTGACACGTAGTACGTATTAAATGAATGTTCACCATTATTATTATCATTAATCTATCAGTATATAGAATAAAAGAAGACATATACATAGGGAAGTGTAACACAACAAATAAAGTATTTTGGCTGCCTTTCATATCTCTGAACTTAAACGTTTTTGAGATTTTAGATTACTGCATATTATTTTTCTATATTTGTACATGCTTCAATACTTATAGGAAAATAAACTATTAAACGCTACCATTCTATAGAAATATACAAAAAATTGTTTAAATGCTTGTAAAGTGTCATCAAATCTAAGGCTATTAAATTTTTTCTCCCTCAAAGTACTTTTTATGTTTTAAACACATACACTGTCTTTGGAAAATGCAGTCACTACCTTTTATTTGGCACTAGAACCTCTGTTATTCTGAAGTCTGGAAACATAATGCCATTGAAGTTTGTAAACGGATTGACAAGTGCTTCTAAGAAGCATAGGCAAGTTCAGAATATTATCCCAGAAGGTAAAAAAGAACTCTATGTAAATAGAGTTGGAAATCTCTTTGTATTGAGCTAATAGTTCGGTACATTAACATTAACAATCTTCCACACACTCAAGTTATTTGAGTTCAAGACAATCCCTGATGAATTCGTTCAATTACCCCGATGTGGGCCAAAGAGCAAGGTTACACACATCCTCATTGAGAGAGCCATGTCATGTTTTATCAATTTTCAGACTCCTCGAGTTAGATTCCAACAGGGGTGGGGTTTTTTTTGTTGTTAACAACATTTAAATTTAACTTCTTGTTCACCTTTCTTACTACTTGTTTTTGTCTAGCATGATTTCTATGCCTTCAGGTGCAAATGAATTATTTATGCACCCGTATGATTTTCTTTCTACATTTCCTTGCTGTGTTTTAAGTGAAAAGTTATGAAAGAATATTAAGTAAGATGAGAGCAACCAAGGAAAGTGCAATAGTTATGTGTGTGTACTTATAACGCCAGCGGTCAAGTATTATTGGATTCAGCTGCAAAAACAGATATGAGATATTCTGTAACTGCCTTCACCAGTTGCTCATTTTATAACATCCTAAAGCAAGATTATTTTCTAGAAGATATCATTCTTTAATACAACCCTTTCTCACCTCTAATCTCCCTAGCCCCCTGATCCAAATACCAGGTGATTTTACTAAATCATAATACGTTTTGTTAGCAGTGTGGGGAAAGGAACTAAACAAATGCTGGATCATCTATTATGCCAGTGGATAATTTACAAAGTGCCATTTCTCCAAACCAAATGCATTTGCAAATCAAACCTTGCAGTAGCTGCAAAAAAGCAGACATTGCTGGACTCATATTTTACATTCATTTTAAGTCATAAATCTTCAGAGTGCCTTTTAAGTCCACAGATACAATTATATATCTCTTTCCACGCTGTTCACAGAGAGCAGAAGAATTTGCCACACTTGCACTATTCCATCCTAACAATTCATATCCTTAACAGGCCTTTCTCAAAGACCCATCTCTCCCTTAATCTTCTCCAAAAGCCATAAAACTCATGCATTTTTCTGTGATAGAGACACAGTTTCAGTCTGCAATACCCAACTTTGCATTTTCACCTTTAAAATCTCCTCTCTGTGAGGAGTAAGCCCCTTTCTTGCCTTTCAAGTCAGTAAAAATGGAAATGGTGTTTCAAGTCTAACTTGATTTTATATGTCTTTATATTATGCAACACCTGTTTCTTTCTTCCATCCTCACAGTTGGCCATACAATTTTTGTGTTAAAAATTATACCTCATCCATCACAGAGTTAGAGATCAGAAAAAGTGCCTATCGTGGCTGTTGTGAAAGAAACCATCTGCTGACTTTCAAGTGACTTCCAAGAAGGTGCAAAGTAATACATTTCAGTGGCTTGTCGCATTAAGAAAACAAAACTATAGGGCATTAAATCAACTCCAACAAACAATAAGCGATTTTTCCCCCTAATACCTAAACCTGCTCCAATATATACAGTGGCATCTTTTACTTCTTTTTCTTTGGCAATGAAAGAAAACACGCTGTCCTATAAAATGACCTCTAAGACAACTATGCAGTAACGTGGTTGGAGCAATGTGTTTGGAGTCTGAAAATGAAGAACAGCTCTGCTATGTGATATCACCAATTGTCTCATTTTCTTGGTGTCCTAGGAGTTGATTTCTCTTTCAGTAAAATATGTACTGCCTTTTACCTACTACAGTAAGAACACAAAAAAGTCTTTAAGGCCTCTCAGCACAGTGCTTTCTCATAAAGTTTTAAAATATTTTTTAAAGAATGTTAAAGTGTTTTTTTTTAATGATCACAAGTTCATTTACTTTCAGATATCAGCTGTGTTGTGGCTTTATTTTTCAGTCACTGTGTATCCACTATTTGAGCTGCTGACATTATTCCATATTATTTTTTGTCACTCATATAAAAACATTAGCTCCTCAGTAGCCACTATAGGTATTTATGTTTTTCTTTCTTGTAATACCTCTATTTAACCGTTCATTTTAACTCCCTTCTTTTCTAGATTGTTCATGTTGAAAGGTGTACTTTCGGGGCCGGCTCCGTGGCCGAGTGGTAAAATTCGCGTGCTCCGCTGCGGCCGCCCAAGGTTCGGATCCTGGGCGCCGACATGGCACTGCCGTCAGGCCATGTTGAGGCGGCGTCCCATGAGCCACAACTAGAAGGACCTGCAACTGTGTGCGGGGGGCGGGGCGGGGGGGGGAGGGGAGTTGGGGAGATAAAGCAGAAAAAAAAGATTGGCAACAGTTGTTAGCTCAGGTGCCAACCTTTACGAAAAGAAAGAGAAAGGTGTACTTTCTAAACTCTTTTCTGGTGATGATAAAATCGGCTGGAGTTGATAAATCTTTCTGCTTACAGGTTTTCAAAACACCTATTGATCCACTGTGCTTTTGTGTTAAAGGAAGCATTGAAACATCAGCTCTAAAACAAGATGACTTCAGCTCCAGGGTTGAGAAGGCCAGCCAGCCACTGGGTAGTTTTGATGTCAGAAGGATTTCAAAACCTTCCCTCTGTGAATGATCACTTACACACACACACTGGGGCGTCAACATGAAGGTGGTAACCAGTGTGGGATTGGTGGAACTCTGCAGATCCTACAGGTCAGTCTGGCTAAAGTTAAGTTAGTTATTCTCACAGAAGTGCTGTCACAAGCCCCGTGGATCTGTGGCTCTACAGTGACCCAGTGGTATGAGTGAAGGCATTTTCTCATCCCCCCGGAGACAGACAAGAGAGGAGAACTGAAAGTCAAGTGCATGTCGATCTCGCAGCTACATCCTGATACATATATCTTTAATACCACGATGAGAATGAGTTACTCTGGGCTTTCGACACGGGATATTTTGGCTTTGACGATTGAGGCTTTCCAGTTGGATCCCACACACTTCCACTTCAACCAGTAGAGATCAAAATATTCACGTAAATTCTCTGCATAAGTTCAGTTTAAACCCTTTCATAACAAGGACCCATATTATTTTTAGAGAAAGCACAGGAATGTGAAAAGGTAATTATCAAGGACTTTCTTTTTTATACGCTGCCCCACCCAGAACAGAGGTGTGGGTGAAATGAGCAGATGTGGGCCGGAAAGCGACTCGCTTCTGCTTCCAGAGACCCCATTTTCCATGACTTCTCGCCTCTATGTTCCAGTCTTTTCATGGGCCGTGGGGCTGAGCTAGAAGCAAGTTTGGCCCCATAATTAATGTTGGGGAACAGGCTTTTTAGGAGGTGTGGACGGTGTGTAGTGACTACTGAGGTAAATCCTCTTCCCCAACAGAACATTGCCCGTGTGAAAAATGTTGCTTTCTTCTCTTTTCAAGAAATTTTTATGAAATTGCTCATGAATTGACGGGATGAGTTTCTTTGTTTTTTTTGTTTTGTTTTTACATCGTTTTGACCTTCAAAGCTCAAAGAGCTTGTCTCATCTGTACAGCACTCAGAATAATTCCCATTGTGGTGTGTGTGTGTGTGCGCCTAAAAATGTTTCGCAGCAAGTGTATACATGCAGTTGACAGAAGCAATGGTCTCATTTTACGTTTGTGTTGTCTCTTAATACTAACAGCATATACAAAACAGGTGCTGAAAAGAGCCGAAAGCAATTCTAACAGAGATGACACATCAGCAGTTGTCATAATGACTTCATAATTAAGGGTTAGCTGAAAATTTGTCCAACTTAGGAGAATACTCAGTATTGTCCTCCTGGAGGAGTGCAACTATTAAGCTGACTCACCGTGCCACGTCATTATTCAGAACTGAAAACGCCCTTTGGATTCATGTTTCCTTGTTTCCGGCCTGTTCATTTTACCGAATGACAAGATTATGTGATCTGGTATGCTTTGACTTGCCTTCTGTTAAGAGGTTTATTTTTATGTGTTTTCTACTAAATGTCCTTTGCCCCCAGCTTAAGCCATAAATGAAATTACACACTTTTGTAAGCTATGTTCAAGTTACATATATCTTTATTTCATAAAATTGTATTGGCTATATCTGGTGGAATCCTTTTTATTATCCCCACTGAAATACCATTTTGGGAGAAGTTAACAAAACAGATTCAAAATCAGTTGAAAATCCTTTCAAAGACTCTAAGTGCCAACCAAATTTTTGCTGATATCAGTTTATAGAAGGTTAGAAGTTAAGTTTGATTTCTTCTTCCACAAGCTAAAATTCCAGTTCACTTCTTTTATTTTCTCCTCCCCACCTTTTTAAAAATTTGTCTTGGACAAGACTTCAGTTCCACGTGTACTATTCCTGCTTTCCCTTAAAGGCTATAATTAAATCCTTTGTTTGTTCTGACTGCAATTCATTTCCTGGCGCAGGATAAGAGCTAAGATATTGCCTCTACAGGTTCTTCCTACAATGAAAGTGGAGGTAACAGCAGAATGATTACTGGCTATTCTAATGTGAATTGTAACACACATGACAAAAGAAATTCACCTTCACATAAATGGGATGTAGAATTTTATTTCATCAGCCACCTGTCAAGCTAACCCACTCATAAATTCTAAAAATAATTTTTAATCTCTCATTAATGTTGCCTTCCATTTTCATTCTCACAAAACACATGAAATTTCGAATGGCATGCTCTTTCTTGGGTTTATGAATACTTTCACTTGTTAAAAGCAATTAATAGACTATGTTAAAGTATTGCTTCATTTCTTCCAGTCTGGCTTTTTAAGGTCAGAATTACCACTCAATTCTAAGTGCTGGGAAAAACACCCTTCCTTCTGGTCATTCTTATGCGACATCAAGTCGTCTTCTTTATTATGAAGGAGTAAATTGGAAATTGGAAAAAATAAAACTGACCTCACAATCTTAGATTTAGCACAAGATTAGGTGTAGAGTAAATACCTAAAAAATACTTAGCCATCTGAAAAACAGTAAAAATCTTAACAATTTTTGGATGAATCTTACATATTAACTCCTCTGCAATTAGGCAGCTGGGCCCCAAAATATGAGATGATTTTAAGATTATAAAATGAGTCTGGAAATGGGAATAAAAGCCAGCTTTCAGACTCTTTGCTCTGTGTTTTGTTAACCAGATGAAAAAGCGTCTACAGCCTTTATCTTCTAAAGGACACGGTCTCTTCATTCAGTTTTTCTGGGATTGATCCCACAGACTTCACAGTTCTCTGCCTTCCATTGATGGCCCTCTGCAATGTGACCTTTCCTTACTCTTTTGAGCCAATTTACCCATAAATGCTTCTGCTTCAGCCAGACCTTTCTTGAACACACTGTGCTTGTTCCTGCTCTTTTCTTATGCTCCACTCTTTGCCCCCCATAATGCTTCTGTAATTCCTCTTCCCCCTCTTCGGCTTTCCATCCTTTAGAGTTCAGCTCCGGTCCTTTCTTCTCCATTAACCCTTCTCTTGATGCCTGCAATTAACATCAATCTCTCTCTACTCTGAAACTTATATCTACAATAGTTTATATTTTTATTTTGTTTGTATATGATTTTATATTACATGCTCCTTATGAACTATATTTTATACTTTAAATCCACCACCAGCAACACAGTAATTGTATATATCTTATTTAATTGACGTGAAGGGTCAAAAATTGTCAATGGACTCGTTTTGTTCTTCTATTCAGCACCCGAGTTCCGGGGATTTGAATTGGAGATTAAGTGTTGGGGACTGAATGTGTCCCCCCCTCCTCTCCCCAATTCACATATTGAAGCCCTAATTCCCAATGCAATGGTATTTGGAGGTGGAGCCTTTGGAAGGTAAGTAGGTCATGAGGGTGGAGCCCTCAGAAATGCGATTAGTGCTCTTCTAAGAATCACAAGAGAGAGGATGTCTCTGTCCACCATGTGAGGATATAGAAAGAAGGCAGCTGTCTAAAAGCCGAGGGGTGGGCCCTCGCCAGGAACCTGACCATGCTGGTGCTCTGATCTCAGACTTCGAGCCTCCAAGACTATGAGAAATGAGTGTTGTGTTTATGCTACCCAGTCTATGGTATTTTTGTTATAGCAGCCAGAACTGACTAAGACACTAAGCAAATGAATCAGTAAAAGTACAGTCAGGGAACCCAAACAAACAAGACGGTTTAATAGAAAGGATTTAACATGAGGAACTGGTCACAAAGGTGTTGGAAGAGCTAAAAGGGCAAACAGCAAATGGTGAAGCCAGAGATTAGTAATAGCAAGAAGTTGCCAGCATCTTTAGGGCTGGAGGGACAAAAAGAGGAGGTGGTTTCATCAGAGTTTAGTAGCTGGGCTTGCTCAGTGGGAGCTGGGACCACCAAGGGTAGGGCTGCCTGGGGGAAGCTGGACCATGGAGGAGACACACCTACTGCCAGAAGTACTGGCCAAAGCAAGGAAAGAGGGAGAGGCATACTCTGTCTTCTCCTCACCTCCTACCTCCCATACTCCAAACTTCTGCCAACGACTCTTACTGGCCAAACTAACCAGAAGACAATTGGCAAAGAAGCCTGGGCAAAGCATTTTGCAGAAATCAACCCTCTGTGGTATAGAGAAGAGCAAAGGAAGCAGAGGAAAGATATCTAAGAGCAGGTAGGCAAATCATTAATGCATTGCTAGGCCAGAATCGAACAAATTCAAAGCTATTCTACATGCAGTACAAATAGTTCAAAATAACTCACAAGTAACTTGTTTCCAATATTTTTACTAGGATTACTATTTCTGAATGATCACAATTTAATAATTTAGACTTCTGAAATAATAGCTTATAGTCCTTTTATTTTATTATAAATTATAAAATAAATACCGAGTCTTCTTTCTGTCTTTGGCCTGTTTCAAAAGGATCACAACTATTCTGGCATCTGACTCTCACGTCTAAAGAAATGATTTCCAAAATATATCTCCTAACTTCCCCTAGTCCTCTAAATTCTAGCTGCTCCTCCATTTATACCTATTTAATGAATTTTCCTTCTGTTAACATACTGAAAACTAATCTCATCCTTTTGTTATTAGCTGAGACTTTTTCACTTGAAAGTAATAGAAATATAACTCAAACTAGCTTAAGCAAAGAGGGAAATGTATTGGCTTAATCTAACTGGGAAATCTAAATCTTGTATTTCAGGCATAGCTAGATCCAGGAGCTTAAACAAGATCACTTAAATTTTGTTTCTGTCTCTCTCTGTGTTTCTGTCTCCCTCTCTTCTTGTTCTGCTCTGCTTGTCTTTGTTTAATTTAATTCTCAGACAGGCAGGATTCATGTGTGACATGCAGGAAGAACTGTGATTAGTCTGCTTGGATCACATGCCCACCTAGAGAACCATTCAGTAAGGCCAAGTCTGGTAGATTCTGATTGGCTAGGCCTAGACCAGAAAAGCACCACTTAGAGTGGGTTGAAGGTGTGATCTTCCTCACTCAAATCACATTACAGTTTGAGGAGGAGGCTGTTTCCAAAGAAAGGAATACTGAGAAGATGAAAACATATTCACTACACTCTTCTTCAGCCTACTATCAATTTCTTCAAAAATTTTTAATTTTGCTATTGTAATTTTGTCAGTCATCCAAGTTGTAAACCACCTGCTCCCTATCTTTTGCCTCTAGATCCAATCAATCATCAAATCTTTTTTCATTTCTTCCTTGAGAATGGTTCTATTGTCCGTCATTTATTTTTATTTTCACTCCCACTACCTTAATTTAGACCAGGTTTTCTCAGCCTTGGCACTGTTGACATTGTGGGCCAGGTGATTCTTTGTTGTGGGGTGTTCTGTGCAGGGTGGGATGTTTAGCTGCATCCCTGGTCTCTACCCAATGGATGCCAGAAGCACTCTACACTGTGTGACAACCAAAAATGTCTCCAGACATTGCAAATGTGTCCTGGGGAACAAAATATGCCCTGGTTGAGAACCTCTGATATAGAAATTTGTTATCTTACACTTGGGCTATTGCAATAGTCTTTTTACTAGTTTTTCTACTCCCATTACCACCTCTTTACATTTTTCCATACAGTACTGCCACAGCGGTATCACTAAAGCACCATACTGATTACAAAAATCATTTAATAAAATTTCTGCTGATTTTTCTCAACTGCCTACTGAATAAAGACCAGATTCTTTAATCTGACATCTATATTGGAACCCATAACCTATTACTACTCAGCTAACTATAGGGAATATTTTCCACTCAAACTAGACTACGCATTGTTCTCTGGCTCTTGCTTGCATTTTCTAAGTTGTTGGTCTTGTTGCCTTGTAGGCCAGCAGTGTCTTCTCTCAACTCAACCCGTCAAACTCTGAAACTTCTAGGTGGCCTTCAAGGGCCAGCTCCAGTGCCACCTTCTCTTCTTCTCCGGGAAATCTTCCTTGTATCTTCCTCCTTTCTCCTCAATACACCCCCATCCCCGTCTGCTATCACCTTTTGTAATGCTTTTCTGTTATATTTTGGCTCTTGTCATTCACTTGACTCATAGCACATACATCTCGCATTGTTATTATTTATGTTAATATCTTATGATTCCTCCCGGAGGGAAGAGATTGACATGAGATACTATCCCTGGCATCACCACTTAGACGTGTCTTAGGGCAAGTTATAAATTTTCCTGTGTTTTTGTTACCTGATCAGTTTAGTGGTGCTAGTCATGGCCTTCCTGCCTATCTTACTTGTTTTTTGAGAACAAAATAAGTTCATCTTATAGAGATAATACAAAAGACTACACAGTTGTTATTTGAATCCTCGTAAGATTCACTGTGACTTGCTGCAGACGGTCACTATACAGCTGGGAATGGGTGGGGAAGTGAGGACAGAATCTTTATCCTGAAACATGTCCATGCAAAAACTCCTACATGAATGTTTACAGCAGTATTCATCTTAGCCCAAATGCGGAAACTATCCGAATGTCCATCAACCGATGAATGAATAAACAAAATGTGGTATATCTATTCAATAGAATATTATCTTGCTGTAGAAAGAAATGAAGCACTGTTGCATGCTACAACATAGATAAACCTTGAAAACATTATGCTAAGTGAAAGAAGACGGTCATAATAGATCTCATATTATATTGTTCCGTTTATGTGAAATGGCCTGAATAGGTAAATCCATATAGACAGAAAATAGATAAGTGGTTGTTTAGGGCCAGGGAAGGGGGAAGATGGGGGGGTAAAGAGTGATACCTAAAGGGTACAGTGTTTCTTTTTGAGATGATGAAAATATTTTAAAATTAACTGTGGTGATGGTGGCATGTATCTGTGAAAAATACTAAAAATCACTGAATTTATACTTTAAATGACTGAATTGTGTGGTTGTGAATTATGTTTCAATAAAGCTGTCATTTTTAAAACCAAAACTCCAAAACCAACTATCCAAAACAGAGCAGTCCACGACCTAGTGATGCCTGTTCGAGTTTCTTGAATCAAAACAGGTAAGATAATGAAAGACTGCAATGTTAAGCCTGGGGGTTGTGTCATGCATGTCCTTGGTATTACTCTTTTGTTTACTCCCAATTTATTCTTATTCCCCTGGCAGAAATTGTGTTCTGCTTTCTCTTCATCTGCATTCTTATCTGATGCTGAACTTAGTGACTCATGGATCCATAGAATGCATAGAATGCCATTAACTTGCCAATAATAATTCTCTGTTTTTAACTTAGCTGTGTAAGTTTGTAAAAACAGGAAGTTTTACTAGAAAAGATTATACTTATGGTGGTATATAAGAGAAGCAAATCCTGTGCTTCCAAACTGTAGGGAACACTTCAACGGCATCAATTTCTGCCAGTGCACTGAAGTTGTGATCAGTGACACAAAAGAAAGTTCATGCAGACCATGACTTTTTGTTGTTGTCAGAGGTATCCTGGATTCTCTGCTTTCTCAGACACGTGCTTAGATCACCACTGAATTGTTGAAGAGTTTTCATTTCTCTGTGTAGTGCATAGATTGTTCTACATAAATTCAATTTCATTTTTCTGGTCTATTTCCACTTTTAAGTATAATAGGAATGTGTGAGCCTCCTAACCCCTTCCTGGGGGGTGGAGGTTTTGATCTACCCGAGTCCATTAAGAAGTTTGGTTTTACCCTCTCTTTTGCAAATATCCTCTCTGGTGTCTCTGACATTCTGGGTTTCTTGGCTGCCACGATGGCCTCTGTGTCTTAGTATATTCAGTGACTGGACTCCTCTTTGTCTTGGTGCCAGAGAGAATGGGATGAAGAAGACCTTCTTCCCTTGACCCTTTAGCCTCTTCAATAGGAAAACATCAGATGACATGGCATATATAATGTGCGTCCCTGTGCTGGGTGTCTTCCATTTGTCCTCCGTCTTTTCTAGATTTCTCCACTCTGCTTTGTGTATCAAAAGTTGTCCTTGAACTATGTTACCCTTTGGCCCCAAGGGGAACATTAGCAGGGGATTGGAGGGAGGTGGAGGAGAGAGTTCGCCTCCCTCCTGCCTTGTCACTGCCCACTGGCTGAGCCCCACCACCACAGGTGTCGAGCTCCTGTCATAGGCTCCCTGCACTCAGCACTCTGTTCCTGGGTTCTGGTAACCATTCCCTCACTTCGCCAGGGGTGGTCACACCTGTGGTGCCAGCCCAGGAATTGCACTAACCCCTTGTGTTTCTCTACGCCCTGGCCACACCTTTGTAAATAGGCCCTTTATTAAATTCTCCTTGAATTTCCTTGTTGTGAGTGTGCCGTTTGTTTCCTTCTGGAGCCCTAATTGATCCAGTCCCTCTGGGCGTTCCCCCATCTCTGGCTCTGCCTTCAGTTCATTCACACCTCTGCCTTATGTGGCCCCTAGGTGAACTCTGCTCCCTTCCGCAGAAGGAGAATATTCAACTCTGGGTCTTTCCTGAATCCTGCAGCCTCCTGTGGGCCTTGGGAGGGTGGTGGGCCTCGGGATCAGGGGAGGGTGCACAGATTTCCCCCGGTTCTGGTCCAGTCTCCCCACCTGGGAGGACTCTGGGTCTGCGGGTGCGTTATTAACTAATTACACCTCTCAAGGACATACACTAGTTATTTTCTCAGGGACATCTTGGCCTAACCTAATCTCAAGAAAAATATATCTCTTATTAGCAGGGCTGTGGCCCAGATCTGCAGAAACATTGGGTCTTCATTATTGTGCCTGAATCATCAGATTCAGATTCTTTTCTGCTCTGCCTGGGGCCCTGGCAGCATGAACAAAAGCCCATAATAGCTTTTAGTGGCTCCCTGGAGAATGTAACCAACTGCGATAAAATTACTTTGATTCAGAATTTGGAGGTGGGGATTTAGAGAGACGCTCACCAATTCTTCCTTGTTCATAAGTAAATTGAGGTGAGCAGTCTTGCTTCTTTGGAATTATCTTTCTGCTTCAGCTTTTCTCTCAAATTCTGAATATAGGAGTAAAGATGGAGTCCTAGGCAAGAACCCTAGAGATGTGCCTATTTCAGTTTTTGCAGGGTCAAGAGGTCTTGTAAGAAGTTACAGGGATTTTCTAGGTGGAGGGAACAATTTGCACAAAGGCACAGAGGCAGGAGAAAGCATGAGAAATTTAGGGAACTGAACACAGGACTGCACGATTCCCAGGGTTTATCCAGTTCAAATGTCCTCAGATACCAAGGAGGAGAGACCTGACATGACCTCAGTAAGGCTAAATGGGTTGTGCGTAGCTGGCATCTGTTCTGATTGGTTAGTACCCTTGTAGAGGGTGATTTAACATCCCAGTTGCTCAGGACTGTCCCACTTTTAGCACTAAAAGTCCCATGTCGCAGGAAACCCCTTAGTTCCAGACAAACCAAGACAGTTGGTCATCCTATGCTGCAATAGCAGTTGACTATTTTGCACATCACCCCTGCATTCATATCTGTGCTCACACGTCTAACGCATTCTGTGTATGTATTTGTGTTCTTGGGTCCTTGCTTTACAAGGTTATGTCTTTAATAGTACTCTCGCTCTTTCAGTTTTGGGCAGGATTCCTACCTCAGTGCTGTACAGTATTTCTCCATATATGGAGTCTCTGAAGCATCTTGAGCTTTCCTTTCCTGCTCTCAGAATGAGTTTCTCTCAAGGATCTTTGAAGAACTCTCTCAAGACTTTTCTGCTTAGAGGAAATTCCTTTTGAGTCTCAGAAGACGGCTGGCTGTATTAAGAGAAGTGCTGCTATGACTGGAATGTTTGAAGACTGTTCCAGAAATTGTGGGTTCGTTTTAGTTTTAATTTTAGCTCCTGAATTACGTATTTAATATAGACCAATTTGCAAGAATAGCAGATATCCCAGCTGACTTCTGTGGCAGGCAGAAGTGTTCTTCCTATCTGCCGCTCTCTCAGCCAAACAGCTGAGCGTCGAATTTGCTCACCCAGCAGCTGCTGTCTGCAGCAGCCTTGTGGAACACTTTTCTTCTCCTATGCCACACCTGGAAGCGCAGAATGTCACTGGACGAGTCAAACGAGGTCACGCATACCACAGAAAGGTCCGTCACCACTCCTTCCTAGACACACTGAAAGTCACAGACATCTGTAAATGATTTGCCAACCTATGGATGTCTACGTTGAGTTAGGGGCCTGAGATATGCCTGCTTAATGTAAAGACACATTCATGTTTGGAAAAACTGTTTCTTTGTTGTAGGCCAAACCATTCAACTATGACTCTACGATGATTGGTAATTACCTCCAAGCTTGCAGAGTTATCATCATTATCATCATTATTTTCATTTTGCTGAGAAATCAGCTTTGAAAACATAGCAGGATGAGCAACTGCCCAGGTTCATGTCCTAAGGAGTGACTTTTGTGCTCCACGCTTGTCCCCACAGTCACTTTTTCTGTGTCTTAACCTTTGCCAAATCCATACCAACAGAAAAAAGCTGCAAGGTTCTCTCTGCTCTGGTCTGTTCTGCCTGCTAGGCATTACTTAGTTTACTTCACAAATATTTATTGAGCCCCTCCCACGTGCCAGACATTGGTCATGAGGTCCCCACCTCTGTTTGATCGTTGGTGCTAGTTTCAGACCAGCTTGGCAGTGATATTTTGGAGAAGATTGTAGTCATCCGGCATTGTGTATTTTTAAGTTCTATCCCTATTTCTCAGGGATTTGTAGAAGAAATCCATATAGTATTTAGGATCTTGAAAAAGTTAGCTGCTTTCTTTCCACAGAGCTGTATATTTTTGGGGTTTGAAAGGGATTTGGCAATCCTGTGGTCATACTCTCTCGAGACTGTCTTTTTGTTTTTTCATTCCTATGACTTTTACATATCTGTGGTTATTTGTATTTCTGCCTCCCTCTATTACAATGTGAGCTCCGGGAGAGTGGGCTGGGTCATATTAATCAGAGTATTCCCAACATTTAGTTTAGTATAAGGTGTGCTGTAAGCGCTCAAAACTGATTGATAAATAGTTGCATGATGGAACAGTTCCAGAGAGCTAAGTGACTCGCTCAAGTTCAAAATTTAGTAACAGATCTGAAACTAAGATTCAAATTCTCTGCCTGGTTGAATCTAGCCATCTTCCTATTTAACTCTTTCTATCAAACTTAGAAACTGTAAATATTCAGGTAAGGCTGAGCTGGTGAGAGAACGTATTTTTGAAAGAGATTGGAGGGGGGTATAGATACGAAGGGGAAGAAGAGCAACAACGAAAGGATGTATTTTAAAGTTTCAAGATTCCAATTTAGAAACTAGTGTTGATGGTACCTAAGTTTCAATCTTTAACAAACAGATAATTTGGCTTCTCCTATGTGCCATGCACTATGCTAGGCCCTGGAGATAATAGTGCTGCTTTTAATTTTCTCATCATTTTTAGTAATTTCCAAGATGAGACATTTGATTAACTGTGATCTTTCTATTACTTATCTATTAAATAATTCGATTCTCTACCCTTCTATTGAAAGCCTCTGGAGCATGTTCTCAGGGTTCTATCACAATTTGGAGCATAGTTTGAAGATTCCTGTTGTCGTGCGCTCGATCAGTCGTTGATCAAGAAATTGAAACCCAGAGATCTAAGGGACTAAAGATTGACCTTGATGAAGATTGTAGGAAACAGAGCTCAAGAAGACCCTGGATTTGGTGTTGACGATCAAAGTTCTCTTTCTGCAAAGCCTTAAGATAATGCTTAAAAGATAGTCACTGTGTAATTTGTGTGTACCTCATTAATACATAATTAGAACCACTTAAGCCCATTGGTGAGAAAGCCCCACGTCAGCCTAACCACGGTTCTAAGACTGGGTGACAGGCCTGAGTCAGACAGACAGGTTCAGACAGACCAGCCGAGTCACGTAAATTATTGCCTCCTTATCATGAAAGCATCTGACAAATTGAGGATTTATGGCTGGGGTCTAATAAAATTAAAAGCAAATGCCTGGTCTAATCTGGGAAAGAAGCAGGAAGAATTTTGAAGAAAACCAATATTCTACATTTTTCTGATAAGAAGGTTAGGGAGCAGAATCTTGTAATTCTGATGAAAATTTTTCTGTTACGATGCCATTTTTATGGAAAAATTAAACACACATATAGTAAATTATGGAAGGGTATATATACGGAATTCTTTTTTTTTTTTTTTCAGGAAGATTAGCCCTGAGCTAACATCTGCTGCCAATCCTCCTTTTTTTTTTTTTTTTTTTTTGCTGAGGAAGACTGGCCCTGAGCTAACATTTGTGCCCATCTTCCTCTATTTTATGTGAGATGCCTGCCACATCATGGCTTGACAAGCGGTGCATAGGTCCACACCCAGGATCTGAACAGGCAAACCCCATGCTGCCAAAGTGGAACGTGCAAACTTAACTGCTGCACCACTTGGCCAGCCACTATACCGAATTCTTAATAGAGGTTGTCTTGGGGGGTGGAACTATAAGGAACTTTTGTTTACTATCTTTTATTTTTATTAATTTTTCTTTCTTTAGTAAAAGCAATAAAAATGACAGAAAATGACAGATTTATCTAACTTTTTATTTTGTTTGAGAAATTTTAAAAATAAAATTTCATAAGTATTGTATTTAAGCAAACAGTTATTGGAGCATCTATTACGGTTATAAACTCAATACTGGGTCTGGGGGAGGGTTGTCAAAAATTTTGATGTACAGCAAAGGTATAAATATTGTTCTGACAGAATGTGGGGAAGGAGTCGGGGCGGACTTTGTGGTGACTGTCAAGCAGAAGGTGACACCGGAGCAAAGACATGAAGCGTCAGGAGAGTTTCCTTAAGAAGCAAATGTGGAAGATTTCTTCCAGGTTGAGAGAACAGCTTGAGCATCATGAAAACGAGACAGCACACAGTCCTTTTGGGACAGGTTTATAGATTTTTGTGAGTGAAGCACATTCTCTGGAGTGAGGAAAAGGAATTCGATATAAAGAGCTTTGAATGTTGTGCTAAAAACCTTGGCAGTTCTGTAGGTATTAGGAAGCCATAGGATACTTTGTGACGAAGAAGTAATGCAATTTTATTTATATATAAACCTAAAAAATTTATACACTATTTTGTAATAATTCACTCCTACCCCCACTTAGAGTTTTGTGAACATCTTTTCACAGAGATGAAATGGAAGAGCCATAATTTATTTAACTAAATCCTATTGATGGATGTTCAAATTAGTTCAAATATTTAGATTTATAAACAACGCTACCACAAACATTATTTTAAGTACACTTTTGTTTTTTGTCTGATTATTTCCTTTGAACTACTTTTTTGAAATGTACTTGCCAGTTTCTTTCTTTTATGTTTCAGAAATTCCTTCCCCAACCCTAAGATTTTATCAATGTTCACTTTTATTATTATTTTATTATTAATGTTTAACATTGAATGTTTTAATTTTGCATATATAAATCTTTAAACCATCTTAAATTTATTTTGGAATATGACATGGGATGGGGAAATCTAACAATTAAAAAAAATAGTTTGCCAGTTGCCTTGCTGAGTATTAAAGAATTTGTTCTTTCCCTATTGTTTTGGAGCAATTTCCTAATCATATACTAAGTTCTTATATTAAATTTAATTTTAAATTAGATTTAATTTTTGGATGTAGCATTTATTCCATACATCTATTCTGGATCCAGTACCACAATGCTTTAATTTTTGTGGCTTGACAATAGACAACACACAATAGGAAAATCTTTCTTTCTTCTAGCTAGTTTTAGATAATTTCCTATATGTGCTATAGTAATTCCCTTCCGTAAGCCTCAACTTTTATTAAAAATCCTCACACTTACCAGGCTTTTTTTAGTGATACTCTCAGGAATGATGAGATTGGGGGTATCAGCCCTTAAAGATGGTGGTACCAGAAAAGGAGAGCTATATGCAAAAGTGAATGATCAAGGAAAGGGAAGAATGTTTAGAGAAATTAAAGAAGACATTATTTTTACTTTGAAGGAAAGAGTGAATCCAGATGGCTGCAGATGTTGAGAACCCAAAGCTTATACATATTATATATCTTATGTATATATCAAATGTGTCAATTTTTAATTAAGTGGAATCACACAGTATTTACAATTTTATGTTCTGCTTTCTAAAAAATTAGCATCTTTATCAGCATTTTCTCTAAGGATAGATTTTTATCCATTATAAATTTTATTTTTATTGGTTGCATAGTATTCCCTCCAGTGGGTGGCATGTGATGTCATGATGCTTTGTAACATTGCATTAAGAATATTTCATTACCAGTGTCTTAGAAAAATAACTTGGAAGCATCAGAAGGTGTCAGAAAAAAAGTATTTCTCTCTGTGCGTAGAAAATACAGTGCTTTACCTAAATTGCTGGACCAAGTGGTTCTCAGACTCACCTGCCTTTTTGTAGATTCACTCTTGAGAATTATGTGCTGTCTCTAATTACTCTGTATCAGCATATTGTGAGTAATGTTTGATTGTTATTCTTCTTCTACACCAGAAGTCTTGGGGTTTCATTAAAGTGCTAAGAATGGCCCTACACATATAACTCAGGAGGCCCTTTCATCTTTATATAAAAGTATATTTAAAGCATTTAACTTTGTGAACCTTGATGACAGCATTATTAAAAAAGTCCTCCCCATTCTGTGTAATCTTATTTTTTATCATTCGTTTTTAAAGTTGGAAAGGGTTTTAAAGATGAACATTACTACACAGGCTGAGTGATCTGCATGATCTAAGACTGGAACACAGGTCTTCTGGCTCCAAGTTTAATGACTACTTTTCTCAAATTCCCGTTTAGTATAATGAATCATCCTTGCATTCTTTGTATAAGCCCCACTTATGCATAGAGTGATGGATTTTATATGCTAATGTATTATTTATGATTTTTAATCTATATTTACAAGTGATATTGGCCTATATTTTTATTCGTATTATGCTTTCCATCTTTGATGTCAAAATTAGCTGCCAAGTTTTTCAACTTTTTTCTACACTCTAGACTGGTTTATGAGGTGCAGAAATGGTCTGTTCTTTACTTGGCATACTTGTCATAAAAACGTCTAGTCCTGGTGTATTTTTAGGAGAATTTTTGTTTTATCTTTTAAAATTTCATATGGTTTTTGATGTACTAAGGTTTTTATCTGTTGTAAAGTTAGTTTTTTCCTTTTGGAAATCATCTATTTGATCTCAATTTTTAGATTTGTTGTAGCAAAATTATACTTTATCTTCTCATGTAATTTTTAAAAATCTTGTCTATATCCAAGGCATTCTACATTCTGATTTCTAATACTATTTATTTTGCGTCTTTTATTTTCTTCTCAAAAGTTTGTTTATTTTATTGGTCTTTCCAAAGTATTAGCTGTTATTTATATTGAGAGAGAGAATGAAAACAACATAAATTAGATCAAATTTATTACCTTATTTTTTTGTCTAGTTGGTCTATTTCTAAGAGACATATATCAAAGCCTCACATTTACTGTTTATCTATCAGCTTTTGCTTTATTGGTTTCACAGTTGTGTTCATAACTGCATAAAAATTTACTGCCGTTATATATTCTTTGTGGTTTGTATCTTTTATAAATATAAAATCTCTCTTTTTTAATCCTGTAAATGCTTTTTTCTTTACATTCTATTTTGTCTAATACTAGTATCGCAGCGTCTACCTTCTTTTTCCCAAAATCTGTCTGCTACGTCTTTTTATATTGCTTTATTTTTCACCTGTTTGTGTACGTTTGTTTGCTTTAAGATCTGCCAAACCTGGGGCTGCCTACTCCTCTCTGGTTGGTGTCCTAATTTTATTCTATGGATTGCAGTAAGAGAGATACCACGTGATAGAGATCAGACAGAGAGTTCACCTGCTCTTTATTTCCTATTCTTTGCAACGCTCAGATGCTATCTGGGTAGTAACCACGCTGTTGCAGCTATCTGCTTCATGGTGGAAATCTTGAATCAACACAAGTGTTCCTGGCTTCTTGGGCTGACGTTGCTCGCTCAGTGACTGCAGAGGGGAGGGACAGACAAGAGAAGGGCATTGTTCTCAACTGACATGCATAGGTAGCCTGCTTTGTATCTTTAGAAGATCTTTTAATTTTTTTAGTTTTATCTTTGGTGTTCTGAAACTTCTCCATAAATCCTCCAGGAATATTTTTCAGTTTTCTCCTTGAAATTTAGAGTCTTCTTTCTAAGGGCTTCAGCTCTGAAAATATTTCTAACACTCTTTACTTTGATCTCCTAACTCACTAATTTACACCTCAGCTCTGTCCATTCTGCCAGTTCAGTCCCTCAATTCAGCTTTTATTTTGTCAGTTACATTTAAAATTTTTCACAGATGTGCTATCCTCTTAACTCTGCTTGAATATAATAATCACAGTCATGCTGTGGATAGTCTGTAGGTTCACAACCTTGCCTCTCTCTATTCTAGGTGTCATAATTTGTAAAAACTTGCACCTGGATGTGCTATAAAATATACAATTCTGGCCAAAAAAAGTGCTGTTTTTTACTTTCTTCTTTTTCATCCGTAGGAGGTAGCTATGTGATCTGGAGTCTCAGCAGCTATCTTGCAACCATGAGGACTAAAGCCGCACTCTACGGATAGCAGAGCTGAAAGGTGGAAAGACCACGGATCCTTAATGGCATCACTGAATAGCTACACTGGCCTTGGACGACGTCCCTCCATCCTTCTCTTTATATAAAAAGAAACCTCTAATTTTCAGCTCACTTTTAGTTGCATTTTCTATTGTGCACAACCATTTGCAATTCCTGATCAACACAACTGATTCTAAAGTTCTCCTCTGGTTGCTCAATGGGCTTATTCTTATTAGTTTTATCAGGTCCTCCACTTGTTGAGTTTGATGCTCCTTTCGTGGTTTTGGTTTTCTTTAAGAGATTGTAATTCTTGTTTGAGTGCTCATCTCTTTAAGAATCCCTGTTTGCCTGCCTGTAGTGATTACCTTGTTTTGTCAATAATGATCGTTGGGGAGAGGTGAAATGTGGTTGGGGAAAGGCAGCCATGCCTCCTTGGTGTGGGGCCTCTTACCTTTCCCATTAGTAACCACCTGGGGCTGAGTCCTGCTTTGCTGGCACAACGCCAAACCTCTGTTGTAACTGGTAAAGGCCACAGCTGCCTGGCACTTGGCACCAGCAGGGTGGGGAGAAAAACAGGGACACTGGAGAGCGGTGGGTCCTGCCCAGGGTGTTCAAGGCAGCCACCTAATTAATCACCAACCCCAAAGCACTCCCACCACTTTTCTTTGATAATTCTTTTTCTGAACTGCCTCTGTCCTAGCAGACATTTTCTCCTGCCTGTGGTAAGATTTGTAGTTTTCTCTTGTGTTGTTGCTTTTGAGTTTTCCAACCAGTCTGCTTTCTACTTCTCAAAAATGTCTCAAAAATTGTTTTATGCTGACAGTACTCTTTCCTATGTTTCAGGACTACTCTGGATTTATTCTTTTTAAATCAAGGGTTCTCACACTTTAGCCTGCATCAGAATCACCTGGAGGTCTTTTTAAAGCACAGATTTCTGGGCCCCATCCTCCAGTGTTTCAGTAGATGTGGGGAGAGGCTGGAGAAATTTGCATTTCTAATAAGTTCTCAGGTGATGCTAATACAATTGGCCCAGGGAGCCACACTTTGAGAACCACTTTAAAATATCTCATTTTAGAATTTTATTATTTTTTATTCTTATTTTAGAGATATTGAAAATATATCTATGTAAAATATACTTTAAAATGCCTCTTTCATTTAATGACCCTTTGGAAAACAGGTATGCACATGTAATTAGTGCACTGTATTGATTCAATCTCAGAAGTTTGGGGGGCCGGCCCCATGGCCAAGTGGTTAAGTTTGCGCGCTCTGCTTCGGTGGCCCAGGGTTTCGCTGGTTCGGATCCTGGGCGCGGACATGACACTGCTCATCAAGCCATGCTGAGGTGGCATCCCACATGCCACAGCTAGCAGGACCCACAACTAAAAATACCCAACATGTACCGGGGGGCTTTGGGGAGAATAAAGGAAAAATAAAATCTTAAAGATAAAAAGGGAAGTTTGGCTCATTTTAAACAGATATTGTTTTCGAGGACCCAAGATTGTGATAACTGGGTATTGAAATCTGAGGGGAAGCCCAACTGAAATGCTAGTTTTAAGTTTTAAATAACCCTCTTCATGTTTCCTGTCCATTTAAAATAATTCCAGATCTTTCCATCACTCCAGAGTGACCTTATACCTCTGTTGATTTCCAGACCTCAATGTTTTCACACAGTTCAAATCTTGAGTGAAGAAAAAAACCCTGGCGGGGGTGGGGGAAGCCTAGTTTAATATCTTTGCATTTATAAAGATGCACTATTTACAGATGAAGAAGAATTTAGACAACTAAACATCGCTTCAGAAATCTATATTTCTCCAAGAGTACAAGGCCCCGAAGGGCTGTGTATCAGGCACATTCTCCAGCATTGTCTGAGACAGACTCAGATCATTTAAGCATCCCCTGAAGCCAGTCCACTCACAGTTTCGCCGAAGTAGCCACTGCTACCTGAGAAATCCACACAGAAGGAGGAGGCTAGATATATATTGCTTCCTTCGGTCTCATATCCTGTTTCTCCTTCCTTCTTCGGAATTTATTTTCAGGTCCAGGCACATGGTTACATGCTTGTTTTTGAGATTAAATGTTCATATCCACTTTAGACTGTGTCTTTAGAGAATGACTCTAAATGCATGAATGCATTTAGAAGAATTACTTGTGTGCATGTATCTGGATCATTAGGACACAAAATGCAACACACATATTAACCTATATGGTTTATTTTAACATAACATTTAACAAGACAACCTACCTTCCTCTGAGTCTCCTTAGCTTGAATATTTGAATGTGCTCAGAGGTTATCTTATTCCCATTACCTGTCATTGAGTGCTGAGCTCAAACACTGCCTATTTTAAACTCTAACTTCTTTAATTTAAATTTGCAAGTAATTATTACCCCCTTGAATTTGAAATGCACATTTCTTTAAGTGCAAAAATCACACTCAGGTGAATCAGCTTATGCACAAATATAAACAACCTCAGAGTAAGGGAAATCTAAATTAACCAATTTTGTATTAGCTGTAATCTGAACATATCACATACGTATTTTAGGCTGCAACATTCCTGCTATAACCTAACAACTAAAAATACTACCTGTGTGCTTGAGGGTAAGTTATGACTGTCATGGGAACCATAATTTTGAACTTGATATCTGTGGGCATAAATCTCAGCTCTGTTTCTGCCTAAGCCTTAACTTAGACAGAAAAAATGTTTTGCAGGCTACTTTGCATATTGTAATGATAGCATTTGGCTGGACTCTGAGCTATTGAAGTTGCCATCTAATTTTTTTCAGATATGGCAGTGAGTGTGAAGATGTCCCCTCACGTAGGACAGCATCCAGATATCGTTGCCTTTCAGCATGAGCACTGCCTGACTGCAGTGTAAATATGCAGAAAAAGACAGACTGGACGGTCACCGATGCATGAGAATTTTCTAGGTGAAAGAAATGAAGAAAGAAGAGGAATAACATCTTGGAGTTCTTTCTGCACCATTTGTATAAAAATGGTATTTATCTTGAGAACAACTATGAGCATAAACAGTGGTGGTTTTTGTTCTGTTTTGTTTGGAGAATTTAGAGCATCTAGCTATGGCCCTGCAAAAAGGTTCAATCTCTTAGAACACTTGACCTGTTGAAGTGTCGTGTGAAGGTAGTAATTCTCACCTTTCAGGGTATTTGTGAAGACTGAATGAGATAATATGGGTAAGATGCTTAGCACAGGGCCTGTGCATACCACATGTAGATGCTTCACAAAGAATGGTTAGTATTGTTGAAGAAACTGAATCAAAGCAAGAGAATAATGATGAGCAAAGGAGATATAAGCCAAATTTGGGCTGATCCCATTGTGTTATAATAAACAATGCTCTAAAGAATGATTTCTAGTCAAAAATCACATAAAAATATATATAACTGAGGAGAGAGAGAGAATGAATATTCATTTGAGCAATCACTTTGTGTTAAGCACTATCTAGGTATATTAACTACTCTTGCAAAATGAAGTACCACAAAACTCAGTGGCTTAAAACAACACACACTTATCTCATGTTTTCTGTGGGCTGGGAATCTGTGCACAGCTTAGGTGGATCCTCTGCTTTAGGGTCTCTTACAGGCTGCAATTGAAATGTAGGCCAGGGCTGGGGTCTCATCTCAAGGCTTGACTGGGGAAGAATTTGATTCCAAGCTCACATGGTTGTTCACAGAATTCAATTCCTAGTGGGTTGTTGGACTGGGGATCTCAGTTCCCAGTTGATTATTGGCTGGAACTGCCCCCACTTCCTTGCCACGTGGGTCTCCAAGGTGGCAGCTTGTTTCAGTAACACATACAAGCCAATAAGGCAGTAGAGAAAGTCTGCTAGCAAGACAGAAGTCTCAGTTTTATGTAATCTAATTATAGGAGTGACATCCATCACCTTTGCTGTAATTTATTGGTTAGATGTAACTCACAGGTCCCACCTACACTCAAGGGGAAGAGATTACACAAGGGTATGAATACTAGAAAGTGGGAATCATTGGAGACCATCTTAGAGTCTGCCTGTCATAGTAGCTAACGTGGAAATAATAGAAATTGTAATTACAGCAAAAACTAACATAGCATTGACTACATGCCATGCACTTCTCTAAGCATTTACGTTTGTTATTCATTAATCATCCCAACAATCCTATGAATTAAAAGTTATTATTATGCCTGTTTTAATAATGAGGACAGTGAAGCACAGAGAGCTAAAGTGATTTGCCTAAGGTTACACAGCCAGTAAGCGGTAGAGCTGGAGTTTGAACTTTGACATTCTAATTTAAGACTCCTTACTCCTAACAACTATTCTATACTGCATACACTCTATAGCTCTATACCATCAAAATTATAAATAGTAATTTATGGACAAGTATGGTAGATTTTAATAAATTTCTTATTTTCTATATTTAACGGAGTTGCCTGGCTATTAGCAGCCTTACATGAAATTAAAATGTTCTGAGTAGGTGAGATAATATAGGTACTGCTACATAGTGGGTATTGGGTCTGTTAGTTTCCTTCTCTTGTTTTGACAGCAGGGATAGGCACAGCAGAATTAGGGTAGCATTCCACAGGGCAGTCTTTGAATGACTCAATATTTAACTGTTTCCATATTACCAACTTCCTGAGGACCAGAAGTGCTCAGAAGTATTTGCTGGGAGCAGAACAATATCCCTAACCTCCTGAGATGATATTAGGATTTTTGCTTTCAGAGTGACACCTGAATAGTGTTTGAATAAGTCATTGGCTTTGGGTGAATGGATTTCATGGACAGAGTTGAGCAGCATTTGTTTGAGGGAGACTGTTTTGGTCCTCATTAAAGCTTAGTTACAATCCTCTGAGTGGTATGATGAATATGATGTATTTAAATTGACCTCTATATACTATAAAAAGTACCTTTTCTTTTCTAGCAGGTCTACTCACTTCTATTATTTTGAGGCCCGGTTTCATACCTTTTGCTGTGCAACCCTCTCCTTTATCAAATAAAATAGATGGGGATATCTACATGACACCAATAAAGCATCTCTTCTTGCTCAATTAAGTGTGTGTGTCCATGTAGAGAGCCAGGGCAAAGTTATGCCCCGAGTCCTCTGAATGGTACCATTTCTTCCTGTAGGACATTTGATTCCCAGAATAGCGCAGTTGCAGCAAGAGTTTTGATTTCCAGGTAATCTGAGTATCCACTCTACATCTTCCTTAGCATGGATAATTGAGACTTGAATATCCATGACCATATGTTCTTCACATACAAATACACATGTGAGGATGTTGGTCATCAAAAAAACCTAAATCGTGAATTATTCTTTAACAAGTCTTTAACAATTCTAGACCATTAATGACCATTAGTAAGTAAAATGGTGTACATTATGCTCAAAAATTAAACTCAGATATCACTTTACATGGCATAATGGATACCTTTTGCGATGCTGTTATGGACTGAATTTTGTCCCTCTAAAATTCGTGTGTTGAAGCCGTAACCCCCATATTTGGAGATAAGGCCATTAAGGAAATAATTAAATTAACTTAGGTCATAAGGGTGGGACCCTAATTCAATATAACTGATATCTTTATAAGAAGAGGAAGAGGCAACAGAGATTTCTCTCTAAAGGTGCATGGAGGAAATGGCATGTGAAGACATAGCAAGAAGGTGGCCATCTGCAAGTCAAGAAGAGACAAGTGACCTGAAACCACTCTGCTGGCACCTTGATCCTCGACTTCTAGCCTCCAGACTGTGAGAAAATAAATGTCTATTGTTTAAGCCATCCAGTCTGCAGTATCCTGTTACGGTGCCCTTAACAGACTAATACAGACGTCTATCCAGTTAAATTCCCCATCACCTACAGTTTTGTCCTCATTGCTCATTTCCTTCTAGCGAGTGAGCTTCCACAGACTTGGCTAAGTTGGTAGCAAGTGAGCCATGTAACACTGCCCCCTGAGCACAGCCATTTATCCCAGCTGTTCACACTTGATCCAAGCTTGTCCAACAGATTCACTCTTGTGGGAATTCGAAACAGGGACTCAGAAACTCTAGTTAGCCTTGACGAGATGCCTTAACAGAGAGAGTATTTGAAGCCTGGGCTGTGGTGACCTTGTGCAAGCTGACCTACAGAAAGCAGGTGTTTTGGGAGAAAGAAAAGTATAAAGCAGGTGTGCAGATGTACAGGGGGAAGATATGAGAATCCAAGAGAGTGGTCTCAAAGACTGTGGCTACGAACTTTCTAATTCTGACTTTCAGTGTCTTGAGAGGCCCTGCTGAAGTTTTACACTTGGTTTCCATGAAATACCTCTGACTGTCTATAAAAAATCCTCTTTTCTTCAGCTATCTCTAGGCAGCTTCTGTTTCTTGCAACCTAAGGACTTCTTGATAAGACATATGGAAACATGTATAATTAAGGCCTAAAGCATGAATTAAATAGAAATCTCATAATAAACAGAAGGTTAATTCATGAATTTGCTCATCATTCTCCCTTGCTGTGGAAATAATGGGAATTTTATTCTTAGCTCATGGCAATTATCGGTCTCTATTTCGTTCAGTTATTTTTATTTCTTATTATATTCTACATTATGAGTTTTCCTGAGGAAGAACTGGGCTATGATCTATAACAAGGATAGGGAGAATACATTCCATTCATCCCTTTTTTAATTATTGAGTACGTACTTCAGAGAAGTTGTGGACTTAATGTTGGGCAAACAAATTTGAATTAGATCTTATTTCTGTCTTAAGTGTTTCATGTTAACTGGTGGAGATAGACATAAGGCACCCAGGTGTGGCCACATAGACTGTTCGTTATATAACTCCAGGGGGCACGTTCAAGATTACTATGAGCAGTGCTCCCTGGGCTGTGTAGTACAGAACACTCATAACCAAATGTGGAGCTCTGAAACGGCTAAGCACACGGCTGTGTGATTACTGCTATAAAATGTATGAACAAGTCTTATGGGGAGTAATCAATTCTGCCTGGGAGGTGAAGAAGCAAAGAAGGTTGGTGCAGGCTGCTCTGAGGATGAGACATTTGATGTCTGAATGAGAATTATCCAAGCAGCACAAACAGAAGACAAGGTCATTGCTACCATGGGATTAACAAGAATAAAGGCACAGTGGCATCAGAAAAATGCATGGAGGGAATGATGGAGTAAGGATTTCCAAAAATCTGCTCATCCGTAAAAGCAGAAAGAACATTGGCAAAAACTGTCCAAATCAACTTTTTCAGAACTCTGGAAATTAACTAAAGGCCTGTAGCAACCCAAGGAATGTTTATTCAAGAAAAATGGCAGAATCTCAAAAATGCAGCAAGCTTAGGGACGTTTTTAACTTGCCCTAATCTCATCCCCCAATCCAAGGTCTGCTGTAGCCTTGAAAGCCAACAGCTTCACAGCTATGAGAGCTGTGAAAACCCGGAGCCACTGGAGGGGACAGAACAGCTTTGGAGCTCCCCAAAAGCCCCACCTCCAGAGAACTCACAACTTGACTTGTGCGAGAGCTCACCACAGAGCTCCATTCTCGGGGCTTGTCTTTGTTTGACTTGATTCAGAGCTCTCTCTGTGTGAAGGTCCCCACCCTCAAGGTGAGTTTAGCTCACAGGATAAAAAGCAGTCCATAGGAGCTGTCCCCGAGGAAGTCCAGATGTTGAACTTACTAGACAAATACTTTAAATCACCCATTATAAACATGTTCAAAGGATACCCCTTATTTAGGATGTTACAAATTATTATGAGAAACAATAGAGTCTCATGGCCAAATAAACTGATGAAATAATGAGTTGAAAAATTTCTGTATTGCAAGATATGTCAGTACCTTTCCTGTGCTAATATACATTGTGATTATCCAAAAGTGGTGTATTATAGGTATTTTCCAAATTACTTTGGCTACTGAAACAAAATGTCAGAAGATATTTATTTATAGTTTATGGGAATGGTAACGATTTTTTACAGATAGTTTAGAGACTATAGACCTAGACTGTAACTCCTGTAATAGGGTAATTACTCAGGTAGGAACACTGTCTTATCTAATTTGCATGTTGCCTGGTATGTGTCCTGTGCATCCTATAAGCTCTGTGATTTCTTTTTTTTTTTTTGAGGAAGATTAGCCCTGAGCTAACTGCTGCCAATCCTCCTCTTTTTGCTGAGGAAGACTGGCCCTGAGCTAACATCCATGCCCATCTTACTCTATGTTATATGGGGGACGCCTACCACAGCATGGTGTGCCAAGCAGTGCCATGTCCACACCCAGGATCCGAACTGGCGAACCCCGGACCACTGAAGTGGAATGTGCGCACTTAACCGCTGTGCCACTGGGCCAGCCCCAAGCTCTGTGATTGTTTACCAAAGGAATAAATATAAGGAAAGCTAGAGGGAAAGAAACAAGTTAGAGGAATAGTAACAGCAACAAAGCATGATAAAGACGCCTGTCTACCAGCCTCTCTTCTCCATACCCACTCTGATTATCCCTACATCCCTGCATCTGTATTATTTGCCACATCCTTCCCACTCAAGACCCAACCTGGTCTTATCCCAACCCAGGCCTCACAAAAGCACTTTGAATTTCATCATCAACCTTCACTATTTCCTGTCTTTTGCTGGTCCCTAAACCAAGTCCAGATGAACTTGAAGGTCCTATTTAACTCTCAGCTAGGATCTGACGCAGTGATATCTCAATTCAGGTTTCCAGTACTTTGCCAATCCCAACCCTGGAATGCAATCCCTAAGACCTGTTTTCCTACACTTCTCTCCTCTCTGTGGTATATCAGATAAGGAGGAATTATTGTGATTAGGCAACTCAAGGTGTGCTGCAGACAAACCTGTCTCAGCCTAATTTGAATAGATATTTCAAATAAAGTTCCCTGGGTTATCCTGATATAGATAATCTCTTCCAAATATTTGTACTTCCAAGTCAGATTTCTTTGCTGTGTTCAGCGACTCTCCTCTACTCTCTACCTCTCTCCTTTTCTCCCCTCTGCTATGCAGCAGAGGGTGAAACTAAATAACAAAGGAGAGAACATTTTATTTTAGAATATTTAGTGTGGGCAGGATGAGACTCAGTAATGGAAGACATCCTAGCTAGACAAGGGCACCCCACCCTAGTCCTAGAGACAGTGCAATATTATCTACTAAAGACTCCATCCACGTGGACTCCATCCAAGTCTTATCACTGACAAGGGGAGAGTGCTGAGGTTTTAAAGAATGCAGTGAGGAGAAGAGGTTAAGAAACTAATACTAAAGGGAAAAAATAAAGGCATCAAAGATGCAATAGTTGTGATGCAAATCAATCTTATGTAAATGCAGAAACTTACTAGGAGTTCTTTAGAGCTCTCTGATAAATGTGCATTTAAGCAACAATAGTCAATTTTCCAGGAAACATCTTCATAGCGTATTTTGATGTGGACTTTTTGAAGAAAGCAATCAAAAATGTTTGTTCTGATAATGAACGATAAAGGCTGAAACCTGAAAAACTAGCAATTGAGAGGGAGCAGCTTGAGGAAAACTTGAAGAAGATGAAGAGATTTTCAACTGTTTGCTTTCACTGCCAGAGTATCTGGAACATTTTAAGAGCACCATCAGGAGAAATACTCTTGATGTTAAATTCAAGTTCCCAATACATCCCCTATCTTTTGGGGTACTTGGGAGAAACCCTGAAGGTCCAGGTAGTCTTTGGAGTAAGACCACTGTAGAAGAGTGAAAGAGAGTCACTGGATGATGGACAGGGCAGACAGCTCCTTCCTCCACCAGTCATTGGTGGCTGTTGGCTGTTATTTGCCCTTCTGAGAAACAAGACACAACTGATAAACTTCAGGGGCTAAAAAAAAAAAACACCTTTCAGAAAAATAAAGCACACAGAGCATCTTAAAACTCAGAGCTAGGGAAGGTGCCAAAAATGTTGAGGCGACAATCACAACACAAGAGATAGCAAGCAAGCACTGGGGAGGAATGGTGGGGACAAAAACTAAACCACATCTGGTGAAAGAAGACAGGAAGGCTGAAGAAAAGCATGGTGGTCTTAACATGAATATAGACACATTCATACGCAATTTGTATTTCTGCGTGTAAACATTAAACTTGACAGCTACTTGCTGAAAAGGAATTCAGTAAGAGATGTATCACATTTGAAGGATGTAATGCTACCAGCGTCCAACATATTTGAGTTTAAGATTATAACTATAAGTTATTTATCCTTTCTCCTTACATCTGCATAAGATTTTATACTTTAAGGACTTACATTTGATTATCATAGGGTTATTAAATTCAAAATATTTATATTTCTTTTCCCAACACCAAATGAAACAACAAAATTTACACTTTGTTTCTGATAAGTCCAAAACTGTGAAGGGTCTAAGATTTTACTTTTCTTAAAAGATAATGAGTTCACCTGCCACAGCCTTATATACATGTACTGACAGAAGGCTACAAGATCCCTGGGTCAGAGAAACAGACCATTTATGATTCACAGCAAAAATAGCAGCCAGAACAGCATTATGTATTGGTTCCCAGATCTCAATCCCCACATGGTGATGTAATGAGGGCCAGATGTCACCTGTGCGTGCACTGAGAGTACATCACAGGAGAGGAATCCCCAACTTAGGAGACTCTGAGCTAATGGGGTTGCTGGGACCTCTTTCCATTCTCCACTCTGGAGAGAGAGATTCCTCATTTTCCTGTAAGGTAAGCAAATGTCTCTGAGTGGAAAAGAAGAAAGCTTTATTTGTACTACCCTGGAATTACCTGATGAGACACATCTCTAAATCTCTCCAGAGGATTACACTATCTCTAGCTTCCAGGCTGTTCATTCTTCCAACTTGTCCTTCGCTCAGAATGCTTGGACTGTGCAGAAATGCAAAAGATCCCTGGAGAATGGTATCCCAACAGTTTCAACGTCTCAAAAATTTAATTTAATTTTCTCCTTTTTAAAAAAGTTATAATCTTCTTAACTTCTCTCCTTTTGTGTTTTGGCATTTTTTACAAGTTCTTCTCTTCTTTTCACACTTACAGGCTTTCATATTTCTATTACACCTGAAAGTCTTTACACTAAGACTGATTCTTTTTTGTCTTCTTTGATTTCATTATTTATTCAATGTTAAACATTATGTGGGTTATGTACTAAATGTAACTAGTATAAAAGTATACAAAATATCTTTCAAAATTCCATTATTCAATGATAACTGGGTATACAAATCCACATATGGAGATACAGTATTTTATGTTAATGAGGTCATTAATATGCAGTTTTGAAGTCTTCTTTCATATGTCATTGACTTCTTTTTGTGTTAATTAATATAGAATTGGAACATGCTTTTTTTTTTTTGGCAAGATCAGCCCTGAGCTAACAGCTGTGCCAATCTTCCTCTATGTTTTATATGTGGGATGCTGCCACACAGCATGGCATCATGATCAGTGTAGGTCTGCGCCAAGGATCTGAACCTGCAAATCCCAGGCCGCAGAAGCAGAGCACGCGAACTTAACTACTACACCACTGGCCCAGCCCCTAAAGCATGCTTTTAATGTCTGAATTGAACTTGCCATTGATACAACACATTTTTTTAAAGAAATGTGTTTAACTAAGATACACTCGTGTGCAATAGATGATTGATAGATGGGTAGGTACAGGTACTTACTGTCCCTCTTTGTGAGCGTTCCAGATTTGTGGATTATCTGGGATAGATTGTTATTGCAGTCCAATGTTTCCTGGTCCTACGAGATCCTGTCTTGTTTCCTCATTCTCTCTTGATAACGAAATTATAACCATTATGGAAAAATAATTTCACTATAAATTTAAACCATGATGAAAATTCTGCTCCCCAGAGTGTTAATATGTTCCAAAGTCAAATACAGACATATTTGAGAGAGACAGAGCTTTGGGCTGATGACATACTGAAGAGGAGCTGACTAGGCTGTGTGAGGTTGGTTTGCCAATCCAGGTTTTTTTTTTTTTTTTTTTTTTTTTTACTGAGGTTTAATTTTGGACTTTGTATTCTACTACATAGATCTGTCTGTCTATTCATGTGCCAGTACTAAACTTTAATCATACAAGTTTTATAAGATATTTTAATATCTGGTACAGCTACTTTTCCCTTATAGCTCTTCTTTTTCAAGTTTTTTAAAGAAATTATTCTTGCACATTTATTTTTCCGTGTGAACTTGAGTATCAGCTCTCTAGTTCCAGAAAAAAAGCTTATCTGTATATTCATGGAGAATCTTATTTAACTTATAAATAAAGTTAGGAAGAACAGACATTTAATGTGAGTGATCACATTCAAGAACACGAAATGTGTTTCCATTTCTTCAAGTCTATTTTTGGGTGTTTCACAGCACACTTTTTTAGTAGTAGTCAGAACCAACAATGGAAGAGAAAGTTGGCTCCCAAAGTTTCTTCTTCAGTCTAAACCTGTTTTCTAATTATAGGTTACCTGCCCCTTCTTTAAAGAGTGTTTTCAAACTAAAGCTCTACAAAACTTAATATTTGCTCCCCCTGCCAATCCTGGCCAACATAGGAAATCCTTCCTTTTTGTAGGGTTTCAGAGTAAACTAAAACGAGGGACCTGAATTTCACCAGGACGCTCCCTTCATCTCTCTTCTTTGCTTCTCATGATGGAACCCTGCTCACAGCTCATGGGTTTAACATATCCTCCTAGCATGTAACAGATACTTCCCTATCTTGCTTCTTTCTTTCTCCTAAACCACTAGGTAGCTATGCTTCAACTCTTTATGGCACAACATTGTGCTTTGTCTGTCCTCTTTCTACCATACAAAGGAGGCTTTAGAATAAGATTCACGTGAGAAATTTATCAACGGCATTAGTAGCCTCAAGTGCTAATTGCCTTTCCTCTCTCTCTTTAAAGCTTTATTTATAATATGCTTGTTTCTTTAAACTATTTGCTTTTCTTACCTATGACATTAAAAAACAAAAGTTTTCTCAGACAATCCTTGAAGTTTCAAGGAACAAAGCAGTGAGGTTATAAACACAGGAGTTCTTCCCCTGCTTTGCCTCTTATTCATGCTGCATGCTATAGACTGACTGTTTGTGTTTCCCCAAATTTCATGTGTTGAAAACCTAATCCTCAGTGTGATGGTACTTGGAGGTGGGATATTTGGAAGGTAATTAGGTCTTGAGGGCAGAGCTGTTGTGAATGGATTTGTGCCCTAATAAAAGAAGCCCAAAAGAGCTCCCTAGCCTCGTCTACCATGTGAGGCTATAGTGAGAAGACATCGTCTATGAAGAAGCTGGCTCTCACCAGACACTGAATCTATGGCGCCTTGGTTTTGGACTTTCTATCTTCTAGAACTATGAAAAATAAATTTGTGTCGTCTATAAGCTATGCAGTTTCTGGTATTTTGTTATAGCAGCCCGAATGGACTAAGATACTACTCATTTTTAAAGTTGCATGTAAATTCATTTGAATTCATTGAATTTGAATTGAATAAGAAAATAAATTTATATGAATACACCTATTCATATAAATGAATCACTTCCTTCACAAGTTGAATCCCCACGAAAGCAGACTCTGATATAGAGTTTAATGGGCAGGACGTTAATTAGGGAATGCGTTTGGGATCACACATGAGAAAGGGAGAGGAGGAACCAGAACAGGCTTGTTGGGAAGTCGAGCTGTGACACAGACCTCATGACAGCCTCAGCCAACTTCACAGTGAACTCTGGAACTAGATGGCCCTTCAGAGTTGTCTTGAGTTGGGTCAAGGTGGCTGGGATGTTCTGCCCTTGCATTGAACTGTCGTTGGATGTGGGCTGCCCTGGGAAGGGGTGTGGCCTTGGGTAAGGCTCTTTTTCCAGCTGAGGCAATCCCTGAGGGAGCTGTCATCTGAAGGCCCACAGCAGCTGGATCTGAGCAGCTCATCATAGGATCCACCACAGCTCCCTTAGAATTAAACCTTTCTAGACCTTGTTCTGGGAAAAATTCTATGCAATGCTCTTTTTAAAGATCATTTTTTTTCTTTTCTTCTAGCTAAACTTCAATCCGTTTTTAGTTCCTAAGCCTACTATTACCCTTTATTCTCTTCATGCATACTTAAAATGTCTGTAGGGAATGTCTTTAATCTCGCTTGATTTCTTTTCTTCTCTTATCAGTCTTGACTCTATTGACAGAATTGTCTCTTGGATGTTGTCTTTTGATATTTTAGTCCATTATTTTACCTTTGTTTTTCTAGCTTGTACTTGATGAAGAGCCTAGCAGTTGGGAATATTTACTTTGCTTTTTAAAATCTTTGGCTTTGTGCTTTCTGTTGAGAGTTTTCTGTATATCATATTTTAATAGGTTTCCCTGTTTTCTGACACATTGAAAGAACAGATTCTCACTCCCTTAGGTCATTTTTCTTACATTTTCAATTTCTTTCAGTTCTGACAGGAATTTTCTTGTTTTTCTTGCCAAAACTCCCATTTCAGAAAGCTTAATAAATAAGTGAAATAGAAGCCCTTATTTGAATGTATTCTGGGATTCAGACAAGTCTGAACTCATAGGTAGGAGTGTAAGAGTCTATCTGCATGAAGTGAGGTAAAGGCATTTTGCCCTGTGCCCTGGGGTAAGGGAGGGAAGGAATGGAGGAGACTGTGAGGCTTGTGTCTTTGATTTGATACAGGAACCTGCCCATGGTTGAGTCTTACAGAGAGAGGGGCTCCCAAGGGAAGCTTAGAGAGCTGTGATTCCAAGAGGGCCACTGTAATACAGCGGCAACAGTGGCCCTGCTCTGGGGTCAAGGTGACAAATGAGACTGAGTGGGGAGCAGGGCCTTTCTCTTCTTCAAGGAACTCACTCCAGTTCATACAGGAAACAAAGGGTTGATCTGGCAGCTTGAAGATTTTCCAGGAGGCAGCAACCTTGGTATTGAAGCCTGGTGGAAAACCAGTCTAAAGGACTCCTTATAACAGGACAGCTAACATGTGAGTTTAAGTTGTTCTTGTGTGCTACCTATATGCTCCATCTTCCTCCCCTACCGTGACCTTCAGATTTTTAGTAATATCCGTCACCTTCACGAATACTCTTATTTATTTTATATTATTTTGGTACACATCAAGGAAGTAAAGAGTGTATTGCACTTCCGGGTAGGAGGGAAAAGATACAGAGCAGGATCCAGAAACCAGAGTGGGTCTTGACAATATAATCCCCCAGGGAAACCACTGGTGTCTTGGAGAGGGGTTGAATATCCACCAGGCATGAATGCGGGAGTCCAATATGATTGTATACAAATTTCAAGGAGCAGGAAACCCCAGATGACATCAGAGTTACACAGAAATCCCACTGTTTCTTGGCATTCTGCTGGCAACTGTGTTGACCACTGCTATGGGGTGAGCTGTGTCCTCCTAAAGTTCATATGTTGAAGTCCTAACCCCTAGTACCTCATAATGTGACCTTATTTGGAAATAGGGTTGCTGCCGATTAAATTGGTTAAATTAGGATGAGGTCATCCTGGAGTAAGGTGGTATCCTAATCCACTAAGACTGGTGTACTTAGAAAAAGGGGCAGTTTGGACACAAACATAGACACAGAGAGAACTCCACGTGAAGGGGCACAGAGAGAAGATGTCCATATGCAGGGCAAAGAGAGAGGCCTGGAACCGATCCTTCCCTTCCAGCTCTCAGAAGGAACCAACCCCGCCAACCCCTTCATCTCAGACTTCCAGCCTCCGCAACTGCGCAAAAATAAATTTCTGCTGTTTAAGCCTCTCAGTTAGCGGCACTTTATTATGACAGCCCCAGCAAACTAACACAACCGCTGAGATGAGCCCTGACGCCAGTCACTTCACACTTTATCTTTCCATGGTCAGTGTTATAATTTTTAACAAATTAATTTAGAAAGTATGTCTTGAGCTTTGTAATCTTCTCTCACCATCTAGCTACATATGTGCTACTTATTTGGAGTTTCCCTAGCAGAAGTTTTGCTTTCTCCGTGACTGTGTGACACTGTTATGTCTTCTAGATTTGCTGTGAGCTCTCCCTTCCACTCCTCAGGTCTATCTTTTCATTTTATCTCATATTCTTATTTACACCCTATGGCGTTCCTTTCTCCTCTGGATGATCCATCCACTGCAGAGGTAGGATTCTTATTTTCTTTGTTTTTTTCTCTCTGCGATTTCTCTGAACGTTCTCACCTCATGTCATTCACCTTCTAGCAGTTGCAAAGCTATTTCTTTTCAAGCAAATATGTTTTGATTACTTTCCTTTGGTATATATAGCGCTTGTTCATACTTACCTATTTTGTTTCTTTTCATCCGTTCTCAATCTGAAGACCATTTAAAAAGATTGTAAATAATCGACATCTCTTCTGGAAATCCCTCCCTAGGGCCCTCTTTCCTTTGGACCCTCTTTATTTCCATTCTCGCCCTTGAAGGCGATGTAGTTATACCTGCGTCCCTCCGTCTCCCTCCCCCCTTGCCTTTTTTTTTTTTTTTAAAGATTTTTTTATTTTTTCCTTTTTCTTCCCAAAGCCCCCCGGTACATAGTTGTATATTCTTTGTTGTGGGTCCTTCTAGTTGTGGCATGTGGGACGCTGCCTCAGCGTGGTTTGATGAGCAGTGTCATGTCCGCGCCCAGGATTCGAACCAACGAAACACTGGGCCGCCTGCAGGGGAGCGCGCGAACTTAACGGCTCGGCCACGGGGCCAGCCCCACCCCCCCCCTTGCCTTTTTAATGATAAATTCTTCAGCATTTTGCAAAGAGATGTCTTCTTTGTGATCAAAAGTCCTCATGGATATTTTCTTGCACTCTCTCTCTCGATGAACCTAGTGACGACAGATAAGCAAAACCCAGTAAAACTACACGTCTTTTGGGGTTAATCTCACAGTTGTTTCAATTTTTCACTTTCCATTGAGTAGTACTGGTTTAATGCTAACACAGACTGTCAAGGAAGTCATACTGATGAGTCACAAATGCCACATAGTATAAACAGAATATTTAGAGTTTATTTTTTTTTGTATGGTGTAATAACATTTTAACAGTATTTCTAAGTTCATTGCCTTAATATGTACTTCAAGGGAAGCTCGTGATGTACTTTTACTGTTAGTTTTTTCCTTACTTTGAAGAATATTGAAACCACAGTAAGAAGAATAACCTCAAAAACTTCTATAATTTGAGCCTACGTTTTATTTCAATGATCTTAAACTTTTATGAAAACATTGTAAGCATCACAGTAAAAACCAAAGCCTTAGGAGGATATTAATAATGTAGTGTCTCAAGTTCATGTGGGAATGTTAATCCCACTTACCAAAGAAGAGTTCATTATGACTCATTATGATTTAGACCTTGTAACTGTGGAGATGCGGAAGTGTGAAAATATGCTGTTATAGACATATTGAGCATCAAATCCAAATATACCAACTCAATAGATTGTGAATGTGGAGTCCCTGATGAATTTTCCTTGAAGGGCTTACTTTAAAAGTTAAACTCAGATCTAGACTTCCAAAAGTGGAGTGTTATCCACATTTGCTTTTGAGGTTATCTTGATAGGTCTATAATAGCTGCTTTAACTATCTTTTGACAGACAGAAATGATCGATTTGGAAGAATGAGGGAAGATGGCCTAGAGAGATCTGGAGAAACTGAGACTTTGGGGTTGCCTTGGATATGAGGGTCTTCAAGGGGAGGAGAAGGGTGCGCCCTGGCATTAGAGACAGGCTTGGTGTCCTTCTAGCTCTTCATTTCTATTTTGGTATAACTTCCATAGTCTTGTTGAATATTATTGAGGCACATGTCTTTTGACTCTACTAGTCTCTCTTCCTTCTTGTTGTTATGACATCCCCATTGCTCTCACTCATTTATTAATGAGTTTGTTGGTCTAGTAGTGATCTTCCCACCCCTGTTAGTGCTATCACATATAAATACATGACCCATTCCTCACCTTGGCCTCTATTTTCTTGACTTCCTTCCTCCGATAGCTTTCTCCTCTACTTCACATCTACCCACTCCATTAGTCACATCCCACAGCTGAAAACACTCAATACTTCTCTACTTCTAAATCATAAATCTGACAGCCACTCTCTGATTAAAGTGTCCTATATTTCCAGATTTTTTCCTCAATTACTTGTACTGTGACCATACTTCAAACTCATGTGGGCATTGACTCTATTCACAGCTCTGATTTCTCTTTGCTCGTCAGCCAAGTGTATCTTTACTTACTTCCATATCTAATTTAGATTCTCTCAGCCATCATTTCAACATCTCTCTCTCTAAGATTCCTGAGTACCTCACATTTCTGTCCTTGTCATGCACATCAGAGAAAACTTCAACCCTGGCCATCCATTTTCTCTATTTCTATTCTCGGGTAGTTGAAGAACTGTTGGAGAAAATCTTACAGTGGAGCAGATATAACCACCACAAAATCATGATTGGACAACTTCAACGGGTCTGTCAACATTATCTGGAAATCTGTCAGTGCTACTCTGTTTAACTTGTTTATCCATTCTTTGCAATGACTATTTCAGACCACTACACTTCTCAAACTTTCATTCATCACTAGCATCTCTTTTCTCATGCTCTTGGCTAAGTAACCTTGCCCTTTACTTTACAAAGAAAATAAAGGCCATCAGAGGGAGTGTTCTCAACTTCCTTCTCTCTTTCCTCCTCTCTAAGATTAGTCCTTATACATGTGGTCAGTATCCCATCTTCTGCTGATTCAGGAAAGTTCTGTTTTCCATAATCCATTCTCCATTTCGTGTCTTCAACCTTTCCTTCTTTAATGGATCCCTCTGTCCAGCATTGAGGTATGTTTAAGTCTCATCCATTTAGATTTTTTAAGGATCTCCCCTAGTTCTCCTTTTCTCTCCAGTACTCATCTTCCTTTTACAGCCAACGTCTTGAAAGATTTGTTGCTACACTTACTTTTTTTATCCACCTTCTTACACCTTGACACACTCTGAATTAGTTTCTGCTCTTTTGTAGAAATGACTTTTTTTAACCATCAAAAATAACCTTCATGTCACTGATCTGGCAGGCATAAATTAGTCCTCTAGGAAACCTTGGCCTCAGTGAAGCCTATTTTCTCATTTTCCTCTTATCTCGCTATCTTCTTTGTCGCCTTTGCCTGTTTATCTCCCTCTCCAAAGCATCACTCCACATTCTTTCCCTAGAAAATCGCATCTGTTCTTATGTCTTCACCACTAATATTCCAATTCAATATCTTTATCCCATCTCTGTCACCTGTGGAATAAATATGCAACTTCCCAACTAATATATACACCTGGTGTCCCTAAAGCACCTCAGATTCAACATTTCTAAGATAAATACATTATTTCTAACACCACCACCACCACCCACCAAGCCTATTGGTACTAAAACTTTTCTTCTCTCAGTGAATGCCATGACTATCCATCTATTTATAAAAAGAAGCTCAAAATGAAGAACTCATCCTTGATACCGCCATTTTGTTTGTCATCTATAATCCAACTTATGATTAAGTCCTGTTAATTTCATCTGTCTATTTTCTTCCATCTCTACTTCCACCATCCTAAGTCTAACTATCATTATCTCCCTCCTAAGCTATTACTTTAGCCCCCTAACCATTTCCTTACATATACTTTTGTTCCTCTCTAATCTCTTCTTCAAGTTGCAGAAAATTGTGATCTTTTAAAAACACATATCTATTGTTATTACTCTCCTGATAAACATCTTTCAATAGATCTCTATTGTTTTAAGGAAAAAAAATCAAAATCATTTACATGGTCTTTAAAGCCCTAGAGCATATGGCACCTCTTTAACCTCATCTCCACCATTTGCCCTCTTAGTCCCTCTGCTCCAGCCACAGTGACTTTTCTTCAACTCTTCATTTGCACCAAGATCCTCTACCTCAGGGCCTTTGCACATATATTTCTTGTTCCTTAGATATTCTTCTCTATTCCTCATTCTAACCTCCTTCACCAATAACTCCTTTTTGTAGGAAATGTCTCAGAATAACCCTCTTATAGACCCCAAAGCCTTCATTCTCTACTACGAAAGATGTTCTCTTCTTATGGAAAACAGATGGAATCAAAAATGTCCGTTGTCTATTGTTCTTAAGCAAATTATACCAAGATCTGTGATTCCTTTCCCTAGAAGAGAAAATGTAATCCCTGCAGAATGTCTTGCTCAAAGACATTCTTTTATGTTTTGTTTTGTTTAGAGATTTTATTTGCTTGCCCTTTTATATTATTAGAAAAATGGGGGAAATTTTTTCTTTGGCATCCTGGATGAGATAAGAGCATAAAGATTGATTATCACCCAAGGCAGATAATTTCAACCCTTAGAAAAGGAAATAAAAAGAATCAAAACTCCTTTCCCATTGCTTCCTCTGTACAATAACCCATGAGCGCTGCAGAAGCGCAGCATTTGCAGTGACATCCAGAATCCTAAAGATGTTGGAAGAATCTCACTTTCAGATAGACAGCTAGAAGCATGAAACAGTGTGAGCAATATCATTGTTATTTGAGAGAATATAAAGGGACAGTAAAACCCTTTTGACTGGTCTCTCCCTCTTAGGACCTTGATACTTCCATCACCTCATATTAAAAAAAATATCAAGGGGCCAGCCCCGTGGAGTAGTGGTTAAGTTCATGCACTCCGCTTTGGTGGCCTGGGGTTTGGCAGTTCAGATCCCGGGTGCGGATCTACACTGCTCGTCAAGCCATGCTGTGGTGGCATCCCACATACCAAATAGAGGAGGATTGGCACAGATACTAGCTCAGGGCGAATCTTGCTCAAGCAAAAAGAGGAAGATTGGCAATAGATGTTAGCTCAGGGTCGGTCTTCCTCACTCCCCCCTAAAAAAACCCGAAACATGCCTAAACTGGCAAATCCTAAAAGCACTTCTATTCATCCTTTGGCACTCAGGTGAAATGTCATTTCTTTGAGAAAACCTTTCTTGCATCTGTAGACGTGATCAGGCCCTTCACTGTGTGCTCCCACAGCATGCAGTCGTTTTACTTCATAGCAGTTATCCCATTTGGAGTTATGAAATCTTCAGATTATTTGATTGATATCTGACTTCCCTATGAGAATGTTAGCTCCAAGAGGGCAGGAATCATGTTTGCATGGCTCACCACTGTCCTTCTGGAGGTGTGCACAGTGTTGGCTTATGCTGGGCTCTTGAGAAATATTGGTCGAATGAGTGAATAAATGAGTGAATGAATGTAAGAGTAGAAAAAGTCACTATTTATCTGTCCAGTTAGTAACCTTAGAAATATAGAATCATAATCTGAAAATCCTGTTATAATTTCTTGATAATAGCTGATTTATAGCTCAACTTTTTTTATTCAAATTCTGAAGAAAACATGCCAAAGACAGAAAACGGTGTTAAAATAGAGATAATTTCTTTGTGGTTATAAAACGTCATTATTAAAAGGTGCTCTTTCTCTTTGATTCCCTTTCTGTAATATCTGTAAAAGGGCTGAAATCTTTATGTATGTGAATGCGTATGTATTTCATAAAGTCCTTTCCAGAGTCCGTCTGGAATATGGTCTGAGCTTTAGCTGTGGTTAGGGTATGCAAAACCTGCTGTTGCTTTTTTTTTTCTCTCTTCTTGTGACACACATCCCCTGTATTCACAATGACTCACTTTCTCCCAGGTGCTGCTATTGCTTCCCAGCAGGTCACAATTATTGCCACATGGCCTGATTTTGTGCTCTTCACGTTCCTTCCGTGGATCCTGTTCTGTCTCCGCTCTTTGCATGACAAATGCCTGCTCAGCTGGCCTCCCCTGAAAAAGCTGGCTGCCTGAAGCATGACAGCAGGACTTCTGAACAGGCCGAATTCCAGACTGAGGCTGAAGATCTTGCCCTTCCATCTGCTGTAAGGAAGGAAAGTGCAAGTTTAAATCTGACCTTGAATTCCTAAGTGGCATTTTGGGAGTAAACAAAATGACTAGGTATTTTTGCAGCATATTAGCTCTCTCACTAATACGACTCAGAGCACTAACAGGCAATTCATTTAATGAGCTTTTATGTCAGTCAGTCCAGTTTTGCACCTTTTTCCCATTTATCCAGCACCCAGCGCGCCACTTAAGTGGTGAAGAATTCACTTTGGCTAGTTTTAAACTGTGCCTTACCACTTGTTTCTGCCCATTATTCCTGACTTCTTTCCCTTTTTAGAAGTCTCACTTGCAGCCCCTGAACATGGCATACCTGTTTTTGTTATTCCTTTAAAAAAAAATTATTTTATTGAGGTCACATTGGTTTATAACGTTGTGTAAATTTCAGGTGTAACTCATTATATTTCGACTTCTGTGCAGACTGCATTGTGTTCACCACCAAAAGTCTAGTTCCCATCCGTTACCATTAGATGTGCCCCTTTACCTCTTTTGCCCTCTCCCACCGCTTCCCTCTGATGACCACCAATTTATTCTCCTTATCTATGTGTTTGTTTGTTTATCTTCCACATATGAGTGAAATCATACGGTATTTGTCTTTCTGTCTGACTTATTTCGCTTAGCATAATACCCGCAAGGTCTGTCCACGTTGTTGCAAATAGCACGATTTCATCTTTTTTATGGCCGAGTAGTGTAGTATTCCATATATATACACCACATCTTCTTTATCCATTCATCAGTTGATGGGCTCTTGGGTTGCTTCCAAGTCTTAGCTATTGGGAATAATGCTGCAATGCATATGGGTGCATATATCTTTTCAAATTAGTGTTTTCATGTTCTTTGGATAAATACCCGGAAGTAGAATAGCTGGATCATGTGATATTTCTATTTTTAATTTTTTGAGAAATCTCTATACTGTTTTCCATAGTGGCTGCACCAGTTTGCATTCCTACCGGCAGTGTATGAGGGTTCCCTTTTCTCCACATCCTCTCCAACACTTGTTATTTCTTGTCTTTTTAATAATAGGGGTTAATTTCCAAAATATATTAAGAACTCATACAACTCAACAACAAAAAAACTATTAAAAAATAGACAGAGGATATGAACAGATATTTTTCCAAAGAAGGTATACAGATGGCCAACAGGCATGTGAAAAGACGTTCCACACCACTAACTACCGGGAAATGCAAATCAAAGCTACAACGAGATATCTCCTCACAGCCATCAGTGTGTTTTTGTTGTTCTCATGGTAACAATGTGGATTCCCTCTTTAGAGATTCTCTTTATTTTGTCTATGCTCCTTTCATCTTTGCTGGCTAATTAATTTCCTCAGTGATCTGCTTGGCTATTGGAATCTCAGCCTCTGTATAGACTCCACTGACTGCTGCCCCCACTGGGTGCCACCGCCCAGTCCCATCGACAAGGAGGATCCAGATTACTATTGAGCCAACTTAGTTTTATTTTTCTTCCAAGAAGTTTAAAACAAAACAAAACAAACTTTCTTGATGATTTGAGATGAACAAATATTGAGTATGAGTAAATTTTGGATGTTCACTGTACAATAAAAGACTGTAATCTGTCATTATTTTATTTTTAGAACAATTAGTTCAATATTTTGGATTAGAATCTGCATATTCAAACATTTGTATGAAGCTGTTAATTTTTAGGAAGATATTTTGTTTGTTATTATTATTATTATTTTTTTTTTGGTGAGGAAGATTCACCCTGAGATAACATCTGTGCCAATCTTCCTTTGTTTTTTGTGTGTGGGATGCCTCCACATCATGACTGATGAGCAGTGTAGGTCCACTCCCGGCATCTGAACCTGGGAACCTGGCCCTGAAGCAGAGCACAGAACCTTAACCACTTGGCCATGGGGTTGGCCCCTGTTTGTTATTTAGGTAGATAGGTGACATTGTATTTAAATTACTGTGGGTGTTTGAACACTTCTCTGACCACCTAGATGTTGAAGGTCCCAATGTAACCTCATGCAGGATCTATTTGTTGCTGCAGCTGACCTGGGTGTAATCTTTGACTCTCTTCCCCCCACTCCTGTTTTGATTAAGGTGCGTGAAGTGACAACTATTTCCTTTATTTCACCACTTAATGCATCCTTCTCCCCACTTTTCTCCTTGTATTACTGTTCCCATTATCATTAGGGTATCTCAAAGTAGAGGTTGTTTTATAACTTCTTGTAACAAGCAGAATCTATACCTGAATAGAGGCTATTTTGTTACTTTGTGATATGTGAAATATTCTCATGGTTGTCCTGAAATGCCCTAATTCTTGTCATTCTGGTTTCATAACCCATTGGCCTTGAGCTGCCCACTATTTCAGCCAAGACATTGGTCTCATGAATTGTTTGTCAAATTGCTCAGTTGCAGCTAGGTGGGAACCAGGATACCATTTTTCTTTTTCTGCTGTAGATTTTTAAATGTATCATGTGAAATTAAGCAAGTACCCGTTAAAAATAGATACCATTTAGCTTTTTAATTTTACTGTGAACTACCATTTTCAAATGCACAATGATGTATTTTCACAAAATCACAGATTATGATCTGTCCCCTCTCCTTTTAATTCAGACACAGCTTAGTTGTGAAAAACAGGAGGGATGCTGTCAGGAAGTCTTAGTCCATGGTCCTCCAGATGTAATTAACATTCAACTCTACCTTTAAATAGCCTTTAGATTATGTAACCCTTAGCATTTGGGGGCATTTTGTTTGAATTCAATGAAGTTAGAACTATAGAAAAACTCCAAATTTTTTACTCTTTACTCAATTCAGAAACTGTGTATTTTAGATTCCTCTGGAGAATTAATTAAATATTCAGTTATTTTAAAACTGGATCATTGAAGAGGAAATTGTGATTAAATAACACTTTTGCTGTAAGAGACACTCCAAGCCTTCAGTCTAGAATATATCACGTAGGAGGAGGTGTAACAAGCAGTCTCTCACCTTCGGGTTTCTGAGTTTCTCCAGATGTCTCATGCTCATTTTTTCCCCTGGTAATTATATTTGTGTTTGTGAAAAGATGGTCTTGTGGTGAAGACCTAGAGATGTAGTCAGCATGATGACACTGTCAGAAAGTGGAGACTTTACAGATGAGATTTCCAATCTGACTCTTCAGGATGCTGCTCTGTGACCTCTGTTGATGGCTTCTTTTTTCAACACCATAGTTTGAAACTGCTAAATGTATACAGTTGGACAAAGGGTAGTGATTTGTGAGAAGAACCAGAACCCTGGTAACCTACCGGTCTAGACTAATGAATTTTTCTACAAAAAGAATCTAAGTAGAAATTATTGAAAGTATTTGTATGCAAAAAGGCTTAGAATTTTCTCATCTTATTTGGTATAGATGTGTGTTATTTTTCCTGGGTAATTCATTGAAGAGTGTGAGTGTGTGCATGCATTAATTGGGTTTAAAGTGCGTAACGTCAATGCTAATAGGATGCCAAGTAAGTATGCATTAATGTATTTATTGAGTACTCTTATTTGTTAAGTAAGGAGACTCAAGAAAAACCTGTATTTAATTTCATTTGCTTGCCCAAACGTATTGACTCTTATCTAAAAATGTACTTTGGCAACAATAATGACTTAGGTTTTAGAGTACTTGTTCCACGTGAGACTCTGGACTAATTGCTTCGAGTAGTTCTCCCGTTTCATCCTTGCGAGCTTCTAAAGCCCATTTTACAGCTGAGCAAACACATCTGGCTTCATGAAGGTTCCCCATGACTACTTTAATGAGGAGGAAGTGTTTTGAGCTTGACTTAGTTCTCTGACCCCTAGGCTGGCATGAGCCAGAAGTAAATGGAGTGTTGTGGGGCAATTACAGACCCACTCAGCATAGCCTGAAGGAATGATGAAGGTAAGTCCTTTCACTGGGAGGAACTCTGAGCAGTACCTATTTGCTTTCTAGTAAGTCTGGAAAAGAGAATGGCCTGATGTAGTGTTTTACACATGTCACAATCAATGGATAATGGTTCCTTGATGACTGGATTCCTGATAATCATGAGTTTACTGGAGACTGTTCCCTATCATCCAGAAGCAGCTGGCTTTATTGAAAGGCATGTTAAGGATTTACTTATGGTGCCAGCTGGGATGTAACATCTTGCAAGGTCCTCTATGCAGACTTTTGACTATATGCTCTTGGACCAGTTTAGGGTGCTTTTCCCTGTTAGAATACACAAATCTTGGAACCAAGGAATATAAACAATTACACCTAATGACCACTTCAAAATTTTTGCTTCTATTTCTATGTCCCTGGGAGCTATTGATTAGAGCCTTGAGTACTTAAAGGATGAATGTGTCTGCCAGTGAACAAAATGATGGTTCCATTGAACTGGAAATTGAGACTCCTACGTGACCATTTTCGTCTTCTCACACCATTGGAATAGAGGGCTTTGGTGTTGACAGTGGTGGTTGATCCTGAGTATCACGGTGAAAGTGGACTGCTGCTGTGACATTGAGGTGAGGTTCTGGGGTCCTTCCTCCTTCTACTGTAGGAGGAAGTAACACTGAACGGAGAGCTACTGCAATTCCATACAGGCAGGACCCCAATGGATCTAGATCCTTCAGGAATAAAGATTTGGGAGACTTACCAGCAAATGAGCTATGGAAGAGGAAATAAAATTTTAGCCATGGCCCAATGACCAATTGTAGATATAGTGACCATGGATTTCCTTCTTTGCTGTGAAATGTATATGTAACATCTATTGCTATTTGACTTCGCACTCTCTGAATGCAGAACCTGATAGATTTGGGGCAGACAGATACTTACACGTTTCCTTTTCCTTTCCAACACTGCAGGGGTAAAGCTATTCATGTTATAATCTTTCATTGGTAGAGCTAGAGGGGTTGACATCATTCCGAGAGCCTAGAATCAAGTTGGTGCAAGAACTGATGCCTTGTTTAGGGAAAGGGTTTGTGAATTTTTGACTATATAAGGATAGTTGCATTTTGTTAGGTAGGAACTTTTTTGGGATACAATTAGAGGAAGAGGAATCTAGGTAAAGTTAGGCAGACAAAGAGGTGAACTGGAATAAACGTCTGTCCATTTTCTGGCTTCCCAGCATTCAAACCTGCTTTCTGATCTGGAGGAAATCCTTTACTGTGTGAATCTCCATGGGATGCTGAGTCCTGCCTTCCACTAAAGAAGATGAAGAGGATCAGGTACTCCCTCTCTGCCTCTCTGACAGATATGGCACAGGCATGTGACCTAGGCTTGGCCAATCAGATGCTCCCAGTGGGGAAACAGAATCTTAAGTGAGAGAAACACAAGATGCAGGGATCTTTCACAATTCACTTCTCAATGGCTAAGCACAGAGGGGAGGGAGACAGTATAACAGTGTATGAGCCAGGAGCAGTGGTGACAGCAATTCACACAGTGACACCCTAACAAGACAATTTCTGTGGCGTGACCTTGCCCACAGCTTGGAGTGACTCAACTCCCTTAATTCCCATCCATTTTCTCACCTAGTTCTACTGTTGATTCTCTGAGCTCTCTAATGCTCTTTTCTGCTTAAGTTTTCCAGTGTAATTCTTGCAACCAAGAACACTGGCTGCTAGACATATATATGATTACTCCATCTTCAGCTGAGGGGGTCACTGAAAAGTTATGTTAATTAGCCAATGCTCACATAGTAAATATCAGGGCTGGAATTTGAACCCAGATCTTTTTGATGCCAGGCTTGTATTCTGAGCTACTGCTCTTGTTAGTTAAAGTGGAAAATATTACAAAGACTCACTTACTATAATCTTTAGAGAATTACTTCTTAGCTTAAGGACACAAAGGATTCATGTGGTAGGTTGCCACCAACTGTTGAGGTTACTGCTAGGAAAAATCGGGTCATGTTGATGAGCTCAAGAAGATGCCTGTGCCATTGCTTTCAACACCTAACCTTTACAGAAGTTTGTTGCTAGTAATAGCTCCATCATTGTCTTTCTGAAGAGTCTAGACAAGGTGGTTTTCCTACCATTTTTCTGCTTGCCAATGACCTGCCTCTTCCTCACGTATTCTGCTTTGACCTCACTTTCTCTAAAAGTAGCTCCCTGTGTACATTCTCACTATAGACTTTTCCTCCTCTGAGAGGAATTTTAGAAAATTATTTTCTCCCCAAAATAGAATCCTGCTCTTTTATCAGGGGCTTTTCCGATTCACAGGACTGGGAAAATTGCTCATTTGGTTCCTGGTGAAGCCTGACCTTTGGAAACCTCCTGAAAGGATGTGTCATGGTTGCCCCTGGGGAGATGTTTCACTGTCTGGCAGCTCTTTTCATCACAGACATTAAGTTTAAATTTCTCTGTCCTTAATTTCACCCCAATTTATTCCTTCTCTTCAGCTCAGTAATGACTCTGACTGTTGTTTACACTCTGTGGACGCTTTCCAGTGACAATCGCTTCTCTTCTTGGTTGCTACTCGGCAGAGCTGGGCATTTTAGAATCTTTTAATCATTTCTTCTCACATGTCAGTCCCTTTGCCCTCTGAGTCAGTTCTGTGCTCTCTTCTTAACTTTTTAGCCCAACTGGAAGTATGATTAGCATATAGATTTTTCCTGCTCCTGGCAATGATTTTACGAGTGGTTGCAAAAGGAAGCTACAAGCTTTTTGAAGACCCAAGGTATAACCCACCCAACTCCACTTATCACATGGGCCAATATCCTTCTTCAAAGTCCCTTTTATACCAAGTTTGCTTCTGATAATGGAAAGTTAACTACAAGGCTTTGATACAAAATTCAGATGGAGTTTCTATTTTGTGCAGCTCTCCCTGAGGCTGTGAAGCTCAAATGATAAAGCAGAATCATAGTTTTCAGTCCACTCCTTGTGCTCAACTTTGGGCAATGTTATTTACTTTAAAATTGATTCTAGAGTGTTTTAAATGTATCTGCAGTGGCTTATATTGCGCTTTTAATAACCATCACTCTTTTCTAACAGGTATCTCTCTTGCCAGGGAGAGCTTCTGCGATCCTGAACCTCCAATTTCCTCTGGGATCTAGTGTTAATTTTTGCAGCCTTCTTGTTATCCCGCAGTGTCTTTTGTTTTGCTTTAAGGCAGCCACCCAGGAGCATTTATCAAGCACTGCACAGTTTAACTGCCTATAAAGATGGGACCTAGGCTATTTACTTACTGGATTGGTAAAAATTGGTAATTGGGATAACAGTTTTCCCTTTCCAATAGCGGGTACAGCTGGCACATTTCCTGCTGGGTTGGAAAATATCAGTGAGCTGTTTAATATGCTTATACTATATCTCTTTTAAGAGAAATCTGAAGCCAGTGAATGAAAAATGGAAGCCTGCTTAGCGCTGGTAGAGCAGTTGCCACGTAGGTAGTTAACATTTGATAATTAAGAGTTTGAATTTGGCTTTATCAAGATTGTTTGCCTGAGTAGACTAAAGTTTATTTTTGACTGGTTTGTTTTTCATCATCACTATGGAGCAGAATAAATGGCCTCATATTTTCAGTAGGCTGTGCACTGTTTTCTCAGGACTTTCCTTGGGAAGGAAAGCACTTTCTCTGCCTCTATTTCTCTACTTTACCGTCAGAGACTAGCGGTGCCAAGAGGGAAAAGAAGGCAAGGTTGGTGACTAAATTCATGAAGAACACCCTACGGCATCTGTTCTCAGTCTCGGTTCTGCTGTGACAATGATGGAGGGCCCCCACACACTCAATGTTTTCCCACAGTCAGAATCAGGGTTATCCTCCATTGCCAGGACCATCTATAACTGGACCCCTTTCTCATGCTACTGAGAAAGCATATCCTAGTACAAGTGAGTAAGAATGATGTTATTTTAGGAAAAAATTCAGATTCCTTTAATGCCATAAAAAATTTAGAAACTTTGGAGCTTTACACATTATTAGTAAATTAATTGTGACACATCCAATGACTGATCGAGATACACAAATAGATCCAACAAGGACTTGAGAACTGCTGCCGTTCTCATGCTCCTTTGTCAGGATTGCAAGGGTGAAGCAGCCCTCTCCTATCAGCTGGTTGGGCTGGAGGGGAATATTCAGGAAAAGCAAGGAGAGAAGATGTTTTCCACTCCCAAGGACATATAATTCCTAGTTTTCCTTTCTGTACTGAATATAACTGGATATTTTTATTTTATAAAAGTTAAAGACTTCAAAAGTACTCAATACCTTCTTTCCTTTTTTTAAAAAAAATATCTTATTCTTTGAGAAATCTCCAGTCATCTATTAAAAACAATAATAAAGGAGAGTAAGACTACTATTAAGAATGGTTTTCTTTTAAACACTACATCTGGCTGTGGTTTTGTAATCCGATAAGCAGATTTTCAGCCTGCTGGCACGGTTTACAGAATATTTGACTAGCCTCTCCGTGAATTCAATTATGTAAACAGCTTTTCAGGAGAAAGCTTTGTCACGAAGCATTATTATAGGTTTTTGAGAACTTGTATGATTAGTGTCTACCATTCAGTCAGTCAATAAACGTTTGACGAATGAATGCATCAATAGCTGATGGAATTAATACACTGCCAGCCACTTGTAATATCCAGAAGTGCACTATAATTCATTATCTCATTTTTGTATGGTGTATGGATAAAGTTACCTTGTTCACTCTAACATTGCCAATGATTACCCTATCCTAACCCTCCAAACGAGGGAAAATACGTTCTATGTTCTCCAGATTAAATTCTTATAGCTTAACATGGATCCCTTTTTTACTTTTTTGTTATTATAAAATCACAGTATTTTCTGTCTATATGGCACTTTAGAGTACAGTACAATTTAGGAATGAATATCCTACATTATAGATATTAGGTCATTTCCTCATGGTTATACAGCTAATTGGTAGCAAAGTGCAACTTCAATAAAATTACAGTTGATGAACTTAGGAATTGGAAACAAAAACAAAAACAGCGTTGCTACATGTGTGGTAAGGCTTGTCCTTCTTTGCTGATTTAGAAGAATAAGCACACTGAGTCCATGAGATGTGCCTTGAAGAAGTTTAAGAATATTAATTCACATCGGGTCAAAACACTCACGGTTAGGAAAGTAATTGCCGCCTCCATTGCTTTTGATTATTTTCCGTTTGTGTGATTCAGCAGGATAAGCAAAATGAAGTAAAGCTTGTAGGTCAAGAACAGTCAGGAAACTTTCTTCAGTTACTTCTGAAGCCTTTTCTGATTGCGTGACAGCCCATTTGTTTGCCTTAGACTCGCCTCCTTCCTCAGTTTCATTTCTTCTTGCTTAATTCGCTTTAGAAATCAATGTCACTACCCTGGAAAGCTTTCAAATCACAGATTCCTGCTTACAAATAGATAAATGTGAGTCTACTGGTCAACAGACTTACGTGGCCTCCATTGTTTCTTCCTCTGCCTGAGCTCCTGGTGCCCCAGGGCGGCCTTGGAAAGGGTTAATGCTCATTCCATTAAAAGCGAAGAGGCTGAAAACTGTTACCCAATGGGACTCTTCTGCCTTAGCTTTACTGAGGTCTAAGCCATTAAAATGAATATCTTCCTCAAAGGACTGGATATAACACATCTATATTTGACATTTCCATCAATAAATAGAACTCCACATATAATTTGTATACTTATCAGCTTGTATTGGACCTTTTTTTCCTAAGATTCCTTGGACTACTGACCACCCCTAGTGAATATTATTACTGTTCACATTTAGAAAGGTGTGAAAACATCACCATGAGCTGGGGAAGAGGAGGATAGTCTTTCTCTGATCTGTGCTTCTTCCAACCAGGGAACTGCACACGGGAGAGTTGAAGCAGTCAGATTGTTAGAGATTCATCGTAGACAGGGATTTGTGCTCGTCTGTGGAGACTGTTTTTCTGTCCACTGCCTAAAGGGGTATATTTTGATTATGCCTCATTTTTTTTCTGTTGGAGCAGCAATTATCTAACAATACCACATCAATCAAAATATCCAGTTGTGTTATATTCCTTATGCTTTAGAGTGTGAGCTTCCATTTATATTACTTTTCTCCCTTCTCAGTCTCTCTCTATCTTTTCCTTTCTCTCTGCTCTCCATTTTAAGTTTGAGTTAAGGGGCAACACTGAGAATAGTACAGGGCAGTAGGCGTTATTCCTGCCATCCATCCATCCATTCAACAAAATGTTAAGCATATAATATATACATAATTTAGATAAACTGATTTTTGTCTCCAAAGGTCTATTGCTGGATCAGCATTTAGGAGCCTTACATTTTTGTTTGTTTGTTTATATTGTTTTGGTTGGTTTATTTGGTTGTAAACCAGATGATTTATTGTCTCCTTATTTTTGCTGGGGCTGCAATATAGCTTGTCAGGAACAAACTCTGTAGAAAACAGCTTTATTTCATAGCAGCCTTTCCCAATCTCATTTGTCTCAGGATGCAGTAAAATTGAACAAACACAGCTCATCTCACATTGTGAAGACGGAGCACATTTATCAGGTAAGTATCAGGCATTATTAGCACATTTTGATAGAGGAATCACTCCTGGTGCAATGCAAACCCAAGGAAGTAAATTAGCAATAAAAAGCTAACGTCATCTTCAGTATTTTGTCTTATTGCTAAATTCCCTGACAGCAGCCTTCTTCCAAAATCCTCATTCATCAATAAAACGCAATTCTATTGGCAATCTACATAAAGCAAACTACAAAATAGCAACTTTAATATCGTGAGAGGTATGCAATAATTCAATTGTTTTTTAAGTTCTACTTTTCTTTTTAATTAAGTGTGTACTATTGCATATCCTAACAGAGGAGAAGACTATATTTCTTTTCTTTTTTTGAGGAAGATTAGCCCTGAGCTAACATCCGCCACCAATCTTCCTCTTTTTTTGCTGAGGAAGACTGGCCCCAAGCTAACATTCATGCCCACCTTCCTCTTCTTTTGTGGGATGCCTGCCACAGCATGGCTTGAGAAGTAGTGCATAGATCCACACCTGGTATCTGAACCGGTGAACCCCTGGTGGCCTAAGTGGAATGTGCAAACTTAACTGCCGTGCCACAGGGCAGGCCCTATATTTCTTTTTTAAAGCACCTTCTTTGTAAGATTTTTACTTATATTCTCTAAATTAAACTGATTGTGATGATGTTATTTTGATGCCTTGATTTAATGAATAAAGATTTTTAGGGCCATCTTCAAGCAGTGAATAGCCTAGATGTTATAATCTAGCTATAACAGCACATGACAATTTTATTTTAGATAAAGCTTCATGCTCAAACTGAAAAATTGCAATAGAACTACATAACCTACATAATTTCAAAGAACTTCCTAATAAGAGAATCGAAGTACACAAACCCAAATCCACTTAGGGAACCCTTAAGGGGATCAGGCTATGCCACCCCAACATGACACTGTAGCATAAGATTCATTTTGAGCCCAGGCATTTGAGTACCTGAAATCCTTTCTCTGCCCAAAAGCAGGGCCTCCCAAAACAACTCAATTGTTTTAAAACTCCATCCCGAGAAGAACTCTAATCTCTTCTTGGAGACAAGAAGTCGGCACCACACCCAAACCAGACATTGTTCTGAACTATCACATCTCCCATCTTTTGTTCTAAGGGCTCATTTATAGTTCCAAAATGTCACTTGTTTTTCCATAAATGCCCTTTCTCCCTGACTCTCCTTCTAAAAAGTCATTTGTTCTCCTAGAAGTGCCCCCCTGCCCCTCTCCATCCTCTATTCAGACGGTATGTAAGCTCCAAACTCTAACTGCCTCTTCGAGTCACATATCTTTGCGAACTCCTGTGCATGAGTACATAATTAAATCTGATGTTTTTCTCTTGCTAATCTGCCTTTCATCATTTTAATTCACACGTCCCCCAAACCTTAACTTAAGAGGGTAGAGGAAAAATTTTTTTCCCTCCTCAACAACCCCTATATGTTGGCTATATAGGTTCTGTCTTGGTATTTGATCTTACCCACGAATCTTTTGTTAGTGTCTTTAAGAAGAGGATGACCATATGTCTCAGTTTCCCCACTCCTGATTTTCATCTATTTTTCCTCCCTAATTATTAATAACAACTCATTTCACTTGCAAACATTATCTACTTGTGCAATAAATTGTATGGTCACCCTATTTAAGAATCACTTTGCTAAACTGTAAGCTGTTAGAGGACAGAGTTTCATGAAATACTAAGATATTTCATTTACATTTTGTTTGCAAATTACATGGCGATTTTTGTTCACTGTCATGTTTCCTCATTACCGCGATCCCGCAAGGAAGAAGAGGTATTAAAGATTCGTCATTTCAAATGGGAGAGAAAGGCTGCAGCTAGGGCAAGAATATAATTTTTTGACAACTAACCAGACATTTTTTCCTAGCTATTTGTCTGTTTTGGTCTTACCTGAAGCCTCACTCTCCTTGGTACTCAACAAACATTTATTGAATTAAATTTAGAGGGAGTGTTTAGTCCTCAGAGAAAAAGACCAACCCGCTGACATTGCCTGAAACAGTTTTTTCTAGTTCGGGAGAAGAGGCACATTAAGAAGGATGTGAAGGGAGATTGGAGATTTTGCTGTTCCAACATTTCCCTTGACCCCAACAAGAAAGATACTCTGACTTCCTCAAGTCACCAAAGGAATTTCACTGACCTGATGTTTTTACTTCTTTTCTGGAGGAAGTTTACTCAGGATGGATAGAAATAGGGAACAATTAAAAAAGAAATGAGAGGAGAAGAGTAATTTCTCAAAAAGCCTTATTGTTGTCTTCACGTCTTCACCAGTGGCTCAGCTCTGGTAGCAGATAGAGCAAAGTGCGTTGCTGGGCGCCACTGTGCAGATATTCATCAACATCTTTAGAAGCTGCCACCAAAAGTGCAGCTCATTTTTTCCATAGCCTTTCTCCCAGCCATTTTAAACCATCACTGTCTCAACCCCACAGGCGGTTTTCTGGCAGCCGACTGATGTCTGAGGAATGTAGAAACAAGGTCATTAGCTCTCCTCCGGTCAAGTCTTTCCTGTGTTCACAATAAAAGAACCTCAACTCAATGTCCTTTCTCCGGCAGAGGCATTTGTTATCCAGATGAATTGCCCCAGAGATTGTTTTATTTTAAACATTTCAGTGACTCTGCATAGTCATTTAATACTCGTTTGCACTCCCATTCTTTAGAAATCCTAGTCTTCCAACTGAAAGCGGTTTTGGAGAATGTGTGCACGCCTGTATGTGGATGACCCTCACCATTTCCTAGTGGGTAGATATTAATGAGAAGCGGCTTCTTGCTTCAAGTGCAGCATTTCTCTTGTGAGATTCTTTCTTTGACATCTCAGTCACTTGGACACTTCCCTGCTGCTTCCTCCAGGACATTAAAAAATTATCTTGAGGAAAATAAAGCATGGCTGTTTCTCTTTGTCTCTCCCTTTCTTACCCCTTGCCTGACATTTCTTTACCTCGTTTAATTCCTTCTTTACTAGGACAGGGGAGCGTTGGTTGGGACTGTAATTTCTTTGGTTCTCACTGGATTTCATAAGAACTGAAAGTCCTGATGATAGACGTTTGTTCTTTTGATTTGAGATGCACTGTCTAGATTTTGGCCCTAAGAGGAGTTTTTGCATCTATTGCATTTTCTTTCTGCACAAAATCTGAACACATGTGGAGTGGATTATCAGCACATGACCTCATTATAAATTCCATAACAAACAATTTGCTGGGTGATAGAAGTTTGAACAGCATCAGTCAAGTGAAATGCCTTTTCCCGTACATTCTTTTTCATGCATCCTTAGTATAGAAAAAAGCCCTCAGAAAAATATTTTTTTAAAAAGGAACTTAGAGCATTTACTCTGTGAGCCATTAGAGGCTGAAATTTAAATAAATGGAAAATAAAAAAATATTCTCAATTAACTTTTACTTTTGAAGACAGAAGATGAGGGAGAAATAACCTTTAAAAAAGATCTTAGTATTTATTTTCAGTGAAAAGGTTACAAATCTGAGAGAACCACAGTTCCAACAGGGCAGAAATACTAAGCTTTTCTTTACCTTCTGCAACTATTTCTAATGAGGTTACTGAACTGAGTTGAGCATGATAAGATCTTGTTACACTTAAAAGACTTTTAATTAAACTTGCAGCATTTTTTGAAGCTGAGAAGAGGCGTAGCTCAGTCATATCTATACGGTGGATTTGAAATGAGCTTGGCCAGGTATTTGCCACCAAAAATTAATGTTTCTTTTCTCAAGACAGAACTCTAGAAAAAGCCTGAGCTGATATACCGAAAAACAACGTTAAGTAAATTATTTAACCATATTATGCCCTCTTTTGATTTTCAATACTATTCTACAGTAGTATGAGGTTCACCAAGCTCAGAGGAAGGAACAATAATAATTAAATTATTGGCGCCGGCCCCGTGGCCAAGTGGTTAGGTTCGTGCACTTGGCTTCAGCGGCCCAGGGTTTCACGGGTTTGGATCCTGGGCGCAGACATGGCACCGCTCATCGGGCCATGCTGAGGCGGCACCCCACATGCCACAACTAAAAGGACCCACAACTAAAAATACACAGCTATGTACTGGGGGGCTTTGGGAGAAAAAGGAAAAAGAAAAAATCTTCAAAAAAAGTATTAATATGATCCTCAATGCTAAGCGCTTAATGGTGGGTGTCTTGACTTTTTCATTATACTTTAACTGAGAAATGTAAGTGATTAAAAAGGTATTTACTGATACCATAATACTGCCTGTTCTTGGTCTTCCAGCTCTGTGATTCTTATTTGAAGATCTTTAAAAGAGGAACTTTCTTCTGGCTATAAATATTTATCAAACTGAGTAATGCGCATTTAAATTTTGAGTGAGTTGGGATTTTATCATTTCTAACAGATGGCTTTTAAATATAATAAATGGTTCTTAAACACATTCAACACTAACAATACTATCTTTAAAAAGCTATTTTCAAAATGGTGGATCTAAGCCAATGGCTTTCAAAGTGTGGATCCCAGACCATCAGGATCAGCATCACCTAGAAACTTGTTAGAAATGTAAATTCATTGGACCTGTCCCAGATTGAATGAATCAGACACTGGCTGTGTGTCTGTCTTTTAACAAACTCTCTGGTGCTTAAAAGCTGAAGTTTAAAAACCACTGGCCTACTAAAAACTAGAGAATTCTTGAAATAAAATGTTCTTGGATATGTTTCTCTCAACGCAAGTTTAGCTTTGGATCATAACTGACCATTCTTCCAGACATCTACAGTTCATATATGTGAATAAGACACCCATGTCAGAGAATTAACTTGGATTTACTAGTGGTAAGACATTAAGAGCTGGAGCACAAAGCAATTCACTACCTCTTCAATTATAAAATGAGCTACTCTACAAGCCTCACCCAGAAATTTCGATTTAGTAGATTTGAGGTAAGGCCTAGTAATCTACGTGTTTAGCTAGCACTCCCAGAAGAGAAAAACTGCCAGAGAGAACTCACATCAGTGCATTCAGAGTCTCCAATGACTAAGAGACGTACCAGGACAGAACTTTTCAGAAAGAAGAATATTGAATGCAGGTCGATTTGGAGTCTTACTGCAAAGTAAGTGCAAAATCTTTGCTTGGTGGCTGTTTTTCCCCCCTGAGGGCTGAACCCACAGTAATCACAAAGTGCACAGTATTTGCTGTAGGATTTATTATCCAGAGCTATGCAAATAGCTTTAGCTGATCACTTTTCTTCAAAGTACGATGGAAATCTCATTAAGAGGGACTAATCCTGAATTCAGTTTGGTGTTCTTACTTTAATAAGCCTGTGAGAAACCAACAAAACACACAGGTACATAGAAGTGCAAACATCACTAAGGGGTTAAAAACACAGGTCCCTGAGGCATGATTGCTTATGCTATTTTGAAGTAACTTAATACATCTTGTTTTTGGTTTTCTGTGGACCAATGCCGCCATAGTGAGGTGTGAAGTACCATAGAGAGTAGAAGGAGGCCTAAGCCTCAGAAGGCCTGAATTCTAGTCCTGGCTCTGCTGTTGATTTGTTGTCTGACCTTGACCTGGCCAAGCCCGTTGACTCTGAGTCCCTCAGTTTACTCATAAGGATGGTGGTGTTATTACATCAGAGGTAGTTATAAGGGCAGAATGAGATAAAAGTAAAATCACTTTGAAAAAGAGAAGCAATAATGTAAATAGAATATATCTATATCTGTCTATCATCTATCTTTTTTTTTTTTTTAAGATTTTATTTTTTCCTTTTTCTCCCCAAAGCCCCCGGTACATAGTTGTATATTCTTCGTTATGTGTCCATCTAGTTGTGGCATGTGGGATGCTGCCTCAGCGTGGTCTGATGAGCAGTGTCATGTCCGCGCCCAGGATTCGAACCAACGAAACACTGGGCCGCCTGCAGCGGAGCGCGGGAACTTAACCGCTCGGCCACGGGGCCAGCCCCTATCATCTATCTTTCTATCTCTCTCTCTCTCTTACTCTCTCTCTCTATCATCCTTTACCATAATATTGGGAATTAATAATATGGTTAATGGTGGGAATCTACCATTTTTAGCTTGGAAAAGTATGAAACAACTTTATTGATTTCAAATAAATTCTTTAAGTTGTGAAAAAAAACATTTAAATTAGAATTGTCTTAATTTAGCAAAAAGATTTAGGTAGGTATAAGAACTCGCGATTAAAAGCTTCCATTAAGCAACTTGTAAAGAACCATGTGCACGCAATAGACGATCATCAAATATAACTGGTTTTCACCTGCTCCTGTTTGAATGGAAGGAGTGAGACCAGCTGATTTCTTGTAGACTGTAGGCATTAACAGTAAAGGACATTTTAACTTTCCCTAGAGGGACTATGAAGTGAACAGGCAGGTAGATTGCCGACAAAGTGACCATATAATTTCCTATCCAAACCAGGACTCTTTTCAAAGTAAAAGGGGCCACTATCAATAATTTCATATGACAGCAGGCATAAAACAAAACTGTCCGTGGTAAACTGGGACCTAGTTCATTTAGTTATAAACACCTCTCCCCAAGGTGAGTAATTTCAGAACAAAATCATTACCAGTAAGATTCTGAAACGTAGCCAGCCTTTCTGTACTGAGGCTGGTTGCATCAGGGTTGGACTGAGCAAATGTGAGAGTGGAGGACTGCAGAAACCCCATGAGGCTAGTGTGTGGGGGGCTGAAGGGGGCAGCTTCAGGCAGGAGGGACAGAGGAAATGTTCCCAGATTTCTTTGAAGTGAAGTATCAAACACGTGCCTGAGCTGTTGTCTGCTGAGAAGCCACAGCACCAGACACACCAGCCTCATGTGTCAAGTGTGGAGACGAGTGACTGTGAATAAAAGCTTCAGGCCAATGTCAAGTCTACCAAACAGAGTTGCAAACAGCTCCCGGTTCTGCAAGCAAAGTCGACTGACATAAATCAAAGAGCAATCTTCCAAGGTCGGCAGTGAGGGAAGGACTGGCTGCTTGTCACACTTCAGTGTCCTCCGCCACAGTTTCACACATGGAGAGTAATTACAGTCAGTGGCGTCATCTGAGAGTTATGATGGTGAGGGCAGAACTTGTCAATGAGGTGAATGGAGAGGATTACATGCACCCACGTTTAGAGATACAATTTGCCTCTCACCATTTATATTTACTCCCAGAATCATATGGAATCACTTAGAAATACTGTCCCTTTGAGGTGTTCCTACTCAGGATTTATATAAAGTATCTTATTTCCATGCCTTATTTCCTTACCTCCGGCACCTGTTCATGAAATCGTATTGCAGCCTTAAATCCCTACCAGGGGAAGAAGGCTAAAGAGATTTTGCTAAGGAGGTCCCCAGGGAAAAATCAATGTTCATAAGAATCACATCTTATTGGGATGGTTCTAAATTCTGGTGGCATTTGAAGGCCCTGGGGAACTGTCCACCCCAGGAAAGATTCTGTAACACTTAAGATGGGAAGTCAAAAGCAGGAGGTGTGCCATAGCCTTGCCATCAACTCTGCTCTGGTCCTCAGCTGTGTGAAGTCCTGGGCCAGGAATGTCGCACAGCAGTGGGGATGGCTGGATGGTCGGCTTTGTCATCAAAATGTCCTTGGCTCTTGTGATATGTCAGACATTAACTTTACAGTGCCAGTCTTTCCAATGAAAGATTCCTTTTTGCTGTTTCCTTATGGAAAGAGTTATGAAAGGATTGAAATAGAAGCTTTCCATGTGAGGGCAAGAAGCACAAAAGATATTCATATGCCCTTTATTTTTTGGCTATTTTTTTTAAACATATAATTGTCCCTAAAGGAAATGGTTTCAAGTTTGGCATTGGTTTTATGTTTTGCAGAAACATGAGCAGAATAAGCCTGTCACCCTCTTTCATCAACTAGAAATCCATTTTCGTTATGTGTTACACATTTATCATATAAAGTTCTATGTCACCAATTCACAAAATAATCCAGGAACTTGCATTATTCACTGAGGCCTCTGCTATAGCAAATACATTTAAAAACAGTCCTGCAATCCTATTAATATTTTTAACTAAATACTGGTAGACCTAGAAGTCAATCCATTGCTATTGCCATGGTATTAATCCAGCCTTGGAACAAAGCATAAATCCCACAATTAGTTCACAACTGCTTTTCAGCACAGCCTTTTCTCAGTAAATACATAAACAAGAATTTTAAAACTTAACTATTTTCTACCTTTTGTCAAAATCATTTCTTATTATGGAGAAGTAGCAATTTCTGAGGCCAGATTCACTTTATGATGTTTTCCCTCCCATTCTGATAAAGCGTAGGTCAGTACTCCACAGTTCTACTTCTAAATCATGTTATTTCTGGGAAAGAGAATCTTTCTGATTACTGTTCAGTCTTCTTTGCCAAGTAAATATACAAACATATGTAATTTTCTGTTTTTCAGAATGGTAATAGTGGTATTCAAGTAGGTGGAGTTCTAGCCCTTGGTGGTGCTGGGAATGCCTCCTTAAACGTGCTTATTGGCAGTGCTATGCCTTTCTACTTAGGGGTAGATTCTCCATGCATCATTTTATTCTGTTTAAATGTTCCCCATTTGCACACATTTAACAATTGCTTGGCAGTTTGAAGTTTTAATTTTGGCTTTAATATCTTAGGTTTCTCTTAAAAATTTTTTCCTGTAAAGGTATGGGGTTTGTTTTTGGTGAGGAAGATTGGCCCTGGGCTAACATCTGTTGCCAATCTTCCTCTTTTTTTTCTCCCCAAAGCCCCAGTACATAGTTGCATATCCTATTTGTAAGTCATTCCAGTTCCTCTATGTGGGATGCCCCAACTGCGTGCCTGGATGAGTGGTGAATAGGTCCAGGATCCCAACCTGCAAATGTTGGGCCACCAAAGCAGAGTACAGGAACTTAACCACTCAGCCATGGGGCCGGATGCTCCAATTTTTTTTTTTTTTTGAGGAAGATTAGCCCTGAGCTAACTGCTGCCAATCCTCCTCTTTTTTGCTGAGGAAGATTGGCCCTGAGCTAACATCCATGCTCATCTTCCTCTACTTTATATGTGGGACACTTACCACAGCATGCCAAGTGGTGCCATGTCCGCACCTGGGATCCGAACTGGCAAACCCTGGGCCACCGAAGCAGAACGTGCGCGCTTAACCGCTGCGCCACCGGGCCAGCCCCCCCGCCAATTTTTTTGTAATTTTAATTTTTATGCTACATCCTTTTACTCAAAGGTGGGGTTAGATTCAAGAGACAAGACCCTCTGAGATCAAGAAAGCAATCTTTGTTGATTCTGGGCATTAAACTAAAGTGATGCAGTATTCAGGCTTTCTCAGAGGACCATGTCGCACATGTTGTGGCTGGCTTCCCGTGATTAGAGCATCCTAACATATTGCAAATCTGGGCTTTCCAGGGTATGGAACCCAGGGTTGGCTCTTTGGCGAAACTGTAAATAGCGGTCAACTGTTTAATGACATAATGTGAATTTTTACAGGCTCACTTAATTCTCCACCCAGCTTGCTCTCTGAACACTTGAGATAAATCTTCACTCACTCTCTGGAATTGTTCAACACACAGGTTAATTTCTCACTATTGATTTTCTCCACTATGCACCTTGAATACTTCAAGATCTCTTGACCTACACAAAAAATCTCTGTGACTGTCAGTTTAAAAAGAATAGCTCTTCAACAGAAGGCTTGAAAAATCAATAAAGATAATGAAATAACTCTTCCCCAACTATTAGCAGGGGAGTTTAACTGGACGTTTTGATTAGATTTTGAGGAGAGAACAAAATCATGAACATTTACAAGAGGTTTCATATAGAAAAGCTTCTGAATGCGAACGCTACTCGGTAGGCATCTCCAGGAAGGCACAGTATCCTTACCTAGTGACTGGAAATTTCAAGTTAAATCAGAGTAATAACCAGAACCACCTTGGGTAACAGAGCAAGGCAAACACCACACGGGAGGAAAGCACTGGTTGAGGGCTGGGAAGACCCATATGCCCTGCAGAAATTTAGACTACCCTCCCCGGGCTTTTGTTATTCATCTGTAAAAACAAAAGGATTGGATTCTAAGAGTCTTCCCAGTTCTAAATTCAAAGCTTCTATATCCAAGATGATATGTACATTTTTATTAACGGGGAAATCAAGTTAAAAGAAAACAACAAAAGCAAAATAAAAACTTTTTTCTACTTGAAAAAACTTGAGAAATGTATAATAAACACAGTTCTTTCCTCTAGAGACCCATCTTGATCCCTGTATATTCCTTTCCACCCCCATCATTATTGAAAAGTAAAAAAATTCTTTTAAGGATCAAATGTTCCATTTAGTTTTTTAATCATTCCTTTCTTCACCCCTGAAATATTGTGCCATTTACAGAAAACGGCGTCAGAAGCACTTTATTAATGGAGGTTCCTTCTATGTGCTTCCAAGTAAAACAAAAACATCGTTTATCAACAATATAAAACCAAAAAAAACTCCAAAACAAAATAAATACAACCACTTCTGTGTCCCCAGAACCGATCAAACAGAATTGAAGTGAACCAAGCCATGTTTGCACGTCACTTGGAGTGTAGATTTTATTTGGATTTAAGAATCTCCTAAACAAATTACATCAACCTCACTCCATTTCCTTCCTCAATAAAAATTACGACAGGACAAACATCAGACTTTTAAAATTCTAAAAATAATAGAAAAGTAAAAATAGATTTCCTAGGGAAATCTCTCTTCTAAACCTTACATGGTTTTGCTGCTTCTGTGACATCTTTCTCTTTGGAGTAACTCAGTAGCATAGTTTTCTGTTTTTTATTTTTGAACTGGATTCATACGGGCACTGAATTCAAACTTCAGCTGATTTATGGAGCATGAACTTTTATGAACGATAAGTAACCTCTGCTTGAAAAGGAACACGGTGAATGTAAATGAAAGAATGGGAACACTGGAAGTCCATTTCATTATGTAATTTAAGTCTTATATTCGAGAGTGCACCCTCATTTAGAAATAAAACAAGAAAACAGAACAGTATGAGCACTCTAAAATCATCTGCAGCACTTTTAAGGGTTAAACCTGCTTAACCCATTCTTAGTCGAGAATGGCACCAAAGAGGGCAGCTCACCCCGCAAGCAAGCGTGGCTAGTTCTAACCCTGCGGCATCCTCAGGCTGTCAGAGCAGTCATGCACACTATTTCCACCCCCCTCCCACCCAGTTAATAGGATCCATTCATAGCTACTCACTACTGCAGGATTTGACCTGAGAAATGCTAGGATTTATTAACTCAGCAGTTGTTTTGAAAAGTTCCTAAATAATCTTTGCCCTTGGCCAGCAAGGGAACTGCTAGTCTCAAGTTCTCAGAAGCAGCTGGTGAAATTCTCAGCCAAGTTCTTCAGATGCAGGAAGTTCTTCAGGACAACCTACTTTGACATTGCATTTACAAATCTTTAAACCAGGCTTCCTGGATCTAGGAAATGTTATTCCTGACTCCTTTGACCCAGATGCTGGCTAAAATTTAGTGTTTCTAATTTGTAGGTAATCACCCTTTCTTTCTTCCTTCTTTCTTTCTAGGAGCTGGCATGGTGGTTAAATTTTTCTAAAACAGTCATATTAATATGTTCAAACATCCACTGTTGAGTCTCCGAGAGAGGGTCACATCTGGCCATGAAAATCTTCTTCTCTGCGGGGTTGCAATCCATGCAGCTGTTGCTCACAGGATGGAATAATGTTCTGTCCTGGAGGGATCAGAAAGAAAAGAAAAACTGACATAATATGTAGTGAATGGTTAGAGCCCAAAATCTTCAGAGGAAGTAAAATATCCCTGTTTATATTTCAATATATACCCATAGTGTGCAAAATAGACCGTCTTCCAAATCAAACAATAGCAGGTTGGGTTGCCATGTGGAACGTGGTTTCCTAGAATCCACTGGCACTGTGTAGGGCCTTCAAGCAGTTTCAACCAGAAACAAAGAATTTATTCATTCACAGATTTTTTTAAAAAAGCAGTCCATTCATTCCCCCACTCTCTGGTAAGCATTTTGCTACATGCTTGGGTTTTGAAGATAATAAGTCCTAAGGCTGCTTGTCAAGTAGCTAATAATCTAGCTACTGGGGAGAGGCATGTATACAAAAATGGTATTTTAGTCCATAGTATACAACAACAGCAACACACACATTCACACAAAGGGCCAGAAGAATCATAATTTTCCCTACCCTTCAATGAGCCTCCAATGGGAGAGGGAACTACAAAAGAAACAGCAACCAAAAGAGCGAGGCGCTTACTTGCCCTACTGGAAAATGAGTATGGGGATGGGAATAAGTGCTGCACAGGCAACATCTCACTGTACAAATGCAAATTTGTTTGCCCTTGAGCTTCCGTCGTTTCTTAACCCCTTTATCGCCATTACAGCTCTTCCTGTGGTGCAATTCTTATTGTTTTCTGTAAAATGCTGGAGGCTGTGTTCCCTTTCAAAAAAAGTTGTTAAGCATATGAGAAAGATAACAGCTCTGTGAATGAAAGGTCCTGCCAGAGCACAAGTTTAAGTGGGGGGCAAGCCACTATCTGAATGGGCTCTCAACACAAACTTCTTCTTATCATACAAGTAGGGAAAAGGAAGTTAATGCTAAGAGAAAAAGATCTTTCCTTCACTAGTAATAAAAGCTATTGTCTCCTACAGTGTCTATGCTAAAAAAAAAAAAGTGTCAATAACATGTAAAAACGTCCCCAAATCACTGCCTAAATTTTAGGATCAAGTAATGTTTTCTTTTTTCTTTTCTTTTTTTTTTTTGCTGAGGAAGATTTACCCTGAGCTAACATCTGTGCCAATCTTCCTCTACTTTGTCTATGGATGCCTCCACAGCATGGCTAGCAGGTGGAGCAGGTCCACAGTTGGTCTGAACCCACAAATCCTTGTCACCATGGCAGAGTGTGCTGAATTTTAACCACTGGGCCAATGACTGGCCCCAAGTAATGTTTTCTTATTTTGCTTAGGAAATGTTTAGAGGTTCTGATTATTTTCTTTAACTGAGGAATATTAGACTTACAGTGCTTTTAGAATTAAAGAGTTTCTCAGGCACCCTGTGTAAACATTTCTGGGTTGCTTCTAGTTAAGACTCCATCAAACCAATATTTAATGTCCTTTTGGGACCCGGATGTTTGCCTAGTTGGGCACTGGATGAAGGAAGAAAAGAGAACAGCTGCCTGCAATTTAGTTTTTGTGTTTCTATTTTCACTGTAAACAAAGAGCTACTCTGAATACAAAGTCTTGCTCTTCTCTTAATGTTTCCCAGTTTATTGTGGCTCCTGAGGGCTTCTTCCCATCTTCTTCAGCCCCTGCTTCCCTAACTCCTCCGCACCCCAGGGGAAGCTGGGAGGAGCTTTCTCCTCCTCTGGGTGAAGGTAGCAGATTCTAGCAGGAAGGAGAGCGTGTTCTGCAGCTTACCCCACAAATCTTTCTCTCTTGGGGCCAGTCTTTGCTCTCGAGATCTCTTCTCACAGCTGCGTGGCTGCACTCTCCTTCACTCCCTTGCTCCCTTCCTTCCCAGCATCTCTCGGGCTCCATCTCCCACCCCCAACTCTACCAGTTTAGCTACATGGGCCTAATATATTTAGATCGGTTTTTCAAAGAGCATTCTTAAGCTGTTCTATTCATGAGAATTCGATGTGACCTGCTAAATTCTAATTCAATTATTTTTCCCCTTAACTCTCTATATTTCTTCCTGTTGTTACCTTTTTCAGTAGCTCTAGTGGAGACCTCCAGATGCTCACAGTTTCCCCCCACAAAGCACATATTTCCATGAAAACTAAAAAATGAGAAAAGAAAAGGAGTAGAACAAGTTTCTATTCTCTTCCCTTCACCAGCTTGTGTACCTCAGCACGGATGCAAAAGCCAAACCAGATCTTCTGAACATTTGATTTTTCCGAACCTAATTTTCTGAGCCATAAGGTGATCACATTTTTCCAAATCTCAAATTGGAACACACGTTCTGACAGATCCAGGTATACTCATGAGGACAACCGGGCAGAATATGCACATTCAGCACTACCCTAACAAATCTGGGATGTGGTTTCTGTCATTGCACTTCACGTTCTCATAAAAGTCAAAAAGTTGAACTCCCCAAATCTATCTGTGTCTGAGAAGCTTCATCAGGAAAATGAGGGAGTGGTTAAGATCAATGTCTAAGGCCTTTCCCAGCCATAAAATGGAATGAACATTTTATTCCAAAGTTCACTGGTGCCAGAGACAAATGACAGGGCATCAAATTAGAGACTGTCAACAATATTCAGTAGACCAACAGACTGATGGTTCCCTGGTTAGACTGAGCTCTGCCCACCCTTGTCTTTGGAGTATCAGCAGGTTCAAGAGGTGAAGCTTCTGCAACATCTTCAGTCTCCCCAGAGCATTCATTTTCCGCTTTTGACCTTGGGGGCTACCTACGTTGCCATCTTTATGTTTCTGCTCAGCTAAGCTTTTGGATTACTAAACGTCTTTCTTGATGCTTTTCCTGGCTGGAATTAAGTCAGTGGATAGAGTAACCATTCCTGAAACATGGTCCCTTGTTCTATGACAACCCGGTACCCCTCTACTCTTCATCTCCCCGGTCATGATAAGAGATGTCTGTAAGAGAACTGAATATAGCTTTTCCTTTGGAGTAGACTTCTGAGTGATTTGGCAAGTCTGCCGTTCCATAAAAATCCACCTTAAAGAGTGCTTTTAACTGGACTGTCCTTTGTGCACTCCTCAGGGAAGGCATGGCATATACTCTGGCTGTTCAAAATGTAATGCAGCAAACCATGTCTCCTGTAGCCTTCCCACCTTCCCTGACTGCTTCCTCCCTTGTTTTTTGTGTTTTGTTTTTGCCTAAGAAAGTTAGAAATCCTTGAGCAGGAAATGAGAGTACAGATCCAGGATTACAGAACCACCCTTTGTAATCAAATCAGGTCAGGCTAACTGCCTGGGGCCAGCCAAGCAGTCCATGCTGTGAAGGGCGTGGATGGGACTTCTCAGCTAGTGCGTGGAAAGGCACACCTCTTCAGAGCTGGCCTGCGATTTGACTGGCACCTGTGTGACACTTTGTGGCATTTGCAGCACAGCACTAAATTTTATTAGATTCCAAACTTCTGCAGGGTCTGAACTTTGAAAGAATGAGTAAGTTGTAGAAAATATTCCACTCTGTGTCCAAGGTAATAAAAGAACCAAACACCACAATAGCAAAGACAATAAAATAGTTTTGCGAGTTCATAATGTATAGGAAGATGATTCTGAGAATAAAACTCCCACACTGCGGGAGGGGAGGCAGCCCAGTGCTAGCTACAGGGCTGGGATTCTGTTCCGCAGGGAGTTTGGATCACATTCCAGTCATGCCATTTACTTGTGTGACCTTGGACAGTTGCTTAATCCTCTGAACCTCAACTTCCTCATCTGTAAATGGAGACAGTACCTGCCTCACAAATTTCTTGTAAGCATACAATGAGTTAGTATGTGTAGACTCGCTGGTACAGTGTCCTACGTACAGTAACTAAGTGATAGTGATTCCACCTCCCTCTTCTCGTAATTTAGTTTTAGTCGGGGAGCACCTCCAATTCTAAATGGCAGAACCTACTAGCCATCTGGGCTGGGACCAGTTATTCAAGACCAAATTGCATTTTCTGAAATCCTGGTAAAATGTTTTTTGCAAAAATTAATGCCTGCCTCAACCAGTTATCCAAATGGATGCTCCCGTACCTTCCGTTTTAAGCAAAAGGATTTATGGCGCAACGGTAATCCATGCCTCTGAAATGAGCTCTTCTGTGTAACCATGGTCAGAGTTTGTATGTGATCCATGGGTTTAGGCCCTTTGCCTGAAATACAGCATTATTCAGGTCAGCTGAGTGTGGAAGGTATGCATAAATATATAGCCAGCATGCAAATTTAAGCAGAGCAGCAAGGCTGAACCTCATTGAGAAGGTGACGTTTGGATGGTTTGAAAAGGGTCCGGGAATTAGCCATGGAAGTATCTGGGGGAAGAAGGTTCCGGACAGAAAGAATGGCCAGTGCAAAGGCCCTAAGCAGGAATGCACCACAGTGGGTTAGAGGAGCAGCGAAGAAGCCAGAGTAAGGGAGAGTGGTGGGGAGTGATGTCAGAGGTAATGGAAGGCTAGATCATGTGTTGGGGGTTCAGCAAGTCATTTAGTATGGCTAGAGTATACGGAGCAAGGTAGAGAATTCCAGATGATGATATCCAAGAGATATCATGAAGAGACTGGGGTACAATGCTAAGTCTTGAATATTCATGCAAATGTTGGGGGGTGATCATTGAGGATTTTAAACAGTGGAGCCACAGGATCTGTATTTTGGGTGGATCGTTCTAGTGGCAGAGAGGAGGATGGAGCAGGGGTAGGGAGGCGTTGGACTATAGCCAAGAGAACTGTCAGAGGCTGCTGCAATCATCTAGATTTAGCCTGAGGCAAAAGCAAAAGCTATGAAGACGAGTTGGGAGTGGCCTGAGAAAAGGTCTGAGAGATTTGAAAAGTAAATGTGTAGGGTGTTCTGATTAATGGGATGCGGGGGTAAAGGTAGGGGGAAGAAGTGGACAACAGGAGGGAAAGCAGTGTTGAGGCTAGAAATGTAGAAAGAGCAAGAGGATTGGGAGTGGGGTGGTGATTTCTGTTTTAGGTATAATGAATTGGAGGCATTTATGGGACAGCCTGGTTTAGATGCTCAGTAAGCAGTCAGATACAGAGTGGACCTCAGGACAGACAGCTCCACTCTGCGATGTCGGGAGAACTGAATTACTCCCTCCTAGTGACTATTCCTTTCTGTGTAACATACATTGAAAGAGAAGGCTTTTGTGAGAGACAACTCCTTCGCATCCAACGCCTTTTGTGTCTAACATGGATATGAAAGAATGAAGACTTGGAATGATGAGACTAGTTTTTCATCCTAGTGTTTTTGCTGACAGTAACCTTTGATGGTCACTTCATTTGTTGGTGATTTAGGTTTTCCACCTGCAAAATGAATGGAGGAGAGAGGAGGAGAGCGGGGTGAGATAAGGGATAAAACTACCTGCCTTCCCATCTCTTAGTGTTGTGGAGAAGAACAAGGTTGATGTATGAATGTCCTTTGAGTTCTGCAAGAAAGACAAATTAGGTAGGTTTTTTCTGCCTATTTTTCCTGTTGGCATCTAGGAGAATGCAAATAGCACCTTGATAGGCATAACAGGGACAAAGCAGTGTTATTGTCTATTCTTATCCATTTTTTTCTTTGACAGGTACAATTCCTCACAGGAGAAGAAAATTGGTCTTCTTGCATCGGTGGCTAATTCGGCCAATCAGAAGTAATGCTTCTTACTGCCTTGACAGAGCCCCTTGGTGTGTGTGCTGAGATGGTGCCCTCTACAGAGACCTTCACCCCTTCCCCCTGCTCCTCTCCCTGGCTTCTCTGGGCTGTAGGCAAGTGACGTACGTGAGTGTATCTTCAGTTCTCCTCAGAGCAGCCAGAATCATTAAAAAATCCATTTGGATTTGTTAGATCCCTGCTTTTCAAACCATTCAAAGACTTCCTAGTCTCTTAGCTAAATTCTTCGCATGGCCTACAATGTCTTGTGTAGTCCTGCCCTGGCCAGATGTATGGCCTTACAGTTCATCATTTTCTCTCACACATACTTTTCAACTGGCTTCTCTTTGTTTTTCCAAGAAAACTAAAATCTTACCTACCTCAGGGACTTTGCACATTTGGGATCTTTTTCTCTATCACTCTCTTCACTTATCTAATTCCTACTCATTTTTTAAGCCTCCATTTAAAAGTCAGTTTTTCGGAGAAGAGTTTTCTGACCTGGGTAAAGCCCAGAGTTTTGTGTTCTCATTTTATCCTTACACAATTTATTTAATTATTTTTGTCTGCTTCCCCACTAGACTGAAATCTCCAAGGGTAGAGAAAACCCATCTGTTCCATATCTTGTTTCCATCTGTCCGTAGCTTTTTATCTCCCCTCAGCAAACCTGCTCGGAGTCAGGTGGATGTAATAATGGCTACTGTTTATTGAGTATGTATCTATGTGTCTGGCAGCGCTAAGTGTTCTGCTCGATTTTCTCGTTTTATCTACCTAAACCATGTAAACAATGTGATGAGATAGTGAATGCAGACAAACGGGAAGCTAGGTTCGTTTATCTATTCATTTAGCAAATACTAATTAAGCACTTACTTTGTGTCAAGCAGTGTTTCAGGTACTGCATGAAAGCAGACAGAGGAAAATTCCTGCTCTCAGGGAATTTACATTCTAACGTTTAGCTATAACTAAGTGTCTACCATAGTACAGACATGTGCAGTATAGAAATACAGCTAATGAGCCCATCTTTTCCTTCATGCAAACTTACTTAGAGAGCTAAAATCAAAGCAGAAAACAGTTTGTTGAGCACATGGAATAGTAATAGCTAACATTAATTGAACTGTTATTAAGTGCCATGTCTTAGATACATTTAGATCTTATCTAATCATTACGATAATCTTCCAGGGTAGATACTATTATTATCCTCATTTTATAAATCAGGAAAGAGAATCAGAGTAAGGAAAACACAACAAGGAAAACATAGCAAGAAAGTTCCCTGAGATCCCAGAGCTGGGATCCACAGTGGAGCCAGAACTCGAATCACAGGTCCCTCAGGACCCAGAGCCTCTGCTCTCGACCTCTGAGTTACATTTCATCCCTCTTCTCGGCTGAGCCAACTAACAGTCTGGCTCCAACCCCACACTTGCTCAGTAAGGAGGAACTGTTCTCATTAGCAAAGACTAATGTAAATTTTTTTCTAGTTCCTATTACCAAGATTCTTTTCTGTTTGTCAATCTAGATCTTGGCAGGCATTCAATTCAGGAAGCCTTTATCCGTATGTTAGAGCCTGAAATATTCTGTGACAGAGTCTTTCTACTTCTGAGTGACCGGTGAATGGCAGTTAGGTGTGTTAGGTAAAATGATAATCAGTAAGAATATTGCTAAGTTACCTAGAAATGGCAAAAGTTAAAAGGTCATGACAATTAAATGACTTCAGCCGGTTTGGACACAGATCAAAGCAAAATGGGAAGATGATAACACCGTTTACTGAGAAGGTAGCTTCGTTGCTGGGGTGAACGCATTCCCCTCCTGGGAGTTCTCGCCCCTCTTCTTTGACGAGGAGGTTGAATCGTCCGTTTGAATCAAAGATCATAGCTTAGGCTATAGTGACTTAAGTCTCCTATTACAAACAGGGATATGATGTCGACATTGTGCATTTGGTTTTCAGCAAGATATTTGAAAAGTCCATCTTTGTTTTCTTACGGGAAAGCTGGAGAAACATGGGCTAGAAGATGTTACTATTAGGTGAATTTGTATCTGGATGAGTAACTTTATCCAAATGATGCTCATTAATGGATCAATGTCACGTCTATTATACGATAGATAAATAAATGTTAATAAGTTGGATCAAAGAGTCAAAATCCAGGTTGCGGTAAATCTGATGAGATAGAATTTAATAGAAACAAATGGATAGCTACACAAATATAAAAAATGAACTATACAGGGTTAAGATTGCAGAGATGCATCTGTATAGCAAAAGGAGAGAAAAAGACTGTGGGTTTTTTCATACTGAAAATAATTAAGAAGCTGAGTATGTGTGGGTAAGGCAGAAAATCAATCAACTCAAGCTAAATTAAGTGAAGTAATTGCTCATAACAAAAGGGTGCTATAAGCTCATAACGAAGGGTGCTAGAAACTCATTATACTTTCTTTGGTTAAAACACACCTAGACTATTGTGTTCTGTTGTGGGCATCATGCCACTCATTAGGACTCTCTGGAGTAGACTAGGAGTGAGTGTTCAGGAGGTTGGCGTAGATCCAAATTAAGTCACGGGAAGAGCAGTGGCAGAAAATTGGCCCATTTAATCAGAAGTAAAGAGTAAAGATGAGACAAGCCTTGTTCAAGTGTTTGGGAAATGTCTTGAGCAAAATGAATGAATTTAATTTGTGTGGTACCAAAGACCAGGGCAGAGCTTTCTAATACTTGGGGAGGTCCAGAAATGGGTGGGATGACCTGGCATAGTGTGACTGCCTAAGCACGACCACAGTCCAGGATTTTGTGGTGATGCTTCCTATAACCAAACAAAGTTGAGTCACATTCCTTTTAATTAAACTTTGCATATGCTTTCCTCATTTTGGTCTTGGATCAATACCTAATCACAATGATTTAACGGTAACAACCTGTGGCCTTCCCTCAGGCATCTTTGTGGACCAGCAGGATTTTATGAGCTAAGAGGCCAAAATCCTGGTATATATCACAAGTTGCAATAGTCAAATGGAGGCACATGTCAAGAATTCCACTCGCTCACTTTTTACACTAACATGACTGTTGCCCTGTTATCAATTTAGCCTGACAGGTACCTTCTTATCTATATTTTCTGTTCAATGTTATTTTTAAGCCCTTTCTTATGGAAATTAGACTATAAGAACACCCCAGAGAGCAACTAGGAAAAGTAATTTAAACCTTTCACTTTTGGTCTTTGGGGAGGCTGTGTGTGTGGTTCTGAGACAAAGAGATGTGATAAGTTTTATCCAGCACAGCTTGGGGTTCAAGAAGGAGAGGATCATGTCAATAATTGAACCCAGTGGTTCTTTAAGCCATTTAAAGAATGCTTATTTAGGAACTTTACGTGTTAGAGATTAGGTGGGGCCATATAGAAATAAAAGGAAAAGTTCCTGCCCTCAGGCAGTTAACATCTCTGAGGGGAGACTAACTATGCATAATACAATGTTACAAGTACAAAGAGGGGACAAAATAGCATAGGAATGCAAGTAGAAGGGCAAATTCCAACCAAAGGAGGAGGCGGGAGGAGGAGGGTAAAGAAGGTAGGTAAAAACTGGAGGTAGAAAAGTGATTCTTCATCTGGCTGCCCATTAGAACCTTTTAGGGGTCTTCAAAAAATACCAATGTCCTCACCTTCCAGAGAACTCCAGTCAGTCAATCCTTATGCCAATAGCCCACTGCCTTAATAAATGTACTTCTATAATGTTTTGGTAGCTGGCACCTTTATAATGTTGGATACTTGTTCTTTTTCTTCTTCAACATTTTCTTGGCTGTTCTTGACCCTTTGATTTCCATATAAGTTTCAGAATCAGCTTATCAATTTCCACAAATAAACCTCCTGGGACTTGATTGGTTTTGCCTTAAATGTATACATTCGTTTGAGAACTGACATCTTCACGATGTTGAGTCTCATTATCCTTGAACATGACAGAGCCCTCTATATTTATTTAAAATCCCTCTTAGTGATGTTTTGCAGTTTTCTGTGTAAAGGTCTTGTATGCCTGTTGTGAGATTTACTCATAGTTATTTGATGTATTCTCTGATGACCAAATGGAATCGTTTTTGAATTTAATTTTCTATTTTTTGTTGCTAGGATACAGACAATTGATTTTCTGATATTTACCTTGTATCCAGGACTATGCTAAATTTGCCTATTAATTTTAATAGTGTAGATGTATAATCTTTTGGATTTTCTATATACCCACCTATGTTATCTGTGAATATACTGTTTTATTTCTTCCTTCCCAATTCTTCTACCTATCTTTTAATTTCCTTATCTTGTCAGATTGCTCTGGGTAGGCTTTCCTGTACAATGTTGAATAGAAATGATGAGAGCAGAGATTGTATTTGGTTCCCAGTCTCTGGAGGAAAGCTTTAACATTTCACCACAAAGGGTGATGGTTGTTGCGGGTTTTTGGATATGCCTCTTATTAGATTAAGTTAGTTCATTTCTGTATGGCTAAGACTATTTGGTCAGATGGTAAAAACTTGAAGATTTGACTTATGACGAAGGTGCCACTTCCATGCAGTGGGAAAAAATGGTCTTTAAAATAAGTGGTGATTGATCAATTGGATAAAAATATGAAAAGAAGAATCAACCTCCATCTTACATTGTACATGTAAAAATGTTTCAGGGAATTATATACCAAATTGTAGGAGATTAAACAATAAAACTTCCAAAAATGACTTAAGAGACTATCTTCATGACTTTGGTGTGGGCAAAGATTTCCTAAGCAGGACACAAAAAGCACTAATCACAAAGAATAGCTCTTCATCAAGATACTCCACAAGAAATAAAACGCAAGACATCAACTGAAATAAGATATTTATAATACATATGTCCAACAAAGCACTTGTATCTAGACATATTAAAAAAACTCCCAAACATCTGTAAGGAAAAGCCAGACAGCTCGTGTTAAAAAATGGTCAAAAGATTTAATGGGTCCTTCACAAGAAGATATCCAAAACAGCTAACAAGTGTGTGACATCACTCTACAACCACAGAATGATAAAAGGAAAAGAAAAACAGACTGACAATGCTAAGTGTTGACGAGGATGTGGGGCAACTGGATTCTCATGCAGTATCTATATCCTGCATGTAGCTCTTCAGGCCTCACCATTTTGGTGCATGCTGGCCCAACTTCCAGTGGTTGGGTACTGTGTCTCCCTCCCTAAGGGCTTTCTCTGGTCTCAAGAACAGTTCTGTCTGTAAGAGCAGCAGCCCACAGGTGTCAGAGAACAGCTCCCCTCCCCTCAGGAGTCATCCTGACCTAAGACTGACTGGAGTGGTATATAACCATGCCAACTCCGTTGTTCTCTGATGTGCGTTCTCTACCATTTCTGGAGATCTTCAGCAGGATTGAGCTCTAGTTGCTCACAGTGTACTACCTTGATAGTGCCCCCTTTATTGGCTCCCATCCCTTCTGCATTTCACTTCTCCACTTCCTACCAAAATTTTTTGGGCCATCTCCCAAATAAACCACTTGCACTCAAATTCTCATTTCAGGGTATACACCTGGGGAAACCCAAATTAGGATATATATTATACTCCAATAAAAATGTTTACTTAAAAAGAAAAGGACATGGAAGATAGCTCTCAATTTGGGGGGGATAGCAATAGTTAATATTGCTTAGGATAGATTCCTATAGTGATGCTATTTTCAATGTAAAAAGTGCATTTGTCATCCACATGGATGGAAATTTGATAATATGGTCAGAAACCGTGCTAGAAGTTTTACATGGTATATCTCAGTTATTATCTCTGTTATATTGATGAAAAAGTTGAAAATCGTAGATGTGAAATAACTTTTTCAAGGTCACATAATAGTTTCAGGATGAATTAGGATGTGTTAGCCTTGATAGGCAACTATTATGTTGACCAGACTGCGAAGGGTCAGGATAAGAACTGGGAGAGGGGGGCACTTTATCTTCTACTCAATGGGAAATCAAATAAAGTTATAAAACAGGGGAATGCAATGAACAGATTTTGTGGAAATTCCCCCTAACGTCAGGATGGAAGATGGGTTACAGGAGGCAGGGCCACCCTTTAGGAAGCTATTGCAGTAATTCAGGGATAAGATGGCAAGGGCTACAATCAGGGAATAGAGAGGATGGATTTTCGAGATTTTGGCAGACGGAGGGGGTGGACAAGTCTTAGTGACTGATTCGATGTAGGAGTTGAAGAGGGAAGATAGTCTCTTGTTTCAGATGTTGGGTGATGATTTAAATATTTTTACTGAGGTCACTTCAACAACTTATTGTTCTTGCAACAGGGGTCCCCCTGGTGGTAAAAGAAAACCAAGACTGGGATTCCTTGTTCTGGGTACCAGCTATTGCGGGATACAGTTGTGCAACTGAACCTATTACAAGACCACAGAATAGGGATTCCCTTCTTTTCCTGTGGTGGCAAAGAGCCATATGTAAAAATAACTGAAAGCTGGGGGCTGGGGGTAGGAAAAATGGGTGAAGGTGACCAAAAGGTACAAACTTCCAGTTACACGATGAATAAGTTCTAGGGGTGTAATGTACGACATGGGGACAATAGTTAACAATAGTGTATTGTACACTTGAAAGTTGCTGAAGAGAGTAGATCTTAAAAGTTCTCATCCCACAAAATAATTGTGACTATGTGAGGTGATGAGTGTGTTAACTAAACCTATTGTGGCAATCATTTCACTATATATATATATATATATATATATCTCAAATCATTACATTGTACACCTAAAATGTTTACAATATTATATGTCAATTATATATCAACAAAGCTGAAAAAAAGAGAGAAATCTTCCCAAAAACCCCCAGAAAACACAACAACTGAGAGCTGATGGCTGTGGAAGTGTCAGAAAATGGGGCCTGACGACAACCTTCAACCACTCGAGAAAGGTAGTTTCTGGCTCCCTTCCCTCACCAGGAAATCTCCATGTAGCTGGGAGGAGGGATTGGCTGCCATCAGTGATGCTGAATCCAACAGGCTTTGGGGAAATCTTCCAGGGAATATTGATCTGATTTCTTAAGAGCATGGCAGAGGAAAGAGCAGAGACTTTAAGCCAGACGTCCCTGAGTTTGAATGTTGGCTCTGCCATAAATCTGCTAGTATCAGTTTCTTCCTCTGTGAATTATATATAACAGTACCTAGGTGGTGGTGAGGTTTGAGATAATGTGGGTAAAGCACTAGCTCAATGCCTCCTTAACTGTTGGAGGTAATGATGATGATTACCTTAGGAGCTTAGGAGATGGCCTACTGAATCCTTGAGGCAATTAGAGTCTTAGGGATCCTGTTGATTCATGAATATGCTAATAAAACGGAGGAGCACAAAAGCTGACTCAAAAGACTGCTACACTGTCTGGAAGCCCCCAGGGCCAAGTAGTTTATCTAACTAGACAGGTAGCACCGCTAGAGACTTCTCTATGCCTTGGGAATAGCCCTAGGAATAAACAAGAGGAACTTTCTAAAACAGGCACATCTGACTAGGTCTGCCTAAGTCATCGCCCAAGAAGAGATATTTCAGAAACTTTCCAGTTTGAGGAAACGTTGGCATGTTCCTGATTATGTATAAATACCTTGTTTGTTATAGAAATACGGAGTGAGTGTAACCTTTTGCTAAGTCATGCAAGGCCAACAGCTACAAAAAGATGTGAGAAAAGAGCCACAGCACAATTGTATCTAGTGGTTTCCTTCACAAGTCCCCTAGGATCCTGGGAAGGTTTAAAGTGTTAAAGCTGTAAGAGTTACCTCTTGAAATCCCTGCAGCTGTTTTTTCTCCCAGGAGCTCTGTGTGCCTGTATATTACTTGGTCTTATCCATCTGTAAGCTTTTGTAAGCTCCCTAATGAAAACCCGTATTTTCTTGGCTTACATGCACCTTATTGAGCGTTCTGTCTCTCATGCTATAAATGCACATAATGAGAAAGAGTCTATTCATCAGGGACCACCAGCATTCTAGGCAAATGGACAATCAGGTATTTTATTGATGTACCCGGAAAGCAACTTCTTAAAGGTCAGAATATAACCGTAAAACCAAACCAAAACAAAAAGCTTCCTTATTGCACCATGTACAAACTGTATCATATTGAATAGCAAAAAGGTTGGACAAGATTCATTCTTTATGATGTATTTCATAAGGAAAACAGTAGGGTTTTCCTATTGCAGTGATTTCTGCCCTTCCCCCCTATTATATCTGATGCCATCTTCTTGTTATCTCTTTTGATTTTAAATTGTTTTGTAGGAGGATATAATAATTGATGTTTTGTACTTTTTCTGGACACAGAGCCACAATCTGCCGGATGTTGTGAGGGTGGTGGTATGCAGAATATTCTCGTACAGATGAGACTGCCTTTGAGTACAATGTTAGGTGCCCACCTCTAAGAGGAGAATACCAGCAAGCTTAAGTGATGGAAGAGGATCAGAACCAACGGTCCCCCCATGTTGATTCTCTGAAGATTCTTCCCTTTAGCTTTCTGTAATTTTAGGGGATACTGACTTTACCTTAGCCACAGGATAGCTAAAGCTCATGATTAAAGTGGTAGGTATGACATTTTCCTTATTGTCTGGGGTAAGGTTGAATTATGCCAGAGTGTGAAAAGCAAGCAGAGGACATCCTCTATCTGGCTGGGAAGGCCCCCACAGTAGTTTCACGAACCTGAGGGGCGGAATGGAGCTTATGAAGTACTTGCTGGTAGTCGAGTCCTGCCTTAAAAACTAAAGATGTTGGGGCAGGCCTGGTGGCACAGTGGTTAAGTGTGCACGTTCTGCTTCGGCAGCCCGGGGTTCGCCAGTTCGGATCCTGGGTGTGCACATGGCACCGTTTGGCAAGCCAAGCTGTGGTAGGCGTCCCATGTGTAACGTACAAAAAGATGGGCATGAACGTTAGCTCAGGGACAACCTTCCTCAGCAAAAAGAGGAGGATTGGCAGCAGTTAGCTCAGGGCTGATCTTCCTCAAAAAAAGAAAAAAACACAAAAAACTGAAGATATTGAAACAAAAAATTTGTATGGTATCCTAAAAAGTTATCAAAAGACAACTTAATGAAAATATTTTCAAATAAAAATTTAATTGCTGTTTATTTTATCAACTCAATAAAGTATGATTTTATTTTTGTTTTTGAACTATTTTTTCTATCATTAAATATTAACTTTATGATTTTTTAAACTTTTAAATTCTCCAAATAAATTCTTCTTTGCTCTACTTGAGCAGGATTTTGGCAAAATTACAAAAAGGTCACTTTCTGCATAAGTGTTGCAATAATTGCATCTATATGAATGTATAAATATTTGTGTAAATTAATTGTCTAAACCCAGACAGCTCCCAAGCACATGAGCTGGCGATATATAATAAATGAATAGATGTGTTAATCTGTGTGTGTGAGTGTGCAAATTGGGGTTCTTAAAAATTCTACATGTGTACACTTATTTATTGGGTACATGGTCCCTCTGTTTTGGAGTTGTCTGAGTTAAGACCAGTCCTGCTCATGGCAGTGTTAGTGTTCTGGCTCAAAGCAATTTTTCAAGCATAACTGGCTGTGATGGGTGTACACATAACAAAGCCAAAATCAAGGCCCCTTCCTACACACTTTATATTTCCCCTAATCTTTGCTGATGGTCTCTAAATGTGTGAGCCAAATGTATATACATATGTCCAGGGAACAATTTAAATCAAAACAGGGTGTTTTTTTAAAAAAAGCTTTGGGTTAGAAAACCTTAAGCCCAGCAGTTTCAGAATGCCCGCAGCGAGCTGACTCTTACCTTCCGGTGTCCCCACAGCTGGTTCCCCTTCATACCATGACAGTCATAGAGGGTGACTGGGCTGTTGTGTGAGATCGCATCGAAGCAGAATTTTCGGGTGTGCAGTGGCTCACCGGGTCGAATATCTTCTCTCCAACCAAAAGTAAAGAGCTAACAAAGCAACAATAGCAGAAAAGGGACAGTGAGTTTAATTCAGAGAGATTCGAGAGCAGGAGGAGGAATGTCTTTTAGGAACGTAGAGCTCCTGCCTGTCTCGGCAGGCATAACAGAGGTGTTGAAAAAGGCAGGTGCCATAAAGCTCTGTAGCAGTGACAGTGGCACCTTTGGCCCAGGCTGCCAAAAAATATGCAAATAAGGAGTTTCCAGTTAGGTAGCAGGAAAAATAACAGAGGCGTGGCATGGAAAGAAAGAGGAGAGAGAGAGAGAGAGAGAGAGAGAGAGAGAGAGACCGAGAGGAAGTAACTCTTTAATGAAGCTCTTTACTGCTTTCATTTAGATAAAATGTTACTGGATCAAATGCTACACAGTTAGCAGATTAACTGAAAAAAGACCCGGAGTAGAGTTAAACTAGCAACTTGAAAAATTTGGTTTAAGTGAAAGCTAAGCCTGATGAAGCAAAGAATAGGAAAATTAATTTCCTGGGGTTGGTAAGAGCAATTCTGCAGGGCAGTGTAGAAAGTTTTGGACTGTAACAGTAGGAGACACAGTTTACACACACATAGAATCCCCCTGCCCAGACTGAAACAGAAGTTTCATGAAACGATATTTATCCTTACTGCATTTGATAGACCCTGATATTCCATCCAATCTTTTCCTATCCTGGTCTACTCTATCCTGTCCATTCCATTCTATTATTTACAAAAAATGCTACTTATGATGCACTAAATTGATTTTACAATTTATTAAATTTAGAAAAACAACAACATTTCTGTAAGGGAAGGGTATTGTCTTGAATTTGAGCTGAACAATCATTTGAGGGCTCCAGTAGGAGAAATCCTTAAGTAGGTAGGAAAATAGACAAGCCCTATGATTTCTTCCAATTCTAAAATTTCAAGGAGGTTATATAATTCTTGGAATAAGACTTAAAGCAGGCCTGACTGTGTGAAGCCAAGCTGTGACTTACAAAGCAAAGAGCTGTCAGGGAGACCCTGTTGATGTAAAAGCAAGCACAATGCTGACCTGTATGTACACAATACACTTGGCCCTAACCAGGCCCTCAGAATACTCCAGTTTTTAGGCCCTACCTGGGCAAGAAAAAAAATGGAGAATCTGGCAAAATTCCAGGGACGGCTAACAAAAGCAGTTAAGTGGTGGGAAAACTTGAAAAAATTGGGTTAAGTGGTCTGGAGAAAATCAGAAAACAATTATGTAAATTAAACATATGACAGTTGATTGTCTGAGTAATGGTGAATGACTACATTTGTTTCTCCAGAAGACAGGACAAAAGAGAATGCTTTAAATAGAAGGACAAGGGGTTTTGGTTTGGGCATTTGAAACTGATTCGTGAAGAATTGTGCGGTCTCTCTTCTGAGAGTTTTTTTTTAAATATGATTGTGGACTGAGATGTTTTTAGCCTCATTCAAATTCTATGCAGGGGATGACGTCTCAAGGAAAAGTGTCTATTCAGCTATTTCTGATTTTGATCACTCCCTTCAAATCAGAACTCTACCCCGTTGGCTTCTGAAACATAGTGCTCTCTGTTCTCCTATAACTCTTCCTTGCTCATATCTCTCTTTTAGCTATCTCTTCAACATAGGTGCAACTCTGGGTCCTCCCTTGAATCCTGTCCTTGCATCTTCTCTGGTTAGTCTTATATACATTCAATTCAACCCATGTCAACATGTTGAAAAGTCATTGTCTGTGTTATGTACAACTCCATGTAGGATTTCCCAATTGCATGTCCCATGGACATCTCAAATATGACATATCCTAAATTCAATTGATTTTCTTCCCTTCTAAGCCTGTTTCTATTCCCATATTTTGCTTAAGTTGGTAGTCATTTCATTCAACTTGTCAATCTGGGAGTTTTTCATCTTTACCTTCCCTGTCTAATCAGTTACCAAGTCTTGCCCTTTTCGTCTTTTAAATATTACTGGAAATAGTCCCTTCTTCTCTATATCCACTACGTTTGCTCTCAATATTTCTTGTCTGGACTACTGAAATGACCTCCTAATTGATTTCTTTCCTACCTTCCTTTTTTGGTTCCTTCATATCTGTTTGAAATGCCTATTTGACCATGTTATCTCTCAAGCTGAAATCTCACAATATTTTCACATGACCCTTAGAGAATGAAGTTCAAGCTCTTTAACATATGAAGCACTTTCCACATTGGCGTTTGCCAACTTCTTCCAGCTGCATCCCTTTCCCTCTTGTTTATGTTCCAGCAATAATAAAACACTTGTAAGTTGCTAAGAGAGTAAACTTAAAAGTTCTCACCACAAGAAAAAAAATTCTGTAACTGTGTATGGTGACAAATGTTAACTAGACTTATTGTAGTGATCATTTCACAATACATATAAATGATGAATTATTAGGTTGTACACCTGAAACTAACATAATATTGTATGTCAATTATACCTCCATTTAAAAAAACACGTTTGTAGTCCCTTGCACTAATCAGGCTGTATTTTTCTTCTGTGACTTTGTTCATGAGAGTCCCTCTGGCTGGAAGCCCAACATTCACCAGCCAACCTAGTTAATGCTCCTCAGTCCTTTAAGATTCAGTTCAGGTGTCCACTCATCCAAGAAGCCGTCCTCTTTCAACTCGTTACTCCTTCCCACCCCTGACTTTATTTCATCCTGACTGTCCGTTTATGTTTCTGTATCTCTCAGTAGACAGTCAGATCCTTAATGGTAGGAATTATGTTTTTATCTTTGTGTTTCCAGCACTCAGAACAACTCATGACACATAATTAATGTCCAATAAAATTTCTATTGAATAAATGAAAACTTGCGCTGATCATACTAATGGAAAGTGTATTGGGATAACTGTCAAGATGAATTAGTCTTTTTAGTCCCTCAAATGAATTTGTACTATTTGTGTCTAATTACAATATCAGCAATAATTATCATCATTTGAACTTTCAACTTCAATGGTTCCAGGCTCAGTTACCTATTCTTGAAATAGAAATTTCCTGGCCTATAAATCTGTCATCGACATTGATTAAATCTTTATTTCATTTAAATATCACATTTTCTTGACATTATAAGTGGTCCAACCAATGTAGGAACCTCTGGTCTTGATTGGTTTATTGAGTTCCCTCTTTGTCTCTTTTTCTCTTTTTGCTTTTTAGACATGTGGGAGACCAAACTGAAAGGGACTGTAATCATTACCTAGCATAATCCCTCATTATTAGTTTGGGGAAAAGTAGGCTGCAGAAGATAAATGGTTTGCTACCATCATGCTCAATTTCCAGGCTTGTTATTCTTTTAATAGACAGTCTTTTCTTAATTTTTACTTTCTTACTTTTTTTTTTTTCCGGACAATTAGCCCTGAGCTAACATCCACTGCCAATCCTCCTCTTTTTGCTGAGGAAGAGTGGCTCTGAGCTACCTTCTGTGCCCATCTTCCTCTACTTTATATGTGGGACACCTGCCACAACATCGTTTGATAAACGGTGCGTAGGTCCGTGCCGCAGATCCGAACTGGCGAACCCTGGCCGGCGAAGTGGAATGTGCCAACTTAACTGCTATGCCACTGGGCTGGCCCCTTTACTTTCTTTTCACTTTTCTTACTTTTTATTAAATGGCTCAGTTAAGTGCAAAAGAATACCTGTGTTAAAGCAAACATAAGCACAGTCTTCTCTTGGCAGATTTATTCTTCTATTGTCGCAATTATATCTCAGGGCATCTTTAGGTGACTTTTATTCTTTTGTTTCTATGTATGTTAATATAGGACAATAATTATTTTTAGATCTGTAGGCTGATTGTTAGCCTGTTGTCTTCACAATGTTTTATGCGCCGTCATCATCATTACTGTTAGTACCTGGTGATTGCTTTCCCCGCATCCCAGGTGACACATCTTCAGATTATATCAGCTGCTTTATTCTTCTGCACCTATCGTTAGCTAAAATTTTTCTCTCTTACGTCTTTGAAATGCTTTCTATGCCATTTATCTTATCCTAATGGCCATGGCAAACCAATCAGATATCAAACTTTTCACCCATTAGGCACATTTTCCTGTGCGCAATCTTGTCACAGCAGAAAGCAGCAGACGTTACAAAAGTATTTTCAGTGTTTGCACTGGGTGATGTTATTGTGACATTCATAGTTTGTCTCCTACCCTTGGGCTGTTCCTTACTGACAGAAGTATTTAGATTTCATTTAGGTTTTCCACACAATAACTCCTGATTTTTTTTTCAACCTCAAAGCCTTCAATTTTAAATTGATGTTAATTTTTCTACTTTCCTCTTTAAGTGATACTTTTAGATATAGATTCAGAACGATACATAACTCATAATTCTTTGCTTTAATATTAATGTGGTATGTGTGATGTTGCCTGGGTCTGAATTGTATCATATGAATAGTTCACTAGACTTGGTACTGCAGATATACTTACTATCTTAATCTTGCTACCTGACTTGCCAAGATTGGAAATACTTTTCTCTCTGTGGGTAGTTACGTTGTATTTCCTTGATATGTGGTTGGCAGGAATCTGAGATGCTGGGTGCTCCTCCTTGCGGATTGTAGCCAACAGGATGCTGTGTCCCGAGAGTGAGACTATGTATTCCAGAAGCTGTCCTTTACTACGTGCGTTGACTTGCTTCCGCCTCTCTTTGCACATCCGCTCTCCAGGTCCTGGAAAGGGAGCATTGGCCGGCTTCCTCAGCAGGACGAGGGCCTGCTCTGCGGCAGTGCTTCCTCCCCGGCATGAGATCACAGCCTGCCGCCTGCCCAAACTCGGCCATGGCCACCGGAGGCTCTTCCTTCTGCCTTCTCGTCTGCCTTGGATTCATAATGGCACTCCTTAATAACCTTATTATTCAGGGTTTTCTTCTTTTTTGGTCCCTAAAGGAAACTGAAAGCCAGCACACAATGCTACAGTGACATCAAACAGCTAAATAGATGGCCCTGGAAAAAAGAACCACACATTTGCTTTCTTCATAGAAGCAAATTTCGCCATCACTGGTGTTCTGCAACAAAAGACATTTTCGTACGAAGGTGCTTCAATAGACTCCTTTATTTTCCATGTAACTATTTTGTCTATTCATTTGTGTTTTATTTTTGCCCCCCCTTTTTTTTTTAAAAAAAAAGAATCCTTTCAATTCTAATAAGTGCCCCTTTTGTGTTATTTGAATGCTTTTGAAAAAAATCTATAATTTTCCTGTTCTGATAGGCTTCTTTTCTAACCTAAGAATTTTAATCTAAATGTAGAAGAATGAATCCTAGTTCTTATTAGTCATTGAGTAATATCTTGAATAAAGCTTACAGTTAATTACCGGAAAACAAAGCAGCTTGTAATGTTTTCACCTTCAAGTCAATATATGATGATACATATTTCAAATATGATTCGTTTTTCCCCTCCTGTCAACCTTGTTTAATCTCCCTGTGGCTCTGCTTTCAGAGTCTCTAGAGACTGGAAATCTTTTTAAAGAGATGTGTTAACTAAATGGTCTTGGTCCTCTTCTACGGTTGTCTGCTTGTCTAGTGCTGCTCTCTGGTGGCTATTTCTTGAATTACATGCCATAGATTTTTGCAGTTTAGCCTGAGGGGGAACAAATGAAGAATTTTTAAAGTGTATGCAATATAGTTGGTTTTATTTATGTTTATTTTCAGCTGTCAAATAAAATTTGTAGTCCAGAGCATATTTCATTCTAGAACATTCCAAGGGATAGGAATATTCAATCTGATGCAGGCATTCAGGTGTGTATACTTCATACGAACCAGCTGGCTAGGTGTGTTTCCTGATTAAATAGAGGTGGTAGAGAGAAATTTAGCCCAACAGACAGAGATTTTCCTCATGGCATGCTCCTTTTTCTTTTTTCTTTTTTAAAATATCCTTTTTCAGTCTAGATGCCAGTCTTACTGATAGGCCTCTGAAGACATCTCTCTTCCTCCCAGGCTGAAGTCAGAATCACTTCTTGGAGGTAACAGGCCAACACTGTTCCTCACATCCCTGGTAACATCCCTGTGGGGTTTATAGAAACACATAGAGGAAGCAGGAGGCCGGTCCGCTTTTGCTGATATTCCATTCTCATCAGTAAATCCTGGAGCTGAGGCTCCTGCATTAAAACCCATCTGATAGGTGTCCACATACTGCAGGATTTATCGGAGTGAACAATATTGGAATTTGGCAGCCGCCTCGAACCTGAGAGAGACTTCTAATTTGGTGTTAGTATAAAGCCATCTGGCGAGAGGAATTGTGAGAAGGCGGAAAGGAAAAAACACTTACTCTGCACCTACTCTATGTGCAAGGTGCTGTTATATTAGAGACATTATTCATTCTCTTAATAACCCTGTTTGTGAGGTGGATATTATTGCTCCTATTTAAAGACGGAGGAACTACGGCCTAGAATGATTAAATAATTTCACAAGGACACCCAGGTTAAACTAGCTGAAATCTAGGTTGGCCTGACTGCAAGGCCCACGATCCTCCTAGAACACAGTGAGCCTGTGGGGTAAGAGTACAAGCACCAGGTTACCTGCTAGGGGAGGGGCAGTGCTGGTTCACTGACGGACTGAATTAGTTCTGGACTGTGCTGTGGACTTGGTCTACTGCTGCTTTCCTGAATGACGCTGCCCTGCCCTGTAAGGCAGGCGAGAGGCGGGCAGGAAGGAAGGTGGGATTGGCAGAGGGCGGTGCCAACATGCTGAATCTCAGCACGCCTGAGCAACTCATTAAGATCCTAGGCTGGGCACAGTGTGTCTTTACTAGTATACTATACGAGTTTAATAAACTTTACTAGTTTAACACACTTGAGGAGTGGCGCTATAATTGCTTGTCTATTTTTTCGGTTTTCTTAAGAGAGGCATTATGGACAGTTCTGGGAGGCAGAAAGCACAGGCAGGACATACTATCCTGAGCTTGGGTTACATCCTTCTGCAGAGGGAGAGAGGGGAATAGGATGGGGGCAAGGGGCTTTAACTGTATCTGTAAATTTTATTCTTTAAAAAAACACAGCAGTAGCTGTAGATAGTTGTTAAGTCTGTGTGATGAGTACACCAAGGTATGCTTTAATATTTTTTAATACTTTCCAACTTGAAATATTTCATAATTTAAAATTAAGACACTAAAAAGGAGCAGACACAATTTTACCCACTATCTCTTCTCTTTTATAGATGACACAATGTAAGGACAGCCCCTTACAAGGACTGTCAAGTTTCAAAGCAGGTCAGGAATCACATCTCACTTAATAAGCTGAGTTGCAGTGAAATGTTTTTCTTATTTTTTTTTGGTGAGGAAGATTGGCCCTGAGCTAACATCTGTTGCCAATCTTCCTCTTTTTGCTTGAGGAAGATTGTTGGTTGAGCTAACATCTGTGCCAGTCTTCCTCTATTTTGTATGTGGGACGGCACCACAGCATGGCCTGATGAACAGTATGTGGTCTGTGCCCGGGATCCAAACCCATTAACTCGGGGGTGTCAAAGCGGAGTGCACGAACTTAGCCACTATGCCACCAGGCTGACCCCCAAAATGTTTTTCAATCAAAAGCAATAAATAGTCTTAAAGTATACCATGAAGTCCATGTTGGAGTGTCATTACCTCAAAGTTATCCTTCGTATGTAAGATTACAAACCACTACAACAACAAGAGGGGTAGGCACAGTATTCTTTTCAATATACAGCCAGAGGGGAAAAATAAGATTAGATAAAGTCTCCCAAAACTTACAGATCACAAAAAGTCTTTCACTAAAACCATGTAATTTAGTTGGAAGTGTTACATAGCACTCTGTAGGTTTTCCATGGTTTGAAAACTATCATTCTGGGAAAGGAAATAAAAGACTAGGGTCACAAGCAACATTTCTACCATCCTTTCTGTTACTGAAAGCACATTTTTATACGTTATCTCAATTGATGATCATAACTGGTCTGAGAAGAGATGGAAACAAAGAAGTTGAGGGATTCGCTTAACTACAGAGCTACTTAGTGGCGGAACCAGGACCTCACCCCAGGTCCCATGTGTCCCATCAAGAGATCTGTGCCCACTGGATCCCTCCATGCCTGCCTCAGCCCCCCAGAGTCCCGTGACTTCTGGGAGCTGACATACCTGTTCATGAGACCATGTCCTTTCAGAACCATCCTTGACACAGATGTCCAGCCTCAGTTCGGTTCCTGTGGCTCCATGCTTGCTGTCCACGCAGAGGTTTGCTGCCACGTTTCGAATCTGTGGAAGGAAGAAAGAATGAGCACGGGGCTGCTTTTTATTGTACCCCTAGCTCCTGACAATCCTGGTATAGATTCAGTAGTTGTTTTTTTGGTTACATGATTATTGAAGGATGCCTTAAATTTATGTGCAATTTAGGAAGAAAAGTCAAGGGATCAAATATAACATGGTTTAGTCTACATGTGAAAGAACGTGAGAAGGTTGGACAGCAAAGCTGCAGCTGGCTGAAACAAAGGAGTGGGTGACAATGCAACATGAGGAGCAGCACAGAGTTAGTGACTTCTGTAAAATGGGAGATCTTTCTTTTTCAGGTAGTTCTTTACTTAGAAGTTGCTATCTTCTTCTTCAAAGTATCTTCCAGCATTTCCACCTTAGCTGGGAGTGAGGTCCACTGTAAGGCAGGTGATACAGGTAAAGCGTGTGATGGAAGAGAGGGAATCACTGAGCATTGCATGGTTCTGTGCAGGATATGGTGACTTTATGTTCCAGTTTGCCTGGCATGGTCTTGGTCTACACCTGTTGTCCTGGTTTAGCATTTCTGCTGCATGATAAATTAAATGTCATCCCAGAGAATTAGCAAGATAAGAAAGCCAGTACCATTGGGGTAATACTATCCTGGACGAAGGTTCTTCACGTAAAGTCTGAACTTTGAAAAGCTGCAGAGTGAGGAAAGAATGACTGATAATTCTTTACAACCACATTAACACTGATAAAAGGAACGGAGCAGTGAGGGGTTGGAAAAGGGTGGACTATGAAAAGTATCAACAGCAGAAACAGCAACAGAAAGAGTCCGGACATAGACACGTCCCTCCGTCAAATCTTCCTGCCTGAAGATTTCACCAATTCTCCTGTTAGCATCAAAACCACATCCTGTAAAGAGAACAGATTAATGGTTACCAGAGAAGAAGGAGGTCTGGGGGCGGACGAAAAGAGGAAAGGGGCACACATGCGTGGTGATGGGTAAAAACTAGACTGTTGGTGGTGAGCACAATGCAGTCTATACAGAAACTGATACATAATAATGTACATCTGAAATTACAGTCACAAACCAATATGACCTCAATAAAATAAAAAAAATCCCACATCCTGGAACAGTGTCAGTATTGTTTATAGTTTGTTCCTTGGGTGGGTATGCTTAGATAAGCTCAATTATCTCAATCCTTTTTATGCCTTTATATAGTCCTGGATTATAATAATCCCTTTAGATACTGTTCAGAAAGGAGACAAGAACAGAATGTACTCAAGTGACAATTTCAGTCAAAGTTCTTTTGTGCAGGATGAGTGGGTACCGTACGGAGCCTCTCTAGTCTCTCTCCAGAAGGATGCCCACACTGGGCCTATTCCTATCAGGATGGAGTAAGGAGGCAGAGAGCAGGTGGTTATGCAACATACTGGGCATCAAGAAAGGAATAAGTGATGCTGGGATGAGATGGTGGTGGAGACAGCTATTTCATATTTCACTTTCTTTGGGGTAGAGCTTGGTCAAACGTCATTCAGGAAGGAATCAACATGGTGGATACCAGTTTCTCGATTCAGGGAATTTGGCAACAGCTGGGGTTCATCTTCCATATTGCACCTCTACTTTCAGGGTCTCTGTCCCTGAGGACGGGGGAATGTGAAATAATATAGGATACAGTGCAATAGTTCTTAACCTAATTTGGCCTACAGACCTCTCTGAGAATCCAAGGAAAGCTACAGACACTTTTGCAAAAACAAATGAACAACCAAACCATAAGTGGATACATATCAGCACTTGCATATTCATTTTCCTGGAACCCATTGACTTCACATTTGAATCCTGAATTAGGGAAAATGCTTGCCACCCACCTCTTGCAAACTAATTGCATCCCTCCTCTTAGTAGCATGGGAGATCCTGAAAGACAGGATGAACTTGGCTGGTGTCAGAGTGTGCCTGATTCACTCCCCCTCTTTCACCTTTTCTCCACCTTCCTGAAACAAGGACTAGGGAGGAACCTGACTATGGAATTTGAGGAGCCAAGCTCAAAATAGGCCTTTTGTAAGATCAATTCCTCGGTGTGTGATGGAGTTTCTTTGGTGAAATAGAAACACCCAGAATGTCAAAAGTTTGATTTTGCTATCGCTGTCTTGAGCTTGGTACCCTCTGTAAAGCTCCTATTTGATTTCCTTATCTGAATCCAGCGTGTGGGTTTTGTAAAGCTGTCTATAACCTGCGAGCTGCGTGTCACGACTCTGAGCGGGGCTCTCTTTTCATTCTTGGGCCATTGAACTCACAGACACACTCTTCTTAGAGAATCGGCATCCGTTTATGCCAAAGTCATCTTCAGGGCACATTGTTCCCTCTACTTGAGTCTAGGAACCCTGGACCATAGTTAGGAAAACGGCAGCTGCTTCCATGTTGATGGCCGCTTGGCCACCGGGGGAAGAGCTTGCCCTCCTCTCTCAGCTAGCATGGCGCTCAGTTACTGGAGGGGCTCTGCTCTTGGAAAAGGAGGACGCGGGAAAGAAAAGAACATACATGGGCCAGGGACACCAAGTGGCAAATCTGCCAAATGGCCTGTGGAGACACACCAAGGGCTGTGAGAGAGCCTCATTCTGTTTCTAAAAGCCAGGAGCTCAAAAGGGCCTGGCGGGGAATGGAAGAGAGCATTTTCTAAACTCTTGAATTTTCTAAATTCTCACTCAAATGGCATCTGTGTAGACAATGGGATCAACTGTTTCAGAAGCCAATTTCAAGTTTCAAAGGCATAATTGTCTACATCTGTGTAAATTCCAGCCAATAGTTGCGCCAGAAGGAAATGCTGAGTTTACTGTAGGAGAAGGTAGGCTCCCGGACACAAGATTAACAGCCGGCCCTTCTCACTCCCTTCTCTCTCCCTTCTTTACTTATTCCCATCTCTTCAGCACATATTCATATCTTCTCCTCTCGTCACAAACATGACTCCAATGTAATAAACAGGTGACTACAAATCCAATAGAACTGATTCTAATACTTGTTTATTCATTTGAATAAAGGTTTTTTTTAAGTAGATAAGAAAATTTACAAATGATTTATATTTTTCCAACATGGGCTCTGTAACTGTGGCTGAAGATAAAGCAGTTCTCATGCATGTACACTCCTCAAATCTGGGACACAGACTACTGAACACGTCTGTGACAGAATAGATAATTACTATGCTTTACTCCTTTGATGTCCAGCTTCAGGGCTTGGTATCATTAAAACTGTGTCAAGAAATCCTCAGAGACTCGAAACAGGATTAGACAGTAAGGTGGAGCTTGACTAGCAATGGGTGGGAAGCAGGAGAAAAGTGGGGGAAAGGGAATCATTATGTATGACAGGATTACAGAGATCGTCTCCCTTTGGGCCAGGATTAGGAAAAGGTCTGGCAGAGAGTAAAGGATTTCTTAGAGATGCAAGGGAAGTCAGGCTCAGCTTGACCATTGTTTTTTTCCTCCCCAATACAGGAGGTTTTATAAAAGAGGTACAAGAGAAAGGAAATGTGATATGCACGTCAAGGTGGCTAGTAGCTGAGGGATAGGTAATTCAATTGGTTATTAAAGAGAGACTAGCCTCAGCTTGACAAATGAGGCAGCATGGTTTGCTAATTCCCCTCTGATAGCCTTGGGGTCTTTTAGGTAAGAAGTAGTGGGTTCATGATTCATTCAACAAGTATTTATTAAGTACCTGCTATACCCCAGGCACTATGCTAGATGTTGAGTATACAGCAAAAGATAAAAAAGAATCGGTCCCCTCCTTTGGGCAGCTTTTTACTAGTGAGGACATTAGCAAACACATGTGTGAAAGAAAGGCTTGAGAGTCCTAATATTTCTGGCTATGAAATCTTAGTATGGTAAAAGGAATCAAGATGCTCCTCTTTTATGGACGGTGGTTGATTTCAGAACGCAAATTTACGTGCAGAACTAGAAAGAAAGACGTTAGTGTCGTATGGAGAGAGAACTGAATGGAGACAGACCAGGTCTGGGTTCTGCTCACCAGGCACAAATATACTTTCCCTATAATCTTAGCCATGTACTCTTTTTTAAAGTCCAGTTTATCCATTTATAAAAAGGCAACATTTAAGGAGCACTTCTGAATGAAAGGCGCTTTGAGAAGTACCAATGGAGATTCCAAGATGAAGAAAAACCAGCTTCTGCTCTCAAGGCGTCTACAATCTTAGTGAGGTGACATCACTCGGACAGCATTCTGTTAGATTACTAAATGCTAAGTGAGGACTAAGAGGAAATGACCAATTCCGTGCCAGACAGCGTGGAACACGTAGTAGAACTGATGACACTGAGGGGGCTCTGGAGGACGAGTAGAATGGAATCTAGAGGGTGGAGTGACAGAGGACACTGTAGCCTCAGGGAACAGAAATGAATACAAATGTGGAGATTTGACAGTGCGAGGCCTTTTTTGGGGAAGGGCACAATATCTGGTATAGCTCAGCACAAGGTTTGTAAGACGAGGACAATCATGCCTCAGAGGGTAGTTGTGAAGATTAAATTTACACATGCAAAGGGCTTAGCACAGTGTCTGGAACACTGTAAGTGGTCAGCCAATGTTAGCTGCTACTTATTTATTTGTTTGCTTATTTAGTTTTTCAGCTAAATCAAGTATGATGGTAAATGGGGTGATGTCACAGTCAAATTACATTTCTGTTATATAATGAGGTGTCCCGTTGGCACTTTAAATACGGAGAAACTACCCCTGAATGAGGCATGGTCCGTTACCCCAGAACTATTCTTCAGTCTGGATCACCTGTTATTCTTGACAATGTCATAAGCAGAGCATAAGCCAGCCAAGATCTCAGCCTGGCACCCTAGACACAGCCATATGCCTCCTCCAGTGCCCCACAATTAGCCATCTCTGTTGATTCTAGTCTTTCATCCTGAATGTCCCACTCCTTTCCTCTCCTTTCCAGTCTCACAGGCCTTCAGCATCTCCTCATGGACTTTTTAAAAAATCATAGTAAACTATCTGTAATATGAAATTTACCATTTTAACCATTTTTAAGTGTACAATTCAATGGCATTAAATACATTCCAAATTTTCTGCCATCATTACCACTATTTCCAAAATGTATTCATCACCCAAAATAGCAAATGTGTAACCATAGAGCAATAAGTTCCCCATTTACCTTATCCCTGGTCACCTCTATTCTACTGACTCTATGAATTTGCCTATTTTAGATGCCTCAGATGAGCGGACCCATATCACATTTGTCATTTTGTGTCACATCTATTTCACTTAGCATAATGTTTTCAAGGTTTACCCATATTGTATCTTGCATCAGAACTTTGTTCTTTTTAAGACTGAATAATATTCCACTGTATGTACCATGTGAGATCTATCACATTTATATATATGATATATATATCACATATGTCATATAATGAAACATATATATATATATATATCACATTTTGTTTATCCATTCATCCACTGATATGGACACTTGGGTTGTTTCCACCTTTTGGTTATTGTGAATAATGTTTCTGTGAATATTGGCATAAAAATATCTGTTTGCTTATTTGTTTTCAATTCTTTTGGATATAAGCATAGGAGTGAAATTGTTGGATCATATGGTAATTCTATGTTTAACTTTTTGAGGAATTATCATACTGTTTTATATAATGGCTGCACCATTTTACACTCCCAACAGTAATGTTCATATCCTTTCCAATGCTTGTCTTCTGTGGGTGGGAAGCCATCCTAGTGGGTGTGAAATGTTACCTCATTATGACCCCTATCTCATTTGATTTGCATTGCCCTAATGACTAATGCTGTTGAAGATCTTTTCAAGTGCTTATTGGGCATCTGTGCATCTTCTGGGGAAAACGTTTATTTAAATCCTTTTCCCATCTTTGAATTGGGTTGCTTTTGTTGTTGTTGTTGAGTTGTAGGAATTCTTTATATATTCTGGATATTAATCCCTTATTGGATATATAGTTTGCAAATATTTTCTCCTATGGTTGCTTTTTCACTGTGTTGATAGTGTCTTTTGATGCACAGAAGTTTTTATTTCTAATCAAGTTCAATTTATCTATTTTTTCTTTTGTTGCCTGTTTTTGGTGTCATATTTTAGAAGCCATTGCCAAATCCAATGCCAAGAAGATTTCTCCCTATGTTTTATTCTAAGAATTTTGTAATTTTAACCCTTGTGTTTAGGTCGTTGATCTGTTTTGAGTTAAACTTTTTATATGATAGAAGGTAAAGTTCTAAACTCTTTCTTTTGCATGTGGATATATTCATTTGCTGGGGCTGCCATAACAAAGTATAACAAATGAGGTGGCTTAAACCACAGAAACTTATTGTCTCACAGCTCTAGAGGCTAGAGTTCTGAGACCAAGGTGTCAGCAGGGTTGGTTTCTCTTGAGGGCTGTGAGGGAGAATATGTTCCGTGCCTCTCTCTGAGCTTTTAGTGATTTGTGGCAATCTTTGGCATTCCTTGGCTTATATGTATGTATCACCCTGATTTCTGCCTTCGTGTTCACAGGGCATTCTCCCTGTGTGTGTGTCTGTGTCCAAATTTTCTTTTTATGAGGACACCAGTCATATCGGAGTAGGGGCCTACCCTTCTCCAGCATGACCTCACTTTAACTTAACTAACTATACCTGTAACAACTATCTTTGCAAACAAGTTTCCTTCTGAGGTACAGGGGATTAGGACTTCAACATGTGAATTTTGGGGGGACATGGTTTAACCCATTTGATGCGGGGTCGGTAAGCCGAGGAGTCGAAAGAAAGATTTCTTGGACTCTCAAGATCTGGCAGTAGTGGTCTTTTATTTAGAGAATAGTGTGGAATAGCATGGGGACAGGACCCATGGGTAGTCAGAGCTGCTGCTGCATGGGGAGCTGCTGCTGCAAACATGGGTGGAGAGTAAGGCTAAATTTAAGGCATAGGTATGTGAATTATCTCTTGACAAGACAAAGGAAAGAATATGTAAAAAAGTTGCTAAAATGGTATCAGTGCCGGTAGAGTTCTGGTTATTGGGTGGTCCTATAACTTTTAGGTAAGAATCAAACTGGATTGAGTAAATGGCAGAAGTCACTGCTTAAATATTATCTTCAGCTAAAGACAAAGGAGGATGTTGGGGGGGGGGTTCAGTTATATGAGGTTGCCAGACAGTAAACAACTTAAGTTCTTGCCTTCCCCATTAAGAGTTTCCAGAGATAAGGCCATCCCCACTTCCTCCTGGTGCAAAGAGGGAAACATCTTTACAGACGGGAGGTTTCCCTTACAAATGTAAATGTTTCCCAGCAAAGGGCAAGCAAACTCTGCTCCTCAGAGTTGCTTTTATTAAAAGTAACCAGCCCGCTTCTCATCTGCAGTTTTAAAAGTAACCAGCCTAAAATAATCCTCATCACATTGGCAATGGATATGCAGTCTTCCCAGCACAATTTGTTGAACCATTCATTCTTTCCCCATTGAGTGATCTTGGCATTCTTGTTCAAAAATAATAGACCACAAAAGTGAGCATTTATTTTTGGGTTGTCTACTCTATTCTATTGGAATATATGTCTACTCTTATGCCAGTACCACACTTTCCACCCTGGCTTTATTGAGATATTATTGACGTATAACATGTATAAATTTAATTTGTACAATATGAAGATTTGTTACATGTATATATTGTGAAATGATTACCACAATAAGGTTAGTTAACACCTCCATCCCCTCACGTAATTACCATTTTTTGGTGGTGATAACATTTAAGATCTACTCTCTTAACAATTTCCAAGTATATAACACAGTATTGTTAATTTTAGTCACCACACTGTCCATTAGATCTCTAGAACTTATTTGTCTTATTGCTTAAAGTTTGAACCCTTTGACCAACCACTCTCTATGTTGCCTACCCTCTAGCCCCTGGCAATCACTATTCTATTCTTTGTTTCTAAGAGTTCAGCTTTTTCAGATTCCACATATAAGTGACAGCATACAGTATTTGTATTTCTCTGTCTGACATCTTTCACTTAGCATAATGCCCTCACATTCCATCTATGTTGTCACTAATGGTAGGATTTCCTTCTTTTTTAATGGTTGAATAATATTCCTTGTGTGGGGTCTATTTTTTAAAATCATGGACACTAAAGTTGTTTCCGTGTCTTGGCTATTGTGACTAATGCTGCAACGAACATGTGGGTGTAGATAATCTCTTTGAGGTAGCAATTTCATTTCCTTTGGATATATACTCAGAAGTGGAATTATTGGAACATATGAGTACCACACATTTTTGATTACTGTAGCTTTGTTTTAAGTTTTGAGTCAGAAAGTGTGAGTCCTCCAGCTTTGTTCTTCCTTTTCAAGATTGTTCTGACTATCTGGAGTTCCTTCAGATTCCATATGAATTTTAGAGTGAATTTTTCTACTGCTGCTGCTGCTGCTGCTGCAAAAAACCCACCACTGGAGTCTTGATAGGGATTGCATTGAGTGTAGATTTCTTTGAGTAGTATTGACACAGTATTTTTGGGTAGAATGAACAATATTGTCTTCTAGTCCATGAACATGGGATGTCTTTCTAGTTATTTAAATCTTTTAAAGTTTCCTTCAACAATCTGTTGTCATTTTCAGTGTACAAGCCTTTTGCCTCATTGGTTAAATTTATTCTTACATTTATGTATTTTTAGAGAGCAATATAATGTATATAAGAGCATAGATTCTGGAATCAGACTGCCCAGGTTTAGAGTTTGATTTCACCATTTACTGGTAGTATGACTTTAAGGCAAATTACTTAACCTTTTTTTACCTCAGTTTCCTCTTCTGTAAATTGAAGGTAATAATAAAATTTATCTCATAAATTTGATGTGAACATTGAATAAAATTATACATATAAGTGCTTATGTTAGTGTCTGGCCCGTATTGTGTTCAACAAATATTGGTTTTTCCTAATAGTACTAGTAGTACTGGTAGTAGTACCAGTAGTACTGGTAGTAGTACTACTAATATGACTACTACTACTACTACTACTAGTACCGTTACTACTACTAGTACTATTACTACCAGTAGTACTATTGCTACTAATAGTAGTAGTATTGGGATGCAGTGAAAAATGAGACTGGAGAGGTAGACTGGTGCCATTTTGTGAAGGGTCTTGATTATGTAGATAAAGAATGTAAACCTTGTTCTGTTGGCAAAGGGAATTATTAGATGCTTTTAAGAAGAAAAACCTGTTTTAGACAGTAAATTCTGATGTTAATGGGAAAGGTGGATAGGGAGTTATGCAATTGTAAACATGAGTACTAGTTCTAATTGAAAATGAAAATCTGAACTATGGTAGTAGTAGTGATAGAATATATCCAAAGAATGAGTGTATTAAAAAAAAGAGGTATATTCCAGACACCTTTTTCAGATAGGATTTATAGGTCTTGGCAACTGTTTGCATGTGGATAAAGAAGACTTTCTGAGTTTGAGGTGTCTTTAGAAACATCCAGAAGTCTGTAGTTTGGAAGAGAGGTAAGGGTAAGAAATGCAGATTTTGGAATTATCTACTGTGTCAGTTATCAATATATTGCCTCTCCACTCCAAATCTATCCCTCTTTGCCTTGCTTTGAGGTACTCAAGGAGGACCCTGTAGACATTTTTCCTTGCCAGTGGCTACAATTTTAGGCTTTATCAACAGAGGGTGCTGGATGGACACTTGAAGGGCAGAGCAAGAGGAAGTGTCTTTCTTTTGTGTGTGCTTGTTTTCCTTGTGATAGTCAACAAATCGGCATGTGGGGTGGGGCGGAAGAAAGTAGCCCTCACCTGAGTGGCCCTCAGATTAGCAGCTGCTTCTGCCTCCTGCAAGTTTCTTCACCACCACCAAGTGGCATGTTGATAGCAGGCACATCCTATCAAATGAGGACTGAGTCTCAACTTTGGCGGCAGTGGTGGGGGGTTCTTCTAAGTTTCTAAGTTCCTGCCTTGTTCAAATTCCCTTAGCCCTAAAGGTGGTAATTGCTTTCCAAAGTTGCTCCTTCTGTACTCTTTAGAGTCCATTTTACCCGCTTTAATAGTTAACAATTTTTTAATATTAAAATTTCCCTGTTCAAATTACTGGTGTGCTTTCTGTCTCCTGACTGGACGCTGATTAATGCAACCATATATGAGTAATAATTGAAGTCATAGAAGTGTGTGATATCACACAAGAAAAGAATATGAAGCAAGATGATAAGAAGATTGAGAATGGAATTCTGGGGAATGCTTTCTTTGGGAAGTGGGTAAAGAAAGGGTAGCTAGGAAAGAGAAAGGGAAAGTAAGAGGAGAACCAGACAGAAGAGAGAGAGAAGGGTTTCAAGAAGTGGGCAAGAGGATCAGCAGTGTCAAATTCCATGGGTTGGTGAGGTAAATGGAGGGCTGGAGGAGGCTGCTCGATTTGGCTGTTAAGTCACTGGCGGCCTTTCCAAGGACAATTTCTATGGTGTGGTGGATGAAGGCAGAAGACGAATTGCCAAGTGGACTGAGGAAAATTAGGAGGTGAAAGTTAGAATCAACAAATGGAAGCTTCTCTTTCAAGAAGCTTGACAATGATGGGAAAGATAGATGCAAGGGAAAGCAGAGTTAAAAAGAAACAATTTAGGGGGATGGGGAGATTTATATATAAGCCCTGTCCTACTTCCTTTGAGACTCAGATAAAAGAATTGTGAAGTGCTTTTAGAAATTAAAAACAGCATATAAAAACAAAGCACTAAAAATGTTTTCATTATCCTTACAGGACCTTTCAGTGTTGAAGGTTCTGTCTCATGGCCATTACACCATTCTCAAAACATTTATTTTTATTTTTTCTGTTTTTATTGAGGTAACATTGGTTTATAACACTGTCTAAGTCTCTGGTGTACATCATTATATTTTGCCTTCTGTATAGACTTCATCTTGTTCTCCATCAAAAGTCTAGTTTCCACCCATCACTGTACACATGTTCCCTTTTCCCTCTTTCCTCCCTCCCCCATCCCCTCTGGCAACTACCAATCTGTTCTCTGTATCTATGTGTTTGTTTATCTTCCACATTTGAGCATCACACTATTTTTGCTCGAACAGATCCATTCCATCTCTAATTACTCCATGCTAGTGGCGTCCAGTGGCTGCTGGCGGAGACCAACTACTGCCTTTCTTGACATTATGCCCACAGAGATTTTCTTCCTGTCTTATGCATATTTTCCTCTTCTGAATTTACCAGAAATGTAATTGCTTTGGCATCTCTTTCTTGCCCTGGGACTTACTAGAACTACTCATTTTAGAAATCTGGCTTACATTATGTAAGAAAAAGATGAGCCCATGGCAGAAATATCACCATAGGGCCCTCAGATTTATATGTGTCCTGCTCCAAATAGTCTTATTCTTAAACTATGTCCTGCCACCTGAAGTTAAGGATTGTCACTATTATTTGTGAAAGATATCCAGTGTCACAATAGAACTTTTCAGTCAAGGATTATTTGCCAAAACCAATTGGATTTTCACAAACAGATACAGGGGAAGATTTGTATAAATAAGCCACTTCTTATCAGGGTTAAGATTAGAAACTCTTCTCTGATAGAAGGAAAAGAAATTAGAGTATCTACTTCATACTAAACTGGGTACTTTTACAACCATTATTTCATTTCTTAATCTTCACCACCACCATGCTGTGTATTCATTCACATTTGCAACTGAGGCTTTGGAAAAGTAAGTGGTTTTCCCAAGATTATACGACCGGTAGAAGGTCGGCAGGACTGGTACCCATGTGTCTGATTCCTAGACCTGTGTTCTTTATATACCGCTTTATGGTAACGGTTATAATTAATTCACCAGAACGGTGCAATTTTGGGTGATAAATCTGTGGCAAATGCTTTATTGAGCTTGACGGAATATATGGAGATTAAAGAAGGCTATGAGTCCTTGGGTTTAGAAAGGAAGTGTTCCTGGTCCAAAATTTTGGGCTAGAGTCTGATCTAGATAAAGAGGCTGAAGCAGGCTTAGAAATCAAATCACTTTAATGATCAGGGAGCTTTGGTAAGGTCCTGGGCCAAACCAAGGGATAAAGAAGTGACAATCAAGTCATTGAAGTCCAAGACTGAAGAGGACTAGCCCATGGTGGCTGAACTCTGGGGGAGGCTGTGGTGGGACAGAAGTCATCACGGAGAATTAAGAGGTAGAATCATTTCCTGACCTTTGCATAAAACTCTAGCTTTTGAATCTGGATTTTTTTTTTTTTGAGGAAGATTAACCCTGAACTAACATCTGCCTCCAATCCTCCTCTTTTTTGCTGAGGAAGACTGGCCCTGAGCTAACATCCGTGCCCATCTTCCTCTACTTTATATGTGGGATGCCTACAGCATGGCTTGCCAAGTGGTGCCATGTCCGCACCTGGGATCTGAACCTGCCAACCCCGGGCTGATGAAGCGGAACTCGTGAACTTGACCGCTGCGCCACTAGGCCGGCCCCTTGAATCTGGATTTTTAAAAAATTCCGTTTCCTGGAAAGAAAAGTCAGAAAATGGTAGAACAGTGGTGACTTTATCCTCTCCTGTATAGTTGACCAGAAATATCTCCTTTTGTGTCCAACATCCCAGTATAACCTTTGTAAAGCAGAGAATATGGAACAATTGGCCCTGAGCTAACATCCGTGCCCATCTTCCTTTACTTTTTATATATGGGACGCCTGTCACAGTATGGCTTGACAAGCCATAGGTAGGTCCATACCCCGGATCTGAACTGTGGAACCCCAGGGCGCCTAAGCAGAACATATGAACTTAACTGCTGCACCACCAGGCTTGCCCAATTTTGATCTTTTGAAGACAGAAGAATATAAATTTGAACTCTTAGTAACTATGAAATTGTCTTTTTAGTTTGTATTTTTTTCTTAAGTTTTTGTGTTGTAATTTCATCAAATCAAGGAAGGAAATAGTTTGCATATATCCTCTCATGTGTGCACTGTTGGAATAGAGCCATGGCCTGCAAGCGAGTGACCAACAGCTGCCTTGGCTGAGTAAAGGTTTTTGAAAGCTTAGGTGACAATTATTCATGTTTTGGTATGAGTTACATACGCTTGCATTATGAGACAAAAGTGTATCGCATGTCAGAAAAACAAAAGCAGACATTTTTAAAAAAGTGTAAGGAGAAGCTTAGGAGATGAACTCTGTGCTCCTCTTTTCTCCCTGCAATTTACAAAACCCTGTGTATGTTTATATTCCACATTTGAGCATCACACTATTTTTGTTTGAACAGATCCATCCAATCTCTAATTGCTGGAAATTAAAGGTGAGTAAATTAAAGGTGTACAGGAGAAGGGGAATGAGGTCTGAAGGAAAGTTTTACAGTGAAAGTTCAAGAATATCTACAGGAAAACTTGTCTAAAGGATAGCAGAAAATCAGGAAAGGTATTTTAAGTCAGTTTAAGTGAGTTTTCTGGTATTCTGTGGGGAGAAGGGATCAACAGGAAGAGCACTTCCCATGCTACTATTAACACTAATTGCACCTGTGTCAAGAGGTTTGAAAGCAGGGAATTTGCTCTGAACCTGCTTTGAAGGCCAACGCAAATCACAGGAGAAGCTGGCTTGCATGCAGTGGGGACAGCGTGGCCCCATTTCAGCTGCAGCTTGTGGAAGAAATCCCAGACTGGACTGCAAGCTAGAGATGGTTAGTCACCACACCCCCTGCAGCATCACTTAGAAAATGGCATGGAGCCATCTCCTCAGACTGAGCCACATTGTGCTAGGCGAGCACCTCATCTTTTAACTAATGTCTTGACATTTACTATTCCCATCACTTTTTTCCTCGAGTGCTATTTTATGAATACAAACATTTCTCCCAATGGTTAGATTCATCCATGAATTGCTGATGAATCTAAGATTTGCTCCAGTTCCAGTATAATCACGAAAGCCACTTCCAACATCATTCTGAAAGCCAAGGGCAATAGCCACAGGCATTGAAAATAAAGCATAAAGCAACTTTTTAGTACTTGAAAGACTATTCACATAACACAGTGTATAGATAACGTAATTCATTCTTTGAATTCAGGTCAGATCATTGAAATGTGGGCAGATTTAAAAGCTTGTCTAAAATAGAGATGTTAAGCTCTTGTGTAAAATTCAGGACCGTTAGTTAATGAAGATCTGCAATTGAAATCATAGGGTAGATTCTGAGAAGAAGGTGACCCTTTGACCCTGGACAGGATTGCAGCAAAATCCCTGAGACAATGATCATCTGTGGGCTTTTAAAGTTCTCTGGAGAAGCAGATTCTCTTGAACTCATCCTTGAGTTTAATAGCCATCCCTTTAAGGAAGGTCAGCAAATTATCCTTATTGACAAGTAAGATAATTCAGAGTCTGAGACTTCTACCGTAAATTTCATTACTGTTAAACTTAGGCAGCATATTAAAAGAGGTGACTTGGGTCTTTAAGGGAAAAAAGGTGGAAATGTCAAATTGCATTTGGGATACTAAACTGTAATGTAATATTTATAAAATATTTCATGGTGTAACTACTTCCCTGAAATGTTTCTCTGTGGGCCTTAGATTATGAAGCCGTATCATTTCCATTTTGTCGAGGACAAAACTGAGTAGCGGTAAAAATATTTCCACCCTCCTTCTTTCCTCCTCCCACAAAATCAAACAAATGAGGAACAGAAATGGTGAGTTTTGAATGCTTAGCCTTAAAATTTGGAGTCACACTGACCAGTATTCCATCACTGTGTCCCGAGCAAGGGAAATTCATGCAAAACTAATAGGAAAAACTGATTAACATTTCCTATAAAAAACCAAATATACTCCGTCCAAACCAGTGACACCAGAAAGTCCACTTTGGGGCACCATTTTAGGCAAAAGTTAGTGTAATAATCTCAAAATGCTTGAATGCTTTAGTCAGCTTTCTGAATGATGATCTCACACCTACTTCTAATCTAAGCATTTTACGTAATCTCCCTCCTCTCAGATTTCTGAACTGTGAATGTGGTTAATCATGCCAGACTCAACGGGTGGCTGGTTCTGAGAATGAGCTGGTTGGGGTTTGATGAGATTTTGATATTTTGAAGGGTAGGTGTCAAAAGTCAAGAGGTGTCCTTTCTCTCGGAGAGAGTGAGATGTTATTTTTCCGTGAAAATAGAGCAGAACAGAACAAAAAACAAAACAAAACAAAGCAGAACAAAAGAGGTTTTAAAGAAAGTCACCATGAGTCTAGCTCTAGTCTAGTAAGTCTGGGTACAGGTACAACCTAAACAGCCAGCCCAGGCAAGTTCAAGCGAAAGTTTGGCAGGCCCACCTTAGTGCCAGGTGGCTTTAGGAGGCGAAGGGCTGGGTTCTGTTTTTGGCTGGGTCCTCCAGCGTTACCTCAAGCCAGTGAGTCTTTCTTGGGGAGAAGCTATGCTGTAATCATTTCTGTCACTCCAGCACCTAGCATAGTTTTTGGTGTATAATGTATTTGTCAGCTGGGGCTGCCATAACAAATATCACAGACTGGGTGGCTTAAGCAACAGACATTTATTTCTCAGTTCTGGAGGCTGGAAGTCCAAGATCAAAGGTGGTGGCAGGTTTGGTTTCTTCTGAGGCCTCTCTCCTTCGCTTGAAGATGGCAGGCTTGTCACTGCTTCCTCATATGACCTTTTCTCTGTGTGTGCATGTGCCTGGTATCTCTTGCTTTTCTTATAAGGACACCAGTCCTACTGGATTAGGGCCTCAAACTTACGACCTTATTTAACTTTAATTACCTCCTTAAAGGCCCTATGTCTAAATACAGTTATATTGTTCAAGGGTTAGGGCTTCAACATATACGTTCAGTCCACAACATATAGTACTTAATAATTGCTTTTTAAATAAAGAAAAAGGTTAACTATTTTCCTAGCCAGTTTCTCTGCTGATGAATGAGAGAGGTCACAATGACAACTATTTATTATTATTCTTGCAATTTATCTTAGGGTTTTACAAACAAGCTTCACCAAACATTTAGTTTTTCAAATGATTGAAAAGGAATTTGTTGCTAGACATTTTGGCTTGATACGTTTAATATCCACTTTCTGTTACTACACATATATCCGGCCTATTCAGGAGATTGCTAGGGTCTCAAAGTCTAGCTTGCATTCATCTCTCAAATCCCTTACCCAAATCCTTGACTTATCTCCTCTTATTGCTGGAATTAAGTCAAGGAAAAAGCTCCGACAATGACTTTTTGAGCCATAGATGGCCCTCCAGGTGAATGTGGTACTTGCCTGGTTTATATTTTGAGCCTAGTCTTAACCTTTTCATTCAAGACTGTCAGTATCATTTTACGTAAGTGATTTTTAACGTTTTTTGTAGATATGTAATGTACATATCTACAGATACAAAATATTCCAGCCTTTTATATCTGATGGCCCATAAAGACTGTCCCACGTGTTTATTACATATATAGCTTTCTCCTCCTCCTCACCCCCAACACGTAGAGACATTCTTTTGCTCTTTGACACGCATGATGTGATACTTTTCCTGGACCCATGAGTGTTGGTAGACAAGAAAATGGCTGTAGTTTTTGCTTTAAAAAAACAGCTGAGAGATGTCTCATGCAAAAACAATTATTCTCCTGAACTTCTGCCTCTTATATGATTTAGATAATGTGTTGCCTCCTCCAACAATTTATAAAGCAAATTAGAGTTTCAATGGCAGTAAATAACAATAACCAACATTTTAGCGAGAGTTTGCTGTGTTAGGCCCTATGCTAGGTGCTTCCTATGGATTATTTCATTTACTCATCAAAACAGCTCTATGAGGTAGGTACTATTATATTCCTATTTTGCAACAAGGAAACCAAGGTTTAGTGGTTTCCTGTAGCTGTTGTAACAAATTATCACAACCTAGTGGCTTAAAATAATTGAAATGTATTCTCTCACAATTTTAGACGCCAGAAGTCCAAAATCAAGCTATTGTTGGGCTGTGCTCCCTCCAAAGGATCTAGTGGAGATTTTATTCCTTGCTTCTTCCAGCTTCTGGTGGATGCTGGCATTCTTTAGCTTGTGGCTACTCACGCCTGTCTCTGCCTCTGTCTTCACATGAACTTCTCGTCTTCTCTTTGTGTCTCTTCTGTATGTGTCTTATAAGGACACTAGTCATTGGATTTAGGCCCCACCTAGATAGTTCAGGATGACCTCATCTTGAGATCCTTAACTTAATTCCATCTGCAAAGATCTTTTTTCCAAATTAAGTCACATTCACAGGCTCTGGGAATTAGGATGTGGACAGATCCTTTTGCCAGTTGTCATTCGATGTGCTACACAAGGTAGTGGTGGACCTTGGATTCCAACTCTTAGAGTAGGGCCTCAAGAATCAGTGGAAGCCCCACACTCGCTAACTTCAGCACCTCCACTTGGCTTACTCTCAGTTGTACCATATGCTGACTGGCCACTCACTGAGAGGTCAGGGTCCAGTTTGGTAGCAGTCTCAGTTCTGGAGGAACTATGAAAAGAACTCATACAAAGAAACAAAGAGGCTGGGGCCAGGACAATAGAGCCAAATATCATTCAGGGGCAGAGTGCCAACTTCTAGTGTCTTTCCTTGCATTCTAGGGTGAGATGCTCCATAGAGATGGAGCCATGGGGACAGAAGAGAGAGGGCTTGAGGGGCCTGGGAAGCCTGCAGGGCTGTCACTAGACTTGCTTGGGTGGAAGAGCAGTGATCCTACGGAAGTATTTGGCTAAAATATTATGCATGTCGAAAGAAATTAATGAAGACATAAATAAATGAAAAGACATCCCATATTCATGGATCAGAAGGCAATATTGTGAAGATATCAATATTACCTAAAGCAATCTATAGATTCAATGCAATCTCTATCAAAGTTTCAATGATATTTTTTGCAAAAATAAAAAAATCAGTTTTAAAATTCATATGAACTATCAAGAGACCTCAAATACTCAATGCAATCTTGAAAAAGAAGAACAAAGTTGGAGGACCCACGCTTCCTGATTTCAGAACTTACTATTAAGCTATAATAATCAAAACAGTTGGTATCGGCACAAAAACAGACATATAGAGCAATGCAATAGAATAGAAAGGCCAGGAAACATTCTCCCTTCTGTGGTCAAATGATTTTCCACAAAGATGGCAAGATCATTCAGTGGGGAAAAGAGTCTTTCCAACAAATGATTTTGGGAAAACTGGATATCCACATGCAAAAGAATGAAGATAGACCCTTACCTTATACTATGTACAAAAATTGACTCAAAATGGATCAAAGACCTAAATATAAGAGCTACAAGTGTACAGTTCTTAGAAGAAAACATAGGAGAAAAGCTTTATGGCATTGGATTTGGCAATGATTCTTGGATATGACACCAAAAGCACAGGTAACAAAAGAAAAAATAGATAAGTTGGACTTAGAGTTAAGAACTTTTGTGCTAGTTAAAGAAGAGTTTTTCTTTTGTAATAGTTAAAGAAAACTATTAACAGAGTGAAAAGGTACATAATGGGAGAAAACACTTGCAAACCACATATCTCATAAGGGGTTAATATCCAGAATATATAAAGTACTCCTAAAACTCAACAACAAGAAAGCAAACAATATGGTTCAAAAATGGGCCAAAGACTTGGATAGACGTTTCTCCAAAGAAGATACACAAATGGGCTACCAGCATATGGAATGATGCTCACCACCACTAATTGTTAGGGAAATGCAAATGAAAACCACGTTGAGATACCCCTTCACATCCATTAGAATTATTGTTAAAAAAAACCCCCAAAAAACTAAGTCTTGGTGAGGATGTGGACAAATCGGAACCCTTGTGCATTGATGGTGGGAATATAAAATGGTGCAGTCATTACGGAAAACAGTATGGCAGTTCCCCCCAAAATCAAATATAGAATTAGCACATAATCTAGCAATTCCACTTTTGGGTATATACACAAAATAATTTATAGTAAGGACTTCAACCGATATTTGTACACCTGTGTTCATAGCAACATTATTCACAATAGCCAAAATATGGAAACAAACCTACTGTACACTAATGAATGAATGGATAAGCAAAATGTGTCATATAGGTACAATTGGATTTTTTTTTTAAGATTGGCACCTGAGCTAACATCTGTTGCCAATCTTCCTTTTTTTTCTCTTTTCTTCTTCTTCTTCTCCCCAAAGCCCCCGGTACATAGTTATATATTCTAGCTATAGGTCCTTCTGGCTCTGCTACGTGAGAAAGCGCCTCAGCGTGGCTTGATGAGCGGTGCCATATTTGCGCCCACGATCTGAACCGGCAAAACCCTGGACCGCCAAATCGGAGCTCCGTGAACTTACTCACTCGGCCATGGGACAAACCCCAACAATGGGATATTTATATCCCCTTAAAAAGGGATGAAATTCTGATCCATGCTACAACATGGATGAACCTTGAAGACATTATGCTAAATGAAATAAGCCAGCCTCAAAAGGACAAACATTGTATGATTGTACTTATATGAGGTACCTGGAACAAACGCATAGAAACAAAGTAGAATAGAAGTTATCAGGGGCTAGGGGGAGGGGGAAATGGGGAGTTGCTTATGGGTGCAGAGTTTTAGTTTGGGCTGATGAAAAAGTTCTGCAGATGGATGCTGGTGATAGTTACACAACAAGGTGAAGGTACTTAATGCTGCAGAACTGTACACTTAAAAATGGTTAAAAAAGTAAATTTTATGTTATGTATATTTTTTCATAATAGAAAAAAGCCAAGCTCATTTGATAGCGATTGGGGCAGTTGCTTTTGCTTTCTGTAAACCCACGAAAGAGAAGCTAAGCTGCGGAGCCTGGAGGGGCCCAGAAGGTCACATAAGGCAGGACCTAATTCCTCTGCTTTGGAGTGGATATTGGAAGAGATTTGTACTCAATAGGGCCTCTGAGTGAATACAATTTTCTCAATGTATTTAGAACTTATTATATCTCACACAAACTATGTATTTCACCCCTATTTTACACATGAGGAGAAAAGTACAAAGATTTTTAGCACTATCTGGTCTTCCATGATGGTGTATAATTGTTTCAGGAGAGAGAACTGTCTGGAAATTCCCCCAAAGTACCGGGATTACTTCTGGTTGCAGGGAAGAAGTTAAGACCAGCTGCAGGTAGTTGCAAATGGTAAGCATTTTTCTTTCTATTTTCCTCTCTTTAATCTTGCTTTATCTGAGATTAACTCCCTTCCAATCCATACAATCTTCTTTAGAAACTGACCAAGATTGTTTTCGTAACATGCAGCTCAAGCAGTCACAGCCAAGCTTTCCAGTTGTATCACCACCGTTTTGTAACCAAGCAGGGCAGCTCAAAGAGTTCCTAGAACCAGAGAGAATAATTAAGCTCTAAGAGGCAAAGCCTGCTTTTAAATTCGTGAGCAATTTATAACTCGTTTGGAGAGGGAGAGAGAGAAAGAGAAAGAAAGGAAAGAGTATTTGAAAAATGAGAGACTCTTACATCCCTCTGCTCAATGTAACCCAGATGTAGGCTAGATATGAACTTGAACTCTGCACTGCCCACCATTTGCTCATTCAGAATGTCATGATTAAGTATGACACTATTGAAAGAAATTTCTTTTCTTGTATTGTTTCCTTGTTTTATTTAGTTGATTTACTTGGCATCTTCATTCCGAAACATTCTTTTTTGAAAATTGGACCTTTTAGGGGAGGAAAAAACAATTTTCTTTAAGAGAAAATGTTTGCTCATTTCATTTTGGCAAGGAAGAGAATTAAATGTAATTTCTCTTTTAGATATGGGGTACTTTAAATTTTAATTATCAATAACTATAGCATACTTGGAATTATTATCTTTGGGTAATTCTGCATTCATTTGACTATGAGATGGCCAGAGACTATTAAAACAACATCAACAACGACAACAACAGTTAGTGTCAGCCATTAATTTGATGTGCAAATTATTACTGGTACCACCACCACCATTCCTGGTACCACCATTCCTGGGATCACCATCTCTGCCAGTACTGACAAATAACTTCTCTTGATTACTTGTCTTATGCCAGACATTGACGTAAGTGCTTTACATGAATCCTTACAGTTAATCCTCAACAAACTCTATAATGTAGGGACTATTATTCTCATTTTACTACTGAGGAACCTGAGAGGGATTAAAGTAACTTGGCTGTTTCTAACATATCCAGTAAATGTTGGAGCTGGAATTTGAACAAATAGAGGTGTCTGGGAATTTGGTAGAACTGAAGATGCGTACTGACCTATGAGATGCAAGAACAATGATCATTTCCTCTGCATTTATCACAACATTGCACATCATGTTTTCCATGCTGCAGAGTGAGCTCAATTCAAGTTTGTAGAATAAACAAATGTGGAAAGCTAAAAGATATTTAGCACTTTGTTAATTACCTCATATTTTTGGAAGTTGTTCCAGTGCAGCGTTTGATGGGCTCATTTTTATGCACTTATGTTGGGTAGCCTATTAACATAAGGGGATGAATTGTGGGTTTGCTTTCTTTGGGAGCTGCACAGGATAGTCCCTGGGAATACTTAAGAACAACATCTTCAATTCTGTCCTGGTGCCACATTGTGGTTGTGGAGATGTGGTCTCATCAGAAGTCATTCTGCACATTGAAGAGGGTTTCAAGAACTCTAGAGTTTAGTCAATATCCTGTGAGTAGGAGTCTGTCCTTCAAAATGAGGAAAGCAGACTGCCTTCATTATAGTTCACTAGTCCTTAAGCCACATGAGAGCAAAAACTGTGTCTCATGTGCTCACTCGTCACCCTCGTGATGAGTATAGTGCCTGGCCCATTAATATTAGCTGAATTAGATAAGATGAATAAAAGTAAACACTTGATAGGTCAGATAATAGCTGGGTAAGATCACCTCAAGGAGACAGAACGGCCAACAAAACTCTGCAACCACTCACTCAATGGATCAGCGTAGAAAAAAGAAAGAATGTGTTGATTAGAAGAGGTTTTTCATTAATGGAAAGATAAAAACATGTGACTGAGAAGTAAATATTGGTAGTGCCATCCAAACACTGCTCAGGGTAATCACCTACTCCCCATCTCAGATTCCCTGCCTCAAAGGCAGGGCTTTCCTTAGGATGGAGCTGAAGGTGGGAGGCTATGGCCAACAGACTTTGGGTGTTATTTTTTCTGGCAAACCAAACCCTCTGGCATCCCTGATGCCATTAAATATTCTTTTTGTCTTTGCTCTGATTGCGTGTTCATCAAACAGCTTTTTGACTCCTCCGTAGTCTGCTTACATGGAGAGAATGTGCTGATGATATGGATTTCACATTTTTCTGTTCCCCTTGACAATGATTTATCACATAAAATCAACAGAGAGTTTTCCAGTGAAGATTTGGTGCACGCAGAGCATTCTGAGGCCAGAGGTACTGGTTTTATTCACATATGGATTTCTGAGCTTTGTGAAAGTTGTAGTTTTCATTGACAATTAACAGTGGACATTTTGGTATTGTTCCCAGCCTTCTGTGCATTTTAGTAGGGGAGGGTCGGTCTCTTGGGATCTGATCACTGTGAGTGCCAGAAAAGGAAGTTTCTGGGTCTTCAAAGAGGAGAGTCAGTTTCCTCCATCCAGCTTTTCCTTAGGCTGGTGCATCTCAAACCTCTCCATATGGACCAAGCTGACAACAGGTGAACACACCTCTAGGAGTCAGCAATCTTGGATTAAAGTACACCATTTTCTTGAAGTACTCTTTTTATTTTAAAAGATGTTAAATATTGTGTATTCTATTCTGTAACATACCCATTTTGTATCAATGCTATTTTCATACAATGTTATTTTCCTACTAACCTTTAAGTAAAATTGATGCTCTGGGAAGATAGGCAGTGGTTTCCTGTGGCTCCAGGTGCTTCTTGGCACACAGCTGAGTACTCTTGCAGGATATGCTGTGTACATTTGAGAGGCCCTGCCTTAGAACCTGCTTTCCATTGGCAGTTCTGTGATTTCTGTGTCTTAGAGCCTTTTAGTTCTATAATCTTTGGCTGCTTTACTTCTTGTAAATATGATTATTTCCTTATGCCAAAAATGAACTGATTATTTTGACCCTCTTAATGATGGACTCGAATTGCTACATAGTGATTGTGGTTTTGGTGACTAGACTCTTCAGTGAACGTGGTTTGATAATGATTCTTTTCCATTCTCTTTCTTTTTTTAAATATCAGTGTGGCCTCTATTGCTATCTAGTTAAATGATAAATAATTGGACTATATGTTTCATGTACATTTGGAAAATTAAACCAATTACAGTAAGTATTTTGAAAATGAACTATTATATAAATTTTACTAATCATAGTATGATTTTGAATAAAAAGTTAATTTTATTTTACTGGTGAGAAAGGAAAAGTCCTCTAGGCAACGAATAACCGGTGTTCTAACTTTTAGAAATGAGAGAAATGGAGAGGGAGAGCGCTAGAGGGAGAAGGAGAGAGAGAGAGAAAGAGAGAAATTCTGACACAAAAAGGTGCCGTGTGCTTATATATTATTCAGCATCTTGTTTCATGTTATTCCACACCAGTTCTAAGATAGAGCCAATAAATATCCTAAATACAAAATTTGAGTAAAATATTATATTATTGAGGCATTATGCCATTCAAACATGATAGGATATGATGTGTTTCAATGTAATGATTTTAGCTCTAGGGTACAAGTAAAATAAAATTGCTGATGTCTCGCTGTGCCTACACCATCACCAAAATGTGTGCTTATGCTTTCTCTTCCCCTATTGTTATTATGTTCCCACATACCTTCAAAGGCAATGCATTTGAAAAACTTTTCATTATGAAAATTTCTATGCTCCAAACACCCATCTTTGAAAACCGTCAGCATTTTGTCATACTTGTTCATCTGTTCACTTCCTGGCTTCCTTTTTTTGCTACAGAATTTTAAAGCAAACCCCACACATCATGTCATTTCACCCCTAAATAGTTTAGTAAGCTTCTCCAGGAGACAGAGAGAGAGAGAGAGACAGAGAAAAAGACAGCAAGAAAGTGAGCAAGAGAGAGGGAGAAAGAGAGAGAACAGTTTCTCACGTATCCGCAAATTAATAATAATTACTTAGTATCATCTAATACCTAATCCATATTAAAATTCCCCTGATTGTCTAAAAATGTCTTTTTTTCAGTTAGTTTATTCTATTCAGGATCCAAAAAAGTTTCATTTCATTGGTCGTTAAACTCTATAAAGCTTTAAGAATATCGTGTAATCTAGAAAAATTCCCCTTCTCCTGTTCTCTCCCTGCCACGTACTGATTGAACAAATTAGGTTCTTAAATTCTAGATTTGGCTTGAGATGTTGTTTAACTTTTTCTCCTACTTCCTGAATTTCCTGCAGACTGAAGTTAGAGCTAAAGGCTTGATTAAATCCAGACTAGTTTTTTTTTTTGCTGTTGTTGTTTAAAGATTATTTCAGGGATGGTTTTTGATTTTCCAGCTTGTCTAAAATGACTTCACATTGCATCATATCAGAATGTGTGTACGATTCACTTTCAGTGATGATTAAATTGGTCAGTGGGTTCAGATGGCAGTAGCTTGATCATTTTATTATTTTTCATCCCTATTTCATCATCTTACCATCAGATTACCATTACCATCAAATTATGACCATTGCCTGAATCAGTTATTGCATTAGGGATTGTAAAATGTTGATTTTTCTAATTCTGTCTTTCTGTTTGAATTTATTATCTGAGAATCTGTTTTAAAAAACTCAGCCACTAGGGTTCTTTGGACACTCTGAAATACATATTATACCAGAAAAATTCAGAAAAATTCTCAATTGTTTCCTCTTAAAATGTCAATTTTCAGAGTAATGATTTGGTGTCCTAGCAATGGCCACTGGTGTCTAGTGGTTTTTATTTTGTTTCTCTTTCTCTCCCTTCCCCACCTTTTTAAAGCATCTTTATACATTTTCAACTTTTTGTATATTTAGTACATTTTAATTAGTTGGGTCACTTTTTTCTGATGTTCATATTGTCCCATCTATGGCATGGGGGAACCCCTTCTAGCCGACTCCTGTGTCCTTTTGACATGACCCACATCAGACTTTGAGAGCTTCCTTTCCTTCCTTGCTTTCTAGAGCAACAACATATCCCAGCCCATTTTTCTCCAATCCCTTCCCGCAAACAGGAATCAGCCATTTCTTCAAGGATCCTTAGTTCCATTTAGCAGAGAATTCTATTTAAATATCACAACTGAGAGTTAGATGAGCTCAGTGAGATGGGATTGAAATTGTTTCTAGGACTTTTCAGTGGATAGAACTAGAAAATTTGCATTTTTAGGAAGTGAGAAAAGAAATGAGTTCACATTGACATTTCCAATTCAAATTTAAGATTACAGAGCGTTTATTTTGTTGATGTTCTCTCTTTTTATATTTGGATCTCTGCGGCCAACTTTGTTTCTTTATAACTGTAACATACTTTTTTAATTTGTATACTTGAAAAGAAGGTAAATTAAAACATCTTTCAGAGTTGAATAGGTCTATCAGATCGACGTTATTGATTACATGCCTTAAATTATATAGAGCCTTGTTCATTTTGGTCCATCTGTTACTTGACCTGAGAGAAGTGTTAAGCCATCCCATTATTGGTGGGTTTCTGTCCATTCTCCTTGCATTTCCAGCAGTTTCTACCTTATAAAAGCTGTTTTTCTATAGATTGCAGTCTTTGGTATTATAATGTATTTTTTGGGCTTCTTTTAACTTTTTAGCTTTTGATTATTTCTCTGTTCTCCCTTGTTCGGTATTAAAATCTCAACCTCTGCTTCCTTATTACTTGAATTTGCCTGGTGTATCTATGCTGCTTCTTTAATCCTTAATCTTTCTGTATCATTTTGATCCAGGTATGTCTCACAGATGGCAGAGAGTTAGATTTGCTTTATTGGCCAATCTGAACTTTTTTCTTTTGGTAGATTTATTTATATGTTTGATCTCAGCTCTGACATACTGATTTATTATGTATTTACTGTATCTAGAAAGTCATTGACTATGTGATATGTCTTTTTCTCTTGGTAATCTTTGGTATTTAATACAATTTGTATCTTTGTTCTACTGGTTACCTTTACACAAATATTGTGTATAATATCTGAAGGTTCCTTTTTTTAGATAATGCCTAACTATACTCTTCTTTAAGCAATGTTGATTAGTTATAATCTTTTCCCTTTTCTTCCCTCTCCTCCAGTGTCTAAACATAGGTGACATTCTTTTTTTTTTTTTTTAAGATTTTATTTTTTCCTTTTTCTCTCCAAAGCCTCCCCAGTACATAGTTGTATATTCTTCGTTGTGGGTCCTTCTAGTTGTGGTATGTGGGACGCTGCCTCAGCGTGGTTTGATGAGCAGTGCCATGTCCACGCCCAGGATTCAAACCAACGAAACACTGGGTCGCCTGCAGCAGAGCACACGAACTTACCCACTCGGCCACCCGGTCAGCCCCTAAACATAGGTGACATTCTTTTAATCTGTTTATGGCTGTGGGACAATCACCAAATTTATTCTGTTTTCTGCTTACTTTCCCTATTTGTTAGTTGTATTGTTTCTGCATTAGCCAACCTATAAAATTTACATATTCTTTTATCTTTATAGCCATTTCTAGCAGATCTTAGGCTTTTTCTAAATATCTCTTGGTTTTCTGTTACTCATTCTTTGCTAAGATCCTCAGACAGACTCTTGGGAAAAGTAATCCCTGAGTTCTTGCACGTTTATAACTGTTTTTCGATAGCCTTCATACTTGAAGCATAGTTTGCTTGAAAATAAAGTCTTTGGCTCCTATTTTATTTTTTAGAGCATCTTTACAACGTTGTTCCATTGTCTTCTGGTACAAAATGTTTGTGCTTCAAAGTCTGACTTAGCTTTTTTTGCTTGTGTGCATAAAATTGTCTTCATTTTAAAAATACAACTATTTTACCAGAAATGTTTCAGTGTTGATGGTTCTTGGTGGAATTTGCCAGATACAGCTTTTTAAATATGTAAATTCAGATCTTTTATTTTGTGAAGGTTTCCTGAAATTCTAGTTTATGTATTTGTTGCTTTTCATTTTGGGAGAGGGACATTCTTCTTTGGGAATTTATGTTAAACCTCCTTCGAATCTCCGTTATTTCAAATTTTTGGTAGAATCTTTTGGTCTCTGTATTTCTGTCTTGCTAATTTCTCTCTTCTCCCTTCTAGCCTCAGTTTCTCTTACTGTGCTGTCCATGGTCTCGATTCGCTTCTTTGTTCTTTCTTATTTAGCCTTCATTTATGAAATATCTTTTCTTCTCTCTCTCCTTTTTTCGACTGGTGTTTTCAGCTCTCTTTTCATATCATCTTGTTTCATATGATTCTAGCCATCTCCTTTGTGAGCCGTTCTAATTCTGATTTGTATGCTTGTTTCAAGCTTTGATTGTTTTATGGTTCTTTTGGCTCTTTTTAAAATGTATTGCGGTTTTCATCTCCTTTGTGGCCACATTTGCAGCATCTTTTCATTATCTGTTGGAACTTTAGTTGGTTCATTTTTATCTTTATCTTTGTTGTATCTCTGTATGGGGGTTTTATTGTAATCTGTTTTTATTTTCCACATATAAATAAAATAGTTTCTTGGACTACTAGAGGAAATTTCTCTGTAGGGATCTCTTCTCTGTTGTTACTGTGATGTATTAAAACATATGGCCTTTTTATATAGTCACTTCTCTGTCTCTCAGAGCCAAGCCTGAATCGCAAAAGCTTCCTGCCTCTAATCTGTGTTGTCTAGAGTTCTAAGGGTCTTCCCTTGCAAAGCAGTATCGTTACCTTTAAATGTGTGTGTTGTTTAGTACTTTCTGAGGTCTATCTCAGACACCGCCTTCTCTGGCATTTGAAACTTTTGTCTCTCTGGGATCTGCAATGTTTTATTTTGGATCCAATATCAGTAGGCTTAAAAATTTTTTTTTTAGCAAGGGAGGGCAAGAAGAGAAGGGGCAAAGAATGAGTCTCCGTCTTTCAAAAGGGAGTATTTTGGCGTGTTCCTGAGAGATGTGTAGATGAAGGCTGCTCCAGCACAGTTTAGATCCCATGGCCCCTTACTGGTTTCCTCTGGTCGCTTTTATACTCGTTCTCAGCTTGGAGACTGTGAGGAAGTCTTTGAATGTTGTTGGTAATTTTCACATTTGATTGGTTTAGTCCCTGTTCTGGAAAACATTGTCTTCTTTGAAGAGTGAGTAATTGTTGATTTCTGAGTTGTAGCTTGTAGAACTCTCAATACTTTCCTTTTTCTTTTTCACCCCCTTGTCATCTCTGCTGATCCCACATAAGACCTGCTGCTGTCTGGTGTGTAGGTTACAGTAACTCATAGTCTGGAATTTTTCACAATTGCTTGTCACCAGTTTGATGTAAGATAATATCCATGTGTGTGTTTTTTCTTTTGCTCTCCTAAATGTTCCATCAAGATTTTGTGATGAAACAAAACCACACTGCTGTTGTGTTTTCAGCACGGGAACTCCCGGTGCATTTTAAAGCAAGAATATGGTAGAAAATTTAGCTTTCTATTTCTGGCATCATACCTTATGAGTTTTCATTATTTCCAATAGAATGCTAGGCTCTGGAACAAAATGATTTGCTGCAAACTTGTATGCAATTCTGGAGAAAAGCATAGGCCAAGAATTTGATATGTCTAGTTAGTTCTGGATGACTTGAGTCTAGAACAAGCCTGAGAAAAACTGATTGGCCCTTCCTGTTTCAGGAATTGGTCTAGAAAGCTAAGCTCCTCCCGAGATTATCTTGTTATGTTAGCTTCCCTTTGTGACAGGCCTAAAGGATAAGTCATCTCATCCAGAGATTGACCAATGAGTAGGCATCCCATTGGACAATAGAGGTTCAACAGAGAGAGTTATTCCTGTTACCATAAAAAGGGAAACAGCTAAGGCAAAAGCTGGTTTAGCCAAATATTACTGGGTTCTTGTTTAGACAAAAACAGAATTTTTGAAATCTCAACTGGTCAAAGCCAATCCCTGAATCTCTTAAAATTAATAGAAATTAATATAATCAAGTGCATCAAAAAATATAAAGAGATAATTGTGAGAAAATAAAACGTAGAGAAAGAATTTAGCCATGAAGTCTGCAAAGGAGCACAGGATGCTTATTGTCCTACTTCCCAAGCCAAAGTGGAGACGGTTATCTTTCAGGGTGCTCACAAAATAGACTGACTGGGGACCTTTAGGTTGTTAAAAGCAACAATGCAAATGTAAGGGACTGCTTACCTTTCGCAGCGCAGTCACTGTACTTCCCTGTGTTTGGAACGGGCCAGCCAAGACTTAGTGCTAACAGAACAGTTCAATGCATTGCAAGGACACTTAGAAGAATATTGACTCTTGTTTTTAGCTATCGCCCACCTGCAAATGATTAGACCTAAATTTCAAGCCCTGTAATGCATCCCGGCATCAGTCTGGACCACATGGAATTGACTCCCAGTATTCCTCACTTTTATTTCAGCACTCTAAGACTCTTTCCCACTTTTTGCTATGTTCATTCTTGTCCTCCACCAACCTGTGGATGGTCACTGGATTTTTAAGGTAAGTTGAGGGCAGTTACTCCTGCAGAGACCACTCTTAGCTCTCACAGAAGCCAGCAGGGCACTTTGTTAAAAAATGGGTGGAGTGAAGGTATTCCTACGTTCATGACTGGAAAAACTTATATTGAATTTTTTCCATCTATGCTAACTCTCTGAAGGTGCGAATTGGAAATCATGTTATGATAACTGAGTGATCCTCAAATTCTATTAATTTTGTATCACTCTTGGAATTAGAAAGGTACTAATTGTCACTGAAAATTAAACACTAAGATGAATTCATGAGTAGGCTAGCCTACACTTAAAATTTCATTTACTCCTGTCACATGAATCCCCAAAGGTATATATTTATGTGTGCAAATATATGTCAATATGAGTAAATATATTTTAAGGAAGAATAAAATAAATAGAAAGAAAAGACAGTTTTGTCTGACATATTTCTATAAGAGAAGAAGAAAACATCTATTAGCTCTGAAATACCTCTGATTCATTATGATTTGGGTCAAATTGCCACTGTTGAGACATTAACATGTCCAATTTGCTCAGCTTGGAATAGGGAACTAAAGCTATGTTTACCATAAGACACTTTAAGCTTGTCTTCAACCATCTCAGCTGTTAAGAACTCAGAAAGCACATAGCAAAATCTGAAAGAGAATGCGATTCTTTGTGTGTCCTTACGTTTTTCTTAACCTCATTGTTGAGCTCCAGGGAGATGAATTGGCATCGTGTACCACCATTGCCTCTGCCTGAGAAAACAAATGGCAGATCAAGGCAACTCTAATACACTCAGAGAACCACAAATCAGAATCTCAGAATGACTGCTTAATTTAAAGGTCTGGTTTAGATATATAGCAGCTGAATGGCAGGGATGGCCCCTGCATAGTTGCCAAAGAAGGAGAGGGGCAGTCTCACTTTGCAGCTTTCCCAGTTGCAAGGCTAGGTTGTGGGGGAAGGCTGGAGAGCTGGCCACGGTTGTCCCCAGAGAATGCGAGAGAGCCTCCCTCATTGTGCAGAAAGCGCTGGCTTTTACTCTGCGTCATACAGCAGCAGCACTTCCACAGAATCTGTTTGAAAGAGACAACATCACATCCTCAGATGGTCTTTCAGATAACGCACCCCCTTGTGTCGAACTTCCTTTCACGTAAGCTGATACGGAGAAATTTGAAAAGCCTTGTGCACTGTGAGAACATCAGAAGAAAGAGGAAGAAAGAAAGCCAGTTAAAAGAAGTCAAGAGCAGCCTGCAGCAGAGGAGGAGAACTGGAATTATGTAGGGTGCCTGTCTTTGTGAGTGTTCCATAATTCAGGGTGACATTCATCTTGAGGAAGGAGTTTAAATAGCAGCTGAAGTAGTTCTGCATTGAGATGCCTTTTTAAAATAAAGATTTTTAAAAAGTTTTGCACAATCGCAAGATGACAAACGGATGTGCCAAGATTGGCATATTGAGGACAGTCAGTAGACACTTAAAAGATTCTACGGCACCGGTTGGAAAAGGCACGTTTGTCTATTTTACATCTTTTATTCCTTCTTACACATGATATTTGGGATTCTGCAGAACTCTTCTTTTTGGACTATAAATGAGTACTATAAATGACTTTAGCAAATTCATGAATTCCAAGGAGGGCAAAGGGTAAGAAGGAGAAGAATAATAGGAAATTCTGTGTCTTTCATTTAACATCTTGACACAAAAAAAGACACTCCATATGTGCATGGTTTAAGAGTAGTTCTCCACTTTAAACCTGTTCTTACTCTATCCAAGACAGCATCGTGGAAAAGCACATTGCTAAGGGATGTTTGACTTGTAATGTGGCCCCAAATCCTATTTATTCTCTCTGGGCCCCGTTGCCTCACCACTCTACCCACTACCCTCGCACACCGGAGGATGGAATGGCTTCTGCAGAGTACTTCTTTATCAGATAAGACTTTAATCTCTTCTTGCCTTTTAAGTAGGAGGCTGGCAGGGAGAGTCTGGAAATTGCTGGAAAAGAGGATATTCACTTTTGGAGTTTCTCTTTCTTCTCTTTAGGATGTCAGAAGAGAATATTTCACATCTTGTTTGACTATCAAATGGACCATAGGCCGGACCATCCATGAGAATTGGTTACCTGAGATTCACTACACAGACTGTCTTCCTGGCCAAGGTTTCCAGAGAGGTGGACTCTGTATAGCCATGGAGGGACCCTGAGGTGAAGTGTAGTGAGAGCTCAGTGTGCTCTGTGGAGAGCAGTGAATGGTAAGGGGAACAATAGGGGCCAAATATTCAACAAATATTTATTAAGCACCTAATATATACCAAACACTTTTTTTAGCTGCCGAAGAGCAATAGTAACTCCACAAATCAACAAACTCCCTTTGTCATGGAGCTTGCTTTATAGTAGGGGAGATAGGTGAGAAACAGGATAAGTAAATGCACTATATAGCTTGTTATATAGTGATGGATGCTGAGAAGACAAATAAAGCAGAGAAGGGGGATTGGGAATGTATAAGTATGAATGTGCATGTGTGCATGGATTCTTGCACGCTGTAGACAAGATGATAAGGAAAGGCCTTACTAAGAAGAAGATATTCTTGAGTAAGGACCTGAAGGAAGTGAAGGAAGGAAGCATAGGATTTCTGGGGCTGGAGGATTCTAAGTAGAAGAAGCAGCAAGTGCAAAGGCCCTGAGATGGGATTGTGCCTGGCCTGTTTGAGGAACAGTGATGAGGCCAGTATACCTAAAGAAGAGGAAATCAGGGGCGAATAGTAAGAGATGACAACAGGGGTCAGATCATTTAGGGTATAAGTCAGGACTTTGATTTTTACCCTGAGAGAGATTATAACTATTGAAAGGTTTTGAATGGAGGAGGGACCTGATCTCTCATTTTAAGTGAACTCTGTTGAGAACAGACTGAAAGGGTGAAGGGCAGAAGCAGAGAGATGAGTTAGGAGACAAATGCAATAATCCAGCTGAATTTTTGGGGGAAATGAGTAGCAGTTCATAGGCTGTTTATGGTCTGTAGCAGATCCTTTACAAGCTGGGTTCCAACTGCCAGAGCCAAAACTTGTCTAAGCACTTCACTGTTTACCCAGAATCAGGTTGGCACAGAAGAGCATGTGGACAACTGTTCCAAGTACAGAGCATTAAATAGCGAGTTACCCTACTTCTTGGCCCAGATCTCCCATAAAGGATTCTCGTGTTGATGTTGCTGGAGGTTTGTGCTTCCTTCCTACAACTGCTGTAAAAGAGTCACACAGTCTGCACTTCCCTTTTCCCTTCTTTATCAAAATAGAAATTGACCTATTACATTTATTTGGGAGCTTTGTCCATTCTAACAATTAATTTAAAGTTCGTAGGAAATTAAACAGCCTTCTCATATACTAGATTGGATCCTAGAAGAGAGAAAGGATGTTAGCGAAAAAACTGTTGAATTCTGAATAAAGTCTGTAGTTTAGTTGATAGTATTGTACTAATGTTAACTACATAGTCTAAATGTACTATGGTTAACATGGTCAGGATGAGATGTTATCATTAGAAGTGGTGTGAAGGGAATATATGAACTTTCTGTATTATCTTTGTAAGTTTTCTGTAAATTTTAAAGTATCCCAAAATAAAAAAATTATTTACAAAAAGCCCTCTCGAAGGGAAAAGAAAAACACAAGAGTGAGAACTTCAAAAGAATGTTTTTCAAAGATAAAATGGTATACAGATATATTCTACTCATTTAGTAATTTTTACCTACTATTGAAAAGTAGGTTGTTATTATCCAGTATATAGTTAGAGAATAGTCTCTCTATTTCATCATTTCGTTCAGATTAAGCTGCACTGCAAACACTGCACTTGCCTCCTGTATTAAATGTACACACATCATTTTTACTCTCTGGGATTTACTCTGCTTGGGAAATAGATATTTTTCAAAATGATTTACTAGTCTAAACCCTGTCACTTGTTGGTTTCCCTTGTTTCTGCCTTCTTCCAATCTTCTGTCTTCATTCTTGCTGTGTACCACACCTTCACTGAACAGATGCCACTGAGTGTAACTGACCCTTCAGCTGTATCTCCATTTTCTTCTTTCCCTAACCCTAATTATGACCTTTCTTTGTTTGTTCTTCTGAAGCTTTGGGGAAAGAAGTTTGCCGTTATGTTAAAAAAAAAAAAAAATCTGATCTTCTCAATGTCTGCGTAGAGCAGGAAGGATGAATGTGAGTGTGGCTGGGGGCCAGGCGAGCACGTAAAGGTGGGGGCAATGAGGAGTAGCGGATAAAAACACTCTGGCATAGCCCACCTGGCCCTAAGATGGTTCTTACTTTGATTATTCCTGGGAAGCTGTCTTTTTTCTAGAACCTCAATGGAAGCTTTGAATCTGTTTCCGAGCAAGGGGCTTTATAAATATAGGTTATGATTTAGTCAGGTAATGTGGGAAAATGTGATTAGTTGCAGCCTGAAGTAGTAACCAAGAAGGAATAAAAATTTATCTTTCCACGTAAGGTGGAGAACAGATTGATGAAAATTTAATCCAGCTGCAAATCCCACAATGATACTGAGAGGTCTTCAAGAGTATTTCTGAGGTACTAAGGCAGGACTGTACCTACATTACAAAGAAAGGAAGCAGGCATAACCCTAAGCAAAAAACCCTTGGAAGGAACTCACCTGCTTATTGGCTAAAACATTCCGATGTCTTACAGTGCATTAGACTAAGAAAGTTCCTTCTGGGGTCTACTTTAAATTTCTACTTCTGTAAATTAAGCCCATGATAGATAGCTAAAACTAATGCAAGCAGACTAGTATTACTAATATTCCAGGGAAGCTTTAATGAAATGTTTAAGATGCAAAGGATTAAACCAAATTACTAATTGACTGAAGCAGTCAGTATCAAGACCATGTGTATGTGAAAAAACATTAGAGATGGAGCCTAGAGTGATGGCCTTGACACATTCCTCATGCCTAGGGTATCCCAGGCACAGGTGGAGATTGACATCTTTTTGGACCCCCTCAGCAAAACAAGCAGCACATGTATAACTTGCTGAACACATTTTCTCCAGGGAGCTGGGACAGCTCACCCAAGAACCTTGCCTCAGCACCCTGGCTTCTCCTACCACGGCCTGGGGCAACCTGTTTTCAGAGCTCTGCCAAGCCACAGACACTAACCAGGCAAAGGCATGTTTTTCCCCCCACCACAAGACCAATGACGATGATGAAAAGGCTCCTCCACAATGTGCAACAGTCAACCCCTGGCTTCTGAAAGCGATGGGAACTGAGACGGTGCTAGCATCCCGCCCAGCCTGCATTTCCCCCTATGGCCTCTGCTGAAAGCCTATTAAATTGCTCAGATAAATCCACCATATCCAATTTTAGTCCTTGCTTTAGCACACCATTTTCTACTGGGAAAAGGCTAGTAACAGGATTGAATAGAACTGCACCCAGCACAATAGTCCTTTTTATGCCCAAAAACAGATATTTTAAACTTAGGAACTGGGGCTGTTCAGCTCTTCCCATTTTAGATCATGAAGTGAAAACAGAAAGAAGCATTCAGAGGTGGAAAGGTTAGTGCCTATGTAAGGAACCAGTGTGGGTCCTGCATGTGCCACAATTCTGGGAATTATGCAAATGTGTTTATTCATGATTCTGCATAGCACACCTGGTTAGTAAAATAGCCAAGCCCCTTTGTCACCTTGTCTTTGCAAATACCAATAGCAACAAGGCTATGCATGTAAATGGTGAGGGATTTTACCATGGACATCAGGTCTCCCTTATTTACGCAGTAGCGTGACAGATATTTTCATTCTCTACAAGCTCTTATGGTAATTCCACTAATCTCAAATAAAAATATTTTCCAAGTGTATTTAAAAAATTCATATGGAGAGTCAACAGTGGCCAAGAATTCTGGGTTGGGCTACAAAGGCTGAGGGCTGAATGACCATCCCTAGCAATTTCTAAAAGGTGGTTGGACCCTCGTGTATTGGAGATGACGTAAGCTAAAAGGAGTGGAAGGTGTGGTCCCTCCCACCACCTGAGGCTGTGAGAGTGGGCACACTAAGGGAAGCGCAGATTCACGCAGCGTCTCCTCACCTCCCCCCAGGCAGCGGGTGGGGGCTCCACTGGAGGGTAGTATTTAGGCACATCCCAGGCCACTGCAGCCATGAACCACTTGAAGTCCTTGCACTTGAGCTGTTTGCGCAGCTCCTTCTGGGCGGAGATGTCCCCAGTGGAGAGGTGCCTGTACTCCGGGCGCCGCTGGTAAATGTACTCGGCAAATTCATCCATCCAGGTCTCAGCCACCCGCTTCAGGTTCTGTGCAGCAGAAAAGAACGTCATTTATTGGCCTTTGCACTCAAAGGGTGATTTTATTTGCACTAGAAATTGGAAAAAAGGAAAGTACAGGAAATCAGACAACTTCAGGCAGCTGTGGTGGATGGCTTATTAACAATGAGTTTTCATAACTTCAAGGGATGTGATATGATTAGCCAGAGGCCCCACAGATATTTCTGCTTCTGGCATGGGGCTCAATTGCCAATTAGATAATTAATTTACAGAGCCAGTCAAAATTCAGCTTACAATTATATCAGCTTTCTCATCTCTCCTATTTCACGATTATAAATTTTTTGTTTTTCACATAGAACTAAAGGAGTTGAAACTGGAGATAATGAAGTTTCTCTTAGGCATCAAATTGCTTAAACCATTTCAAGGAACAGTTAGGGATCTTGGAAAGAATGAGGACAAACATGCTGTTATTCTCCCAATTATAGAGAGAACCCAGCATGACTGAATCCGAGACCTTCTGATGATACTTGACAGGTGCAACATGGATGCCAAGCTGAATTTAGTGATTTACTGCACATTGAAGTGGGGCTGAGGGAAGTACCAAGGACTCAGTCTTTTCTGCAGATGATTCCATGGGGTAAAGGAAGTGGAAGATGGATGGTGGGGAAATAAACACGCTCCTTAGGGGCAGGAGAGTATACACCTTCAGGGTAGGAAGCTTGGCCCTTTCATCAGTTTTGGGATTGAGCATGCAGAGTATCTATTCTGGGCCTCAGATTCCTCACCTGGAGAAGGTACATAAAGTAATATGTACCTTCATCATGGGAGTGGTTGTGGGATTCAGTAAGGTAACACCTATAAGGTGCTTAGAATAGTACCTGGCATACAATAGGTATTATGAATATTGGCCCTATTATAGTAGTATAAAGAGCAGCATTGGAAATTGGAGAGTCTGAGAGTTGGGCTTGGCCACAGATGGACTGATTGTTCCTCTGGTCTTTGAGAAGGGCTTTAGCTGAGATGAGATGTTCTCTGACGTCCCTTCAAGCTCTCTGATGCTAAGTAGTAGAGAGAGCAATTGCGTTGTGTAGAAGATATCAGTTCTTATGCCCCCAGCTTGTAACATAGTTTCATAGGCTGGTGTCCCACAGGCTCTGGTTCTTGTTGTTTTGTGTTCAAACTCCTTATTTTAAGTGCCAAGTTGGTGTGAGCATTGACTTTTCTAGTTTCTCCTTTGCGTTTAGAAGATAAAATGGGCAGAAAGGCTGGGCACTTTGATATGATCCAGACATAAGTGACTAAAGTGAAAACTAGTGATATTTAGGAAAATCACTTTATCTTAAAAACTGCTACTAAATCCTAATCTAGGTCTGGAACCATTCCCAGAGGTCTGCTGGATTATACCTTATTCCTGTTGGAATTCTACCCTTTTCTTGTTCTGTCCCATCACCTCCACCTCCAGCATCCCCAGTGGACCTCTTCCATGTCTGCCCTTTCAACCCCCACCCCGCCTCCTCCTTCTGCCATGGACTCCTTCGTTAGTTTTGTTCGATGGCAGGCACAAAGTAGGGCTCAGTTAATACTGCAAGATGTAGAAAAGAAACAGTGTCACAAAGACTACTCTGATTTGTTGGTTGCCTCTGTGTTCCTTCCTTTCTAAGATTCCTGGCATCTAGAGTGTGAGAATTGTACTCTGAGGGATTGCTTTCAGCCATCATTGTGTTGCCTGACATCCCATCGGCATTGCCTTGCCCATACGCTTTCCACTCCTCGGGCTCTGGTTTACTCTAACAGATGATCAGTGTTACCATTGTTTTGTAATATTATAGCCTTTGCCACAGATCTTGAACAGCCTGATTTCTTTGGGGAGAGAGGAGGAAGTAGATGATGTTTTGAAGCTCCTGCTCTGTGAGGCATGATGTACTGCAAACATACGTAATATCTAAGTGTGAATCTTTAGTATCACGTCACCATTTGTGTTTCATTCTCACAGATGTTCTGGATGAAATGCATCCTATTTTCATTTGTCCTTAGACAGACAATTTTTATGATTAGCAAAACGATTCAAAGATATAATGGAAAAAATTAGTTGATAGTGTTAAAATTGTATTTATATTCAAATTAGATTTTAGGCTGTAGTTCCAACCTTTATCCTAAACTCCAATTAATATAAAGTGAAAATATTTAATTTTCACTTACTTCATGCTTCTGTGATAAATAAAAATGAACAAAGGCAGGGGAATAGCAAAAAGCAGAGGGAAAGAAGTAAGTTACCCAGAAATAATGAGAAAGTGACTTTATTAAGTGAAAAACTGCCTTAAAAATTCTGATAGTTTGCAAGAAAGATTTATTACTAAGAAATCTATTTTGACTTGGGTAAATAAGCACTTTTAGACTTAAATGCTGCAAAGTTAAAGAGAGAGCTGTTTTTTAATTAAAAAACCCAGAACCTTGAATGATTATAGGTACCTGTGTGTGCTCATCTGGGCGTGCTAACTGTTGAGTTAATAAAAAGCCATATTATAAAATGATTGTGAACAAATTCATAGGGCGCACATGTATCTATTGATAAAGGCACTGAAATAAGAACAATTTTTTAAAAAGCACCATTGTGGAAGACTTTGGAAGATGGCAGTATAGGAGGATCCTGAAGTCACCTCCTCACATGGACACAATAAAACTACAAATACCTGTGGAACAATTTTCTCTGAGAGACATCTGGAAATTGGATGAAAGAACATCTACAAAAAGAGACAACACAGGCAGGGGTGGAAGAGGCAGAGAAACAGCCCTGCTGAGGGAAAAAAACACACTCCAGCCAGTGCTTCACAGCCAGGAGTGATCTCAAAGGGATAGAACTGTTCCTGGAGGAACAGGGGTTCTGAGCTCCACATTAGGCATCCCAGCCTTTAGATCCAGTACAAGAGAGATGAGAACTCATAATACCTGGCTTTGCAAACCAACAGGGAATATGCCCAGGAAAATTATAGAGCTTCAGGGGAAGAAAAACCTGCTCTTAGGGGGCCTATGCACAGATTCGCTTGAACAAGAAACCAGCACAAAAAGACCAGATAGAAAAGTACATGGTCCATTGGTGAAAGAGACTCTAGTAAGCTCAAAACACATCCCAGAGAGGCAAGAGGTGGCTAGGCCCACCCTACAGGGACTGAGACAATGGAGGCAGTCATTACTGTGTCCTGGTTTGGTCGGGCTGACACAGAGGCTGGCAGGCACCATTGAAATCCTTCCTCTTGCCTGAAAGTTTAGGGAGACCCTAAACTTTTTTAGGAGACCTCATCCATTAGAGCATCTGAGGCAATTGAGCACAGTCAGGCAGGAGGTAGCCCACCACAGGGACCAGCACCACCCGCCAGCAAGCCTGCAGTGGTGGTATGGACCTGTGGCAATCTTGTGGGCCTGCAGTAGACTTGTGCTACCAGCCATTGCAATATGCACAAGGGATCTGCCCTTCTTTCCAATGCCTGAAACAGTTGTGTGCTGCTGTGCCTGGAGGCTTTAACAAATGCCCAGCTGGCTTCTGAGAGAGCTAAGAGTAGTCTCTTAGGGGGTAACTGCCTTTGACTTGCCTTAAAAATCCAGTGACCATCCACAAGTTGGTGGAAGAGATAAATAAACACAGAAAAAAATGGGAAAGATTCTTGGGGTCCTGGAATAAAAGTGAGAAGACACTGGGAGTCAATTTTAAGTGATCCAGACTGATGTCAGCATGCATTATTGGGCTTGGAATTTGGCCTCACAACCAGCCAGCCTTGGGTCCAGCCTAGCCTGCCTGTGTGCCAGAAGCAATAGCAACCCTGTCACAACAGATGGGCACATGCAGCCCACAGAGTGGACACCCATGGAACATTTGGCATGGTGATGAGAGGGGAGCAATCTACTTGGCCCCAAAAGACATCTCTTACATAAGGCTGCATTTCCAAGTTTGGAGATGTAGCCAATCTACCTAATACATAGAAATAAACACAGAGAAGTAGGCAAAATGAGGAGACAGGGAATATGTTTCCAATAAGGGAACAGAACAAATCCTCAGACAAAGTACTAAATGAAACAGAGATAAACAATCTGCTGGATAAAGAGTACAAATGAATAGTCATGAGGACGCTCACTGATCTTGGGAGAAGAATGGATGAACTCAGTGAGAACTTCAACAAAGAATTGGAAAATATAAAAAAGAACCAATTGGAAATGAAGACTTCAATATCAAAAAAGAAAAATTCACTGGAGGGAATCAACAGCAGAGTAAATGACCTAGAAGAATGAATTAGTGATATAGGTGAAAAAGTAGAGGAAATCACCCAAGCTGGACAGAAAAAAAAATTTACATTAATGGATGGATCATCCAGACAGAAGATCAGTAAGGACATATTGGCCTTAAATGACACATTAGACCAGATAGATTTAGTAGATATATACAGAACTTTCCACCCCAAAATTGCAGAATACACATTCTTTGTGAATGCACATGTAACATTTTCCAGGATAGATCACATATTAAGCTACACAATGTCTCAATAAATTTAAGATGATTGAAATAATGCCAAGCATCTTTTCTGACCACAATGGCATGAAACTGGAAATCAACTACAAGAAGAAAAGTGGAAAAGTTACAAATATGTGTAGATTAAGCAAAATGCTGCTGAACAACTATTAAGTCAATGAAGAAATCAAAGGAGAAATAAAAAAAATACCTAGAGACAAATGAAAATGACAACACAATATACCAACTCTTATGGGATGCAGCAAAAGCAATACTAAGAGGGAAATTTATAGAAATACAGGTATACCACAGAAAACAAGAAAAATTTTAAATAAACAATCTAACAATACATCTAAAGGAACTAGAAAAAGAAGAACAAACAAAGCCCAGAATCAGTAGAAGGAAGGAAATATTAAAAATCAAAATGGAAGTAAATAAAATAGAAACTAAGAAGACAATAGAAAAGATTAATGAAACTAAGCACTGATTCTTTGAAAAGATAAACAAAATTGACAAACCTTTATCTAGGCTTACCAAGAAAAAAAGAGACATGGCTCAAATAAATAAAATCAGAAATGAAAAAGGAGAAAAATATAACATCAGAGAAATATGAGGGGTTATAAAAGAATGCTATGAAAAGCTATATGCCAACAAATTGGATAATCTAGAAGAAATGGATAAATTCTTAGAATCATGCAACTTTCCAAAACTGAACCAAGAATAAATAGAGAATCTGAATAGATCAATCACTAGTAAGGAGATCAAAACAATAATCAAACCTCCCAAAAAACAAAAGTCCAAGATCAGGCAGCTTGCCTGGTGAATTCTACCAAACATTCAAAGAAGATTTAATACCTATCCTTCTCAAACTCTTCCAAAAAATTGAAGAGGTGGAGATGCTTCCTAACTCATTGTGTGAGTCCAACATTACCCTGATACCAAAACTAGACAAGGAAAACACACAAAAAAAGAAAACTATAGACCAATATCACTGATGAACATAGATGTAAAAATCCTCAACAAAATAGAAGCAAATCGAATACAACAATGCATTAAAAACATCATACACCATGATCAAGTGGGATTTGTTCAGGGATGCAAGGATGATTCAACATTCACAAATCAATCAATGTGATACACCACATTAACAAAGTGAAGAATAAAAATCACATGATTATCTCAACAGATGCAGAGAAAGTATTTGACAAGATACATAGAAGAAAAGTACCTCAACACAACAAAGCCAGTATATGTTAAACCCACAGACAATATCATATTCAATGGTGAAAAGTTGAAAACTATTCTTCTGAGAACAGAAAAAAGGTAAGGATGCCCAGTCTCACCACTCTCATTCACTAAAGTATTAGAAGTCCTAGCTGGAGCAATCAGGCAAGAAAAAAAATGAAATAAAATGCATCTAAATTGGAATGGAGGAAGTAAAACTGTCACTGTTTGTGGATGACATCATTCTATACAAAGAAAACCCTAAATAATCCATCAAAAACTATTAGAAATAATTAACTAATACAGTCAAGTTTCAGGGTACAAAATGAACATAAAAAATCAGTTGCATTTCTATATACTAACAACAAAATAGCAGAAAGAGAAATTAAGAATAGAATCCCATTTACAATCACAAAAAAAGAATAAAATACCTAGGAATAAATTTAACAAAAGAGGTAAAAGACCTGTACTCTGAAATCTATAAAACTCTGTTGAAACAAATTGAAGAAGACACAAAGAAATGGAATGATATTCCATGATCACGGGTTGGAAGAATTAATAGATTTAAAGTGTCCATACTTCTTAAAGTAATCTACAGATTCAGTGCCAATCTCTATCAAAATCTTACCATTTGCAACAACATGAATGGATCTTGAGGGCATTATGCTAAGGGAAATAATTCAATCAGAAAAAGCCAAATATTATATGATTTCACTCATATGTGGAAGATAAAAACAATAACAACAAGGGGCTGGCCCCGTGGCCGAGTGGTTAAGTTTGCACGCTCCGCTGCAGTGTTTTGTTGGTTCAAATCCTGGGCGCGGACATGGCACTGCTCATCAAACCAAGCTGAGGCAGCGTCCCACATGCCACAACTAGAAGGACCCACAACGAAGAATATACAACTATGTACTGGGGGGCTTTGGGGAGAAAAAGGAAAAAATAAAATCTTTAAAAAAAAACAATAACAACAACAACAACAACAACAACCAAGAAACACATAGACACAGAGAATAGACGGTGGTTACCAGAGGGGAAGGAGAGGATGGGGAGGGTAGACGGTGTAAAGGGGCACATGTGTTCAATGATGGATGGCAATTGGACTTTGAGTGGTCAACATGATGTAGTCTTCATAGAAATTGAAATACAATGATGTATACTTGAAATTTATATCATGTCATAAACCAATGTTACCTCAATAAAAAGAATGCTGTTGCTAAAGGATAGATATTTGTGTTTTTGAAATAGGAATAGGAATTATTGTGAAAACTCAAAGAGGAACTGACTAGTTCAGATGCACTTTTTCTTTTTTTGGTGTGGAAGGTTGGTCCTCAGCTAACATCTGTTGCCAATCTTCCTCTTTTTGCTTGCGAAAGACAGTCGCTGAGCTAACATCTTCCTCTATTTTGTATGTGTGCTGCCACCACAGCATGGCTTGATGAGCAGTGTGTAGGTCTGCACCTGAGATCCAAACTGGTGAACCCCAGGCCACAGAAGCAGAGCGCACGAACTTAACTACTACACCACCGGGCTTGCCCTGGATGCATTTTTAATTGGAAATGGCTAGGGTCATGACAAATGTTAGCCAAAAAAAGCAACATCAACCAGTAAAAGGGGCAGGAGATAGGGCATTGGTAAATTGTCAGCAATGTTAGGGAAGTTCTAGTGTAGTTAAACAGGAGGCTAGCGTGAGGTAGCTTTTGCACCATCATGTCCTTTTCAAATTGGAATATACCTGGTTGCAGGTTAGATTTGCTGATTTCCCAAACATTCCAAAGAAAGCTGAAGGATCTTAGACATACTCCAGGGACAATGTCAAATCATTGATTCCTTTTTTATAGCTTTTCAGGAGAGGGGAAAAAAGAAATGGCATAATAATTGCAAAAACTGTAATAGCTAGTTTCCCTCCAACAATGAGTGTTACATAAACATTTAACCGTAACTACAACTTCCTGACCATCCTTTAATGTTCCCAATAACTCATTAGGCATCCTCAATTATGGATGCTCTGTTCTTTGAGTGGAATTTCCTATCAGGAGGAAACTTTCTAAAGTGTCAATTTTTATAGTCAAGGAGTAGTTCCCACCCCCAAAGAGTCCAGGTGACCGGCCAAATATGGTTCTGAAGTCATTATTCTGGAAATAACAATACACTGTGTTAATTTGCCACTGTAATCATGAATCAGGCCTTAGTTTTTTGGAAAACATTGGAACCATAGCTGAGAAATATTACGAGCCGTTGCAAGAAGAGTTTCATTGGTCTTTTATAGTTTGTATAGGTTGTTTCACTCCAGGAAATAGAATAATCATATACACATTTGAGCTCATTGGGGTATTTATATATAAGTACATATACACATTCTAATACATGGGGATAATGGGATAGGAGCAATGCAATATTTCTCACTTCAACATTCATGTGTACATATGTACAGAATCACGAAACTGAGACATCCCAATAGCATCTCTTGCTGGAGATGGTAACAAAGAGAAAAATAAATCAACCTGAGCTGGTCCATCTCTCTCTGAGATTGAATGAACATTGGTGAAGGTGTTACGATGTCTAAAATATAGTTATTAAGAGGAAAGAAAGAGTAAAGGATGGACAGTGGGCGATCTATACACACACTCGTTTACTCTCAGACTATCAGAAGTTAGATCTATAAAGGTTGTCTTATATAGTCAGAGTCAGGTGTTAGCTAGGATTCCTGTTTTTTGAGATTTAAGTAAAAATGCTTCAACCTCAAATTGCATATTCTTGTCTTCCTCAAGATTTGGGCAGATTCCCAGGGGTTTGTGTTTGCACATTCACCCTTCACTTCAATTTCTTCTTCTGGAATCTTTCCTTCCTCCTGGCATCTTGCCCGGGGCTTGCTTGCTACTCTCGGTCCTGCAGAGAGTTGAGTGGGAGGCCCAGGTGCTTTTCTTCACCTCTCCACCATCTCTCAGGTAGATCACAGCGTGTGACTGAAGATTGTAGGGCAGTGGCAGAGACTGGACTACAACAGCACAGCCAATGGTGTAAGATGGAATATTTGACGACTCGGGTTCTTTCAAATCCTTTGGCTGCTACAGGGAATTTTGCCTTAGTCAAAATTTCCTCCTTCCGTATTTTGGCCTCCTGCCATGGTGCTGTCCTCAAAATTCCTCTCATGTCTCCTTTGTAGGGCTGTACCAGAATATCATAATTTCTTCTCCCCTTTCGTGCAGAGCAGTCCAGCTTTCTCACTGTCTGTGCCTGCTTATCTTCGCCAAACTCTGAGGCCTACCTTTCCAGAATCAAAATGTCCTTTCCAGGTGTTTTGCTAAACAAAGATAATTCTCCTAAAAGAAATTAAACACCGGCTCTTGAATTACACCCTATCCAACTTGTTTTTGCATAAGGACTGCCCACTGTTTAAAATGTTGCATGTTCCTAACAGTCCTCTTTAATTTTTTTCTCCTACATGGGAACTTTGCTTCTGAGAATTGCCCTATTTATTGCCACTGAAAAAAAATGCAACCACTCTCTGCCTTTCTCCACACTGTTCCTCCTGCTTCAACGAACTTCTTCCTTGTATTTGCAGATCTCACCCACTCAGAAACTCTCTTCTTATTCCTTCCAATTAGAGTTGCCAGCTAAAATGCAGGACACACAGTTAAACTTGAATTTCAGGTAAACAAATAATTTTTTAACATGTTTAATTAATACTTGTGTAATACGTCTATCATTAATATCACGTGTTAAATTAATTAAACAAAGAGGCCTTCAGACTGATGTGGCTCGAATGCTGTGGCAGCCTAGTAAGCAAACCAAAATCTAGGTCTGTAAATGTCTCGAATTTACGAAATCAAAACTCTAATGACAGCGGATCACAACTAAGCTTTAAGCTGTCGGTAATCAAATAATTTCCTTTCTTCTCTCTGCGCTTTCTCTAGCTAAGTCTTGGCTCCTGTCCGAGGGGCGCTCCTAACCACTTCTGGTTTAGCGCTGCCCAATTGGAATTGATTTTTGCTGAAATAAACTCTTAAAATTTTTAATATGCCTCCATTTATCTTTTAACACATGGGACATATTTACACTAAAAGAATTATTTATCTGAAATTCAAATTTAACTGGGCATCCTATATTTTTATTTGCTAAATCTGGCAACTCTACTCCCCATATACATAAATGCATATAATATGTGCTCTATGAATGTTTTTTAATTCATTAAGTGACTGTATATGCAGAAGCTGGCATATCTTGATGACATTTCCAATGCATAGTGAATGTTTTGCTTCTGTGGAAATTATTCTAGAAAGTTCCAAACTGTAGAGAAGGCTGCTATAACACAGAGTTGATCTAAATATGCTTCCCAATCCTCCTGCTTTTCTGTTTCTAACAGGTGGGATCCTGCTGGCCCTGTCTTTGTGAAGCAAGCAGAGAAGCAGCCTTATAACTTAAGATAGCAGGAGTACTAAATGGTAGCTAGAGGTGAGAGCTCAGCATGGCTAGAAGTAGGTGAAGGCCTCCTGTCTCTGCACATCTGGGCTGGGCCCTATCTAGGCTCTGAGTGTAGTGTAGACAAGGGAGTTTGAGGCAGGGGGCCTAATCCTGGGAATTCAGGGTGGATCCAGGCGGTTTTCACCTGCAGGGGTTGTACCCAGCACAGACGTCATGTAAGAGTTTGAGAAAGATAGCTACTGGCTAGAGCTGAGAAATTGATGTAGAAAGCAAATGAAGGATTTCTCTATTTTTAAAAACTACAAACTTTCATACTTCTTGAATGATAAATGAAATAAAAACTGTTATTCTGAGCACCTTCTATGTACAAGACATTGATAGCATCCTCTATTTTATGTCACCTTTCTGTGATTCCTTGTGTATCATAAGATGTGGCCCTATTAACCCAAACTGGTATTGATCTCTCCTTTCTCTGTGTTGCCCAAATATTTATTAACACACTTAACACATTCAGCCTTATATCAGAGGTCTTTAGAATTGAAGTCTTGTTTTCTTTGCAGTATCCAGCACTAAATCTTTCCTTAATTCTAATACTCATTGGGTCTTTGAATTGATATTTTACCAGGAATATTAAATCACCTTTCTATCTCAGTTCACAAGAACAGATTTCCAGCTCTGACTGATCATCTTTATTGTGCAGCATGAGGAAAACAGATAGTTCCATTATACCTGCTGGTTCATCAAACTGCATAAATCTATCTACCAATTATTTTTTTTGCCAGCAACATTTTAGACCCTACTGTTCAATTATTCTAAAAATACAATCCCTGCTCAGTTTCTCAGCATGTTATTTGGGAGTCAGTTGTTTTCTCTGGCCACGAGGCTGTCCCATGTGTGTGTAATATCTGGGACAACTCACCTTGGCGGCATGTTTCTATTTCTTTGTACAGGGTGCAATCATTACACGTGCACCGGTGTGATCCCAACCCACGTGCTGTGCTGGTGTCAATATTAAGCTGCTGTATTATGGTGAGTTTAGTCAAAGATTTCCCTGTCTTCAGCTATCATTTTTTTTTTTTTTTTGGTGCTTTTCCCCCAGAAACTGCTAGTAGCTAGCAAAGCCAATCTCACTCAGAAACACTGTCATATTTGTCACAGTCACTCCTCCAGCAAGGATTGCATCACCACCCTGTGACTTTAAAAATTCTACTTTGATTTAAATGCATTTCGTTTCTCCTCTTTGAAGCTTCAGTGTCCTTTAGTAGCTCGGTAGTCCCACCCCAAAGCCCTCTTATCATTGATAATGTGATAATGTCATCATGGATACAGCTCAAAAGAGAATCTCTGTAAGAAAGCCTCAACCTCATACAATTATTCAGCTGCAGAGCGCTATTTTTCTCTGATCTGAAGACTTTGAAGTCGATGGGAAGCCTTCAGCATACGGAGAGGATGGCTAATCCAGGCCTAAAAAGAGAGGTTTCTCTGACAGGCGATTTCCTCTCTCTTCTTCCCCAAGGCTGTGTGAGCCGTTTGCAAGTGGTGCCCTGCTCTTGGCTGTTTCAATATAATTTAATTATATCTCTATTATATTTTTTGGCTGGATATTTTGGATATTTATGGTAGTGTTTCTGATAGCATTTAATGTAGCCTTTAGATATAGGACAAATAAATAAAAAACAACTCCCCAAATTATTTAACTACGTATCTTATTAAAAAATGCATATAAGCTCAATTTGGAAAACAGCTGTATTGAAGAATAATTGATATTCAATAAACTGCTCATATTTAAGGTGTACAATTTGGTACTTTTCGACATATGTGTATATTAGTAAAACTATCACCACAATCAAGATGATGAACATATCAAATGTTTCCAAATGTTTCCATAGGCCCCTTTGAAATCCCTCTCCTTGTTTCCTTTCTTTGGCACCTCTATCATATCCAGGGAAACACTGATGGAGGTTTTAAAAAAAACTTATTGAGATTTTACTTTTTTGGAGCAGTTTTAGGTTTACAGCAAAATTGAGGGTCAAATGCAGAGATTTCCCACCTACCCCCTACCCCCACATGTGCATAGCCACCCCCATTATCAACACCCCCCAGCAGAGTGATACATTTGTCACAGTTGATGAACCTACACTGATATGTCATTATCACCCACAGTCCACATGTTTATGTTATGATTCACTCTTGCTGTTGTACACTGATCTACTCTTTGTCACTATAATTTAGTTTGCGTTTTCTAGAATTTTATATAAATAGAATCATAAAGTACATGCTCTTTTCGTCTGACTTCTTTTGTCTGGCATAATTATTTTGAGGGTCATCCACATAGTTGCATGTATTCCTTTTTACTATATTCCATCATGTGGATATACCACAATTTGCCTATCCTGTTGATGGACATTTGGGTTGTTTTTAGTTTTGAGCTATTACAAATAAAACTGCTGTGAACAATCTTATATAAATCTTTGTATGGACATTTACTTATATTTCTTTTGAGTAAGTACCTTGAAGTGGAATAGCTGGGTCATATGCTAGGTAGTCTAGCATTTTTGTGTGTGTGTGAGTAAGATTGGCCCTGAGCTAACATCTGTTGCCAATCTTCCTCTTTTTTATTTTTTTGCTTGAAGAAGATTGTTCCTGAGCTAACATCTGTGCCATTCTTCCTCTATTTTGTATGTGGAATACTGCCACAGCCTGGCTTGATGAGTGGTGTGTAGGCTCGTGCCTGGGATCTGAATCCATGAACCTTGGGCCACCAAAGTGGAGCATGCGAAACTAACTTCTGTGCCACCGGGCCAGCTCCTAGGTAGTCTAACTTTTAAGGAAACTGCTAAACTATTTTCCTGAGTGGCTGTACCATTTTACATTCCATTAGCAGTGCATGAGCACTCCAGTGACTACAACCTTTCCAGCACTCAGTATGGTCAGTCTTTTTTATGTTTGCCATTATAAAAATGTGTGGTGCTATCTCATTATGGTTTTAATTTGCATTTCCCTAATAACTAATGATGTAAGCATCTTTTTATGGACTTATTTACCATCTGTGTATCTTCTGTGGTGATCTATTTAAATCTTTTGCCCATTTAAAATATTGGGTTGTTTTCCTATTACTGAGCTTTGACAATTCTTTATACATTTTGTATACAAGTCCTTTGTCAGAAACGTGATTTGTAGATATTTTCTCCCAGTCCGTTTCTTGCCTTTTAATTCTCTTAACAACGTATTTTGAAGAGCAGGGGGTCTTAATTTCAATGGAGTGCAATTTATCAATTTTTTCTTCTAGTGATAAGTGACTTTGGTGTCATATCTAAGGAATCTTTGCCTATCCTCACAATTTTTCTTCTTTGTTTTTTTTTTTAGAAATGTGTGACCATATGCAAGAATCCATTTCTGAACTCTTTATTCTCTTCCGTTGATCCATTTGTTGCTAATACCTGCTGTCTTGATTACTGTAGCTTTTGAATGTCTTGAAATCGGCTAATGTGAGTCCTCCAGCTTTGTTCTTTATCAAACTCATTTTGGCTATTCTAGGTCCTTTGCACTTTTAGATGAATTTTAGGATCAGCTTGCTTAGTTTTTTTTATTGTTGCAAATATACAAAACATAGAATTTGCCCTTTAACCATTTTTTTAAGTGCACAGTTCAGTGGCATTAAGGAAATTTACATGCTCCCCAAAACACAGTTCAGAGTTCAGTTACTGTGGTATGTTAACTGTGAGTAATTGCATAAGGTACAAAAGTTGCTTTTAGCTCTTCAGGCCACAAATCACTTTGTAAATAACAGATGCACATTATGATTAGTGACCAATCACATCACTTCTTTCAAAGTTTGTTGGTGACTCATCATTCCACATCTGTTAGCCAGTTCACATACAGACAGCAAAGCACATAGTTGTGTTGCTTTCTGGTTTCCCACAGATCAACCCAGGTGGTATTTTACAAAAATGGTTAATAGAAAAGAGAAAACCAGTCAACAAAGATGAAAATGCAGCAAAGAAACAAAAAGTTATAATGCTGGAAGTGAAATTCAAACAGAATTTCTAGAAGAAATGATTGACCATGGAAATGTTGACATTACTGTCATTTGAGAGACTCCAGAAATGCAGCCAGGGAACTCGGTGAGGGCGTGTTTATTAACGTAAATGAGGAAATGCATGTGATGAAGGGATGAAGATGTCTCAGAGGAAGTGAGACCAGCAAAATCTTCACATCACAGGAACTATGGCATATATTTCACAACATCGGAAGCATAAAGGATAAAATATTGGAAGGGGATCCAAACTTAAAAAGGCAATAAAAATTTGCCAAGGCATAGAAAAGAACGCTCATTCTCTAGCATAAATTATAAGAGATATAGTTTGAATGAGTGTTAAAACTACTCCTGATGAGTATTTTTACAAAGAAATAAAACACCTTAATTCTTAAAAAAAAAATTCACATGGTTGTGCAAGCATCACCACCATCTGTTTCTATAACTTTTGTCATCTTCCTCAACTTAAACTCTAAACCCATTAAACAATAACTCCTTATTATTCCTTCTCTCAATCTCCAGCACCCATCATTCTACTTTCTGCACATATGAATTGACTATTCTAGATATCTCGTGTAAGTGGAATCAGACAGTATTTGTCCTTTTGTGACTGGATTATTTCACTTAGCATAATGTCTTCAAGGTTCATCCATTTTGTAGTATCTGTCAGAATTTCCTTCCTTTTTAATGGCTGAATAATAAGCCATTGTATGTATATACCACACCTTCATTATCCATTTGTCAATGGATACTTGGTTTACTTCTCTGTTTTGACTATTACTATGAACACGTGTGTACAAACATCTGTTTGAGTCCCTGCTTTCAGTTCTTTTGTATATATACCCAGAAGTGGAATTTCTGGATCATATATTAATCCTATTTTGAATTTTTTGAGGAATCTCCATACTGTTTTCCACAGTGGCTGCACCATTTCATATTCTCACTGTGCACAAGGGTTCCAATTTCTCTACATCTTTTCCAACATTCACTGTTTTCTGTTTTGTTTTGATTTTTTTAAAATAATAGCCATCTTAATGAGCATGAAGTGATATCTTTTTGTGGGTTTGGTTTGCATTTGCCTAATGTTTAGTGATGTTGAGCATCTTTTCATGTGCTTATTGGCTATTTATATATCTTCTTTGGAGAAATGTCTATTCAAGTTCTTTGCCCATTTTTAAATCAGGTTGTTTTTTGTTGTTGTTAAGTTGTAGGAGTTCTTTAATATTCAGGATATTAACCCCTTATCAGATATATGATATCATTATCAGATACATGATTTGCAAATATTTTCTCCCATTTGATGAGTTACTTTTTCATTCTGTTGACAGTATCCTTTGATGCACAAGCTTGCTTAATTTTTAAGCTTCAAATGGGCCACCTGAGGTAATCATTGTCCCTTAAGATAAAGTTAGGCTGAACGTTGCAATGAAGGACTGGTAAACAGAAACAGCTGCATTAGTTATCTGTTGATACATAACAAATTATCCCAAAATGGAGTGGCTTAAAACAGTAACAAACTTTTTTTATCTTTGACAGTTTCTGTGGGTCTGGAACTTGGAGTGGTTTGGCTGGGCAATCTGGCTTGGATTTCTCATGAGTTTCAGTCAGGTTTTGGCTAAGGAAGCAGTCATCTTAACCCTTGAATGGGGCTGGAAGATCTTCTTCCAAGGTGGCTCATTCACATGTCTGGCAAATTGGTGCTTGCTATTGGTAGGAGGGCTCAGTTTTCCCCTATTTGGGCCTCTCTACAGAGCTGCTTAAGTGTCGTCATGATGCAGTGGCTGGCTTCGCCCAAAGCAAGCCATCCCAGAGATCAAGGTGGAAGCCGCGATGCCTTTTATAACCTAGCCTCAGAAGCAAAAAATAGGATGATAGGACAAAAGTGAAAGAATAGTTTCTGTTTGTTTTATCTTGTTTTACTTTTTTTCATCCCTTAAGACTATATTTGTCTGAGATTGAGGATTAGAATCTAATGGAATTATTTTTCATGATTGGTTTCTTGAAATTCTGAGAAAATGGAGAAAACCAGTAGCTGTTGGAAGTGTTGAAGGGAGCCCAATATAAACAGAGGTCTTTGTGTTCAAGTGAGGATGTATGACCCACAGCTAGGAGTTGGCCATCCTGCCTATCCAGGATCCAGGGAAGTTCTGGTCCGTTGAGGACTGAGGGTTGGTTTCTTCAAAGACAGCACCACGAGCTAGAAGCTGATGCTCTTATTGTGAATGGTGGTGGTGGTATAGCTTTTCCAATGGCTTCACAGGCAAGAGACTGAGTCAAGGGGGCACACAAGCAGAAGAAGCAAGTGAGGGGTGGTGCAGAGTGGGTACTGCATCTGACAAATGGGTATGTGAGCACGTGAGAGGAAGCCTTTTGGGGCTGTCTAGAGACACCTGGGGGATAAACTGAAGGACGTTCATTTCCGGCAATCAAGCCAATGGTGTCTCATGCTACAGCAGCTTGAGTACAAAAGGCAGTATGATCTTATTTGTAGATTTTATTAATACATTTGCTACTTTTAAAAAATCTCAACCAGTATTTTCTTTTCTTTTTTTTTTTTTTAAAGATTTTATTTTTTCCTTTTTTCTCCCCAAAGCCCCCCGGTACATAGTTGTGTATTCTTCGTTGTGGGTTCTTCTAGTTGTGGCATGTGGGACGCTGCCTCAGCGTGGTCTGATGAGCAGTGCCCTGTCTGCGCCCAGGATTCGAACGAACGAAACACTGGGCCGCCTGCAGCGGAGCGCGCGAACTTAACCACTCGGCCACGGGGCCAGCCCCTCAACCAGTATTTTCTAACCATCAGCCAAAGAGGGTATCAAGTGTTTTGTTCCCTTACAAGAGCATCCACAGCGAGCATTCAAACAGACTGTGGTTAAACTAAACGGCGCTACAGCATTTATTTCATTTGTTATCAGCAGGCCCTGTTTTATTTTCCATGCTTTCAAAACAGGTAGAAAAAAAATCCCTATGTTTTTAATAGTTCATTCAGGGTCCTTAGGTTGAAAATTGTGTCTATTCAAGGTTTAGGCAATCTGTGAAATTTTACTTTTATAAACTATTTTCAGAGTTAAAAAGATCCAGTCATCACAAAGCTGCCAATTGGTTTTTGACCATTTCTCAGTTTACAGAGTACCAAATGGAATTATTTTCTCCACTTCAAATAACATCAAAAGAGGAGGTATATTTGGGTTGGAATTACAGTTGGAAATGGAATTCTTGCCATGAACTAATAAACTATTAGAAACAAGAGTGATTAGAATGGAAATGAAACAGCAGAGGCCTCAAGCACTCTTGGTCCAGTGGTTACGTTGCGTTGCTCTCACTGCCATGGCTTGGGCTCGTTCGCTAGTCAGGGAACCACATCGCCTATCTGTAGGTTCTCATGCTGTAGTGACTGCGTGTTGCTGAAAGTTATGCCACTGGGATTTCAAATATCAGCAGGATCACTCATGGTGGACAGATTTCAGCAGAGCTTCCAGACTAAGAGACAGTAGGAAGAAGGATCTGGCCACTCCTGAAAAAATTGGCCATGAAAACCCCTATGAATGGCAGTGGAGCACTGTCTTAGGCTGGAAGATAATGAGGATGATATAGGCTAGAAAGTGAGAGGATAGTGCAAAAAGACCAGGCAGGGTTCCACTCTGCTGTACACAGGGTCACTAGGAGCTGGAATCGACTCCACGAGCACTAACAACAGCAAGCACAGTGTCACTGTGCATTTACACATCTCATGGTAAGAAGATAATTCCACAAAATGAGTCCCTCCTATCCAGGTGCTTCTGTGGCTTCATCATCCAACTGGGGTCCTAGAGGCAGAGTTATAAAGCAGCCAGCCCTGCTCCCTCTCGCAAAGTTGCATTTTGGCTATTGAGATTATGGCATGCCAAAATATCTTAATTTGCTTAAGTTTCAGCAGCTTAATTTTGTAGCAGCAGGGACCTATTTTGCCTAAGCAAGCTTTCTCCTTTGCGAGTCTCCAGTGGAGTTGTGAATGCAGGAAAATGTTCAGTTCTAATGAGGATAATGATGAAAACGCAATTATAATTCCCCCTAGTCCACAAATAGGGCTCACAAAGTAGTTTGTTTCTCAAGTGCTTTGAACAAAGAAAGCTATATAAATGCTAAATAACAGCATAAAGTGCCAAGGTACTCTTCCTAGACGAAAGAGTGACCAAAAGCGGACTGGAAAATGTACCAGAGGAAAGAGAAAATAATTCCCATTTTAATTTCATTAAGAATGACAAAGTAAATGTAATGATTAATCATGGCAGCTAATTATCATGTAAATATCTAGGACCCCCCATTTAAATCTTGTATTTAATCTATAAAATTTTCCAATAGGCTTGACAGAAAACTAATGCGAAATGTTGGTCCTCACTACATAGCCCCGAAAATGTTGAATATTGTTTCCATAGTTTGGGGATTGCCTGTCTCAATTACAAGCTCTGTTTTGCACACTAGAAAGCATTAGCTAATTGATTCACAAGCCATGGCTGAGCTGAAACTTGGGAAAGCACTGAGGAATATTTGAAACAATTAAATTGAGCAAAATGCTTTAATGTTGGGAAGAAGATAGCACCCGTGGGAGTGTTTGGGAAAAAATATGTAGAGCAGATAAATAGGGAGAAAACCAAACTAAAAGTTAGTTTTGAGAAGTTTTGTGGAAATCACTGAGCTTTAAGATAATGTTGTTGTCTTTACCTCACACGTTTTTTTCAAGATATTTCCAAGTGACAGGAGACTGTACCTGTCAGAGATTTGCTACTTCTCTTTCTTTTCTAGTAGGATAAGTCTGTGCTTTACGTCCATATTGTTGAAAAGTTTTAAAGACAATTTGTGATTCTGTTGTGATTTATTAAACAAACAGATAAGAAACATATGGATGCTTAAAAAAAATTCTGATACCCCTGGGTTGGGAATTAAGAGAGTAAGTGAGAATCTAGCAGTGGGGAATAAATGTGTGTTTCATGTTTCCCTCTCCTCTCTCTAGGTCCTTGGCAGACAGAATAGTTTTACTTTGTCTTACTTTCCTCATATGCAAAACGAGCATACAATGCCCAATGTTCAAAAAAAGAGACATCACTAAAGGGTGAGTGTAAGTGTTCTACCAGTGTTGTGTGCCAGAAACTTATCTCCAGCGTGGGGCAATGTCCTTGGGTGAGGTGACATTCCATTACAAAGGGGCAGTTTGATCTAACTGGAAGGTCTCAATGCTGTTGGCTTAGGATATGTGGCATGCTCTACACATTTCTGCCTGGCACATAGTAGGTACTTGATAAATATTTATTGAAGAATTTCTCCAACCTGAGCCTGCTTTGAGGCCGGAGATGACATTTATCTTCCTAACATGCAATGGACTCATCATATCTTAATAATTTATTGAACCATTATTGTCACATAAGAAACTTATGATTGGGGCCAGCCTGGTGGCAACGGTTGAGTGCGCACATTCTGCTTCGACGGCCCAGGGCTCACCGGTTTGGATCCCGGGTGCGAACATAGCACTGCTTGGCAGACCATGCTGTGGTAGGCGTCCCACATATAAAGTGGAGGAAGATGGGCACGGATGTTAGCTCAGGGCCAGTCTTCCTCAGCAAAAAGAGGAGGATTGGCAGCAGTTAGCTCAGGGCTAATCTTCCTCAAAAAAAAAAAAAACTTACGATTGATTTTTAGGGAAGCTGTCATGGAGAATAATAAAATATTATTTATGGAAGATGCTTGAATTTTTTAAATAAAAAATTTCATCTAAATAGGAGACATTGTATTTTAAAATATGGCCAAGAGGAGAGAAAAACAAATACATTTTTGCAATATGTGAATCATCTTAAGGTCCTGACACAAGTATTGGACAGCCATATTGCCCTTTTTGTTATATTGTAAGGAAGAATTAGAAATAGTTATTATTTTCAGAGGAATTGCTTCTGCACAGAAGTCTTAGCCTTTTTTGCAGACTGAGTCTTTTGGGAAGAATTCATTTTTTCTTGCTTTTTGTGAGAATGCCCATGAGAGCCCACCATATCCCTGAACTCAATGATAGTTTCAAATAAAGCATCTGAACTCTGTAGTTTTAAGACTAGTGGAAAGCCGTGCTGGATGCGGTTGATGGCCAAGGTTGTCATGCCACAGCTCTTATTTGCTGGGCAGCTTTACGAGAGTAAACTGATTTACAATCATCAAGGGGGAAAGGTCAATTTTGGGGAGTGCGGACTTTCCATTCATCACCATACTTTATAGCCTTGTCGGTGATTTTATTTTCTGATATCAAGCTAGTCATTTTGGTCTTGTTAATGCTTTCCTCTACTGATGTATTTTTCTGACATAAACAAGGGAGAGCTGCATACGTCAGATATTGTGTTCTTCCATTTCAGCTGCTTCAGACAGGGACACCCGACACCTTGGTGAACAGTGAGGAAGCATTTATTAATTGAGCTGGGGTAGTCTGGCTTCAACATTGGAGCCCTCCTCCTCCTCCTCCTCCTCCACATCCTCTATACCTGCCTCTACCCCCACCAATTTCAAGAGTCTGAGATGATCTGTGGAGTCAGTAGGGCCGGATGTCACCAGAGATATGACACTGGAAGAAAGGCACCTTGGGAAACATGTTAAGAAGTCATTTCACAGCTGACAGAGGTGAAACAACCCTTCTCCCTCAGACCTCAGACTAAACCTTCGTGCCCAAGAAGTGTAATAACCACAGGAAATCTTCAAAGATTATTGAATTCTGCTAAGAAACCCTAAGTCAATATATAAACCCCAAAATATTTATAATTTGTATGTAGATCACAGTGTAGCCTATAGGATCATTAAATATAATCTGTTCTTATAGAACATATATCACTATATATTAAATAACCTGCTATTTATGACATATACTTTATAATTTATTTATTATACTTTCTCTTCTGTTATATCATAATCCCAATGATAACATTATAACCTATGCAAAATAGTTTATAAATAAGTTAACTATATAAGATACAGATCTCACTCCATAGTGATTTTGATTATCTTCACTCAACCCTTCTTTCGTCCTCACAATGTCTGGAGTTCATTTCTCCTGGCATTCTATGCATAGATTGCGGGACTGTGTGGACTCTACCTTACTGTCATAGTTAGGGCCATTTGTTATGAGAAGTTAAGGTTTGTGTTTATCTTGCTCATCACTCACACTTCCAGGGCCTAGCACAGTGCATGGCGTGATAAATACTTGTTCAAAAATGAAAACCTACTGGTAAAGAAAATCTGGCAAAATTTTTTGTAGGCTCTCGGGATTCTGCATGGGAAGTCTGTGCATGTCTCCCAGATCTGGCTCTCTCTGAGCCCACGGATAGCTGTCATTTATAACCCACCCTATCTAAAACCAATCCCAGCATCTTCCTCCCTCCCCTTCCTCACATCCCTGTTGCGTACTAATACTATTTTCTCAGTTACCACAATGAGAACCTCATAGTCACATTTGACCTCTTTCTCCTTGCACAGTGTGGCAGACCAATAAAAACCTTTTAGGAAATTTTCTTTACAAATGCTTCTTGCATTCAACATGTTACTTTCTTTAGTCTTTCTCCCCTTTAATATTTACTTGTTGGTGCATCTTTCCATTTTACCCCTCTTATTTTTATTCTGGAACTTTCTGTTCGAAAGCCATGAGTACTTTCTTACCGCAAGAAAAAAGTATACACCCTGGTCTGCGTACACGGTCCTCCAGAGTCTGCTCTAGTGCATATTGCCGATGTGACTCCAGAGATCCTAAACACGATCCTTTGTCATTCTCTGTGCCCGCTCCTTCCTGCCTGGGATTTTGCTCATGCTGGAGGCCCTGCCATGACTGCCCAGCTGCCCCTCTTTATTCTCAGCCCTCCTACAAGTGGCAGTTGATAGGAAAGTTAAGCCTCTGACAGACAGGTCTTGATTCACAATCCCAGCTCTGTTCTCTTGGCGTTTACCTCTATCCCTTTTAATGTGTTACATTTTCAAGTACAATAGGTCCTCCTTTGCAATCAGATTATTTTGAGCATTTAACTTCTTTGTTTTTGTAGATCTTATCCTGAAGTTTGGATGATAGTTGTCATAAAGTGCAAAGAAAAAGTTATGGATACTATGTCAGTGGCAAAACACAGAAGGATGGAAGCCCCTGATTTGCATTCTCTGACGTCCCTTACAGACTTAGGGCGAAGGTCAGTTCCACCTTTCTCTCCTATGCAGTCTGAGTGAGCCTCCAGGACCGCCCCACCCACAGTCTGCAGGGCTGGAGCGGGGCCCTCCTGGGCAAACTCTCATGGGGCCAAGTTGCTCCTGTGAAGACTACTGTTGTGCTGCAGTCATCTGGTATGTTTAGCCATGGGGTGACTACTCTGCACCTCTGTCAAGCCCCTGCTGTTAGAGCCACCTGTCTCAGGTCCAGTAGCTTTGATTGTCCCCAAACACACTGGCATTCACAGGGGAGTCTGTGAGGTGCCAGTACTTGCTGCTCTGTCGGCAGAGTGCTTGCCTCACGTTGCCACCTGCCGGAATGAAGGGTTTTCTTGGAGAATCGTCCGCCCATCTGCCACTCAGCCACCTCTGGCTGTGCAGTGTCACTCAGCAAGAGCCTCGGCGGGCCTTTCACTAAGGATCTGCTGCTCACTCTTCCATGATGACGGTCAGTGCCAACCCAGAGAAGGGAGGAATGTCACTACAGCCCTGGGGTCTTTCTAGTCTCCTTACACCCCTGAGGGTGAGCATGCCTTCCTGCAGGCACTGGCTGGTCCTGGTGAAAAGACACTACAACGTGCCCAGGGCCCTGACATTGGACTCAGCCGACTCAGTAAGGTATCTAGTTTTATTGATGATAAGTGAATACTCTGATTCCCAGATGAAGCTGAATTGTAAGTCATAGTGTCCCAGATTTTTGCATTTTGTGGGAGCTGACATAGGGATGCTAATTTTAATTTTTGCCAAATAAGGGCATTAACAAAAATCTACTATCTTGTATCCTGACATAAAAAAAGAAGAAAAGTCTATAATTGCTGCATTAAAAAGATGTTGTTAAGTTGGATAGATGCAGCTTTGTGATTCTTCTTTTACTCAGTTCACAGATCTGGCTGAAAACTTGGCCAGGAACTGACTGTGGTGACTGGTCCTAAACTTGGGAACCTCTATTCTAAGAACCTTGTTGATTTAATTGAGGAGCCCTCGAAGGTCCTCTTTCAATTCTTCTAACTTGACAGGACTGAAGAAGGTCACAGCTATACCACTCCCTCCCCTCCTCTTCCCTCTACCCGTAACGTCTTTAGGATACATTTAAATAATTATTTGTTGTCTTGTATTGTCGGCCAATGATTTTATATATGGACATCTTGTCTCTTCCAGCAAGACTGTAATCTAGGTAAATAGAAGGTACTGAATAACTAATTATTTGAATTTATTTCTATAATACACACTCGTATGCTATTTAGAGAACTGCAGGCTGTTCACACATTTGTGTGTATGTGTGTGTGTGTGTGTTTTGGAAGTCTGCTGGAATCCTCAATTTATATAGGTACATAAATGAAAGGTGCACATTTTAAACAAGCTTTGTAAAATAAGAAAACAAGCCTTTGGAGTCAAGTTTCCATCTTCCTCTCCATTTCCTAACGAGGCTGGAGAGATTAACTCCCTATTGAGTAGACAAGCATTTGAAGCATCATTAAAGCCTCTCGTCATTTCGATGATTTAGTGATAATGCAGGCTGGAGCAGGTAGCTGAGATTCTCCCACAGAATATCAGAATTGTTTTTCATTTTAATATACTTTTTTATTTAAAAAATCATAAAATGTTCCTTAGAGTGACAGCTGAGCTTCAATATTTATGACTTTCTGATTGCTCTAGCAGTTCAGAAAAAAAAAGAAAAATGAGCCCTCAAGTAAAATTTAAGTGGGAAAGATTAAAATTCAGAATTATGGACTTTTCTCATTTGAATGAATACTCACTTTTTGCCAAAATTTTGTATGCCAGTCCTAGTTTCCCTATGTTTGACAGTCCTTGAAAAAGTACTTAATTTCTTTCTCGAAAATATATGAGTAGTTTTACTTTTTGAAAATAAACCCTTTTGGATCAGCACAACTTTCCCCCCCAACTTTTATACTCTACTTTTGACACAAACCAAGCACACGCTTGCAAATGAATGATTCAGTTTGGGGCACAAGCTGGGGACCATATGAGTGAGTGAAAGGGATAAGTGACAGAACGCCATTATCTTTGGGATATTATGATACCCACATGGCTGATTTATGATATAGGCTCAAACTGTTCCATCATTTACCTTTTTGTGAATTCTTGCTGTTTTCCTGAGTGAGTTTTCAGATTTATATGCATCAAGCCTTAGAACTAAATTAAATCATATTTCCTTACCCAAGATGCAGCTCTTTAACCAGTTCATGATTTTGTGATTAGTTTCTTTTCTTCAAATAGTGTATTTCTACGCCTGCTTAATGGAGTATGTTATTTATGTCTGATTAATCTTTTGAGAGGGAGGAATAATATGACTATTTCCCTTTAAGTTGTATGTAATGTAATGTCGTTACTATCAGCTCAAACTGCTGTAAAAGAGGTCATGGGTGTGACTAAGAAAAAATGGACACTGTGGATAGATAATATCAGGAAGGGAATAAGGAAGAATCCTTCTTCTCCCCAAAAGACTCACTATAAATGATAATTTTATTATACTTCATTAAAATGTTTAAATTTTCATAAGACCTTAAACCCACAACATTTTCTTGTATTAGTTTTTCCTGACTAATTAATTCTTTCAACAAATATTTGTTGAGTGCCTACAGGCCTTATTCTAGATGCTGGGAGTAGAATATCAAATAAGACAGAAAAAGCTCTGACTTTGTGAGATTGATAGTCAATGAATCCTGATGAACTAGTTTATATTTTTAAAAAACTTTCGTGAGTTAATTGAGCTTTATATAAAAAAACTCAAATAGTTATATAATACAGCCTAACTAGTAGAAGAACCAAAATGAAAAATTCAGGATAGACTCCTAGGGGAGCATTGTGCAAAGGGATGTGGTAAAATATCCTTTTTCTAGATTTGTACTGAGCAGTAGCAGGTACGTATTGTAGTGAACAGAACTAACCCAGCTATGAAGAAAGTAACATGGAAAACAGAAACTGTCCGGATTGTTTTGAGAAGATATTGTGACTACGTTCTCCCAAATATGTATGAAAATATTCTAAAATGCTGAAGAGGAAAGTATCCTTGCATTTGGTCTAAGTAAAAGGTTTTATTCAAAAAAATTCTGAAAAAAATCTTGGGCTTGGCCAATTTTGGAATTTTGAGAATGGGGTAAACTTTTAGGTAGAGTTGGCTCTAGTTACAAATGAAAAGGCAGTGTTTGGGCATTCACCCTGCCTGCCCCCGTCTCCTATTTACCCCTATCGCCATGTGACTTATTAGGCATCCTGTTACATTCCATGTGGGAGGAAAGTACTGGACGTCCATCCAAAGACCTGGGCTTAAACTCCTATTCTGCTGTTTATCACTCAGGTGAGCATGAACACGCTGCCTTGCTAAGCCTCGGGTTTTCTCATCTACAAAATAAAGACCAAAATACCAACCTCAGAAGGTAGTCGTGAAGATTAAATAGAACGCATGTGAAAGTGCTTTGAAACAATTAATAACAAGGATTAGCATAATAGTTAATATTTCCTTAAGGAATGGAAATAAAACTCTGGGGAACACAGAAACTCTCTATATTCTAAAGTCTCCCAAATGGGATGGCAATGGGGGGAGTTTTTACTTTGGTCAAGTGTTTCTGCCAGACTGTACTTTAAATTATAGCACATGTGAGGCTGCTCATTCTGCTTACAGAAAGCCATATCGGGCCCAACTTCTTCTGATCCCCGTTACTCACTCTTGCCAGGCTGGTCCCAGATGGAACTTTATAAGGGACGTACTTCCTGTAGATATGACCAACTCTAGAACATGGAACATCGAACATTTCTCCTCCACACATCCAAACCTAAAGAGAGGAAATTTAAAAGTATATCACAAAAGAACAGCAAATTTCACACAAAAAAGGAATTATAAACAAGAGTCAAACAAATCTTAAAATCTCTTTGCCTCTAAGTCAAAAATTTCTATTTGTTATAAATGGCTAACCAAGAAAGAAAACCACATTTTTAAACCTAGATTCAAAAAAGTATAGAACCAAAAGACTAGTTCACTAAAATCTAATTTCCATAGAAAATGTGTTGGTATTTTTTTTTGGTCTAATGGAATTTTATTACACATATTGTATTGAACTGGCATTTAATGCTTATATGTCATTTATAGAGATATTTGTTTTGACAATCTTGTTTGAAGAAATAACATTGGAATTTAAATGTCAATTAAAAATTTTAAGACATAAAAAATGGAATTTTTAAAATAAGCTAATGAATTAAGCAACACAGATATATCCATACTTTAAGTTCCATCTAGATTCTGAAACTTTCAGTAGAGCTTATCTTAAAAATCTTAGTTGCATTCTAATTTCTCCCTACCCCCTATCATTTCTTAGGTACAGAAAATAATTGACTAGTGATGTGGACTCAGGAAATATTAAACTCAAGGTATGTGTTAAGATGCTGTATTTATATGTAGCAACAAAAATTAATTGGTTGTATTTTACATGACTATGCCCTCAGACAGACACAATTAATCATGGTTTTATATAACAAACTACTTACTATAAAAGGACTAATTATCAGAACATAAATCCAAGCTTCATATACGCTAGATTTTGAGCTATTTTCACTGCAAGAAAAAGATTAAAAAAGAGTTATATACTATAATGGTTAGTTTTATGTGTCAGCTTGACTGCATTACAGCGCTCAGGTATTTGGTCAAACATTATTCTGGATATTTCCATGAGGGTGTTTTTTCAGATGAGATTAACATTTAAATTGGTGGGCTTTGAGTAAAGCAATTACCTTCTATAATGTGGATGGACCTCATCCAATCAAGTTGAAGGCCGTAATTGAACAAAGACTGATTTCCCCCAAACAAGAAGGACTTCTGCCAGCTGACTGACTTTGGACTTGAACTGCAACTCTTCCCTGGCTCTTCAACCTGCTGGCCTGCCTTGCAGATTTTGGACTTACCAAGTCTCCTCAGTCATGTGAGCCATTTACTTAAAATGTTTCTCTCTCTTTATATATACATATCCTATTGGTTCTGTTTCTCTGGAGAACTCAGACTAATACGGATAACACCGCTTATTTTAAAGCATAATATTGAAATATTGAAAGAGAGAAAGAGAAATGTTGATGTCTTAACTTACTTTTGCTTCCAACCCCTTTCACTAAGAGGAATGACACCCCAAGTGAGAGTAAATACTTTCGGCTTTGCCCGTCATATGGTCTCTCTTGCAATTATGCAAGTCTCTAAGGAAAAGGCACAGCTGTATTTCAATAAAACTTTGTTTACGAAAAACAGGTAGTGGGCTGTAGTTTGCTAGTCCCTGTTCTATAAGATATAAAGTCCTTTCAAACACTGAAATTTAGTGATTCCTAAGATAATATATGTGGGAGATTCTAAGATAATATATGCAAAGATAATTTTCCAAAATTGCATACCACAAATCTCTCATTGCGCATGCTCCTCTACAATGTGACCTTGGTACCCTCCCATTGAGATGTGGGTCTCTGTCCTCTCTCCTTGAATTTGGGTGGGCTTGTGAATTCTTAGACCAATAGACTACAGCAGAAATGACTGAGGCAAGGTTATAAACGGACTGTTGCTTCTGCCTGTCCACTAGGCACTCGTTTTTGCAACTCTGAGCTGCCATGTAAGAAATCTGACTCCTTGAGGCTACCCCTTTGTGAGAAAGTCCAGACCACGTGAGAGGCCATGTGTAGGTGCTCAGGTCAACAGCCTCAGTTGTTTTAGTGAACAGCCAGGATCAACCACCAGGTGTGTAAATGAAGATTCCTCTAAATGATTCCAGCCACTAGCTGTTGAGTCACCCCAGCTGAGACCCCACACACTATCCCGAAGCAGAAGCAAGCTATCCCCTTTGTGTCTTTTCTGAATTTGGGAATGGTAGAATCCATGAGCTTAAAAAAATGGTTGTTTTATGCCTCTCAGTATTGGGGTTCTCTGTTATGCAGCAATAGTAACTGGAACTACTTATTTCCAAATCCTTAATAAAGGCGAACTGCTAACACAATTAAGCAAAACTTATGCATCATTCACAGATTTCATCTTATCCTTTTGTGGGAGATACAGTGCTAGGGCTCATCAATTTCCATGCTCACTTCTGCCAGGCTATAATGTCTAGCTCATTTGTATTTAGATGTGACCATATGGCTATTTCTTGCCAGTGCAATGTGAACAGAAGTGATGTGTATCACCTCTGAGCCAAAGTAATTAAGAGCGGACTTTGTTTTCCATCTTCTTTACGATTTCTTTTTTCCCTCAGAGCCTGACCAATTGCAGAAGATCCAGAGGAGGACTCTGAGACCCTAGAAGGAGTCACTAAATAGATGGGACCTGGGTCTCTGAGAAACTGGGTGGAGTAGAGCACATGCCTCCGCTTTTAATCTGGGCCAAATTATGAGAGGAGCAATAGAGAAACTTTGCTGAGGTTGTTACCAAGATTTTGGGATTGTTAGCGCAGCTGGTTCTTAAAAACTTGTGTCTCTTCTGACATTTTTAATCAAATACAGTGAATGTAATTATTTGTGATATTATTTCCTTATATTATTTGCTCAGTTTTAAGAGACAAAATTTGAAAGTAATTAGACAACAGATGAAGGGGTGGTCAATGAGAGAGCAGAGAATGTTAGGTAGTCACGTGTGTAATAAAATGTCAGTCCTGGTTGGTCAAAGGTAGGCAGGTGTCCAGGCAGAGAAGCCGTCTTATCATCTGTATGTGGGACATAGTGATTTGTTGGCACAGGCAGTTATTTTTCATGAAAAAGGTGACCATATTGCTCTCATCAGTTGGTGAGGTAGCCAGTTTCCTCTGCAGCACAAGGGGATGGTGACAAATGAGGGCAAGATGTGGGGCCAAGGTCTGGGGCAATGCCTTACATTCTCTGGGCTTATCTATGTTTTTGGTTCATGTGGTCTTGTAGAATACTTGGAAAGTAGGCAGCAGCGGACTGAATTCTTCCTGCGACAGAGTTTGCCAGGGTAACAACTGCCACAGTGGAAAGTTAGATAAACCATCTTTGCCTTCCTTTCTAAGCTATGGCAAAATGACCTAATAGACACACAGAAATGAAATTCTACCAACTTCCTTTCAGAAGGTCACTCTAATACAGTTTTTAAAGATCTTCATATCAGTTTTATATTGGTGTGTAACAAATTGCTACAAACTTAGTGGCTTAAAACAACACACATTTATGATCTAGTTCTATGGGTCAGAAGTCCATGTGGACTCAGCTGGGTTCTCTGCCTAGAGTCTCACAAGGCTGAAATCTAGGTGGCTGCTGGGTTGAGCTCTTATCTGGAGCCTCTGGGGAAGAATCTGCTTGCAGGCTCATTTAGACTGTTGGTAGAATTCAGTTCCTTGCAGTAATAGGACTAGGACCCCCATTTTCTTGCTGGTTGATGGACAGGCTCTGCTCCTAGAGGCCATTCTCAGTTCCTTGCCTGTGAACCCCCCTTCTTAGCAATGGTTAACCTCTGTCTCATAGAATCCTTCTTATGCTTCAAATCTCTATGACTTCTTGTGCTACCAGTGGGAGAAGACTCTGGGCTTTTAAAAGGCTCCTGTGATTAGATTAGGCCCATGAGGATCATCATCCTATTTTAAAGTAAACTGATTAGTGATCTTAATTACATTTGCCAATCTCTTTTGCCCTGTAATATAACATAACATAATCATGGGAGTAAGCCAAGGAAGAGGGTCCTCTTAGAGTTCTGTCTACACAATTTCCACTGGATCAAAATTCATGTCTTCTATTGATAACCTACTTCTAATTCTTAACTTTCTTCCCATCAGAAACTTTTCTTTACAGCTAAGTCAAATTCAGGAAACTTCTGTCCAGATGTTTTTAATGCTAAATTCAGTGTTAAAAAAAACTATAGAATCCTAGAATTTATTTTTCTCCATATTGCCACTACAATTACTTAAAAACATAAATCTGAGTATATCATGCCTCCCTTTAAAATCCTTCACTGGTTTTCTATCCCTGTTAAGGTAATAGTTACAACTCCTCCATAAAGTTTCCAAAGCCTTGCATTATCTGGCCTTTGCTTGTGTCCGTCATCACTCTGCCCTGTCCCTCACCAACCCCCACAATACACTCTCTGGGCTATTTTTATTTTATTATTATTATTTTTCGTTATTTTATTGAGGTCACATTAGCTTATAACATTGTGTAAATTTCTGGTGTACCTCATTATATGTCAGCTTCTGATAGACTGCGTCGTGTTCACCACCAAAAGTCTAGTTTCCGTCCGTCGCCATACGTATGTTCCCCTTTACCCCTTTTGCCCTTCCCCCAGCCCTGCTCTGGGCTGTTTTTAATTCCTTAGAAAGCACCAAGATTCCCTCCTCAAGGCTTGCTACCACAAATTACTGTCTCTAAAGGAAATTCTCCTTTCCCTCTCTCTGATCCTTTGCCTATTCCTTATTTATTTTCCAGAGTTCAGCTTCACTATCACAACTGATTCCTTAGATTTGTTTAGGCTCTTGTTCTATGCTCCCATTCCATCTTGCATACTTCTCCTTCACATAATTCATTAATTGAGTTAACAAATGTGTAGCGAGCACTTACTATATGCCAGGCATTGTTCCCCATGCTGGAGCTATAATGTGTGACTAATTCAAAGATCTGCACACATGGAGCTTTCTTTCAGTGGAGACCGTACTTATGGTAACTGTCAATGAGTGATTTATTTGTGTTTGTGTAATGATTTGTTTAGTATTCGTCTCTCCTCACTAGACTCAAAGTTCCATGACTATTATTACTCTATCTCCAGCTACTAGTGAAGAGCTTAGCACATAAAAGATACTCAATAAACATGGTCACCTCTTGTTTCAATTATGCTTGAATTTGTACTTACGTAGGGAACCTAAGGCCTTTCCAATTCAGTGTTGTTTCTTACAACCTCAGGGCCAATCTGCTTTTCACCATAAGCACAGAAAAGCCACTTGTCCCTAATCTCAGAGTTGCTTCATTTCTATACTGTGGATGTCACCATGCACTTCTTTATTTTTTTCAGTCTTTCAATAACAAAGCTTATTTCAGCAGAAGCATCCCTCCTGACACACTAGAGAGATGTGTTTAGGTAACAGTGTGGAATCATGGTTCTTTAGGAAAGCACAACTGTTGTGGCATTTATTAAATCCAATATTTGTTCTGAAAGATGTTGTTTATGTATTTAAAAGACGTTTCCTGGTAGTATGGTGTGGTGATATTCTAAAAAAAAAAAAAATTCTATAGCATTGTCATACTTAAGTATCTATTTCTTGCAGAAATGTTTTAGATTTACAAATAACGGGTCTTCTTTTGACAACATAAATATTTTAAAGCAATGTTATTTTACCCGTGAATGAGCACAGAGCATTTTTTTCATGATGTAGTTTAAATTGACTGAATAATTGAATGCTTGCCTTATTTTTTTAATCACTTTTCAATATCAGCCACAAACTGAAATTTAGACATAGAGAATGTTAAATTGGATGGAATCATACAATTATACCAGTCACACAGAATGTGAAATTAGCTGCAGTGAGAAACTGATTGTCAGGAGGATACTAAGGGAACATTATTATCGAGTATAAGATGAGGTGTAATATACTGATGGAAATGGTGATTTAAATTCTCAAAAAGGAATTTATTAATGCATTCAGTTCCAAAAGCTGCTCTCTCCCTAATCTCATCCTTAACTCTTCTCCCCCTCCTTCCCTCTGGTCAAACTATTTTGGCTTCTTTTCTGTTCCTCGAACATGCCAGATACCTTCCCACCCTAGGGTGTTTGTACTGGCTGTTCCCTCTGTCCGGAATTCTCTTCCAGAACTCCCCATGGCTAACTTCTTCAGCTCTTTCAAGTCTTAGCTCTAAATCCTCTTGCCCCAAACTCATCACAGTCCTCTGCCCCTGTTCTCATAGCATTTCCCACCTTCTAACTCAGTAGATACCTCATTTATTTATTTTGTTTATTATTTGTCAGCCTCTCTCCCCAAAAAAGGCAAGGGTCTTTGTGTTTTTTATTGAGTGATGTATCCTAAGCACCTAGGACAATGCCTGACACATAGTTGGTACTCTGTAATTGTTTGTTGAATGAATGAAAGAATTATTGGTGTATTGATGTAAAGTAACGTTAATTCCAGACAATTGAGTTATTTAATGATAACCCACCATTTAGCTGCCATTAAAAATAAAAGCTGTGATCTCTAGTATATTCAAGTACGAATTTTAAGGTAATAAGGTATCTTAAACTTATTTTCACTCAAAACTGTTTTATAACAAAACAAAGAAATGGCTGATGTTAAAGATATAGCACGTTATATATAAATGAGTAATTAAGTTTCCGGGACTGGAAAATAACTTTCTAATGGTATGGTATGACTTGTGTGGGTTAAGTTTGAAAGACTCCTTAAGACTAGTTAATTGACCACTTGGCCATCTATTTAGAGTTGAAATATTAGTTGTTAACCTAAAAAGCTATGGTGTGTGATATTGAAAAGGGCCATGTCTGTCTTTTCTGGGCTAGATGTGATAAAAACTGCACCTTCGGGAAGAGAAGTTACATCCACACATACTGTTGCCTTGGTTTATTCTTAGAAACTTGGGTTTTGAGGTTATTCTTTGAGATAAGGAGAAAAAAAAGGAACAGCTTATTTTAACCTTTCCTGATTTCCCTTTTCTATTTGTTGATAGAAAGATAATAAAAACAGAAATTGGAAAATGTATCTACAGTCTTTAATTAGGATATGGTGGTTTCTAGTGTCAGGGGAAAAGCTCTTGTTTCTGGAGCCATCTGCTTAGGATTTTTTTCAAAGTAAGAGATGCTGTGATGTCAGTATAAAAGAAAATCGAGCCCAAAGCATCTTGCGTTTAGTGAGCTTCAAGAGGTCCGGGTGGGGATGGCAGGGCTTCAGAGGGTACATTGTTCAGAAGATCATTACTTTTAAGATGTGGTGTTCATATTTGCAGTGACACCAGGTGGCCTTAACAACAGTGATTCTGGTGGGGACTGGAACAGAAAAACAGACATATCACTTATTGGTTTATTTGAAACATTAATTCTTGAGGAGGAAAGAGTGGATCTGAATATCTTAAGTGTGCTTCTTTAGATAAAATATTATAGTTAAAGACACAATCTCTCATTTTCCTTAACTCATTATTCTGCAGCTTAGAAAGTGCAGTAGCGGCAAAGTGTTTGCTTTTTACCATTATTTCCATATGTCTCCAGATTTTGAGTCTATTGCTTAAATTTTCTGGATTCTCCGTCTGCCAAAAATAAATAGAAGTTCTTTAAAAACTTCTTCAAATTGGCTTTCTGCGTTGGGACAACTACTTCCTTCTTTTGAGGAAATACCCAAACATGTCTCTCCTTTGCTCCTGAGTTGGGCTGTCAGTGACACTTTGTTCCTAAAGGCGCAGGCAGGAACCTGACTCAGGTCAGGCTAATTGAAATGCTTCTTTGAGGTTCATCAAATTGGAATTACCTCTCTGGTGGTGAAGCAGAAAATGGAAGCCTGAAAGCTTTCAGGGGCCATGTCTGAGGGGTGGAGGGAAAGCCTGTTGGAGGGAATGAAGCTGACTCAGAGAGAGGTGGAGGGAAGATATCCAGAGAACAGGTCACAGCAGCATCGAGGCCCTGTTTCCAGGCTTCCCAGAGGCTCACTTATTTCCTTGACTTTTTCACAGTTTGTTTGTGTGGTTGTTCTGTCCGATTTCCCTGTTTCCTCTAAGTTAGACCGAATTGGGTTTCTGTCTTCTAGTAAGCCAAAGAATCTGAATTAAAAAACTTCCTTTGTGAACAATGAGGGTTTGAGTGTCTAGGAGTACCGAGGATACACTTTGAAACGAGCACATCAGTCAAAAGCTACCCAGATAAAGACCATTATGACAAAAACTCTGGAGAAGCGAAAGGTTTTCTAAGCTTCGGTTGATAGGCAATTAAGTTTTTTTAGCAATACTCAATATGAAAAAAATTTCATCAAAATAAAAGATGTGAGCACTCTCAAAGGTTCATAAGGGCACTTCCATGTTATTTTTATCTTGAGGAAAAGTTGATGTACTTTTGTAATATGGAGCAGTGGAAAGAACGCTTTGTATTAGTGTTTGAATTGGGCAGGTTGCTATACTTTTCTGAGTCTCATTTTCATTTTCGGTAAAGTTGGGGTAATGTGTCTACGTCATAAGGTGGTTGTAAGTACTCAGTTAAGAAATACATGTAGCACCTTTACGTGGCACACAATACGTGCTCAAGGATGGTGGTCATATGACATAGTCTATCTAGTGGACAAATGGTATTCTTCTGTTATGTTGGGGGCTACGTAGGGTGGTGGCTGTGTATCAGTATGTTGACCTGTATGAGAGGGGTCAGGGCACACGACAACATGCCAGTCTGTGAATGTGTGTATATGCGAGTAGGGATTGTCTTCTCAACTGTCACTCTCATAGTTTGGAGAGAAGGAGGGAGCTGTGGGATCAGTTTATATTGGTCTCGTGTGTTGTAGGTTGCCAACCTTGACGTAGAGTGTAAAAATCAAATTCTTATACCTCTAGGGTTAATGTGTGTATATACTCCGAGACTTTCTATAGTATTGTCACTGGGATTTGGGTGAAGGGCTTCAGAAGTGTATGGGGAGTTTTTTTGTAACTTTTTATACAAATGTCTCTTGAGCTGGGGGTTGGGGGTGGGGCAACTGGCTTGCTTTATGTAGATTTACAGACCAGAAGCATTAGAATGGTTAGATTGTATTTCTCGTTGGGGAAAATGGCAACCAGAAAAATACAAATATTTCTTAAAAATCTCAATATTAGGAAAAGATTTCAATAGGAAGTTAAATTGACCCTAACACAGGTACTGAATGCTGTGTAAATTGTTACATCTCGCTCACTTTACAACTATCTATAAAAGCTAAAAGAAAATTAAATAGAGAATTAAGAAAACGCCATCAGACATAAAGGAAGTAACAACTGGGAGGAATTTAGACTTGCCGCTAGGCTTATGTCTAATGGACATAAAATTTAACTTGAAAATGCTCTGCTACACCTGAGGTAACTTTTGTTGGGTAATTGAAATGAATCTCAGACTGGCTGGCGAGGCATTTAGCAGCTGTTTCTGTTTATCTTTCAGTTTCTGAATGAGTTTAGAGTCATTTTAATATTTTCTTTGGAAGATCAATTCTGGGCATGTTGAATTAAAATGGTTATTTTGATGTCACCTAGGCTAAATGTTGTAGGGAAAAGAAGCCCACAGGAATAACTCCAGGTATTATCTTGTGTATCCGAAGTATATGGTGCGCCATAAAAAAGCTTCTGTCATGTTTTAGATACAAAATGCAAGTCCTCTTTGAGGTACTTTGCAGGCTCAGAAGTAAAGAGAGGTCTCTAAGACAGCTGTCTCATAAAAGCAATGAGAAGGTATATAAAATATTTTAGAATCATCCTCGGCATAAAAAGGATTTCTAATGAGTACATTTTATAAGACTAAATTTATTTCTAACAAAACCATTTGTACAAAACATCATCACGATAGTTTATATAGAGATAGCTTAAGGGAAAAAGAGTACACTTCCAAAATGAGATTGAGCTGTACCCATCCAGGGAGGCAAATAAACTATTTTAGGAGTATAAATTAAACACCTTAGGAGGTTTTTGTATTTTCAGACAACTGTGGAGAAAATGGAAAATGCTTACTAATTAAAACTAGGTTCTTTGCCAGTGTACCAGAGGCTTGTCTTGGGATCCAAGAGTATGGAAGTTAGCAATTGTGGAGGCTGGGGGATGGAGAGACCAGGTTGGGGTCAGGGGCCAGGGAACAACTTCCTTTCTTTGGGATCTCAGTATGTCATTATTTTATAGTTTCTCCTACAAATCTTGGGTCATATAACACACGGAACATTTGTTGCAAACAGTGCTGTGGGGTGATAGCTGGATGAGAGACACTCAAGATTGGAGGAGTAAGAGGATGAGGGAAATGAGCCACCCTGGGGTCCAGACCTGGGGAAGAGAGGCCATGAATGAGACCACCATTGAACCAATTGCCGATTCTCTTTGCTCAATTGTTTTGTAGTGGACCAAAGTCCTTGCTTTAGCTTAGAAGTTTTGGCCTGATATGTACCTGGGATTTGTTTCTAAGATTTATATTTAAATAATCTTGAGATCCATACAAATATATATTAACATATCATTGCAGATTGAGATGTATTTTAAAGGCCTTTTCTCACCACCCAATCTAAACACCCTTCATTAAGACGGTAGTAAAGTCAGGGGCCTATAAAGGCCACAAGAGACCATATATGTATCTCCAGTCAGGTATCAAGTTTAACACGGCAGAAACAGGGTGCCGGTAAACAGTGCAGACCATTCTTCTGTCTTTTGTCTTGGTTATAGATACAAATATTTTATAAATATTATGCCAGTCAAATATAACCATCTCTATACTGGGGCTCTTGCTTTGTAACATTGGCTGGTTTATTTCTTTTTAGCACTTACCAATGTCAGAAATTATCTTGTTTATCTATTCACTTATTTATTTATAATCTTTCTGTCCTCACACCAAATTCTATGAGATAAAGAACTTGTCATTCCCGTTAACTATCATATTCTCAGTGTCACATAGTAGGCTCAATAAATATTTGCTGGATGGATGGGTACATCTGTGACTATTGTCTGCATATGAAACTATATATTATAATTTTACTTTATAAGTACTTACATAAATACTATATTACATATAGTATATATATTTATTATTAAATATAAACAAAATTTATCTTCCCTTTGTATTTATTTTTGCACATATGTTCTGTGTCTTCCTTTTTCTTACCTGACAACAGATTTGAATATTATTCCACAGTAGTAAAAAGAAAACTGTTGCATTCTTTAAAGGCCATACTGTAGGCCACAGTACAGGTAAACAATAATTAATTTAATCAGTCTCCTAGGATGGATGTTTAAGTTTTTCCATTTTTTTAATCAATAAAAGCAATATTGAGATAAAGACCCTTGTATATGCACCATTTCACACATGTGTGAGTTTATCTGTAGGTTATGTGAATAGAAATGAAACTTTTGAGCCAATACATACATACAGTTTAAATTTTGAGGGATATTTTCTAACTGTTCCCCATAGAGGTTACATAACTTTTCACTATTTTAACTGACATGTTTGAAAGTGTCTGTTTCTCTAAACTCTTGTCAACACATTGTGTGATCAAAGTTCTTGATTGTTGCCAATCTAATAGGTGAAAAATACACCATTAGAGTTTTAATTTGTATTTTTCTTGTAATTGAGGTTGAGTAACTTTTCATATTTGAGTCGTTTTTCACATCCTTTTTCTGTGAAGTGTCTGTTCCGATATTTTGCCTATTTTATTTCTTAAAACTATTTAATCTTAGGGGGCTGGCCCGGTGGCCGAGTGGTTAAGTTCGCGCACTCCGCTGCAGGCGGCCCAGTGTTTCGTTGGTTCGAATCCTGGGCGCGGACATGGCACTGCTCATCAGACCACGCTGAGGCAGCGTCCCACATACCACAACTAGAAGAACCCACAACGAAGAATATACAACTATGTACCGGGGGCTTTGGGGAGAAAAAGGAAAAAATAAAAAATCTTTAAAAAAAAAAAAACTATTTAATCTGATTGATTTGTAGGAGGTCTTTTGGTATTAAGGGTTTTAGTTGCAAATAATTTTTCCCAGATTGCCATTTGACTTCCAATATGGAAAATATGTTTTTTCCATATTGAATGATTATGTGGATGAATTAATCTTTTCTTTCATTGCCTCTAGTTTTTTTTGAGTCACACTTAGGGGCTTCCCCCAATCCAGTTCTTCCATCATTTTTATGGTTCTTACATTGTCACTTTATTTTTGTTTGGTGGCCGAGGTTCACCCTGAGCTAACATCTGTTGCCAATCTTTCTCTTTTTGCTTGGGGAAGATTCACCCACCCTGAGCTAACATCTGTGCCAGTCTTCCTCTGTTTTGTGTGTGGGATGCTGCCACAGCATGACCACTGACAAGTGGTGTAGGTCCACGCCTGGGAACCGAACCCAGGCAGTCAAGGCAGAGCATGCCAAATGTCACCTCTGGGCCACTGGGCCAGCCCCTACATATTTTCATTTTTAATGTTTAAAGTGGTTTATCTTCCTGGGATCTATTTTTGCATAAGTGTGATATGTGGATCCAACCTTTTTTTTTCCAGCAGATAAGTAGTTGTCCTATACTATTTGCTGAGGAATCCGCTCTCTTCCTCTTGATTTGAAATGTTGACTTTATCTTATATTAAATTCTCTTATTAATCTGGGTCTATTTAAATCCTGTGCCTTGAGTATCTCTGTCTTTTCATGCACATTTTATTGTGTATTTTATTTTCTGCTATGCTTAGCCTCCTATCATTTTTTCCCAGAAATTTTCTTGTTGTTCTATTTATCTGTTTTCCCTTTGTCTAGCTCCCCCCTCCAAAAAAAATTCATGTTACTATTTTTACTGAGATTGCATTAAACTTATGAGTATGCTTAGGGAGAATTACCTTCATTATGAATTCTCATGTATTCAGGACTTTCGTGTGTCCCTCAGTAGCATTAGAACATCTCTTCATAGAGGTCTAGGACAGCTAAGTTTAGTCCTAATTGGGTTCTTCCCTACTACTGGAAATAGTGTCTTCCTTTGGCTGGTGATTGTTTGTATATATCAAGGCTGTTGTTTTCTGGATATTTACACCACACATACACACATTTTAACTCGGCAACTCACTGAATTTCCTCCCCTCCTCCTTGCCAATTTTTAATATCTCTTCTATTATCTCTTATCTAACTGAATTGCTTACTATGTCCCAAATAATAAGCAACATTAGATAATAATTTAATGGGAAACTTCCTAGAGCGGCAATTATTTTGGTGTATTAGTCTTTGAATAGTTATTCTATTATGTAATCTTTCATTATTACTTTTTCATGCTGGTATGTACAAGTAAAATATGTCTGCACTTTTCTATTTTTTGCACTGTTTTGGTCAGATTTATCAATATTTTGCTAGCTTTATAATTAATCTGAAAAATTTCTTTCTTGTCTGATACTAGAGGACAACTTTTGAAAAATATTGCAGTATACGTTCCTTCAAGGTTTAGAAGAAACTGATCAGGTTTGGTGCTTTATTCTTTGGAACAGATAGCTTTTTGACAATTTTCTCTATTTCTGCTATGGTCGTCGGTCAGCATGGTAGGCGGACTTCTGAGGTGGCTCCCTAAATTCCTCACCCTGGTGTATATGTCCTTATATAATCTCCTCCCTTTGAGAGTGGTAGGGTATATGATTACGATGGATTTCATACCTGTGATTAGGTGACATTATGTGACAAGGGTAAAGGGATTTTGCTGATATGATTATGGTTTCAATTTAGTTGACTTTGAGTTAATCAAAAGGTAGATTATCCTGGGAGGGTCTGACTTAACAAGTGAGTCCTAAAAAGGGACTCTGACCCTCCTGAGGAAGACTTATGAAGATGTGAAGTGTGAGGGAAATTCTGGCCTTGAAGAGGTGAGCTGCGGTGGTATGAGAGGGCCATGGAGGCAGCCACATGGCAAGGACTAGAGAGTGGCTTCTAGTTGTTGAAAGTGGCATCCAGATCACAGCCAGCAAGACAGTGAGGGGCTCGGTCCCCAAAGCACAAAGAAATGGGTTCCGCCAATAACCCAAGGAAACTAGAAAGCAGATCTTTCCCGGGTAGAGTGTCCAGATAAGGACAGAGCTGGCTGAAAATTTAATTTCAGCCTTGTGAGCTCCGTAGCAGAGGCCTCGCTTAAAGATGCTGGACTTCCAATCCAGAGGCTTGAGGAAATTTTGTGTTGTCTTGAGCCACTAAGCTTGTGGTAATTAGCCATGTAGCAATAAAAAATGAATATAGTCAGTTTGGATTTTTTTCTTTTTGGAAGTCAGTTTTGTCCTTTATATTTTGTTAAAAATCATCCATTTCTATCATAATCTTAACCTTATTTCCATGGAATTGAGCAGAGTAATCTCTTATGATCACAAATTTTCTCTACAATCCCTGTTTTTTCCCCCATTGTTGTTTCCGAGCTTGTGTATTTTTGTGTTTTCTTTTTTTACAGATGGTCAATTAAACATTTTCTACTTAATTTGTCTGTCTCCATGTCTGTCTGTCTCTCAGTCATTACTTCTGTCTGGCTGTAAAGAACCAGCTCACGCACTACTAGTTCTAAGTTTTCTAAATCATCAATTTATTTTTTATGTTTATTAATCTTTTATCCTTATTTCCTTAGGTTTATTTTGTTTTTCATTTGCAAACTGGATTTGGATGTTTAACTTGTTTATTTTTATGTTGATGTAAGAGTCTAAATTTTCTTCTGAGCACTGCTTCAGCTGTATGTCCTAGATTTGCTATATGGCATGTTAATTTTAATTTTTTTCCTTGGAAACACTAATATGAGCTCCTTTATCTTCCATACCATTCCACTTTATGACTTTTAACTTTGTTCACTTTAATTTCATTTTCTTCCTTTTTCTCAATCCTATCCTTTACGTCCTGATATATTTTCGGAATATCCCTTCTCCTTTGTGTTGCTTTCAATATGACCTTCATTTTGGTTTTCTTTTTCATTGGCTCCGAACTGCTCTCATTTCTTTTTCATCACCCTACGTTGTCTTTTGATATTTTGCCTAATCTCGTAAAGTTCAGCCTTTATTATTGTTTTACAGAGTCAATGACTTCATTAACCTTTTCAAAAAATTTGTAACAATGTACAGTAACATTATTTTGGTGAGCTTTCCTGGTCCTTTCTTCCTTTTTTCTTGTAACATTTGTATATGCTATTACCTTTAAGAAGTTATTATTATTTATCTTTGAGTAGGGCGAATTGTTACCAATTCCAGTAGGTATTCAATTTATGACACAAAATTTTGTGTGTGAGTGAATGATTTTAGCCTTTGTCTGCCTCCAAAAGGAATTGGCTGCTTCAGGGCTGCTCATAATATCCAGTATCTTTCCTCCATTTTGCCTCACTAGCAGCCTGCTTCCTGCAGATATGGCTGTTCTGTATAATACTTCTTTCACCACTGTCCCCAACCTCCTATTTGCTGCTTCTCTTTTGTGCCAGACTCAATTCGTGGAAGCTCTGGCCACCAGCAATCACATCTGTTGCTAGTGTTTCAAACAAGTGATTGTTGGTTTTTCCCCTTAGGACATGCCAGTTACTTTGGAGAATTGAGATCAGCTGACTTCAAATGAAATGTGTAGCTATGGTCTTTCCATCTTCCCATGCCGCTATTTTGCCATCATTGGATTTACCTTACTGCGTATGATAACCTTCCTTGTACATTGTGGTTGGGGGTAAGATAGCTGATGATTTTGTCAAGGATAAAGTTAGGTTTTCTTGTACCTGTTTCATGTTCTCTTCTTTTGTTTTGAGTGGTCTCTAAGAGAAGACTTTTCTTTTCCATTTTAAAACTGCAGATTTATAGTAATTGTGTAACATTCAATTGTTGAACTATAAGTATACTTAAAAATTTTTTTGATGGCTATATACCTTGTAGGGAAACTTTAAATTTAGCTAACTTAATGAGGTTATTCATTTTGATTTTCTAAGTATGAATAATTAAAATCCATGTTTGTTCTTGAGAAGCTCTGTAATGAGGTTAAGCTCTAGAATATATAGTTTACTGAGCTATAAAAATTCCAAATTGATGGCTGTTATCTTGTTTGATTGAATAAAGAACTGAATGTTCTATACTCAATGATTAGTCCCTATTGTGTATATTCAATCCTTATTGAATAACCGTTTCATTTTGAAGATAGTAAAAAATTAAATTTTACATTAAATCATAACAAGACTTGTCAGCCCTCATATTTAATAAAAATCAGATAGGAAGAATCTGCATTTCTTTTTTAAAGTGGTTTCAGAGAGTGACAGTAGCTACTTTTTCACCAAGGGCATAAAGTCTTTTATTTTTCCAGCTAAGAGAAATTAGGCTAATGGTTTTGAGAGCAAACCTGAATTCTAATCTTTGCTTTGATATTAACTAGGTAATGGCCTGTCTTTGCAATTATGAAATAGAAATTATATTTTTACCTTGCATTAATGTTGAATGGGTTAAGAAATTAAATTCAATGACCTTTAAATGCTAACTCATTACTTTTTCTTCTTAAGGTACCAAATAATAGTTATTACCACCATAGGAAGAACAAAGAGGCCAGAATTTTGGGACACAGGTAGCTCCATGTAAAGATTTTATAAGCCGTAAAAAGGTACAAAATAAATGAGACACTGTCTGTTAAAGTCTCAGACATATTTTAGTCCCTTTAAGCTGTACATGCTTACTTGTGTGTATGGCGGGATTGTAACTTGCCATGTTTATCCTGTAATGCTTAATGTGTTTTCCACCTTCCGTTTTTACTCCAGGAGCATTTTCTTCCTCAGCCACACCAAAGTAGAAGCAAAGATTCGAAGAAACCTCAGAGGCTTATTTTAGAACAGATTTGTTTTTCACTTTAGAAAGACTGCACAAGCGTGGGCCTGGGGGAAGGGCAAAGAAGCGATAACTAAAAAGAGGAGGGGGAAGAGGGCTGTAGAATCAGGGCGCAGAAGGGGAGAGACGAAGGAGAAGGGCAGCAAGGCGGACGCCCCCGGACTCGTCACCCAGACGCTGGCCGTTCAACAACCTTGTAACCTGTACACCACCGGGACAGAGGGCAGGCGCACTGGGGGGGCTGAGGGTCTGAAGGGAGAGCTTCACCCCAGACCTGAACCGAACAAGTGGGAAATTTGCCTCCTCGCAAAGGCAGCAGTGCACACGGTTCTGTTACACAAGTTTCCCCTGACTCTCAGTAGACTGAACGTTTTTGACAGAAAGGACTGAATCTCTCTTTAATCAGTTTAATGTATTAACCATCACTCTCTTTCGTTGCGTAAATGTATGGCATTCATACTATGGTGACCCTGCACTGTATACAGGCTACGTTGAATACACCTGCAATCTTTTGCTCCCAATAGTTAAGTTCCATGCTTGCCTCAAAGGCAGTGTTTCTTCTCAAATGTGATTATGCTAGTTTTAAAAGATTACAATTATGTAATTTAATTAAACACCACTTAACCTGATGAAATACGGTTATGAAAAGAGAAAGAATTGTTCATGTCAAAACTAATTTGAGAAGTTTGGAAGGATTGAGTTGTTGTTAAAAAGATTGCTGTCAAATTAGATATGGGTAAGTAACAATAAAAGACTGGGTAAAATAGTTCAAAAAATGAGAAGGATTCTATTACCACATTAAGATAGCTTCAAAATGTCTTTAGGTCCTCATTCCAATCTAAAGAAACCCAAACTGGAACTCATGGAAAATGCAATATGGGTGTGGTTTATGCACCTCTAGTTTTTCTCCATCAGTGGACCCAATTGCAGAAGGACAAGCTTTGGCCTCCTTTGCATTAGCAGACTGGCAAATCAATGTGTGTTTATATGTTTTACTTTCGAGGAAATTCTTGATGTATTTTTTTGTGCTTTCCTGCTTTAATTGATGTTTATGTTTAACGGATGAAATACTCCTCTCTATTGTACTTGATTCAAGGGCTTCACCATTTATTCTCTCCTTGTTTATAGAGAGAATAAACAATTTCTCAGGAACAGAACGAAGTAGGACTGGTTGGTTAAAATCTCTGCAATAAATAGGGGGAGAAATGGAAGTATGAGTTTCCATCTTTTCTGGGAAGGAAAGGAAAACACTAATTGAGTTGGTTTGCAGTGTAGTTTGAGACAGGTGAGGCAGATAATTGATGGAAAGTTTCATGGCTTATAATTCAGTATGTTCATTTGATTTGTGTGGTAATTAGGAGCAAGTGTAAACTTTTAGGAGGGGAAAATAAAGCAACTCAGGGAATAAATGAAAGAAATGTGGAGAATGGTTGAAAGAGGAGAAAGAATAGAGAAAGGGAGGCTAATGGAGAGGTTATTGTATATGTCCCCAATTATTGCTGTGAATATGGAAATAAAATATATTCCAAACAACACTGGTGATGTGTAATTGTGGTGAATTAATTCTCCAGGCTGCTGCTGGAGAGTGAGCTCCACCAAAGTGAGAATCTTCTCGCGTTTATCTTTGAATCCCAAGAGATTGGCCCATGGTTGGCACATTGTAATCAATTAATAAACATCTGTTGAATGAATTAATGACTGATAGAGCTGAAAGATTGTGAGACGTAAGTTCAAATTTCCTTAAACATCTGCATCTTAAACTCAGCACACAGGAAGGATGACAGTGCATAACAAAGGTGACTGCATAGTGTGTTATAGTCCATTAAGACAGATTTTAAAATAGGCTGTGGGGCTCCCAGGTTTGTTAGATTCATTCTAGGACATATGGTGCCCAGACTCATCTTGTCTGGAGCCTTGCGTGTTTCTGCATGGCTGAGGCTAGTGATCACGAGCCCTTTCCTGACGAAAGATAGCCCGAGAAATATTGGATCAGTGTGGGACCATGTTGATAAGCCCCTAGAGGTGGGAAAGGGCAGCCCAAACCAAATTTAATGCTCTTCTATCTGGATCTAAGCTTTATATCTGGTGCCAGAGAATTTTGTGGAATAGAGTCTCTGGGCTTCATTCTAAATCTTGTGGGTGCTTAATTAACGTTTACTGCTCAGTTTTATTTTCTGAGGAGTTATCTGCAATCAAAGGACAGATCCTTTGAAAATGCTAACGTTTAGACTTTTATCTTTGGAGAATGGATGTAAAAATGCACTCTGGAAAATCAGACTCATATGGTTTTTATATTATTTCAGTAACTTAAATGGTAGACAACATTTAAAGGTGTAGGTTCTCTCTTTTGTGCCACACTGTGCAGTCTGTCTTGGTTTCCTCTCTGTTTCCAGGTGCAACTCCAAATTGAGTACCTGGAACAACACCCAGCATAAATTAGATGCTCAATAAAAGCTTGTTGAATGACTGACTAAATACCACCTTCTCCTCCCTAGCAGCTGGCTAACCCAGCAACATTTGAAAGGCAACTGGATAATTCTGGGCCATGGAGGAGTTCAGATTCATATTAAAGGAGATTAAAGACTGGGCAAAGTGCAGACAGATCATTTCTCTAGAGAGCTCTTTTCTTTAACTGATTCCTGAAAATTATACTGTGTTGGCTTTTATGTTATGGCGTGAAATCTACTCATCTAATCAGAGGTTAGAAAAAAGAAGGAAAGATATATACAGAGATAGAATTGAGGAGCACTCTAAACACTGTTTGACCAAAAATTAAGCACTTAATATAAGTAATAAATATAATATAAATAATATAAAATTCAGCCCTTAATTTCTGCAATTAAGCAGAAATGGAGCATTTTAATCCCTAAGTGACACTGGGTAGTTTATTTAGTCTGTAAAAGTAAAAAGAAATTTAATCTAAAATCTTTAAAACTTTGTCTCCATTTCTTCATCTCAGTTTTCTGGAAATATTTTTGTTCACTGATGGAATCTTGTCACAAAGTTTAGCGAAATGATTTTTTTGCTTGAAGATCAAACAGCAAGCAAAGATACCTGATAACAACCATAGATAGAATCTTTTGAAGTAGAGCTTTTAAGTTCTTGACTTCAAACAATTTCTGTATTATGGTGTGAAATAGACTAGTGAACTCTCAGTTATCCATACATATTTCTCAAGCCTTAAGTGCTGACCGTGTATATCTTACAGTGCTTTCCACTGTAAAGTTAATCACAATTCATGGAATATGTCCAAAAATGCAGATGAATGTTTGATTTTTCTCTTTTACTAATACCATTAATAAAGCCTGTTTAAGTTTGCCCCCCTCATCTTACAGATACTAATAGAGAGGGACAGGAACCCCAAGGTCAGCACACAATAGCGCGGAGAATGAAGGGATGCGTCTGGAATGAGACCCTGTAAGTCATAGCTGTTGCCAAAGAAGCTGTTGGTCCGAACAACCTGGAGCAATTTAGTCCTGAACTCCCAGCACTGTTGCCATGGTTTCCAGACAAGGACGACGGGGCTGCATCCCAATTATATCCTTCAGAATGACAGATAACTAGGAAACGGAGTAATAAAATCTCAGGTCACCCAGAAGAGATGTGGTAGATACAAGTGACAGAGAAGTGAGAGATTCGAGTTTATGTTTGTCTATGTTATGTCTGTCCTTTGTGATTTAGAATGCAAATGTATATTTTGCCAACCTTCCAGACTTTAAATAGCAATTTTACCCATCATCCAGTTCATTATTCAGAGCCACGTGTCTCCTGCTTAATAGAAATTTTTTAAATAACATTTTAAACTGGAAGAATTCATGAATTAATAGAATTTGAGAAAAACATCTCAAACTGGTGAAAAGTACAAAGCATCCCTTGAATCCTGATGATATCGCAAATAGCAATACCAGGGTGAATAGTCAATTTTATGTTTCTGAATTTCTGCAATTAAGCAGAAATGGACCATTTTAATCCCTAGTGACACTGGGTAGTTTATTATTTTATTTTATTTTTTTAAAGATTGGCACCTGAGCTAACATCTGTTGCCAACCTTCGTTTTATTTTTTCTTTTTCCCCAAAGCCCCTCAGTACATAGTTGTACATTCTAATTGTAGGTCCTTCTAGTTGTGCTATGTGGGATGCCGTCTCAACATGGCCTGATGAGCCGTGCCATGTCCATGCCCAGGATCCAAACCGGTGAATCCCTGGGCCACCAAAGCGGAACGCGGGGACTTAACCACTAGGCCATGGGGTCAGCCTCCCTAGGTAGTTTACTTAATCTGTAAACCTTAAAAAAAATTAATCTAAAATCTTTAAAATTTTGTTTCAGTTTCTTTATCTGTAAAACGGAATAATACTCCTTAGAGTTGTGATTTTATGTTAGATAATGCATATAAAGCACTTAGATCAGCCTTTGGCACGTATATTTACTAAGTGAATGTAGGACACACTATTTCTGTCACTATTACTATGCATTATTACCTTTTGCCATACACGTTGTGACAAGTGTACAGCTATTACTATAACAGAGGAACCCAAAACACATTGGTAAACTCAAGGTTTTAAAACAAGGTATCTATAAAAAGGTTAAGAATAAAGTACCTTAGATGTTTAGATGTGTTTGAATGATGGTGAAAAAAAAGCACTAATTTAAACAGTAGTATTTCAAGGTTTACGCCAGCATAGGGAGATGAAAAATTCGAAATGTCCTGAAGCCTGCAATCAAGTTTCCTGAGTTTCTCTTCGGGGATATTTATTTTATGACATTTTGAGGACAGTATAACGTTTCTGTTAACACATTGAATATAAGCTGTCACAGTTTTATAAAAATCAGTTTTATGATCTTTTAATGCATAAATTCAAAATGTTTAGCTGGATTCTTAAGTTTGACTTTTATTACATTCAGGATACACATTTTTCTTTAGCAAGAATTGGTTTGGTTTTATAATGTAAGTAGTTAGGAAAATCAGATTTATCTAATAAGAGTTTGTATGATAAATCTTTTAAGAAGCAATCTATCTTCTATATAAATACTGACAATGATAAAGGAAAAAAGAAAAAATGAATTGTTTTTGTAAGACTACTTTTTCAAAAAACATCTTGGAGGTTTGAGGTACAACATTTGCACAGTTTATTCTGCTTTGTTTATCTGGTCTTCACATGTTGTGGTAAATGTTTTCATTTATAAACATTGAAATTTGATATTCTATTGTATATGTGTGTATATACACATATACGTAATAAAATATATAATTTTAGTGAGTACTTATGATCAAAGCAAGTAGAGACGTGCAGTTTCAGATTAAAATAAGTAAAAAGCTTTCTTCTTTTGGAATTATATGAAGAATAGCTTTAATTTGTCATTCATATCTTTAAATTACTCTTTTGTTATTGAAATTATGGAATAACTGTAACAAAAATGTGAACTATTGTTTCTAGAACAAATACAAAGGGAAAAAGTCCAATAATTCAATTTATTTTATCTTAATCCTTTTATCTATGTATTCGAAGTGCTTCAGAAAGAATGCACTGGTCAGTGGAGCAGTAGATCTGTTGGCACACCAAATTTCCTGCCTGCCAATGGGATTCTGAGTTATTTCTTTGATGTACTTTGATGGCATGGCTAAACCTCACCGAAACATCAGAAAGAAGTAGCTTCTCTCATCTAAAAGCTGACTTGGGAAGGTGACATGTCTACTTTTGTTTTTATCTCACAACATAAGTCACAAAACAAAATGATGCTATTCTATCAGAATTGTCAAAATTACATAGACACAGTGTGAAGAGGATCTGGTGACTTACCTTAAAGGAGATTTCATACTGTTCTCCTCCCCAGATTTCTAAACCTGGATCATAGCCACCCAACTCCCAAAACCATTTTCGATCCACAGCAAAGAGACCTCCAGCCATAACAGGAGACCTGTGAAATAAATAAAATAATGTTTAAAGGACTATGAACATTAGAGGCAATGGCATTTTGCTTGGGGAGAAAATACAAACTTCAAGATATGTTTCAGTGGTCAACTGGATGGAGCTTTTCAGCACTGGCTTTCTGTGAGTTCTCATTGGGTCTCCAGTGGCTCTTGGAACCCTCATGAGCTTTCAACTTTGCAGTTCAGGTTCCAACGCAACAAATGCCCTGTAGAGCCACATTTGCTCCATATGTTTATCGTTAGAGAGAAATACTTGACTATTAGTGACTGATATGTTGAGAATTATCAGTCATTTTTATGGCTTTTCCTCAAAGTGAAAAGGATCTTATACTATCAGAGACACAGAAATATAGAAAATATCTTTGATTTACTCTCTCAGGAAGCATCTATGTTTACAAGTCAAGTCCATTTTACAGACTATGAGATGGTCTGTTAGAGTGAAATAACCAACCAGAATTGATTACCTAACTAACATGCCAAAGTGGGAATTTGATGTTTTGACTTATGTATACTCTTGTGCAGCGATCACCACATTCAAGAAGATCAACATATCCGTCGTCCCCAAGTTTCCTCATGGTAATCTCTCCCACCTGACCCTCGCCTCATTCCCTTTCTCCATGCAACCACTGATCTGCTTTCTGTCACTATAGGTTAGTTTTCATTTTTCTAGAATTTTTTATAAATGGAATCATACAGTATATATTCTTTTCTCGGGGGTCTGGCTTCTTTCACTCGGTATAATTTTGGGGGGATTCATCTCTGTCGTAGCATGTATTAAAAGTTCATTCTGTTTTTCATGGCTGAGTAGTATTCCATTTGCGTGAATACACCACAGTTTGATTATTGGTTCATATATTGATGGACATTTGGGTTGATTCCAGTTTTGGGCTATTACAAATAAAGCTGCTATGAATTTTGTGTTACTAATCTTTGTGTGGACATATGCTTTCATTTCTCTCCAGAAAATGCCTATGAGTGGAATGACTAGATCATATAGTAGGTATGTTTAACCTTTTAAGAAACTGCCAAACTATTTTCCAAAGTGGGGTTGTACTATTTTATATTCCCACCAGCAGTGAGTGAGTCTCAGCTGCTCCACAACCTCATCAATACTTGATATGAGCAGTGTTTTTTGTTTGTTTGTTTGTTTTTTCGGTAAGGAAAATTCACCCTGAGCTAACATCTGTTACTAATCTTCCTTTTTTTTGCTCAAGGAAGATTAGCCCTGAGCTAACATCTGTGCCGATCTTCCTCTATTTTGTATGTGGGTTGCTGCCACAGCAAGGCTGATGAGTGGAATAGGTTGCACCTGGGATCTGAACCTGCCAAGCTGGGCTGCTGAAGTGGAGAGTGTGAAACTTTAACCACTCGGCTGTGGGCTGGCCCCATTAGCGATCTTTTGAAGCTTAGTATTACAAGAGGAATATAGTGGTGTATTATTATGGCTTTATTTTACATTTGCATAACAATTAATGAATTTGAGCTTATTTGCATTGTTTCTTTTTTTCCAAATCAGGTTTATCAATTTTATTGATCTGCTCAGGAACTAGTTTTTAGTTTCGTTGATTTTCTCTATTGTTTTTCTGTTTTATATTTCATTAATTTCTCTTTGGTCTTTATTATTGTAATTCTTCTACTTACTTTGTATTAATTTGCTCTTCTTTTTCTAGTTACTTAAGGTAGAGGCTGAGATTATTGATGCGAGACTTTTCTTTTTTTCTAATGATAGATGCTTAGTACTGTAAATCTTCCCTAAGAACTGCTTTAGCAGAATCTGACAACAATGTAATATGTAGTGTTCTCATTTTCATTATGTTTAAAATACTTCCTAATTTCCCTTTTGTTTTCTTCTTTTTTGACCTCTGGTGTTATACAGAAGCATGTGATTTAGTTCCCAAATATTTGGGGATATTTTTGAGATCTTTCCATCATTGATTCTCATTTAATTCCATTGTGGTCAGAGAATATGCTTTGTGTGACTTGAATCCTTTTAAATTTATTGGGACTTTTTAATGGCTGAGAATACGGTCTGTCTTGGTTAATGTTCCACATATATTTGACAAGAATGAGTATTCTGTTACTGTTGAGTGGATGGTCTGTAAATATTTATTGGGTAAACTTGTTTGACAGTGTTGTTCAAGTCTTCTGTATTCTTATTGATTTTCTGTCTCATTGTTCTATCAACTATGAGAGAGGGATATTGAAATCTATGACTATAATTCTAAATTTGTTTGTTTCTTCTTGCTATTCTATCAGTGTTTTGCTTTGTGTATTTTGTAGCTCTGTTAATAGGTGCATAAATGTTTAGGATTTTGGTTAATTGACTTCATTCTCGTTATGAAATGACTTTTATCATTCCTGATAATATCTTTGCTCTGACATCAATTTTGTCTTGATACTAATATAGCCACTTCAGTTTTCTTTCTTTTTTTTTGGTGAGGAAGATTGTCCCTGAGCTAACATCCGTTACCAGTCTTCCTCTATTTTATATGTGGGATGCCATCTCAGCATGACTTACTGGGTGCATAGGTCTGCGCCCAGGATCTGAACCCATGAACCCTTGGCCGCCAAAGTGGAGCGCATGAACTTAACTGCCATGCCACTGGGCCCACCCACACTTCAATTTTCTTTAGATTAGTATGATCTAAACACTAATATTTATAACTTTTTATATCTTTTTACTTTTAAAACTATTTGTGTCTTTATAGTCAAAGTTTTCTCCTTGGCAGCATATACTTGCATCTCGCTGTTTTACCATCTCTGCCTTTTAACTGAGTCATTTAGATCATTTACTCTTAATATGACTGTTCATGTGGTTAGGCTTAAATCCATCATCTTCTTCTTTGTTTCAATTTGTTCCATTTATTGTTTCCTTTTCCCCCTTTTCCTGTCTTCTTTTTGATTCATTGAATATTTTTCATGATTCCATTTAGTATTCTTTTTTGACTTATGAAAAACTCCTTGCTTTGCTGTTTTAGTTGTTGCTGCAGAGTTTATTTCATCCATCTTTATTTTTTATCACAGTTTACCTTCCAGTGATATTATACCGTTGCACATATATTATAAGAACCTTTTGATAGTATGTGCTCATTTCTCTTCCTCCAACTTTTGTACTTTATTGTAATACATTTTACTTTTACATATGTTATAAGCCCCACGTTATGGTATTATTTTTGTTTAAGCAGTCAGTTATTTTTTAAAAAGATTCAAATAATAAAAGTTTCCTATATATGAAATTATATTATGAACACCATTGCTGTTTTCTTAATTTTTTGGTGTAGATCCAGATTTTCATCCTTCTGCCTAAGGACTTCCTTTAATATTTCTTGTAGTGGGAGTGTGCTGGTGATGGAGCTGTTCATGTTTTGCATATATAAAAATATCTTTTTTGCCTAAATTTTTTAAAGATACTTTTGTTGGCTATGGAATAATAGATTAACAGCTTTTTTCTTTCAGTCTTCTAAAGATGTTGCCCACTCTCTTCTCTCTTGTATTGTTTCCCACGAGAAATGTGTTGTTCTCTTTTCTTTGTTTTTCTGTACACGAATCTTTTTTTCCTCTGGCTGCTTTTAAGATCTTCCCTATGTCATTGGATTTGAGCTATTTTTATTTTTTTGAGGAAGATTAGCCCTGAGCTAACTACTGCCAGTCCTCCTCTTTTTTGCTGAGGAAGCCTGGCCCTGAGCTAACATCCATGCCCATCTTCCTCTACTTTACATGTGGGATGCCTACCACAGCATGGTGTGCCAAGCAGTGCCATGTCCGCACCTGGGATCCAAACCAGCAAACCCTGGGCCACCAAGAAGCGGAACGTGCGAACTTAACCGCTGCACCACCGGGCCGGCCCCTGAGCTATTTTATTAAGGCATGACACATGATTCATAGTTTTCTTGGCACAGTTTCTTGTGTTTTGGATTACTTTAGTTTCTTGGATCTGTATGTATAGTTTTCTCGAAATATGGACAATTTTCATCCATTATTTCTTCCAACATTCTTTCTGTTCTTAACCTTATTTCATATTCTCCAGAGACTCCAATTATCCATTTTGTTGATTTAAAAAAATTCTCTTTTTGTGTTTCTTTTTGGATGGTTTCTATTGTTATATCTTCAAGTTCACTAATCTTTTTTATTTTTCGTAATGTCTAGTATGCTGATAATCTCATCCAAAGCATTTTTTAATCTCACACACTTCATTTTCATTCTTAGGATTTTTATTTTGGTGTTGTTATATCTTACATGTTTCTACTTAACTTTTTGAATGTATAGAATACTGTTATAATTTCAGTCTTAATGTCCTTAAATGTTAATTCTTAGTCAATTCTTAGTTTCAGTTGATTGAATTACCTGCTCATTGTGGGCCATATATTGTTGCTTCTTTGTATGCCCGGTCATTTTTTCACTGGGTTCTAGAACTTTTACATTTTTGGGTGCTGGATGTTTAGATAGTCTTTTAAACATTTTTAAGCTTTGCTCTGGGATGCAGTTACATTACTTGGAAATAGTTTGACTCTTTTTGGTTTTTCTCTTAAGATTTAGTGGGCAGGACTGAAGCAATGCATAATGTAGGGTAAATTATGCACCACTCTTAAGACAAGACCCTTCTCTGTGCTCTACTCAATGTCCTGTAAATCATTAGGTTTTTCAGTCTGGCTGGTGGGAACAAATACTATTTCCAGCTTTGTGTACATTCTGTGGCCTGTTACTTCTAATTCTTTTGAGGGTTTTCCCCCCCCAGTCTTGAGTCGTTTCTTCACGCACATAATCTTATCAGTACTTAACTGAATATTCAAGGGGTACCCTATGCAGATCTCTGGAGTTCTCTCTGTAGCTCTCTTCTCAAGCTATTCTGCCCTTGAAATTCTAGCTGCCCTCTTCTCCCCAGATCTCAGCTCCATACCAAATTAGGCTGGGCCCCACCTGGGTTCCCCTTCCTTATACCACAGCCTGGAAACTCTCTCAACTTAGTGAGCTTGGGTGATAGTAAGCCTCACCTTTTTTGTTTCCCATCTCTCAGGGATCAATGTTCTTCATTGCCAAATGTCCAGGATCTTGAAAACCACTGATTCATATGTTTTATTTGTTTTTTCAGGTGGGAGGATAAATCTGACCTATATTACTCCATCTTGTTCAGATGGGGAAGCTCACAGATCCATCCATTAATTTTTGTTTAAAAACATTTAAAAATATTTATTAATTTTGACTAGATAATACATTCACATGTTTATAAAAAGTCCTTGCTCCTACTTGTATCCCCTGCCACTCTATTTCTGCCATCATAAGCAACCATTATTATTTCTTTGGTGTCTTCTCAGGGGTATTTTATGCTCATATAGGCAAAGATAAATAAATCTTCTTTTTATTCCTTTTCTATACAAATGATTGTATGCTACACACAGTGTTCCTTACCTAATTTTAAAAATTTACCTATTTTTAAAAACTACCTAATATATTTAACCATCCTACCATATTAAAAAGAGCTTCTTTGTTTTATTCTTTTAACATCTGCTCATTAGTCCATTGTGCATATACATGTGTATATTTTTGGTGAACATTTATATTATTTTCAATACTTTGCTATTTCAAAATTTCTACAGTGAATAACATTACAAATACATCATTTGCGTGTGTGTGAGTGTATTTTTAAGATAAATTCTTGTAATTCGACATGCTGGTTTGTTACAAAGAGTAAAAGTGTGAAAATTGACTTATTTCTCCCCTTATGGAAGTTAAAGGTTCATTGTAAATTGTGTCCTAACCTGAAGCTTCAGTTCATGTTTCATTCCAATCCACGCCCAATGATTTACGGCCTGATAAAGTAAGAGGAGAATTAGAAAAAAGTAGCAATCCTACCAAGAAATTACAGATCTATCATAAAGTGTTAGTATACTTCAGTCTACAGGCAAAAATTGCCAAGGACATGTCATTATTGTGACAATATTTATAGAGGAATTGTTGAAAAGTTTCACAGGGTAAATGATTTTAAAAAACCCAAAACCAATGGAAAGAAAGAGGAATAAAGGATGGGTTTGAGGCTAAGGAGGATGGTGTACAAAGATGGCGTCGGGAAGGACAATAGTAACAAGAAGGCCAGGAAGAAGGCCAGTCCTGCTGAAGCCAGAGCATAAGGGGAGGATGCATGCAAAGTGCCCAGTGTAGCGCCTCACAGAGAGGGTGCTAAACCTTCCTATGGCACATGAAATAGGCAATGTCAATGCAACACAATTATTGATAAATTAATCAGTATTTGTTGTTTCGCTTTGATTGCCACCCCCTTCTCATTTCAAGCCCAAAGCATATCAGGACATCAGCCTCAGTGATTTGTGTGGCTTGGGAAGAAGAAGCTGCTAAAATGGAAGATAAACAGAAGAAGCTAAAATAGAAGCGGCACCTTCTATTTTTAAGGGAGCCTAAGCAATCTGAAGAGATTGTGCAAGGTGTGCCAGAGAGGGAAGGGAGAGAGGGAGGAGCAGTCAAGTTCTGAGGTGATGGAGGCTCCCACCCTGCACTGTGGAAGTACCTTGGGAGATGGCAAGACCTCCTGTGGGGAGCACGTAGGGAGGATATATCCCATGCACGGGGACTCTTAGCTTTGACAAACTATTTTGTGTGTAATTGGCAGAACTGCTAGATATGAAAACAAATGGCTTAGGCATTAGGGGTCTTGGTGGCAACCATTGTGAACTGGTGACTATGATCAGAAGGACAACTTTGATAATTTGGCCTAATTAGATTCTAGAGCCATTGCCCTCCCTGAGAAGGGGGAACTTCCCTAATAAGAGATACTAAACTTCCTATTACTTTTGTGAAAGGAACTCAGAGTTGGATGTAAGTGGCTCTCAAGAAAATTTAATATTGTGCTATATCACGCACATCTGAGTTTGTGGATTGAACTTCATACCCCGCTGCACAAATATGAGTTGACTATTGTGCAATGTTGCACTGAAGTCAAGAGAAGAAGGATGGCTGTATCCTCATGTATTAAAGGTAAAAGATTTTAATGTCACATCATTTTCTCCTCAGAGGAAATGAAGAAGAGCAGTTTATTATTTTAAGCACATTTTTCTGATCTCTGTTTTCCATTGTAAATATAATACTAATTGCTAGCAACTCTCCCCACTGGTCCCATTTCCCACAATCTCTCATTTGTTTATCTTCATATTCCTTGATTTCTTATAAAATATTCTTACTGGTTTTTATTCCCCCTGGGAACGTTAACACCACATAGATGAGTTTTAATGTGGCCCTGTGTCCACATAACGTTTAACATATTAATGTACTTGAGGAGTATTGCTCATAATATGACAAAACAGGTTTTAAGTTTCCCTATTAAAAAACTCCTATCATCCTCGGGATGCCTTTTAAAATTAATATAACCATGAAGCTACATGTTCCTATTGAGGATTCTTTATTCTTCAGGCCATAGAAGTGTGACATGTTTGAAAACTTAATGGAAATCAATTTTCTATTTTATAGTAAGGCTATTGAACCAGGTAGTAAATATGCTTTCCTTTTTACTAATGGTATACTAGTTTACTTTTCTACATCAAATTTTATGTTCCAAACTTTGCTGGCTTTGAATTCATGAGGCTATATTGCAAAAGTGCACTAGAACCATTCTTTATTTGGTTCTCTTCCTGTTCTCATTTGCAAAAGCATTTTTTAAAGTGTGTAGTTGGTTGTCCTCACTAAACCGAGATGTAGTTCTCAATTCTTGTAGTCTCACCTATGGTTTCCACAACATGCTAAGGAGTTGCTGATCTTAATATTCTCTGTTTCACATTTTAATCCTTTCCCCTATATGTGAAAAAATGGTGGAGTTTTAATAAGAAAACTTTCTTCAGGATATTTTTGCCTACTTTTTGCATTTTCAGACAGGAAGTGTTATTTCAAATTTTAACGCATCTTGTGTGTGCTTTGCGGATCAGAATAATAAAAAAAATCATACTAAAGGATGAATATACATAAAAATTTATTTTAAAAATTTACCGATAATTAAGACTTATGTCCAGAAATCTAAAGGAAACCTTCAATTTAGCCTCTTAGAAAATAAATTGGCTCTCAATTTCCATTCATTTTAGTGACTACATTGAGAATTTTGGACATGAGATTGCAATGTGAATTTGATCAGAAATGAAATGGCACAATTTCCCTCAGGACTTAATTATACCAAGTCAGTCAACATAGAGATGAACCACATAATTTTCAGCTATGGAACTAGAAATTTTTAGTTGGCCTGTGACTTAGAACAATTATAGCCAAAATATAATTGTTTTCAACTAGAATTCAGTTGTTCGGTAAAATGATATTGTAGATTAAAACATAGCATTTTTGCTAACAATTTTGTTCTTCTAAATCGTTATTTAATTAGAATTTTGAAAAGAGTGGATAAATTACTGATCAATTCATTTGTATCATTTATTTTTTAAAAATTGATTTTTTGATATAATTTTCTTACCTTTTATTGTGTAACGAAGATGTAGGGATGAGGGATGATTGTTACTTTTCTGTTATGCAAGGAGGTGGTCACTCTAGGGACAAAGAATGAAGTAGATGCTGGACTGGGAGAAAGAGGACCTCTTTGGAAGGCCAGGATGCGGAAGTGGAGGGAAAATTGGATTCCAATCATAGAATGCTATGCTTTCTCTTGACTCATCCAACTTGGGACTATGGATGTATAATGGGAGAAATGACTCTGATAATGTGTAAACGGAAAGGCTTGGGTAAGTAAAGAGGTTCAACACTCAGTGCCCAGGCCTAGAGCCAGCAGAACTGAGTAAGCTGAGGCTTCCTCTCTCTGCTCTCTGCTATCTGAGGAAGTCCTACTGGACAAGTGACTGGGATCTATGCCTCAGCATCATTGTTCTTCTTAATTCTTCCACTAGGCTGCACTGGCTCTATGGAATAGTGGTTAAATTTGGCATGCTCCACTTTGGCAGCCTGGGTTCACCAGTTTGGATCCCAGGTGCAGATCTACACCACTCGTCAGCCATGCTGAGGCAGCAACCCACATACAAAACAGAGGAAGACTGGCATGGATGTTAGCTCTGGGCTAATCTTCCTCAAGCAGAAAAAAAAGGGAAGATTGGCATAGATGTTAGTTCAGGATGAATCTTCCTCAGCAAAAGATTGACTAACTTGGCCAAGTGACTTGATTTAGCTAACATCAGCAAATGTGGTGCAAGCAGAAGCCTTGTCCACTGGAGCTTGCACTCTCTCCTACTTCTTCTAGAAGCCTACTCCTATGTGACGAAGCCTGGGCTAACCTTTTGGAGACACGTGGCCCAGCTGACAAACAGCACCAACTACTAGATGTGTAGGTAAGACTATCTTAGACCATCCAGCTCCAGGTGAGCCACCAGATGATGTCCACATAAGTGACCCCAGGCACAGGGTGACCAACTGTCTTGTTTTCTTGAGACTGATGGATTTCCTGGGATGCTGGACTTTCAGTGCTAAACCTGGGAAAGTCCCAAGGAAACCAAGAGGAGTTGTTCATCCTACTTAGGTGAGACCAGCAGAAGAACCATTCAGCGGAGCTTAGTCTAAATTTCTGACTTTCAGAATTGTGAGCCAACGAAATAGTTGCTGTTTTAAAACATTGAATTCTGGGATGGTTTGTTAGGCACCCATAGACGGCTGACAACAGATATGATTTTGATTTCCAAGCCCTTAAATAGGACGTTTTAGCAATTCCACGATGCTACTGGTAAATGATAACAATCTTTGGTAGAGACAGGATTCTGGTTAGTTTCCTAATTTCTAAGGTCTAACCTAGGCTTATTTTTTTAGGCTTGTCTTTTGAAGTTATCTCCACTAGCACCCTAGGGTATATTGCAATGCATAACTGGATTTCAGAGCTGCTCATAATGAAAGTGAAAGCATTTCCTTAAAAAAAAAAGCTTTTTGTTTTTTAGATTTACAAATGCAAATGTTAATGTTTGGAAAAGGGTTATAGGAGAGGAATAAGGGCCAACTAGTTATCCGAAAGTAGGTGGCAGAATTATGACTTTTTAGCTTTTTGGATAAAATCAGGAGAAAAACAAAATTATAAATCATAGTGTAAATTTTGTACTATTTTGTGCCATGATTTGTAATTTTGGTTTTATCAGAAACATAAACATATATAATACTATGTAATGGTTTAGAAGGTTTTATAAAATTGAATATGCTTTTTGCTGTTTACTTCATCTTTAGAAAGGTAGACTTTCCTGTGAAAGGATATAAAGAGTTGATGGAAGAAGAAACCATGTGTATGTCAGTAAAAATTACATAGGGTAATAAACGAGACTACAGCCATAGAAATCGTGTGATGGCCTTGGTTTGATGTTCCAATTAAGATGGTGGTTCTGAAGTTGCTCAAAATACCCTTGCCTCCATATCTTCAGTGGTTCACACTGATCTAACATTCAATGAAATAAAAACCTCTGGCTGTCAAAAGGCAACATACAACTGTCTTACTGGGCATAGGAGGAGAATGAATAAAATATGCTAAATATTCTTTCAGTCTTCATCTTCAGTTATGTGACCAAGATGCTGTGTCCCTCAGCTACTCTTTTGTGGCCTCAAACAGTGCATGTGTGCGCTTATGTATGTGCAAGTAGAAAACCCACCAAGAGTGGGCACCAGAGGGATTGATTGGTTCCAAAATGCCTTTCCTCACTCCCACAGTGAGTGGATGGATGGATTCATCCGTGTGGATAGAGCTGATATTTCCTGGTTGTCCTGCTCTTTAAATAGGTACCTGCTAAACAATATACTGGGGCCACCCACACCCCACTCCTCAAAATGCAGAATATGCCTGGTCTCCTCCAGTGAAATCTCTTCAAAGGTGTCTGGGGACATATAAAGTGTAAATGGGTTCTTATTTTCTTAAGTCACTTGTCCATTTCTCTTTTCGAGTAATGTGAGGGATTGGAGCCTTGGCTCAAAGTAGTTTTGGATTATTTCTTATATTCTAAAATTATTCCCCCAGTATAATTACCCTGCAATTCTTATTGGATTCATTCATTTCTAATTTCTAAATGGCCACAGGTTTTAATCATGGCTGCATATTATACATCAGGATAATGACCGTAGTGATAGTTTCAATTACTAGTCCTCTCCTTATGCGATCTGAACAGTGCAAACTCTCACTGCCTGAAGGGGCAAATGAAGTCACATTAACACTAATGATCAGATTCTATGGTCTTTTGAAAAGTCTTTGGGTCTATCTGCCTGACAGAAGGGCTTCAGTCTCCTGCCCACTAGATTTCTCCTGTTCTCTGGGAGTCTCTAAGGATGTCAACTATGTATTTAGGAGCAAATCTGCTTGTGCTTTTCTACTCCAACCCACTAAGTCACTTTGCCATTGTGCTTGTCGCCAGCCCCCTTGTGAGAAAGCTGCTCTACGGGCCATGGTCATGCTCTGCTGGTGGTTCTCTTCAGTGAACCTGGAGGGGAAGTTGCCTGGGACCTAGGCTGCGTACCATGTATACAATCCTGCACTTGAGCTCCAAAACCGCACTGCTCCTGCGCAGAATTTCACAGTCTTTCGCCAACACAACCCTTCTTGCTTCTGAAATGAACCTTGCTCTCCATAGGGGCCACCAACCAGTCTCTCAGACCAGAGAGGGGGCAGATGCCAACACATCACCTTGAGATTTTCTTTGTTGCTTTTTTGTTTCTTTCTCAGTTTCCCAAACTCTTCTGCTCTGGTCTGAATATTTGTGTCCCCCACAAAATTCATATGTTGAAACCTAACCCCCAAGGTGATGGTATTAAGAGCAGGTGTTTTGGGAGGTGATTAAGTCATGAGGGCAGAGCCCTCATGATTGGGATTAATGCCCTTATAAAAGAGGCTCCATAGAGCTCCCTTGCCTCTTCCACCATGTAAAGATAAAATGAGAACTCTGGAACCCAGAAGAGGGCCCCTCCTGACCATGCTAGCACTGTGATCTCAGACTTTTGAGAAATAGATTTCTGTTGTTTAAAAGCCACGCAGTCTAGTACTTTGTTATAGCCACCCAAATGGACTAAGATATCTTCCATCTTCCCTCCTTCTTTAGCTTAAAAAAAAATCTGCCAGCCCCACATCTATTGTATTGCCAGCTCACCAGAACAGTCAATCTCTGAATCCCAGTTTGGGCTCAGCAAAAGCACGTTGCTTCTCTTACATAAAACACAGATCAGATTCCAAAACCTTATCAGGATGGAGATAATAGCCAAAGCCTTCTTGTTTTCCCCCTTATTTGTCTTCCAACATGAACTTCATCCCTTCCTAAGATCCGTGTTTTGACATGAGTGTACTTTCAGGTGCTTAGACAATGTTGATGAGTGCTCATCACTTGAGTTCCTCATTTCATCTCTGTTCTAGTCTATCAGGTTCCAAACTCCCTTATACTCCACTGGGCACCCCCGGAACGACCCTCCCTCATGGCTCTCCCCTTCCCATCCAGGCTCTTATCACTCCTGTCAACACTGACATCGAAAGGAACACAGTAATAATGTGAAATGGCAGAGGAAACTGCTTAGTTCATCAGTAATGGAGACTGTTCAGAGCTAAAAATCCCAAGCGCAGAGTGGGGAGCCTTTCTTCTTGGATACAAATATAACTTTTCATTCAAGGGATAAATGCTAGTTATTAGAATCCAAGCATGGATGAAACTGCAGGAAAGCTTGTTTTCTGCTTCATTTATTTAATAAACATTTGACAGTTTCTTCTTATGAAAACATTACCCCTTCATCTTAGTAAGGAACGCCAAATATGCTTTTTCTGTTCGGCACTGATTGCAACTCAAAGGCAATTTTTGTCTCATTTCCTAAAGTTTTATATCAAGCTAGAATTGACTGTAAATGGCATAGATTTTTTAACACCTCTTATCAAATCTTTACCTTTAGTAAATTCACACTCTTTTATCTACATCCTGCTTAATGACAAACAAAGCAAAACAGAGCAAAAGAAAACAGGGACTGAGGAAAAAAGGTGTTACGTAAAAAGGCTGTAACTATAATTTGTAAAAAATCTGTATAAAGACATTGTATTACTTGCCTCTCTAGGTCAAGTGTAGCTACAAAGAAGTTTCATCTAACTATATATGGCAGGAGAGAAAGAATACCCTTTGTTGCACTCTCTGTTTACGTCTCTGTCTCCCTCACATTCCATGGCAGTTTCCAAACATGTTCACAAATTCTCAGGCCCTCTTTCCACTGAGAAGTGGAGTCTATGTCCTTGTCCTTGAATTCAGATGGGATTATGACTGCTCTGACCCCTGGAGCATGGCAGAATTGATCCCTTGTGACTTCCAAGGTGGTTTATGAGAGACCTCATGGCTTCTATCCTGTTTGTTGGAATATTTGATCTTGAAACTCTGAGCTATCCCAGGAAAATTCAGCTAATGCTGCAGCCACTAGGCTAGGAGGAAGCCCAGGCCACCTAGAGAACCCACATGGAGGCACTTTGATCCTTTTCCTGCTTAAGCAAGTTTGAAATGTCCTTTGGTGTTGATCATCTCTTTCTTAATTTGTCACATTTTTTTAGAATAGATCTTTAAAAAATTTATGCTCATTTCCCAAATGAATAAATAATTTTCAAAATAACAAAAAAGAAGATAATCTTTAGCACCGAATCTATGCCACATTATCTATTGCCGTGTAATAACCCGCCTTGAAACTTAGTGATGTAACGCATGCAATATTTGAGCCATACTTACCCTACGAAATTATTTGTTGTTTACCTGAAATTTGAATTTAATCAAGCATTCTGTATTTTATCTGGCCATCCTAGGATACAGAAAGACTCTTTGTTATAGTGTTCCTATGTCAATACCAGGAAAGGAATTGTCTTTGCTTGGACCAAGCATATACCCTTTGTGTAGACTGAGATGGGATATAACCCACCCCTGTGGCCAGGGCATCAGGGTTTATACCAGAAGAAGAGGGTATGGAAAAGCTTTCTGAGTTGCCACAACTACCACACACTTGCTTGTGTTTTGCGTTGATCATTGGAAGAACAGAGACACTTAGAACTGTGGGCTCAGGTAGCTATTGGACTTATTGACTAAATCCTTCACAATTCTAGAGGATGAGGATGATTATCTATTTTGGCTTTTGTAGCATCAATTTTATAGGACGTTGTTTTAGTTCAGGATGCTAGAACAAAGTACTATAGACTGGATGGCTTACAAACAACAGAACATTATTGTTCTGGAGGCAGGTACTAGAGGCAGGAAAGTCAGAGATCAGGGTGCTAGCATGGTCGGCTTCCACTAAGGGCCCTCCTCCTGGTTGCAGGTTGCCTACCTCTTGTATCCTCAGATGGCAGAAAGAGGGCTGGAGAACTCTCCAGGGACATTTTCATAAGAACACTAACCCCATTCATGAGGGCTCCACTCTCATGACCTAATTACCTCCCGAAGGCCCCACCTCCTAATACCATCACACTAGGCGTTAGGAAACCAACGTATGAATTTTGGGGGGTAAGGGATGGGGCAACAATTTTTCAGTGTATATCACAGATATTGATTTGCCAGGGACCTTTGTCATCAGCTACCTAACAGATGACTGAGGACTAAGCTGAAATAGTCTACTCCTTTGCAGTTCAATGCAACAAACAGTTATTGAGACCCTAAGTTCAAGGTATTGAATATGGGATGCAAAAATGAGTAGTAGCCTTTCTTTCCCTGTGGTGCTCAGGGTCAGTGGGAAAGAAAGACACAGAAGCAACACAATGTGTGTGAGAAATGACTGAAGTGTGAACAGCACTGTATGGCATTGTCAGAGGGCTGTGTATCTTTACTTGGATGTGACAGTGGGATGAGCAGGGGTTAGGGTTAGCCAGGAGAGGAAGAAGTGAGTTTCAGGTAGAAGAAATAGAACAGACAAAAGCACATGGAGAGGAATAGCATGATGTGTTCCCAGTGGAGTTTGGAGAGTGTGGTGTATGAGATGTATGTTGGTGAGTATAAATACAAGCATGTGGTTAGACCTGGGCAAGCAATTGCAAGGTGAAGTGTTATGGAGGTGAGGCTAGAGAAGTTGGCAGAGATCGGAGTTCGGAGAGTCTTGTGAACCACATTATGGAGCGTGAATTTGATTTGGAGCTTCCAGTTCTTTTTCTTTGCTGGGTCATGGAGACCAATGAAAGCTACAGTCTTTCTCTAAATAGATGCACATCCACCCAAAATTCTGTATAAAGATTCAAGAGAATTATAGATGCTCCCAGAAGGCCAAACTGAGAAGGTTTATGGATCCCAGGTTAATAATCTTAGACAGTAAGTGACTGGGTACCACCAAAGAATTTTAACCAGGGGAATAATGCATTCAGATTTCATTCAGATTTTTTTTGATAGATTACCCCGATGGCAGTGTGCAGGGTGGATTTGAGGGCGACAACACTGAAGTGAAGAGCCCAGTTAGGTGGCAACAGCTGTCCAGGTGAGACATGATGAAGCGATTGTGCTAATGCTATGGAAACAGTGATGGATGGGATAAATATTTCCGAGGTAAAATTGGCAGAACTTAGTGACTGAATGATGTAGGGAAGTATGGAGTGGGTTAGATAAGCAACCAGTTATCAAATAAAAGATGAAGTACAAGTTTAGCAGAAACAAAAAAGATCAAGCTAAAATTACAGTTTTGGATCAAAAACTAAGATCTGACTACAAAGAAGTGAGGCACTTTTTCTGAACTCCTAAACTCTAAATGCAACCTGGGAAGATGAGTTCTAAAAGTGTTTCTTTAGTTACTTACTCTTTGGAATAATCTCCTGAGGCTGAAAATGTGCTGCTCCTTTTTGAAGGATGGATTCTTATTTAGATGGATATTTCTGCATTTTTCTGACTTTAAGATGTCACTACATTGTAGTCAATCCTTGCATTATAAGGGAGAAGATATTTATATTGAGATTCAAGCACCTATTTAGAAATCACCCTTAAAATGGATAATGCTTAAAGTAACTGAGTTGAACAGAAGGCAATTAGAATAAATTCTTACTAATTTGTACTCATTGAGGGGAAGGTCAGTCCAAATTCATTAAAAATCAGAAGTATAGGATATTGTTTTCATTCATATTCTTATCCTAAAAATAATCTGGAGAAAAAAATTATTTGTTTTTTCCACTGTCACATAATTGCTTCCTATTTCTGCTCTGCAAATTAGCATAGAGGATACAGGCAATCTAAACTCTACTTAACTTCTTATGACCACTATTGACAAAAATCAGTGTTGCTATGGCAGAAACGAATCCCAGAATATCTCTGTATCCTTATGTTTAGAAAATACTGAACTTCATCAGCTGCTCCTAACTGGCCTTTGAGAAACAATTGTATCACTTACTTTAAGGGGAAATTTTGAGCAACACTTCTCAAGTTTAACATACACAATATAATAGACAAATGCAAAGGCGTGCACACAACTTGAGAGACAACCAGAGTCAGAGACAATAGATACTACTGTTCCCTCTTTTGGGCTAGAGACTATGGATATGAAGGCCAGAATGTACATTTGTAAAGCCTGTGACATGTCCCTCACTGTAAAATGTGGACAAAGAATGAAGGAAGGTGCATCAGTGTAACCATGTCTGGAGAGGCTCCGTGCGGGGTCCATTTCCTGCTTTGGGGGACTGAGACATGGGATGACAATTTCCAGAAGGATGCATAAACCTCTTCCTGTCAGGGCACGTCCATCATTTACAGGGATGTTTCTTGAACCAGGTAAGTACACGTTCAGCTTACTGAGAGGCCAGTTTGAATATTCAGGAACCTGAGGGATATCTGATAAAGGCCATCAACTCCAGAGTTGATGGGAGTCAGAGGGCTGCATGGAGGAGACATTTTAGAAGGCCTGGCTGTGGTTGTGGCCTACACCAGAAGGAATGAAGATATGCTGGGTGAAACTATGTGAAGAGAGGCAAAGGTGCTCCCCTCCCCACCTTTTTTTGTTTTTTGATATTTGTTGCTGTAGCCTCCTTAACTCTTCTGCGAGGCAGCAAGTGAAACGCTCTGGGCCTGAACAAAAAATGTTTGGAAATCCTTTGTGAGAATACTCAAATTTAATGCTTATGTGGAAACGTACCTCCAATTGTCTTTGTGTCTTTTGCAATTTGGTTTTGATGGGCCCAGATAATACCATACATGTTTACATGGAATTCATTCCATGATCTTTTCTAAGTGTTTTCTTGTTTTCATCTTGGTCACATTTCTCTAATAACGCTGAGGTGAATTTATCATGTACCTATAACGAGGGTAAAGATTTATCATCAGTAAACCAGATATTTTTGTCATAGACTTGATCTGAGCTGTTTAATTATCTCCAAAACCAGAGCAGGACCTGGTTTTGCCCTATAGTTCACACCATCCTGTGACCTGTTCTGTTGCATCTAAAGTTTTTGAGGAACAAACTTTTCATTTTGTATCAAAAAACTGCCTATAAAACTATTCCTCATAAAAAGGACCAAAGACTGAATGCACACAGGCCCAGGGCCAAAGGGAAGGGATATTACCTGAAATAGTCTGGTGCTGCAAAATGTAGAAGAAATGGGTTCTTTAACCTGATATAATAAAAAATACTACAAAGTTTTAAATCCTTCTGTAGCAAAAAATGTACAATTATGGAAGTTATGGGACAATACAGAAATTGGTTCAAATAGTAAGGACTCTCTTTGATTGCTAGGGTTTTTATGCTCCTTACATTTACCTGTGGTTCCCAGGGGAGAGGGATAAAGGGACATTGGGATTTCTGTCTTTTTAGACATCTGAGGATGATGACAGGAAAGATCACCTGGACCTGCATACTTCAGAGCAAATTCCAGAAAGTGTGGACTGAGGGGGGAAAAAAAAGAGAATTAGGAAATGGAAGAAAATGATATAAATAATCCACTCTGTTTCATGAGTGGCCCATCTGTTGATCCTTGTCTATTTGGATGTCTTTCCAGAGCCTAAGAGGGATGACGAATGCACTGTGGATGTATTGATCACGTATGGGTAGATTGCTCCACCACTAGAGTAAAGAGGAGAATCAGCTTCCCGGAGCCATATAGAATGAGATGGAGGAGGGAGTCGTTTATAGAGAGAAATCAGAGTGTGGTTGCCAGAAGATAGTAAGTGGATATTGGCTGGCACATGAGCAGACACACATATTACAGGGTCTTTGTTTACATATGATTGCAACTTGGACAACATTGGAAACAAGTTCATACTTTGCTGAAACTGAGTGGTAAGGACTGAGCATAGAGTAATGGTTAAGAGCAAGGACTTGGGAGCCAAACTGCATCCATTCAAGTCCTTTCTCTGCAACTTACCTTGGCAAGTTAGTCATCCCTCTGACTCAATTTCCTCACTGTAAAATGGGACTGATAGTAACAGATAACATCTACATTGTGAGAATGAGTGTTGGTTCATGTAAAGCACCAGAATCATGCTTGTTGCACAATAAGCTCTCAGTGAACATTGGCTATTGCTACAGGCTGTTTATGGTTTGGGGGGATATGGGGATAGGTCTGATATTCACAGAGCTCATAGAACTGGTTCTTGTGAAATTGCTTGTTTTTGTTTCTACTTATCTTCAAAAGCTGGATTTGGAGAATTCTGTAACATTGTATTTCTTTTTGAGGGGAATGCTTTTTATGGGCAATTTTAAGGTAGGAACCATCACCAGATTTATCAAATGAGTCATAGCTGGTCTGTACTTAATGCTCACAACAGCCTGATTTAGACTGGCAGCACTTCCTTCCTCCCACGCAACATGGGGTCCTGCCTCACTCCTGAGCAATGTTCAATGATTGGCTTAAGCCAGTGTGGGTTTGTCCTAAGCTTTAGCAATTTGTTTCAGTTCTTTTTATTTCTCACTGAAATGCTCATATTCTTCTTTATGTTTCGGCATAAATTCATAAATTGAGTCAAGATGATTAAAAGCATTTTACCTGCTTACCATAGCAGGTGCCTATTCCATTACAGTAGAGTACTTTAGATCAATGTGACTGCACTTAGCATGTTTTCTGTGATGAGATGAAAGCCTAGTCTTACATCATTTCAAAAAGTCCAACTCCTATTAGGAGATCTGATTCTATTCTATTCTACACCGCTCCACTGCATTCCATTTCACTCATTGAGGAAACACTGAATTCACAGCGCACTGCAAGGCGTGGTGGAAATTAAAAGACAGTCAAGGCAGAGTCTCTCCTCCAGAGGAGTTTATAATGTAGTTTCATATTTGGAATTTGGGCAGCAAATAGTCAAAATTTTGAAAAGTACATAAAGTAGATATTTCCAAGTTAGCACATAATTTGTCTTTAAAATTGTAATGAAACAGGACATGTGATTTCAGTCCTAGAAGCTGCTGGTGCCCCACAGGATACCCTTTTTCTGCTGGAACACCCATTTCTCAGCCCCAGCAAGTGTCCTGGGAATAGTTCACAGCTGCTTCTCCTTGGCAAAATTGTCTTTGGCTGAAGAGAGGTTATACCCCGTTCCCTGTGTACTCTCAGGAGTGGCCACTGATGGGCTGACATAGGGGTGAAAAAGCCCAGCCCCCTTTTCTCACAGAGGGTCGGCTCTGTGTGTGATTTCTCTCCAGACTTCCATGGATCAGGTTGCACTCCTCCTGGCCTTTTCTCCTTTCTATCGGTTAACCCTGCTGCCTTGTAGGCCTTTCCTGAAGCAACTCCTGCAAGAAATGAAATGCACCCAAATCCTTGTCTCAAGCTCTGCTTCCAGTAAACTCCACCTAAGGTAGCTTCTTTACTGTTTATTATTTATTTTAGGGATTTACAATAGGAGGCATTGATTTATAGTCACCATTTAAAATTTTTCTTCTTAACGATTTTGTATTTTAAACTTTCTTGTGACCAGAGATTATTTGCACTAGAATTCTTTTCTCCCCTTGACTGAAAACAATTTTCTTATCCATGTCTTCTGATTTTTAAAGACAGCCCTCTGCCCTCCAGCAAAGAATACCATCAGATACACCAAAGAAACCAATGAGCTCCATTTGGAATCAGGTCTGGTATTTAATGTCTGCACAGGAAGTGGAAGGCACAAAGTATACCTACAAATTAACAGGTTGTCACGTAGCATGTCAACTGCACAGGTGATGGTGTTCATGAGATAATGGTCAGAATGAATTTTAGAAGGGAGGGTTGTGTTTTTCAGCTCACTTGCTCAGGGCCCTCAGGTCCCAGGATAAAAAAAAGAGTATTCAGTGTTTTAGATTTGTGTCATGCTCCATAGAAGGCTGAGCCTTCTTCTATACGTGATTTCACCCGATACTTTGATCAGTGGTGAAGTACAAAATGTTGTTCTCGGGTTGGAAAAGGATCCCATGAATGCCCAGCACCAGGTGCTTCAGCTAGAAATTTTGGAGATGGGCCCTAATTCAGACTGCCTAATTCCCAGCTTGGTGCTCCTCTTATATTCCATCAGTGAAACAGTCAGATGAAATCACATTTCTATTTGCCCTAGTAGTTCTTAGAATTTGAAGAGCTACCAAGGGCCCAGTGATGCATGGCTCTGAAGTGTCTGCATCTTAAAAGCAAGTTTTCCTGCTATAAAAAGGCAGATGATTAACATCTGACTGCCTAGATTCTCTCTTCTTAGGGGATATTTATACGACATAGTCATATAGTTTTTATTCTCCCTAAATATTATAATCTTTTTCTCTTCCTAGTTCATGGAGATGCTGAGAAGATGAAGTCTGAAAAGGTCCTCCATATGCTTTGACCCGCCTGGAGGCAGGTTCTCCAGGTAAGCCAGGTGGCATTAGATCTAAGAGTCTGTGATTATTGTGTAGTGCTGCTAGGGACTTTCCCAGATTTGAATCATTTATCTATTTATACATCCCTTCAGGGATTGTAAATTGCAGTCACCAGGTCACCAGTGGCTTCTAAATATTCAGTTTTGACTATAAATAGAATAGGAAACTGCCTGTAGCTCGTTCTATTCACTGCTATGTTCTCTTGACACAAAAAAAGTGCCTGAAGGGTCCTTTTCTGGCCTTTGTAACATGACATTTGTCAGACGCCCCTTTAGGGGATTAGATATAGGGAGTGTGTATGGAAGAGAGGGCTCTGCCCCTAATTCTGTGCGTGCACCAATTCCTGTTAAGTGCTGGTTATCCTTAATTGTGTGCTTCAAATGTTATTACTCTGTTATTACTCCAATTGTATGGTTCAGATAACTATATTCTGAGGATATGGTTGCCTCCCTGTCTGGTTACATGTTCTCTGGAGCTGGAAAATAGAAAGCTATTCATTTTGCTGAATGTTATGGGTCACAGGGATATCTATCTACCTGCGCTACAAAGATAGGGAAGTTTGGCCATGTGATGGGGTCTGATAGAGTCTGGAGAATTTAAGCTTTGCTGACAGGCCTTAGTCAAGAAGGGAATGAGGTGCTCCGAAGACGTTGTGCACTCTACCATCGTTTGCCCCCACCACATTTTACAGGTGATGTGGGCTGAGAATTATATGGAAAAATCAACAAAATCAAGGAAGGAATATTTAACTCAATTGTTGTTTAGGAAGCTCATTTCCCTTTCCTAATTCTGCTCATGGCTGCCGTGTTCCTGATGGCCGATGTGGTAAGATAGGCTCTTCTCTTTGTTCTGGAGACCTCCCATTCCTCTGCGGTTTTCTGACTGCCTTCAGAGGTATACTACCTCTGTCCTCTAAAACTCTTGAACTCTAGGCAGTCAACAAACATTTACTTTGTATCTACTAGGCCGTGTCAGGAACTGTGATCTGTACTACAAGTGGTCACTTTAATCTATGACATGGGGGTGGACACATTTGTTACAATATAGCTGTAAGCATGGTGATGTTAATCCTGCTTGTCCTGGACAGTCCTCTTCGTGTCTACTGCTCAGGGTAGTCATTAATAACACCTTCTTTTATTCTTAAGAGTGTCTCAAGTTGGACAATGAATTAGTGTCAAATTTAGCCTACTCAGAAGATTCTGGAAATTCCTTATCTTCCAGAAACTATCTCAGACCCTTAAGGCAGGATTGGAGTACCCGTCTATATATTCCCATGAAACTTGGAAACACAACTATCACAGCATTTGCTCTCTCACTATAGCCTGTAGGATCCTTAAGGGCAAGATCTGCATTCCCAGACACCAGTTTATTCTCAATTGGCATAGGACTGACACATAGAAGGCACTCAGTTTTAGATAGAAATGATTATTAAATTTATAGCACAGGCCCACAATCCAGATGGGGGTATGGATTAGGGAAAGTGGTCCAGAGTGAGGAATACCTGATCAGAGCCTTGATGGGTGAGTGGGAGTTGGTCATGAAAAGAAGAACAGAGGACAGAACATTTCAAACAGAATGGCAGCATATTCACAGCAGGAGGTATATGGAACCACAGTTTTTAGTTCACATGGCAGAATCCTAGGGTGTGAAGATTTGGCCAAAGATGAGACTGGGAGATAGTAAGTAACACTGAGAAGATTGGATTTCGTCAAGTAAGAACAACAATAACTATCATTGATCAAACACCTAATTATACACCAGGCACTAAGTTAAGTGCTTTGAATACTTCACTCTCCCCTTCTCTTCCTCTTGTTATCTCCCTCAGACACACAAATGCACACATACCATTCCAGAGTTAATGAGGATCCATTGAAGGGCTTAAAGCTGGAAAATGGCATGCTCATATTTCTATTTTAGGAAGACTACCTTGGTGGAAGTTTGGGAATGGAAGTTTGAAGTAGGATACCAAGAGAAGGGATACCTGTGGTCCAGGCATCCAGGTGGGAAGGGTATGAAACTGATCCAAGGCAGAAGCAGTGGAGATATTGAAGAGGGAATGGATTGAAGGGATTCTGAGGACATAGAATCAACAGAATTTGAAAGAGAGGTTGAAGGTTTGGTTTAACGTTCAAGTCTTGTATCTTTGGAAATTGGGGGGGTTCAATCAGGTGGTGCAATTCTCTGAAGCCGGGAATCAGGTGTGTAAACTGGCTAGATGATGAGTTAAGTTTTGGACATGTTTGCTTTGAGTTGTCCGTGCAATTTCCAAATGGATTTATTAAGTAGGTAGTTGAATATGCAGGACTGAGACTCAGGAGATAGACCTGGGATAGTGGTATAGATGTAGGAGTCATCAGCATGGAATCAGATCAAATGACCCAGAATAGAGACAGAAGAGAAGAGACGAAGGCCCAGGATGAGACTATTAGAGCTTCCTGAAGGGATCTAAGAAGGAGAGAGGCAAGAGGAAAATCATGGTAAAATCATGTCACACAAACCAAAGGAAGAGAGAGATCAAAGAGAACGAGATGATGAATGGAAACAAGAGGTAGAAAGAAACCAACATAATCTAGCTTCTACAAATGGGAAAAAAATTCTGGTACTTATAAAAGTGAGCTAATGTATGTTTTACAAAACAATTAAATGGTGTTTTTCGTGAGTATATTTGGAAATATTACAAGGCTAAATTGGTACTTCTAGTTGTCAATTATAGTTGCTGTTCAGCTCATTAGTCAAGAGTCCAGTATTATCTTATTACTAACATGTACCTAATTTAAATCTAATAGTCTCATTGATTCAAAGTTTTTGCCTTTGGGAGGTGGAAAGATTTTGGCCAAAAATTCTGCAAATGTCGTTCAGACTAGATATCACTTTTGACTTGACTGTGTGAGATTCTGAATACTCTCAGGAATATAGCCTTTCAGTGCTGTGCATTGGGGCTTTCTGAGCAAATAGTGTTTATCTTGATGTCATAACCCCAGTTCATCTGGATGAAATAGTGCAGTGTTGGCACTTCCATGGAATGGGTCACCAGACCCGGATGAAGAAAAATTGAAGTTATTGTGCCCTAGTGTACCAGTCCTTTCTCTATGACAGCGGTTTTTTCCTTGCCCTTGATATAGATATTTGAAACGCTCAAGTCTAATGAATTTTTCTGCTCTGTCTGGATATGTTCCCTTGGCAGCACATGGCAAACTTGAAAAAATATTGTAAAGGTTATCAAAGGTTAATAGTTTCTCAACTTTCCTTTTTCTAGGAAGATAACAAAACCGAAATCCTTTCAGGCAAGGAGATCCAATAATATAACTGTAATTACAACATTGACACTATATGGGTATTGTTCCACTGATAATTTGCCTTTCTCTAAGAGTTTTGTTTTAGTTTTGTTGATAGCTAGCTCCTTCCAAAATTATTTGGAATATTTTTAAATAAGGGGCAAAAATACAAATATAGTTAAAGTAGAAGTGGGACAACAAAGACCATGTAAAGGAAAAAAAGGAAACAAATATTCCATAAGCCCAATCTAATATATGTAATATGTTTTAACATCACTTGCAGCTTTGAGATTTCCAATAGATTAAAATACACTTTCTTTTGAGTATCTGAAAGTATTAGTAATCAACGTTTTCCTATTAGCCCTGTAAACTAAGTAGATGACTTGGATGTATTTCATAGCTGAACCTGAAGTAGAGGTACCATGGGTTTTCCAAGGGAAACAGCACATTGCGGTAGAAACAGAGTGGACACGTACAAAAGTTACGTATGCCACCTTCTAAATATTGACAGAGAATTCTTATTTAATTCCACAAGTTACTCTAGTGCTTCTCAAATGGTTCTATTCCTTCCTTCTCTCTTATGGTTTTTCTGACACTGTAAGCCATTCCTGAGCTTACTAGGTGATCTTCATTCTACTTATTTATGATTCTGGCTGCTATGGCCTGAAGGTTTTTGTCCTCCTCAAACTCATATGTTGAAATCCCAACCTCCAAAGAGGATGGTATTGAGAAGTGGGGCCTTTTAGAGGGTTATGAGTCTGGAACTTTCAGGAATGGGATGAGCGCCTTATAAAAGAGGCTCCAGTGAAATCCCAGCCCTTCCACCATGTGAGGACATGGAGATTTGTTCTGGGTCTCACCAGAAGGTGACCATGTTGGCACCTTGACCTTGGACTTCTCAGCCTCCAGAACTGTGAGAAATTAATTTCTGTGGTTTATAAGCCACTCAGTCTTGGTATTTTGTTATGGCAGCCCAAACTGACTAAGACACTGGCTAAGAGAGGGCAGAGAGTACTGACAGAATGATATGGCTGGATTACTGTGTGCTTTTAGGAAGAGGGTAAAGAACAGGCAAAGTGATAAAGAGTCTGAGAAGGAAACGCGTGAGAGTGTTTCTAAGCCAGGAGGAGAAAGCTTGTTATTAATACTGAGCAAAAGTTCAAAATCCATGGCAGACCAGGCTCACTCTTCCATGTAATCTTTGTCTTGCCTCTCTTCTTGCATAATTTAAACATGACATTGAACTCACCATGGTAACCATGGTTGGCATATTCATGTACTTATGAACTGTATCTGGAAGCATCCAGGAAGTGAAAGTCTCTGTTAAGTAGATGTTTTTGAAATGGGCTTGAGTGACAGAAAACATACACTTACAAACAAAAGCCAAGCCATAGAGTACCATCATAGTGAAGCTTGTCAGAGTTCTAGAAAGAGGTGAGTGTAGGCATATCCTACAGATAAAATAGGAACTATATTTCTCACCACTCACTTCTCCTTAATCTCATCTAACTCAGTGCATTTCAGTGGATTCTAGGATATTTTCTCTGCTGAATGAAGTTTATAAATATTAGTTCATATGTCCTATCAATCATTTTGAAGAACATAGTCTCCATTTTTCATAACAAAAGAGAATAGCATCCAAGTTTCTTTTCTGCAAGCTAAACACGATGCCTTGAGCTGTAGACAGGTCTTCCTAATGTTATCAATATTGCTGATGGGCAGAGTGACATTTGTATATCAAGAGGGCATATGGGATTCAATTAAGCACTGCACTTATTAAGCAAAAACAGTTAAAATTATCAAAGATTATTTCCAAGTTGGCAAGTAACTGTTGCTAAATAACAGTGTAAAAATCACCTATAAAAGGCACTAATGGCTGCGTATAATACCAATGATTCAAGCCTCATTAATGTGATTTAATTTTAACTGCTATATTTTAATAACAATTTTAGGCATCATTTGTAGATCTCCTTTCCTCATAAATATAATTCAGAAAAATCTTCCCTGACTTCATTTATAAACACTGTAGTAAAATAGAGTTTGTGTCCTCTGTAACATTTACTAGTTTTCCTAGTTTCCATAGTACCTCTCTATAGAACATGTGGTTGTTTAATACGTATATTATGATATACATCCACATGGCATTTTCTTTTGAAACAAAGAACAGGTGTTCTGAATCACAGACGCTGATTTTTTCAAAGGATAGGGAAATTTAACCTGAGTAATGTGCTTATTCATTGTGAAGAAAAGATCACAAAGTCCAATTGTAGTTGGTCACTAATGAATTTCATCATAGTGCATTTGAAAGCAATTAGATGCTGTTTTTTGTCATTCTTCTACTACATTTTCTTTCTTTTTTTTTTGAGGAAGATTAGCCCTGAGCTAACTACTGCTAATCCTCCTCTTTTTGCTGAGGAAGACTGGCTCTGAGCTAACATCCATGCCCATCTTCCTCTACTTCATATGTGGGATGCCTACCACAGCATGGTTTTTGCCAAGTGGTGCCATGTCCGCACCTGGGATCCAAACCGGCGAACCCGGGGCTGCCGAGCAGCAGAACGTGCAAACTTAACTGCTGTGCCACGGGGTCGGCCCCTACTAGATTTTCTTAAAAACAAAAAGCTGTCCAATTTCACAGCTCTTGAACAAAATTAAAATATTCATGCTATACTACTTCCTATAATATGCTGCAGTTCATGAGCATTTGAGTAAGAGGTGGGCTCTGTCCTCAGGTTCGTTACAATCTTAGCAGTGACCAATATACGGAGAAAAAAAAAAAAGAAAAAAACCCCAATATACGTACAGCACAGAAATAAGTACAGAACCTATACAAAAGTGTCAAGCAGAATATGTACTATAAAGAACAGAGCAAGTTCCATAATTTTTAAACCTGGTTTATTTCAATATATGCCTTTAAACTAATAACCAATTTTCCTTGTCCTTTTATTATGATTTTATCCACTCATGATATTTAATGACAATAAAAATAACTGATAGCATTTATTAAATAATTGCAGCCTCGGGTACTGTTCTCATTGCCTTGCATGTTTTATTTTATTTAATTCTCAGAATCACCCCACAAGGAAAACAAAGCCCAGAGTGGTTGTATAGTCAGGAGTGGGCCTGGGGACCACATGAAGACCGGGCTGCTTCTGGAGCCTCTGTTCTTAACGACTGTGCTGTCCAATGGCAAAACCTAAAATCATCAATGATGGATCCCCTATGCCTATGTCCAAACTCATCAAATAATATACATTAAATATGTACAGTTTTTTGTATATCAATTATACCTCAATAAAGCTGTCATAAAAATAAATTAAAAATAAAGGTAAAAAGTGAAAAAAAAGAAGGATCCCCTAGTGAGACTTGTTCAGATATTCTGTTTTAATGTACCATTCCTCTGAAGATTTTAACAGCTGATTTAAGGCTAAACCCCCAGAGTTCCCTTGGTCTATACCTATCTGATGATGTGGTCAGATAGTTCAAGTACTTGTGTGAAATTTTTTTCTATTTCAAATATTCAGATTAGCTGTCAACACAATCTCAAACTCCTGCTATTTTGTGTTAAACAGGCCACGGAGATGTTGTTTCTAGTAAGTAGATGTCACCACGTCTCCTTATTTCTCTCCTTGTATGTTCCTTCAACATTTTTTTATAGAAAAAATATAATTAAAAGCTATCAGTCTTTTCTTTTTCCTGCCAAGTTGCAATTTGAAAGAGCAGCAGGCAAAGAGTAGTTACACAGATTTGTCTGGTTTCTCTCTAACTTTTAAAATCAGATCAGCCCCAGAGATCAGTCTAATTCACATGTGGCTCAGGTGAGGAGGTGACACAAATTTGCTTATCATAAATGGACTTGATCTAGATAACTAACTAAAGATAACAATAAAGGTATACGTCTTGCTTCTCTCTGTGGCCCTGCATTATCAAGGAGCTGCACTGACCAGCTTTATTATAATATAGCTTTATTGAGGTATACAGAAAAATGTTCAGGCTACAGCATTGCTGCGTTCTCTATTTTTGGAGGAAGTTAACTGGAAAATTTTACACTGCATTCACCTTGACTCAGCATAAAAACACTTTCCAAGGATGAATTGCCAGTGAATTATAGCGATAAATATATTTCATCCATTCTCATTTTCAATAATCATTTATGAATCTCAAAAACAAACACTTGAGTATATTATATTTGATCTCCTCTGTCTTCCATAACTATCGGTTTCTTTCTAAGCCCTTGATTTTTTTTTTTTTTATTTTTTATTCTTTCCTTTTTCATTTTTTCTCAAACCTGCCCATCCTGTCCCTGGAGTGGATGTTAGTTTTTGGCATTGCAACATTCACTTCTCCTAATTAACAACACCCTTATTTTCCTTTGAGGAATTGCCTCTCCCCTATTTGGTGCAGGAATTGGGAAGATGGAATATATTCTTGCCTCAAACTGGAGATACAGAAAAGACCCACGTGGGCAACTTATATTGAAGCTTTTCACGTGCTCCCTTGGTGTAGCCAAGAACCAGGATATGACATAATCTGCCAGGACCCTGAATCTTGAACTAGGGTGGGGATAGACAGCTGTCTTTCATTTATTACAGGGGTGCCAAGAGATAAAACTATGAAAATGTTCCTTCAACCAAGCGTTCTGGAGCGTTCTGTTCCTGTGTGTATGGTCTTCAACCTTCTTTTTAACCTTGGGAGCTTCTCCATATCCTGCCATTAAATTCCCTTTTTGATTAAGTTAGTTTGAGCCTGTTTTTGTTGCTTGCAACAATGAATTTTAGTTGATGCGATCCTTGATTACATTTTCTCTTTATTATTATTATTTGACCACTTACAGCTCACGTTTTATCTCCTTCTGTTAAATTACTTTCTTTTGAAACCACGCAGTTTATGGGATTTGTTTTTCTTCAAGAGATCATAATTTCTTTGATTTCATTGAGATGGGTTTGTTCATTTTTAATCTCCTTTGTGGGTATAGTTTTCTATGTATAGTTTTCATTTGCCTTTGTTACAAATTTTTCTTGTCTTCTTTAGCGCTGGTCCCAGTCAGGTTCCTATCTGATCGTTCATCTTTGAGTGGGGCTGTTCTGTTTTGGGGCAGCTTGTTAGGACACTGGCTATGGAAGAGGAGGCACCTTGTGAGGGAGCAGGAACAGCAGATTAGCTTGGATTTTGTCTGCTTTCCGAGCTTTTTCTCATCAGTACTATGCCGCGACAGAGCACTTCTACATGCAGGAAGTCTACCAGGCTCACAGCAAGACTTTGTGTGTTACAGGCGTTTTGTATGTGATTTAGCCAGAGGTAAACTTACCTCGAAGATAGTGAAGCTTACTTTGCAGAGCCTCTCACTTCTAGGGGGCCTTTTCTGAGGCTCTGTTCACGGGGTCACATATTTTTTTGAGATTCAAGTATAATCTCAAGTGGATAGACTGTTGTCTATCTCTACTCTGACTTTCCTTCTGTCATACTTGCCCCAGATCAAATAGTATTGGAATAGCTGTTGGGATCTAGGAAAAGAATCGAAATATGCCTTTATTGTTAAGCTTGCTATTTTACGTTGAAGGATTTTTAAGTAAATTGCAGGTACTTTCCCATTTCATCCCTAAGTATTCGTGTGCATCTTTTAAAAGAATAAATTTCCCACAAAGTCAAAATAACATTGTTATACCTAACAAAATTAATGCTAATTCCTTAATAGAATCTAGTACCCTGTCCATATTTAAATTTCTGCATTTGTCTTCAAAATACCTTTTATGACTGATTTACTAAAACCACAATTCAAGCCAGGACCAAACTTTGCATCTGGTTGTTATGTTTCTTTTTTTTTTTTTTAAAGATTTTATTTTTTCCTTTTTCTCCCCAAAGCCCCCCTGTACATAGTTGTGTAGCCCCCCGGTACATAGTTGTGTATTCTTCGTTGTGGGTTCCTCCAGCTGTGGCATGTGGGACGCTGCCTCAGCGTGGTCTGACGAGCAGTGCCATGTCCGCGCCCAGGATTCGAACCGACGAAACACTGGGCCGCCTGCAGCGGAGCGCGCAAACTTAACCACTCGGCCACGGGGCCAGCCCCGGTTGTTATGTTTCTTAATCCTTTATTATTATTAATTTTTAAACTACAATAGTTCCTTTCTCATTACTAACTTGCTGAAGAGAGTGGATGTTTTTTGCTATAGAATTTCCCAGCTTCTGTGATTGCAGCCTCTTGGTATTGTTTAGCATGTTTGTCTATTCCCTGGAAGTTAGATTTAAGAATTGGTTATATTGCATTTAAATATTTTCAGTTATAATACCTCTGTGTACTTCTCACTGCATCATATGAGGAGACATATGGCATCCCTGATAGTCCTATCAAGCTCAGTTTGACCTCTGTATTAAGAAGTGACAGCATGACCCCTTAATTGTAGAGTTATGCTTCCCCGCTTGTGATCAGAAAGGCATCCGTGTAGTCTTACTTTGGCACCATATGAATAACTGGTCCCACATCAATCATTCACCTGGTAGTTGAACACCCAATGACAATCCTAGCTTGAATCAATCATTTCATTAAGGGGTTACAAAATGTCTTTCTAAAGAGGACCTAGTCTGTGCCTTCATCCTCTCTTAAGTAGTTGATTACAGTAGCCTCCTAACTGGTCTTCCCATGTTTTTCCCCACCCCTACAACTTATTGTCCACATGGCAGCCAGAGGACTTCCTGGAATATCAGTCAGATTATGTCACTTTTCTGCTCAAATCCTCCAATGGCCTCTCATCTCACTCAAAGCAAGTCCACAGCCCTGACCGTCTCCCACAAAGCTCTTTAAGTCTTGGCTGCCAGCTCACTCTCTGATTCCATCTGCTACTACGTCCCTTTTCTCCTCACTCACTCTGCTCCACTGCACTGGCCTCCATGCTGTTTCTAGAACACACAAACATGTTCCAGTTAAAGGTTTTCTTTGAACTTACTCTACCCTCTGTTATTTGCATAGCTTGCTCCATTACTTAGGTTTCTTCTCAAATGATAACATATGAGAGAGGAATTTCTGACCACCCTGTTGAAAATACCTCCTCCAACCCCTCATCCTCCTCTCTTTATCCGCTTACCTTGCTTTATATCTCCTCATAGCACTTAATCTTTTGTATGTTATATTTACTTTTCTGGATGGCTCGCTACTGGAGTTATGAGCTCCATGAGAGCAGACACATTGCCTATTTCATTTATTCCTGTGTTCCCAGCTCTGAGCATAATATCAAAGTTGGCATGCAATAAATATTTGCTGAATGAACAAATAACAGAATACTTAGTGAAAGTAGCACTTTAACATTGAGAATTGTTGTTTCTTTCTTCAGCATAGTCGCCTGGAGAAAGGGCATGTCATCTCTTCTTCATCATGCTTTTTGCTGAGCCATTGAAAGGTATATTTTGGGAAATTACATCTGTATAATAGAATTACCATAAAGTGCAACTCAAAAGATCCTTCTCAAGGACACAGACTCTTGTCTCAGCTTAGAACTCTTCAGGAGGGAAGTGGAAATTAAGTGAACTTCATTCTTTTTATATTTTCAAAAAACTACCTGCAGAGTAAGCGGGCGCAACAGGTCACCAGCAATTAGTCTCCAGTTACGCTCAACCCACCCTTACCAAGGACAAACGAAACACAGCGAAGAGCTATTTCCTTCCTCAAAGTCAAGATTTGCTTTATTAGGAGTTATTTTTATACTTCTTAACAGGTCCAGGAGTAGAACTTAAATTCAGAGAATTGCTTTTATCCCATTCATTAAAGAATCATTGGGTTTTAAAAGCCCTTTCTAAAATCCTAGAGAACTATAGCCCTAAACTCTGCACCCTTTTAGAAATTCAGGTCACTCTTAGGTGTCTCAATTAAAGGACCCCAATAAAATTGTCTCAAAAGAGCAGCAATGAGCCTTTAGATATTTTTTTTGGATAGTCTGAAAATGTCCATTCTCTCTTAGGCTCTGTTCACCTGTCTCCTTCCTTCAGATAAATCGTTTCAAATTCTGATGCCTTGTACATATATATTGATATAATAGGCCTTTTCTCCAGGATCCCTCCAATGTGTCCCACAGTGATTCTGATTTAAACAGACGGATGCCTTACGCTTTCCTAAGTGAATGAGACATACGGCTAATGATGAGGCTTGTGTTCAGCCAAAGCTGGAGATGAGACAGACTGTTTCTCTTTGATCAGACCATCAGTAATACTCTTAGAGGCAGCAACCCTCTACTCTCCTTTGGACACACACTGCCCTAATCCAGGCTTCAGGGGAAAGGAAATAAAAAAGGTAATTATAATATTTCATTTGCTTTCCGCCTACAGGGATTAACATGGAAGTCCAATGCAATTACATGGTGACAGCAATGAAGACTGAAGCCAATGGAGCTGCCTGTCTCTGCTACATAAAGCAGGTCATCCACTTACCGCTGGACAGCAATTTCCAGCAAATCCTGTAATTAGGTTGTGAAATGGTGGCAAATAGGATGAACTGAAGAGGCAGATGTGTGGCCCAAAGTAATTTGGTTTCTACTAAAATGTGCCGCAACCCACATCCTTCCTATTTATTAAAGCCCTATAATATACCATGTTACGCTATTATGGAGGGTAATGGGGAGTCAGGCAGTTAACTATAATGAAATTAGATTCCCCCTTGCCTGCACCAGAGGCACAGTGACATTTTCTTGTAAAAGCTGTGAAAGTGGTTTCTCAAAAATAGACTTGACAAAAAAACACTGGATTCCACTTCACTATAAAGAATAAAAGAGCTAAAAGCTGATGAGGTTGGACACTTTATTGTCCCTCTGTACTACCTGCTCTTAATCTGAAGCTGTTGTAAGGCCAGGCAGGTAAAGGAGGAGAAACCGTAGTCAATGAACCTTCATGTTTTATCAGTCTACAGAGAGAAAGAGATTGTTTGCCTATTTCTAGGAAGTGAACAACAACAAACAATAATGACCTTGCCTTGCAATTATGGTCCTGACTTCTGATGTTTTCTTGAATTTGTATTGTCTTTTCTTGTCTCCTTTTAAAGCGTGAACACAGAAGGCAAAAAGTGAGAAGGCAAAAAATTATTGAAAAATAATTATGCACAGAATGTGATATTTTAGATAATTTGAAAGTCTGTGGGGATGTATGGTCTTTGCGTGAGGTTATACTAAAATAATTGGTTTCCTTGTTTCATTCCATTTTTATTTTCCATTTTATCAAACTGATCTGTCTGGTGCTTTTGAGCTGGGTCTGATTTCGGATGTGAGTCAGTCTAATCACTCATTGCACAAAGTAACAATGTCAGGAATCATCAAGTGGTCCAAAGAAGGATGATATGTAATCATTTATTTAAGAATCAGTGGGAAGGACCACATATGTTGGTCAGAAATTGACAATAAGTGAGGATAACAATGCCAGCGATGAAGCAGTTTTCAGTAAATGAAGCCAAGTACAGTATTATTTTAGAAACCATAGCCCTCGGAGAGAGATATCAACTGTCCATTTCAAGTGGTGCCTCACAGAGCATCACACTGGGCCACTGGGAAGGAAATGCTCGTCTGGACCTGACCCACCAGAGAATGAGACTGAAAACAAGCTGACACATCATAATTGCACCATAGACAGTGGGAAGTGTGCTGCAAACCAAGAGCCCGGCCTCTCTAAGGAAGAAGAAAGACACTTTAGCGATAACAAAAAAGCTTCATCATTCAAGCTGCAGAGCCCAGCATGAGACAGTGGCCTTGGGAAAGCAGAGCTGCATGAAAATCAAATGGTATATGTGGAGGAAATTCAGGGATGTTGGTAGAAACTGCATGAACATGACCAGCGATATAATATATTCTTCTAAAAAGTAAATACCTCAGGGCTAAAATCCCTTGAGAGAAATTTATGACTTATATTTAGAGATGCTTGGGAAATGGCCTAAGATGAGGTAGTCGAACTGAGAAATCAGGAGTTCCAGTGAGATTTCATGACCTTGATCCCAGTTAGGACAGAGGACCGGTCTGTGTTTCTCAAGCTATAGTCATTTGTATAGTTTTCTCACAACTTTTATGGCACCGCATATTATTTAAACTATTTATTCTTCTCTTAATGTTTTCTTTAAATTTTAAACTTTAATTGAACTTCATCCTAAGCACAACTATCCTTCAAATTACCATATACATTTCCTAATACAAATTAAAATAAATACAAAATATTAAAAATAACGTGTGTATCTTTACCCCTTAGACAATCTTAAGTACCCTCTGTCATACATGAACCACATTTTAGGAAGCATTTGTAAAACCATTCTCTGTGTGTTTCCTTTTTTCCCCCCTGAAAGTTCTCAGAATCTTAGCAGGCAGACAACTTGTGTAATTATGCCTTCTTCAGATTATCTCTTTTGATTTTGTTTGCTTTTCTTTGAAATAAAACATTGTTTTGCTCAGATTTAGAGCACAGATTCTTTTACATTCAGTCTCTAGAAGAGAGTACAGTAAGGCATAAGTCTCCTTTAGTGTAAAGCCAGTCTAGGTTTGCTGGGGCATCTTTCCCAAATAACTATAATTTTACCACCTACTATTGCAAGGTTTGTCTTGGTGTTCTGAAAGATATAAAAGAAAAACATGAAAGGATCAGTCCCCATTCTGAAGAAGCCTACAATCTCATGTGGCGACTCAGAGAGGCAATATAACTAACCATAATTCGATATTATAAAAGATGGACAAAGCGAAAACGAAAAAGCAACCCACCAACTGGGAGAAAATATTTGCAAATCATATATCTGATAAGGGGTTAATCTCCATAATATATAAAAAGCTCACACAATTGAACTACAAAAAAACAAACAACCCAATCAAAAAGTGGGCAGATAATATGAACAGATATTTCTCCAAAGAAGATACGCAGATGGCCAATAGGCACATGAAAAGATGCTGAACATCACTAATCATCAGGGAGATGCGAATCAAAACTACACTTAGATATCATCTTATGCCTGTTAGAATGGCAGTAATCACCAAGACAAAAAATAACAAATGTTGGAGAGGTTGTGAAGAAAGGGGGACCCTCATCCTCTGCTGGTGGGAACGCCAACTGGTGCAGCCACTTTGGAAAACAGTATGAAGATTTCTCAAAAAACTTAAACTAGAATTACCATATGACCCAGCTATCCCACTACTGGGTATTTATCCAAAGAACTTGAAATCAACAATACAGAGAGACTTAGGCACCCTTATGTTCATTGCAGCATTATTCACAATAGCCAAGATATGGAAGCAACCCAAGTGCCCAATGACTGATGATTGGATAAATAAGATGTGGTATATATATATATACAATGGAATACTACTCAGCCATAAAAAAGACATGCTTGTCCCATTAGCAACCACATGGATGGTCCTTGAGGGCATCATGTTAAGTGAAATAAGCCAGATGGAGAAAGACAAACACTATATGATTTCACTCATATGTGGAATATAAACAAACTTACAGACAAAGAGAACAATTTAGTGGTTCCCAGGGGGAAAAAAAAGAGGGTGGGCACAAAGGGTGCAGGGGCATATTTATATGGTGTTTGACAAATATTAATGCACAACTGAAATTTCACAGTGTTATAAACTATTTAGACCACAAATTTTTAAAAAATTATATTTGATCCTCACCTACCACATAGAATTCAGAAACTCTTACTGAGTCTCCTTACTTTTCATGGAAATATAGTTATTAGCAAAAGTCTGATAAGAATCTGTTCTCCTCCTTACCAGGATACAATTGATTGTACAACCAGGGCCTTATGTGAAGTGCCATATATGAGAATGATGCTTCCATCATCAGATATGACCAGCCACTTTGAGGGAGCTAGGGTTGACTATACTATGGAGCCCATGCTTACAAAGCCCTCCTAGGAAGACTGGCTGGTGTCTGGCTTATAGAATCCCAGCCTTACAGGAGGTGAGGGAGGTTAATTCCTGGAAGAGCAGGAAATTTCAGAAAGTTTGAGGACTTTAAGAAGAAAGAAATTCGCCCAAATTTATATATACCATGGGTGAAATTTGATAGCAAGAGTTTCCCAGCCACAGGAGAGCAAATCTTTTAAAAGATCATTCTGGTGGGGGGAGGACACAAAGGGGGAAGTGGTGTACCCACAACATGACTAACAATAATGTACAACTGAATCTCACATGGTTGTAATCTATCATAACATTAATTAAAAAAAAAAAGATCATTCTGGGATTCCTTATGAAAACTTATAGACAGAAGTTAATTTTATAGTTGATCAAATTACTGTATGGACCTGGATTTTGCAATAAAACTTAAGAATAATCTTTTCTTTGAGGTTGTTATGATCACAAAAGGAGAGGGGAGACCAGGGACAATTGTGAAAGACTTTGACACAGACCGAAGGTTACTTGATGTCTTCAATGGAAAATGAAGTAGTTTGAGAGCACACCTGTCAGAGTTTTCTGACTCTATAGGGTTTGTGCTTTGTGTTATCTTTGAGCTGTTTTATAGAAAACTGACAGTAATGCAAATTCTTCTTGCCCATAGACATAAAAATTGTGTCCAGTGAAATGCAATTGATTATCACTCTGTGGATATTAACCAATTTTGCATCTATTTGTGCATTCATTCCTGATTCAACTATAAAAAGCTTTGCATTCTCCTTTATAGCATCTTACTGGTTCCCTCATTATTTAAAGAGTTAAATAATAATAAAAAAAGATGGACAAAGAAAGTAACAATGAGGAGAGAGAAGTGAATCCCAACTAGGAAGTCAGGGAAATTTTCATAGGGGAAGAACAAATTTAGTTTGGCCTTAAACACTGGAGAGGGATTTTGTAAGTGGTTATAGAATGGAGAAAGACATTCCAGTTGAAAGGAAATCTTGGGAGATGGGAAAATTTAGGGTATTCCCATGTGATGAGTACAGGATATTCAAGTGGTCTCTGTTAGGCGAATACACAGCAAGTTATAATGATGTATTTATGAGGTACTCTATGAGGCTCCCAAGGTCTTCCCCTCTAACCGACACTGTTGACTGAAATTTATTATTCATTTTAATCCTTTTGGGTCATATTCACTTAATGAAGATTTCTTTTGACTGTTCAGGATTTATAATTATATTTTTTTGTGGGATATGCAAAGATGCAGAAGGTATTTTTTTGTGTTTAAAGAGCTTAAAATTCATTCAGAGATACTCAGATACAGAGGTAGGAAACCTAGACAATCAAAGGGTCAATTGAGTTTGCAGATGAGTTTTTATAGGATGTTAGAGTAGGCTATGGGCTCAGGTGGATGTGAAGGCATCATGGAGCTGGTGGGACTTGATCTTGGCTTGAAGAAAGGTGGGACCAGGAAATGCCTTGAGGAAGAAGCAAAGCATTCCGGGAAGGAATGAATATGGTACATTTGAGTAGGAGAGTTTGACTTAAATATGTTACTTGCAGTGAATACATTTGGAAAGGAAAATTTGGGTCAGATTATGTAGGTTTTTGAATGCCTGGCTAGCAATTTTGGCAACTACCTTGTAAGAAGCCTTTGGAGGTTACTGAGGAAAGAATAAAACAAAAACATGAAAACATAGAGCTGGAGAGGATATTAGAGGTCATTAAGTCTTCTCCTCTCATTTTATGAAGAGGCTAAATTACTTTGCCAATGCTATATAGGACATTTGGCAGAGTCTGCTTTGGAAAGCAGGTTTCCATAAAGCAAAAACATAAAGATTATATTTGGAATATAAATCTGGCACATATTCTCTCTCATGATGACTTTTCACAATACAAATATATTACCTGAGTGGCAGGATGCAATAAGCTATTAGTACAATTTTATTTGATTATTTAGTTAGTCACCTTCTAAAGTCTTAGTATTGGGCAATTAAGTGAGGGAGTGGGTGTTCAAGGGAGAGTTAAAACTTCCAAATACAAGGTACTATCCTGGGAGATCAGATATTCTTGACCATGACAGGATGTATCACGATTTGCAGGAATCAGCAAGAGAGCCCTGGATACTCAGAAGGATTAGGAAATTCAAAAAAGCAGGGAGGAGTGGAACCCTAAAGACAATTTTGTCATTCGGTGACAAGACAGTTTTGGGATCAACGAGACTTGGATTTTAATCCCTACTCTATCATTTGCAAAATGTGTAGCAATGGATAAATTGACTTCTTTCGACCTTTACTGAGATTTCCCTTCAGTAAAATCAGAATGTGCATGCCTACCACAGGAATATTATTAGGGTAGACAGAGTCTCAGGGGGCTCCTATGATTCCTGCCCCAGGTGTTCAGACCTTTGTATGATCCCCTCCCCTTGAGTGTGGCAGGATCAGTGTAGTAGTCAGCTCGGGCTACTAAAACAAAATGCCATAAACTAGGTGGCTTAAACAACAGGCATTAGTTCCTCACAGTTCTGGAGGCCGGGAAGTCCAAGATCAAGGTGCTGGCATATTCAGTTTCTGGTAAGAGCCCTCCTTCTGGCTTGCAGATGGCTGCCTTCTTGCTGCGTCCTCACACAGAAGAGAGAGTGAGCTCTGGTGTCTCTTCCTTTTCTTATAAGGACACTAATCTCATCATGAAGGCCTGCCCTCATGATCTCATCTAAACTAATTGCCCCCCAAAGGCTCCACTCCAAACACCATCACTTTGGGGTTGGGGCTTCAACATATGAATTTTGAGAGGACACAAACATTCAGGCCATGATGATCGATGACTTGTTTCTAAGAGAATACAGCAAAGGTGATGGGATGTACATGATGATGTGTATGGGATTACATGATTATGTTACATAAGATAGGAGCAGCTGTCTTGTTGGAATTTCTCTCTCTCTTGCTGGTATGGGGGAAGACAGTGGCTATATTGGGGAGGCCCAAAGGGCAAGGAATTGTGAGTGGCCTCCAGGAAACAGCCAGCAAACCTGGAGCCTTCAGTCCTATGATAGCAAGGAGCTGAATTCTTCCAAAAAACCTGATGAGCTTGAAAATGCATACTCTCTCTGTTGAACCTCAGATGAGACTGCAACCCCAGCCTACACCTTGATTGTGGCCTTGTGAGATCCTATGCAGGGGACCCAGTGAAGCCATGCTTGGACTCCTAAACCACAGAAACTATTAGATAAAAATATCTGTGTTGTTTTAAGATGGTAAGTTTGTGGAAATCTTGTTACATAGCAATAGATAACTAATACATCTAGTACAGTGCTTAATCCAAATTAATTGCTCAATAAATGTTAACTTTCTTTTCTTCCTCTGTTTTATATATTTCTTAATGTGATTTTTGCCTAGACCATTCTTGAAAGCATTGTTTATCACAACACACCCATGGGATAGGCCCAAGCTGGGCCTATGTCTTATTTGGTAATGGGTATTCTCTTTCTTTGATTTGCTTTATATTTGTCAGTGACATGGTAAATTCAACCATATAAATAGCTTGCAACACCAATGTGCTCATGAAAAACCAACTCAACTCACAAAAATATATTAGTCCCACATATATAAATGTATTTTCTTTTCTTTTCTTTTTCCATTTTTACTTTCATTTACTATCTCTATGATTTATTGCTTTCTCATTGTCAAATCTCCCTTGCCCCAAATAAACATACAATCTAAGTAAATAGAGTGTTGAGAGCATGGTAGCTGTTCACCAAAGATTTGTGTTCCCCTTTCATGGTGAAGAGTTACTGCTAAGATGTGGCTGCTCAGTCAGACTGTATGTCCTGGCACCACCCTTGTCGCCCATGTTTAGTTGGGGCCATGTAACCGAATTCAGTCAATGGAATGTGAGTGGAAGTGATGTACTTCCAGGCCATGGCCTGCTAATTTTTCCATGTGATCTACTATAACCTGTTTCCTTCTACTACCAGAGGTGAATGCTCTGAGGCCATAAGGGATGAGAGTCTCAAGATGGAAGGAGCCTGAGTATCTGAATCACTTGCATACTCCTAGGATAAGGCTGCCTCTCATACACTTGGTTGGAATCAGAGTAGAAAAATGCTTCAGTTGTACTGAGGCCCTGATGTTTCAGGGTTAATTTACTATAGAAGCTACTAGGATTTCCATCTTAGTCAATTTGGACTGCCAAAACAAATTATCACAGACTGGGTGGCTTAAACAATGAACATTTACTTCTCACAGTTCTGGAGGCTGGAGAGTCCAAGTTCAAGGTGCTAGCAGATCTGCTGTCTGGTGAGAACCTGCTTGCTGGATTGTAGATGGCTGTCTTCCGACTGCATTCTCACGTGGCGTAGAGCAGAAAGCAGGCTCTCCTGTCTCTTCTTATAAGAGCACTAATCCCATTCTTGAGGGTTCCTTACTTGTGACCTAGTTACCTCCTAAAGGCTCCACCTCCTAATACCATAATATCAGGGGCTAGAATTTTAATACGCCTTTCGGGAGGACACAAATATTCAGTCCATAACAGTTACATTAACTAATATGCTCTATAAATGTAGCTTCAAGACAAGGCCCCAATCAGAAGGCAATGCCTAAGGCTCTCCAACGTGGAAAAACCTGAAGCTTCCACACCCACCAGGTGTAGGCGGTCCCTGAACCTGAACACCGCTCAGATTGAAAGTGGTCTAGCTTTTGCCATCCTTTCCCCTTGCTGATCTAAATCCTCTTTTCCCCCTTCTTACCTGTTGGCTGCTGTCTTGGCCTAACCAGGCAGAACACCAAGAACCATGTCATTTGAACACTATCTGGCATTAAATATCAGAATGACTTAGAACTCATGATGCTGTGAACCAACTATGTCTCCCCACCCTTGACAAGATGAGTCCCTTTGGATACCAAAGCAGGTATGAATCAAACCAGAGTATGTATTGCCCCTTTGGACACTAAACTAGATGTTTGGGTCCCCAACTTGTGACTGAGCCTAAAAATAAATCATTGCCCAGCTTCCTTTCATTTTCTCTGCATTCCCAACTACCCTGTTGCTGTGGAGAGAGTTTGCTTTGTGGCCATGCCTGTCCAAATTATGATAAATTTGTGATTGGGCCTTAAAGGAGGTTCTTGATTTTAGCTAGTTAACTGAAACACACATCTTTATTTGTGAGTAATTGTGGGCCTAGGTTGTAAATACTTCAACCATATAAATTCAACCATATAAATAGATTGCAGAAAAGTTATCACTACCTTATAGATTCTGAACTCTTTTGTTAAGCGTAATCCATAGTTGTCCTGTTTTACAGACTGGGTGCTACATGAGGTCTCTATGTTGACTTGAGTCCAACCCAAAGTGTCTGAGCCTCTAATTCGATCATATTTACCTGAAGTCAATTGTTATTCTCTCTTCTTGAAGACAATGCTGAAAGAGCAGTAATCTTAAATATTCCTTGTCCTTTTCCTAAAATTCCAAGGATGACTCACAGGAAGCTGATATGAGGCCTAAGAGGGCAATTTCAGCCTCTGTCTGACACTCTATTTCTGTGGGCAACTCCTATCCTTCATATAATTCTTTTCACCTCCTAAGCTTTAAGGGACTGCTCTTTTTCATCAATAAAAATCCCCAAACACAAACATAACGTATCAAGTAAGATTAACCCACAGTTTCCCTTGTAAAGGAGGCTCTCATGTACTACAAAGAGGAAGGCTTAAGGAGATAGCGTCTTCCCAGCAAAGAGTTAAGTGAGTTAGTTTATGGCTCCCTTCTCCCTCGCCATATGACTCATACCTGTGTGTTGTACGTAATTTATTTTCTTTTTAAATTTTGACGATTCCTGGTCAGCAATATAAATGAAATGGCTTACAAAGTCTCAGCCATTCATCTCTAGATTTTGTACACAAACTAAAAACAGAGAAATTATTGTTTTACGACACAAAACTGAGAACAATAGAAAGTATCTTTTATTTTGCGCAACAGATATTATGTATTATAAATATATCTGCCTTGTTCAATACCTTTATTTCATTTGTCTACTTAAAATAAATCATGTGTCCTATTCTTATTGGAGATATATTTTAAGATAAATGCAAACCATCCATTTGTCCATTTACCCATCTATTTTCCCATTCATCTGTTCGACATCTTTTTGAAGTAGGAACTGTTGGGGCTTTGTGGTGAATAACTAACACTCACAGTATATTCAATCTTTTTCCCTCCTTTTGAATGAGAAACTTTTACTTTGTTTCATTATTTTCTGAGGTGTACTTTCAATTGGGATTTTAAGAACTAGTTTCCTGTTCCATATCCTTAGAATAAATGTGACTCATTCTCCAGGATTTCTGGCCCTAAATCTTCCTCAAGTTTTCTTGGAAAAAATAGTTTTCCTTTTCAAAAGAGAGGAGGAATATATTGAAAGAACTAAAATCTAGTCCTGCAGGTTGATAGTAAAGTACCTACTAAGAGCAGAGAGGACTTAAGACCTTTGTGGCTCCTCCAGTCTCACTTTCTAATGTTTCCTCCTACTAGTTGCTTTCAGGAGAGATGGCACCCAGCAGTATGACTTGGCAGTAATTTCCCTCAGCTGTGGCTTCTGGAACCGACTTGGTGACCACTCTAATGAGGATGATTCTCATTGGCCGCTGCTCTCAATAGCACCTGGTGGAAGGAAAGTTCCATGGCTATTCTGTCAGTGATGGCAATTGCTCTTAATCTTCCAATAGGTTCTGCTGGAGTGGCAAACCATAGCGAGGGATTTCTAACAGCTGTTTTTATTGGCAGCTGGAGAAGAATCCTTGTGCCCTATTACTTCCAGTGACTCTTGACTCTCAGAGAATACCACTCCAGAAAGGTTCTCAGGATGGGCAATTTTGTATCTTCTGGAGGATGACTTTGAGGAGGGTTCAAGATAAGCCTTACAATGGGCATTAGATAGTGTCACACTCTCCACCTATCCTCTTAAACTCTTTTGGTTGTGTCAGACTCCTTTTTGACTCAAGATGACTATGACCTCTCATTCTTGCTAAGGGAGCGCAAGAAGTTAGCAACTGTTCTTTTCTTCCCAGAAGTGTCTGAATCCACATAACTAGAAAATTTCCCATTCTAATCATTCATTCATTTAACATGTTTCTTGAGGGTCTATGAACTGTTGGGACTATAATAGTAATTATAATATAACTATTGGGGCTATAATAGTATTCATTTATTCATATATTATATTAAAATACTAATACCCACACAAATATATAATTATAACTTGTAATAAATACAATACAATGAAAGAGAAACACAGGATGCTGTGAAAGAAGGGAACGATGGGAGGGGGTTGAGATAAGGCTTCCCTGGTGAAGTGACATTTAAGCTCAGATCTGAAAGGCTTGCAGACATGTGGTATCTTTACTTAGGAATTGGAGCAGGACAAGAGGACCAGGTTGTCAGGGTCATGTATACCAGACACAGGTCATAAATGGTGAGATGACTGAAAAATATCCCAAGAGAGTAAGCCAAATGGCAGTTGGATATATCAGTTGAATCCAAAGAAACCTAGTCCAAAAAAAGAAATTTGAACTAATACATAAATATGGGTGTCACCTTTATATACATAATAATTAAAGCCACCAGACATGCATAATCAAATTGACTAGGGAGACGGTGAGGCGTCAGTAGATAAGGGGTTCCTCAGACTGAGCCTTGAGTAGCTCCTACACTTAACGGCTGGTAGAGAAAGAAAGCTGGAAAGTGTGAAAACCAAATTCTAAGTTCCCCAATCACGCATTCTCCCTGGAAGCTTAGAGATCTCTCAAGCTTTGTAAGTTTGGAAATTGATTTATACAGATGTCCTTATATCCTTAAAAGAAGTGATGGAATATGAAAAGATATTTGTTTGAATACCAACTTAATGTCCGTCTTCTTCATTAGATTGAAAACTCACAGAGAGCAGAGAATGCCTCATTTGCTCATCCAGTTCCTAACACTTAGAATAGTTCCTGGCCCATACAGGAACTCAGTAAGTATTTGCTGAATCAATCCATCCTTCACAACCTCTGGGAATAATATAGCAATTTAAACAGTTGAAGCAGGATTAAGTGTCGCAGCAAAGGGAAGGACTTAGAATAGAGTAATCATAATAAATATATTGGTGTATACACCCATGCACCTAAACACGCCTACACAAAGCCAATTCATCTTTTGTTTACAAAAAAATTGAAAATGTGCAAGCTTTCTCATTTGTTCATATATCTTAACTGTGTCTACCTGGGTGAGGAGAAATATTAAAATATGAATATTTCATTTTTAGAGAGCTTTATAATGGGATAGAATGCATTGCTAGATCAAAAGGGAAAAAGAAAGAAAAAGCATACATTTGAGCCAAAGATAGTTGGTAAGAACTCAAATAAGCTTGACAGATTTATCTTAAATAAATTCCTCAGGGGAAATGCAACACCCTGTTCACCCTTCAAATGACAAACCTCTGAAGTTTGGTCCATGGTGGTTGTAGGTCAAGTGGCTGCTTTAAAGCTACAGGCAAAAGAAAATGTCATCCCTTTGTTACTGCCCTTCCATGCCGGTGAGTCAAAAGGTGATTGTGACTTCCGTTTGCAGAAATTTTTTCAGTGCGTAGTTACCAGAAAACTAATCCAGGAGTAACAGGAAAAGGAAGAGAGAAAGAAAGAAAGAAATCAAGGAAGAAGGAAGGAAGGAAGGAAAAAAGGGAGAGAAATTCAATATGCTGTAAGATAGAAAAAAATTTACATCATTCTACTCTACTAAGGTAATGTATATATAAACAGCATAAAACTCCTAAAACTTGGTGCAGTCAGAATTATATTTGGGATTGGATTGATCAGAAATATTAAGATTCAATACTTCCTTTTCGTCAATTATTGAACCCCCACAGTGTGCGTGGCACTATTATAGCCAAATACGTGATATTGATCTATAAATTAGCAATGGTAAAAGCAATAATTTTAACTTTCTTTATAAATGAAAGATTCATTGCTGAGGTCCACTCATGCTAGTAGACTAGTAATTTCCCATGATAGCTGTTATTAAAACAACAAACCTTATAGAATAGCCCTATTTTTCTTTGCCATGTGACAGAAAAATCCATTGCCGTTATTGTTGAGTAATATTATTTTGGGGTTGAATTGACAGCTGCTCTAATTATTTTATGGGTTTCAGAATTTAAACATTTATCCTGGAAATTATATACAGAGGACAGATAATAAACTGATTATGTCTCTAATCTCTGTTTCTAAGTCAGTCATTTAGAACTCAAAATGTATTTTTCCATAGAATAATTGTAATGTTATCAGATTTCATGTTGTTGAAATAGCGCTGTTGTATTTTCTGAGGTTCACCTTCCTGTTAAAGCTTTAAGGTTTGTGTAAAATACGTTTCTAGTAGTTGGCCTGGAACATCATGTATATGACTATGTATAATATATTTTTTCTCTAGGAAAATGGATTTCAATTCCAACTGAAGCGACCAGGAGCATACGTTCCCCCCTCTAGAGTAGCAGCTCCCGTAGCATTGGCCCTGGGAGCCAGGGCTCATTTGGGAAGGACACGAGTTGAGTCTGAGCATTTATAACTGATAACCCTTTATATGTGCAGTAGAAAAATACCCTTTGGGGGAGTCGTTCTCCAGGTTTTCTACTGGGGGAAACAAAGCGCCTTTTCTCCCATTGGCAATGGGGACTCTATGCTTAGATTCTTCTGGGGTCAGCAGCCTCTGATAAGGCTGCCAGTGGCCCCTGTCTCTTGGCATTCATGCTGCTGTTTGACCTCCTCCCCATGAGTGACAGCTGGATTTAGTCACTGACTTAATGAATAGAATATGGTAGAGGTAATGGATGGCCTCTCTGAGATTTAGATAACAAAAAGATTGTGGCTTCTTTCCTGAGTGACTTCTCTTTCTGGCTTCTTCTGAGGGAAGCCAACTGGCGTACTGTGAGATAATGAAAAAAAAAGAATCAATACTTGCTCTTCATTTTTTAGTGTACTGAGGAGTAAATCTATAACTGTGGCCTATATTACATTAATTTAAAATATTATTGTTAATTAATTTAAAATATTTATTTTAAACTTAAAATATTTACTTTAAATTTAAAGTAATATATTAATATAAATATTAAAATATTAGTTAATTATATTACATTAATTAAAATAGAACATTAAAGAAGTGAAACCTTCTTTTTAAGAAAATTAATTATAAAATTATAAAAGACATACTTTCCATGGTGGGAAACCTGAAAAATACAAAAACACACAAAATACCAATTATTCAAAATCTCACCTTCCAAAGATAATTGTTTTTAACAGCTTTGAGTATTTCTTTCTTATCCTTTTGCTAGGTGATTTTTTTTGGGGTCAAACTAGCTGAGAAGGAACACTGTAGATAATTTAAGATGATTTTAGAGACAATTTTCCATGAAAAGCATTTTTCCATATTATTTTAAACTCTTATAAGACATAAGAGATGTATTCTATTTCATCATTTGAATATATCATAATTTACTTATTTATTTCCCTATTTGTAGACATTTAGACTAATCCAAAATTTTTACTATTATAAACATATTTGTTTATAAATCCTCATGTAGATTTTTCATTAGGATAGAACTTGTATTGATGAGTCAAAGAGTCTGACCACTCTGAAAACTTTCAGTACAGATTTCCAAGTTACTTTCTAGAATGATTGAAACATTACATGAATTTGCATTCCTACAGGTAATATATGAACTTGCCTGTCTCTCTTGCACTGACAATTAACATAAAAACAAACCCTTTGCTAATTTGACGGTCAGAAAAACTCTCATTGTTTTCACAAATCATTTTTTAACAGTTTAGAGGTTCATTTCAGTCCAGTGAAGGTCTCTATAAATGAAGTTTTTTATTGTAGCTATAAATAGTAAGAGGCAATGAAGAGACATCAAACTAAAAGCTAGTGAAATTATTATCTACTAAATTATTACCACTCACAACGATTTTTGAAGGCAGAACTTAATTATATATCACTGTTAACAACGCTCCTATTCACAGCCAGCATCAGGGAGGGCAACGTTGTCTCATTTTGCAAATCCCAAATTGCAACTCTTATCTGCAAATCCACTTCCTCTCCACCCCTTCCACCCACAGTGTAACCTATTTCTAAATGTGGTTGTGGAGCTGTCTACATGAGAACAACACACAGATGAAATATTCCTAGAATCTACTTGAGATCTATTGGATTAACCTCTCTGGGGCCTGGGAAATTTGATTTTTTAAATACGATTAATTCTTCTGTCTACGTAAATAAGGTGAATTTTATTTTTATTTCATCTTTGCTTCAAATTTTACTTTATACCAGTGAAGATATTACTTTTTAGTTTTGCTTTTATGCAAAACTTATGAGGTTAATAAGTCTCTGATGAATCTAATTATAAACTGGCAATAAAGCGCTGTCTATGAAATGCTTGCATAATTGACCTGTGGTACCTAGAGTGAGAACATTGCCATATTTGGCATCTTCTTAATTTGAATAGTGTTTGGTAAATCAACTTCTCATTTAAAAGAATGTTAATTCTAATACACTGACACCCACATAGTCGCCATATTGCCAGACAAAGAAAAGAGATCTGCTTTTAGACATTTTAAGGAAGCAGATTTAGGATAACCTAGGAAAAATTATTTTTAACTCCAAACTCTCACAGAACTTGGTATGTCACTAAAATTCAGTGCAGAGACTGAAAAACACATCAGCTTTGGAAGAAGATTTGGGTTTGAGCTTTAGCTCTGCAACTGGCTAGTTGTAGGTGACTGAGCAATCACTGAATGGCTCTGAGCCTCAGTTTTTCCTCCGTGAAAGGGGGATATTAACAGCTGCCATACAACTTCACGAAGTTGTTGTGAAGATCAAGTAAGATAATAGAGGGAGATACGATATTGAGTCTCAGCTGTTGCACTGCTCAGCTGAGATGCTCCTTTCCCAGTTTCCCACCATGGAAATTGTGATTGTACCCAGTGGAAAGTCATGTCATACAGGGCTCAATGTGCCCAGCATGAATGAACCAAGACCTTATTTTGTAGAATTTAAGCCATCCCTTTTATGTCATATGTCTCTTCCAAATTCAGGCAATCAACCATTATTTTAAAATGGCTGTTGAATGGCATCATTCGGAGTTACTTCAAGGAGACTTGTCATTTCTTTTGTGATGCATTCCATGATTTTTATTATTTTGGAGTTTTTGAAAAGCAAGGCTGCTGTCATCCTGGTTTTTGTTTAACTCTCCGGAGAAAGCCAAATGATGGCAATTTTCACAACACCACGTCATAGGAGAGAGTGTTAGATGAGTTAACCTGACTTTCTCAAGGAAGGAAAAGTAAAGTAAACATTTTATGACTCTCAGCAGTCTTAGCTTTCCTTTCCCTCTGCGCAGGAGGCTGTCAGCTGTCATGTTGAAAGCAGAGTAAATGGACAGCGAAGCTCCACTTTGCAGGGTTTGTACGTGTTCATTAGGACTTGTGCTTGGAAGGTCTTACAGCAGGCGTTCCCCAAGCCACTTCCAGCACCACAGCAGTGGGCTGGGATTCTGCCGTTGCAGAGAAGGGCAATGTTGGAAAGAGGCAGAATGGAAGCCACAAGAGTGAGAGGTGAGATGGGGCAGAAATTTTGGCCTATAATCAAGAACGTCCATTTATAATGGCATTTTTTTCTGGACCTGAATCTGCCCTTGGAGAGAAAAAAGTAATAAAGTGAAAATAAAGTGCCCTTGTGGGGATTGGGGGTGGAGGAGAGGGGTGTCAGCCACAGTGGACCTTTGACAAGAACCTCAGTCATTTATATTTGAACCCATTCCCAGAGGGTAAGCTCGCCTTTCACTTCTGGGAACAATTGTCAGGCAGCAAATAACAGAGACGAAGAGTGACTGCATTTCTCGAGTCAAGGAGCGAGCCTTGTGGAAGTCATTATTCTCTGCGCGTTTCTTCCTGTTGCCAAAAGCTGGCACTGCCCATTCAGCGACAGAGCTCTTCTTCCCTCATAGCTCACTCTGGTTATAGTAAAACCATTCAGAGGTCCTTTTTCTTCTTTTTTGGTGAGGAGGAGTTTTTTAACTTGCTATTTCTCAAGATGAAAAATTCATACAATTCGACCTCCATGAAAAAATGACATAAAGGAAAACCTCTTACGCTCGCCCCACCAAAGCAGCCCAGTCTCTTAGCTTCGCCACAGAAGAGACTGCTGCTTGCTGAATGTAATCAATTATTCATGGGCCAAAGGCCGCAGTGGTGTCTTAGAAATTAAATTAATTTTCAAAGAGCAGATTATGACATCATATTATTATACATTGTGAACTGGGATTTCCTAGAATTTGCATCAACACCCTAAAAGTAGAATCAAATATATAATGTGATTCATTTGTAGCATTTGGGCTTAAAACTGAAAAATATAATCTCTATTTCAGCAGAAGGGTCTTGCATACCCTCAGTGAGGGGATCCAAAAGAACACGTGGAGAATGAGTCTGTTCCAAGAATCTGGGTTAAGGAAAGAAGGTCCCAGATAACAGCTAAGCTGCGCCAATGGACAGAGGGGTCAGATGCTGTTTTCCACATTTCTGGGATGTTTGGACAGTGTCTAAGGTGGTACAACTAAAAGTGATGGATCCAAAAGATGGTAACTTCTTTAACCCATCTTGGGTTAAGTATAGTCATAGTTCATAGATTAGGTATAGTTAAATAGATCTAAATATCTAACTTAACTTTGAGATAATTTGCTTTGGAGACTAGATTTGAGAACATCTCCGCTCCTTGTGAACTCTGACTTTGGTAATCGTTATGAAACTGTTTTCTTACTGATAAAATGGGAATAACCAAGCCCATTGGCTTAACTCACCAAGATATTACAACAATAATTTGGAGCTACAAAGGGCCTTCAATAAGTGCTGGCATGTGTAAGTGCTCACGAATGGTAGCTGTTATTTATTATCTAAAAATGCTTCTAACGTGTAATTCCACTGTAGTTACTAATGGTTCTGTGAAATTTGTTAAGACACTAGAGAATTAGAGAAATGGCATACGACAGTGGTTAAGAGACCACATGGAGCTGTGCTGCATGGGCGTCATCTAGGAGGCGTGTTACCTTGAGCAAGATATTTGACTGTCCTGTCATTCCCTTTACTCTTCATTTGAAAGGGATTAATAATAAAATTCACTTATAGAATTACTGTAAGGATTCAGTGAGCTGGTATGTATAGAACCCTTGAAACTGCCTGGCACAGACTAAATCCTAGGTCACTTTTTACTATTATTATTGTTCTTATCATTGTTATTCTTCTTCTATTTACTGCAACAGTCTCCAGTAGCAACTTCCTGAGGGTACATCCTAATGCAAGACAGCTAGGACCATAGTTCATTTCAAAAACTCATTCAAGAAATATTGAATGAGAAATGTAAGTTGGGTTCTCCAAGAAGCAGATTCTGGCAGCAGGTTTTTTGGGAAGTGTTCTTGGAATCAACCCCTGTGGAAGGGAAGTGAAGGAAGCAGGATTGAGCAGAGAGAGAAGAGCGCTGCATGCATGCCCGAAGGACAGCTGACGCCATAGGGAGCATGGTGTTGGGCATAAAGGGTCATGCTTTTAATCAGGCATTGGATGTAGGCTGCTCTGGTAAGGACGTGACTTGAGCAAGGATGTCGAGGCAATCCTCGAAGGGAGGACAGCTGAGGGATGTCCACTTACAGCCCTCCCAGCAGCTGGTACAACAAGTACTTCCTTGAGGGGGGATCTGGGCAGCATCTATCTTTGTCTATCACAGAAATATTTGTTTGCCAGGCACTGAGACTGTGATATTTTTACTATCTTAAAACATCTGTATTTCTATGTGATCTACAATTCTCTACAAGAAGTACTTCTGTTTATTTATTGACCTATTTAATGGACTCTAAGCTGCTAGAGGGCAGGCACTGTGTTTTAATTAATCTTTGCCTCCCAAGTACCTAAAATAGCGCTCAATGTATAGTAGCTGCTCCATAAATGTTACTGCATGAAGAAACAAGCGAATGGATGAGTGGTGAAGGACATAGAGAAAGATTCGGAGAAAGGATAGGGATCGTAGAAGAGAATGAGACAGACTTGCTTGCCTCATGTGAGAACTGCTGGATGATGTGGGGCAGTTGGGGAGGGGGGAAGATAAATGCTCACAAGACTTGATGCCTGAGAATCTGGACTTAAAAGGGGTTCAATTGATGGATTTAAAATTAAGCTTGGTGAAGAATTTGAACTCAGTGTTTAGAAACTTTCCATATGATAACCATGTGGTTAAGAATAAAGAAGTGCCTTAACATAGGCAGTAAAATTTTGAGGATAAAGTACATTATTAAACATACTTTCATCCCTTCAGAAATTGGGACAGTGTAGAAAACAAACAGAAATATTTGCTCTGATGCTTTTAGATTTACTTTACGGGTTGTTTGTACAGCTGACTTATTGAAGATATATTTATTTTTAGTGCTGGGAATATTAAAAAATCTGAAAGTATTTTGAAGCATTCGCCTCTGATTCCGGCACTTGAATTAGGCTCATATCTATAAAGGGTAAGACAGTCTTCAGAAATTTGTCAATCTTATGCATCTTTCGTTTAAAATCTTCTTGAAAATTGCAAATGTTCACATAGAAAGAATCTTTGTTTTTTAGGTCTTGTCGAAAAGCATCTTTTGTTACATGTCAAAAAATTATCTTTTCTATTTTAAAAAAGGAAGGAGTAATTTTTCTCCGGTTAGAAGTTTTCAGTTGTCTGATGTTTAGACCATTCTCTCTTTGTCTCAAAGGTAATTCAACATTTTGAAAGAGGTATTCTATTTTCAGGACTAGCTAAGCATGCTAAAACTTCCACTTGACACATCAATTATATCTCCTATAAACACTGGAGGTATATCAATTCCGCAGTTCAGAAACAACTTTAATAATGATGAAAATCTATCAGACCATGGTGTCTTAAGAACATTGGAGTGAAATAGTTTTTAGGAAGTAATTTTAAAGAATATCTCAGATATAACACACACACTTCACTGTCTTCATTATTCTATGTTCCTATGACTCTACAATGGGTCATAGTTTAATGAAGACTTTTAAGAACATAAGAGAATTTTTATTTAAATTAGTCAGATTCTTAGCAGAAGGTCATAGTGATAATCAGACACTCCAGGCCTAATATCTTAGGATTCTGTACTGTCACTGGCATTACATAAGTTTAATATTGTCTGAGAATTAGATTAGCAACTTCAGGTAGTCTCCGATTCTTTAGTATTTACATCTTCCATGAAATATCAGGCGTAATCACTCTGGCTGTGACTGTCCTATAACTACTATGTATCAGCTCAGACCTCTGACCTCAGATCCTCTCCCAAAGGGTGTGGGTTGCAGACTTTCTACCTCAGGGTGTCCACACCTTTTTATCAAAGCAAAAAAAGAAAAAAAAAAAAAACCACCAAAAAATCTTTTATCTGCAATATTCTCTTTATTATGAACTCTCTGGCCATTATAAAAATCTGCAATAATCTCCAAATGAAAAAGCCAGTTGGTCTTTTTGTAGCGTGTATAATGAAACAAACTCTAAATTAGTTAAAGTTTTCCTCCATTTATTGACAGATTCTCTAGCTGGATAATCTAATTTGATATTCTTTGCCAACCCTCCATTGATTTATTCCCTCTGGTGATGGGTTAACCTGATTACTTGTAAATTTCTCTGAATCTCAAATTTAATGACTACTTTTTATTATAATTAGGCTGATAAAGAGTATTTTTCAAAAGCATAAACAGGTTTCTAGTAGAGTCTTTGTTGACTGTAGGAGTTATTTATATACATCAAAGGAAAGTATTGTAAGTAGGGAGAAGAGAGAGATGAGAAAAAGTGAGCAATTTCTAAACTGCTGTGTCTAATTTTTTCTATGTGAAACTGCCTCACTTTTTGTATGTGAAACTGCCCCAGAAAGCTACACTTTAAAAATATTATATTTTATTCTTACAAACCACGAACTTTGGTTGCAAACAAAAGGAACCACTGTGTCTAACTTAAACAGAGAAGGAATTTTGTTAGAAAAACCACAGGTGGCTCACAGAATTCTCCAGATGTAGAAACAAGTGGAAAATAAGAGAATGCAGTTGTGGTCAAGAGCCAGCTCCCCCATAGGAACGGTCTGTGAAGGACAGAAACCACGGACACATGCCCATGAACCCACCACTGCATGCTGGACTCCGCCCACCCAGACACTTGCTGCCATGTTGCTGGGCTCTTGACTCTCCCCACATTGCTTCTGCCGCTATGAATAATCTTTGTCCCTCAGCGCATGATCCATTCTTTCAAGATTCAAAATCCCTAACTGACCTCAAATGGATCACAGTTTCAACCTGGGAGTGCGAGGAGAGAAGGCAGAGTGAGGGCTTGTTCCTCCTGCCCTCACTGGCTCCCCACTCCCCACCTTGAGATTTCCAAACATAGGAACTGTATTTCCATGTCATGCAAACGGACATTAACAAATGTCTACTAGATTAAGTTTCTACTTTGGAGCCATTCCTTTCAAAAGTAGATACAGAAGTAATGAAGTGCAGATGCACTGAGATCCATTACTCTTGCACTCAGTTCTGGTGTCAACAACGACCCTTGGAATCCTTTTTAAACTATAGTATCAAGAAGAGTGTTGATAATGATCATAATCATAGAGGGTGAAATACTCAGTGTTTCTTGTTATTTTGAGTTAGTAAACCACAAAAGGATAGTTTTCAGCTATTGAGGATTGATTATTCAGTGAACTGTCCTTTCCTCATTTATATTTCTCTGACTGTCAAGAATACAGCAATTTTCTGCTTAGAATTACCTTTATCATAGGGAGTTGGATTAGAACAGGAAAAAAAGAGTTAAATTTCACGTTGAGTAAATGTTGCTCCCTTTCATTGGCAGTGTGGGCAAAAACATTGGCCCCAAGTTGAAAGTGTGTTTTTTTTTCTTTTCTTATTTTCCTCTAATCTTTTGTAGATGCACCACCCAACAGATATTCATGAAATGCCTTCTCTATGTATGTGGGGAAATATCTTTATGGATTTTTTTTATTTTCCATCTGGGGACCCTTATTTTTGTAATTTTTTAGTTACTTTTCCTCTTTTTCATAATTTTTTTCACTTCAATATTTTAGGTAAAATAATATAAATACAAACAATAACTAGAGATTATCAAAGTCACAAATGACCTATAAAAATAGCATCAATTTATGATCTGCTATATATATTCAAGGCATTGAGTTTGGCATCATGGGGATATGAAGGTGATAAAATCTGATCCTGGATCATAAATATTTTGATATTTAAAGGAAATTAAAGCAATTCTTTACAATAAACTGCTGGCAAAAACAAGATTAGGGAGGTAGGAACCCTGAACCCACCTACCTCGTAATTCTGCATAAAGTTGGTCAGCCTGCATCCCTTGTAATTATCTTGCATATTGCCTTTGGCACATGTGCCCTAGATAACTGAGAGCTGTGGTAAGATTTTATATTCTTCCTACGAAAATCGAATGTAAAATAGGTTAGAGGTTTTTTCTCATATTTTGATGATCGGTAAGTCTTTTTCACAAGGGTGACTCTTCCTAAGTAGAGTAATCAAGCCACATGATTTGATAATTGATGCACAGGGAAGTGCTTTAATGAATTATTGAAGCGCTTGGCTCAGGTGTGTGTCTCCCAGGGACAGAATACAGAATTACCGCTTAGCAATTAGATCATCAATGTTCCTTACCCAGTTGACCATAATTAAAATAATTTTATTCTTGGTTTGATATTGGGAATTAAAACTCACACCTCAGTTACCTGGTAAAAGGTTTTCAAGGCTAATGGCGTGAGACATGAGGGTTTTAAAATGCCAACCCATTCTTCCTCTGAATATAGAATTCTTCAATCATTCACGTCTGATTAAAGTTGTATTTGACTAATTGATAATGACTTTTCAATTAGGTAAAAGCATATTTTATTTAGAAATTACATTTATTTACATTGATTTTTCTCCTCTTCAGGATGTCTGGGTTTCTGTATCCAATTTGATCTAACTGCCACAACTCATAGGAAGCCTTTGCAGGGTAACTGACAGTCATTCCCCAAACACAGGCTGATATAATTAGGTTTTGGAGAAAGGCATTGCATAAAGTCAGGATAATTTTGGAAAAATATGTGGGAAACTTCCCCAGTTCCCATAGGGATATCCACAGAGGTGTGTAACTGGATGCGAACAAGGGAAATGAAAGCTGATCTCTTGTGAGATCATGCCCTTTTCTGGCTGTGGTGGTCACAAGCAGTTCCCCAGGTGAGGGAAAATTTATTATAAGCACATTCATTTTGACAATTTCTCTTTCCTGTCCATCAGTGTAGAAGTGATGAAGGGCGTGCTGGATGAAGACGGGCAGACTGATGGGCTGGGACAGCTTCCTGCTGTCTACCTGGTAGGGATTGGAATAGAGACCCTCTCCAGTTCTTTCAGGGGCCCAAGGAAGAAGGCAGAGCTGTTTCTGCCCTGCCAGGCAGGAGAGTGACTCCGTTACCCCTAAAGGAGCAGTGGCTCCAGTTGCCAAGCCCTCATCATCAGGAGAAGTTGACTCTTCATTAGCCCTGCTGAGCTTTGGGGGAGTCAACAGAGCACAGCTGGCCCTTTAGGGTGCTGAGTTTCCCTAGGAAGTGAGGTGATTTCTGTGGAAGTCCTGTAGACTATAGTTTTAGAACGGCAATCATATATTCATGGAGACAAGTCTATGCAGGGAGTCATGATCAGTTCTATCTAATCTCTAACTTATCTCTTGACTCTTATTTTTCCCCTTTCTAGAGCCACAGTCATAATTTTGTCTCATTATTTACACTGTATTCACCTCTTGACCAATCTAAGTGGATTCAGTTTCTTTTGACTCCAACTATTCCAGACTCTGTACCCCATTGCCAGAGTTATTTTATTTTCCTAAAAACACAGATAGGATCATATAATCTACTTCTCAAAAACCTCCTGTGGTTTATTTAAAGAATAAAATCCAAATTTTTAAGACTAGACTTTGACATACCATATGTGGACTCCACACTATATTTTTGGTTTTAACTCTGACAATAATTCCCCATGGAGCCAACACTCCAATCTAACTAGGTCATTCATTTTTGCCTGGACCCATCTCCAGGGTTCTACTCATGATATGCCTCCAGCTGGAATGGCTTCATCTTTCTCCTTCACCTTTTCAAGTCTCCTAGGCTTTCGAGGTTTGAGTTAAGCATCAACAATCCCCAGCTGGAGTTTTCTAGCACTGGGTTATGTGAAGTGGTTGCTATCACATATTATTTTGTGAGTAATCAATACTTCTCCCACTTACTCTGCTGTAGATTCCTTTACCAAGAGAAAAGCCTTTCGCTACATAATTAAAGATGAAATGTAGCATAGGCAGTTTATTGATTAGTATGAACTCAGTAGGGTACAGTCAGGAAACTGCTTTATTACTTTCCCATCACTGCTTTCAAACACTTTATGTCAGCTTATTCTTCTCTGCCTCCGGGTGACTTCTTGAGCAGGTCCCAGATCTTTAGCTGTAGATAAATTCAGCCAGAAGAACAGTTTCTTCTTCAGATATTAAGAAAAGTCTTATTCAATTAGAAATAAAGACATTAATTTTTTATGCAATTTAAAGCTTCTTCCTCCCTTAGCCTCAACACAGGTCTCACTTGTGGTTCTGGAAGAAGCTGTGAAGAAGGTAGAGAACATTGTCTTTTCTTTTCCTTCTTGTTTTACTTCTCTTCTCACTTTGCTTCTGGCTCCCCCAGGGCTGGAGAAGGAGGGATCAGAGGAAAGGGGCCAATGGCCATTTTACTTAGCTGGTGCTGTCTGTAGATCTCTTGGTTGTTGGTTTTTTTCTGTCATGGCAGGTGCCCAAACACTGGTTTTCTCCCCTGGGGTGCATGTGAATTCTTGTGTGTGCATATGTGTTTATGTGTGTGTGTGTGTGTGTGTAGAGGCTGCTTCTGACACTACTGATGCATTCTCTGGCAGGCTGATCTCTTGGGACCACTTCCTTTAACTTCTTCCTTGCAAGGGCAACCCATCTCTTTCTTCCCTTGGCAGCCAGTTCTCTTGGATAGAGTACTCCAAAGAAATTCAAGCCTAGTTATTTACCCACTTGGCCCATGGGAAATCTCCCTGTCTTTGTCCTGACAAATGGCGAAAGTAGCAAAAGCACAGGCTTCTCCCCCTGTTGCCCACTTTTATCTTGCTCTTAGAGGCAGCTCCATCCATGCTCCAGCCTTCAGCCCGCTCCACACAAGAGCAGACACGAGCCTGTCTTCATGGATCACTCTACACTCCTGGGCCATGTGATGCTTTCTTGGAACCCTTAAAATCTCCAACCCAGAGGTAACCCAGGGTGAACAGATGCTTTTCGATAACCCAGCAGGATCTAAACAGAGAGTAAAATGCCTCTCTTCTTGTAATCCCTCTCCTCAACTCCTTCAAGGGGTTCTCTGAGGGGCTTTTCTCTTAAATTGCGGGTTGGAAAAGCAGACTCCTCCCTTCTCTCATGGATATTTGGCATCTCTCTGTAGAAAGAGGTAGTTTTTTTTCTATCCATTATAATAAAAAAGACCAGTTTTGAAGCCTTAACTATAATACCAAGATGTCAATAAAAGTCTTTCTTAAGATTCTGTTAGTGTCGAATGGGATTAGTATTGGAGTTCTTCTTTGTGGAGAGAATGAGGACCTAAAGTCATGCTAGTTATAACTGACAGGCACCTGGTCAAATTGATCCCTCTTACTAAGCTTGACAGGGCTCAAGTGTAGGAAATGAGGAGTCTGCAAAGGGCAGAGAGGTAGGAGAGGAAAGTCAGGAGGAAGAGAGCTGCTTAAGGGATTCTCAGGTCACAATGGCAGATTTCATTCCTAGGTTTCAGTGGCAGGTTTCCTCAGTCTATCCTCTCTAGAACACCATCAGGTGATGAGAAAAGGTGCCTACTCTAGTTTCTCTTCAACTTAAGGGCTCTCTGGTATCCATTGACAGCAATATCTTCAGAATGACAAATGGTTGTAATTTATCTCTTAAATTATAGTCTTCCTAAAAATTGTCGACCTAAGGTTTCCAGAATATTGAGAAGAGAAGATTTTGGGTGCTTTAATTAAAAAATTTGACTACTGATTGTAAAAGCTGGATGTTATGTACCCAGCTTAGAGTGTTGTCTTAGTGGTCAGGCATAACAGAGATTTATCAGTGTGTCAGCCCAGAAGAGCACTCCTGTCTTATTGGGTAACACCCCCTACACATGCACACAAGTGTATACACAGGTGTGTGCACGCGCGCACACACACACACACACACACACTTGCCTTGTGGTTCTATGGGGCTGTCAATCTACATTAGCAGTAATGATTGGGGCAGAAGCCGTCATGATCCAGGCTGGGACAAGTCAAATCTTTTGTAAGGTGTGAGGCAAGTACTACCTGTGGCCATGGTTCTCTCCACTTAAGGGCCCTCTCGTATCCACTGACAGCAGTATCTTCAGAATGACAAACGGTTGAAATTTCTCTCTTAAATTATAGTCTTCCTAAAAACCGTCAACCTAAGGTTGTCTAGGGGCCAAAGACAGAAGTGAGTCCAGATGGTGTTGAAGGCCCAGATTCACTTGTTTCAGAAGCAAGACCCTTGCCTTTTGTGCAGCTGGGTTGTGTGAGCCCATAGAGTCCCCTTTCTTCTTAGAGGGGCCTGAGTTGGGTTTTAGTCACTTGAAACAGAAAGGTCCTGAGCTAAGTACACAAGACGCTGAGTTGGCTAGAAGGGGACTTTGGCTGCAGTCCATTTTCCTGGTTTTGAGCAACATATTTCACCATCTAATTGTCCTGTTTTCTTTTAAAAACATTTGTTAAATAGCACTTCTCATGAATGAAAAGAGCTTAGCATTAGAAATTCTGGGTTTAGCTTCTGCTTCAACATCTTGTTGACCATGTGACTTTGAACAAGACACTATTTGCCTGTTTCCCTATGTGTACACTGGATATTATAATACTTAAGAAGGCTGCTCCCAGAATTGTCAGGAAGATCAAATAGAAAATACACATGAAATTACTTTGTAAACTATAAATTGCTAGACAAATGTAAGACATCATTACTAATAATAGCAACAGTATTTTGAATAGCATTTGGAAGTAATATTATGGCATTTCATTTGGCAGTATCTGAAAAAAATATTTTGACTTCTTGGAGAAAATATCCATAGGAACATACATATCTTCTCAATACCTCTTGATGTGCTCAGAGATTCATCTGGGTCACTAGGCATCCAGATTCAAGCAGGTAAAGGATTCCTTTAGAGATGCATATTTCAGTATGAATCGGTTTAAACCAAAAAAATTTTAAGATCGAATACCTGGTTTAGTGTTATCATATTGAAGAAATGGGAGTTTTCATGGAGGAGGAAAAAAGTGACCCCACATTGAAGGAATAGACATTTGATGAGGAGTGGCATAGGCTGGGTATTTCAAGGAACACTCAGGGTTTTATTGGCCAGGATATCATCGGTCATTTGAGAGTGTGGGAATAAAGAAAGTAGGATGTGGGAGGCGAATAAGGAAGAGGAAGAGCCTCCCTAATATCAGAGCTAAGTGCTGGTCTTATCCTCTCCTTGAAGAGACCTGAGAGATGGTGTCTACGGAAACCAGGCCCCACCCACACCATCATTCAGCCTTGGGAGCAGAACTGGTAGGATGGAAGCATGTCAGGGAGAGGCACTTGTCTAATCCTGGGCCTGAGTCATACACCCGCTGAGGAAGTCAGCCTCCCAGGCCCTGGTCCAGGGTTAGTTCTGCTCACAAACGTAAACTCTTTGGAGAGGTATTTTTGAGCCTGTACAGTTGCACTTCTTTGCAGCTTAGAGAGAATTGTGATAATTTAAGGTTTATCACAGACACAGACCATAAATCAGGGTTTGTTACTGGTAGATATAATAGAAAGCCCCAGAAAGCCCTTTAGAGTCTCAAAAAGCATTAGGATGGTTCAATTTAAAGTATTTTAACATGCTGGTAATACAGTGAGTGCGTATTGGTGGAACTGCATGCCATCTCTGTTTGAAATCCCAGTTCAGCTTTGTTAAAGACCTAGGAGTAAGCAATTAACTTCCCACAATTCCAATACAATGTTCTTCAAAATGGGCCCATTTTAGAATTATTGATTTTGTATTATAGATAAATAATTATGTGTCTGAGAGTCGCCCTGTTGTGGTGTTGGAGAGATCTAGATGCGAATTTCAGTTCTGCTGCTTAATTGTGTGACCTTGAGCAAGTTATTAACGTCCATGAGTCTCCATTTTCTCATCAGTTAAATGAAGGTAATAATAATTACTAGCTACAGGATTGTTATGAAGATTAAAGTCAACAAAAGTAAAACATCCAGGGCATTAACTGACAGTCAGAGAGGGCTCAACAGGTGACAGAAGCCATTATTGTAATTATGACTAGCAATTTTTTCACCTTGACTGGGTTGTAGTTGTGAGTTCCATAGTGTGGGAGATGGGATTCACTGCCATCTCCTCTGATATGGAGATCCTCCCTCAGAGGTGGACAGTCACTTGAAAGACAACCTCACTCGCTTTAGACTTTTTTTGGGCTCAGATTTGCATCTCAATGCAATGGCTTTAGGACCTCAGCAACCATCAAGGTTGTGTTTTGCTGAGGAGATTAAGATCCAGAGAAGCAATGTTCCAGGATTGCAAATTCAGTGGGTGGCCAGCCAGGGCTCTGGCCATGCTGAAAGCCTGGGACGGCTCCCTTCAGCCCTTCACAACGCGGCCAGAGCATGCCACTCCACTGTTTCCTGTCTGTGCCCCTTCAGTGTTTTTAAACACAGTTTCCTCTCCCTGGAAGTCCTTTGTTCTCCTTTCTTTCCCTAACTCTCTCCCACCACCTTTCTCTTTGAACGCTGATCTTTCAAGGTGTAGCCCAGATTCACCCTCCAATTTTCTTTGCCCCTTTTGGCAGATGAGCTTAACATAGTTTGTACAGCATCCACTTTGGGACAAATCACAGCGTGTGGTAGGTGTCTGTTTCTGTCTCTGTCTTCATCATTAGACAGACTGGGAGAGCGGAGGCGAGGCTTCGCTTATCTCCTCCGGCTCCGGTTCTAGATCAGAAGGTATCAAGTGTAGCCTCCAGGCCTGCACAGCAGATGCTCATTATCCATATGGCAAATCAATGAACCAGGCCTTTTGATTCCCAATCTTGTTTTCTACCTCTTATGCCAGCCGTTTACCTCCACGCGCCTCCCTAACCTACCCTTGAGGACAGCGACTAGAGGAGACAGATTTTGGCACTACATCCGCTCACCTCTAAATAATGCCGCAGTGAGGCTGCTTGATGATTTTACAATCAGGGTTTATTTTGTCCTGCTTCAACTTGGGACACTCTGGACGTTCGTAGCCTGGAGGTTGTTTGTCTTGATTTGCAGTGTGCGTTAACTTTAATGTAAGAGTCAAAACCTCATTTGCAAAAACAAGGATTTTAACCTTTTGTCGATGCTTTCTTTTAAAACGAGTTACCTCTTCTTCCAGGAGGTGGCAGTATAACACAAACAATCGTCTGAGCAAACTGCAGTTTTGACTGTTTTAGGTTCACTTTAGCATCACAGCAAGAGGGGTCTCCTTCTGGGTTAGATTTCTACAATAATTCTAAATTAAAAAGATAGAGTCTATCTAAAGATTTTATCTACCAGTCATCTGTTCCCTGCCAATCATTCTCATACATTTCCTCAGGTAAGAAAATTTAGCCCTGGTTATGTAAGAATTCCTTCATACCTGACACTTGAAAATATAAAACAAAAAATCCTTAGGAAAAATTCTCTGTAATTGTTTTAGTGTATGTATTATTAGTCTTAATTTTTTGTTGCTATATTTAACCTACTATATTATGTTAGCTGAGGAAAAATTGTTTGGGCTATTGATGTGACCTCAGTTGACAAAACTTTTTTTGTGGAATTTATTTGAATGTGTGTAAGTTCTAGACATATGTATATTTATTGGAGCGTGTGTCTTTCAAAGAGTTATTTCAGCCTCCCAGAATTATGGTTTGTTTTTTAGACTCAGCACATTCTACAGAATTAGATTTCATTAATTTAGTTTCTCAGGTTTTGTTTAGTTATCTATAACTTCTAGAGAATTTCTTAAATAAAACTGGAAGAAAATATTTATCAGACCAAGATGAATTATATGTCAGAGGAGTCAAGAAATAGTTTTCAGGGTGTGCCTACTTAAAATTTTGGATACCAAGAAGCAAAGATTTGAAGCGTGTCAGCAAGTCAGAAATCTATCACTTAAAGGATGTATCTAATACTTGTTATTCTCTGAAAAGACAACGAGCAGCAAACCGCTCAATTATGATTAATAATAGTTGTTATTTATGATATTCCAATTCACTTGTGTATAAATATGTGTTGACGTCTTTAGTATATTTTCTCATTCTAGAGGCAAGAAAAATCTTTGTACTGTGGATTGCAGACCCTGCATCCCCATTTACTCTCTATTAATACCTAACTTCTTTTTCCACTGTGCTGGTCACAAAGCAGACAACAGAGACCAAAGCCTGAGTAGCAATGAGGTCCCAAGGGATGGGTGGAAGGAAAGATCTAGCACAAGGTGTCTTTGCAAATACTGACCCTTCACTTGTTTCTTCATGCAACAAATACTTCTTTAGTGCCTACTATCAGCGGTCACTGTATGAAGTGGTAAGGACACAGTCAGCCAGATAGGCAGACATACTCTCTGCTAACATTCTTACGGACTAAGCCCTGTTTCTCTCTCTCCTGTATCTATTTTCTGCTTCTAAGACTGCAATTAGATGGACAGTGAATGTCTTGCATTCATCTCTCTTATCTTGTAACTTTTCTCCCCTGGGTTCTATCTCATACACATACAGAGGAAGACAATGAAAAGACATGTAGGAGAACAGCAAGTGAAGATGGAGAACTGGAGTGATGCATCTACAAGCCAAGGAATGCAGGAGGCTGCCAGGAGATGGGAGACCGGCCTGGGCCAGTTTCCCCGCTGGAGCCTTCAGAGGGAGCTGGGCACAGCCGACACCTTGATTTTGGACTTCTGGCCTCCAGAACTGTGAGACCATACATTTCTCTTGCTTTAAGCCACGGGTTTGTGGTACTTGGTTACAGCAGCCCCAGGAAACTAATATGGATTTTGGTTCCATCTTTTTGCTTTCCAGTATGGGAGATTTCTGTGACTTTTTCTTCCAGATTGCCAGCTTGGGCTTTAGCCCCATCAATCTATTATTCAGTGCATCCATTGCCTTTTTAATTTTTGTGATCATATCCTAAATGTCCATAAAGATTCTTCTTGTTCTCTTTCCACAGAAACTGTTCTAGATTTTGGATGAAGATAATTAGATTTTTAAAATAAGCATCTCTGTTTCCTCTAGGTTCAGTGGTTCTGGTGGTTTATTCTGTTTCTTTTCTTTTTTGTACTGATGTAACAAGTTATGATATTGAGATCATATTTTTGAAGAAAAGACACTGATAGGTTTATAAGATCCTATGTCTGGGTAATGAGCATGGGATTCCTCAGTAGAAATGGTCCCCCCCCAGAGGCCGGGCTGACTGTGGGCTCTGATGAAGTGGATGATAACAGGCAGGCTTCCCTCTCTGTGGGGTGTGGAGTGTAGCAGAGGCAGTTGCCAAAATAAGGAGAGTTTACTCAGGTTTGGAGCGCTCCAGTGTGTTTTCCTCCCAAGCAGAACTACTTTTCCTGTTTTCCCACAATGTGTAATATGCAGATCAAGGGTAACTAAATTTATTCCCTATTCTAACACTTAAAGAATGCACTGAAAACAATTGTGTAATGGGACAATATTTTTGAAAGAAAGTATCATTGATAAAATTCCTTTTCTTTGTAATTCTCGTTATATTTGGCTTTCTGCCCACTGAAGCTGAGGCTTCTGCTGCTTTAGAGGGAGGCAACATGCCACCAAGAATAGGAAAGTCATTGCTCAGCTTGGCTTTCAAATAACATAGCATCAAAGAAGCAGAGATTTCATTTGCAAAAGCAATGGTTTGTTGAAAGAGGGAAAAGGATTTGTTGGTTCCAACTAATCAAACTGGGTGGGCTTTGACCAAGTGCCCATTGAAGGTGAAGGAGGGATAGGTGTGGTGGGGAGAGAAAGACTCTAGATCAGCTTTAGGATCCCAGAACTTAGAGGGATTGTCCCCACTTTCTGTCTGTAGTTCAGCTTTGCAGGATACCTTTAAGTAGCATGCTCTATGCCATGAGGCAGCTTCTAAGAATGAAATGGGTGGTATGGTATGGTTAGTTACGCTGGGGGCCTGAGATGGGGCCTTCTAGGTCCCCATAGCCTGCACGTGTGTGGAGGGGAGCCAGATATTTTTCATGTCTGGGAAAGGGGACAAGTGCTAGGTAGATGACAGCTGAAATCTAGACAGGGATAACCATGATGTTGGGTGAAGGGAGTCATCTCTGAGGTTGAGGCTGAACAGAAAAAGCTGAGGATCGGTTAGAGCATGGAACTGTGTCTGCAGGACTAGTGCTTAGCAAGAATTAAGAACTTAGATAAGGCTGAGTCAGAGGTAGGATGGCCATCCCATGATTAGAGACCAGACAGAGAAATGACAGCTGTGGACGCTATAGCAAGGTATCCAGTGAGGACAAAAGTCTCTTTTTAGAGATCTGTTACATTCCATCTGAATCCAGTGGAAGCTAGCTGAGAAAGATAAAACTTCAAATGACCCCTCTCCCCTATCATGACTCTCCCTAGAATCCAGATGCCATCCTGGAGAGGAGGAGATTGGAAGAAATTTGAGCTCAGCAATTTGGAATGGAAAACAATCCTGATACAGAATTTGATTCTGAACTGACTGAGTTCGAATTGAGAATGGACTGAGAATTTACCTGTAAGAGACCAAGATCTTGATCAGAAGGAATCTACTTGGTGAGATCAAGGGCTCACTGCTGTCCAGTGATGTCAGACCCAGGAAAGAGGACCTATGTTCTCATCAATTTTGGACATTCCCTTCCCTGCAGGGTGGGCAGTCTGGGGGCTAAGGGGATGTGCCCACAGGAGGCTGCACACCTCTTGTAAACCGGGTACTAGAGTTTGTGTTATTCCTACACAAATGGTTCCGAGGCCTGTGGCATTCTCTTCTTTGATTCTCTTTCCTGTGACTGCCCTCTTGTGGCTTGGAGTTTATACCTTAAGGCTGAGGGGTGCCCAAAGGATGGCTATTTTTGTGGATGGAGTAGGACATGTGGACTTTGATGTCCACCTGCATGTGCCCACAAGCTGTTGAGGTGCAGGCAGAACAAGTGGGAAGAGAAAGGGTGGGCCATGAGTTGCTGTACTGTCGCACACTGCCATGACAAGCTGTAGAACTTTGAGGAGGAATTCTACATTCAAACCTGGCTTTCCAGGTTGATGTGAAGGTATATTTATCAAGCTAAGAGGATAGAACAAAATTCAGTAGTTTATTAGTTTGATTTATAACTTCTAATGTTTAGGCATAACCCTCCAGGGCCTTCATTTGCCCTCTTGCCCTGGGTGCTGCGTGTGTTAGGAGCAGGCCTGCTGCCCTCAGTGAAACAGTAGTTGGGGGTTCTGTTGAGTTCAGTCATAGAGATAAAGAAGGTTATATTAATGAGCGTTTGAGTTGTGACTGTATGTTTGGAAACTGTTGCCTGTGCTAGAATTATCATCTATGAGGTGATTTCTAGTACTATAAAAAGTTAAAATTTAATCCTTGCAGGAGCGTTAAGCAAAGGAGAAATACATAGCAAGTCTACTTTCTTCTCCAGTTTTTAAATTTGTGGACTTGAGGAGGGAGAGGCTGTGGGGAGGGGGAGGGAAATACTGCCTGCTCCCACGAGGCCACTATGTGTAAGCGCAGACCCCATTTTCTCCTGCTGCTCACAGCCTTTCCCTCAGCTGTCTGCCTCCCCTCACACGCCCTTCAGGCTTGCTTCCTCTTTTCTGGTCTGTGATGTAATTCTTTCTTTCTTTCATTGATACTTCTAACTTGTCCTTCTTTCCTCAATTTCTCCCTTTGTGCACTACTTCCGGAAGCCCTGGGCAAGTTTTTCTCCCAGTCCAGTGAAACCCAGAAAACCCTCTGGCCTTGCGACTCTCCTGCTGTCCTGGCCTGGCTCACCCAATTTCCCAAGCAGGATCTGGGCTGAGTTCACTCTCTGTCTTCCATTCTAGCTCCTACTGAGGGAAGAACAAGCCAAAATGTACAGAAACAGTAAACATTTCGGTGTTGCCGCAGAGCTCCATAACTGAAGAAGGTTCAAGCTGGAAGGCGCCCTTGAGGTCATTTGGGTCAGAAACTGCATACTGGAGACTCGGAATCTCCACCACCCAGTCAGTGGGAGGCCTCCCATCCTGCCAGATGGTCTGGGCCTCTGCTTTTCCGGTGAATTATACCAGGTAATCTCCCTCCCTCAAGAGTTCATTTTGTCGAATTTTTATTGGCACTCCAAGAAATAAAAACAGATATTCTTTTCTCCTTAACATATTTCCAGATGGATCTATCCCAAGAAATATTAGACAAAAAAAAAAAACAAGAAAGAGAAGAAACTCTTGTCCCTGCCAATTGGCATTATAACTATTGCTTAATTATTTCTTTGAAGGACGGAATGATGGTCTTGGCTAAAACCAGTGCCTTCGTGGAGGTGACCTCACTTTAGCTACTGCTCCTGGACCCCAAAGACATAATCAGAACAGCAAACCATAAAGACTAGTTATTTTAGTCACAGGTAAGATAATATAAGTATATTACTTTTCTAATATGGCTCATTTCTATTTATGTCAAGGAGAGTATGTGTATTACTATTTATTTTATTTTATTTTAGTCCATTTATTTTATTTTTGCTCTAAGTTTATTAGAAGATTGAGAAAGGGAATCGCCTCATTTCTGAAGTCTCTTTTCTGTCCCATACATGACTCATCTCTGAGCACAATCTCACTGTTATGGGCTGAATGTTTGTGTCTCCCAAAATTCACATGTGAAACCTAATCCCCAATATAATGGCATTTGAGGTGGGGGCTTTGGCAGGTGATTAGGTCATGAGAATGGAACCCAAATGAATGGGATTAGCACCCTTATGAAAAAGGCACCAGAGAGCTCCATTGCCTCTTCCACCAGGTGAGGACACAGCAAGAAGACAACTGTCCGTGAACTGGGAAGCAGACTCCCAACAGATATTAAATCTGCCAGTGCCTTGTCTTCGGACTTCCGAGTCTCCAGAACTATGAGAACTAAATATCTGTTGTTTATAAACCACCTAGTCTATGGTATTTTTTTAATAGCAGCTTGAATACACTAAGACACTCACTTCCTGGCATGTGATCCAGAACAAAGACCACCCATCAGAAGATATCAGCATAGACTCAAAGCCAGGCTTTATCTCTTTCCTGCACCTATTATTCATATGTATCCACTGTCTTTGGAAAATAATTTGAAACAATTTTTTTTTTTTGAGGAAGATTAGCCCTGAGCTAACCGCTGCCAATCCTCCTCTTTTTGCTGAGGAAGACTGGCCCTGAGCTAACATCCGTTCCCATCTTCCCCTACTTTATATGTGGGATACCTACCACAGCATGGCGTGCCAGGCAGTGCCATGTCCACACCCGGGATGCAAACCAGCAAACCCTGGGCCTCAAAAGCGGAGCATGTGCACTTAACCGCTGCGCCACCAGGCCGGCCCCAATTTGAAACAATTTACAAGCAAAATTTATACAAATAATATCATATTTAATGATAATATAATAATCATTATCGTAATTATAATTATTATAATAACAAAATAATAATGATAATATAATCATATATACATATAAAATCTTGGAATTGGGTTCTGACTGATAGCTTTGGTAGCCAAATGTGTTCTATGTCTGTGGTGAGAAATTTAGGACTAAAGACTTGTGACCTTTTCACAGTCTATTGTTCCCACTGGGTTCCAGTGAGTGTCTAGAACCTAGACAGCCCTAGATTCTTACAGCATCTTGGAGTTTGTTAGATGTCTGAATTGAAAGATAAATATCATTACCTTTTTAAGAACTAGGCTCTTTGTTAAAGATGTTATCTCCTGGATTCCAGTTTTAAACATGATTTTAATTATCATTCATCCTGTAAATGATTCTAGGAAGACATTCGGCTACCAGATAATTTTTCCTAAAACGTTCCTATATCATCTCTCCCTTCTACATGCAGAATAAAGGCCTTCTGAAGTTTGTTCTCGACCATAATTTTTTTTGTCTTTATTTTGTACCACTCCTTTACAAGAATCTGTGCTGTATTCAAACTAGTTTTGGGTGAAACCCTACAAATACTATGCTTAGCAAATACTGTACTATACCATTTTCCTTAGCTAAAATCCTTTTCTGAAGAACTATCACCTCGTCAAATATGCATGGCCTTGTCAGACCGTTTCCTCTTCTAAACTAAATATTTATTTCATCCATTCAATAAATATTTGTTTAGTGTGCAGGTACTAAGTACTAGTGATGAAGTGCTGAATACATTGAATAAAACAGTCCTCGCTGCCCTCATGGAGTTTCCATTCTAGTATCAATGTTAGCAACGATTAGAGGGAAAAACAAAAGAGTTGTTGACTGGAGAAGAAAAGTAAAGAGAATAGTAGAGCTGGAGCAGATATTTTATCGATGAAGCCTCAGGCCAGAAAACAAAGGTGAATATCCCTAGGCCTTGGGTCTATATTCCTCTCTGCAGGGAGAGAAGTCAAAGTTGGGTGAATGACAGAGGATTCTGTTAAATTCTGCCATGCTCCAGTATGACGTTATCATGGGTAGAATAAATGTTGCTGAACCTTCAGTACTAGGAAGGCGGGGCTGTGACAATATTTACACGGCATCATGGAGATTTTCTCCTTATCTAAAATGCTAGCAGAACTTTGATGAAAGAAGGCTGGGGAGCCAGGAACAGGAGATCTGGACACAGACACGGTGTGATTATATCATAGACACAACCCATAAAACAGTCCAGATAAGCAGTGAATGTAGGTAGACTGAAGTCACATCTTGCGGGGTGGGGAAGCAACAGAGCAACCAGTCATCACATGCGAGACAGAAAGATGGACTCAAGACCCCTGCTTAGGAAGCGGAGCAAAGGGGTTAGTGGTTGAAAAAACAGGGAAATGGACAACAAAAAGTCATCAATCCAGTTTGTGAACTCCACAATTCTTCAATACATAAGAAGCCATTGCTAAGTCTTAAGTGGTGCAGATTTGTCAATAACTAATGGATAGTACTGGAGGTCTAGAGGTGATTGGCTGATATTGCCAGGCTGATATATGCATGAAGAATCCAGTCTCTAGCCTGGCTATAGAGGAGCTAACTAACCTCGTAGCAGTGAAGCAAGACCAGGAATGAGACTCAGAAATCCAAGGTTAAAGAAGACATGTAATCAAAGAAACAAGGTAGGGGCTACTTAGAACAAAAGTCATGGTAAAGGTATTCTAGAGTTCCACCAGGACCATGGTCTGAGAGATTGGTAGACATGGATAAAAATCTGTTTGAGGTTGGAGGAATAGGTCTCACCTCCTTTCAAAATAGCCTAACTTACCAGGTCTCCTGTGATCGAGTGACTGTTAAAGGGAGTGGTGGCAGAAACAAGAGATTAAAAAGTACAAACACATGGTCAGAAACCAGAAAAACAGGCACCTAAAAGCCAGAGGCACCTCAGGAGCCCAGAGATCTCAAGAGGGCAGAACAAAGGAAAGAAGAGCAGCCAGCACCAGTAGGGCAATGGCAGTGAAGGTTAATTTAGGAATTAAGTTTGTTAATGTTATTCTGGATGCTAAAAAAAGGAGAAAGTGATAGGAAGCACCTTGCTGAGGTAAAGATCATACCCACTGACAGAGGGAGGAAAGAAATAGCCATTTCTGGTGAGCAGATCCTGACAAGGGAAAAGTATTTTTACAACCTCTTGGTGTGAATTGTTTATTACATGGTGATTTCCCCAGAGACTAGGAGGAGGGCAGCCAAAGAGCCTGGAAAGCAAGCAATGGGGCGAGGTCTTCAAAGGGAAGAGAGCTGTAATTAACAAGTTTGCTTTGGAACATCTCTGCCTATGTTACACTGTTTAACTTTACCTTAAAAAATCTTCTGTGGGGTTTCATTCTGGGCTTTTGAAGGAGATTGATTTTATTCAATGTTTTGATTAGTTTTTAAGACCCTTGAGCCATTTGTTATTCTCACCCTCGATAGAGTAGGACACCATTTAAAAATTTGACAGTATTTTTCCCTAAACATTTTGTCCTTTTGCGGTTGTCAAATATTGAATTAGACCTTATTATAAACAGAGCAGAAGCTGGCATTGTTGACATTTCCCTTCATTAGGAAGAAACTGAAAGCTGACATTTTCAACCTATCAGCTCTAGTTTGGTTCACGGATAAGAACACAGTATGGGGAATGAGGCAATCTGTTTCCTTTCTTGCTTTCATTATGGACTTGCCATGAAACATTAATTGATAAAATGACTTCACTTAATGGATGCCTAAGTTTCTGTTCAAAGAAGAGGAAAAGTATTGATTAACTCTAGGATTTAAAGTCTGAATGAATGAAAGAAGACATTGATTTGAATCCTATGAGATTATTGATTAAACCTAAAAAAATTTGAAATCTGAACAAATGAATGAAGACATTGATTTGAGTCCTGATTTTGCCTCTTATTAGCGAGTCGATTTCTTTGGTTCTTGTTTTCTTTATTTGCAACATTGGAAAAATAACAATAGCTACTTTTGCTGCACCGAAGGATTGTTATGAGGGATCAATTAGATAATGTAGCAAAGTGCTTTACATACTGTGAAGTGCTAGACAAATATTAGATTTTATATTACATAGGCTTAATGAAATAGGTTATTTGGTTACATAATAAATAATTAATAATAATAGGTTATTATTAAATAAATAGGTTAATTGAGGGACTTCTGGAATCATATGAAGTTCAGGCAAGATCTGTGGTTGAGGCTTTGGAGAGCTGAAGTCCTATTTCACTCTCCTGGAACGCATCACTAGACTAAATTGATGAGGGTATTTTCTAACTTAATCCTCTCATGAGTTGAGACTGCAATTTCAACACCTCAGTCTTACAGAATTATCTGGTTGGAGGTTGAGGCTGAGGCAGCGAATACTATGGTATTTTGTATGCACCAGTTTGATTTTTTGAGGAAAAGGAGGCAAAGTTTGGAAGCAATTGCTTGAAAATCATAGCAAAATTTGTGAGAATATTGCCTTGGCTTGAGAAGTAGAGTATGAACAAAATTCTCCCACCCTACCAAACTGATACTCCAGGCTTTACAAGTGGCCCAATAGGGGCTGGACAGAAAGAAAGAGAAGATGAGCAATATTCAGTTCAATTCGAGGTGAAAGTGGAGAAGACGTCTAAAGTTATCCTTCTTACATTACATTCTACCTTAAATTCAGTCTATTTTCCCATGGGAGTCAGTTTTAGTCCTTACTAACTTTGATTAAATTCAGGATAACCAATATTGGGTCAAAATCCACATGGAAAGAATTTTGAGTAAAAGAGATTACTTTCGCTTTCAAATTTTGAGTACTAAGGTGCATGCAGCTCAATCCTCATTGGAATTTACCCAAGCGGGATGTTAAAATTTTGAACGTCAATAATTCAATCAATAAGGTATTGAAAAACTAGTCATTCATTCTAGGCATCAAGTAACTTGATCCTCAATCTGTTGTTCTCTTCTTTGCATTAGTAAGGTGAAATTTCTGGGCCCACCAAGGAGAAAGAGCCCCTCTTCTACCAGGCTGGTCAGCCCAAGCCTGGGCCCATGGCCTTCTGAGCAGAGGGCTGGCTAGATCTCAGTCCCACTCACACCTCTCCATGGGCAGCTGTGTGCAGGCACCATCTATCGGGAAAAGGCAACTCTGGAATGATTTTGTTTAACCCAGTGTCCTGAACATGTCTTGAGACAATGTTGCTGCAAAGATTGGTGAAGGCCAGTGATGTTTTCAGCTTTGTGATAGTCATTTACCAGCATGCATTGCTGCTTGGAGAAGAAATTATTGCCTTCTCTGAAAATGTTTTTTTCTAATTGAACTTGATTATTCCTTAAACACCACAGAATGCATCTTCTCTGAGTACAAAGGGAGGTGGAAATTTCCAAGGAATACTGGGAATCCTTAGATCTGGGTCCTTATTCCAATTTCCTGTGTTAACTTTGGAAATTTGCTTAACTTCTTTGAGCCTGAATTACCTCATTTGTAAAAATGCAGACAGTATATTTAATTATGTACTTGAGATAAAGATTAGTTAGCAATATATGTAAATTTCCTAGCCCAGCTCTTAGTAGTAGACATTTAACGACTCAATTTTCTCCACCATGACTTGAAAGAAAGAATGTAGCACAGAATGGTGAGTCAGCACCCCCAGATTCTAAGTAGCAGCTGTTAAATTTATTGGTTGCAACACAAGATAAGTCGCTCAGACTCTATAGCTTAGATTTCTTCTTCTATAAAAATAAGAGGTTGAATTGCCTCTAAGGTTTCTTCTAGCTTGAACTTATGATTATTTGCATGTTTTTTTCTAATTCAATTAGATTCTAAACTTAAATTTAGTACAACATTGTTTTTGTTACCCAAGAGGTATTGACTACTTCCACATGGTGTTGGCATCAGTACTTTCTCACACTCCTGTATAGGGAAGAGAGCCAGCAAGTTCCCAAGGATCTGTACTCTGTCCCTTGGAAGAACAAAGGAAGACACTGTCAGTAAATCTCTAGAAAGCATTCTACTTCCATGTAACAGTGATACAGCTCTCTGTCTCAAAGAAGTTGAATTTTATCCATTTTAGCATGGGCTATACGTCACACTTTAGGATTACAGACTCAGCACACAAGGATTCTACATTTGGCCCTTAGACCCTCAGGGGATCATTGGTATTTGAAGTGCTGACCTTGAGGTGCCTTGAAACGGGTCATGGCCGTTGCTATCCATGCCCTGGGATATTTCTAGGCTAGGTAAGCGGCCTAGATGAGGAGTCACTGAATTCAAACTGATGTGTCTGTGGACATAGGTTCCCTGAGGGAATAAATGGACATTTGTATCCTGTAACATGTTTTTACTCGCAAGTGTAGATATCTTTATTTTTAAAATTTTGGAAGTTGGTGCTATATATTGCTGGAAAATAGAGAATGTCAGTCCTCACTAAAGACTGTGTACAAGAATTCCATCTATGATGATGAAAACTCTAAGTTTTAGAAGTCTTTGAGGAATTGTGGAGATCTGAGGAAGATTGGCAGAGTAAAAGTAATTTCTCCGCAATTCAAAGATAGGATAGAGGCAGATTCTGAAGAATACAGCAAACCTGCAAAACTGAATAGACCACTGAATTCACTGTGAGTACTTAGCAAAAGGAAGCATGATGTCTAGGGACCAGTGCAAATTCCCTAGAAACTAACTTTACTTTTATGGTTGACAGACGCATATATTAGGGCCTGAGTTCCTGATATGTTGGATGGGCTATTTCACGCTATCCTTGTGAATAGGCTGGGGAAACGTGCATGAGATTGCAGTAGTCAAGTGAATTTACATATATTGAGCAGCTGCATAAAGGAGCATGAACTTTCACAGGATTCTGGAGGACCTGGAAGACATGGGGATAGAACTGGAGATATTTAGTCTGGAAAAGAAAAGAACTTCTTTCTTCCCTCTTGAGAGGGAGAGGGATGGTAGCTGTTATCAGATATTTTAACAGCTCTATCATCAAAGAGGAATTAGACATTCCTTGTGGCTGAAGTAGGACAATTTGGGATCACGGAGGCAGAATTTTCTGAATACAAGGGAAAAGATTTCTGTTTATCAGTCTAATGGAATGAACTGTCTTTTGAGGTAGCAAATTTTATGTCCCCGAAGAGTTCAAGAAGAGGCTGGTCATCTGTCTTGGACATTGTCTAGTGGTTGCTTGCATTAAAGGCAAGTTGGACAAGATTATATTTTTTCTAAATTTTTAGATGCCAAGATAATGTTGGGGAAGAGTTAGTGTTCAGAAAGCAAATGAATCTCCTCCCCTTTGTCATTGCAACTAAAGGAACATATTATGTTTTGTCACACAGAAAAGGCTTACATTTCTGAGTGCCCTGAACTAGAGATAAACCAAGAATAAGGAAACTTTCCAAAAGTCATAAATAACAAGGATTTCCTAAAAGCATTGCATGTTGATACAAGCCAGTAGGAAAGGAAAGTATTTTGGTTTTTTTTAAAGACGAGAACATTCATCAAATGTATCCAATCCAATCAGAATTGTGACTGCCATATAATTTGATCTATGAATACTGCATCTTCTCTCATGTTCTAGGAGGAGTTTGTCTGAAAACTAAAGCCCTTTGCAAATGTAAGTAAATCTTTTCTTACTCTTCAAAGTTCTCTATGACCTTTCTTCTTCCTTCCTAGTCAGATTGTTGAAGGTCTCAATTCCCAGTTTATGAAGTTGGTAGATTTTAAACTCTTTTGACCAGGTAACCTATATTAAGAAATACAGTTTATACCATGACTCAGAATGATGTATGCATTATAACTGAAATTAAACATTTGAGAAATAATACTTTACACTTACGTATTTGTATAATACTCTGAAACTTTCAATTTAATTCAATTCATTAATAATTAAATACTGTTTATGTCCCACTAATTTCACAGGTTTGCAGGTTGAAAAACACTACTGTAGTCAATAGTTAGTCACTGAAAACTCAAATAATGGCAGAATAAATGAGAGAATTCAGGTCTTGTCACTGTGGACATTTGATCAACTTGCTACAGAAAGATAATGTTTGCATATATATTGTATGAATAGTTCTGGGGTTTGCAGCACATTTATATATTACTCTTTTGTTCCTTTAGTCCTATCTTTTTGGCCTTCTCTCCTCCTCCTCCCACAGGAAATCACACACTCCTGGAAGCAGCCACTTGAAACAAGAAAGACCCTGAGAGCCGTCTATGGATAGACTACATTCGTTCTGTGTATCTTAAAGCTTCACATCTAGAGAAGCAAGTTTTAGCCTAAAGCGTGTCTGTTTAGAGCACACTCAGGTGACTGCTGAGATAATGGAATTGCTGATACACTGCTCATAGCTGCTTGGGTAACCTTCTTTTATTATCGGGAAGGCAAATGCAGTTTTTCCGATCGAAGTGGACACCTCCAGGAGGCCAACTTATTATAAAAGGCTAAAGTGTCCACATTCCTAGGAATCAAAGGGGCTTAAAGCAGCAAGGCAGTAGTATTCAATAGACAAATGCAATTTTTGACAGAACAGCAACCGCCTAAGTAGTGATGGGAACAAGAGGTAATTTAATTCGGAAAGGTACGAACTCCGCCAGCTCTGGGGTTAAGCAAGGTGCCTGAGATTGTGAGAGCCACAGCCGGGGTCTGCCTGACAAAAATTCCAACTGTCAGTGCAGGGATTGAGAATACTTTTATAATCTTCACCATTTGAGTTTCCCTTGGTAGCGTCTTGAGCCCATTTCTGCAGAAGGCAGGAGCTGCATTCTGCTACTGCGTGGAAGTAAAGCGGAAGGTCGTTACAACCCAGTCACCATCGCAGTATTTGAAAAGCGATCGTGGACAAATTCTAACCTTTAAAACATGGCAACCTTGGATAGTAACGACTGGATTGTGGCTATTCTACTGTCAGCTGCTATCTAATAACAGTTACACTGTGTTTAGTGTCCTTTTATATCCTCCCCCAACCCCCAACCTGGCTTCAAGTCCTCCCATGAGCCTCTTTGCCAGACAAGTCTGCAGAGCATCTCTCAGCTGGACCCACTTCAAATGCTTACCAGAAACTCCTTCACTTACATCACTAAAAAACTTTTCTAGTAGTTTTGAATATCCTTGAAATCTTGGCTACAGCATTTCAGAGTAACAAAGGGCCTTCGTTATTTCTTCTCAAAAACTCTCTAGCAATTTGAGAGGCTGAAGAGGCCTACCTTCACAAATTATGGATGCTGAATGAGTGCGCTTCAGATTGCAAAAGAACTGATTTATCTTCCATTTTATCAAGCTAATGTCTTCTGAAATCCCCTTTGCTTTACCAAGAGTTTACCTTCTAGAGACTAGAATTGGAGGAAATGTTTTCTTGATGTTTATCAAATGTTCATTGTAATTTAAAGTGTTAGTGTCATAGAAGTGGCTTTGTACTCGGGAGATTCTTCGCTGCAAACTTTCATAGCCCATATTAGTAATAAAAAGATGATATTGATTTTAATGCATTTTGTGCGGGTTCTTAGAGAGTGTGCAAAGCCTTGATCATAGACATTTTTCTTGCACTAACAAAAAATATATGAAAGTTTTACAATTGTAAACATTTTAATGAGAACAAAACGGTGCAGTGTAAAGCAGAGATGATAGCATGCTTTGGGCAATCTCTGGGCTAACCTTTGGAAAAAAATTCACTGTTCACCATTAATGACTCTAATAGTTTGTCCAATTTAGCCATATTTCTTTTCTTGCTAGGGACAATTCTCCTGTCCACACTGAAAAAAAAGGATTTTGCTTTGTAGAAATCAATAGATTCTTGTAAATTCTTATCTATGTAGAACTTAAATTTGTGGCAGGGTTGTCAATGATTATTTACTCTGGGTAGATCATTTTGATTGGATTTCCCAAGTTATGGGAGCACCTATTCAGGAGTGCTGCCTTCCCTCATAGAGAGGCAATTCCCAACAGGGTGTAGAACTTAGGCTTAAATTCTCGTTCTTATTTTCTATCGTTCCCCAATAAAACAAAAGGAAAATAGTTAATTTAAATAATCCTTTAGGGAAAAGTAAAAAGAATAGAGAGAGCTGAAAATGACAAGAGAATATCTAAAAGGAGAACACGTGTGCCTTCTCCATGCATTTTCTGTTAACTGCATTTTCCTGATTCTCACACATGTACACGTTCTCTCTTAGCAAAGTTTGAGAAGGGGTGATGCACGTATTCAGCACAGCTTGTAATTTTCCACAGTGTGTAAGTCTGACCTTTCTCCAGTCTTCTGCATATTGTTGACACCTGTTTTATTCCATTTTATTAGAGATAATTGTCCTCATGGGTCCCCGGTTGACACGCCTGGAATGAGTCAGCTGCCCTCTCTCCCTTGGCCCCTCCCTCAGCTGCTACTCACTCAAAAGGGTCGCTGGGATCTGCCCTCTGGAGCTCTGGAGGGATGGGGATTCTTTTGTAGTACATTTCCCAGTCGAAGGCGCCTCGCATGGCATCCCCAGCTTGTGCCTCATACCCAAAGTGATTGTGGTCAATGACATCGATCATGGGGCACACGATGGTTTTGTGGTTTAGTGCAATTTGGTCTGAAAAATGAAAGCACAAAATAGGAAATGACATGCCTGCCTAGGTCATCTATCATTTTTCAGCAAAGAGAAGCCTACAGATCCCTTCTAATGCATCCTGCTTGCAGCCTGGTTCTCTGCTGTCGTTAGAGCACTTAGCGGAATCTTGGTTTGAGTGCTGGACTTAACACGATGGGACAGTGATTAGGTACAATTAGTGTTGTTGTATTTTCCTTTAAAAATGTTACGTCCCAAAGAGACTTGCAGAAAGTCCATTTAGCTCTACCTCTGTCACATTTTTGCTCTGACCTGTCCCCAATCTGTCATTTTATAGTGCATCCAACATGCATGGAGTATAAACAGGACTTGTGTCCCTTCAAGCATACTGCTGAGAAAATAGTGGCCTGCTTTCTGCAGGTTCCAAAATGTAAATATTTAACTTCATGGTTTTTTTTAGCGTCTTATCTCATAATGGCCGTGGTGGCTGTCCCCCTCACCCACCAAATGCTGACAGATCATATACAGAATTCTTTGCTTTCAGGCTTATCAGAGATTTTGCCAAGTCCTATTTTGCTACTGTTCTTTGATATATACGCTGTTTACCAAAGCTATACATTTTATCTTGTTTTATCATATTCAAAAATATATCAGATGGTCCGATACTACTGTTACTTTCTCTGCTACCATTAAATTCTTGAGCAACTATTAAGTGATTTATAATCATGCTATTTCCAATGTTCCCAGCATCCTTGTAAAATGGCTATTATTATCATTCCCAATTTATGTATGAGGAAACTAAGCTCTGAGAAGTTAACTTGTCAGAGGTCACACATCTTTTGAGAGCAAGAACCAGTATGCAGCCCCTGCTTGATGGTCCAGTTCTAAAACCTGTGGTCTTTCCAGTCAGCCACGGTGCTTCTCATGTAGCAGAAAGGTGATAGCTTTTTCAGTTCCAGCTCCCTCCGTTTCCATGCAGATATTATTATCGTGAGACGTTAACAGCCAGCGCAAGAAACTGGCATTTACTTAGTTTGGCTCACCTAGAATAGTTACATGCAAAGTATTTTCTTCCCAAGAATGTGCATTTAATCTATATTTTATTATAACAAACTAATATTGTCTGACAGGTGAAACTTTTAAGTATGAGCAACTGCTTTCTGGTTATTTGGAAAACCTTTGGAGGTGGCATGTGGAATAAAATACATTTAAATATCTTTGAAAAAATGATACTGTTTAGAAATAATGAGGTTTGGTTATTTCAGTGTCATTACTTTGATAACGCTGATAAAGCAGAGTATGGAAATCACAGAGTCCTGTGAAAGATCGCCCCTCTAGATCTGCATGCCTTTTCACTCACTCATTGATTCCTTCACTCATTCATTCCTAATTCAACAACTATTTATTAAAGTAGGAACTACATGCCTGTTACTTTTCTAGATTCTGGGGATATAGCCAAAAACAACAACCACAAAAGTCCCTCCAGGAATGGAGCAAAGACAAACCATATACATAATAAATATCTAAATTATATACTATATTTGGAGGTGATAACTGTGATGGGAAGAAAATAAAATAGGGTAAAGGGAATGTGGAATGTTGGCATGTGGAAATGGTCACAATTTTCGATAGCATGGCCCCAGTAGGCCTCAGAGAGCCTGAGGTAACCTCAATCTTATTTCTGTTAATTAGTATACAGAGAGCCCCGCAGCATTATTTCAAGTTGAATGGGCAAGTCTTATAATGGGTTTTAATCTTAATCTAAATGGTATTTCCCCATAAATGTCTTTGACAGAGGAGACCGTCATTGCTGTGTCCAAAATATTTCTTCCATCGCCTCTGCTTGTGTTTTAGTATTAAGGTTTCAGTGGCTTTCTTCAATCAAATTCAGAACCAGGTTGATTTACAAGTTCCTTGACCAACAAGGAGTCCCAAAGTGACCCAAAGAGAATGAGTCTGTTAAATTAACTGTCAACTTTCTCTTCAAATTTCCTTTCAGCTCTCCTCCAGCTGTACTTGCTTAGGGTGGAAGCAGCCTGACTAATTTTTCATCTAAGGCTGGTGCCTACATTTCAATTTCCAGGGATCAAACAAACAGATTCTTAATGGGAAATTGAAATTCAGGTATAATCCCAAGGTGAAAAATGAACCAAGAAACTATGTGGCTCCACCTGTTTTGTCATTTCATATGATTTGTCAAGACACTGATAGAGGAAAATAAAAAAAGATAGCGATCCTGAGCTTGAATCATTTCTTATCCATCAGGCCTATGGGAAATGAAATGCTTTAATGAGAAAAGCTGGGTTTCTCTTTATTCTCTTTTTCTCTTTTTTTCTACTTTTCTTCTCTTCCTTTTTCTTGTTAGATTCATATGAACAATCAGAGACTCAATAATTGGCATTTAGGGAGTGCTTTGGTTCATAAATAAATTAGGCCTTTTGCTGACTTCCTTGGTTATTCAACACCATATAGGTCAAATTCAGTTTGAGGGAATCTCACTGTTGCTGATGAAACTGTAAATTGCTATGTCCTTGGACAAGGTAATTTCAATTAAAAGCTCAGAGGAGTGTCTGGCTGTGGGGCCACTGAAACATGCCTGCTGATTAGGATGGCTGGGCAGTTGTCTGCGCAGGAGAATGTGGATCGAGTGATGTGGTGGGGTGTGAGTTACTGGCCACTTCCTGTTTTAAATCCTATAGAGTTTCAATTGATTTTTTCCCCCCACATTTTTTGCTAATGGAGCTCTGCTGGCTCTAGATGAAATCCGGCACCGTAGTCAATAACAAATCATTCTTTCTGAGGCAGCTATTGTGAAGGTGTTGTTACTGGCTTTAGATCCAAGGCCAGGGAAATATTTACAGTGAAAGTTGAGTTAGCGAAATCAGGAAGAATAGGAAGGAGTACAACATGTAGGCATCAAGAACTTTCTAGAAACATCTTGTTTTTCAGGCTTACAGTTTCTTTCTTATCCACTACTGGACTTTATATCTGACTTCATTGTGAAATAAAAAACAGAGTAGTCAAATTTGAACTGAGCCTCACGTATGTTTTCTAGCTTGAATGACTTTCAGTTCTTTCGCATTGCCAACAGTTCAAGTGTGATGTGACGGTCTTCCTTCCCTCCTCTTAGCCATCTTGTGAGCCTTCAAGACATATCACCTGGATAGCAGTGCTTGAGGGGGTTCTGTGTAAACATGGGAGATTCTATATCTTGGGATATAGGCTGGTGCCAGAAGTGGAAAGGAAAACTGGCAATATAAATCCTAGAAAATGTCAGGCTGCTTTCACTTTAATCGTATTCTGGGGCTGAATAATTTTCTTTTTTTTTTGTGAGGAAGATTCACCCTGAGCTAACATCTGTAGCAATCTTCCCCTACTTTGTATGTGGGATGCCTCCACAGCATGGCTGATGAGTGGAGTTGATTTGCACCTGGGATGTGAACCCACTAACCCCAGGCTGCCAAAGTGGAGTGCATGGAACTTTAACCTCTAGACCATGGATAATTTTCTTTCCTCGTCTCTTAACAATCCCATAATAATCGTTAAACTCTGTGTGTGTGTGTGTGTGTGTGTGTGTATTTTAATCTTACTATCATTACAGGTAGTATTTTTAAATACTTTTTTCTATTAATGTTTACCCAGTGAATATAACTGCAATAAAGGAGAATGTCTAAGATAAACGAAACCTTTTCAAACCTTGAGTTAGATTGCAGGTGGTATTATCTAAACCGTCAGTTTTAATGCAGTTTTCCAGTTACCTCTTTGTCCTCAGCAGTGGTTAAGATAGAATTCAAGGCTCTCGCTGTAAAAATTGTAGAAGCAGTCTCTAGCCTTTGTCAATTGCAGACTAAGTAGAAGCAAGCCACACACCCTCTCTGAAGGAAGGCAATTACCCCAGGCCCTCCTGGTTCCCAGGAGGCTGCTGTGAGGATGTGTACTCACTGAGAAGCGGGGGCAGCCAGTTCACATTGACCTCGCAGTGGGAGTCCAAAAACGTCAGGACTTCTCCTCTTGCCATAGATGCCCCCAAGAGTCGAGTCCGAATGAGCCCTTCCCTTCTCTTGGTGCGAACAATCCTCACTTTGGAAAATCGGGCCATGTATTCTTCTAACTTATCCTTCAAGTGTTCTAGGAATAAAGTAGAGAATGCACAGAACGAACACAAAACATGAGTCTCAGCAGAATTACTCACAGGAGTTTACGCGTATGGCGTATGTGAATGATGAATCCAAGCTTAAGTCCATTTTTCTCCTCTCTTCATCCCAAGGGGAGATGCTAATTAGATTTTATACCCAGAGCTTTATATACTTTGTACTTTCCAAACTGCTTGATAAACTGCAAATACTGCCCTTTGTTTGAATACTGTAGAAGACACTGACACACCAGAGCTCTGCTTTGCCGTTACTGTTGGCCACTTGCCACTATGCTTAATCCTGGCCAGCACTCGCCAAGATGGGCATCAGCCCTCTGTTTCCTGCTGTGTAAAGTCAGATGAACATTCCAGTATATGGACTCTTTCCAACAAGAGGGCTCTTTCCAGCAAGACTGCACCTAGTATTCTCTGTGTTGAAAATAATGCATGTAAAACCACGAGCAAAGAAAATATCTCTCAAATCAACAAGAACCAAATAGCTTCCCCCCCCCCCCACACACAAAGTAATAGCAAACTGGTAACAAGTTCTGCATCTGGCTTATGATTTTTTTTCCTAAGTAAGATTTGTCCTGCCCTAACATCTGTTGCCAACCTTCCTCTTTTTTTGCTTGAGGAAGATTAGCCGTGAGCTAACATCTGTGCCAGTCTTCCTCTATTTTGCATGTGGGTTGCCACCACAGCTTGACTGTTGACGAGTGGTGTAGGTCCAGGCCCCGGAGCCAAACCCGAGCCACTGAAGCCCAAACTTACCCACCAGACCACAGGGCAGGCACCAATCTGGCTCTGATTTGAAGTGGAAAAGTGACTGACTTGTTGTTGACATTACATATGGAAAGGGGAAGGCAGATGAGATACTGCACAGTCATTTTGAACTTAGCTATTTAAGATTAGAGAACCAAAATTTAGAAATATTTCCTTGCCTAATTAAACACAAACAGTGGGAACAAAATCAAATCAGACAATTTATTTACAGAATAAAACATCTCCTACTGGCTGTGAGAAAATGCATCAATCTCTCAGTTCTTTTTATGCCAAATAAGGGCTTTCGGTGGCTTTCTGTGGGATATGTACTCACATCATTTACATCCTCTGCTTTCACTTTGTCATATCTAAGATGCTAGGAGGGCTTTACTGGACTCTCTAACAAGTGTGGTCTGATATTCATTGAAACAGAATCTTAGTATGCGGTATGTTCTGGAGATTTCACTTTCGAACTTTCTCGGCATGTCTGCAATCAAAGGCAATATTATTACTAAGTCTCTTCCTATGATCTGTAGCAATAGCGATTCATATAAGGATTTATGATCCCTTCCCTGCTGTCCGATTTAACAGAGGTCAGAATTACTCTGCACTGGAGTTTCTCTGTATATAAGAGTTTATTCTTACTCACTGCTGCTTCTTATTTTTAGCATAGTGTTTAAAAAAATCTCAATTTCCTTTTTCTTCTCGACTGCCCTATTTTTATCCATCCTCACCAATACTTGTTTATGATATTTTTATTATTATTCTCATTCTAGTAGGTGTGAAGTCATTTCTCATTGTGGTTTTAGATTGAATTTTTGTAATGACTAATGATGTTTTACAAGTGGATCAAGTAAAAAAATACTTGGCTTTCTAAATTTGTCACTATAAAAGAACACTGGTGAGATCTTTCAAAAGAATGTTTCAGCTCAAAATAAGTTCCTCTCTATTTTGTTCTTTCTGTGATCAACAGAGATATGGAGATCAAACTAGAGAAAACTGAGATTGCAGGATTTGGAGTCAGAATAGACACGGGTGAGAGGTCTTTGGCAGTGAAATATATGGGTAGGTCATGCAAATTCTCTAAGCCTGAATTTCCTCACCTAGAAAATATGGGGAATTCTTTTTTCTTTTAGAGTATAGTGGAGGGTAAGCTTTGGTTAGATACCTGACAGTGCTCAGTCAACAAACATTTGTTAAGTCAATAATTGGAGACCCCAGCAAGTCACTTGTACTTATGAAGAGAAACAGCATTTCTAGCTGAAGAAGCGTCTTTGAAGGCTAAGCCGGAAAGATGAAAAATATAGAATTTTCTGTTTCTTGGTGGGATTTTGATAATTCACCATCTTCTATTCCTTGCAAATTTAAAGAAAAAAAGTTTTGGTCAGCAACAAACAAACACATAGGACTCTATAGCAGCCCTGCAGTATCTCAGCTGAGAGGCTGGATCCTCCGGGTCTCCCTCTGCTTTGAGACAGGTATTCTGTGCAGAGGGTCTACCTCCTGCCCCCTCCCCTGCAGCCCTCTGTGAAAGCTGCAAAGAACGATTCCAAAGACTATACAACACAGTGCCACCTGTGAATAAGATTGGAGCTTTACAGTCTTGTTAGAGAAATAAAGCAGAGACCCATGATCCAGATGCTCAGTCAAAGGAAATGACTAAGTGACAAGTCATCAATACCAGGGCTCTGTATATGTGCCAGTCTTGGAAGGCCTGTGCTCTGTCAGGACTTTCCACAGTAATGAAAATTTAAGGAACCTTTGTAATCTCATTACTGTAATTTATTCAGGCATTGAAATCTTTCTCTATTATTACTGAACAAGGTTCATTTTTGCCCATCGCCTGGAAAGCCAAACACTGAGATGATGAGATTGCAGCAGAGAGAGGATTTAATCACAAGGCAGCCAAGTGAGGAAGAGAGAGAATGAGTCTCAAATCTGCCTCCTTGAAAATGGGGACTTAAGAATTTTTAATGGGGTAGAGGGTGAGGTGGTCTGAAATGTGGAGATAGGTGATTGGAGGTGAGGAGTGGTGAGGTAATTGATGATCTGCACAAGCAGAGTCAGACTTCATGGCTCTTCATAGGACCCATGTTCACAAAATGGTGGTGTTAGCGTGATCTGAAGGTGGAGTTTTTAGCTTCTTGACATCAAAAGGTCACTTATCAGATATCTGTGTGGGCCCAGTTGATGGGTTGGTGGTCTCAACTTACCTGAGGTGGACAAGGGGTTCTAATTCCTGAAAAACAGCTCAAATACTCATTACCATGGTGATCCAGGCTCCGGGGAGATGTTATCTATAGGAGCCAAGTGGGAGTCAGATGGTATGTTGCCTAAACAGCGCGGTTAACAATGGGTGGGTAAACAGCTAAAAGCTACAATCAGTAATTGTAAAAGGAAAAACCCCTTTAGTTCCTAGTTACTTAATCATCAATGGTTAACTGTTTGCCCGTTTCACTATCACCCATATAACAAACTTCATTCTATAAGTTTATCTGTGAATAGGTTGTTTGGACCTCAGAACATATTGTCTCATGAAAATGGTATCATGACAGTCATTGGGGAATGAAAATAGATCACAGACATTTGTTAAATGTACTAAAACAGTGTTCTTTTCTTTCTTTAAACCCCATTGCTCTGTTGTCAAACATACCACTAGGAGTACCATCTCAGCAGTCCGGACACTTTACTCCTCTCCTCCTTGACCCCTAAGGACTAACGGGGACTCTTCTTGGGGGAGAAGAGGAATAATTGTGTGTAGCCGCATAAGAGGAAGTGGCTCTAGAAGACAGTCACTTCTCAGGTGTCCCAAAGCGAGAATTAGAGGGTTGTCGGCCACCTGGGAGGGTTGTCCCAACTTTGGATTTAGACTTCCACACTTTTTAGTTTATAGTGGGGATTGCCTCTACATATTCCCTTTTCCTGTATGCACATTTTCTGTTCTGTGCACTTTTCTTTTATCAAAGCTCATTCTAAAGTGTTAAAAGGATTGTATGGTATGAATTCCCTAAGCATGAGGAGTTTGACCCCAAATACAGTTCACTGGATGTTCAGATCAATTCCTCTAGTTTGAACTTTGTGGCAATAATAATTAGGTTGCTTTGCCTCAGAATAATGACCTAGTTGACTGCCCTTGTGAGGGGTCCACTCTCTCGTAGTAGTTCACTTGTAATGTCTAATTACCCATAACTCACAACGAAGACAGGTATCATCAGTCTAATTAGCAAATTACTCTCTCATTCAAGGGAGTTGCAGGGGATGGTGGGATGGCTTTATAGTTAAAACATTTTGCATTTCTTTTGTATGAACAATTTCTAGATTCATTTCTAAAATACTATTAAACAGATTTTAAACATGACTTTATATTAGTAAATCAAGCACAGCATCTTTGAAGATCACTTTTGAATTTGTTTAATTTTAATTAATAACAAGAGGATTTATGATATTTTTATAAAACAGGCCGATTTCTTTAGCGACTGTGAGACTTTTGTAGAACCATTAAAATTTTTTGGTCAGTGGTCCTAGACTACTAATGGATATACTACTATTAAAAATCTGCTGACTAGGATCTGGTGACTTGGAAGGGTAAATACAACTTAAATATGGCAGTTTTTGCCAGGGTTTATTGTATCACTGTGAGGCAATAATGAAATGAACAGTTGTACTCAAGTGACGTTTTGGTGCCTTGCTACTGTGAATATCAAATTTAGCAGTTTTCTGAGTGTATTTTCCTCTCTTTTCTGGAGATTTCATTTATGCTATATAAACTCATATGAAGAATATATCATTCATTAGCATATTAACGTTTAGGGTAGCAACTAAACACTAAAAAATCACCCTCAACGATTTGCACAGTCAAGAGTCAAGGACACGAGTTCTAGACCTGTTGCCGACTGGCCACATGCCTCTGGGTAAGCCGCTTCACACCAGTCAACCTCATTTTTCTCAACTATAAGGTGAAGGGAATGTGGCCAGTTGATCTTAAATATTCCTTCTAGTTTTATGATTCTACAACTTCCCTTGTGAAGTTTTACTTATAGGGTAGATCCAGTCTTATCAAGTACTCAATTTTTCCTTAAAAAGCATCCTAATGATTGGTATTTTGGTGTTTCTTTGGGTTGTGTCTCACTTTTGAAAGCAAGAGTAAAGTCAAAATAAAGCTAGCATGTTTTTGAGGTTTAGTCAAAAAACAAACTCCAGGATGTTTTCTTTGGTCAATACAGCATTTGTCTAATCTCCTGCAGTTCACTGTCCATGAGACTGTCACTGATGTCAAAATAATGACTTTGAAGCATTGTAAGTTCATCAAAGATTTGGGTCTGTTCCATAAGTTATGCTTATTATGTCGGAAAAATATAGCAACAGAGTTTAGACAGTTTTTTAGACTAACTTGCAGGGATCGTTCCCAAGGGGACAGACGCTCTAGGGACCATAAGTACTATCGAGCATGGCCAGGGTGCCTCAAGTGTAGGATTCACCAAAGACCAGACGAACAGCTGCCCTGGCTCAGCAGCTGGTATTAAGGTCCGGCAACTTGTTGCTTGGTTCCTTCCATCTCCCTGGAGTCCCCTAATTTCTGTCTCAAGGGGAGAGCAGAAGGGGCCAGCAGACACTTGATCTGGAGAGAAGGACTTCTATATTTAAGTACATACCTACGGAGATGAAATTTCTTTGATGTTTATACTTTGGTGTTGGCAGAATATAGTAGAACATGACCTTAAGATCATATAAAATATGTGCTAGTTATTTTGGGTGTTACTTAGTTATGAGTTCTGAAGTGAAATGGATTATAAATACACAGAAATAAACTTTTCTGGGTAATCTTTATAGAACAAGAGTATACTGTTAATTGCAACGCTAAGTATTCCAGATATTTTGAGGCCTTATCACAGTGACAAGAAGTACTTCACAATGAGAGATGTAAGATATTTTTCCATTTCTTAATCTACTTGGCATATGTCATATATGTATTTTAATCCAAAGTGGCAATGTCAAGGATAACGGTCTACATAGCAGGGCCTGTAGATACTTTTCTATATTCTTTATACAGAAGAAATATCTCTAGTTGAATTCCACAAAATTGTCAATCTCTTTTTGTCCTGGTTGACTACACTAAATCTGTCCCTTTTGATAGCATTCAAATATAGACATTTCACATTATCTCTAGAGCACAAAAATTCAACCAAGAAAGCAATAGAATTTCTGAAACCATATTCAATTGCTTCTATTATGATTTCAACTTAGTTCTATCTCCGAATGTTCTATTCTCTATTCTTTTAACACGCAGTGCATCTTAAGTCATTTGGGAAATAGTAGAAGACACTAAACTTAAATAAATAGACAAAATGTATTCCGGCTAATATAAAAAAGAAAAGATAGAATTAGAATGGGAACCTTTTGCAACCCCTAATGAACTAATGGATCAAGCTATCAGTGGTTGCTAACATCACAAAAGGAGCTATGATCAACTATCCTGTGCCTCCTGATGAAAGAACACATCACCGCCTGTGAAGTATTCTTGCCAAAAGCATTCAATCTGAATTTGATCATGCCTTTAGATCTAACTACCCATTTATAGGAAATAAGGGATTGAAGCAGATGTTAAATGGCACTTCAGGGAGATTATCAGCAAATTCCAAACTTTGGGAAGTTTCCCAGGACAAATGACTTGATTTATTCAACAAATAAATTAGAGGGAAAAAAATGGAAAGAGAATCCTAAAGATGAAAAGATACATGAAATATATCAAACAGTCACAAGGGGAGGACCTAATATGGATCCTGATTCAAAGATATAGTTGAGAAAGAAAAATCAGCCCCTGATGTCTGGAAACTGGTCTGACAATCACAGTGAGGCCATCTTGTTCTGCTGGATGTAAGAGTCTTGTAGAACATGGATACCCGATAAGATTACTCTGAGACCATAACAAAGAGAGACAAAAACAAGACCACTGTGAAACCCACAATACACCAAACATTCCCATCTCTTGGCTAAATTGAGTGACTCCTACTTTTTACCAATTATATTTTTATCCAGCTGTGGAAAGGATTTGAGATTTTTTCCCCCATGAGATTTCTTGACTCCATACAATCAAGGGAGAAAAGAATTGGATACCATTCTTCATGGGCCTTTTGCATTTCTGCATGTTTTGTGAATGAAACCATGACTACCATTTGTTTCAGATTAGTGTTTCAAGGATGTTTATATAGCAAACAGATGTGGAAAACAGAGAGTATGCCTCTCTCAGGAACAAAGGGCAGGTTTATTTATAGCCTTAGAAGATGGAGATAGTGTCTTCCTCTGCCTGTTTGCTGCCAGTTATAAAAGATACAATTCCATAAATTCAAGATTCCTTCCCTATAATACAACCCACTTCTTGCACAGGTGTCCGTCTGGGCAATCTGCATTGCCCCTCTGTGACTTGGGGGCAAGGGGAACTGACACAGGCATTCTGATCCTTAGGCTGGCTTGCTGTGCTATCAGTACTCAAGTTCATTGTTTTGGACCTGGGAATCTCATGTCTTCTATCTGCATCCATTAAACAGTGATAGGCTAACTTGTTAACTTACAACTAGAGTAAAATCTGATTCTTCACAGTTCTTCACAGAGATAAGGGATATCCATTGATGAAGGACTTCTAAACCCTCTCTGGCAGTTTTGGAGTTTCATGACCAGGGCATGGAGAGAAATCTAGGGGAAGCAGATGTTGGTAATTACACACGCCAAACTATGTAGTTCTTAACTCTGGCACAGCCTACTTCTGGCCCAACTGAGCTCCGCATCATTGCTCACTTCTTTCTTGTTATTTTCTCCTCCAGTTAAATCCTTTTAGTATCTGAAAATATCTCTGTCCTCACAGAAAATTTTGTAGTGAGAAATAATAAGCAATGTTTGTCTGGTGAATTCTGATACTTTTCTATGGTCAGCTCTTAGAATGCTATATTCTTATATAGAAAATAGGGATGGGATACATTTCAGGCTGGGGTCTTCTCTTGGCAAGTCAGGTAAGCCTGGATGCTAGGCAGATTCCTTGGGGTCCTCTCTCTCTCAATCTCTTTTTTTCATCATTTGCTTAGAGAACAATTTAATTATATATTTTTGGAATAACTTTAAATGTGTAACATATTCAAAATAACACAAAAAAACCAAAATGCCCCAACACCTCTTCATTCACCCAGGGCATGGCCCCTTCTGGTGTCAAAAACAGCCATAGTCCAGTGCCCAGTATCACGCACAGAAAGCTTCCTTCTCCATGTTTAGGACTGTAAATGGGTTTAAGGTCTCCCATGAAATGCTCCTGTATCAAAGATTATTTGTATAATACATTATGAATAAAGGCCCCCAAAGTGAAAAAAATATTATACATGCCACCATACATAAAAGGATTAAGAACTTTTTCAGAAAAACACATGCAAGAAAGAGAGCTGTAGTTAAAATATTTATTGTCTTTGTCATCTTTTGTCTTTAGAGTATATACTCTTAGAATGATCTTGCAAGAAGATACATAATAGATTACTTCATACAAAATATTTTGGTATTTTGGTAATAGCCTAAAAACTGCCCATACAAATGTATACATGTGCAAATGCCTATATAAATGTAGTATATCTGTGATGAAGCTTTCATTTTGGTTCCTTGATCGCAAGTTTGATTTGCACAGTCGTTACTTACTTCACTTTTGAGAAGGTAATGTATATTTAGTTATAACAGAAATATTTGAATTCTATTTTTCCTTTTCTACAGTATTTTCTTAAGGGCTATTTAAAAATTGGTTTTGTTTGATGTTTCAAATATTTCTGAAATAATTCATATTTTCTAAGCATTTTGTATTTTTCAAAAGTCACTGCAATTAAAGGACTTCAGTGAGTGAATAAAATGACACAATCTGAGTATAATTTATAGACTGTAATTGTTCTGTTTATGTGAACCTAGAATGAAAACTTTGTATTTTCTCTGTCAGGCAATATAAAATTTACTTTAATTCAAAAAAATTTTTTTATATTATTTCTTCTGATGCTGTAACTTCTGCCTCAAAGAAAAAAGACGTAAATGAAAACTGGATAAAACTCAGAGGTCTTTTCACAAGTAATATCGTTGCTGAATATTTTGAACTCACCATAAATTGATCCATTTTGATACAATGGAAACATCTCTGCCTTTTAATAATTCAGTAGTTTTATTAGATTTTAAACATTCTGTGTATTACAAAGAAAAGACCATTAGAGTTTGCAAGTTTCCATTTGCACCAACTACGTGATAATTCAGTCTAAATGCTCAAATGTAAAAATCTTACCATCAGTGTTACAAAAAGCCCTTGGTTCAGTGTTATACTGTTTGACCTTGAAAATATTAAGGGTTTTGTCAAAGATAGTGTTAGGCTTTAGTCTGTAGATATCAGAGAATAGCTTAATTCTAAAAAACATTGCATATAATGCAATCTTTTAAATAAAAAATCTTATAAAAATTACATTCGAATCATCAGTGTTGACATAGGAGAATAAATCTGTAAGTTCATCTTGATCACCTCTTCCTTTCACCCATTCAATTGGTTTAAATTGTGGTAAAATACACATAACATAAAAATTACCATCTTAATTATTATTTGTGTACACTTCAGTCAGTAGTGTTCAGTATATTCACTTTGTGCAATCAATCTCCAGAAATTGTTGATCTTGCAAACCAAAACTCTCGACCCAATTAAACCATAACTCCCCATTTTTCCCTTCCCCCAATCCCTGGAAACCAACATTCTACTTTCTGTCTCTATGAGTTTGACTGCTCTAGATACCTCATATAAGTGAATCACATAGTATTTGTCTTTTTGTGATTAACTTTTTTCACTCAGTATAATGTTCTCAAGGATCATCCCTGTTTAGCATGTGTCAAAATTTCCTTGCTTTTTAAGGCTGAATGATATTCCATTATGTGTATGTACCACACTTTGTTTATCCTTTCTTCTGTCAATGGGCATTAGGGCTGCTTCCATCTTTTGACTATCGTGAATAATGCTGCTATGAACATAGGTGTACAAATATCTCTTTGAGATCCTGCTTTCAATTCTTTTGGATATATTTCTGAGATATATATACCCAGAAATGGAATTGCCAGATCATATGGTAATTCTATTTTTAACTTTTTGAGGAAATGCCATACCGTTTTCCATAGCAGCTGTACCATTTTACATTCTCACCAACAGTGCACAATAGTACTCGTTTAGTTTTAAAGTCCTTGCGATCCTTTTTATAAAAACGTATATTTAAACAAACCACATTTTGGTTGAATGTGGAAGGAAAACTCTAGCAAAGGTCTTGAGAACTACCTAAACGTCTTGAGAACTACGAAATATTCCTCCAAATTGACTCTTCCTAATTCACTAAATATCAAATATTCTGTAAAGAAAGAAAAGTCTGAGGAGTGACAATGATGAATACTTTTAATATAGAATATAACAGTCATCAAGGAAAGAAAATAGCACAGACACCAAAGTTTCAGGACTAAAATTGTCCAAGAAAAGCCTCCAGAACTTGTTTCTTTTCCCTCACTGCAATGTAGATTCATCAAGAACACTTTATTTGAAAACCTCGTAGTTCCCAGTCTAACTATGCCCTGTGGTTATAGAGTTACCAACACCGGATTTCCGTATATGTGTGTTAATTCCTGTCTGCACACCTCGCCTCCTCCACGTTAGGTGTATGGCCTGCAGGCTGCATCTAGTGACCAGCGGCCTCTGCCCTTTCCTAGGCCCTCCTTCTTCATGATCAGTTATTTCAGGGAGCTAAATGGCACTTTGCACTTAATTATCTTAGTTACTTAGTTTACCAATGTATCTTTTAAATATCTTATCTTCTTCTCATTCTTCCAAGAAAACTCATTCCTTATCTTTCAGTGATTCCCTTAATCTCAGAAGCTGTCAGAAATGCACATTTTATGAGATAATATGTCATGAGAGATAAAAGGCAACTCCTTTAAAAAATAAATTTAAAAAGAAAAAACATCCAAAGAACCAGTATATTTGTGCTTTTACCCTCTCAAATCCTTAAAAGTCCCATTCATAAATTTCACAACTTTCTAGCTACTTCAACAACTTCTTAATGTATTTTGGTGAATACCAGGTTACATGATTTTTAAACTGATTGCTTTTGTATTCCAACACGAATGCTACTGTTAATTATTGATTTATCATTAACTGCACACACATTCATAGCTTGGACAAGTAGTCTTTTGTGAGCTGGTTTGACTCCTAACAACCATCTCTAAAAGTTGGGATCAAGACTAAATTTTTCCCGTAAAAATAATTACTGACTTTCAGGAACTTGTTTTCCCAAGACAAGATCGGTATGAGAAATGAACACTCTGAGCCTAAACAATTAGGAGGTAACGTGAGCCGCACCAACAAGGCTGTGACAAGAGATTTTCACATATCGAGGTCTATGGGTTAACTTCTGGCTCAAAACTCATTTGGCTTGAACTAAAGAAGCCTGACTTATGGCCTATCAAACACACATTGCACATCTGCTTTAACCATTAAAGAATGCACTCTCTTACGATAAGAATGCACACTTCCCCTCCTACATCAGTATTGCCAGTAACGTAATGCGGTAATGCCCTAACCTATCAGTAAGTAAGGCCGCCAGTAGCAGTCCCTTTCCCGACATGACATCAGGGTCATGTTGACTTGCTAATTTGCAGCTTCATGTCTCTTTGAAAGTTTTTTGAATATGCATCCTGGGTGTGTTTAATGTATGCTCTTTGTTCTCAAAAGGTGTAAGACTGTACTGAAAACCAAGCTTCTCTGGAAAGCTTTCTTCCTTTGCAGAAACTGCCTTCCTGGGTTATAATCCTCACTCGGGCTCAAGTAAAATTCACCTTTTCTCTCTTATCTGTAGAATGGTTCTTGGTTATTTTGCATCAACAGCTGTTAATAAGGTCAAGTCTCAGCCTCCCAGTGAAACCAGATGCTGTATGTATCAAATCAGCAAGCTACATGGAATTCACTCTGAATTTAAGGGATTTATAAATTTATGTAAGCGATTTTTAGAAAACTCAAAGTGATTAAAAAAAAAGCAAACCAGGATGCCTAAGAAAGGGAGAAATTGATCTTTAGTGAGTAAAAAGTACTAAAATTCAGGTAGGACAAAAAACAAAGACAAATGAACTCCAAAATGCCATATGTCAGCATAGGTATCAAATGGGAGCAATAACATGTCTGCCCTATTGAAAGTACTTTCAATTCTGCATTTCTTTCTAGTTGAAAAAACTCCTGGTCTAATTCACACATACATGTTAAAAGCGATTTTGTTTTTCTTCAGTTTCCTCAGAAGCATCTACCGGAATTACCGGTAGGGTGGGAATGTTACGTGGATAGAGTTATAGGGATGTATTCGCAAATTAGCATGTACGTGAGGGCTTGAATAATGTCACGGATAACTGCTAAAACAGCCATAGACACTTCTGGGCTTGGCTTGACTTCACAATAAATAAGGACAAATTGGAAAGAATTCCTCTAAATGGTTAGTGTGAGAAAAATGCTATGTCAAAATTTCAATTTAGATGAGACCAGAACTAAATTAAATATCTGGGAATTGGTCCTGTTCCCAAGGCTACTGAAACTCCCAGTTCCTAACAGAATTCTTGTACTGCAATATACCAGGAGGCACGCAGTCTGCCCTTGCTGAGGAAAATTGACCTGCTAAAGGTATGTCCTCTCAAGGAATTGCTCCATTTCTTGACAGTGCTATTAAAAAGTGAAAAGAAAAGGGACCATAGAAGATATTATCTTGTTTTAAAATTTAAAAAGAAAATATAAGAAGACTGAAAATGTGTCTCATGTTTTTGAATGAAAAGAACCAATAGAATAGGCAGCAAAATATGACAAAGTAATATATGGACATAATAATAATTAGGTCTACGTTTATTGAATGCTTATATATTTCCAGACACTAGTCTAAGATATAGTCATGTATTAATTTACTAGGTCCTCGTTTTACAGTTGAGGAAAATGAGGGTCAGAAAGGTTAAGAAATTTGCCTAAGATTATACAAACAGTGCCTGGCATATGGCAAGTGCTCAATAAATGTCAGTGATTACGTGTCATGAGAAAAAAAATTGAACTCAAATGTATCCATCAAGAATTTTTTAAGTATAAGGGAATTTAATGGAGGAAATTAGGTACCTAAAGCAATAACGTATAATTATCACAGAAGACCTGGAAATTTTGGGAAAGTGGAAGGAAGGGAAAGAAAATCACAAAGGGTTTTCTATCAAAAGTCAATCACTGTTAATAAGCCAGACAGAGAAAGACAAACACTGCATGCTATCACTTATATGTGCAATCTAAAAGAAAAAAAAATCAAATTCATAGAAATAGAGAGTAGAAAAGTGGTTGCCGGGGGTTGAGGTAGGGGGAGATAGACAGAGGTTGCTAAAAGGGTACAAACTTCCGGTTACAAGATGAATAAGGTCTGAGGATCTAATGTATAACATGGTGGCTATAGTTGACAACACTGTACTGTGTTATTTAAATCTGCTGAGAGAGTAGAACTTAAATGTTCTCACCTCCCAGCCCCTCAAAAAAAGGGTAAATATGTGAGGTGATGTGTGTGTTAATTAACTTGATGGAAAGGATCCTTTCACAATGTATATATATACACCAAATCATGATGTTGCATGCTTTAAATATCTCACAATTTTGTCAATTATACCTTAATAAAGCTGAAAAAAGTCAATCAGTGGTCATATTTTTATTTACTTTTCGGGTTTATATTTAGAGCCTACTTGTTCTTTTAAATCTAGCATTAAAATCATCCATGTTATTATCTTAAAAGATTACCTTAAATGTGCCATAATTTTCCTTTATTGGTGATTTAGGTTGTTTACATGATTATAGCCATTGCCATTATAAATAACATATGATGAATATTTTTGTGAATGAATGTTTTCTGAATATAGACTTTTCCTTAGGAGAGATTCCAAGAGCTGAAACCAGGGCTTCATAGGGTATAAGTCTAAGTGAAAAGGCTGTATAAATTTATCTAATCAGAAGAGACTGAAAACTCTGTTTTCATTTAGTTTGGAAGTCAAAAAATTTGGAGTGGCCAAGGGGACTTTAATGGCCATAAAATCCATTTTCTTCTTCTTCTTCTTCTTCTTCTTTTTAATTTTTCTTGAGGAAGATTCACCTTGAGCTAACATCCATTGCCAATCGTCCTCTTTTTTTGCTTGAGGAGGATAAGCCCTGAGCTGACATCCGTGCCAATCTTCCTCCATTTCGTAAGTGGGATGTCTCCACAGCATGGCTAATGAGTGGAGCAGGTCTGAGCCAGGGATGTGAACCCGTGAACCCCAGGCTGCAGAAGCTGACCTCACGGAACTTTAACCACTTGGCCACAGGGCGACCCCCATTTTCTTCTTTGTTGAAAGAGAACTGAAGCTGCCTCTCACACTGTCAAATTGCTAAGCATCGGCACCTCTCTTTATACACTCTCCTCCTCTCGTGTTAAATGGAATGAACGAGCTGGGCAACCAGATAAGGCCGTCCTCTCCATTTGTGCACTCCATCTCATTCTTTCTTATCTGCTCAAGAATGTGGGTCCTATAGGTGTCCCATCTCTTCCTTGCCTACTCATTTTTGGTCTTTCTACTGAGTCATTCCACCTTTAACCAAAGATAATGCCATATCTCTCTTAAAAAAGAAAGCTTCCTTGACTCATAACCTCCTCTGGCTTCTGTCCCATTCATCTACTGCATTTTTCAGCAGGATTTTGTGAAGGAGTGATCTAGACTTGTGATCTCACTTCATCTCTGCCCATTCTCTCTTGAATCCAAGCCTTTTTTTCGTTCATTCAAGATGGTCTTGGAGATGTGTACAAATAACATTGTGTTAGATACCATGATCATTTACCTTGGAATCAGGCAGGATTTTTTTTTTTTTTATTGCAGTAACATTGGATTTTAACATTATATAGCTTTCAGATGTACATCATGATATATTTCAAATTCTGTGTAGATTACATCATGTTCACTATCCAAAAACTAATTATAGTCCATCACCACACATGTGAGCCTAAACACCCCTTTTTCCTCCCGCCTCTCCCCTTCCCCTATGGTAACCACCAATCCAATCTCTGTTGCTATGTGTTTGTTTGTCATTTTTTTTTATCTTCTACTTATGAGTGAGATCATACGGTATTTGACTTTCTCCCTCTGACTTATTTCACTTAGCATAATCCCCTCAAGGTCCATCCATGTTGTCACAAATGGCCAGATTTCATCATTTCTTATGGCTGAGTAGTATTCCATTGTGTATAAATACCTATCTTCTCTATCCATTCATCCCTTCATGGGCACCTAGGTTGCTTCCAAGTCTTGGCTATTGTGAATAATGCTGCAGTGAACATAGGGCTGCATGTATCTCTATGCATTTTTTGCATTTTCAAGTTCTTTGGATAAATACCCAGTAGTGGGATAGCTGGATCATATGGTATATCGATTCTTAATTTTCTGAGGATACGCCATACTGCTTTCCATAGTGTCTGGACCAGTTTGCACTCCCACCAGCAGTGTACAAGAGTTCCCTTCTCTCCACATCCTCTCCAACACTTGTTGTTTCCTGTCTTGTTAATTATAGCCATTCTGACCAGAGTGAGGTGATACCTCGTTGTAGTTTTGATTTGCATTTCCCTGACAGTTAATGATGTTGAACATCTTTTCATGCGCCTGTTGGCCATCCGTATATCTTCTTTGGAGAAATCTCTATTCAAATCTTTCGCCCATGTTTTAATTGGGTTGTTGGTTTTCTTGTTGTTGAGATGTATGAGTTCTTCATATATTTTGGATATTAACCCCTTATCTGATATATGGTATGCAAATATCTTCTCCCAATTGTTAGGTTGTCTTTTAATTTTTTTGATGATTTCCTTTGCTGTGCAGATGCTTTTTAGTTTGATGTAGTCCCATTTGTTCATTTTTTCTTATGTTTCTCTTGCCCAGTCAGACATGGTACTTGAAAATATGCTGCTGAGACCAATGTCAAGGAGCATACTGCCTATGTTTTCTTCTAGAAGTTTCATGGTTTAGGGTCTTACATTCAAGTCTTTAATCCATTTTGAGTTGATTTTCGTGCATGGTGTAAGGGAATGGTCTTTCATTCTTTTGCATGTGGCTGTCCGGTTTTCCCAACACCATTTATTGAAGAGACTCTCCTTTATCCGTCGTGTGCTCTTGGCTCCCTTGTCGAATATTAGCTGTCCATAAACTTGTGGGTTTACTTCTGGGCTCTCAATTCTGTTCCACTGATCTATGTGTCTGTTTTTTGTGCCAGTACCATGCTGTTTTGGTTACTACAGCTTTGTAGTATATTTTGAAATCAGGGAGTAGGATCCTCCAGCTTTGTTCTTTTTCCTCAGGATTCCTGTGGCTACTTGGCGTCTTTTGTTGCTCCATATAAATTTTAGGATTCCTTGTTCTATTTCTGTGAAAAATTTTGTTGGAACTTTGATAGGGATTGCATTGAATCTATAGATTGCTTTAGGAAGTATGGACATTTTAGCTATGTTAATTCTTCCAATCCAAGAGCATGGAATAGCTTTCCATTTCTTTGTGTCTTCTTCGATTTCTTTGAGCAATGTTTTATAGTTTTCGGTGTACAGATCTTTCACCTCTTTCATTAAGTTTATTCCTAGGTATTTTATTCTTTTTGTTGTAATTGTAAATGGGGTTGTATTCTTAATTTCTCTTTCTGCTACTTTGTTGTTAGTGTATAGAAAAGCAACCGGTTTTTGTATGCTGATTTTGTATCCTGCGACTTGACTGTATTCATTTATTATTTCTAAAAGTTTTTTAGTGGATTCTTTAGGGTTTTCTATATATAAAATCATGTCATCTGCACAGAGTGACAGCTTCACTTCTTCTTTTCCAATTTGGTTCCCTTTGATTTCTTTTTCTCAGGCAGGAATTTTGTTTAGAGAGATTCTTCTGCCAAGACATAGCTCTTGTTTAGATTCAGAGTAAGAAGGATGTGATGAGAAAACTGAATGTGGAGGTAGAATAGGAAAGGACAAGGGGAGTTATTACCAAGGAAATGATTTTGAAGTTCACTGACAGAGAAGAGAAAATGGGTTCTGAGGTACACAGGTCTAATTGTGAGTACAAGTAGTTTTGTGGTCACCTGTAGGGTTAATTCTGACTAAGATGCATACTTAGCCAATACATCCAGGAAAGCGGGGGTCATGAAGAAAGATATAAGTCCTGGAAAAAGTCTAAAGTGGTAAAAGCCCCTTGCTTGAGTAATTGAGAGCTAGACTGGACCTAGCACTATGAAATACAATTTGGCCCTCTTCTCTAGGGAATGGAGAAAATGATCTAATGGGTCTTTTCCATCTCTGCTTTCTGTGACCTCTGGCTGTTAACATCACTTTTTCTCGTTATGTCAAAATGAATTGCCTATTTACCACTGAACTCTAGAAAGCATTTTTTCTCTCTAGGTAAGACAACAACCTAGCATTTGCTACATGCACTTCATTTCAACTTAATCAATGTGCCAAGGAGTCATTTTAAAATGAGTAATATTATTTCCAGGAAATTTTGCTTACTTACTGGGCACATGGTTCCCATTCACTGTCAAGCCAGAGCTCCCTCAAATTTTAGAAGAAATTCCCAAGAGAATGTAAAATATATTTGCAAAATGGGAAGCAAAATGAAGTGATATGGCCTTTAAATTGCCAATAACCTCCATAGCAGGGTCATTTATTAACACTGGGATCTGCTCAGGCTTATTTTTTCCATGACAATAAAAACTGAAAAACACTGATGCAGGATGATTGCATTTATATTCTACAGTATTGCATAAATCTCTCTTTCTTGGGCAGGCAGAAGGAATAAGAATTATTCAAATTTCCTACCAAGCAATAAATAAATGGTATTTCTTTATACACACACACACACACACACACACATATATATACATACATAGATACATATATGTATCACTTTTGTCACTAAGAATAAGCGGAAGGTGCCTCATTTGTAATTTACAAACCAAAAAAAGATCATTGTTTCCTGCATGGTCTTGATTAAGTGAGGCAATAAATCATATGTCTAAAACATGCCAAGCATCTGCCAGGAAAAGTTGGCTCAGAAAGTGACAAGAACAGAATTGTGGAGCAGTAGGAGCTTTATAGTCTGTCACTAGTGTGACAAGTAATGATAAAGGGCAGCATTATGTCTCTTCCGCTGATAGTCCAGCCATATATTTTCTCCTGTAATTCTTTTGTTTGGTCCTCTTTATCTTCATTTAAATGGGCTGCATCTCCTTGAGCCACAGCAAAGATATATATTTTCTCTGCTAATAATGTGTCTCCCATGGTCCCAGGATTATTTTCACACTTGATGAAGTTTATCTATGGAGGGGACCACAATCAGTCAGTGTGCTGCAAATGAAGCTAGACATGACGTTGATTTTTTCCCCTCTCTGTGGACAGACAAGCCATGAATTGCTAGTGTTTCACCAAGGTTTCACTCCCAGGAGAGATCTGTTTTATAAAGATCTTTTAACCTGTAAATTCTGCCTGTCTCTCAAAATTTAGGTTAGATCAAATTCCTGTTTTTGAATCTGAGACTACCCTTTCTACCAATTTCATTAAGATGAGAATACACAAATACCAATTAAAAGCTAATAAAAATTAATTAAGGGGCCAGCCCCATGGCTGAGTGGTTAAAGTTCACATGCTCTGCTTCAGTGGCCTGAGGTTTGTGAGTTCGGATCCTGGGTGCAGACCTACTCCTCTCACCAGCCATGCTGTGGAGGAGTCCCACATACAAAATGGAAGAAGATTGGCACAGATGTTAGCTCAGGGCTAAACTTCCTCAAGCAAAAAAGAAAATTAATAAAACTAAACATTAACAAGTTAAGGTCAATGTTAGAAATGCAATGCCTCTCTTTAAACAATGCATGAATAAATAAAACGTAATACAAACATGGTGCAAGGAAGTACTATCGTGAATGTTAGAAACATAAGTCACAGCCCTCAGAGTTTTGACGTTTACAAACTCAGCAGGGATACAGTAAATTTTCAAATGGGAAGATAATCAATATCTCAAAATAGGGCTCTTTTATTCAGTGTTTGGTATAGATGGTATAAGGACTCGGAAGGGGAAGATCCTTGAACTTGAATTGGGTAAGATTTATCTGGATGATGAGGAGGAAGGGAAGGTGACGTCTTGGGAATGAAGTGATAAAAAGGCAAGGAATAAGCTGACTTGAGACGGTCCTTTATTATAAAAACAAAAAATGAAACAGCTGCCCAACCAATCGACCAAACAATAACAATCACTGCTTTGGTAGCCCCTTATCAAAAAAATGCAAAACCATGCAATTATGTGAATCCAAAAGAAACCGAAACACTAAAACTAGCTGTCATCTCCATCTCCTCTTTTTTTTCCCTTAGTGATTATAATTTCTTAAATGTTTTCATTTTCACATTGATATTTTTGGGAGTTAGTGATACATGCACAGGCAAAACATTTAATGCAAAGGATAAACACTGAAAAATAAATCCCACCTCATACTTCTAGTACTCTGTTTTTTCTTACCAAAAGTAACCCCTTTTACTAGTTTCTTATCTATGTTTCCAGAATATTTTAGACATAGAGAATTATATGTGTGTGTTTATTTATATAGTAGAAATTCATTTATATATATTATATAATATATTATGTAATGGTATAATGGTATATGGTATAGGGCTTGCCATGTGATATTCATTGGCTTAGAACAGCTGTGTGGTTTACATTTACAAAGTAATTGTTGGTTTACATGTCTGTCACTCCCAACTAGTCTATGAGTACTTAGCATAATGCCTGTCACATAGTAGGCACTTGGAGGGTGGTTGTTAATTGAAGTAAAATGGAATTGTTCTACATATGAGAGGCAAATCTCAAATCTATTTTTCTTTTGTTGTGGTTAAGATGTGGAAAGACACTGTGATTTGAAAGTAGAGTTTAAGAAACAATGATTAGATTAGTATTTCTAGAGTGAGTCCCTCATTAATTAGGCATTTGTTTGAAAAGCAGTCTAGGGTGAGATTGTGGTAGATATTGAATGCCAGGTTAAATAAGGAATTTATCTAGTGGGTAATAGGGAACAGCAATGAGTTCCAAGCAATGTGCTTTCTGTAATGCTACAAATATAATGTGTTAAGAACCTAAAGTAGGTTCTTAACACCTTATAAATAACACCTATATAAATTAGGGTGGTAACATTTTGAAGAAAGAATCAACAAATGTAATGAATCAGACAGTTTTTGCTTATAAAAGGATCAATCTTCATTTTTGGTAGGGTGGATGAGGCAGGTTATAGACAAGAAACTTGTCTATAATCATATAACTAGTAGTAGAACTGGGATTTTAATCTCATTTTCTTACCTAGGTATCTCAGTGTTCAATTGAAGAGTCTGAGATAGTCCCCCTTGCTCTAAAGACTGAAATAGCTCTGTCCAGGGAAGAGTAGTCTTTTCACTACTGTAAGCTTGTGGCATCCGTCTGCACATCTCTGAGACCAGGCCAGTCATTGTCTAGCCCTCAGGCAAGTTCTGGTGCCCAAACAACTTGTGCTTATATTAGGATATTTGAGGCCGGTCAATTCCACTATATTTCTCATTCATGAATAATTCACGGTCAATGAACAATAAGTACATACCCAAATATATTATAGTTACCCTCTCTCCATCCCTCAGCTGCTTCATGTATGTATGGACCTGTTGTCTTCTACTCTTAAACACCTCTCTTCCCCAAGTCTTTCAACTATATCCCCTATGGCGCTTGCTCTATCAGAAATACATCTCTATATTCTCAAATTTACAAGAAACTTCCCTCTCCTCTCTCTCTCGCTTTCTCTCCCCTCTCTCTCTCTTTCAGAGGACACAACCCACAATCACCCTTGAAGACTTCCTCTGAGGAAACCACTCGGCTCTTACACATTCCGTAACTTTGGGGGTCAAGAGGAGAGCATCCTTTTTGCTGTTTTCAGGTGATTATTCCTCCAGTCATGTCTTAGCTCAGGCTACTACAACAAAATACCATTGATTGAGTGGCCTAAACAACAGGAATTCATTTCTCACAATTCTGGAGGCTGAGAAGTCCAAGATCAAGGTGCTGGCCAATTCTGTTCCTGGTGAGGCTCTCTTCTTGGCTTTCAGACAGCTACCTTATTGCTATGTCCTCACGTGGCAGAGAGAGAGCTCCAGTCTCTCTTCCTCTTCTTATAAAGACTTTAATCCCATCATAGGGGTCCCACACTTAGGAACTAATCAAAACCCTAATTAACTCCCAAAGACCCTACCTCCAAATACCATCACATTGGAGGTTAGGGCTTCAACATACGAATTTTGAGAGGACACAAACATACAGTCTATAAAAAGCCATAAACCAAACCAAACCAAACAACTCATTGGCCCTTAATACTCAGCTATGATATGTTCTATTTATCTCCATCACTATTATTTATCAGTTTATTAGTTGCTCCCTCTTCTCAACTGAGGTTACTGGGACCAGGAGGATTTCAAAATCTGCCTAGAAAAATCATGTTACAACTCTGTCTCCTTGATTTCAGTAACACTTACTTTCACTACACCTTAGTCACCTATTCTCAGGACCGCATCTTGTGTCTTGCCCTCACCCTAAACTGCTCCATTACATAGGAATAATAATTCTGGTGTCTGAATCTCAGACTACAGTTTCCTATCATCTTCTTCTTTCTGTTTCTTGACCTCCTGCTTTCATCTCACTGTGTTCTCCATTTTCTTCCAACCCAATCGTTTTCTCTTGGTACTCATTCCTTTTCTACCCAGTATGGATTCCATGGCTCACATCTGAACCAGCATTGCTGATTCCCCTGGGCCCTCATTTCCTCTGCACACACTTGGCCAGACTTCATCTCTGGATGGTAACTACTGTGTGCTTTGAGATTCCTAAACTTGGGTGGCAGAATTGATGCTGAAGAAAATATAGTATCTGTGCATATGGGCACCACAACAAACTGACATTCTTCTGTCTCAGCTGGACCCTCAGAAACAAAAGTCTCACTTGATGGTGAGCTCCTTCTCCAATTCCCCTTGAAGAATAACCTTCTCCTGTCCCCTCCAGCTTCTATTCACTTACTATTCTTCACTCTACCAATTAAAGATTTTGACTCCTAGTTTTCAGCAGAGGTTAGAATCAATTTCAGCTTCTCACTAGACTGTGAACTCCTTGAGAGGATCATTTTTTGTTCTTTAGCACAGAGTTTGGTATATCTTAGACACTCAGTAAATATTGAATGGACAAACTTACCTTTTCCCTATCTACAAAATGATTGCCATCTACACCCAAACTTACTTACTCTCAGAGGGTATGTTTTTCAGCCTTACAGGACCAACCTATTTGCGTGTACCCTAAATCCCATCTCTCTTGGCTTCTTTGGGACCTTGTTCTGTTGGTTATCACCTCTCTGTTATATTTTCAAATTCTTCTTCTATTGGCTCCTTCTATTTATTTATTTATTTATTTACTTATTTATTTAATTGAGGTAACTGATTTATAACATTCTAGAAATTTCAGGTGTACATCATTATATGTTACCTTCTGTAGAGACATCATGTTCCCCACCACAAGTCTGGTTGAATACACATGTGCCCCTTTACCCCTTTCACCATCTCCCTATCTCCCTTCCCCTCCGGTAACCACCAATCTGTTCTCTGTATCTGTGTGCTTGTTGTTATGGCTCCCTCTCTTTAGCTATAAACATTTCAGGTCTCTCTAATAGTAGATAAACTAATTAAAATATTCTTTTAAAATCTGAATTTCTCTCTAGCTAACACAAAATGCTCTACTTTCCATCATTTCTAAAATATTGAAAAGATGATCTTTATTCCTTAGTGCACCAAGATCTGGCTTCAACCTCTACCTCTGTTCGGAAACTGCTATTGTAATGATCTCCAATTGTCAAAGCAAACACACATTTTAAAGTCTTTGGCTCGCTGAACCTTACCACTTCTTCTGAAACTTCTTCCTTGGCTTTTATGATTCCATGTTTTAAATCACCTCTCAGTTTCCAGATAGGCTCCCTTTCTGCTCTCTGTCATATAAATGCTGGTGTTCCCCGGAGACCTTTCCTGGGCATTCTCTTCTCACTCATCTTGGTGATTTCAGTTTATTCCAAAGTATATCTAATAACTTAAGACGTTATATTACTTCACATTGCCTCTGGGAAGTAAGGCACAATTGTGGGATGCTTGGCTTTAAGGGACAAGACCAAATTACCACTCATTTATTTCAGGGTTTCTTAGTGCTTTGGCATGTGGAGCTTGCTAAGCCTTTGTTATGGGGGCTGCTGTGAGTGCTCGGCAACCTCACTGCCTTTGCTCACTAGGCCCAGTACCCCCGAGCTGTGATGACCAAAATTGTCCCCAGACATTGCCAATGTCTCCTGTAGGGCAAAATTGCCTCTGGTTAAGGACATGGATCTATCTGAAAGTGGTGAATAACAATGAGAAAAAGAGGAACATTAGTTAATTGTATTAGGTTCCAGAAATAAGCTCTAATTTCTAACTAACCTGATTTTGCTTTGAATAAGATCATTATATCTTGAAATCTGTACTTCTCTTTACCCCTACCACTCCCACTGACTTTGCTACTTAGCCGGATAATTTGGCAATGTTTCCTGGAAATTTATTTTTTTTCCTCTTTGTTCTGTTATTTACTTTCCCTGGAAAATAGGTGGAACAGCGGTAGCAGTGACGGGAAGTCTTAGCAGCAGCCTGGAATAGAAGATCCTTGTGGAGGGAGAGGAGGGGTTACTGACAGCCAACTGATCATGAAAGAAGGAAAGTAAAACTTTTTAGGGGAACAATTCAACCTGTGCCCGATTCACTTTTTGATAAATTACTGAAACTTGCAATAGCTTGGTCTCTTCATGCACATGAATTCAGCTAATATGAAAATAAAAATTATCCCAGTAAAATTTTAAACCTTCATTACTTTTCATTTATCCTCTTTTCAGATTAAATCTGCATATCGAAGTCTTCCCCAAACTAACAGACTGTGCACAGCCCATAAGAATGTGCCCTTCTAGAACACCTCGGCAGAAGGATCGCTCTCAATCCATTTTTAAGTTTGTTTCTTGGTGAACCAGTCATTGAGAGTAGGGACATACCTGTGACAGTTTTGGAAAGAATTGATGTCTTTAGAGTGAAAACCCGCACATGGATAGATGGAAGAGCTTGCTAATCTAGTCTGAGTAGACAAAAACAAAACAAAATGTAAAACAAGAACAAAATAATCTCAGCCAAATATTAATTGTATTAAATAACCTCACAAATTAGATGCAAGAAAATCCTTTCCTTTCCATGACATGATACTTAAGTAGATTAACCAAGTCCCTAAAATAGGAAAGAAGAAAAATATTGTAACCAGTGGACCACAAAATGAACAGTAACAACTAGATCCCACTTGAAATTTGACCAAACTTTACATTTTGCAAACCTCTACATAGAACACTGTGGATACAGCCAAAAGGGAAATATTCCTTTTTGAGAAATACTTTGAGCTTCCCATTTGTAAAAGATTTATGTTTTCTGAGATTTCTTAAAGCAGATCAATTGCCATGGCTGGCAAAAGGACAGCTGATGAGAGAGAATTAGAATTCAGGCGAGTTTTTTCTTTTTTTTCATTAGTGTCTCTAGTTTGTTCCACTTTGCAGGCATTGAGTTTTTCTTCCTAGAAAATTCAAGGCATGCAATTCCCCCTTTCCATTCAACTATGAAACTGTTAACTGGACAATAGTGGAACTGAGGTTTCCTTTAAATGATTCTGACATTCTTCAGAAGCAAGACCATTGATCACCTTTAATCTTAGTGGATTGGAACTAATTTCTGAAGGCCTAAAATTTCCTCAGCTGGAGAGGAAATAAATTATAAGAAACACCAACTAAAACTCACATACAGTAAACATAAGCTCCAGAGAGTAAAAGTCATGTCTTAACCAAACAGATGATCAGTGATGATTAATGCCTTCTGCATAAATTTCTCTGGAAATCTGTTTAGAAATTCTTTTTACGTAGCACTCACATGAATTCAACCTTGAAAAGACATCCGCTTTCCCATCACTCTCTGTTCTCTAAGCCTACTTTATTTTTCATGTTAACTATTATAACTGTTTGAAATACTATACATTTTTGTTTGTGGCTATTGTCTCTCTTTCCAGGATCTAAATTTTATCAGACCAGGCACTTCATTTGTTTTTCTTTACTGCTATATGGAATACTTCCTGCCACATGGTAGGCACTCAAAAAGTAGCCATAAAATGAGTAGCATCCCTAATTAGTGGATTTATGTTCATCTTTTTCAGATATAATTCCACTTCCTCTTGTGTTGGCTGCTGGATCACTTCATGCTCAGCCTAATATTGTTACCTTACTGCCTTGACAATCACAAGTTAATTTACCATCTTTAAATTAGAGATAAGGCCAGCCCTGGGAGCCTAGTGGTTAAGTTTGGTGTGCTCCACTTCTGTGGCCCAGGTTCAGTTCCCAGGCACAGACCTACACCACTTGTCTGCCAGCGGCCATGCTGTGGTGGGTGGCTCACATACAAAAAGAGGTAGATTGGCAGCAGATGTTAGCTCAGGGTGAATCTTCCTTAGCAAAAATAAATAAATGAATAAAATAAAATTAGAGACTATAGAATCCAAATTTCTGTACTCAAAGTAGAACTATACTCATGTGATCCCATTAAGATAGTTGTTTACTCAGGAGAACCCTCTCAATATTTATTTTGGCTATTTATTCAATTACCAAAGCTACAATCAAATAAGCTTCCAGAATTTCCAAGTTTTGAAATGTTACCCTTTTCTCATTCATATTGATGATTTCCTTTGCATATAATAGAAAATAATTATCTTCCTTTTTGCTTTCTCTTTTTTTAGGTTGGATGAATCTAGTTTAAATAAGATAATGAATACTGAAATATTTTGAAAAGTATAAGATATTTGGAAGTTTTAAGTCTTCTTGCAAAGTTATTTTTGATTCAGCTGATTTTTATATTTTTTCCAAGAGAATTATAATGACCTTATTATGTCTTTCTGTTCATCATTATCTCATTGACCATTTTTCAGAGATCTTGTTGTATTTTATTTAATTAATTTCTATTCTTAGGGAAAGGCTGAGAATAATACAGCTTCCAGAACACACTGGGGATAGGAACGCCTCTCTGTTCTCCATTGGGTTTTGTTTCTTTTTACACTATTGCTTGATAATGAAGACATGTACTAACTACAATCTCAGGGAGATATACTGGCATCAGCAGGAAAGTTATGGGATCTGTCATGTAGGTACTTATGTCAACTTGTCTCCCTTTTAGGATGATTTCTTTTAGATTTTTCCTAGGGTTCAGAAGGAATGTGATAGTCATAGGCATTAGGTAGATAAGTGTAGTATCCCCAATCATGTTTCTGGAAGTTTTCCATAGCAAAGATTACTTTTATTTTTGCTTATTTATTTATTTTTTTTGGTGAGGAAGATTGTCCCTGAGCTAACATCTGTGCCATCTTCCTCTATTTTGTATGTGGGATGCTGCCACAGTATGGCTGTTGAGTGGTGTGTAGGTCCATGCAAACCCCAGGCTGCTGAAGTGGAGTGCTCGAGCTTAATCTTGGCCAGCCCCAAGATCACTTTTATTTTTATAAATAGCAAACAAGCACTTCATCTAAAGTGTGAATCAATACGTTATAAACATACTTTCTAACCAAGCTGTTCTCAATGAGGAGAGTGTAGGAAAAGGTGGTGAATTTTAGAATTCCTTGGAAATTTTTCCAACTGTATAGTCCCTTCATCCATTCTTACATGGCTCTTAGATAACTCCGTTTGGTGGACATGGTAGACAGAACAATGGCCCTCTTGAAGATGTTCACATCCTAATCTCAAGAACCTGTGAATTTGTCACCTTACAGGGCAAAAGGGACTTGGCAGATATGATTAACCTAAGGAGCTTCAGATGGCAAGATTATCTCTGTGGGCCTGGTGTAGTCAGGGGATCTTCATAAGGAAGAGTCCGAGTAAGAGAGAGAGAAATTGGAAGATCCTACACTACTGGCTTTGAAGATGGAGGAAGGGACCATGAGCCGTGGAATGCAGAGGGCTTCTAGACTGGAACAGTGAAGGAAACAGATTCTCTCTTAGAGCCTCCAGAAGGAATATAGCCCTGCCAACTCATTTCAGGCTTCTGATCACCAGAACTGTAAGACAATACATTAGTGTTGTTTTAAGCCGCTAAGTTTATGTTAATTTGTTACAGCAGCAATAGGAAATTAATATAGTGGTGCTCACTGGCGTGTGTGGTTTGGGAAAATTTCTGATACTCCTTCTACTCCTAATAAGAATCACTATTTTGATATTTTACTAGGAGCTGTTCAGAATAATGTTGTGCTTTCTTATGTTAAATTTAAGAATATTGATAAGGAAGAATGTCAGACAGAAGGCTTTGTTTGGAAAAAAAGTCTTAACTATTAAAAAGAAAATCTAGAATATGTCCCTGATGGGATAATGTACCAAAACTGGACTTCTGTCTTCCGTACAACTCTATAATGATGCAAGCTTACAGCTTCAAATTAGTCAACGTTACTGTCTCATGCATGAAATTTAAAAAAATAACATAAATGTAGGTTTATACTGCTTAAAAGAAAATACTAAAAAGTTACTAAAAGCAATTTATTATAGAAATTTTAAAAACTTTCATTTTTTATGGAAATAATAGACATTTTGCAAACTCCTCTAGTGATCTGATTTACCACAATTTCATTAACTTCCAACTTTTCAAAAGTATGCCCATAACCTAAAGCAAGAATATCTCAATAATGTTTGTCATGATATTTGAAGAATCATAATAAGTGAATACTTAATGGCACTAAAACATAATTCTTAATAGTCTATTAATTTCTTAAGTGATTATGAAACAAACATTCTCTAACATGCTAAACAGAGCTTAGAACTGCTAAGTAAATAAATGATTGCTGAGGGGTAATTTTCAGATGATTCCAGCTTCTTTTGTGGGCACCTGATGTTGGGGATGTGATGGATTCACTGAAGCTGACTCTGCAAAGAAAGAGCTGGGTCGGTGTGAACCAGGCGCCAAGGGGAAATCAGACGAGCTGCCTAGATCTCCCTGCGTAATAAAGAGAGCAGAAAATGCATCACCGGAGTTGATCATTTTCATGTCCAGACTCTAAGGATAATTATTAGAGTCTTTTAGGGTATACGTAGTGTCTTTAAACGGCAGTTTTGTCAAAAACTCTGCAGAGGTATTCTTCATATAGTTTATTCCTATTTCTGACCTCAATAAAAACTGAAGGCACTGTTTAATCATGATTCTGTGATATTATTTCTACAGGAGACTCAAGCAATGAGAGTCCAGTTCCACTTTTTTCAATGGAAAAAAAATCCCTGCCATTTTCGTGCTCTTAATAAATGGTACTTTGCACACATAAATGTACATCTTTTTAATATTTTGCAAAGTAGATATTATTATCCCTTTTTTAACAGGTGAAGAAACTCAGATCAACAAAATAGATGGACTGACCCAAAGTGACAGAGCTGGTATTTGAACCCAGAACTGACAATAAAGCTCATGCTCCTTCTAGATTTGACACAGGAGAATCTGTTAGGGAAAAGTAGGATAGTATGTTCCCTAAACTGTGCCTGTCAAATATCAAGTGGCTCAATTAATTTTTGGATAAAAAGAATTGAAGCTGAAGGTGCAGGCAGGTGTCTGAATGCAAGTATTATGGTAGTGTAAAAGGACACCTGGCAAAAAAAGAGAACTGGACACCTTAGTTACTCCATTTAGATGCAGAAATGTTGATGATTTATTAAGAAAATTTAAGATCCTGTTTCGGTGCTGTTGTCTTAATGAGGAATTAGCCCATTTTTACACAGTGAGCTGAATGGATACCGGGACTGAATTTGCTTCAGCAAGCAACTTTAGATACGTTCAAATAGTCCAATAAGAATTCATCTAAAGACGCAGAAATTTGCAGCATAATGTATGAATGAGGACGTCTTAGCCTAAAAGGTTTTGAGGAGAAGACATTACCTATCTCAGCATGGTTGCTGTTCAATATTTGATTTTAAATGTGCTGCAGCTTGGCTGTCTTCCAGGAGCCAATTAATGCCATCCCTCTGATTGGGGAGTGCAAAAGTGATTTGAGGATTAATCTAATTCGTAATAAGCTATTCTTTCTGAAAACAATTAGCCAGCCAGGGTCTAGATTATTAAGGCCGTCCCTAGAATGTGGTAAGACAAAGTCTTTCAATTTATCTCGTATGAACGGAACATGCAGCTATTTTATCTAAAATCTGGTTCTTATCACCTAGATATAACTTAAGAAGAGGGTTGAAATACACAGTTCCATGTCATTCAGGCTGAGAATTTCATCTGCCAAAAGTCCTTTCCTCTGATTCTTGAGGGGGGTTGATCTTACAAAATGATCTGGAAGATAAGGGCTTTGGAATATGACCAGAAATCTTAACAATATTTGTATCATCTACTGAGTCAAGCGAGAATAATAAATAAAAGGTGGTAAACGGTGGGAAAAACTTATTATGTTTTACTTAGGTGACCAAATATATACAATTTAAGCAAGTACAGTTGTACAACTATAATTATTCCTAAACTCAGCGTGTTTCTCTGAGAGACTCAGCCAAGTGCTTTAATGATAAGACAACAGGCATCCAGGGCTGACCTTGACTTTGTTTTAATTTGGCTTGATGGTGTCATGGCTTTTTGATAAAGAAATAGGTAACAATTTGAATTCATATACCTAAGACGATATATGGATATGTTTTCCAAAATATAACTGTATCATGCTGAAGACCAAGTTCCTCTTTGCTGAAGGTTAGTGTTACTATAAGGCATTGCTAAGCACAAACACAGTGTTCTCTCCGTTGTGCAACGTTGCACAAGACAAGCATTGTCTGCAACTTCCACATAATGCCTGGATCTGCACCACCTGAAGTCCATCCATAGAATGTCCGCCTGGGAACCAAGGGATCTTTTCCTTCCTAAATCTAGGATTTCTTGGTCTTGAAACTAACACTTTAGATTGGAGATAGCTTAGAGTGGCCCCTCTCCCCCAGTGATTCTCACTTCCTGGTGTTCACACCTTGTGTTATCTCCTCCCTTGGAATGTAGCCACAACCTGGGATTTATTTCTGACCAATAGACTGTGGCAAAGGTGAAGGATTGTCACCCACGTGGTTAGATTGCTTTACATTACTTCATTTTAGTGGACTTGAGAGAGATGCTCCAGACTGGCTTGGTGAAGTAAATAACCATGTTGAGGAAGCTCACATGACAAGGAACTTTAGGCAGTCTCTAGGAACTGTGATTGCCTCCAGCTGACGGCCAGCAAAAAGCTGGGGCCCTAAGTCCTCCAGCTGGCGAGCAATGAATTCTGCCAACTGCCTGAATGAGCTTGGGAGCAGATTCATCCCCAGTCAACCCTCCGGATAAGAGGGTTGCAGCCTTGCGAGACCCTGAGCATAGGACCCAGCTAAGCTTCTCCCAGAAGCTAAGCTTCTGGCCCATGGAAACTATGACATAATTAATGTTTGTTGTTTTAGGCTGCTTGGTTTGCAGTAAGTTATCATGCAGCAATAGAAATGAATGCAAGAATTTTTAAAATATCGAGTTAAAGAACTAAGTTTTTAAATTTCATAGTTTTGGGAGTATGCTGGTATTTTTGCTTCTCTGCTCCTGCCATGTATCGAGGAAGCAGATACTCTGTATTGTGAACTAATGTGAGATTGGTTAATGTATGCCCAACATAGGAGCATGAGCAGCTGCTGCCAGAGGCCTGGTATTTTTCCTAATACTTGTAGCTTAAAAGACAAGTGTCCATGGCTGTGCTGCATTGACTCGCTAAATAGGGTGAAACAGAACCTGCTTGTTAGGGCCCAGTTAACACTCATTATTCAGACATTTTTTGTTTTCAGACCATCTGTTTTCAGCAGTTCAACTGTCTATATGTTGTTGACAGGAATTTGACAGATTAATTTCGAGAAAAACATTAAATTCGATCAAGGGATATTTATAAGATGTTGTGGACTTGAATAGACAGGAAAGAAAAATAAATATACAACACAGAGGAATAAAGAAGAGATGTAAGGCAAGAGGAATTTTCGAGATTACTTATTGCTAAGGTGCTTCCAAATTCGTTTGTGCTCTGTTGTACTTGTTTCTGATTATTTCCTCTACTGCTCTTGGCTTTTACTACATGATTGCTCCAAAATGTGAACCACTACTAGCAGTCTCACAGATTTAGGTTTATTTCCTTGCCATCCCATCAGTCTTCCTTTGAGTTTCTGTTTCTCCAATTATACGTTGCTTACTTATGCTGTGCATTTTTATTGTGGTGGATTGGGGTATAAATGGAAGAGAAAATTAAGAAACTCCAATTCAAAGAGGAAGAAAAGTAAAAATCTCCCCCCAAATCCCTAGAAATAGGATGTACAGTCTTTATAGGTAGGGCAAATTAGATGCAAATAACAGGTGATTCATGATTTTTTTGTCTTATCCTTCCAATTGTTCAAAGATTAGAAAATCAAAGAATGATTTGGGAAGTTTATAACAGCAGCAAAAAATAAAAGTATTTATACTTTATTACAAATACATACTCTATTTTTTCCCCATTACCTACTTGACCTTAGATATATCACTTAATAGGTGTGGGTCTCAGTCTCCTGATTTTAAATTGAGGCATTGGAAAGCTATTCCTGTAAGGTTGAATTCTGGTTCCATTGTGATCACAATGTGTAGCTCAAAGGATTTGAAGGCTGAAATGAGAAAACATACTTTCCACCGTGTCTGATTCAGGATAGGGGCTCAGTAAATTTATATAATAATTCTTTTTCTTTCTCTTGCTTTCTGGTTTAATTTTCTACCTATGATTTGATAGGGAAGCAGCAAAAACTAAACATTATTTGAAAATAAATTGAGGTTGTGACTTTCTAAGAAGGAATTGAGATTTTTCTCATAATTGAGTAATTGCATTTAATATATTTACTTATAAATGGGTCTGTCTCTTCCCAAGCACTCTAACACATAATTACAACATTCAGGAAATGAAGCCACACAGGTAATTCTTGGCACTGTACATCATAATGAATTCAGTTGGGGTTTTAATACACACATATGCCATAGTGTCTTTTCTTTATTTCCTAGGTTGTGGCAATGACAGGAGCATTTACTACTTTCCATTGTTCTATTACTTATTGTCACAACAATAATAAGTATAAAAACACTTTGTAATTATGTAGCAGAAGAGCTTAGAAAAAGGCATTGCATGAATACAAATCAGGATTCTCATGTAAATTGTTTCCAGCAGTAAGTGGCATTGACCATTGATACATTCATCTTCCTGCATTCTGAGTGCAGAATTGATCGTTAGTATCTACACATCTCTTATTTAATAGAGACATCCTTTCTGTATTATGAATCATTTACACAATTTTAACAAACTGCCAAGCACATTCAAGTGTATACCAAAAGAGAGGTGGCCCGATGACATCTACCACACAACACAAAATTATTTATTCCTGCCATAAATGTTATGTGAAGACAGAATGATAAAATGTAGTTAGTCTCTGTAATCTAGGGACATGTGATTTAAGTCTGGAAGTGGAATAAACCATATGTAGCCACAATGTGCTCATGGTACATGACGGCTAATTGGTGGTTGAGACTGTAAATTCTGTTTGTATTTAGTGGAAGTGCATGAATGATTAAGTAGAGCTACAGTAACAGTGTTTCATGGAGAAGCAGATCCCTAAAGAATTTGTTTTTTTGTAGGCGGAATGAAGTGTCAATGTGCAAAATATTTCTGAATGACTTTTGACATTACCATGGCATGTTTAAATTGGTGGCAGTTTGTAACAGCATAGGAAGCTAGCAGCAATATAAAAACCTAGGGGGAAGACAACCGCCACCACCCAAACTGGACAACTTCAGTGTGTTGCGGGAGAGTAAAACTGAGCTGCTCCCTTCTTTGCTGCCAGCTCCGAAGGACTGAAGGTGCCAGGCACTGCCTTCTCTAACCTCCTGGCTTCCTTCAGGTTTCAGTTCAAATTTTCAGAGACCACCTTTCAGATGCTACTCTGTAAAATATCATATGCATTTCTTGCCTCACCCGTTGCCCTAGCAGTTGGTACTTCTTGTTTACCTTGCAGAACTTAACTATTCTCCTAAGCCCTTATCATGATCAAACACACACACACAGACACACACACACAGACACACACACAGACACACACAGACACACACACTTCTAGTTGTCTGTTTTGCCTACTGGAATATGAGCTCCATGAGGACAAACATTCTTGTTTTGTTCACTGTTCTATCTACCCAGAGCCCAGAAGAGCACCTAGGACATAGTATGTGCTCAAGAAGCATCTGTTTCATGGATGAATACTGCATGAAATTAAGAATCAAACTGCCCTCTATTTCAAAAGGCCGGTAAGTTGGGGCAAAGATGTCATGTTGAGGAACGTGGTGATTTGTATGCATTGACAACACCTCTGTTCACGCTCTTCAGATAACTGAAACTTCACCTTCTAACATCTGTGGGATCTGAACTCGCACAAGAGCCAGGCATACACATTGCGGGCTGGGCACTGCCAGCGTGATTATTGACAAAGAGGCAGTTTCTGCCGATCTGGCAGCGTAGATGGACCCGCATCACATTCAGGGCTTCCAGGAACGGCAGGGGAGAATTTGGCAGGCTGTATACGGCTGAAGAGAGATCTCTGCACTCATTATTACCCCATTCAAATGTCCCTTTTTCATTAATGGGAAACCAGACAACCAATCAAGCGAAAGTCCCACAGTTCTCTGACCCTTGCCAGTGCTGTAAGAAGGCAAAGTGTATTTTTTTTTGAATGGTTACAATAGACAGACTTATAGTCCATAATGGGTTAAAGCTGTTGAAAGCTCATCTGGAAAAAGCTACAATTACTAACATTTACCGACAGCAATTGTGACAATGGAGAACAATTTTCTTAAAGCTAATTCAAACAATCTTTGGAGTGGCCATTTGTAGCAGTAAATAGTTTGCTGTTGCAGTAGACGATTTAAAGAGAATTTTTTTCCCCATCGTGTAGCTAAGCCAAGCACATATTGAAGCTTCCTTGGGAAAGGAAATGTGGGAGACATATCTTATTAAAAGGCATTCATTTCTCTGTTCTCAAACTAATGTGGCATGCCGCCGCTTCGCTACATAATGAGTGAAACATCGGTGCATAATTAGCCATCACCTTATGACAGCATGAGCTGTTAATCAAACAATAATTTTAAGGGTTGTCATGGAAGGAAGGTTCAAGTTTATTCTTGGATTTTTTTTTTAAGTAGTACAAGCTGCTAGGTTGTGAAGTTCTGAAAAAAGAAACATCAAACCTTAAATATCAAAATTTTCTTTTTAACTGAAATAATATTGCTATTCATCCTGAGAGGTTGTCATTGCTATTCAGAATCGCCTTCAAGATTTTCTTTTGGGCTTCTCATCACTGAAAGTGTTTTAGTCTACTGAATAGAAGAGATAAATGAAGTTAGGAACTTTAAGTTTTTGGTTAAATCTTGGTAAAAATTTGGACAGGTAAATTTCGTTGCTTTCTGGTTTTCTCTCTTAAATCATTGAAATCACTTTTATACAATATTAAAATAATAGTATTTAGTTTTAAGTTTGATATCAACCAGTTAATTCAGTTTAAGAAACAAAACAAATGAGATTTGGCTGGTTTAATTGTTTTGCTATTGGTGTGAAATTACTAAAAATACTGTAGCCTGGAGACTTGGCCTTCTAGACTCTAAAACTTTTGTTCATTATGTCAATGTGGATGATTGAAATATCTATTTCACTCATACCAACAAAGCTCCAGTTCCATGTAAGCCTCAAAACCTATTTTTTTTTCGTTCTGTCTCGTTGCGTTTAAGAGGGGAACATTAGTGCTCAATTGAGTTTTGAAGTCCCTCTGTGTTTGCAAGAGGCCCAGCTGGACTGCTTGATTTGGCCACTGAGACATCTGGGCTCCACAAATCCATCAGCTCCTTGGGCTGTGCATGTTGGAGCTACCATCCTGCTCACACCAGAGGACAGACGATTTCTTCCTACACTACAACTCTCTTCCCCCAGGACGGCTAATGATCAATAGTCATATCTTCAAAGAATATGCCATCTGTCAGTAGTAAGACAGCTAAGGGGAGACTTGGGAGCACTAAATGGAGAAAAATAAGTTTTATTTCCGTCAGTGTTGAGATTGGTAGGCAGTTCAGCAAATGAAACAAGAAAGGCTGAACTCAAAGTCCATAAGGTAGGGAAGTCTGCCTGCTCTACTTTATAGCAGCTACAGGCACCAGTCCCAGAACCTTAACAGAAACCTAGAAATTGATTGTAGTCTGCCAGCTGATCATTAAGTGAAGTGATAAGGATGACCATTAAGGTATTTTGACATGAAGGCAGATCTATGAAGTAGGAGTTTTGAAGAAGGAGTACGAATTTCTAGCAGCATATGGATCTTAGCCAACTAATCCAGACTACTAAACTTAAAGCTAAAATAAAACTAAATGAAAATTAAAATAATATCATATCTGAATTGCAGCTGAGAATAAAGAGAAATAAATGATATCCATATCAGTGCATTCTTACAAAAATTTTCTAGGTAATTTTATGTGATATAATGTAATAATATTGGCGGGTTGACACATTACTCTTCCCTTCTCTCTTAGGAACCCTAGATACAGCATATGCCTAATAAGGACATGACTCTTACCACAGAGTTATATTGATCAGTTTAATAGAAAATGCCATGAAATGTGTATTGCGAATCTTCTATGTGGCTACAAATAGATATTTAGTATTCTTGAGTGTTTTATCTTTCCAAAGACTTTAATCACAGGAAGGATAGGAGAAACTAGCAATAGTGGTTGCCATCAGAGAGCGAAACTGAGGGATTATGAGACAGTTGAGGGAAAGAGACTTATTTTCACCATATGAACCTTCTTAGCTTTTGAAATTTGATTCACGGGCATGCATTATTTGTTCATATGTATGTTTTCAAAAATCAACTCAAAATGGATTAAAGACTTAAAATGTAAGACCTGAAACCATGAAACTTCTAGAAGAAAACATAGGCAGTAGGCTCTTTGACATCAGTCTTAGCAGCTTATTTTCAAGTACCATGTCTGACCAGGTGAGGGAAGCAAAAGAAAAAATGAACAAATGGGACTACATCAAACTAAAATCTTCTGCACAGCAAAGGAAAACATCAACAAAACAAAAAGACAACCTAACACTTGGGAGAAGATATTTGCAAACCATGTATCAGATAAGGGGTTAATATCCAAAATATATAAAGAACTCATACAGCTCAACAACAAGAAAACCAACAACCCAATTGAAAAATGGGCAAAACATCTGAACAGAGACTTCTCCAGAGAAGATATACGGATGGCCAACAGGCATATGAAAAGATGTTCAACATCATTAGCTATCAGGGAAATGCAAATCAAAACTACAATGAGGTATCACCTCACTCCAGTCAGAATGGCCATAATTAACAAGACATGAAACAACAAGTGTTGGAGAGGATGTGGAGAGATGGGAACCCTCATACACTGCTGGTGGGAGTGCAAACTGGTGCAGCCACTATGGAAAGCAGTATGGCGTATCCTCAGAAAATTAAGAATCGATCTACCACATGATCCAGCTATCCCACTGCTGGGTATTTATCCAAAGAACTTGAAAATGCAAATGAATAAAGATACATGCAGCCCTATGTTCATTGCAGCATTATACACAATAGCCACGACTTGGAAGCAACCTAGGTGCCCATCAAGGGATGAATGGATAAAGAAGATGGGTATATATGTACAATGGAATACTACTCAGCCATAAGAAATGATGAAATCTGGCCATTTGTGACAACATGGATGGACCTTGAGGGGATTATGCTAAGTGAAATAAGTCAGAGGGAGAAAGTCAAATACCGTATGATCTCACTCATAAGAAGAAGATAAAAACAACGACAAACAAACACATAGCAATGGAAATTGTATTGGTGGTTACCATAGGGGAAGGGGGGGAGGGCAAAAGGGGTGTTTAGGCTCACATGTGAGGGGATGGACTATAATTAGTTTTTGGGTGGGGAACATGATGTAATCTACACAGAATTTGAAATATATTACGATGTACATCTGAAAGCTATACATAGTTATAATCCAATGTTACTGCAATTAAAAAAATAAATGACATATTTTCAAATTCATATATACTCAAATATTTAAATTATATATTTGAAGTATGTAATTTTCTCACTTTTTCAATACTTAATCCTACTTCCTTTCTCAGGCCTGAGCCTTTGGGATGTGCTTGCTCCTCTGGTCCCTAATAATTTCCAGCACCTAACGTAAAGGTGAAATCATAGCCTCCTAAAGGCCCATTCGCTTGACTGTAGGTCTCTCTTAATTCTCTTCTTATTTTTTGACCCACCTTGCCTTAATAAATAGGACAATTTTAAAAAAGCTTCTTTTTACTTTTGTAATATTTCATGAGAAATATTGACAGGGGCAAACACACATATGCACACATTATGCATAAATGCTGACAGATAACAGGCATATATTAAATATTGAACTTCCTTTTGAGAAAAAGGATGATTTAGCCTCCTGAAGAAAGTCAGATAAGGACAGAGAGTGGGACTGTGAGAAACTCAGGGGAGGGTTTGATGGGAAACTGATCCTCTTGGTCTATTACTATCTCGCACCTCTGAAACTCTTCTGGGAAACCTCTTAAGGCTTCCCAGTGGGTAATTTACAGTCTATCAGGGAATTAAGTATTCCAAAGCCTCTACTTTCCTGTATTTTTCATATGACAGATGCTATCAACTCAATAGGTATGTATCAAAGAGGAGAGAAAGTCCTTTTGCCACAAGCATAGAAACTTGAGACTGGGCTACATTATTTGTAGGGTCTATCTCCTCCCTCCTTCCCACTTGCCTTTATCTTCCTAGCATCATAGGGAAAAAAAAAAAGGAAACTAAAACTGTTTTCAAGGGGATCAAAATCTGGGATTAGGTACACTTATGCCAATTTTCGTGGGTTAAAATTAGCCTTCACACTAGTTCATTCATTAAATTGTCACCAGAAAGTGTATAACACAGAAGCAAGGAAAAGCAATCTTCCAGCTGTGGAAATGGAGGGAAAGTGTATGCTTAACGAGAAAGGAGAGCAGTACTTACCCATTATTGTGATTTTAAAGAAAAAAGTACCGTGATGAGGCACAATGACTTTTTGAAGAGCTTGTTATGCATGAACTGGAAAAAACGTCACAAGCACTTCCCAGGATAGAGCCCAGATGCAGGGAAATTGACAGTTATAAATGAGTGGTGATCTGTTAAAGTATGCCTTGTTGCTGAGAAGCCATCTCATTTCAAACATCTCAAATCACTTGTACCACTCTTGAAACATAATCACCAAGGCTTTTCTGAATTGGACCTGCCATATCAGCCTTAGAGCCACTCTATAGAGCTGTCCTAAGAATTGCTGATATGCTGTTCGTCTTCTATCTCAGCGAGACCTGAATCAAACGCGAAAATAAAAGATTTCAAATGGGTAGGTTTAAAGAGATGATCAGATAAATGTAGAATGTTCAGGAAACTAGAATTATTTGTGAATTTCTAGTGACCTAGGAGAAGATATTCTTTGTAGTCTTTTAATCTTTAATTTCCATTTTCATTGAGAAGATCTAGGATTTCAGGCTGCAAGGTCAATATAAAAATCTATTTCATTATTTATTTATTTATTTTAAAATTTTATTTTCTCTTTTTCTCCCAAAGCCCCTGGTACATAGTTGTGTATTTTTAGTTGTGGGTATTTTACTTTTATAATTAGCAAAAAGGATTGGAAAATAAGATAATGAAATTCTATGTACAATAGCATTAGAGCATCAGATACTTAGGAATAAATTTAGTAAAAGACGTGCATAACCTATATGCTGAAATCTAAACTATGAAATATTGCTCAGAAAAACTAAAAAGGACTTAAATAAGTGGAGAGAAATGCTATTTTCAATGATTGGAAGACTTAGTATTGTTAAGAATCAGTTATCCCCGATTGATCTATAGATTCAACACAATCCCAATCAAAACCCCAATAAGGTTTTTTAAAGAAATAGATAGCAAATATTCTTATTGTTGCTTTAACAAATTGCCACAAACTTAGTGGCTTAAAGCAACACAATTTCTTATCTTAGAGTTGTAGAGTTCAGAAGTCTGAAATGAGTCTAATGGGGCTAAACTCAAAGTGTTGGCAGGGCCAATTCCTTCTAGAGGTGGCATCTTGTTCCCTGCTTCATCCAGCTTCTGATGGCTCCCAGCATTCTTTGGTTTGTGACCACATCACTTCAATCTCTGTCTCATTGTCACCTTGCCTTTTCCTCTTTTGTAGTCAAATCTCCCTTGGCCTCCCTCTTATAAGGACAAACGTGATTATATTTATGGCCCATTTGGATAATCCATGACAATCTCCGCTTTCAAGATCCTTAACTGAATCACACCTGCAGAGTCTCTTTTGCCATATAAGGTAACATTCTCAGGTTCCAGGGGTGAGGAGCTGAATCTTTGAGAATCATTATTCGGCCTCCCATGGAAAATGAAAACTCATTCTAAAACTTATATAGAAATGCAAATAATCTAAAACAGAAAAGACAATCTTGAAGAAAAAGAACCACGTTAGAGGATTTATGCTACATGGTTTCAAGACATACTATAAAGCTACAGTAACCAAGTCAGTGGTCTTGGTGTAAGGATAGAGAAATAGACTGATGAAACTACAGGAAAATAATACTTTCTTGAATTTCTCAGTATTCCTGTAAAAAGCCCTCACCTCCTGAGCTATATATGCTATGAAGTTAGAGATTGTTTGCTTTCACTTCTCCTAGAAACATTTTCATAGAACCTAAGAACTGGATCTATAGTGTTTTGGTTTTTTTAAAAAATTTGTCACCCCAAAAGCCAAATGGTTATATCCCTAGGCACCTAGATTAGCTCCAAATGTGCTAAGGAGACTAGAGCATTATATTCTTAGGTGTTTAAACTTCAAATAATCCAAATTTCTGCCAAACTGGTCATGAATTTTCTGATTTGATTTAAATAAAAAGTGATTCTTTTTGCAAAAATAGATGGAACTCCCTCTCCCCATCTCTCAGCCTATAGAATGTCGATGATCAAACTTTAGTTCGTTTAGGATTTACTCAGAGATTCCTAGATTCAACTTGTAGAAATTTATGCATAAGGGTCTGGGAAGGGCCCAGAAATCTATCTTTTTAACAAGATAAAAGAGTTTCTGATGCAGGTGGTCTAAGGACCTCTCTTTGAACATGGCTGTAGAAAAATGTTGATTCCCCAGAGAAAATGATGATTCAAAGTACTTAGTGAATGACTGGCAGCAATTTACAGATCATCAAAGAGGAGAATGAAGGCTTCCATGGAAGTCAATTAACAATGGGAGAGAAACAAAGTGGGTCATGGAAAACGTTCAAAATGGTCTAGAGTATTTCTAATATTAGTCCTACTGATTAAGGTCCTCAATGAGGAGAAGAGCCTAGTGATAATATCGTAAGTAACAGTTCATTGTTTTATCATCTTTACTGTGCTCCGTTTAAAGAGTAACTGCCTTTTTTTTTCTTTTTTTTGAGGAAGATTAACCCTGAGCTAACATCTGCCACCAATCCTCCTCTTTTTGCTGAGGAAGACTGGCCCTAAGCTAACATCCATGCCCATCTTCCTCTATTTTATGTGGGATGACTGCCACAGCATGGCTTGACAGGTGGTGCGTAGGTCTGCACCCGGGATCCGAACTGGCCAACCCAAGGCCACTAAAATGGAACGTGTGAACTTAACTGCTGCGCCACTAGGCTGGCCCAGTAACTGCCATTTTATAAGTACCATTAGATGATTATTTACTAGTGACAGGAACTCTACTATTTTCTTTCCCTCTCTCTCTCTCTCACACACACACACACACACACACACATCTATCTGTACATTCTTCTTTAATCCCTACAAGAGGGGCATATAATATTTTATCTTTATTTTTCAGATGCAGAAACAAAATAAATGGCAGAGCCACAATTTGAACTCGGGCTGTTTGACTCCATTGCCTGTGTTCTTAAACCCTGGTCCACATTATTACATATAACAATCTTTTGAGGAATAGATTTGTAAATAGGAAGCTGGATGAGCTAGATCTTAAGTGACTGTTAGAAATAAATTTCTGTTACACAGAGTGAGCATAACCAACAGGTAATACACTTTTTAGGCAAAAATAAAGTACTTTTGGTGAGTGGCCTGGTTTAGAGGTGCTTATGGGAAATTTAGCGAAGGAAGTGGGTACAAGGCAGCACAGGTAACAGGGGACTGTGTTATAAACAAAGATGTTTGCACCCCATTTGGGGGGAGTATCAGGGAATCTTTGAAGATGTGACATAATGCAAGCTTTGGAAGACTAATTTGACAATGCTCTCCAATATAGGGTGGATCGTAAGTGATCAGGAATTAGAATCAAGGTGATCAGTTTTGAAGCAAATACATTATTTAGGAGAGAAATAATAAGCTCAGCTATTATTAGTTGGATCTACTGAAATTTCCAGAAACTTAGAGAAGATCTAGTCCCTGTGGCCTTTATAAAAGCGTTTTCACTTCAGTTTCAAATTACTGAACTTCTGAATTAGAGGAACCACTGTTATTTGGTGTTTTTCACTAGATTATCTTGGGCCAGCTTTTCAGTTGGGTAAACAGAGTTTATGCCAGGTGATTATGTCGTGATTTTGAAGAAATTTAATATGTTTGGAAATAAATTGTGCACAGCTGCTCAATTCAACTATCCTTTCAGGCCATTTTAGTTTCTCCTGGAAATGTGTATGTCTGATCTTTCAAAACTACCTCTTCCTTTATATATGAGCTTTCCTCTTTGGTCTATGTTACAGATAAGCTTTGCAGAATTTTATTAAAAATACAACAAATTCAGCAAAATAGTGTCCCATCACTTCTGTCAATGCCAATATTGTTATACACATTTAGAATCATTTCAGCCTCTAAACATTGGCATTTCACTGTATCGTTAGACAACAGTCTGTGGCAGGGTAAAAATCTTAGTCTTGTTAGTGCAATGATAAAATATAGTACCAAAAAATAGTCCTGCATGCTAGTAATTAGAACAAGACCAATAGTCTACTTAGCTCAGTTTGGAAAACACGGGTTTTTTTTTATGGAAGCTATTTGATGCATCTTCGTTGTGCCAGAACAAATGGCATATTCAATATAAAAGTCAATTAAATATTTATTTGCAATTAGATAAATGAAATATTGACTGATTTGCTCACTTATACTTTTCTACTAGTTGTTTGGTACATGTGTATCCTTCCCTTTTCTTGGTAGGATTAAATAATTCCTTAATTAAGTGCAGTGTATAAAATATAAGTGGTTCTTTACCTGATTTAGCAGTCTGAACATTTAAGTACACTTAGATTTTTATTTACTATTATTGATGATTAAAACAAAAACCCTCAACAATAAAAGAATAAGAGCAACAGCTATCATTTATTGAGTAACTAATATGTGCAGGTACTATGCTAAATCTTTTGTCAACAAAAGCTCCTTTATTTCTCATGATAATCTTGTGAGTATACATTGTGCAGGTAAGAAAACTAAGAGTGAAAGAGGCTAAATAATTGTGTAAGAAGTCACACAGTCTGTAAGAGGAAAGTTGGGCTTTGATTCTAAATTGGTCCAACCCCCAAGCTCAATGATTCCTCTTCACATGATATTGCTTCCTATAATAGGAAAATTGCAAATATCGGGAGTGCTATTTCATTATAAGAAATACAAAGACAGATTGTGGTGTAAATCTTCTCTTTTTATTTGTAAGATGAATCAGCATCACGTCAAGGATAAGCTAAACATAATTTGAAGACAGAAAGCAAGATGGAGTTTTAGCGTGCTCTTCCTTAAGCAGATAACTCTCAAATCTCTCTCTCTTGTCTGACATTTCTCCAAAGCCACTGGACATCTGTCCTTTGAGAGTTTTCCAGCTGCTCAAACTCAAAATGTCACCAACTGAGCTCATTATCTCTCCTTTCAAGTTTATTTATTTCTTGATTCCTTTCTGCCAGTGGCTCCACAGTCTTCAAGCTATCCATGCTTAAATACCGGTGGCAGCTCTGAGTTCTCTCGCTCCACCCTATATTTCTCAATTGCTGGGTCCTGTCAATTCTTCTTTCAAAATTATCCCTCTTCTCTGATTTCACTGTTACTACTCTAGTTCAGGCTGCTTTTGTTCTTTCCTGAAAGATCTTTGTACCTCAGGACAGCACATTGCTGGTTCCACAGCAATGCTTCTGAATCACTGCCTTGATTGTGCTACTCGACTTCTTTAAAACCTTCAATGGCTTCACATTGTGTATATTAGAGGATTGTCAGATACACTGCAGGATTCCCAATTATATTTGAATTTAATAGTTGCATGGGACGTACTTAGAGTAAAAAAAATGTTCACCTGAAATTCAAATTTAACTTGGTGTCCTGTGTTTTTATTAGCTAAATCTGACAACCCCATTATATTATTGAATGTAAACTCTTTAGTCAGCTATCCCATAAATGAGCTCAGCCAATGGCTCTGGTTTTATCCATCACTTCTGCTATTCCTGCAGTCCATCGTCCAGTCAGATGATATTACTCACTGGACCCACATACGAGTGATCCTGCTGCTGTAGACTGAATTTTTGCGTGTCCCCCCACCCCCAGTTTGCATGTTGAAACCGAATCCCCAATATGATGCTATTTGGAAGGGGAGCCTTTGGGAGGTGATTAGGTCATGAGGGAGGAGCCCTCATGAATGGGATGAGTGCCCTTCTAAAAGAGACCCAATCGAGCTCTGTTGCCTCTTTCTTTATGTGCGGACATAGTCAGAAGACGGCAGCCTATGAACCAAGAAGCGGGCTCTCCCCAGATGCCTAATCTACTGGTGCCTTGATTTTGGACTTCCTAGCTTCCAGAACCGTGAGAAATAAATGTTTTCTGTTTAAACCACCCAATCTATGGTGTTTGTACTACAGCAACCCAAATGGACGAAGATACTTCTCCTGTGCCTTTGCCGAACTACTTATTTGTTTGTGGCCCAGCAAAAATGCTACCCCTTAGGTAGTCTATGTGTCCTCTGAGAATTCCATTGTTCTTGATTCGTATTTTTCTTACTGTACTTATTCCATTCTAGTTTGTGTGATTGTAAATTGTCTATCTCTTCTCCATAGTTGATTGTAAGTTCCTTTAGGACAGGGTCCATGCCTCTTTGATTTTTATATATCTCCAATTCTAACATTGTGCTTTATACATATTAAGCACTCAGTATTTATTAAGTAAATGAATGAAATATTAGGAAAGACTTAACTCTAAAAAGGCATTTTTAATTTTTAAAAGTTCTTTTAACTCTAAAAAGGAATTATCCTTTCTCATACATTTAGCATCTGCCAGAAAGAAAAATAAAAAATGCCTAATGGGGGGGCATGTGTGAATACTACTCTAATTATTGATTCATTATACTCTGTTAAAATTAATTAGTTCTTGGATATTCTCAAGAAAAAACAGAATTTCTTTCCTCTCTTTTTTATGGGAATATTATATTTTTCTAGTTTTACTAGAAGTGTAAACTATGTCCTATAACCTAGCAATAATTTTGAGACACCAGATTTTTCTGTTAATTAGGAAAGAAAAAGTGACATGGCCAAAAGGTAGTTGATATGAAAGGCTGAGTGAGGGCAGTGGGGAGGGAAGTGCACACGTGGACATTTGAGAAGCCACTTGCAAGAATAGTTAAGATCTGGATGTTGTGGACATGGATTTTCATTTTTACAAAACCTGCATTTTACACCCCTCATTGTGCAGCTTGGTATATCAAATGGGGGTGTTGTTTTGTGAAAACATCTGGTCTCAGTGATATATTTTCATTTATTTTTTTTCTCAGTTTATGTTGAGTATTCTGGTGTCAGGCCCATTGCATTCTTATTCCAACAGGTAAATTACATTAGTTTGGTTGTTCCTGATCTGTCACAAATAATATGTTTAAAGACAGCCCCGTTTACCTCTTGGTGGACAAGTTTTACATGGCTTCAAGATTCTTTAGCTCTGATTTATTAACTATTTTTTGAGAACATGTATGCAAGCTGTATGGTGTTGGAAAAGCAATGCCTCAGGAACATAGCTCTGGCTTCTCTAAGCCTAATCAGTATGTAAATCATCAAGTAGAATACAAGTGCTCCACCGGCAAAATAGTCAGAATGTCATTCCCACCACTGCATATGGATGAAGCCATGGCTGATAAACTCCTTCTCCAAATGCGCTCTCTTGCTGCATTATTTATGGACTTCGAAGATGCAGGTTGACTCCTGCAGTAATTTCTTGGCGCTCTTCTCTTCCTAGTGGGGTCTGTGAGCAGTAACCTGATCCTTGGATGGAAAGCATTTATCCTTTCCTTGACAGTAAAATTGTTACTCTAGACAAGCAACAATTGAATTTTTTTCTTTTTTTAAAATTTTGTGCCTTTACAATCGTAGAAGTTGGAAGGAAAGAGAAGGTTTCCCTACTTTGGTTGTCCTTGTATATCTAAAAAAATATTTCATATGCTTCCACATGGTCCTTTTTAATTAGCATTGGTGCTTGGGATTGTTAAGGCATGTTGTATTATCTGAAAATTTAAATAAATATTCTCAGTATTATGTAGTTCAAGTTCTTCTTCCCTCAAGTCTCTTTTCTTTTTTTCATTCTGTTAGTGCTACTGAAAGCATCCACAGAGATGGCAAAACTTGTTAAGCAAATTTACTGCAAAATACAGATTTTTTCAGGGAGCCGCAAAAGGGAAAAGGGATTTTTGCAACCTAGACATGGAATGCATAAAATACTTCAAATAACTGAAATAGAGTTTTCAGGGCAGGAGGGATTGTCTATAAAATATCCAAAAATTTCGCTTGGGAATGAGTACTTTACTTTTGCCTAAAACCTGAAAATTCCCTTGCAACAATTGTGCATATTAAAATAAGCACAGGGATTGAAGGAATATGCTCAAGCCAAGGAAATGTTTAATAAGCTGTGCAAGGAACAGAAGTGGGGAGAGGAGAGGCGACAGGAATAGGAAGAGAAACTGTCTTCCTTTTCTTCTTTTTAAAAAATCTCTATCATTCCATCTGCCCCAGCTTTTTAACAAGCCCATCAGTTGCTTCATTCTACTGGTTCCTATCTGCCTCATGTTACATTTGAATGCTGCTTGTTAATTTCTCCCTGAATATTTTCTTGCTTTTTTTTCTTCTCTAAGGTCATTCCTGAAACATGACTAAAATTTGCCTTTGAAATGTGGTGGCCCTTTTTCTTTTCCACATAGTTATTTTCTATATTTGGTTTCTTTGTTTTTTTGAGCAAGCACGTTCGCATTTGTTGGGAAAGTCTGAGTTTGGTCTGAAGATCATCCTCTGCTCTTTGCTTCTTGTGCTTGGATGAGGGTGGAGGTGCATCTAGAACCCCGCCGTGTTCTCAGCTGAGTTGTGTTGGGAAAGACTGAGCAGGTTGGATGGAAACAGCTATTTGGTCAGCAGGTAAATATCAATGCAAAGCTGTCAAAATCCAACTCACTCAAAGGCTGCAGAAATACACAAAGTTTTACCACCCACCCATTTTTCTGGTGCTACTGGTATTTCATATTATGGTCAGATTCCATAATACTGAGTTAATGTTAAAACCAGTAATGAGCAAATGACTAGACTCCTTCAGTGGATGGAAAATAATTAATAAATGATAGTGTGGCAGAATACCCAGGATTGTGTACTCCGTAAGGGTTTACTCATCTAAGATGAATAAGCAGTCAATTCCACAAAAGCTATTTACTAACCAAGGTCTCAGATGGGTCATAGAGTGTTTTGGATTCATACAGTAATTTTTCTCCAAGAAATTCCATTCATTCCGATGCTGAAGGACAATGTAAACGTGGAACTGTATTTTTTTCCAACATATCCCTTTACAAAAAGCAAGTTTTAGAAATATTTGTACTATACTACTCTTTCTGTAATGTTCTTTGGGGAACATTAATTTTCTGTAAGTCGCTATGGTTGGTCTTTCTTTGTTCTCTTTGTAATATAAATGTATTTCTATCTGTATTGCTGATTTCCTTTTCTTCTTAATTGCCCCGCAAGCACATACTCCTGAAAATCAGTGTTGATCACTGTATGATGTACAGTTGAAAACCCAGCTGCTGTTCCCGCAACTCAGCACTCAAGGGAACCGAGGGGGTAATTCATTCTTGAATTGCTATTATGCTACTGTCCCAGAGAAGGGTAACTTGTTCCCCGGGATGATCTTTTTCTCGAATATGTGTTTTTTCTCGAATATGTGAAAACTGTTTTCACAAAGTCCTTCCTAAAATTTCTGATAACTCTTCTTTAGAAAGTAAACTTATTTCAAGACAATATATGCAGTTTTTGTTAAGCTTCAGTATTCTGCATAAGACAAACTACCTCTAAGTTTACTTTTTTATGTGACCTTATTGTTATGAAGGGATAGACATAAGATAATCTGGAAAATAGAAAGAGGCAAATAGCAGAAGAAAATTACATATGGTTCTATCGTCCAGAAAGAACCAACATTCCCATTTTGATTTATTTCCTTCCAGGTACATACATATACACAAATACTACACAAATTATAATTTTAGACTCAAGAATCAAGCATTTACTCATTTTTATAATGATTCTTTGAAAAGGATCATTTTAAGAGTTTTTATTTATTATTATAAGGTTGTATAATATTTACTTCACCATTCTTACATTTAATTTTTAAAATATATCTTTGTTATTAAAAGTAATTGTACAATGAACATTATTATATAACTGATTTTGGCTGATTATTTCCTTAAGATAGATTCCTAGTATGAAAATTATTATGCAAATGCATAAAAAACCCAACTTTGATAGATATTTCCAAATAGTTTTCCAAAAATGTTTTAATAATAGACTTTCTCACTTTGTCAAATTATTTTCCCTCAACTTGTTAGGAAAAAAATAGTATCTTGTTTGAAATGGTTTTTCTTTGGTTATTAACAACATCGAACATTCTTGATTTCTACTTCTTTGTGCATTTTCTGTGTTCTGATTCTAGAAGTCTGGAGAGATTAGCTTTTTCATTAAAGGCGTTTGTCAAATGCCAGTGAGTCTCTATTCTCAGCGCTAACCAAGCTCCGTGGATACAGTTACTCACGTTTGGCATTTGGGAAGTCAGATGTGAAAGCTTCGGAAAGATGCTTACGAGGTAATTATTTGTTTACTTATTCTTACATAACTGTCTGTTTTAAGAAAGTTGAGTAGAAAAACTGGAATTTGTAAAATAAATTACAATGCAATGATTTTCAAACTGGGTTTCCTTCATTCCAGTCTATGACCTAAAGCATTTAAATATCTGAAAAAGATAGAAAATTAAATTGTTTCAAGCCCTCTTTTGATCATCAGGGAGAAAATGAATATAAAACAGTGATATTTTAATACAAGACAACACCAGGTACAGCTGAATATTCCAGATCCTAGCCTGGATAGATCCCTGACTGGACATTTCCCTGATTGCTTATAAATGTAGATCTTACCAGTGAATTTGCTTTGGTTTTCTAGTTTTTTAAAAAAAATTCATGGCATCTGTACATCTTTGTCTCTAGATTGTAAGTCACTCAGCTGTAATATTTTTTCTCCTTCCTTTGTATTACTCCTCTGGCTCCCAGTGTACACAGATCACAGTGCTCTGTGCTCGGTACATGGTGACTGACTAATGAGTTACTCAAGGGAACCACACGGGTAATTCTTTTTTTGGTAGCAATTATGTCACTGGCAGCCATCACATGGCAGACTTGAGAGTTGTTATTTAAGCAAAGGAGGAAACAAAATCGTGGAACACATCTAATGTTTTTTACTAAATATTTATCTTCCTTACTGGGAAAGCTTGTTTTTCTGATCTTTGAATTCTCCAAAAACTTGAAGGAAAGCATAAGTAAATGCTATTTTCATCGACTTTTTTTGACTGAGTTTGCTTTTTGAAAGATAATTTTCATCCAACCTGGTTTTTCTTCCTCTTCAAGCGTTAACTGTGATATTATCAGCAGGACGTATTATCATGCGGTAGTGCTTTTATACAACACTTAACCGTGATTAACGTCACAAGATAAATTCAGAATGTCATTTCAAATTCCGTAATTTGAATCAACCTGAAAAAGAGCTAATAAAGGCACGTCTAAGGGAGGGGCCAGGGATAAGGCAGATTAGAAAAGATGAAAAAGTAGGCTGGGAATATTCCAGTGGCAATCTCATGTAGTTTCCTATCAGCATTTTTTTAATTTAAAGTTTGCCACAGTCATTTTTCTTTGGCGTGATTATTATTATTTTTTTGGCCCCCCTTCACTGGAAATTATTTAACAGCTTTTTGAATAAAAGCTAAGTCAAATGGCATGAAGCCAGTTTCATTAATGGAAGAACATTTATGCAGCTCAGGCCCCCAAGAACTGAATATTTGAATTTGTAAACTCCTTGTGTCTGTCTTTTCTCTCCTGTACTTCTGCAGTTGAATGAGCAGAAGCATCATTGATGCTCACATAAGCTTTTCCAGGCTATTAAAAAGCAGATGTATAAAACAAGAATGCTTTAATTTTGCTCTTCAATATGGTAAGTAGATTTTTAAAAAATTATATAAATTACTCGAGGGCAGGGAAGATTGTCTTTTGTTTTAAATTGGAAAAGAAGATAAGATCAATGACTATTTACCCTGTCATTGATCTGGCACAGTTTACAGTCTCTGGTCACATGCTTGCACTTAAGGATATGTCACTTTACACTTGATACTAGCTAGCTTGATCAGATTGAAGATTCCGTAGTGTCTCCTGAGAAAAGGGAACAGTAGAAGAGCATATAGATATCAAATGATCCTTGGAAAAAAGTCTTCTCTCATTAGCTCATCCCAAATAACAAACAGTTTACAATTTTCTGGATTCCGTTAGTGAATTTTGAACACAATACTTATTACGTCCAATAAAAGGACAGTTCCCAAGTCGTGTTTTATAATAAAATTCTCCTCCCACATATGGAAGTAAATGTGTAGAACTGGGCTACAATCCCATAAGTCTTCCTTTAATTCAGTGTCAAGGTCCATAGAATAATTTCTGAGATTTAATAAGAGGTCTAGAGATTCCCTAAGTTGTACCATCTAATTTTTCCTTTCTGAAAAGCAGGTATTTCTGGGAATAGGCTATAGCGGGGACAACATTGTTGTATAATCCTGCCTATTCTTAACTTGCCTATCCAGGCTCAGTCTAGTGTTCCCCTAAATTTTTACCTTAGAACTTGTTTGCTCCTGCCACAAGCAGCGAAGAGCTCAACCAGGGAACTGCTCCCTTTTCTTTTCTCTCTTGGTCCACATCTTTTTTGAGTCTTATTTTCTTACTCTCATCTTTCCCGTCTTTTACTTTGACTCCTGATGTTGGTCACTGAATTTAGAGAACTTTTTGGGTGACTTTGTTTATTTTCTCGTGTCTATGGGCTCCTTTGACATCACCAACCATTAGGGGCCCAAAAGAGGCATGAGAGGTACCCTGTTCCACCTCTCCATTCAGAACCACATTGCGGCTGGGGTGAGCATTCAGAGTAACCTGGAGAAGAGCAGTCACAGCATCCAGCAGTAGTGTGGAGTTGGCTGTGGGAGGTAGATTGGCAGTGACCAGTGTCCTTGACCCTGTGCTTCATTCGTTAACAGCGGAGGTAGCTAGAAAGGAGCAGGCCAAGGCAGGTTATTTCTGGGGAAGTTGTGGGGAAGCAGGGCATCAATGCTTTCAAGAGTAGAAAACAACTCTACTCATCAGGAAAGGGGTCATCACAGCAGAATTGGCATCTCAGGAGTAAGATGGGAAGATACGAGCAGAATAGCCAGTAGGACTGGTTTTGGAATAGATTTTTAGGACAATTCTAGAACTAATGGTACTAATTATTGCCATTAGGTAATCCTATGGCCCAATAATTTTACTTCTAGGTGTATTCCAGGGGAGCTCTTGCATATTTATACAAGGAATTATGTTCAAGGATTCTCGTAGCAGCCTGGTGAACATAATAGAGTGGTTTTAGTTCAGTATGTTTCTCTTGTTGTCCTAGCCAAGATTGAAAGCTGAGACTCACAGGGAATAAGTAACCCACGTTAGAGTTCTGAGACCCACCAGAGCGGTTGGGTTCAGCCACCTTTCTACAGGGTTGACTGAGAGATTCTAGTTTACATAACTGGCCCTCTCTCCTCACCACAATCCAAGTTGATATAAGAAGACTTCTGAGAAGTGAGAAAGACTATAAACATTTCAAAGAGTAAAAGATTTGTGAAAAAAAAACTATTTGTTCTCTCTGTCTTATCCAAAGAAAATCACTCCCACTGTTATGGATGTGTGATGGAAAGAGAAGCTGGCATTTCACTTCACAGCTCGATGTGCATGGTTAGTGCATCAGGAAGAGATGGTACAATAGGGATTGTGAGGCAGGGAAGATTTACAAACATCCTCCCTCCACATGGCTAGGGTAGGAGACCCTAAAGGGTGGATGAAATTGTTGACTACAGTCTTACCTGAGTGACGAGAGATGTGTCTACTAGAAAAAGACAGTGTGACAACCAGCTTTATATCAGTGAGAATATATTATTGGATCTTTCCAGGGACCATTATGCCCAAAGGAGTCAGACTGTGTACATGGATCCAACAGGTAATAAACCAAAGTGGTCTGGTACTTCCAGTTTGAAGGATTTAACTGCTTCCATTTCATTGGCCAGAATAATCAGTTGGCCATTCCTTCTTTGAGGAGGGCAGGTAGTTTATTCTCCATGTACCCAGTAGCAAAGGAGAACTAACTGTTAGTGAACATTGGTAATTTCTGACACTTCTCCCCTATTACCTGCACGGACAAAATTTCTGGATGAAGATAGACTAACTGGGGAGTTCAGGGGCATTTTGCCTTTGCACTCTGCCCCTTCTTCTTCTTGCGGTTATAGGGCAAGAAGGTAGGTGAGGAGGCAGATGAAGGTAAATAACTACATTACTGACACAACTTGACTACAATGGGTTGAGCCTCCTTGATTAACTGGTTGTATGTATAATAGAGAAAAATTGGGAGATATCTAAATATCCATCAGTGAGAGTATGGATTAATAGAATGCATTGCAGTAGTTATAAAGCAATAAATTTTGATATATAGGAACATGGATAGATCTCAATTGTGATGTTGAATTAAAAAAAGCATATTGCATAATAGTAATACAGCGTGACATCATTTATTTAAAATTCAAACATATATACAAGACTCTATCCTATACTTTTCATGGATATATAGATGTATATGTGTATTTGTGTGCCAACAGAGATGGACTAGAAGTAAATACCACATTTATGATATTCCTTAACTCTTGAGAGAGAAAAGTTGTGGGCAAGAGGGAGCCAAATGGTACTTTAATCTTATGTGTGATGTTTATTTATTTGTTAATCTAAAAACCTCTATGTAAGCATGACAGAATTTTTACAATTGTCAGTAATTACAATGGTAGGAACATACACATTTGTTCTCATTATGCCCTGTATCTTTTCCTATTTTTATGATTTATCAAAAATTATGTAAAACACAATGAAAAGACAAAAAAGTACAGAGGACTATAATCTTAACACCTCGTTTAAATTTGAGGAGGCAGATCACATATATGTTCAGTTGTTCGTGTAAGAAATATCACCAGGATTGATATTTATGGAAGGTTTCTCATATGGTATGTGGCACATTACCTATTTTCCAATTATTTCATGGATGTCCTGATTTGCATGTAGTTTGCATAATTCTGCAAGGTGATGTTGAATTCAATTGACATTTCTACTTTGTGGGTGAATGGAGCTTAAAGATTATAGTTAGAGAGTTTAAATTCTGAGCTTAACACTTCTTAGTTTTGTGACTCTAGGCAAGTCTTACATTCTCTTTGAACATCAGTTCCTTGCCAGTAACATGGGGAAAATAGCCTCTGCCCTACCTCTCAGGACTGTTGCCAACATATTACCTATGTGGAAACATTTTAAAGCCTGGGCAGCACCATAACACATTAGTTTCTGAATTTAAATTTTATCAATTAAAAAAATAGATTGTTGAGGCTGATCTGTGGCCTAGTAGTTGAGGTCTGCGTGCTCCATTTCTGTGGCCCAGGTTCATTTCCTGGGCGTGAACCTACACCAGTCATCAGCAGCCATGCTGTGGCAGTGACCCATGTACAAAATTGAGGAAGATTGGCACAGATGTTAGCTCAGGGTGAATCTTTCTCAGAAAAGAAAAAGAAAAAGAAAAAAGAGTAAGGGAAGGAGCAGTGAAGTAGAGAGACAGGGACATGAATTTTCTGTCCCAGTGTAGCAAATGCTTGTAAAATCTCAAGGCCGAGGAAAACAGAAACTTTGTTTTCTTCTCTCTGTATCTGAAGAGTAGCCTACAAGATGATGCATTAGAGATTACACAGGGTAAAGGTATAGCAAGGCCAGACATACACCAGATGCATGATCAATAGAAGCACTGTAAGCAATAATTATTCATAAATTTTTACGTAGTTATAGGGTCAAGTAAAAATTAATGGAAAAAAAGGAAATTAGAACCTCTTCAGGGTTTTTGCTAAGACCATCAGATAACACACAGATACAGTCCTGCACTCCAGGAATATCTCAAAAAAAGATCAATTTAATCTTTCAAAAATACTTTTGAAACATAGTTCTAAAATGAAAGTTGGTCAGTTTTATAATGTACAATATCACATTATACCCAGATGAGAATGAATCTCTCTCTTAATATTTTACAAATTAGTTTTGAATGCAGAAGACTTGGAAACAGAGAAGTTAACCTTCTACTTTAGTGTCCGGAGAAAGTGTGCAAACATGTCTTTCTTCTAAAGGAGGCATTAATTCCTTAACAATTATACTGCCTCATAATTGAATTTTTATAACCTACATCAGAAGAACTCCTGTAATGACTGTAGATCCATGTTATTTCTTATACCTGCAATAGAAAAACTACCAGTGCTTTAAGGAATATTGTCCTATGACTATTTTTTAAATTTTGCATATTTACAGATGCTTTAACAACTTGCAACATTTTAGAACTTTTAGTTGATTGTTACCTTTTGCTATTGTCTTTGCTTCAGTCCACTTCAAGTGTTAATTTCCCTTCTCACAACATCGTAAACTCTGGAATTAAGTGGATTAATAACTTACTTCAGAAGCACTGGCATTGCTAAGAATTCCAGGTGGTGACTGTTTTATTTTATAATTACCTCTCCATTTTTATAGATGAGTATGTGGCTTAATAATCATTGATAGCTAGGAAAATAAATGCTTACATTGAAGATCTAAATTATGAATCCTTTTGCTTTCTCCTTCGTCCTCAACTGAAGGGAGATTTATACATCTTGTATCTCACACTTATTAGTACTTAGAAGAATGAATTATCCCTAAGTGGTTTAAACTAAAAAATAAGGATATTGAGGAAAATATAATGAAAATGGTTAATGCAAGTCACAAGAACAATATATCACAGAAAAATTAGCAGAAGATGCAAGATATCTAGTGAAAATAGTTTACCAAAGTCATCTCGGTTTAACTTAAATAAAAGTGACAGTGCAATCTCCAGAAGCCTGCAAAGTTTAGACTGAAAATATAAATGCTTTTGTATGTTGTATCTTTTTAAAATCTCAGATAAATGAGTAAAATGAATCCAATAGCTCTATCAGGAATTTGAGGCTATATTTAAAAAACAGAAAAAGTAGTTTTGTTATTTGTTAAATCAAAAATAAAAATTTCTCCAGGCTTCCCTGCTTGTGCACCAGCAATGCACAAGCTTCTTGGGTAATACTGATTCTTCAGGGGAGACTAAACAGAGGGAAGCAGCAGGAATTCCCTTTATCTGAGCTTCATGATGTGTCATCATTTTTACTTTTTTTATAGAAATCCTAGTCATATGTTTACTTCTTAAGAAACTTGGGTTGACTAAATGATACTCAGGAAGTTTTTTTCTTTTCAATTTACAGGTTTACTTGAAGTGAGCATTTTGTAAATAAGCATCTATCTATCCATCCATTCATGTATCTATTATATATCATTTCTCTTTCTCATATTTTATGGTTTCTTAGTGGGTCTTGATAATCTTCTAGAACATTCTCTTTTATCTCTTTTTGCTCAGGAAGATTAGCCTTGAGCTAACATCTGTGCCAGTATTCCTCTACTTTATATGTGGGTTGCCACCACAGCATGGCTGACAAGTGGTGTAGGTCTGCACACAAGATCCAAACCCCTGAACCTGGGCTGCTGAAGCAGAGCATGCTGAACTTAACCACTAGGCTACAGGGCCAGCCCCAGACACTCTTCTGTAACATTCTTTAATGATGTAGAAGAAGTTGCAAATGGGCAGTGTACTATGATTCAATGTTAGCCTAATGGAATCAAAATAGTATAAGAGGTAAGTTGGGACAACTGGGTTCCCATGCAGTCTCAGCCATCATCAAGTGTCTCTCTATAAGATGTTGGTGGACTATTGGTAGTTTTTGACTGTGTTCTGTGATGCCACAAGTATTATATAGAAGAGCTTAGGGGTCACAAAAGACCTTCCTTTTCTCTCCACTCCTTCCCTTTTCCCATTAAAAGAGCTTTCAGCTGTTTTCACATTTTTTTGAAGTGTGTGGGATGGGGCTCCTTCAGCTTTTGTTGTGAGTGATAGTAGAATCTACAATTCCATTCTAAATTGTGGAACAGTTGGGCTACCATTATTAGTCAACTAAAGAATTCTAAATATAACAGTTTTTAAAACTATTCATCTAGAAAAACGTAGCTTAGTTTTGTACTTTAGAGTTAAATTAGGAGAGGTTGTTCATAATCTATAATATATGAATATTCATTTGGGCACCAAGATCAAAGATCTATTTTATATATTCTCTCTCGTGTGTACGTGTGTGTGTGTGCGTGTATAATAGAAAATGAAGATTTATATTACTGATAATGACCGTCACAGTTAAAATATCCAAAATGTACAAGGAGTTTGAGTGATAGAAAGCCCTATAACACCAAAATATCTTCCCCAACTATTGACTGATCCTTCAAATTTTAATGTTAAAGTTTTAACTTTAATCTTAAGCCTAAATATTTATTCAATGAATGTTATTTTATTCCTCTTTTTTTCTGTATAAATTCCAGTGTGTTACCATAATAAAATGTCTTTCTATATTCAGTCCAGATCTCTACTTCTTTCTTTTTGGCTCTGTCTCTGCCTCATCATTATGGCTGGAGAACTGCTCATTGTCATTTTCATAGTTAAGGAGCTTACTAAAGCCTCCACAAATCTTCTTTTTTTTGGATTTAAGCAAACGTAGTTCTTTTGAAAAAATTATCTGTCAAACTAAATCTCACAATATATTTACCTTCTCTAGACACTAAACTGCCTTAGCAAACTGATCCAGAGCCTTTGTGTTGATGAAGAATTAAGATACAACTGTGATTTATTCTATAATAGAAACAATGCATTTCCAAAGAATAATTCTGAAAGACTTTAGGAAGTGCAAATAGTGATAGCCTTTTTATCATGTATTTCAAATTAGTGTTGCACCTCAGAAGGAAGAGCTTTGAAAAATAAATTGGTAAACATATCAGCAATCTTAAAATGTTGATACTCCAGTTTAAGAACCCTAATATCTTTTTCTCAAGTGGTATTGTCAAAGATTTATGTGAGAAAATGTTCACGACATAATTTACATATTAAAATTGTTTAATTTGTAAGTTAGAAGAGTATAAGTATTTTTCTTTTCATAGTTCATGGATTTTCAAAGTTTTTAAAAAAATGAGTATGAATACGTAGTTTTATAATCAGAAAAATAGTTAAACATAAATTATGCAATGTATGCAAATTTTTAAAATCTTCATAATATCAAACACAGTAATTCCACTTCTAGGAATATTTCTGAATCAAATCATTAAATGTATGGACAAAATTGTATGCATGAAGTACTTCATTAAACATTCTAAAAACATAATTGTAAAAATTGTAAACAATTTAAATCCAAAATTAAAGAACAGTTAAGTGAATTGTGTTATGTTCACCAAATGGACATCATGGTTATTAAAAATAATGTTTACAGGGATTATGTATTTATGTGGAGTAACACTTACTTTTTAATGTTAAGTAAATTTGCAGAGAAAAATTGAATGTACAATGCTTTGGGAAAAAATGAAGACTATGCCAAAATATTAACCACATTGTTTTAGCATGATGAATATTTTTATCACTTCTCTTTTTTCTATTTTTTTATTATATTACTATTATAATAACTATCAGTTTTATCAAAAACCCTATAAGCATTCAGGCTTCTTGTACTTCCAAATAATTCGTTGTTTACTCAACAAAACAGAGAATGTTTACTATATATGTCTTTTTTTTTTAGCAAGCATCTATTAAACAAGCTTATCAAAAATTGATGCATTATTTACATCATTCACAATAGAGTTTTTGGCAAGTTCTCACATGTGGCTTTTTTTCTTTTGAAGGGTTGAGTTGATATCCCTTACTTAACATAATTACTTATTCCTCTTAGGGCCACCACACAGTGTATTAATCTAATAATGCTGGTCTTCCACGTTCATTTTTTTTTTTTTCCCTTTTTCTCCCCAAAGCCCCCTGGTACATAGTTGTATGTTCTTTGTTGTGGGTCCTTCTAGTTGTGGCATGTGGGACGCTGCCTCAGCGTGGTTTGATGAGCAGTGCCATGTCCGCGCCCAGGATTCGAACCAAGGAAACACTGGGCCGCCTGCAGCGGAGCGCGTGACCTTAACCACTCGGTCACGGGGCCAGCCCCTCCACGTTCATTTTTTAATGAAAGACTTCTTGCAGGGTCATGGGAAGTACAAGCATGTATGTATGACTTTGTACCTTCCCAGTGAAACTCAGACAGAATAATTCAACCAGCCCAAGAGACAGTTGTTAGCAAAGTTGGTACACACAGCTGCCTAGACTATCGGTGCTGTTATTACTTGCTCTAGCTGCTTTTGACAGTCATTCAGATAAGCTAGAAATCACAGACAGTGCATCCAACAGAGCTCTGGCCTTTGTACCTTATGGATGTAACCAACCGCTGTCAATCAGGCAGTGATGTGCTGCAAAGTCTGAAAATGAGGGTCCAGCCTATACTGTTTTTATGACTTCAAAAGGCTCTGTTGGGAACATCACACCAGCCTGTGGCATCCCTTACTAAAATTGTCACTGCCTCCTTTGTGATTCAGGCAGGATGCAAGGAGTCTAAGGAATGGGCGGCTCTGGATTAATTTTGTCCTTTTCAGGGTCTCACACAATGACAGAGAAAAATTAGTAAAATTATTGCTGGGATCCTTAAGATCAATATTTTCTTCAACTAGGAAACAGTGAGATTTTTTTTCCATAGCAGTACTTCAGGCCATAATTACCCACTACCTCAGTATAAACACTTAACTCTGAGCCTCAACTCCATTTGGTCTTTGACCTAAACACCTACACTTAAAATCACCATTCATTTTGTTTACGATTTCAATAACACTTGAAAGACTCAAGTCTCAATAGCCTTGAAAATGTGAGTTGGTAATGTTTTCTCACCCTGCTGTTTCATTCTTAGTGAAGTACTGTGCTAATTATATTTCTGTCACTTATACATGGTTAAAAGGTAAAATCCTCATATAAAATCAGGTACCAAAGGCCGTATGTGCGCTATGGCCTTCAGTCAGTGGACCAAGTTACTTCCTCAGTGATAGCTCTTCATTGTGCAGGATGCTGCCAAAGAGCTAGGAAGTTGAAGTCTCATAAGCCACCATTTCAAGTAGCACCACTTAACGTTTCCTTTATCACAACCCACATAAAGGAGTTGTAGTTGAAAGAGGATTCCTTTTTTGGAGGTATATTCCTAAATACTGGATTATTCAGATAATATTTAAGCTCCAGACTCAACAAGGAGAATTTGTTGCCAGCAGATCTACCCGAAAAGAACAGCTAAAGGAACTTCTCTTCTTTGCACAGAAAGGAAAGGCTAAGAGAAGGAAGCTTGGAACATCACAAAAGAAGAAAGACAAAGGAAAGAGCAAGAATATGGGCAAATACAATAGACCTTCATTTTCTTGAGTTTTTGAAAATATGTTTGAAAGTCACAGCAAAATTATAACACTGTTTACTGTGGTTGCCAATGTCTATAGAGAAAATTTTTAAGACAATTATATAATAAATGGGAAAAGGTAATTGAATAGAAAAGAAGGAGTGACAGGTTTGTGAGAGTGAAGCAAATGGCTGAGTGAAGCTATCCAGATGTGATGTCGTTGTGGGAGTGCTTCCCTGCGGAAGTCCAGTCTTGATGAAAATGTCAGCTGCAGGAATTGGCTCCTAGAAGGGTCACAACATCTCCTGACCGGACCTGCCAGTCACTTCCGGACAATACTGTTGGCATTATTTGAGGTGGCAGGCAGGATGCCTGCCTTCTGATTTATTTGAATGAGTACCTGAGCAAAGAGAGGCTGGATGATTTAGAGAAGAAATGCCTTCATTTCTTGACTGAAGACTTCATTCAGGAACCACAAACCTTAACAATAATATCTTGGATGCTGATCCACATATTTTCCTCGAAAACTATGTATCTTTCACAGCAAAATCTTGTTGCGGGTTATGTTATTGAGGAAAAAACTGAGATGAATATGTGGAACTCTTATTTTATGGTATTCTCTACCAGAAATCTGAAGACCTGTGGCAGATTTAAAATTCCAACTCCTGTTATAACTTCTTAAAGACTATGAAATGATCAAAATGCACATGAATCGGGGAACACCACCTGAATTACTTTATGATTCTGACATAACATAGTAGACTGATCAATTAGAAAATTAAAGCCTTTCTTTTTAAGACTAGCGATAATTTTTGAAAGGTATAGTTGAAAAAGAAAAGATCATATTCAGAAAATAACAATAATAAAATGCAGAGGAATGACCCTGACTAAAAAGTTTTGAGTCTGCATAAAGTAAATGTCAAAAATACTGTGAGAATTATAAAAGAAATGAAAAATATATCCTGTTTATGGAAGGAAAGATTGAATAATATTAATGCTAATTCTTCCCAAATTAAAAAGATATTAAGCTATCCAATATGAAATTGGGAATTGGGTATTACCCAGAATTCGGTAAAATAACTGAAAAAATAATTTCAAAATAAATACACTGAAGACTATCTAAGAGAAGCTTAAAAAAGGCCTTTATGGGGTTAGCGATATGGGATTTGACCTCCCAGCCACCTAAAACGTAATAATTTAAAAGACAATGTCGTATTTGTAAAATTGTCGAAACCAAACTGAATGCTCAGAAGCACATCCTAGGATAAAAATAACTTAGTATTTAACAAAAGAAGCATCACAAATAAGTTGGAAAAGTGATGGACAGTTTTAAAAACAAATGGTATTGAGAAAAATTGGATAGTTGGAAAAAATAAGCAAAAAAATCTCACCTCACATGATGCACAAACTACATTTCACATGATTTAAATATTCTAGCTAACAAATTATGAGTACGGTAAAAATTAGATGTATAGAGGAAATTGTATGTTGATATGGACAAAGATACTCTATGCCTAAAAATAATAGAAAATCACAAAGGAAAACAATGATAGATATTAAATATTTTAAAAACCTAACCTGTATCTATGAAAAAACATCATAAAGAAAATTAAGGGGTTAAAAAAGTAAATAAAGACTACAAAATATTAACTATTATAAACAAAAACTAATCACAGAAATTTTTATAAATTAACAAAAAACTAACACCCTTATAAATGTTGATAAAAAGGCCATTTACTTCTTACACACTGTAAAAAGTGAATATATCCAATTAAAATATTAAAGAGATCATCAGAGAACTTAATAAACAAGAATATTTTAATTTTCATGCTTTGTGACTAATGAGTTTGAGCAGATTACAACAATAATAGTGATGATGGAGAATGAAAACCAATTGACATCATTGGTATAACAAGTACCATGGACCAGGCATCGGATGGTGCAATATGTCATTTAATGCTCAATTCAAGTTTGTGTGGTGGTTTTTATTATCCTCATTTTATTGAGGCTTTGCAAAGTTGACCAACCTGTCTAACAACACATAGCAAGTCATAATAATAATGACAAACAACATTAATATGTTACATTTATTACAGGCGTACCAAGAACTCGCTAAGTGCTTTACATATATCATTTCCCTTACTACTCAAGCAATGCTATCAGGCAGATATTATTTTATTATTCTCACTTTATTGATGAGAAATTGAAGCTGAGAGAAATATTTGGTCCATATTTTTTTGTAACATGATTGGTAACCGGCAGCAATAGGATTTAAGCTTAGGGGTGTCTTAGTCCAAAGCCCATGGACTTTAACTCTGCCGCTCTCTCTCCATTTCTCAAATTGAGTATTGAGGATCTCCACATTGAAATCTCTCAGACTCCTGAAACTCACGTGCCTAAAATTTCATTTTTCATCCTATCCCTTCAGTGGTCTTGGTGAAATTCTGGTTATTCACCCAGGTGCTCGAGTCAGAAAACTCTCCTTCCTCTCTTGTCTTTGCTCCAATCCCTGGCCACTTCCCTGATCAGTTATCTTTCCTTTTAAATCTACCTCCTAAATGTTCATTCATCTCTTCCCAAAACCACCTCTGCCTTGGTTTAGATCACAATAGTGTCTCACGCAGTGATTTATTGTTCAGGTTAATACAATTGATCCTAACTAGCTTCTGTAACTCTTAACTTGCCAGGGAAATCCAAGTCAATCCATTAGCCCCCACTACTAAGATGATTCTGTCTTTTTGTCCCTACAGTTTTATGGTATATTTTTATTATCATAAAAATAATAAAAGTAATGTATATTTTGAATTTTTTGAAGAATAACGATCACCTTTAATCTCTGCAATCTCATCCAGTTATAATAATCACTAACACTTTGATGTATTTCCAGGTCTATTTCTTGCATCTCTGGTTTGCTCATTTCCCTGCTCTCCACAGCAGCAAGTACACAACTTGAACCTGCTCTTTAATTCCTGTCCAAATCCTTGGACCACACCCTCCATCTCCTTCTTTTTTTGAGGAAGATTAGCCCTGAGCTAACATCTGTGCCTGTCTTCCTCCACTTTATACGTAGGATGCCTGCCACAGCATGGCTTGTGCAGAGGTCTGCCCCTGGGATCCGAACCAGTGTACACCAGGCTGCTGAAGTGGAGCCCACAAGCCTAACTGCTGCGCCACCAGGCCGGCCCCCATCTCCTTTGTTTTTAATGAATAAAGAAGCTTTACCCTGCTACCTTTACCTTCTAGTTTTTCTTCCTGTCCCTTTGTCCCTGCTTTCCCTATTGTTTCAGAGAAAAAGACATTCTTCCTTCCATTCAATGCTAATTCTTTCAATGTTCTAACTCTAATTTCCTCCCATATCCTTTTAAACCTTGTTACTTCAATAATCACCTCCAAGGAGTCTTAATCTTCGATATATAAACATGATTAATCATTATACTAGAATTAAATAACATATTGTAACAATATTGAATGGCATGGGGAAGTGCTCCCTAATACATATTGCATGAAGCAGAAAGATAGAAAATTGTGCGCGTATGTTATGACCTCACGATCACACACAAACACATAAAAAAACCCAACCCTATCCTTTTGTACTTTGTTTGAAATGGCAGCTTTAGGATTGGCTTCTTAATACCAATGGACATGATGGGATTCTAGAATGGTTGAGGCCAAGTGTCAGTCCTTAACTACCAGAGATAAGGTGGAGGCAATCATCGTAACTGCATGAGGGGGAAAGTGGAAATCAGTGTTTCGATCGTCAAAATTTTGAGAAGTGACTAATTGTCCTTAGGAATAAAATAAATGGGCAGCCTACCAATTTATTACTTGACTTATACAGCAGAAAATTCTCTAGATCTGGTGGCCAAAATCCTCACTTAAGTCACCACAATGGAGAGTTTCAGTCTCTTACAGATTTTCTAGGCCTAAATCAGTACACAGACCTGTACCTCCTTGCCTGAAGGGGATTCCAATTCCCCTTGAGAAAGCACTGTACAATGTTGCCACAAGCACATGTTGTAAGACTTCCTCCAAGTCTTTCCAAAAATGAGCTTGTGGCCATTTATTATGATGACAATGCACTTAGGAAAGGGAATTTACCAGACCTTTTATTGATGTCCAGTCACTGGCTTTGAAGTGACCTTAATTTCTGGGGACCCAAAATGCCATTGTGGCCATCAATCAAAGTGGGTCCTTATAGAAGTCAGAGGATAAATTGAATTTTACCCTATGTCTGTTTAACAGTGAATTCAGAGGGTCTGCAGACCAAAGCTTCTGAATGTGTAATTGAAATAGGCATACTCAGCAACTGGCAGAATCTCCACATCAACTCTCAGATCTGTGAAGTGGGAGTGACCATGGATTGTCATAAACTTAATCATATCAACACAATCTCTGGCACCTGATATACAGTTATTTATTTGGCAATTTTTTTTTTTCCATATAAAGTTGCAAGGACCTCCAGAGAAAGCTGCTTTCTCTTGATAAGGATGATAGCAGTCTTCACCATCTTGCTTTCTGCTGTAATTTATTTTAGACAGATCTTGATCATCTTAGCATTGTGCTGAATATCACACTGGTCCACCACATTGATGACATCATGATAATCACAGGAAGGGCAAAGTGGAAGCCCTCGGAGCTTTCCTCCATACTGGAGTAATAATCCAAAAGCAATACTACATCCCTCTGGCACTGCAGAGAGGAGCGCCATGTTAAAGATGTGAAAGATGAAGGGTGGTGAATCCTATCACGTTCTCATTTAATCTGTCTGTTTTGCCTCTGCAGAAGATAGATGGATGTTGGAGAATGACCATGGATTGTCATAAACCTAATCATATCAATGCAACCTCTGGCACCTGATATACAGTTATTTATTTGGCAATTTGTTTTTTCCACATAAGGTTGCAAGGAACTCCAGAAACAGTTGCTTTCCCCTGATAAGGATGAAACACATATTTACCGTCTTGCTTTCTGCTGTAATTTATTTTAGACAGATCTTGATCATCTTAACATTGTGCTGACTATCACACTGGTCCACTGCAATGATGACATCGTGATAATTTTTTTCGGTGACCCAGAACCTGGAAATTATTTTATATATCTTAGTGAAATACACATAGGCCAGGGGGTGGGAGATAAACTCCACAAAATTCTATGGCATCTTCTTGGTAAAGTTTCGGAGGGAGTACAGTGATCTGCAGCATGTCAGAATATCTTCTCAACAGTGAAAAATAGGTTAAAGCATCTTAGACATCTACCACTAAAAACAAGGCATAATGCTTGGTGGGCGTCTTTGGATTTTTGAAGCATCATATACTATATTAGAATATGACATGCTAACTCGTTTTGTGAGTAACCCATACAGTTGCCAGTTTTGAATGGAACCACAGGAAAAAGACCTAAAAGGTGGTACAACATGTCTAGGCTGTGGCATGACCTACTCTTTTACTTGGGCATTATGACCCAGCAGATCCATGATATTCAGAGTGTCTAAGGCAAGCAGGAATGCTGTATAGAGGTTCTGGCAAGCCTCAATAGCAGAATTACAGCACGCTCCATGCGGGAACGTCATACCCTCTCCTGCATATAACTATTTTACTTTTGAGAAACATCTCTTGACTTGCTACTGGGCCTTGTTAAAGATTGAATGCCAAATGATGGGACATCAAATGACTATGTACCCTGAACTGACCATCATGAAACTGGAAGTTATTTGACTCATCAAACCATAAGTTTGGCCTGCATAACAGCAATCAATCATCAAGCAAAAGCAGGTCTATAAGTTAAAAGTAACTTCTGTAAGGAGGTGACCTAGAGCTCTTACTGGATTGTACCTACACTCATGTCTGCAGAGGGCTCTGCATAATATACCAGCACTGACTATGAGTGGACTAATACACCATTAAAGTCTCAAAAAAATAGTGTCTTAGAAAAATGGTGGTGAGGCAAAAATCCCACCAGTTAGCAGAACTTGAATAGTAATTGAAGTTCTACAATGGGCCAGCAGTGTTCTAAGGGTATTGCATGCATTTTTTAATTTAATCCTCACAATAACTCTATGATGTAGGTACAATTATTATCCCTTCAAACCTCTAAGCTCTACTAGTATAAGTATTTTCTCTCTCTTGTTCACTCCTATATCAACATGCTTAGAATATTGTGTGGCATACAGTAGAAGCACAATAAATGTTAGTAGAATGAACGAATAAATCTTTTCTTCACTGGTGAGGAAATTGATGCTTATTATTCATCAACCAAATCCAGACTTCTTTGAAGCAGAACATAAGATCTTTAAACATTTGTCGAGAAGCTCTAAGCCTAGCCCCAAGATTTCTACACTTAATCCCAACCTTTGTGCCTATTTTCAACCCAATCTTTATCTTAAACCAGGAATATTTTCTGTCAGAAGTTTTGGCTTAAGTAGGAAAATCTTCACTGTTTATAACTTTGATCATCTTTGAAGGAGTGAGGCTTCAATTATATTAAAAACCCTTTTGATCTGCTGAAAATATCATTGTTGGATTTAGATAAGCAAAATGGACTTAGAGCTCAGTTTAGGAGGGGTAATGTTTTGCCAGGTATGTAAGAGAAATTGGTTTCTTAAACTGGAAGTTTGTGTGGAGCTTGAGATGCAGTAGAAACTGAAAAAGTGTGGGGGTGGGGTGAAGGGCCAAAGACTTAGAACCAGAAGTATTTAATATTCAGTTGTGAGTTGCTTTTGTTTTTTGTTATTAAAATCCTTATTAGTCTCCACAGACATGTCTACCATATATACAAATAACTTATTAAATGGATTTTCTGAAAAACTGAAGAAGTGGATGAGAGTTACATTTAAATTGTCATATGGAGTAGAAAGATAATCCATGATCCAAACTAATTCAGTACAAACAGAAGCTTAGAGACAAGGAAAAATATTTCAGGATGACCTGGAAATTTCTGGCTGTGGGAGGAGATTAGGACTCTCATAGGGTGTGAAAGTTGGTTTGAATCAATTGTTAAAGTAATAAAATGAGGAAGCCATTAGACTGGGTGGCTCTCACGCCTTGGTAGTCTACATAAGCAAACCAAACCTTAGCCAGAGTCAATGCACTCAAATCCAAGAAAATGAAATTTAAGAAGACCAATCACAGTCAACTAGGATTTCCCAAATTAGACAACCTCTTAAACTACAGCCAATCAAATCATTTCCTTGCTTTGCTTCCATGCCTTCTCTATAAAACCTCTTTCCTAGAATTTGTTGGCAAAGCTTTCCCAACCACTTTCAGTTTGGTGCTACCCCATTCAGAAGTGTTGAAAATTTTAATGTACCTCAGTTAATCTTTTAACACAATCATATCTAGGTGTCCTGGGAGAGGGAGAGCCCAGACGACGTCTGGCTTACAGTCTGGTAATATTCAACTTCCTTTCTTCTTCTTGCCCTTGGTGCCCAGATCCTTGGATTTCACATTCTGATTTCTTAATTCCAGATTCATTGTCAGAGTCCTTGGCCTCTTATTTCTTTTTCTCGTCCCTCATTCTTTTCTTTTCTTTTTCTTTAAGATTGGCACCTGAGCTAACATCTGTTGCCAGTCTTCTCTCTCTTTTTTTCTTCTTCTCCCCAAAGCCCCTCAGTACATAGCTGTATATTCTAGTTATAGGTCCTTCTGTTTCTGTCATGTGGGACTCTGCCTCAGCATGGCTTGATGAACTGTGCTAGGTCCACACCCAGGATCCAAACCAGTGAAACCCTGGGCTACAGAAATGGAGCACGCAAACCTAACAACTTGGCCACAGGGCGGGCCCTCTGATTCTTTTCTATCTTTTATCCAAACTTCTACTCCATTGCCATATCTTGGCATATAAAACTATCTGATTCTTTAGTCCTTGACTGACTACTTAATATCTTCTTTTTAATTCATTAATTTAATTAATCCATTATTACATGAATGTATTGAGGGTTTGTTCTGTGTCAGGAAAAGTATAAGAAGCCTTAATTTGAAGAATCTCAGACTATGGAGGTGGGAGACACCTGGAAACAGAAAAAGCACAATACAGTTGTGCAAAGGCTACCACAAAGAGGTGAGCACAGAGAGACAGTCCAACAAATTCTGCTGAGGATAACTGGAAAAAGTTTCACAAAAGGAATGTCGTTCATGAGGAGTCTTAAAATAACAAGGGGATGTTGTCTAGAAAAACAAAAGGGGAAGAGCATTCTAGATAGAGGCAAAGATACAGAAGCAGGGAAGCATACTGTATTAGGAAAACAGTGATAAGTTTAGTGTGACTGAAATGCAGGGGGAAGGGAGTGGAAAGATGAGAGAAATCTGTGGAAATAAATTAGAATGAAATTAAGATTGGTCTTATGCTGTGATAATGATTTTGGGACAAATACATTGGGCAAAGAAGAGCCAAAGCCCATTTTAAATATGATTTAGTTTCTCAGGGAGATCAAGCCAATGCCCGTGGGAAGAACTAAACACAATGCATAGATTATTGGTGTCAGGTTGCTGAATTAGGAATCTACAGCACAGCAGTAGACCAGGTGTGGCAGGCACTCCTAGAATCCTGAGTTTGTCAGGGCAGCAATGTGCTCAGCTATTAATATCCTCCTTCCCAGACTGCCACGGACATGGTTTTGACCAATGGTCTATGAGTGAAAATCACTAAATGAGGATTCTGGGAACATTGCTTGAAAGGTACCCCAATGACTGGCATGTGTCTTTAGCCTCTTGCCCTTGACTCTTTGCCCTTATCTTTCTTCCTGTCTGAAATATGATTGGAATGCTGTAGGTATGGCTAACATCTTGTAATATGACGAGGAAAGCCATCCAGTAAGGGTGGGGGAGCAGGAAAGTTGAATGGCTCTGGGTCTTTGATAATCCTTGATTACTTACTAGTCCTGAGCTTCCTCACCTACAGATTTTATGATACAAGAGGACAATAAGCCTTATCTTGTTTAATCCACTGTTGGTTGGATTTTCTATTGCTTGGGTTTGAATAAATTCCAAATTATACCTGGGATAGTAAAGAATGATGATATGAAATGAAGGAGTGATGATATGAGTGGGGGAAGTTGAGAAAAAGAATTCAAATTGAGAGTCATTTCTAAATAGCATTGAAAATGATGGATTTCACAGGGTGAAGTGAATTTGAGCAATAGTGTGCTAGATTGGGAGACTAGGAGGCATGTCATTCACCTTATAGGAGAGATAACAGGTTTCTCTCATCTGATGACATATGACCTTAACCAGGTCAAATCTACCTCTCCAGTGTTTCAATAGTTGCTTGTCCTGGCATTTGGCCAGACCCAGACTTTGTTGAGCAAATGTCTGACCTGTTCGAAGATACTCTTGTAGTTCAAGAAATATGATTCTCTTTCTGGAAGAAAATTTATGTCAGGCTACTTATTTTTCACAAAAAGAACATTAAACTGCCACTTTACTCTTTGATATCTAAAGTGAATGGATTTTTCAGTTATCAATAATACATAATACCTACATATTGGACATGTACCAGGAAGCTGAAACTTAATTGATAGCTATTCAGCATCTGTCAAAAATGTGGTTGAGGCAATGAGTATTAAGAGTAGGAGTCTATGTAACACATTAACCACCCATTCTTCAAGGCACTCTAAAAGTCAAGTTAAATAATCAGAAAAAAAGCATGCTAGGACTACATAAGCTTAGGTCCTTGAAAGAAATTCAATTTTGTCTTATGAGCTTTCATCAAGAATTGATAAGGATCAACAAAAACAATAATACTTGTGATTTATTGAGCTCTGTGTTAAGTAGTTGATATAACCATTTCACACAACATCATCTTGGGTTTTGATAAGATAATCCCCAATTATGAGATGAGGGAACTAAGGCTCTTGAGGTTAAATAATTTCCCCAAGGACACACAGCTAGCAATTGTGGGAGCAGTATTCAAACCCAGGTCTGGGATTTGAGATCCACTGTTTTATTTTAATTATATCATGCTGTGGTCAACAGAATAATGGCTGCCCAAAGATGTCCACATTCTCATCCCCAACACCTGTGAATATGTTACTTTGGTGGGCCCAATCTAATCACATGGGTCTTTAGAAGAGCATAAATCTTAAGCCAGCTCTGATAGCCTGGTGCTTAAAGTTCAGCACTCTCACTGCTTTGGCAGCATGGGTTCAGTTCCCGGTTGTGGAACCACACCACCTGTCTGTCAGTTGTCGTGCTGTGGTGGGGCTCACATAGAAGAACTAGAAGGACTTACAACCAGGCTATCCAACCATGCACCAGGGCTTTGGGGAGCAAAAAACCGGACAGGAAGATTGACAACAGATGTTAGCTCAGGGAGAATCTTTCCTTGCAAAAAAAAAATGAGGATAAATCTTTCTTGGCTATGAAGACAGGGAAATGTGACTATGTAAGAATAGGCAGAGAGTTCAACTGTGTTGGCTTTGGAGATGGGGAATGAGATATATGAAGCAAAGAATGTCGGCAGGCTCTAGAAATTGTAAAGGCAAGAAAGGGACTCCTCTAGAGTCTCCAATGGCACGCATTCCTGCAGACGCCTTGATTTTAGCCCAATAAGACCCATGTCAGACTTCTAACTAACGGAACTGAAAGATAAATTTGTGTTGTTTTAAGCTACTAAGTTTGTGGTAATTTGTTATGACAGCAATAGAAAACTAATACACATGCCAACTCTCCAACATATTTAGTAAATTTCTCGTTATTTTTAGTTCTGGGAACAGTCTGCATCCACTCACATCGGCATGAGATTTATTCACAGCCCAATGATGTTTTCTTTTTGCCTTGGCTGACCAGAAGGCCAGAGCTGACTTTTGAGTACAATTGTAGTTATAAAGATAGGTAAAAAAAAAAATGTTTCTGTCTTCTATATGGTTTCTGATGTACTCTTATATCTTTTTTTTTTTTTGCATTTTCCTGTATATATTCACACATGCATTTTTATATCAACATATTTCAGACAGAGAGAGAGAATGAATGAAAATGAGACAGGGGTGAGGTGGGGGCAGAGCAGAGAAAGAAAGGAGACAACTCAAGTTGTTTCATGAAAGTGGAAAGGTGATTTTTATACTGAGCTGTCTCAGTGGTATCAAGGGACATATTTGAGTGATTCCTTTTAAAACTTACAAAAAAATACATCTGAGAAGAGGTGTTACCTTGCCATTGCTAATTATTACTCACACGTACCTCTCAGACCTATTTATTTCTGGTCATATGCAAGTTTCATTTCAGAAGTGCAGCCCCCTGTTTTGAGGGGGCTTCTATCCAATTAAACCTGGATGGTAGTATTGGGATGATACTGCTTTCAATTTTAGGGGAAAGCTGATGAAAACATAAGAAAGTTGAATCCATTTAAGACAAAGATTTCTGACACAAAAGCGATTTGATTTGCACCTTGCTGGGTATACAAAAGATAGGCTGATCACGTTGTCAGAAAGGAGCCACATTGTTAATCAGAACTCTGTTCCTTTCAGTTGAAAGTGAATTAGGGAGTCATGATTTCAGAAAAAGAAAAATAGCCCTCTGCCAGCTCCATTGCAATATTTGTGTTACTAAGCAACAAAATTCTCCTATTTAGCAAAGCCCTAATGATGCTGGCAGTACAGTCCTGGAATAATGCTTAATACAACTTCATTATCCCCACCACTATGGCTGCATTGCATATGCAGTGCCTGATTAGGGATAACGAGAAGTAGAGCGAGTGCTGTTTGGTGCACCTGCATCTAAAAAACCAAATAAAGTATTGATTTGGATGAATCTAATGACGGTCATTTAGTGTGTTTATCTACTCACAGCATTCATTGGAGCTGACAAAGAATGCAGTACAACTCACTGTTAAATGTGTCCTAGAATTATAAAGCCATAAGGATTCTCTCATGCCAGGTCACATCGACACAAAAATTGTGACATTAGCTGTTACCAACTCTGTTGACACCTGGTTATGGTCTTTCTCTAAGGAAGATTTTGAGGAAAGCTGAAGATTGAAATTACCTGATCGCTTTCCATATGTCTTTTGAAACTTGAAAAACTTCCTTTCTGTATTAAGGTTTCTGTTATTTTTGCAGAAAATCTAATTTTAATATCTGAGAAAGTTTGTTTCTTCTGTCCTGGTTTTCATGCTGAGAAGTTGCTTCAAAGGACACTAATGCCTTTGTAGACATTCTCCTCCTCTTTTCTTTTTTCTCCTCTTCTTTTTACCCTGCCCTTTCTTTCAAGTATGTGGTTTCCAAGGGTTATCATTGTGGAGCAGATGTTAAAGAAAGATGTACTGAAAATAAATCCATGACTATCTTGGGTCAGAATCTCCTCAAATGTTATTATGCACTAATAAGCGACACTTATGCCATAGCATTTTAAACTCACAAAGCAATTTAGAAGTATCCTATTTTTCAAATGATCTTACCACCACTTTATTCACCTCTATTACTGGATGCACTTCTATAGCTCCTGAATATAGAGACATAAAGAAGGAGAAATATTTAATATTTCCTTCTGCCATTTCTATGGTGACATGCAACATTTACAGCATATGGCATTAGGCAATTATAATTCTATTAGAATTAAGATAAAAGAGAATAAAAATAAAAAAATAAGCAAACACATAACTTCTTTAGAGATGAGAGGTAGAACAGGTGGAGGTCATATTCTAATTGAGATTGGCCAGCGGTGAGAGGTGAAATTCCTCTCTGGTTCTCTATCAGTAAAGAGGGACACATTGAAGCGGGCCATTCAGGTTCTACAAGACCGCCTACACTCTTGCTCAGGTGGATAAAAATTAACGTGGTCAGCCATTTTTAGTTTTGTTTATATTGATTCGGCAGACATTTTCACTTTCAATATTCTTCTGGTGTTCCAGAGGGAAAAAACCTCTTGACAAATTCTGTTTATTTATAATAAGCATAGATTACATAAAATATATCTTGAATCTGAATTTGACAAACTGCTCTTATCAAGCCCCGCCCCCCTTTCCTGAGTTAAGTATGCTATTCCCGTTGTCCACCTCCATTTGGAAGTTATGAAATCCTCTTCAAACAATTTGATCTGGTAGCTATAAGGAAAGGAGACAGAAGGTAGGTTGTTTGTTTGTTTTAATGTGTGCCTATATTGGGTTAGGTGCTTTAGGTACATTGTTCAGGTACGTTCCACTTATGAAAGTATCATTTTCTCCATTTTACAAATGAGAACATTGAGGGTCAAAGGAATATTATAATGGGTTCTAGGTCAGCCAACCAAATAAAGAGCAGGGCGTGAACTGAGACTCAGGCTTTTCTGACTTTAAAATCATTTTTTCACTCTGGCTGCATTTTGAAAATCCATTCTTGGGTCTGAGTTTCAGACACGCAGATAGACCAAATTCATTTGGAATATGTCGCCTTTTTATGAAAGCAGAAGGCTAATTTGATTATTAGTTTCTCTTCTAAACTATGCTCAACTGTAGTTTAAATATATATGTTATTAAGCAATTACACAAAAATTAACCCAGCGGGATAACTCTTTTTGATGGCTTTCAAATGGAAGGATTTTGGCCACTTGCCCATTATGATGTTATAATTTAAACTTAATACAAATTGGAGAGTGTTTTCACTGAGTTGCTTATTTTGAAACACTTTGTGTATGTGATTGCCTTTTTTGTGTAGAAATTCATCTTTTAAAGAAGATTCTTTTATTCCTAAAACTTAAAATCTGCAGCATCAATAAAAAGATGATGTTTCTCAAAATGACCATCTGAGTCCTAAATCCTGATGATTCTGATTCTAGTGCATCACTAGTGTTACTCCAGGGTGTACCTGGCATGCTGGCTTCAAAAACGTATATGGGAGCCCTTTGATATGTGACTGTTTTTCCATATTTACAGATGAGTGTTTTAAAAGTCAAACATTGTTTGTTTTGTGTATGCTTGTTTCATTGTGCAATTATGGTATAACAATATAGAAAGTAGTCACACGTAAATTTAGCAAAAAAGCTTACAACTTTACTTTTCTTTAAGTCATGAATAATCATGGTGGAGAAGTAGATTGTCTTTAAGTATCTGCACGATAGAGCTGCTGTTATTCAGTTGTTAACAGGTTATAATCTTTCTTACCAACCAAAATTTGAATAGATCTATATAAAACAAGTCATTCTATCATCACGTTAGTTTTTAGTGGATGTAAACATTTTTTTGCTGAGGAAGATTTTCCTTAAGCTAACATCTGTTGCCAAAATTCCTCTATTTTGCTTGAGGAAAATTAGCCCTGAGCTAAGATCTGTGCCAGTCTTCCTCTATTTTATATGTGGGACACCGCCACAGCATGGCTAACAAGTGGTATAGGACTGTGCCTGGGATTCGAACCTGTGAACCTGGGCCGCCGAAGTGAAGCATGCCAAACTTACCCACTATGCCATGGGGCTGGCCTTAAACATTCTTAATATCACACTCCAGTGATGCTCTTTACGTTTGTGATCTTGAAACTATGGTTGTATAAATTTAAAAGCTTACACAACTCAGCAACTGATGACATTCACTTCTTAGGAATTGGTAAGTCAATTGTTGGAACAAAAAATGAGAAGCATGTGTACACACATAGAGACAGATCTGCCTAGGCTCTAGAGGAGATGTTACTGTGATTTATTTGTTCTTTAAACTCTGTAGGGCTTGTCTGATTTTAGGTATATTCTTGGGGATCCATTAAGACTTTTTGGAAAATGTATTAATTTTTCAAGTCAGAAGGATATCATTTAGTAAGTAAATAGATTTATGGCATTGGTTCTATTCAGGGCTTAGAAACCCTTTACATTCCAAGGCTTCATATATTCAATTCCACTATCTGTGGGTTGTGTCCATGTATGTTATGCAATGGTGGTGGTATTGTTTTAGTAGTAATCTGGTCTACTGTATTTTATTCACTTGGGAGTTCCAAATGTGCATAAACTCTAAAATAAGAATTTCTCTTTTTTTTCTCCCAGCAACCCATCAATTGGTGCTCATCTGACATCTTTATTGATTCTCTACAACTTTCTAGTATTCATTTTGACCAATATATGCTGTAGCTCATATGGATTGGCTCTAGCACATTGAACATCTGATGTGTTCATTTCTCTAGGAAATGGCCTTTGGTCCAATTTAATGAGGATCAAATTAAGTCACGTGGGGTAAATAGAGCTTTCCTCATGGTGCCACAATTAACTAGAATATTTATGTGGCAAGCTCTTTCTAGCATGTTGCATTTTATTGGTATAAATCTGATGTTAGTGTTATTGGACTATTTCAGAAGATGGTTTAAAATTATAAAGTGTTTTGGACAAGGCTTTTTATTTTGGCTAGTGAAAAATAAGATTGAATTTCTTGTAGCTTAGGGATATATTTTCACATAATGGGTCATTAACGTTTAATGCTGGTAAAATATCATTTGTGCTAAGACCCAGGGATTTAATTACTAAAAATATTAATATATGGAAGCAGCCACAAAATTTTCCATTTGCTACTTCGTTAAAGCCATGGTTTTGTAATAAGTTATATCAGCAGGTATTTATCAGGCACCTTTTTAATATATGAAAATATATAGCATATGAAAAAGTAGATGATAAACTCAAAGCATTAATTCTATTCAAAAATTTACAAAATAATTATGGAAGACTTAAAAGAAAATAAACTAAATTTTCTTAAACTGCCTTTTCCATAGTGAGATTGAATAAAATGTATGCACTTGTAAAATACAAAAACCATGGCAAACATTTTAAAAAAATGTACAAACCAAAAATTATTTGAAAGAAAAGCAGCCAAGCCAACTTCTGGTTTGGTAAGCCTAAGTCTATTTGAAATCTTTGTTCCTGGATGTAGTACAGAAAAGAAAGTTACAGCTGGGGAAGCACTTCTCTGGGACCATGGAAAGTGATATTGCTATGGGTCCAGGGACCTATTTAGCCCTGAAAAATCATGGGCCAGCTTATGGGAATGAGCAAAGATGACTCAGAGGAGCTATTGGGAACTTTTGACCTGAAGCAAAACTACTCTAAGAGCCAGTCATCCAGGAGATAAGGAGCTTATATCAGAATGTGAATCAATACATGGTTTCCTTGATCAAGAAAGTCTTAGTACAGTCTCTGCGGGTTCAAGATGGTGGTGTAGAAAGATTCAGAACTCACCTCCTCCCACGGACACACCAAATCTACAGCTACATATGGAACAATCCCCTCTAAGAAAGACTGGAAAACTAGCTGAATGCTTCTCCACAACAAAGGATAAAAGGGCCACATCCAGATGAGTAGGAGAAGCAGAGACACTGTCATGTGAGAAATCCCACTCCCAGCATGACAACCCACAGTGAGGAGGGATCTCACAAATACAGAGTTTCTCCCTGAGGAGTATGGGGGGTGCAGTTTGTGCAACCCACATCAGGCACCCCAACTCTTGGAACCTGCACCAGAGGGATGAGCCCCCAAAACATCTGGCTTTGAAAACCAATGGGGCTTACATCCAGGAGACCCAAAGGGCTGTCGGGAACTGAAATTCTGCTTTTAAAGGGATCATGTACAGACTCACTCACCTGGGACCCAGTGTAAAAGCAGTAGTTTCCAAAGCACCTAGGTCACATGTGAAGGATCTTAATGTGCTAATCTTAAAGCATCTGCCAAAGGGTGTGGAGCCTGTTGGACTATCTCTGAGACAGAGGTGCTGGTGGGCACCATTTATGAACTCTCCTCCTATCTTGCCAGTGCTGGTGGGCATGCCCTGCCTCTATGCTCTAAGCAGGTGGTCATGCCCCAGCCCTGTGGTCTAAAGCCAGAGGTCATGCCTCAGTCCTGTGCTCCCCCACAGCCCTGCTAAAGCTGGTGGTCATACACAGTACACACAGGGACACCCTTGGAGCACCTGCTCTGGTGGCCAGGGGGGCTTGTGCTTCTGGGTCCCATGGAACTGAAACAATCAGAGAGACAGTTCTTGGCAGGCTAACACCCCCAGGGCACTGCACAGAAAACAGACTGAATTACACCCCCAGTCTTCCTGTGCAAAAGGTCCATTTACTGTCTTGAACTTTCGGCCTGACAGGCAAGCTTCAAGTTTAATACACATCGAGAGGCTACAAAGGTGCTCTCAGGGAATGCAGGCTGGGAGACACCATGTTTTTACTCTCCCTTGGCCTTGCTACAGCTTGCCAGTATCTCCCAGGAAGGAGCGTATACACTTTTCTGGAGGGCCAATTTCTGCAACTGTCACCAAGGGGACACCTCCAGATTGCCTGATCTGGAGGTCAGAGAGTTTACAATGCAGTTCCACAGGGCTATATATATTTGCATACTTTAAAAGCTGCTGCCTGAGGGTCTGGCTTCCAGTCAGTCTGAAACTAGATGCTAAGTGAAATCCTTTCCATTGGAACACTGAAAAGTCTTGGCACACCCTCAACAATTGAGAGCTATCAAGAATAAATCAGTCTGCTTAGATAATCACGAAGGTTTGATAGACAACTAAGAGCTAGGGAAAGGTTGAACAATAAAGTTCATCTCCTACATAGACCACTCCTTCAGGACTAGGAGAAGTAGCTGTTTTGCCTAATACATAGAATTAAACACTGAGAGTCAAGCAAAATGAAGAAACAGAGGAATATCTTCAAAATGACAAAACAAGATCAAACCCCAGAAAAAAACCTTAATGAAACAGAGATAAGCAATTTACCTGATAAAGAGTTCAAAGTAGTGGTCATAAAGATGCTCATTGAACTCAAGAGAAGAATGGATGCACACAGTGAGAACTTCAACAAAGAGATAGAAAATATAAGAAAGTACCATACAGGAGGTATGGAGATGAAAAATACAATAGCTGAACTGAAAAATACACTAGAAGCATTCAACAGCAGACTAGATGAAGCAGAATAAAGGAACAGTGACCTGGAAGGCAGAGCAGTGGAACTAACACAAACAGCAGCAGAAGAAAAAAGATTAAAAAAAATGAAGATAACTTAAGGAACCTCTGGGACAATATCAAGTGGAATAACGTTTGTATTATAGGGGTTCAAGAAGGAGAAGAGAGAGAGAAAGAGGCAAAAAAATTATTTGAAGAAAAAGTGGCTGAAAGCTTCCCTTACCTGGAGAAGAAAGCAGACATCCAGATCCTGGAAGCCCATAGAGTTCCAAATAAGATGAAACAAAAGAGATCTACACCAAGACACATTACAATTAAAATGTTGTAAGTTAAAGATAAACAGAGACCCTTAAAAGCAGCAAGAGAAGAGCAACTTATTATGTACAAGGAAACCCCATAAAACTCTCAGCAGAAACTTTGCAGGTCAAAAAGGAATGGCATGATATGTTCAATGTGCTGAAAGGAAAAAATACCTTTCAACCAAGAATACTCTATCTGGCAAGGTTATAATTTAGAATTGAAGGAGAGATAAAGAGTTTTCCAAACAAGTAAAAGGTAAAGGAGCTCATCACCACTAAACTGACCTTACATGAAATTTTAAAGAGACTTCTTTAAACTGAAAAGAAAGGGCACTAATTAGTAACAAGAAGACGTACAAAAGTGAAAATCTCACTGGTAAAGGTAAATATATCGTAACGGTATTTGATTAATCACTTATAAAGCTAGTATGAAAGTTGAAAGACAAAAGTAGTAGAAATAACTATAATTATAATAATTAGTTAAGGGATACCAAAAATAAAAAATATAAAATGTGACATAGGAAACATAAAACATCAAGGAGGGACGTAAAAATGTACAGTTTTAGAATGCATTGAAACTTAATTTGCTATCAATTTATAATAGACTATTATATATAGGCTGTTATATTGAGCCTCATGGTAGCCACAAAGCAAAAAACTATAGTAGATACACAAAATATAATGAGAAAGGAATCTAAACATAACAGTAAAGAAAGTCATCAAACCACAAGGGAAAAGAACAAGAGAAGAAGAAAGGAACAGAGAAACTACAAAACAGCCAGAAAACAATTAACAAAATGGCAATAAGTATATACCTATCAATGATTACTTTAAGTGTAAATGGACTAAATGCTCTAACCAAAAGACACAGTGTGGCTGATGGATAAGAAAACAAAACCCATCTATATGATTCCTACAAGAGACTCACTTCAGAGCTAAGGACATACATAGACTGAAATTGAAGGGATGGAAAAAGATGTTTCATGTAAATAGAAACCAAAAGAAAACTGGGGTCACTATGCTTATATCAGACAAAATAGCCTTTAAAACAAAGACTGTAATAAAAGACAAAGATGGCAGTGCATAATGATAAAGGGGTCAATCCAACAAGAAGACAAAATGATATTTATTCACCCAACAAAGGAGTGCCTAAATACATAAAACAAATATTAATAGACCTAAAGGGAGACATTGACAACAATACAATAATAGTAGGAGATTTTAATACCCCACTTACATCAATAGGTAGACTATCCACACAGAAAATCAACAAGGAAACATTGACCTTAAATGAAACATTAGACCAGATTTACTTAATAGATATACAAATAAGATTCCATGCAAAAGCAGAATATACATTCTTCTCAAGTGAGCTTGGAACATTCTCCAGGATAGATTATATGTTAGACAACAAAGCAAGTCTCAATACATTTAAGACTGAAATCATATCAAGCATCTTTTCTGAACACAATGGTATGAAACTGGAAATCAAGTATAAGAAGAAAACTGGAAAAATCACGAATATGTGAGATTAAACAACATGCTACTGAACAACCAATAAGTCAACAAAGAAATCAAAGGAGAAATCAAAAAATACCTTGAGACAAATACAACATACCAAAATCTGTAGGATGCAGCAAAAGCAATTCTAAGAGAAAAGTTTAAAGCAATACAGGCCTAACTTAAGCAATAAGAAAAATCTCAAATAAATAATTTAACTTTACACCTAAAGGAATTAGAAAAAAGAAGAACAAATGAAGCCTAAAGTCAGTAGAAGTAAGGAAATAATGAATATCCAAGCAGAAATAAATGAAATAGGTACCAAAAAGACAATAGAAAAGATGAATGAAACTGTTGGTTCTTTGAAAAGTAAACAAAACTGACAAGCCTTTAGTTAGACTTACTAAAAACAAAAGGAGAGAGGGCTCAAATAAATAAAATCAGAAATGAAAGAGAAGTTACAACAGATATCAAAGAAATACAAAGGATTATAAGCGACTACCATGAAAAATTATACACCAACAAATTGGGCAACCTAAAAGAAATGGATAAATTCCTAGAAACATGCAATCTTCCAAGACTGAATCATGAAGAAATAGAAAATCTGAATAAACCAATTACTAGTAAGGAGTTTGAATCAGTAATCAAAAACCTCCCAACAAACAAAAGACCAGGACCAGACAGCTTCACTGGTGAATTCTACCAAACATTCAAAGATTTCATACTTATTCTTCTCAAACTATTCCAAAAAATTGAAGAGGAGAAAATGCTTTCAAACTCATTTTACAAGGCCAGCATTTCTCTGATACCAAAACCAGACATGGATAGGAAAAAAATTACAGGCCAATATCCCTGATGAACATAGACACAAAAATCTTCAACAAAATATTAGCAAATTGAACTCAACAATACATTGAAAGGATTATATACTGTAATCAAGTGGGATTTATTCCATGGATGCAAGGATGATTCAGTATTCACAAACCAATCAATGTGATACACCACATTAACAAAATGAAGGATAAAAATCATATGATCATCTCAACAGATGTAGAAAAGGCATTTGACAAAATTCAACATCCACTTATGATAAAAACTCTCAACAAAGTGGGTACAGAGGGAATGTACCTCAACATAAAGGTCATATGTGACAAAAACCACAGCTAACATCATACTCAATGGTGAAAAGCTGAAAGCTTTTCCTCTCAGATTGGGAACAAGTCAAGGATGCCCACTCTTGCCACTTTTATTCAACATAGTCATGAGCCAGAGCATTTAGCCAGAGCAATTAGGCAAGAAAAAGATAAAATAGAAATCCTAAAGATGCCACTAAAAAACTGTTAGAACTAATAAAAAGATTCAGGAAAGTTGCAGGGTACAAAATCAATATTCAATAATGTGTTGTATTTTTGTATACTAACAACAAACTGTTAGAGAAATTAAGAAAACAATCTTATTTACAATTTCATCAAAAAGAATAAAATACCTAGGAACAAATTAACCAAGGAGGTGAAAAATCTGTACACTATAAACTATAAGATATTGATAAAAGAAATTAAAAAGACACAAATAAATGGAATGATATTCCATGCTCATGGATTGGAAGAATTAATATTATTAAAACGTCTATATTACCCAAAGCAATCTACAGATTCAATGCAATCTCTATCAAAATTTGAATGGCATTTTTCACAAAACTAGAGCGCACAATCCTAAAATTTGTATGGAACCAAAAAAGACCCTAAATAGTCACAGCATTCTTGAGAAAAAAGAACAAAGCTGGAGGCATCACATTCCCTATTTCAAACTGTGTTACAAAGCTATAGTAATCAAAACAGAATCACATTGGCATAAAAGCAGACACATACATCTATAGAATAGAATAAAGAACCCCCCCCAAAATCCATGCAATATGGTCAGTTAATTTATGACAAAGGAGGCAAGAATATACAATGGGGAAAGCACAGTCTCTTCAATAAATGGTGCTGGGAAAATTGGCCAGCCACATGCAAAATAATGAAGTTAGATTACTATCTTACACCATGCACAATAATGAATTCAAATAGGATTACAGACTTGAATTCAAGACCTGAAACCACAAAACTCCTAGGAGAAAACATAGGCAGTAGTCTCCTTGACATTGGTGTTGGTGATGATCTTTTGGATCTGACTCCAAAGGCAAGGGCAACAAAAGTAAAAATAAACAAATTGATTGTATCAAACTAAAAGGCTTTTGCACAACAAAGGAGACCATCAACAAAATGAAAACGCAACCTACTGAACGGGACAAGATATTTGCAATTCATATATTCAATAAGGAGTTAACATCCAAAATATAGAAAAACTCATACAATTCAATGACAAAAAACAAAACTTTTGGTGAAAAAATGGGCAGAAGATTTGAATAGACATTTTCCAAAGAAGACATGTAGACGGCCAACAGGCACATGAAAAGATGCTCAACATCACTAATCATTAGTGAAACGCAAATCAAAACCACAATGAGATATCACCTCACACCTGCTAGAATGGCTATTATAGAAAAGATAAGAAATAGTAAGTCTTGGTGAGGATGTAGAGAAAAAGGAAACCTTGTGCACTGTTGGTGGGAATGTAATTGGTGCAACATCTATGAAAAACAGTATGGAAGTTCCTCAAAAAATTAAAAATAGAACCACCATATGATCCAGCAATTCCGCTTCTGGGTATTTATACAAAGAAAATAAAAACACTAATTCAAAAAGATATTTGCACCCCCATGTTCATTGCAGCATTAGTTGCAATAACCAAGACACAGAAGGAACCTAAGTGGTCATCAATGGATGACTGGATAAAGAAGATGTGGTATATATATATATACAATGGAATACTACTCAGCCATAAAAAAGAATGAAATCTTGCCATTTGCCACAACATGGATAGACCTTGAGGATATTATGCTAGGTGAAATACGTCAGACAGAAGAAGACAATTATTGTATGATTTCACTTACACGTGGAATGTGAAAAACAAATCAAATAAACAAAAAACCAAAATCAATCTCATAGATATAGAGAACAGATGGTAGGTGCCAGAGGGGAGGGGGATTGGGAGGTGGGCAAAATGAGTGAAGGAGGTCAAGAGGTACAAACTTTCAGTTATAAAATAAATAGGTCATGGGGTGTAATGCACAGCATTGTGGCTATAGTCAATAATATTGTGTTGCATATTTGAAAGTTGCTAAGAGTGTAAATCTTAAAAGTTCTCATGACAAGAAAAAAAATTTGTAACTTTGTATGGTGACAGATAGTAACTAGATTTATTACGGTGATAATTTCACAGTATATACAAATATCTAATCATTATGTTGTACACTTGAAACTAACATGCTATATGTCAATTATACCTCAGTAAAAAATTTTTTAAAAAGGAGAGGTTGGCCCAGTGGCATAGTAGTTAAGTTTGTACACTCCACTTCAGCGGCCCGGGATTCACAGGTTTGGATCCCATATGCAGATCTAGCACGGCGCATCAAGCCATGCAGTGGTGGCATGCCACGTAATATGGAGGAACACTGGCACAGATGTTAGTTCAGGGCCAATCTTCCTCACACAAAAACACACAAAATTTGAAAAAAGGAAAGGCCTAGTATAAAAAATGTCAACTGATGGCTCCGTGATATAGCTGATTTAAATTCTAGTGTAAGCTCCTTATCTTGCCATGGACCTGGTTTTGGGGGACTGGCAACTGGTCCATGAACCGCATGGTCGATGAACCACACTTTGAGGAGCACTGGCCTAGAGGGCTTCTCCACCCAGGCACTATCGACATTTTGGCCTAGCTAGTCCAAACTACTTTGTCGTACGGGCTGTCCTGTGGAGGATGTGTGTAGGATGATTACTAGCACTCTCTGGTTTCCTCTACTCACTAGATGTCACTAGCACCTTCCCCAGTTAGTTGTGACAATCAAAACTGTCTTCAAAGATGGCCAATGTCCCATAAGTTGCGGGGCGGATGGGGACAAAATCAACCCACACGTGAACCACTCACTTCGAACATCTCTTAATTCCTAAGTGATCTCTTTATTCGTACCATTCAAAGCATCTATGTGCCAATCTACTGATAAAGTACAAAGTACCAGGAACTATTTGGTATTATTACCTCAATTTGTCATTAAATGATTACTTTATGATGTAACATGGTTTACTTACTTTGTTTAGAGTAATTTACAAAGCCATATAGAATTCGTCTTAGTTTTTCTGCAGTGGTGCTCAAGGCCTAACACCAGGAGCAGAGCCCGATCTGTCACTGAAAATGGTTCCAATAGCCACAAACAGGACCGTTTAGTTATATTTGACATTAGAGAAAGTAGCAAATGAATTAAACCCTGGTATTTAAACAGAACTGTTCATTAAAAAAGCCTTTGTACAGTGAAGTTAATTATGTCCTGAAATGTTAGAAAAATATATTCCTGACCAACTGGTCTCTGGATACAAAAGCCCTGTGTTTGCTTTCTTCAGGTTATTTACAAATAACAGCGGTAATAGCAATAACTACGCAATAGTGCTACTTCCTTTCATTTGGACAGTACTTTGCACTTCTCACAATGCTTTCAGAGACATTATTTCCTTTCATCCTTAGTTTAGTAGCTGTCTGCTGTTTGCAGAACCCGCACACTTTGTGCTGGCCTTTCTCATTCTAATAGAAACATAGAGATGGAGATCACAGAAACATACTAACATTGGTTCTTCACACACACACACACACACACAGACTGACATTACTTTTCTCACTGCCTTCATAAAGAACAATGTCCCTACAAGCTTCTCTGAATTCTGCCTGATAAAACAGCCAGGCTAAATCATAGTGGAACCTAAAAAATAAAATAAAATAAAAAGTCTGGCTTCAAACAGTGGATCCACAAATCTTTTTTGGTTAAAATAATTCGATATTCTGTATAAATCTGAAGCCAGAAGATTTTAATGGATTTTACTGACCTGTTTTAGAGGATTTGGTTAATTGTCTCCCTTTGTTGGGGCAAATAGACTTGGAGTTGTCAGGTTTAGCAGTAGTGAAAAAAGGAATATTATGGAGAATCAGAAATATCTGTAGCACATCCAAGTGTTCAGGTCCTTCAAATGTACAAAATTTTATATTTGATTCACAGATTTTTATCACCTTAAAATACTTGATGTGGAAACCCTTCATTTAACGTGCCTTAAGACAGCACGGCTACACTCACTCCTTGCTGTCAGTAGGCCTTTCCACTCCTTCCCCCATCTATCTCGCTTCTTTCCTGATACTGAATTTCAAACCAGTAATTTAAAAAGGCCTCTGTATTGATTGAAGGGTCCCATCTGTAAACCACTGAATTGTAACCAAATTAATTGAATCTGTGTGGTTCTATTGGCTAGGCTGTTTTCAGAAAAAGTTGATTCTGTCCTGCACTGAGTTTCCCACTTCTGTATCCTCTCTACTTCACTTCGCTCATCCCATTTTCCATTTGAACACCTTTTCTTATTCCTTGTTTGGCAAATTAAGACAGTTATTAGATCAGAAACGAGGGTTGAAAAGAAATGGACAATATAGCAATTCAAAGACCAGCATAAAATAGTGATTAATACCTGAGTCAGCCAGTATTTCAGGCCTTTTGGACGTCAGGGAGCTGCATACTGCTTGACGTGTGTTGCGATCATCTTCTTGAATAGAGCAGAGTCTGATTTTACTCCAGAACCTTCACACTGCCATGTGGCAGGGAGCACACTGCCTGTTGTAAAGTGTATCAGGCACCATAGTGGTGACGCCCCTTCCCCTCAGGGGGCCTCCTCATGGCTGCCTTCGCTACTCTCTTGAGAAGCGGAAAAGGGACAGCACCCAGCCTGAGCTCTGGAAGGGCTGCAGACTCAGAAAAGAGGAATAGCTAACACAGTATGGACCCCTACACAATGGAGAACACTCCTCATTTCCAGCCTTCCTCTATTTTACGTCTGTTTAAAAACAAATGTCGGTGCAGTGTAGTGAAACACGCCACAACACAGTCCTGGTGTTCAATAGGCTGCTGCTCAGCTGCTTGTGTAATTAACTTTCTGGTTTTTCTTTAATGAGTGGTTTTTTTTTTTTTTTTTGAGGAAGATTAGCCCTGAGCTAACATCTGCTGCTCATCTTCCTCTACTTTATATGTGGGATGCCTGCCACAGCATGACTTGACCAGTGGTATGTAGGTCCACACCCGGGATCTGAACCTGCAAACCCCGGGCTGCCAAAGCAGAACATGTGAACTTAACTTCTGCATCACTGGGCTGGCCCCATACTGAGTGTGTTTTGACAGTCAATATGAAAAATTCCAGGCCTTTTTGGAAAGATTAATACAAAATATATTTTATCTGTCTTTAAAATGCACTTGTGGATTTCCAAGTTCACATTTTTTTGTATGCTGACTGAAAGCTTACATATTAACCTCTATCGTCATTTATATCCAAGTGACACCATTTGTTGCAGGAAGGAGAGGGGAGAGGAACTAACATGTATTCAGAGACTAGTACGAAGAAGGCGTGGCCCAAATGCGTTATATTTATTATTTTGTTCAAACAAGTGCAGCAGACTACAGTGGACGGGCAGAGTTCCCACTGTCAACCATCTGTGTAAATAGCTCCCTCTGAAGCTATGTCGTACTCGGTCTGCATGGCCAGATGTGGCTGCCTGTATGAAGGCCTTCCCTACACTGGCAGGTAGGTATTATGATCATTATGATTTTTATTTTGTAGATGAGGCCAAGACCAGTAATGTTACCTGCCCAAGAGCCAATAGTTAAGTAATCAAATCTGAATTAGCAAATAGGCGTGTGCGTGCGTGCGTGTATCTGGCATCAAAACCCCTAGTCTCTCTCCTGCCATTCTGTCCCCCTCTATTCCTTCTATTACCAGCAGTTCTTAAGTCTGATCCTGAGCTAGGTGCTGAGGGAAACCTGTGGGAACCCTTGACTTATGGGAACCTGGAATCTTAGTAAAGAGATCAAATTTACACAGCGGCTAGTCATATGATAGAGGACACAGGTGGCCCTGAGAGATAAGATTATCTCTAATCATTTAGAAACATTGTATCGTGCATGTAGAGCTGGAAGAGAAGGACAAGCAGAGCCTTTTTCTCTGGGGGGCTGAGTGAAGAGGTAGAGGAAGCATGCACGCTTGATCTAAATAAGAGAACTGAGACAGCAAAAGGAAGATGGCAGGATGAAGATGGAAAGACACAGCCAGAGAGGTAGGGTGATTTTAACAACACATGGTCTCTGTCCCTCAGTTTGTCTTCCAGAACAGCTCTCTGTACTCAGACTTGAGTCTAACTGGAAAGAGATCTGCAGTTTAAAAAGCCGACACTATTGCATTAGTAAAAGTGAGAGATGATGACAGGTTTAACTAACACGTGACAATGGTCTTGGAGATTAAGGATGGATGTGAGATCCATTTAAAAAGACCAAGTACAGGCCTTGGTGACTGATTAGAGAAAATGGGTCTAAGGCAGAATCACTGGTTTCTGGCTTGAGGCAACTTTATGATTCGGTGAACATATTTCCGTATTACTTTCCTATAAAAAGGAGATGTGATGGTTAAGCTTATGTGTCAACTTGGCTGGGTCACAGCACTCAGATATGTGGTTAGATGTTATTCTGGATGTTTCTGTGAGGGTGTCTTTTGGATGAGATTAGCATTTAAATTGGTGGACTTTGAGTAATGCAGATTACCCTCCATAATGTGGGTGGGCCTCATCCAATCAGCTGAAGGCATGAATAGAATGAAAGCCGGATCTCCCCCAGCAAGAGGGAATTCTGCCAGCAGACAGCCTTCAGACCTGAACTGCAGCGTCAGCTCTTCCCTGAGTCTCCAGCCTGCCAACCTTCCCTGCAGATTTTAAACGTGCCAGCCTCCATAATTGTGCAAGCCAATTCCTTAAAATAAGTCTTTCTCTCTCTATGTATACATACATCCTACTGGTTCTGTTTCCCTGGAGCACTCTGACTAAAACAGGACATAACAACATTAAATGTCTTGGAGAGTTACCTAAGGGAGAGGAAAGCTGTAACTGGAATGCAGGAATATCATAAATTAAGAAGTTTTCAAATATAAATTCTAGTAAATAAAGACAAGGGAGCTATTTATACATCCCAAGATATGGGTGTGTTGCCTGTTCTAAAGATCCCAACACTGGTCAAACAGGTGTTTACAGTCATTTTATAGATAGAGAAACTGAGTCAGGGGTTATATGATGTGCTCTGGGTCTTGGTGTCAGGAAGTGACAGAATTGGGATTCACACTCAGATATGTTCAGATTTAAAATCAATGTTCTTAGCATTTTTCTTCAGTACTTTCTCTTTCAAACTTTTGCTGTTTACAACTTTTTAACAAACAATAGTGTTGGTGACACTTATGCAATCCTTACATGGTTCCAGGCCCTGTTCTGAAAGCTATATATATTGTGACTAACTTAATCCCTGCATGAATCTTCTTTTACAGATGGAGCAGACACAGAAGTTATGTGAGATAAATCTTACACGTTAACTTGTTTTATCATTTACTTCTAAGTGGAGATATTTTATGAAGGAAAGATGGAGAAAAGGAGCGAATTTCTTCAGCCACCACTAGAAGCTTTACTCTTTCCACTAAGGTTTGTTTTTCTTCATAAGTAAAGTAGTATTCAAGATGTGTAGTTGGAAAGAATGGGAAATCACTAATCTGGCATTAATTATCAAATCTACTTAGCTTTTGAAGACAGCTTATAATACTTCCATTCATAAATTATTTTGTTTTTGTTTTACTTAAAACATGTTTTTCTTACAGTGCAAATAATAAATATCCAACCACTGTTAGGATTTTGCTTTATATACTTTTAATTACACACCCACCCAGACATCCACACACCCATCCTTACACACCTACACAGACCCTTTCATGGAAAAATACTGATTGTTAAACCTAACAGTTGGCCTTGGGCCTCATCTTGCTTGGGAGGGTTGATCTCTTTCTCCTCTTGAAACTCTCTCTTCTCCTGCCTTCCGGGACATCACTCGCTCTGGTTGTCCTTCTGCTTCCCTTGCTGCTTCGCGTCCTCCTCATCAAGCTGATCTCTACATATAGGACTGCCCAAGGGCTCAGTCTTTGACTCCTATCTTCTCCGCTCGTTCTCCAATGAATTCATCCAGGATCATGGCCTTAAATACCGTTTATACATTGGTAGCACATCAATCTCCAGCTCAGACCTTGTCCTTGAAGTCCAACTGCATACTGTATATTCAACTATCTACTCAACATATCCACTCAGAAATCTAATAATCATGCCCAAATTTGGACACTAACGTGTTCAAAATAAATTCTCTTCCAAACCTGCTCCTCCTTGGGAAGTGGAAACTCCATTGTTCCTGTGGTTCAGGTCTAAACCCTTGGAAGCCTACTTGTACCCTATCCTTTTTTCTCGCATACATCCAATTTTGCCTCTCTTTATTCTGTATTCAGCTCAGAAGCCAGAGGAATCTCTTTAAAATGCAAGCCCACTGAGTTAGTGCCACAACTCACTCAGAATCTTTTAAGGGCCCTCCATCTCATCCAGAGTAAAAGGAAAATTCCTTTCAAAGAGCTCCAGGGCCCTAAAGGATCTGAACACACTCCTCTCCCCTCATTCATTCAGCTTTAGCCACCGTGCTGTTTATGGCCTCCAGGCTGTATATGGAACCCATCAGAAAACTCTCACTAAGGCATTTGTACATGCTGTTCCCTCTGCCTGGAATGCTATCCCCTAGACTACACCAGGCCGGCAGCTTGCGGGCCACACGGACGTTGGTTAATGTGCCTATTTTTTATTTTTTGCTGAGGAAGATTCACCCTGAGCTAACATCTGCTGCAAATCTTCCTCTTTTTGTATGTGAGCTGCCACCACAGCATGGCCACTGACAGATGAATGGTGTAGGTCCATACCTGGGAACTGAGTCCAGGGTGCCAAAGTGGAGTGCGCCAAACTTAACCACTATGCCACCAGGGCTGGCTCAATGTGCCTGCTTTTTCAACTTGATGAAAAAAACCTACCTCCAAAATCCCTTTTTTGTTCTTCCCAGACCTGGGCATTCAACTCCTGCCCTTAACTGAATTGGGAGCCTCTGCTTCCTGCTCTGTGTATCCTGGCTCCCGGGTCACTGGGAAGCCACATAGACATCTTTCTTCCTTTGCATGCTTGCTAGCAGCTGATAAGATCTTCCTGATTCCTCAGTTTTCTGCTTGATGACACTGACATTAAGTAGTGGGGTGGGACAGTCCATGCCAGGACTCCCTGGAGTGGCCTTCCCCTTGGCCATGGGTGGGCCCTAATTCCCTGTTGCTTTGGAGCTGAGGTGCCTTTTTCTTTCTTTCTTTAGTTCCTGTATCCTGAACATTAGCACAAATAAATGTTTTTACACAGAGGGGAAAAAAAAGAGGAAAAAAAACATAGATACAACCAGGCTCTCCCTTGCCCTGGGGACACTCTCTCACAACCATACAACCATTAGGTCTTTGATCAAATATTGTGTAAACATTTTCTGATTATCCATTTTAAAATTTAATCACATTCCTCTTACCACGTGCACTCTATTTTTCTTCCTTGACTTATTTGTCCTATAGCACTTAACCAAAATTTGACATACTCCTATTCTATACATTTGTTTACTAGTGAGAGTTTCTCTCTCTCTAGACTGCAAGCTCAATGAGGGCAGACATTTCAGTCTGTCTCCCAGGAAGCTGCATCCCCTGTACCTGTAAGGATGCCTGGCATATAATGTGAGCTTAATAAGTATTTGTTGAACATTCAATGGTTGTTGAATAAACATTTAACATAGTTGGGATTGCACTGTAAATATAGATTTTAATCTTGCTTTTTCTTGTAGTATTAGTATGAGAAAATTACAGATTTCCTCATATCAATGAATACATTTTGGAAAAAATTTTATTTTACAAAAATTATCAATTTAATAATTTTCATCAAAAAAATATGTATCAAATGGGTCCAATACCAATCCCATGTTCCAGATTGAAAGCATTCTTTCCCTAGAAGCAAATTACAAAAAAAAACCACAACCCAACAAATTCAACTCAGATTTTATGTTTAGAATCAAAGCAAAAGGAGGTAGTTGGATAATTTTAACTTATCAAGTTAAAATAGCTTGAAGCTTCCCCATCCACTCTAGAGATATTTTATTTTACTTTTTTGTGTTAAATACTGTTTCACTGTTGACGACAACATGATTTATAATATCTTCATGGTATCTCATCAGATACAAGACATATTGTATTTTCACTTCCTCTTTCCTGGACATTTGGTGGTTTGCAACTTTTTACTACTATAAATAAAACTCATGAAAATCTGTATGCTTATTTTTCAAACACATTTCTGATTTACTCATGATACATGAATAGACACAAATCAGAATATAAGAACATTTTTGAGACGGTTGTTACATTTTGCAAAATCACCTTCCAAAAATGTTACTCTAATTTTCACTCCCGACAGAGAATTAGAGTGCTCCTTTCCCTCACGCCCTGCCAACAATAGAAATTATCTTAGGAAAGCGTTTGTCACCAAATTTATGGGTTATAATGTATCTATTATAGTAATTTACACTCTTTAATTATTACTGAAGTATAACGCTTTTCATATGTTTATTAGTCATTTAAAATTTTCTTTTGTGAATTGCCAGCTTTTCCTTTATCACTTGATGCTTGTCATTTTTTATTTAAATATGAAAGCCCCTATAATAACAAGAATATTAGTGCTTTTCTTGACATAAGTGGTGCAATCACTTTTGGTCAATATCAATTTTTTTCCCCTCCTTAAATTGTGTATGTCAAATCTATCAATCTGCTCCTTTGTGATTTCTTTTGACTTTCTCAGTTTTTCCCCCTAATTCTCCTATTATCTCATTTCTTTTTTAACATTTAACCCCATAATTTGTCCTGATTTTATTTTGCCATCATCCAATGGCATTGTATAAAATCATCACTGACTCATCTTAAATACCCACTGGGGCTCTGCCCCATGGAGGGAGGGCCTTTCTCCATGCTGGGAGCAGGGCAGTCGGGGGTCGGGGAGCTATCTGGGCTGAGGGCCCTGCTTGCTGACAGCACAGGCATTTCAAAGAATAAACACATCAAAAACAAAGCTCACTCGCCTGGAGTCTCTGAATTGCTTGTTTTATCCCCAGACTGAGCACAGCCTCAGCTGTTTCTCCTACAGGTCCCTTTGTTGTGCGTTTATTAAAAGATCACAGGCAATCCAGCTGATGAGAATGAAGCCCTGTCTTGGAAAGCAGCTGTCTGAACTAGAGGATGTGCAGCAGGCTTTTTTGACTGGCTAAAAGGCATTGTGTTGTATGAGTTCTTCTTGCCTCACTTCATGTTCTTTGTCATCTTTCCCTTTTCAGCATTGGTTGTGTACCCAAGGACTGTGTGCGTCCACTCTTGCTTGATCAAGGGAGTCAGAGAATTTCTGAGCCCGGGCAGGTCTGGGGCTCTGCGGCGTGAATGTGAGGTGGGAAGAGGAGCCAAGAAGGAGAGGAGAGAAGACTGCAGGTATCCATCACCTCTTTTGACCAATACAGAAGACCATGTGTGTGGGCATGGAAACACTAAGCATAAAAGATAAAATGAAGGAGTAATGGACCTGAATAATAGAAGTTTACTGAAGAAGATAGGAAAAATTATATTCAAAAGAATGCCTTTCAGAAGAGCTCTGCATTTTTTTTCCCAGAAAAAATGCCTTAAAAATCCACTTACAGTAGAAGGCAAGATCCCTAGGGCATACTCAGTAACAAAATATGGTCCCTAAATTTTTCGGCAGAATGAAGAGGTAAAGAGTTTGAAAGAGCACTGGCTGGAAGAAAGAAAAGTCAAAGGGTTTCCAGAGGAATGTCACCTACTTTGTGCTGTTCAGTAGAAGCTATAAAATTATGATTTGCTCAGAGTTACATGTTTTCATTGAAACCAGTGAAGGAATTTTGACCAAAAGTTTAAAGGAAGCTTAAAGGTTGAGTAAGGAAATTGACCCAAAGTTTAAAAAATAATAATGGCTAAGACCCCATTGGGCTCACTATGTAGTGGACACTGCTCCAGGTCCTTGACATATATTTACTCAGTTATTCTCAGAATCCCCCTATGGGTGGGTATTACTACTCTTCCCATTTGGAAGACAGGGAACCTGAGGCAGAGTGAGGTTAAGTTATTCTCCAAGGTCTTTCAGCTGATAAACGGCAGAACCAGAATTTGAACCCAGATGTTTGGTTTCAGGGTTACTACTCTTAACCCCACACTGTACAGAGTCATTGCTCATACATTGGTAGGGAAATGTCCAGCTATTACCTATATCATGAACATTATAAACACTTCTGTTGGAAGCTACCTTTTTTATGGTGGGAAGAATTATATTTATCAAGTACAAGCCCAGTGACAAAGATTCTCTTCTTGACCAAGCTTCAGTCAGGTTCTTCTGAGTCCTCTTCTCAACAAGGCCTTAACCTCAGCCCCCATCCTGGCTGAGCCTGCAACAGCCAAGTTGTAGCAAAAATTCTAATTTAGTTTATTGAGCATCTCCCCACCCTTGATATCTGATCACTCTGGTTAAGAAGGTTTGGCAAGAATCCCCCTACCCTTGATGCCCTCTCCTAGTAATTTTCCATCCATTAACTCCCTCACTCCACTTACTGGCTGTAGATGCCCGGCTGTCTTTGCTGTATTTGGAGTTGAGCCCAGTATCTCTCCCTATTGCAATAGTCCTGACACCTATTGCAACAGTCCTGAATAAAGTCCTCCGTATATATACAATAGGTTATTATCTACAGTTAATTCCACTGTTTTGGCTGCAGTAAAATCAATTCTGAAATAAATGAAATGTTGAAAGTAAAAAATAAAAAGGATCAGCATGCGATGAGCTTGGAAGGGGATCTTTTGAGGCCTGTCAACAGCTGAGTGTGAATTCAGAAGTTGGCCTGAAGATGACCACAGCTCCTGCCCACCCCTTGATGGCAACCTTGTGAGAGACCCTGAGACAGAACCATCAAGCTGCTCCAAGATTCGTGACCCTCAGAAACTGTGAGAAAATAAATGTTAGTTGTTTCCAGCCCCTAAGTTTTCAGATAATTTGTTAGCACAGCAACAGATAATAATATGACCCTCAAAATATATCCAGAATCAGACCACTTCTTATCATTTCCACAGATATCACCCAGCTTCACTATCTCTTGCCAAGATTATTGCAATAGCCTTTATAACAGGTCTTACTGCTTCTTGTCACTTTATTATCTTCAATGTAAGAGCTCAACATCTCTACTCAGAGCCCTGCAATGACTCATCATTTCAATCAGAGTAAGAGCACTATGAAACTTTCCAGGATCTGGTCCCCAATTACACCTCCTGCCTCATCTCTCACTCCTCTTCCTCCTTGCTCACTCTACACCAACCACTCTGACCCCTTTGCTCTCCTGAGCATACATCAGGCATCTTCCAACCTTAGTGCCTTTGCACTAACAGGTCCTTCTGTTTGTAATGCTTTTCACAGAATACCCACCTCTTATCTCCTTCAAGTGTTTACTCATTTCTTACCCTATCAATGAGGCCCACTCTATTTAAAGTTGAAGCCATTGTTAACCTCTACACCTGCTTTATCTTTTCTAATTTTTTAAGCCCTAGTAACTTATTGTCTGATACTATACAATGTATTTATTATGAATATTATTTATGATGATAATTCTACCCTATTCCCCTAATAGAATGCAAGCTCTGTGAGGGCAGAGATCTTTGTTTTGTTTACTGATTTATCTCAAGGATATACAACAGTATCTAGCACATTGGAGGTGCTTAATAAATATTTACTGACTAAATGAATCAATGTATCTCACGTATTAGGAGATAATTTATATGCCTCTTGTTTAACTAGAAATGCAATAAATTAATATCCAATGCTAACCCTGGTCCCACTGCCATTGTCAAGAGTAAGATCTCTGAGTGATTTTCTGGCTCAACAGCAGCTAAGCCCCAAATGGCTGCACTCTTTGAACCAGAACTGCTTCTAAAAGATAGAAGGAACTCCAGAAACCAAACCTCAAACAAAGAAACAAACCATCAAACATAAAGACATGGTAGGCCTGGAGTGGCCTTAAGCTAGGGTGGGGACAGCGTGGAACCTAGTCCACAGATGTAGGGAGTTGGATCCCGAACATTGGGGAGAAGAGAGCAGAAAGCTGGTATGGCAGGGAGCTGGCCTGTAACTTCACACAGTGTGATGGTGGAATTGTCTAGAGGAAGGAGTCTTAACAGCAGCATTACAGGGATACCAAAACTTGAAACAGTAATGAGATAGGAACCGAATCTGAGACTTCCCTCTCTGACGCTAGGCCTTCTGGGATATCAGAAGTGGTCTGGAGATGGATTGCTCCCTGGCTACTAGCAGAAATAGAATGAAACTCTCTTTGGAGGAAATCTTCCTCCAATTTAGTCCACTGGATTCCCATAGGTTAAGCACTAAACTCACACCACACATAAAGCAACTATTTTATACACTGCAGATGTACAGATGTTGAAATGTTTAGGTAGTGAATGTTAAGTAGCTCTGTATTAAATGCTCATAGAAATAAAGAATACAATTAAACAGATGAATATACAACAAGAAACTTTAGGAATGCAAAGACAGAGTTTTTGAAAAGCAGAACATTAAGAAGTGAGAAATACAGTTGCTGACAGCAAAAATTTAATACTTAGGTAAGAAAGACATGATAGACACTGTTGAAGGAGAATTAGTGAACAGGAAGAAATACCTGAAGAATTTATCTGTAATGCTGCAATGGGAGATAAGGAGATGGAAATTATTAAAGAAAGATTGAAATACATGGAGGATAAAATGAGAAAGTATAACCTACATGTAATTTGAAGTCTAAACGAAAATAATTGAAATGAAGGAAAGAAAACATATTTTAAAAGGTAATGACTGTGATACTCCAAGAAAATCATGTGCTCCAGATCTGGGGAGAATGAGCATTTCAAAGAGAATAAATAAGAAGAAATCCAGGTCTGGACACATGGTAGTGAAACTGCAGAATGCCAAAGCCAAAAAGATTTTAAAATAGCCAGAGAGAAATAACAAATCACAAGCAAAAATAAAAACAAAAGACAATTAGAATGAAAGATCTTCTCAACAGCAACCTCAGAAGCCAGAAGATGGTGGAATAACATCTTTAAAATATTGAGTGAAAATAAATGTCACACTAGAATTTGTGTCTAGCAAAACAACATTTCAAGGATGAGGATTAAGAAATTTTATGGAGCAAAGAATAAAGAAGAAAACAACCCTGACGGAATATATTGCCTTCAGACCTGCTCTAAATAGCACACTTTATAAAGTAGAAAAATGAGCCAAGAAAGATGCTTTGCTATGCATGGAAAAATGGTAAACAACACAATATGGCACACATAAAATGTAAATCCAAACAAAAAACGTCTCTATGAAATAATGAATAGTGGGTATTAAGAAAGGATAGAACTGAAATATTGGAGTATAACAATATGTAAATTGAAGAATGATTTAAGCTAAAGTTGTCTTAAGATTTTATTTTCCTTGAGAGAGGGGTCAAAATTGTTTAATTTAGATATTATTCACTTAAATATAGTGTTAGCGTTTCATGGATAATCACTAAAGGAACAAAAATAAATTGTGTAAATTCAAAACAAGAGGGAGAAAGAATAGAAAAAGACATACAATCAAACAACCTAAAATGCTTCAAAAAGAGAAAATAAATATAGACTAGGAGAAAAGGAACAAAGAGATCAGACGGAAGGGACAAGTTTAAATGCATCGGTAATCACAATAAGCTAAAATGGACTAAACTTGCCATTTAAAGTGCAGAAATTGTAAGATCAGATCTAAAAATTGGTCAGATGCTGCCTATAGGACATACACCTAAAGCATAAGCACAGAAAAATTGAAAATAAAGGTTACAAAAAGATATATCAGTCAGATATACCTCTCACCCCCATAAAAATGTGCTGCTATCTCTGTATTGCTGTTAATCACAGTCTAAGACAAAGGCAGTCACCGACTAATGATAACAGTTTCAACTTACCATGAGGATATAAAAATTGTAAGTATATCTAATGAAATAGGCTCAAAAATATAAAAAGAGAAATATTTGATAAATGTATAGGGAGAAATTTTCAATGACACTATCTTAGAGAGAAATTTCGATACGATCTTATCAGGTACTGATGAATAAAGCAGAGAAATAAAGTGAACAAATATATGGAAGTTTTGGGCAGCACAGCTGTCAAGTTTCATCTAACGTATCAACATAGAACTTATTTTTGTATATTTGATTTTTTTATATTTGTTGGACAAATAGAGAATTCACATCTTCTTAATTACAAAACAGTTACTCTCCTAGTCCATAAATCAAGGTTTAACCAATTTGAAAGAATAGGGTCATATGTACCATATTCTCCGACCTCAGAGTAACTAAGTTAAAAGTTATTATAAATCAATCAATAAATCGTCATATATTTAGAAATGAAAAAGTGCATTTTAAAGTAAGTCATGGGTCAAGGAAGAAATCATAATGCAAATTTTAAAGATACTTAGAACTAAATAAAATGAAAACATTGCATAAAAACCTTGTGGGATCAGCAAAAGTGGAGCTTCAACAAAAATTCAATGTTTGAAATGATTATATTAGAAAAAGGACAAAAGCTGAATATCAATGAGGTAAATGTCCAACTTTAAGCTTTTAAATGAAATAAAACTAAACTAAAAAAGGAAGTAGGTAAGAGTAGATGAATAATAATGAGAGAAAATAGAGATGAAATAAAAAATAATAAGGAAAGAAAACAGACCAGATCAAGAGTGCCAGGAGCTGGTTTCTAAATGACTAAGAAAATATACAAACCTTAGGTGAGATTGGTAAGGGAGGAGAGAGAGAGAAACAGAGAGAGAGAAAGAGAGAGAGAGAGAGACATCCACTTTCATGAAGTGGACAGAATAATTTAGATTATTCTTAGAGAAAGAATACTTTTTCAAAACTGGCTCTAAGAAGCAATAGAGTCTTAATAGTCCTATACCAGTTTGAAAACACATTCTCTGAACAAAACATCCATCCTTGGTGATTTTATGAGTGAGTTCTACCACATTTTCATAGATTGAATCATTAGAATCTCATGGTTCACCATTCCCAATTCATTGTAAAAGACTGATTTAATTTTAATATCAAAGCCAGATAGAGGTGAGATAAAAATATTAAAAATCTATTTTAGTCTTTAAAATAGATGTAAGTTACTTACACAAAATATTTACAATCCAAATCTAAAAGGGTATAAAAAGATAAAATATCACGACCAAATTGAGTTTCTCCCATGAATGTAAGTATGGATTAATTTTGCAAATGCTACCATTTTCAATCACCACATTGATTAAAAGACTAAAAATTGTATGATCACCTCAATCAAAGTAGAAGTATGCAATCAAATTCAACACTCATGCATGATAAAAAGTAAGCTTGTAATAGAAACCAATTTTTAACCTGGTAATGTTTACAAACATTATTCTAAATGGAAAATTGTAAGCAGCATTCTTCCTAAAATTCAAGATAAATGAAAGATATCTACTTTCCCTGCTTTATTGCTTTTAAAATTCTCATATCCCAGTCGGTGTAACATTCTAGTCAGTGTAATAAAAAAAAATTAAAGCATAAGAATTTGAAAAGAGGAAATAAAACTGTCATTCTTTGAAAATGATTTGGTTGTATACATAAAACAATCAAGACTATTCAGGCAAGTAACCAGAAATGATGGAAGAATTTAGCAAGATAGTTAAATTAGCAAGATAGTTAGCCATATGAGTCAATTGCATGTGTATAAACAAGAAACAAACATTTAAAAAAAACAATTGAAAGAAAAGACAACATTTATAATGCCAACACAAACATACAGTGCCTTAGGAATAAATCTAACAGATATTTCACAGGGCCCTCTATGCAGAAAAATATAAAAATTATGAAAGCATATTAAAAATGACAATAAATGGAGATATAGGACAAAATATGATGAAATGGAATGAGAAGAGATGTGAGAGGATGTTCACAAGTTAGAAAATTAAATAGTAAAATGAATGTTGATTCTCCTGAAAATGATCTATAGATTCAATACCATTCCAAATTCCAATAGGTTTGTCTGTCTGTGCGTCTGTGTTAAACTTGACAAGTGGATTCTAATATTGATACGAGAGAGCTGCAGACCTAGACCAGCTAAGACAAACTTGTAATTTGTGATTTAAGGAATCAGTGGGGGAAGGTCTGAATCAGGAGAATTTTCTGATTTGCTTGGTCACCTCATTATTTATCATACTGTTATCCAGAAGTAGTAGTAAATAAATTGTCCTAAGTATTCAAAACATAACTGCTCATTTTGGATTTTTCTGTATGATATCAAGATAACATTTTTTATTTTGTTTATTTGACTTTATTTTTTGCACCTCAGGTTTATAGTATGATATTAAATTATAATTGTTAATTTGTAACACACTGTTATCATTGGTCTATGTGTGACCTCCTTTCATCTTACTTATCTCTTCTTTACTCGCACAATAAATAATACCTGTGAACTCATCACCCACTCCAAGCAATTAGAACCTTACTATCAACATACAAACTTCAAACTAGAAATACAGTGAGTCCATTTTAAAGTATACTCTTCGTGGTGGATATCTGTTTTTATTGCTTGCTTAATGTTCCATGTCCTTTCTTCTGGGAAAGAGACCTGGCAATAGTTTCCCTTTGTGGAACCCCCATTCCTTGAGGTTCTAATCAGATTGTCAACTCAGTCCGCCACCAGCCCCTACCATAGCTAAGCTTTCAAGTTTGACTCAATCCCAGTCAATCAGATTTTCTTTCCCAGGATTTGAAGTTGGGAAGAGTCATCTAAGGTCAGAAGGCCATCCTGATGGCTGGACTCCAGAGACACTGCCCGCTATTTCCTGTTAATGGGAGTCCCAGCTCTGACTTGGCTCCTGCCTTCTAACTTGGATGCTGTATTCTTCCTTAGGTGCTGTGAGAAACGCAATAGCATTTTAAGAAATCAAATTCTTTTCCTTAAGTTAGCCTGAATCAATTTGCTTGCTTATATGCCACCAAGAATTACAGCAACTCCTCTCTATATTGAATTTAATTGTCTGCATGAGTAATGACTCAGCTTCAGAGACATGTGAATATCTCAGGTCTAAATCTAAGCTCATCAAGCTTAGCTCCATGGTCATACATATTGTTTTCCCCACGAAGGAAAACTCCACAATACTGTAAAGTCAATTTGTCCAACCTAAATCAATGAACACATCTTCAATCTTAATGGAAAATTTATCAATAAATAAGATGAAAGATGCGAGAAGAAGACATTCATGAAGTCTCTAAAAGAAAATAAAATCTTCTCATATAAGCCACGTTGCTGAATTTCTATTTCTTAGGTAAAGATTTGACACACGTTCCATGAGGCCTCGGGCTCCTTGAGCCCCATATGTAACAATTTTTTCTTTCTTGTGGGAAACAGATGGGATTAACAGACTGTCACATTGTCTGCTGAAATGAAGCATGGTTCCCCTCTTTCCATAGATAGACTGCCTGTCTGAAGCAAGCACATAATATCTCAAATTTATACTTAAAAAACCCCTCTTTGTTTAGAAATCATTCTTCTTTGCTTTTATGTCTTTGTAAAGCAATAGGGAGAGAGAAACCTGCTCTTAAAAGGGACAAGAGGCATGGCGAGATGTCATCAGTGCTAACAATTTTTGCAGGGAGCAAAGTCATAAGTAATGGAGAGATTAGAATACCTCCTTGCCTATTCCTTTAGGGAAGGTCAATCGATTATTTCCTAGAGGTTTGATGGTGGAAAGCAGGCCAACCTTGTTTCTACCCTCATCACCAGGTAAACCACACCAGCTCTGGAGTCCTGGACTGACTAGACAGTTGAGGAAATCTACCTTCAGTAGAAAACTACTAAGAGTGCATTCAGTACATAGTTAGTTAATAAATAAATGATAGCAATCCTTCTCTAATTATATCCATTCAAATTAGCATCTTTGGTCATTAGCCACTCAACCAGTTACAAATCCCCTTTATTTTATCAACTTCCTTCAACATTCCTTCATGTTGTTTTAAGAATATTATTAAATATTTATCTTGTTAAGGTCAAGGAATGCCTATTGCATTTTTATTGGCTATAATCGTATGCGTATTTCAGAGAGAAATCAAATTACTTTGGCCTAAATAGTCAGTGAGGCCACGATGACTCCTTTTGGTTAAGAATTTCCTTTCACTATGGTTAAAAGTAATTTTAATAACCTGTATGAAAATCAGTAATTACTAATGTTTGGTAGAACTTTTAGGACTGCACTTATTTGTTTCACACTTCCAGGGTCTCTCCACTCTTGATAAATCCTTATGGACAGAATATTAACTGAAGTTCCCTGATGCGTTTGTAAATTTGCTCGGGGATTGTCTATGCAGTTCATTTGAAGAGACTTGGACTTTAGAGGACCTACCTACTTGCAGTCTGTTGTAGGCCTCACCTGCTGCTTATCAGGGTTTGGTTTACTTTCTTCAGAAAAAAAACCTTTACTGAGAAAAAGAAAATAAATTAAATATTATTTTTTTTCTTTTTGTAATACAGCAATATTTTGCCACTGGCCCAAAGCAGTAAGCTTATCTATCGAAATGTAATTTAAAATGCCTTTTTATGTGTCATGGCAAATCTATTGCTATAGACCTCTTTGTAGCTGTGACCTCTCTCATGATTACGATATCTGGTCATAGTCCTCTTTGGAATTAGTGAGGATTTGAGGAGGTGGCATTTCAGTCCTTCACATAAGACTCTTACATGAGCTGTTTCCTTTCAGCCTGTTTTTATTGTGGATTTATTTCCAGGAGAAACTTGCTGCATTTTTTTTTCTTTTTGAAGACTCTGAGAGAAGGTAATTTATAAGATGAGCTCATTTTTCTTCCTGACCCACACAGCTGTGAAAATCACTATGATAGACTGGACTTTATGTGTATATGTATATGTGTGTATGATATATTAAGGGAGTCATTTAATTTGGTGTTTAGTCAATTTGTATACAAATGTATATATACATATTTAATATATGTATTAATATGTATATTTAGATATACATATCAAGATGTTAAAATGAAGTGTGAAATTACCGTGCAGAACTTTCAAGAAAGAAGCTGGGGGAAACTGGTTAAATGACTTTATACTTCTCATTTACAGTGATGGTATAAAAAGGCCAGGCATTGCAAATTCGGGGAGGAATCTTGAAGGTTGCTTTGGAGTGAGTAGTCCTATATAGCTCGCCTTCTTTCTTTTAGTGGAGGGGTGAAAGGATACCTGCTTAGAGAATTGGACTTATAGAGGACCACCTGGAGAATATGATATGTGACCCATCCCCCTTATTCCCCCAAACACACACAGCTTTGGGTGACACAGTGAACTTCTGTCTGAGTCACCTTCAAGAATTCCAGAGCTTAAGACTTGGCTGGGCTGGTCCATAGCAGCAGAGTATAGGCTTGTATTTTGGTAATAATGGAGCTCTCAGAGCTTATCAAGGGAAAGGAAAAGATGTAGCTATGTGGGAGGCAAGGCCACAAGAGGAAGTCTTAGATTCTGTCCAAGACACTAACTGGAGGGGAGATGGGACCTCAGCTGAAGGAAGCTGCCAGCGGCCTTCTAATGCTCAGTAGATCATAGGAGAAGTCACGACTAGCTGAAATAGTGACAAAATTGCCCATGTCATGGGAATGCAGGTGGAAAGTCTCCAGCCATGGGAAGTCTTTATGGAACTCAGGACAGTGCCATGAGAGAAAGAGACAACTCTGAACACCAGTAAAACCCAGAAAGAAACAAGACCATCCAGAGGAGTCAAGGATGAGGAGGAGCTTCTTAGGTGTAGAGAAGGTGAAGAAACAGACTAAATCCCACTTCCGTATTTGTAGGTGCTCTTCCTGCAATAGGCCTACAGTGGGGGACAAGGTAACACGTCAACCTCAAATGAACTAGAGAGTTTTGATTGACGCATTGGAATGGACAGCTGAATTATAGAAATCAAGCCTATGATTTGCAACTTAGTGAGACTGTAGTACTTTCAATTGCTTTCAAGTGACCATACTGTTATGGGGTGGATTTTCATCCAGCCTGGGAAGAACTAGGCCAGTGAACAGGCTTATAAGAACAGTTGTCAAAAAAATAAACTACTTTATGATTGCTGTCTCTGTGAGTCAAACAGGAAAACCACTAGGACAGGCTGCACCGTGTGGATCCTATCAGCTATTTTAAGAAAGTTTAATAATATACCGTATGTTTGATTGTCTCACGCTTTCTCCGAATTACAATTCCTGGCTTTATTACTTCTCTGTGTAGACAAACTGAAGCGATACTTGAGTCCTTTACCTTTTAGTGAAGCCCTTCATCCAGTGACCATTATTTCCTTTTGTCGTCTATTTGTCCTCTATCCATTTCTTCCAATTATCCACTTGTGATGTGAATGGTGACTGATTTTTTAAAAACTTTATAATCATTACTTAAGCTTCCATTATACACTTAAATTGTCTTACCTTGAATTAACATATTCAACTGCTCTCCAAAGAAAGACATGCTTTTTATTTAGCATTTTTACTTACTTAGAAATCAATGTCTCTGCTTTTTGTGGTCTGCCTGATTTAACACTATATTGGGTTTATTTAGCGGTTAGACATGGGTGTGGCAGAAGGGAAAGTGTTAGGCATATGAGACCTATATTCTGATCCTGATTTTCCACATCCAAACTTGTGATTCCATTGCTGACTATGCCTTTTATGACCACCTCATTCCTCCTTATGACCTGTCAAAAAAAGAGATGGTAGGTGGTTTATTTATTTGAGACATTCAGAGAGTTTTGTTTTGCGTTGTCTTTTGCTGAAGAAGATTAGCCCTGTGCTAACATCCGTTGCCAATCTTCCTCTTTTTTTGCTTGAGGAAGATTAACCCTAAGCTAACATCTGTGCCAGTCTTCCTCTATTTCCTATGTGGGTTGCCACCACAGCATGGCTGATGAGAGGTGTAGGTCCGCACCAGGGATATGAACCCCTGAGCCTGGGCCACCAAAGTGGAGAGTGCTGAACTTAATCACTAGGCCATGGGGCAAGCCCCTTTAAAGGCAAAGTAGAAGACTGAGGAGCATCATCAGAAACTCATGCTTTATGAAAAAATGGCAGTTCTTGTAATCCGGCAGTTCTTAAGGGTAGTCAAGGGTTTGTGAGGTCAAAGTTATTTTCACAAGGATACTAAAATGTTGTTGCTTCTGTGCTCTCATTCTCTCATTAGTGCACAGTAGTGATTTCCAAAGGCTGGATGCCATTGATGATACCATCATACAAACGGTTAACGGAATGTGTGCTTGTGTTCTTCTGTTTTTAGAGGCGCACTTAAAGTTTTTAGTTTGGTAAATTTTGATAGATGTTATCCACACAAACAACAGCTCTTTGGGGATCCTTAGACAGTTTTAAGGGCTTAAAGAGGTCCTGATAACAAAGAGTTTGAGAACCTCTATTCTAAACTGTTTTTTAAATATTTAATATACAAGTGATTATAAAATAAAAAGCATAGAGTAAAACTGGTCTAAATGAATATATATATATATAGACATATATATACATATATGAACATATATGTATATATATAATGGTTAGGGTCCTAAATGTATGTATATAATGGTTAGAGTCCTTAGAAATCCTGAGGAGGACCCATATTGTTTTTGTTATCTTATATAATTTGCTATGAAAAAAGCATTTAGAAAATCTTAATTTCCATGATAATCATTTAACCAAAAAGGTCAGAGCCAGACTCTTGATGATTCAGTGTTCTGACATAAATATTTTTGAAGAATCATTGTTTTGTATATTAGGCTAATTGGATATAGATTTACTTTTAAATTGTGTAGTCCAGAGGAAGCAAATGAAAGGTGTAATTATTGAATGTATAATGTGACTCATCAGTCATATAAGATAAACTCATTTTTTCTAGTTACTATGAGAATAATTATTGGTAGGTATTACTACTCATTTTTCTTTATCATGTAAACTAAAACGCATTTACAGAGGTTGGAGCTTTCCTGTCTTAATCAGTTGTATAGAAAGCAATCAGGGAACAACAACAAAAAACAACATAAAACAAAAACTAGGAATGTCTAAAAGGTAGATGAAACCTAAACCACCTCGAGGCAAATAACATTTTTTAATTTAAATATTTAAAATTGTATGAAACAACAAAGGAAAACATTCTTTCAAGGTTTGTACATATAGGATAGAAAAATTAAGGATGATTATCCCAGTTGTTGAGAATGATTTGTAAAGAGAAAAATTAAAACCAAAAATAGTCTTCTCGAGTCTTGCACTGCGGAAAATAGGAAGACATCCTAATTAGTGATTGGAGAACCATGAGGCAAGTGGAAATTTAGAGGTGTAATTAAGCATGTTACACCAAGAACTTTCTTGGTATTGATTGAGTTGCACACATTATCATTGACCAAGAGACAAGAAATGAATAAAACATTATTTAGATGACAAAGGACTGTTAATGCCCAGGAGAGGAGCCTTTAAAAAATGGAATGACTTGGGAAGATTGTTCAAGATTACAATTCCTTGAAGACAAAAATATTGATAAAAACAAATTAGAAAGAAAAGATATTCCATCAAATATGAAAAATGAAATAAAAAGGAGAGGAATCTCTGGGAGATTGAAAAAACACTTCTGACACAGAGGAATTAGTGGAAACAGACCTCACAACGAAGCTGTGAGAAGGTGGTATCCACTGGTACTTTTGGATGTATTTATTGCCACTGCTAAAAATTATTTTCCTTTCCATTTGATCTCAAGATCTACAATAGGAAGATTAAAATAATTTAAAATATTGTGATAAACACAATAGCATCAGAAAAAGAAAAGCGTATTTGGTTAGAAAGTCGTTAATCTAAAAACATAAATTTTGGAATTTATGAGGTAATGATTAACATAGACAAATGAATGGATCAGTTATGCAAAAGATACCCTACACCCGTTTCCGTCATTATTTACTTATCTGTCCTTATTGTTTGGCTTCAGTAAAGTTAATTATTATATCTTTCTTTTGTCTCGTGTCCTGATTTTCTAAGCCTCTGATTTTTCCCTTGTTCCATATCTACTTTATAAAGGAAGAAGAACAAGGAAACTGGCTTTATAAGGGTTCATCGATGTTCTAGGAACTATGATGGGCACTTCATGTGATATGATTTAATCTTGACAAAATTCATGAGGTACGTAGAATTATCTTTATTTTCCAGATGATGAATCATTAGCATGATTTGCCAAAGATTATACAGCTAGTGATTAACCAGGCTCAGTTAGTCTTCTTTCCATTGCACTATAGTGATTTCAGAAGTAACTGGTAATCATAATTATGAACATGGGACACTCTGGAATTTTAAGGAAAGATTAAGTAACATTTAGTGTATAATATTAGTTTAGTTTCAAAACAGTAGAAATTATTCTTTCCTTAACAATCAACCAACTTGATTTTATTTTTTCACTAGTGGTAGAAATAATACAAAATGCTTAAGGGTACACAGGAAGGACATTCCTCCTGCCAGCTGATGGCATCAGCAGGGGCTTTCCAGAAATTTGGTGGGTTTCTCCCTCTGGGAAGGAACTTCAGGCCTACTCTACAGGTCTCAGCTATGGGGGAAATACTCATTTTCCTTGTGTTGCAGAGTCTCTGCTTAGAGATATGTTGCTTTCCAGCTTTCCCCAGGCTGCTGGTTCCATAGATCGCTGGAGTTCACTCACTGATGCCCAGCACTGAGAATTCTTTTACAGAAATAGTACAGCTCCTGAAGATCTGCCTTCTTTGACTGTTCAAATATACCAATACTTCTTAGCCCTCAGTACACAGGCAAATTTTGTTAAAAAAGTTTTTGTTCCACGAGGAATTGTTAAACGGTGTATCTGTATCACAATTATTTTAAACAGTGGAGTTTGCATGAGACATCTTTGCCATGATGATTTGCATATAGTGAGCAGTTAGTGCTTTATAATTGAATAAAAAACAATTCCATTCAAAGCTGTTAATGAGTTGGCATTCAAGGCAAAGAGAACAGCAAACCTGGTGTACAGTAGAATTAGCTTTAAAATATGCAGATTTCCAGCCTTCCCGCAAGGTAAGATGAATAAAAATCTCCAGTGTTCAGTACAAGAATTCAGTTTTTCAGGGGCTCCCTTCGGCCTTACAATGCAGAGCGTGAGCTGTTTTGAAGAGACCCTGGGAAGAAATTAAAACCCTCCCTCACGGCTGGGACATTGAGGGCAGGAGAGTTGGTGATACGAGGCTGCAAAATTGGGGAGGAACCAGATTGGGGAGAACCTCCTATACAGATTGGTTAGAGTTTATACCGGAGCCAGGGGTCAGTAGAGAGACATTTGACTTGTGCTTTAAAAAGCTTGCTCTCTAGAACGTGGTGAATATACTGACGGGGGCAATAGCAGAGTCAGGGAGCCAGCTAAGAGGTGACTGTGTTGGTCTAGATGAAGGGAATGGTGGTCTCCTTGATGGGTACAGTGCCAGCGGTGTGAGGGATGGGGGTAAATAAAGAGATTCGTGAGATGTTTGAAAGATAGAATTTAATGACTTAATAGATACCATAGATGAGGAAATGGGAAGAATAGGCTCCATTGCCAAATCCTAACGAATAACATAATTTATAATTTATTAATAATTTCAGGACTGAAATTTTACATATTTTAAAAATTAGGATGATACTGTTGGAACTTAATTAGTTCTCCAAATTAGAGAAAGGAAGAATGTACTCTATTTTTAATTATCTAGAAAGATATTCTGCAATAGTATGCTTGCTACAACCAAACTTACTGTGGATAGAACATTACAGACCATTATTTCTAAGCTTCATCTCTCATGTTACAATTTTGGTTTATTTAATTTTCTCCTGTTCTTCTTGTACGCGGAGTGGTTGCTATCCTTGACTTTGGACGTGTCATTTGGGTCACTGTCGTGATCCGTTCACAGACTACCAATGACTCCAAAGGCTATATTGTGGGAGATACAGATGTTGCCTCAAAACTTCAATTATAAGACTTTAGGGTTATGTCCCAGACAATTCTAAATCCCACTTAACAATTTATTTCGAATGTTGCAGTTTTCTCATTATCGAAAATTTTTATAATCTGGCTTCTTTTTATACAATGTAATATTAAGACAAGAAGTTTTTTAGGCCTTCTTTCTATAAAATTAAGTAAAGTGAATAAAAAGGTAATTCATAAAAGAGGAACTATTCAGTGCTAAAGTGTTTAAAAAATAGCTCAACCTTACAACAAAAGAAATGAAAATTTAGATGACATGATTTTTACACATAATGGTGGAAAATCATTTAAAAATAATATCTGACTCCTGCAAAAGTGCTATAAAATGGATACACTTTTGGTATGAGTAGAAATTGGTTTAAGCTTAATGGAAAGTAATTTGCTAATGTGTATTGAGAGACATTAAAATGATCCTCTGCCTTGACTCAATAATTCCACCTGTCTAGAGAAGTAATCCAGAATGTGGCAAAATATTTAATAACATATTTGTGTTAGTAATAAAAGCAAGAATCTGGAATAGTCAAAATGTCCAACAATTGGAAAATATTTAATATCAAAAATTGAAAATGCAGAATATCAAACTGTGGAATATGAGTTAAGATATTCAAACAAATTAATATAAAGAAGGAGTAGTAAGACTGATTATTTTGGGGTCAAAATATATGTTTTTTCCTTTCTCGTCTGTACCTTTCTGTGTGTTCCAAGTTTGGCAATAAACACATGCTAATTTTATTTATTTTTGCTAATTTTATTTCTAAACATGCATGTTTTCATAAAATAGTTAAGTCATACAATCTTGGATTTTGAGGGAAAGTTTCCAATCACCATATCTATATTTTTGATAATTAAAATAGGTTTCAGTCTTTATCTAATGACTGACAAATTTTTATTTTTAAAACTTTATCAAATTGAATGAGCCTGATAATTTCAGTTGTCTTGCTCAACATGCATTCTAACTCTCTCCCTTTCTACTTTTTATATTACAGAGGATTGAAGACTAACAGTACACTCCCAGATTCTCTTGCAGCTATGGTACATGTGTGTGACCTAGTTTCCTCCATGAGATGCACCTGCTGAGATGTGGAAGAGGAAGCGGTGCCTTGAACAGTGAGGTGGGGTTCTGTGGCAAACCTGGTGGCAGAGACATCTGGCTTGTCTGAATCTGCTCTGGTGGCACTTTAGACATCCAGCCTCAGCATCTTGGGTACTGAGCCATGAGCAGAGAAGGCAGCAGTGTTTTCACTAGAAGAGCCCTGTGCTATTGAAGTGGCATTTTTCATGGCACTCCTGAAGAGTCTTAGTCATCTTCTAATATTTAAAAATAAATCTCTTTTGGGGCCGGCCCAGTGGTGCAGTGGTTAAGTGCATACGTTCCACTTCTCGGCGGCCCAGGGTTCACCAGTTCAGATCCTGGGTGAGGACATGGCACCACTTGGCACTCCATGCTGTGGTAGGCATCCCATATAAAGTAGAGGAAGATGGGCACGGATGTTAGCTCAGGACCAGGCCTCCTCACCAAAAAGAGGAGGACTGGCAGTAGTTAGCTCAGGGCTAATCTTCCTCAAACAAAACAAAACAAATAAATCTCTTTCTTAAAAATAGCTAGACAAGTATCTTACTGCTTTCAACAAAGATCTGATGCAATACTTAATCAGGATCATGCTGGCAAATATTCCCATTGGTCTGCTAGACCACTGTAGAGGACACTTGTTTCCTACCACAGCAAACGACATTTCTCTGGCAGTTTCCCACAACTTCCTTAGCTTTATTTATTCATCTTCTTTTCCTACTACTCACTCCATTCACCCTCTGTGCAGACTTTGTGTTTTCTCTTTGCTCCCTGTTTGCTGAGCATTCTCTTTGTATTCTATTCTCTGAGCCCTTTTTCATGTTGGCACTGACCTGGAATACCCTTGCTTCTGCCCTCCTTATTCCAATCGCCTGTCAAGGTTCAGCTATAAACTTACCCTTCTCCACGGAAACCTTCCTGACTTCACCAAGTCTCACTGATTATCCAGCATCTGAATGTTTTCAGCCCCTTATTCAGCCAAAATGTTTAGTCCTTAATGTTGACTAGTTTTGTATTACCGGCTAATTATTGAGTGTGGCTACTCTCTAATCTCTCTTGGAGCATTCTATTTCTACAGTGCTCTCTATTAGAGTTCTAATACACACCAAGGGCAGTGCCAGGCCCTCCTCAATAAACAAACTATTATCATAAACGTCAATGATTCACTCGTTTACTTAAAGAATATTCCAGGAGAAATTATGTTAACCAGAAGATTTGGAGACTGCTGTGTGTCTGGTTAATTAAATTTCAGATTAGCTGAGAGGTACGTGAGAAGCCTTTTTGTAACTTTAATTGTGAAAAGTCGTCTAAAATGCGTTTGCTCCCTTTCCTGCCTAAGGAAGCACATGAGAGTTGTGCACTGTTCTGGGCTCTACTCAGGTGTCTTCTGTGCAGTGAAGCCTTCTGCTGTGTCTGCAACTGGAAGTGATTTCACTCTTTGAGTTCTCATAGTACTTTATGATCGTCATATGAATATTGTTGTCTTCGTTTTCTTTTTGTGGTATAATAGGCACATTGAAACTACCACTCAATTATAAATTATCTTGATGCAGACATGGCTTCTTCTCCTTTTTGAACTTTTATATTCCTCACTGAGCCTGGCATAGTGTCATGAAGAAAGGAGGAATTAAATGTTAGCTAAATAAGTTGAGAATCAAAAAATACAAAAAGTCATCATTTTGAATATCAAAATCAGAGATGTTTTTTAGAGGGTGTAGAATTGGAGGTTAAATTTATAATGTCACCAAGACAACTAAGCAAGAAGTTCTATTTTACATCAAAATTTCGTTATGAGCTAATTTTTAAATTATTTGATGTTCTTTCTTAGAAAAATGAGCTAAATTAAATCCATTTAATTGAGTGTTTTTATTTTTCCTGACTGATTGATATATTCA